>NC_141155.1:53846181-55096181 GCF_053477565.2 Lygodium microphyllum
TGTTAGCATTCGCGGGTGCAGAAGGTGCCTGACAAACAAGCCATACCACTCAAGTTATTTCTGTTTAGGATATGTTTATGAACCGAACATTAATCAATCATGTATCATCATGAAGTTTTGCTCTGATACCAATTGTAACGTGTCTGCTTGTCCACTTGTGGGACACATCTTAGCAGCCCATCGGGAGGAGAGTCTAGAAAGTGCCACCTGGCACTCGCAAGGAATGTCACAGGGTTTGCAATCTAGGTCTTCCCGAGTCTACCCCGAAGTGGAAGTATCCGGCCGTTCCCACTTAAGACCGACCTGAAGTTAGGGTTTCTTTCCTATCGGCCAAGTCTCTAGGAAGTAGCTAGCATCGAGCTCCAGATGAACCACTTTGCGTAGGAACAACAGAGTCGAAGCGGATTTATGTTGCACTTGGTTCATGGAGAATGGGAAACGAGAGGGATGCGAAGCTCAACCTCTCTGCCCATAAGGCATAGTCCCATTCCGCTCCCTAAAACAACATAAATTGGGATTCTAACTCTACTGACTCTAGGACTTCACAATTTCATTATTACATCTTTTGAGAAAAGTTCCCAGCTAACCGGGACCACCCTTCTGTAGGATGGACCCAAGTCACATCTACTGCACTTTCCTCGATAGCTTTAGTTGTCTAATTAGGTCCTACCACATTTATGTGCGACATTTAAAACCAGCTTCATTAATTAAGCCTTTCAGGGCACAGAGTTCGTTCACATAATTTACAACACATATACAAAAACAAAACAAGCAGTCCTTTTATCAAACAAGTTCCTTAACTTATCTTTAAGTTAATCTTTGTCTCGTGCCCATACAGGAGAATTATGTATCCCTTCTGTCCAACAGAAGTACCCGGTCCAAATCTCATGGCACCAAAATTTCCATCCTTTATCTAAAATAGGATCTTCCAACATTCCAGATGTTGGGCTCACGGGGATCTCCAACTCCATTTTGGACAGGCAAGGGGTGTCCAGAGCTCCACTTGACCCACAAGCGGTCTAAGAGTGAGATGCCATTTCCGTGGTTGGCCTTTTCACCACTCATAACCATCGGCCTATGAATCGAGCAGTGCCCTCTCGAGATAATCCGCGATGTGATCTTAGAGATGATCCACACGTGCAAAATATCCTTCCTTAATTAATCCAATTAAAATTCAAGCACAATCAAAGCAATCAGCCCTAATATCATATTCTAGAAAAACATTCCTTTATTCTCATGGCAACTTGTCATTACAGACCCCTACCATGCATTTGCCATCAACACAAGCCTTGGAAGATTTATCCAAATCACAATGCAACAATCCCTTGATTGAAAGAAAAACATTTAGGGTGTTGTTCAATCAACTAACAAAACTAATTGTATTTTTCCCAAACAATACAATAATAGACATGACAATAATTCCATCGCATATTCACTCTCCCACTTGGGGCCAAAGAGTAGAATTTACTTAATATTCCCTCCTTTAGCCTAAGGCATATGCTAAAGGTTCCAATACTACACATGACGTAAGTCCTATCATTCTAATGCAAATTAATCAATCTAGCAAGAGCATTTATGCCTCTTCTCTAAGTGACAATTATCTTTAGCATTTTCCTACTATGCAACATTTTTTTCTTGGCTTTATCTTCCTTTCTCCTAAGGCAAGGAGTTGCATGTCATCGATGTAAAGTTTACATAATCTCTCCCATGCATGTACCATGTATATGCATTTGCAAACTTTAAACAATATTATCCTCCATAAAGATTAATCAAAGACTCATCGATGCTCAATACTTTAGTGTCCCATATGTTGCTTATGCTATGCATGGATTCATCACATAGCAACTAGGTGCAATTTAACTCCCTTTGATACAAGCACTTCACAAACTTCATCTTTGAATATTTGAGATGCGATTTATCCTTTTCAATGACCTATTCGAGCAGCACAAGGTACGGAGCCTAATGTATCTCTTGTGAGCATTAAAACAAGCATCTATCAATTTGAAAATACATTACTTACGACCGGTACCGCAATTGGATTGACAGTGATGCCTTCGCCCGAAGCTCTGTTGTTGCTGGTTGTAGGATTGTCATTTGCATGCGACATTCTTCGCTTGGAGGCCATCATCCGCAAGTAGACTCAAGAGATTAAGAAGGTGGAATAGATTCGAGATGGGAGAGCGTAAGAGAAGATGGTTAAATTGAGGATCGAGTTAGAGGGAAATTGTGCAGCCTCTCGGGGTAACTCCTCTCTCTCTCTCTCTCTCTCTCTCTCTCTCTCTCTCTCTCAAGCTCTCTCTCACAATCTCTTGGAGGGGTATACTCTCTCTCTCCCTGTCTCTTGCAGCCTTTCGGGGTCTCCTTATGCTCCGTTGTGCCTCCCCATGCCTCATATTTATAATGAATTAGAGAGGAGGGGATAAGTCTGAGAACAAGAGCGGAGGGGCTCTTAGAAGACTCAGTGATCTGATGCTCATATCATAAATCTGATTTTTGCATTGGCTCCAAAAGGGGGGTAAAACGCCAAGACACTTGGCTAGAAAGCTCTTAGTTCACTCCTTTTTCTTTTCTTTGTTCGAAGTGCTATCTACTGCCTGTAGACTGCGATCACGGCGCGCATGATTTTGCAAATCACTTTTCTTTATTTATTTTTTATAAATTCTCCAAAACTAACTAAAACATCACTTGTCTTTTCTTTTAAATGACTTTTAGTTCTATCTTTTTAGGATAATATCTAAAATATAATATTTTTTCCCCCAAGAATCTAATATTTTTGGACCATTCAAACTATACACATTAATACTAGTGATTAATATGGCTCATAAGTCTCGTTCACATTGTACTTTTCGTGAAGGGTGGCTACGGTCCTTATCAATCCAAGAAAAATGTCAGATTTACAACTCTCGATTTTTTAAATATATTTTTAATTGAATGAAAATTATTAGCTATTAAGGCTAGTCAGTTTTTACCTTAGTTAGTCTTTAGTTAGTAATCTTACTAACTTATTAATTGACTAACTAACTTTCGAACTAACCAACTGACTTTTATTGCGTGGAAATATTACACAAGCATGCTGAAGTACATCGTGTGATTGAGAAGTAGAAGCAATAGAGGACTTCCTTTTTTTTGGTATGCAATAGACTAGTAGCAGGTGAAATGGAGCTCCGCAGAAATAGACTCCCTTATCTTCCTGGCATTGACAATGAAAGTTTTTCGCTTTCTCTAGCCTTCACCTATTCTAGTTTCTTTGCTAAAACTATCTTTGAGATCTAAATAAGCAGCCTCCATCATTAACAAATGGTAGTCAATATTTGTTGTTATCAATCATTATGTGCAGCACAATGGAGGGTGCCATTCTATGCAGTTATGTCTTACACAATGCCTTCTATATGTAGAATGCCATCTTGCTATGCAGAATCAACAAATATTGTTTAGGTGATGCTTAAAGAACTCACTTGTTGAAAAATTTGGGATCATTTCAGTAGCAAGATGATTGAGGTCATGTTCTTCTATTCTCCTATTTCTTTAGTTGAGGTGAGAAAGATGAATAGAAGGGACATGAAGAATAGTAAGAAGATGAAGTTTTTTTTTTGGCCTATTGATAGTCAAGTTTCGGCAGCAAAACTAGACCATTCACATGCAACTAATGTTTTGATGAAACTAGACATGTGAGAGTGGATTCTTAGAGCTAGTTTTGAAGCAGAAAAGAGCCTGAGAGTTTGTAAAAGACCAATTTTCCATGGAAACTAAAACGGTTGTGGATCAATGAGCTGGAGTATCCTAGATGGAGTTCGATGCTAGAAACCCAATGCAAGTCTCGGTTCGTTGATCGAACTCCATTTCACCCCCCATTTAATCCCCGCAAGGTTTGCGTTATGAAGCAGTTATGTGATTTGGGAGTTGAAAAGTACATGATGGGGGGCAAGTTCATAGATTTTGATGCCATGAAGCAGACCATCAAGTCAAATCTTGAATCGGAGTTCGTTTGGACCTCCGTTCGCGGAAAAACTACTTATGCCAAGTGTGAAACCTTAAAAAATAAACTAGATTTTTTGGGGTTTAAAGGTTAAGCTTATTTAAGCTTAAGAAATGAAAGGACACCAATTTCATGAAATGTGGAGGGGGGGGGATGCCTTTTTTTCAGCGCCCCCAAATTTACCAATTTTTTATGATTTTTCTGCTGGCGATAATCAGCGGCAAGCTCCAAGCCATGAAATCTCCAATTTCATCGCCATCCATCACCACAGAAATGAGAAAAAATGATGCACTCAATGGAAAGATTTGATTGTAGTCTTTCTCTCTCCTCTCTCCTCTCTCCTCTTATTGTATGTTCTCATGGATTAGTGTATGAGAGAAGGGGGTGGGCTGAGATGAAATATTTTGATTGTGCAATGATGTGGGAGTACAAAGGAGTGTAAATCGAGGCTAGATGGATCATGAGTGGCTATTGAAGAGCGTCAGCGGGTCTCCAATTTCATAATACGTATGTCATAAGGTGCGATTTTATGAGTAAGTCATAGATTTCACCATTTTATGATAACTTTCGGTTGAAAATGGTTGGAAATTATTGTATTTGGTTGCGAATGTTCTGATTTATCAGTCATGTTGAAGTAATCAAGAAAAATGAGTCATACAATAATTTTATGCCAAACACACAAAACTCGAGACTATGTAGTTTAAGAGAAATTATGCGGTTTTGGGGTTTTGTCGTGTGTATATTGTTCCTATGGGTTGAAATATGTTCAAAAAATCATTCTCAATTAGATCAATCAATCTAAACCAATAAACCAATAATTATAAGTTATTTTCTATAAATAAATAGAACAAAATAAAAAAAGGAGAAAATTAGGGCTTTCGCATCCAATGTTTGTGAATGTATGGCAGAGTTGAAGCATGAGTTTTAGCCTCAATTTAGCCCTATCTCTATGTTGATGTGGGTTTTTATTGCTTTCGTAAAAGAAAAATACATGAAAAATACTCCTTAAACCTACCAATGAATGCATAACTCTAAATGGTAGGGAGAAGGGGTTTGTTGAGTATTTAAAGTACGCTGAATTCTGATGTTTTATGATGCATGTCATATAGGGTTCATTGTTTTCTAAAATTAAAAGGGTCTAGTAGCATGGGAATACTTGGTACTAGGCCTAAGCAACGCAACAATCACACGGATTAGAAGAAAAACATGAAAATAATTGTTTTTGCACTTTCACGTTGCTGATTGCTAATGCATAAACTTGTTTGAGCACAGTAGTCATACACAATTGCATTGCACGCACCATATGGTATAATATCCTAGATGTATGACAATTGTTTGTATGAGTGATGACCTGCATGGAGAGTGTGAGAAGGTGCTCTAAGCTGTAGGGTTAGAGATTTGGTTCCTTGGGGAATACTCAGTGAGGATTATTCATTATCTCTTGGATCATTCAATCAAAAAATTGAAGCATGTTTCGAACGTGTTTTATGTGTTCACTACGCATCTTGGGGCCAATCCTCAAGGTGTAGGAGAGTCGTAGTGGAGCTACGGTGATCAGCCGAGGGGTGCTCCCTTTGTATGTGCTTACGTGGTATATAGCACCAATATGTTTAGGGACTCCCTCTGAGGAGTGTGGGGAAGGATATTCATTGAACTACAAATAATACAAACACAAAGTTCTTAGATGCTCCTAGTCGCGAATATGTGTGGGGTGGTCTGAGCTAAATAGTAGAGGCTCGGCTAGTGTCATAGAGCTAGTGTCGAGCCCGTTTTAGGTCCCGACAACTAGTGTGTTTGCTGGGAGCTACTAATAAGTGGTAGTTTCCAAATGTTAGTCAACAGGGACCCGTTTATTGTTGTATGCCAAAAGGTACACCGAGATAGATTCAAAAGACTGTCAAGTTGAGCTTGAGAAGTAAGAAAGAGCTGAACAGGCTAGATGGCGGGCTGAAATTATTAGAAGATATTCTCCACAAAGGAGTGGTCCAATATCCCTACAAGGGAGGGATCTTAGCAATCCTAATCCTATGCATAGTCCGTTAGGAGGAGGAAGTTCTAGTACTTCCCCTCTTCTAGTTAGCCAGCCCACTTTGAGTGAAGTAATAGTTTCCATCATGCAAACTCCTTTAGTGAATCCGGTTGTTACCATGGCACAACCCATTGCAATCCTAGCATGAACACTGGACTTGTTAGCCTTAAGGTTTCCTCTACCCATTTTTAATGGGTTAGCAGAGGAAGATGTGGAACTTCATATTAATGAATTCCAAAAGTTAATGTTTGACTATCGAATCCAAGATGAAGGACATTTGATGATGTTCTTTAACACGACTTTGAAAGGATGAGGTGCAATATGGTATCATAGCCTAGAGGATAGAACCATAACTATGATTGACTTCTTATTTGCAGCCTTTTCGAAGAGAGTTTGCTCGTGAAAGGGAGGTCAGTATTGGTTACATATTCTCAATGTAACATGTCAAGACTAAGGTATTCCTTAATGAATCGAGATCTCAAGGTTTTACCTCATTGCCCAATGATTGTCTCAAGGATATATTGAATGATGCTTTCTTTGTCTATAGAAGATAGCTCATCCACAAAGTCCACCGAGGTGTCAATGAAGGGCTTCAAAGTGTCTTATATAAAACACATTGTAAATCTTGGTAGTGGAGGGAAGCTCTAATTGGTAAGCTAAGTCACTAACTATCTTTAGGATCCAATAGGGTTCATGAAGGGAGTGAGCTCTAAATGGAAGCACATGAGCGAAAGCAAGAGCTATGGTGGAAGGAGAGAGAGAGAGAGAGAGAGAGAGAGAGAGAGAGAGAGAGAGAGAGAGAGAGAGAGAGAGAGAGAGAGAGAGAGAGAGAGAGAGAGAGAGAGAGAGAGAGAGAGAGAGAGAGAGAGAGAGAGAGAGAGAGAGAGAGAGAGAGAGAGAGAGAGACACTCCCAAAGGGAGAGGAAGCCTGCTTCAAAATGTACCCATGTTGCCAGCTCCTCTTAGTGTGACCACACATATGGCTAGTCAGATGGCTCCACCAAATGTTGGAAGCCAAATGATAAATCCTACAATTGTTCCAAGAAATTAGTAGCCAATTCCTAATCAAGTAGTTAGGCCAATGGAACGATAGGTAGATGATCGTGGTTATGAGTCAAGTGCCTCGAATGTCCTTGGTGTGGAGAAGTTAAGGATGAAGCACTATATTAACATGATCAGCAAGCAATATAGTTAGATAGCTATTGATGTCAATTTCCTAAAGAGGCAATAGAATTTGATAAGGAGTCAATGCCCTAAAGAGGGCGCCCTCTCAAGATTCAGTTGTAAGTGGTGTGGTGGCTAGCATTTCCCTAGGAATTGTCCAAATGTTAAATGTGACATATGCGAAAAGTCAGGCCGCTTAGTTAGTACCTGTTGGAGCAAGATTGCCTCTCTCTAGCAAGGAAGTAAATAGCCAGGTCCAGTCAAGCATTAAGCACAAGGGAATAATCTCTAGCAAGATGAGGGACCGAAACAAATACTATAAAGAGGGAAAGCTATGCTAGAGGAGTTGCCTAGTGGTAGTGGAGTTAGTCTTATAGAAGCTATTTGTGTCAATGGCACTGAAGCTTCTTACGAGAGGTTGAAAGGGTAAAGAAGTTGATAAAGACAAGGTAAAACTTGTCGAGGAAAACCCCAAGCAAGATGATAAGGGGACGCAAGTCCTTAGCCCTGATACGAAAGGCAGACCTTTGAAAGTGATTGATAGTAAAGTCAACCCTAAGAAGGATAAGATGTTACCAAAGAAGAAGGCTAAAGCCAAGAAAGAGGCACCAAAGCTAGTTCAAAGACCAAAGGAGAGAATGGTCTAGTGAGAAAAGAGCGCTCTTGCTAGTTATCATGGATTCAATTTAGCAAGTTCTCTTTGCCAAGTTAAGACAGATGCCAACCTCTTGTGGTTGATTAAGTTGTCTCTAGGAGTGCGCAAAGAGTTTAAGAAGATTCTTTGCACTGGGTATATCATCAAGCTTTTGGGAATAGCGCGAGTAGGAGATGATTGGTTCGAGCATGCTGAAAAGCATTGTCCAAGGGTAGTAGCATACATTGATGGAATATTAGTGGATCATGCCATTGTGGATACGGGATCCTCTATCAACATTATGAGTTTAGAATTGATGGAGAGGCTGGGATTAGAAATAAAAAATAAAGCCTCCACAATTCTATGAATGGCTAATGAGAATTTAAGACAACCCAAAGGCAGCATTACTACAGTCCATGTGACCATTGGCAATGTGGAATGCATTCTAGACTTTAGGGTCATTAGGCTTGCAAGGCAGCCTAGTTATCAAGTACTACTAAGTAGGCCATGGATCTTACAAGCAGATTGTCAAGTTGATATATGCATTGGTCGGTTGATCTTTGGTAGAGGTGCTAGATGTGCATAGTAGATGCCTATCTTGAATCTCCTCAAAGTGAGAGAGTTTCTTTATCCTCGTCAGAGTTAGACACATTAGATGCTCCATCTGCTAGCGAGTCATTATCAAGTGATAAATCCAATGAGGGGTCCACTATAGAGGATATCTATCAAGTAACTTTGAATGAGCTAATAGAGGCTCATGAGAGGATAAGAGATGCGGATGTAATTGAGCTAGACCTTGGCACGATGAATGATTCACAGCAAATCAAATTAGGTTCCATGCTCAATTTGGAAGAAAGGAAGGACTATGTGTCCTCGATTCAAGAATTTCGAGATGTATTTGCTTAGAGTTATGATGAGCTAAGAGGCATTCTTCCCAGCTGTTGTTCATACCATTCCTTTAAAGGAAGGTAGCCACCTTGTGCATCAAAAAGTAAGGTGTATGCCTTTTGAATTAAGGGACGAGCTATTCAAAGAATTGACAAAATTACAAAAAGCTAGCTTGATAATTTCAATTCAACACATAGAGTGGTTTTCACCAGTTGTTATCAGGAAGAAGAATAATAATCAAATTTGGCTTTGTGTAGATTTTAGAGAGTTTAATAAGCAGATGGTTAAGGATTACTATCCATTACCATTTATTGATTAGATTTTAGATTAATTGGCGGGTAGGGAAATCTATTCGTTTATGGATTGCTTTGTTGGATACAACCAAATGGCTATTGTAGAGGAAGACAAATTGAAAATGTCATTTATCATTGTCTTCGATATCTTTGCGTATCATGTGATGGCCTTTGGGTTATGCAATGTGCTGGTTCTTGGCAATGTACATCTGATAAGACTTTTGGTGAAATTTTCCCAAAGGAGTTAAAAGTCTTCATTGATGATATGGGGGCAACCATCACAAGGGAAAGGCAGTTGACCATTTTAGGTTAATGTTTTGAGCATTGTAGACAGTTTTGAATTGCTTTTAATCCATGGAAGTGTGTCTTTGGGGTGCCCTATGGGTTGTTACTGGGCCATGTGGTTAGTTTGGCCGATATTATGACTGACCCTAAAAAAAAAAAGTTATAGTAGCTATGAGCCTACCACACGTACTCCAAAAGAGGTACACAACTTTCTATCATTGGTGGGACACTATTAGAGATTTATCAATGCACTAGTAGAAAGAGCATTGCCATTGACAAACTTATTATCCTTTAATTGTCTGTTTAATTGGAATGAAACATGTCAAGTATCCTTTGAGGATGTGAAGCATAAATTAGCAAAAGCGCCAATCCTAAAAGCACCAAAATATGTGACGTTTTCTATATATTCTCAGCAGCAACAATGCATAGTATCAGGTGATGTTTAGCCAAAATTTGGGAAGAGAAATGCTATCATCCAATAGCCTTTACTAGCAAAAAGTTGGGAATATCTGAAGTCAACTATACTTATATGGAGAAATTGTATCTTAGTATGGTTTTTGCAACAAAGAAATTTAGGCACTATATTCTCTTTGAGAATGTGGTATTTTTTACAAAAGTGGAGGGACTATATTTTCTATGAGAGCAATTGATTGCTGCCTTGCTCTATGAAGGCTTGATAGGTTCTTGGGGACAAGTTAGACTCGGAGCCGATGCCTTGTCTTCCTTGGGGTAGCATCTAGCCGAAATAAAGTGATAAGGAAGGTTAGAGCAAAATAAAAGTGAGCGATAGAAAAGGATTAAGTGTTGCCTCACGAGAGCTTGGTAGGTTCTTGGGTATCAAGTCTAGACTTGAAGCCGATGCCCTATTCTCCTTGGGTCACTTTATGCTCAACTCCCTCCTTTTTACATGCCCGAGTATGGAAACTTTGAAAGAAAAGTGTGTTAAAAGAAAATATATGATAACCATGCTATAAGAGTCCTTGCTTAGTAGGAGTTCTTGGTCTACTTGTCCTAAGCTACATAGGTAGTTCAAGCCACCACCTAGGATGACTTCTTTGATGGTTCTTTTTGCCAGTCTGTGTTGGAGCAGTTGATTATAGCGACTCACTCTAGATTTTTGTTAGATTATGCTGGGCATATCCCTTGAGGGTCTTTATGCCTTTATTTTGTCAAGGGTGTAGGGTGAGAGTTGTTATTGTGCTTTGTAGTATATTTTTTTGGTAGCTTGATACTTTTTTTGGGCATTATTTTGTGTAGATCAGTTCATAGGATTCGATGGATTGAGTCGCCCTTTCTCGTGCTTGCCAATGAGAGCAGATTTTTAGAGCCAGTTTTGAAGCAGAAAAGAGCCCGGAAGGCCGTAAAAGACCAAATTTTCAAGCAAAATGAAACGGTTGCGGATTGATGAGTTGGAGTTTTTCTAAATGGAGTTTGATGCTAAGAACCCAACGCAAGTCTCGGTTTATCTATTAGAGTCAGTTTGAACCCCCATTTAATCCCTGCAAGAGGTTTGGTGTTATGAAGCAACTATGCGATCTGGGAGCTAGAAAGTGCATAATAGAGGCCTTATAGATTTCGATGCCACGAAGCTGATCGCCCAATCGGATCTCGAATCGGAGTTTGTTTGGGCTTTCATTCCCATTACATTGCATGCACCATATGGTATCATATCTTGGATGCATATCAACTATTTGTATGATTGATGACCTATGTGAAGAGTGTGAGGTGCTCTAAGATGTAAGATTAGAGATTTAGTTCCTTGGGGGATACTTAGTGAGGATTATTCATTATCTCCTCGATCATTCAATCAAAAGAGGGGATCTTGTTTCGAATCCCCGAGGTGTAGGAGAGCTATAGTGGAGGTGCAGTGATCATTCGAAACAAGAAGCCCAGCTAGTTCCATAGAGCCAGCATCGAGCCCGCTTTAGGTCCTCACAACATGTAAGCTCCATTGCTAGTTTTGTCAACAATATAGTGATTGTGACATGTAAGTTAACGATAGTATGAGTGATCCAAAAATCATCTATCTACATTGATAGTATGCTAGTTTCGATGGCAAAGTAGTGACCTCGACAGTGAGTTATAAGTACACACACACAAAGGGAAGTGACACAAGTAGTTCATCTCATAGTCATGAGAGTATGAAGTATTAACTAGGTAGACTCAAACTAGCCTATCTACCTTTAGATTTTGGGGATAAACTAAAACTATAGTTAAATTTTTTAAAAAGAATCCTTAATCAAAATTTCACCCCAAAATTGTGATACATACATACATACATACATACATACATACATACATACATATATATATATATATATATATATATATATATATATATATATATATATATATATATATATATATATATATATATATATAGAGAGAGAGAGAGAGAGAGAGAGAGAGAGAGAGAGAGAGAGAGAGAGCACTACCACAACAAAGATAAGAGAAAGACTACGATCACCATAAAGACAAAAGAATATGATTAGTTTCTATAGAGTAGTCTCTCTCTCTCTCTCTCTCTCTCCAAGTCAAGGTATGTCCGATGGTGAAATCAGGACATTTACATGCCCCATTGTTAATTTCACAAAAAAATAGTGATAGTGGCACCCATGTTAACAATAATATATGCAATTCATTGTGTATGAGAGAGAGAGAGAGAGAGAGAGAGAGAGAGAGAGAGAGAGAGAGAGAGAGAGAGAGAGAGAGAGAGAGAGAGAGAGAGAGAGAGAGAGAGAGAGAGAGAGAGAGAGAGAGAGAGAGAGAGAGAGAGAGAGAGAGAGAGAGAGAGAGAGAGAGAGAGAGAGAGAGAGAGAGAGAGAGAGAGAGAGAGAGAGAGAGAACTCATATAAAAGAAATATGTGTTACAAATAGTGCCTCTACCTACTATTAGATTGTGGTGATAACTATAGGATCCTTCTAAACAAGAGTAATTCAATTTTATCTTTATCAAAGACTATTGGCATATATATATATATATATATCTCTCTCTCTCTCCCACACTCCCAAGTCAACCTATTTTCCATAGTGAAATAGTGTTACTTATATGCTTCATTGCGAATTTCCATGGTGAAACATTGATAGCAACACCTAGGTTTATGAGATGACAATATATCCAAATCACAAGGGGGAGGGAAGAGAGATAGAGAGAAAGAGGGTATGCAAATGATTGAAATTATCCTTTATAAAAAGAAGGGACATGTGTTACAAATAGTGTCTTCACCTACCATCAGATTGTTGTGATAACTATGGGATTCTTTTCAATGCTAGCAATTCAATTCTATCGTTGTCAAAGATTGTTAATGTCTCAAGTCATTAATTGGACCATCAATGCAAGTATTGGTCATATGCAAAAAGAAAGAGGTTATGATATAAGAAAAGAAGAATTATATTGCATGTTATTTTGGCTTTTCAAATGGCTTGAGTTAGCTTGCTTTTGTTTGGAGATAGAGACTCCACTACAATTATATAAATGAAACTCTAGATAGTGGAGTACACAATAGATAATGGTGTGGTTATTGTTTCTAGGGAGAAAGTTGTTGTAGTGTTTGGATTCATGGAAAATACTATCAGTGTGTGCATCAAATGTCTGACTCACAATCTAGTGACTATCTTTTGAGGTGCCTTGCATAATAGCAAGAGGCGATCACATGTACCATTTGGATACTTGATTTGGGAGAACCTTTGTTGTGCATGGTGTAACTATCAATTCAAGTGCTACTCCATTCTCAATTGATTTTACTCAATTAACAATGTTGTTACATTGCTTAGACAACTTCCAAACAAGTGTTCCTTGAAACTAACATTCATAATGGTGAAGAAGATTATAGTTACCAATGAGGTACGATGGAAACATATTATTTGAACTTCCTTATGCAAAACCTTCATCATGGTGGGTGGGCTTGAAAAATAAATTTGATGGGTATCTATGGAGAAATGTTATGACTAGCAATATTTCTACCTTTTTTGGAGTTGTTAGACAAAGAACATGTACAAACCATTTACAATGTGCAAATCTTCTATGTTTGGGATTCTTGAGAATTGGACAAAGAAATGAGTTGCAGTGGCAAGGCCCTATGATCAAAGATTGTGAACCAAACTCGACTTTTTAGTCTCATGGGAGCTTGAATTGTTTCTTTTGCAATGCACCTCCAATATGTATTTCTACTTGTCCATGCAAACCATTTCTATGTTTTCCATTTGGAGAAGGTAACAAGAGGATCATAAGAGGAATCATTCATTTGGGATATCATATGCACCCTGTGGGAGAAAGTGTTTCCCACCTAGCAATGAAGGATATAAAGGAAAAGGTTCAACATTATGTACAATGAGATTGACAAGGGAGACCAAAGTCATTGCATATGACAATGGAAAAACATATAGTCATGGAGCCAATCCTATCAAGCACACCCATTGAGCCACAAATTTATTAGAGGGAAAACTAGGTGAGCTACTTTATTGATTCATACTCTTGATATGAGAAAAGTATCACAATGGAGAAAGGAAATTCATGTAAATGTTGGGAGTGATAGTTGATGGTTATGATGTTTTGCTTCACCTTTTAAAAAAATGTTCATATGACTATTTTTAGAGGATGTTCTTTACTAGGTAGCTTGAATTCTCATCTTTTGAGAGATGCCATGTCTTTAAGATGTCAATCCATGGCCATGCAAGTGACATTGACTTGGTAAACAAAATGCAACTCGGGGACGAGCTTTCCAAGTGCTAGGTGTATTTTGATTTTGTGAAAAGATTAAAGGATTGGAACACTATGACCTGTCATGTTTATAATCCACATATACAAGAGCTACAAACAATAGCAATTAGGATTTTAAGGTGGACATAGTGTACTTTGTTTTGGGAGTTGCTTAATAGGGTCATGGAGAAGGAAGGCTATGAGAAAGCAAACTTCAAAGGGTTTGTGGCTAACAATTGGCATATAGTGAGAGCTATGTTCAATGGTTAGTATAGACATTGGAAAAATGGTCCTTCGAAGCATGCTATTGAATTTGAGCTGCAATCTTTGAGGAGTTGGCCAAAGCTATAAACCTAGCTTATATGATAGTATGCAAGAGTTGTACACTTGGGTGAATATATGATTGAGGTAACAAAGAACTTTATGTAAGCTTGAATAGTCTCACTTAGTGTTTATATCTTTTTTAATACTTCAACTCTCTTAGTGCAAGACCTTCATAGTGATGATAAACATCTTGTTCCACATGTAAATCTGTCATATTCTGTCCATGAAAGTTGGCTACCCTCCCATGATGGAGTGAAGTATGTCAGTTTATACAATGCACACACCTTTGGTTTGACAATGGCCTTAATATAGTTTAATGTCCCCATTACTTACTTTATTTTAATGTGCATATAAATTCCAAAGAAAATTGATTTATGAAACTAACTCTCATTATGAAGATAATAATTATTAATAATGAGGTATTATATGCCAATTCATGGAAGAAAGACTTGGGAGACCCTCCCAAGACTAGCTTCTTAAAACTATGTTTGTGGTATAAAACAACAAAAAAGAACTAGCCTAGTGGATAGTCACTTGGCAGTTAAGTGCACTTTGGTGACGGCCCTGTCGGATGGGTGACCTCCTAGAAAGTTTTTCCTACAAGCTAGCGGGAGCTTCTCACGCATAGCCAATGGCACCAATGAAGCCTTCATAGCCCATTGCCAAGTATGCCAAGGCCAAGATGCCAAGGACTATGCCTTGGTCACCGCCTTGGTTGTAAGCCTTGGAGTGACGACTGTCTGACGATGCTGCTTGCCCATATGTTCATAGATTTTTATCTTTGCGCTACAAAAATGGAGCTCCCTCTCTGACTTCATCAAGGATATCTCTTTGTCTTGTGGAATAGAGTCTCCTCCTTCCCGATTAATATCTCATCCTTATTAAGATTGCTCTTGTTCCTCCTTCCTAGTCATCCCCAAGCCCTTAATTTATAGTTTTGCAAGGGGGGTAAAAGAGAGGACGCTTGCTTTTTATGGCCATGGTAGCCATGGGGCAGACTTGATTCAAGGACTTTGTTTCTTTGGGGTGAGATGTTGGAAAGAATATAGAAGCAAGGAGTAGTGGACATCTTGAAGAAGCAATACTTTCTAGGTCAACAAACCAAAAGATAAGTGACTTGAAATGCCATCTCAAACTACGAATCTTTATCCAAGGAGCTCTCGCCCTTGATTTGGCTATTCGCAAGCATGGAGCTTTAGGCAAGAATCGTTTGGTCAGGATTTACCTAAGCATAAACCACCCTTAGCTATTCCCACATATGAAGGCTCTTCTTTTTGTGCAGCTTTTAGTAGCCAGCCTGAAGTGAAGTTACAATTTATTTAATCTTCAAGAAACATGCTCAATTTAAGAGACAAATTTTTCCACATCTATGGAGAAAACCCAGAGAAACCTCCAATTGCCGAACTTCTCAATGACAGACACATAACTATGTAGAAGTTTCAAGCAGTCTATAATATTACATTTTAATTGGCAACAAAAGGACCCACAAGGTTTCAAGCACTCTAGAATGTTATTTATAGACAATAAGATCACACGATTTAACTTACGGGCAACGTGTCTCCCATAGCTTTGCTCTTAGATCAACTTTCAGTTCTGTTTGACGAAGATGAGAAAGGGTCACAAGAGGGTTTTTACGATCAAGTGGTACCACAATTCCACCAGATTTCAAATCCTTCCTGTCTGGAGGTCGTGCCCAGTTACCATTTTGAAATGCATTTTCAAAGCATCTTGTAAGGTAGGATGGGTACAATGAGCTTGTGAAGATTAATGCTTCCATCTTTGACCAGTACTTTCTGAAGGCTCTTACCTTCCGATGACATAATTGATGACAAAGAGAGAACACTTTTTTTTAGCACTTTTGATGACATCATTGATGATGTCAGAGAGGGAGCTCCATTTTTTTAAGACGAATATAAAAATTTATGAATATATGGGCGAGCACCATGTGGCACGTCATTGGGCAGTCATCACTCTAAGGCTTATGACCAAGGCGGTGACCAAGGCATAGACCTTGGCATCTGGGCCTTGGCATACTTGGAAATGGGCTACAAAGGCTTTGTTGGTGCCATTGGTTGCGCACGAGAAGCTCCCACTAGCTTGTAGGAAAACTTCATGGGAGGTCGCCCATCCCAACAGTGTCACCCAAGTGCGCTTAGTTGCCAAGTGACTATCCACTAGGCTAGTTCTTTTTTGTTGTTCTATACTACAAACATAGTTTTAATAAACTAGTCTTGGGAGGGTCTCCCAAGTCTTTCTTCCATGAACTGGCATGCAATACCTCATTAATAATAATAATTATCTTCATAATGAGAGTCAGTTTCATAAATCAATTTTCTTTGGAATGTATATGAATATTAAAATAAACTAAGTAATGGTGACATTACATTCTTCCCTCCTTAGAGAAATTGAGATATCCTCATCTTAAGAGAAATTGGGGGTATTCTTTCATAAGGGTTACCTCATTGACCCAAGTGGCATCCTCTTCAGGATAGTCCTTCCATTGTACTAGGTGTTCTCTTAGGGTCCTATTCCTAAGGATTTTTTCTTTTAGATCCAAGATTCTATCAGGTTGACGTTCACGTATACCTTGGTTTGGCATTACAACTTGTGATAATCAAGAATATGATCACGATTAGGTACATAGGGCTTCAAGAGACTTACATGGAATACATCATGAACTTTTAGGGTTTCACGAAGCTGTAGCTTTTAAGCATTAGGTCCAAGAGCCTTTATGACTTTGTAAGGTCCACAATATCTTGGGCTTAGAACTCCTTTTTGGGTGTACACAGATAAAAACCTTGTCCCCTTCTTGGAAGATTTGCTCTTTTCTCCCTAGGCCAGCATACACTTTCTGTCGATCCTTGGCAGCTTGTATATCTTGCTTGATGGTTTTGACTTGTTCGTCCATCTCTTCAAGTATCTTCTTAGAAGATTCAACGTTCAAGGTAGGGTCGGAGAAGTTTAGCAGAGCTAGGCATTCTTGCCTATATAGAGCTTGAAATGGGGTCATTTGAACGCTCTGATGATAGGATGCATTGTAAGCAAATTCCACCAAAGGTAGATATTGTAACCATTGTCTAGGTTCTTTGCAACAATATGCCCTAAGTATGTCCTCAATGGCTTGATTTACACGCTTTGTCTGCCCATCAGTTTGAGGGTGATAAGCTATACTAAAACAAAGCTGTGTACTGAGAGCTTCAAATAATCCCTTCCAATAATGTGAAGTAAATAGAGAATCACAATCACTGATAATTTTTTTTGTTAGTCTATGAATTCTAAAGATTTCTTTGAAAAATAACCCGGTAATATCTAAGGCCTTGTAGCTAGTTTTGATCGGAATAAGGTGGGTAACCTTAGTCAACATGTTCACAATTACCATGATCGAGTTATATCCTCCTTGAATTGAGGGTAATCCAACTACAAAATCCATACTAATGAATTTTCATTTCATTTGAGGAATATCGAGTGGTTGTAGCTTTCTTGGTAGCTTAACTCGTTTGGCTTTTATTCATTGGTAACTCAAGCATTTGGTTACGTATTTAAGTACGTCACTTTTGAGCTTCTCCCAATGATTGTCAAGATTGTGGGAGAGAAGGAAGGAGTCTCACTTGTAGCTTTCTTACTTGCACAATGGGGGAACACACACAAGGGTGGAGGCTGAAAAACAGTTTTCCTCTTCTTAGTTATGTAAGCCAAAAAGAACTCTAGTACAAAGAAATAGAAGAACCCTATATATGGGTCTCAAACCAAACTCAACTAACTAAGGTGGCATACTAACTGAGCCACGAACTAGAGTAGATAAGGATAGCTGTCATCTAGCTATTATTCATGAGCGGTGTACCAACCGCATCTGCACAACTGACACGTCGGTGACATAAATGCACAACGGTCACCCTGGCATATCACGAGTGGAGCTCGATATCTCAACACTCCCCCTCGAGCTCAATCCCAATTCCTGCACACCAAGCAGGTCTCTGAACTTGCGCAGCTTCTCTGCGCCCAATGCCTTCGTGAATATGTCAGCTACCTGATCCTCTGTGCTGACATAAACTAGATCAATAAGACCTAGTAAAACCCTCTCTCGCACATAGTGATAATGCACCTCAATGTGCTTTGTTCTAGCATGATAGACTGGGTTATTTGCCAAGTGTATACTACTCATGTTGTCACAATAAATGACAACTGGCCCATCTGTAGGTTGATGCATATCATAAAGTAGCTTATGCAACCAAGCTACCTCACATGTAGCCATTGCTGCGCCCTTGTACTCAGCCTCTGTGCTGGATAAGGCAACTGTAGGCTGTTTCTTGCTGCTCCAAGTGACTGCAGCACTCCCAAAAGAGAACACATATCCACTGGTAGATCGTCTATCAGAAATGCAACCAGCCCAATCAGCATTAGTGTATCCATGCAACTGTATCTGAACCCCAATCTCATAAAATAGTCCATACTGCAATGTGGACTTCACATACCTGAGTATGCGTCTAGCCGCATCCAAATGCGGTTTCCTTGGAGCCTGCATAAACTGACTTACCAATCCAACATCATAGCTCAAATTTGGCCTGGTAATATCATATAAATCAAGCTTCGTACTATGCCTCTGTACATAGTAGGGTCTTCCAGAAGCTCACCTACATCTGTGCTCAGCTTCACATTCTGCTCCAAAGGAACTGAAATAGGCTTATAGCCTGTCATCCCATATTTGGACAGCATGTCCAATCCATACTGCCTCTGCAAGAGCTGTATCCCACTTGGTGATCTAATCACCTCAATGCCCAAGAAATAACGCAACTCTCCCAAATCCTTCATCTCAAACTTCTGCTTCAATAGCATTTTCACATGAAGGATATCTTCATCACTGTCACCTGTCATAATCAAATCATCAACATAAATAACAAGTAGCATAATACCTTTCTTTGTTTTTCTCACATAAAGTGAGAAATCTGCCTTGGAAATCTAAAAGCCAATAGTGACAAGATACTGTCCTATCTTGTCAGACCATGCTCTAGGTGCTTGCTTCAAGCCATACAAGGCTTTCTTCAACCTGCAAACAAACTCAGGATGAACAGCATGACATAACCTGGTGGCTGCTCCATATAGACCTCTTCTTGCAAATCACCATGCAAGAAGGCATTCTTTACATCCATCTGATGTAAAGACCATCCCTTTGATGCAGCCATAGCAACGATTGCTCTTACGGTTGCCATCCTTGCAATCGGACTGAGTGTTTCTTCATAGCCAATGCCATATGTTTGTGCATACCCCTTGACTACTAATCTTGCCTTGTATCTGTTCACAGAACCATCTGCATTGTGCTTCACCTTATAAACCCACTTATAGCCAATTGCATTCTTACCTTTAGGCAAAGGTACCAATTCCCATGTAGCATTTGCTTCCAAGGCATCCATTTCTTCATCCATGGCTTTCTCCCATTTTTCTTTTTCCATGGCTTGCTCAAAAGAAGTGGGTTCTGGTTCATGTATCACTTTGACCATATATGCATAGTGAATGGCTGTAAATCCATCATATTTCAGCCTATCCACAGGATACCTAGCTCTCGTAGACCTGCGCAAAGTAGGTTCACTCCCAGGTGCTCTCAAAACATCCCTGGTCTTCCTTACTCCAGGTGTAACAATAGAAGGAATACCCAACTCATCATCAATGCTCTGTTCTGAGCCACTGGATTCACCATCCACATAAGAGTGACCTGCATTCACATCAAACATGGGCTGATCTACCTTCTCTTTTCCTTTTTGTGATACCTGCATACCACTATCTGCATTGCTTTGAGAAGATTCTCCTGATCTCAATCTGCCTGTCCATGGCGAAGAATGTAAACCATTGCTAGGGGACGCTCCAGGTCCACTAATATTTTGTGACTGTTGCTGTGAATTCTATGCAGCATTACCATTTTGTGCATCTACATCATCAATCACATTTACTGGTTTATACCAGCTACTCATCTCATAAAAAACAACATCTCTGCTCACTGTAAACTTACGAGTAGAAGGGTTATAGCATCTATACCCTTTCTGCTGCTGCAGAGAGTAACCAATAAAGATGCACTTCTCAGCTTTTGGATCCAACTTGGATCTCAACTCATCTAGCACATGAACATAGGCAATGCAACCAAAAATCTTCAAACGAGAAATATCTGGTTTCCTACCAGTATACCTCTCCTCTGGAGTCATCCCATGTATTGCTGCAGTGGGAGTCCTGTTCATTATGTAGACTGCTGTAGCAACTGCCTCAGCCCAATAAAAATTTGGCAAGTCTTTTTCATTGAGCATGGCGCGAGATACCTCTCCAATATGCCTGTTTTTCCTTTCTGCAATTCCATTTTGTTGTGGGGTATGACTGCATGAATATTGTTGCTTTATGCCATGCTCCTACAGGAACCTTGCAAACTCATTTGAGATGTACTCTCCCCCTCCATCTAACCTTAGGCATTTTATTTGCAGACCTGTTTCTTTTTCAACCATAGCTTTAAGAGTTTTGAAATGCCCAAAAACTTCACTTTTCTTTTTCATGAAATAGGCCCAAACTTTTCTGCTATAGTCATCAATAAAAGTGACAAAATAATGACAGCCTCTAAGAGATGCAGCTTTAGTAGTCCACACATCAGAGTGGATTAATTCCAATGGCTTTTTACTCTCTTGAACATGTCTAGGAAATGACTTCCTTGCCTGTTTTCCAAATTGGCAAGCTTCACATACCTTATGCATTTCTGCAACCTTGAATTTTGGCAATCCTGCAACAATATTTTGGGCTTGCATTGATTTAAGTCACTGTACATTAACATGACCAATGCGTTTATGCCAGATATCAATATCTGCAACTACACCAGTCCCATGTGCAAACATTGCTGCACTCAATTCAGACATGTCTGCATCTAATGTAAACATTCTGCCCTTCTTCTTTCCTTTTGCTATCAAGCGACCTTTATTTTTCATATCCTCAATAAAGCATCCATGAGGATTAAATCTGACCTGCAAGCCCTGCTCAACCATTTGACCAACAGAAACCAGATTGTTGGTGATATTCGGGATATGAAATACATCGGACAGGTATTTCTTTTTCCCATCCTGCATAGACAAAGGAATTTTTCCAATCTGCACAATAGGATGTGCAGTATCATCACCAGTCTCCACAAATCCTGGTTTTTCCATTTTCCTTGCATCCTCCATCCATTCTGCATGACCTGTCATGTGGTTTGATGCACTTGAGTCAACATACCATACATCGTTGCTTTCTTCTACACTTGTCACAGAATTATTCATGTGCTACACCATAAACAAATGCTCATTTTTGTCATCACCCTGTCTACTAGAAGATGCATAATTCCCTTGTTGCAGTTTTCCATTCATGATGTCATTCTGCTTTTTATAGCAGTCTTTAGCCATATGACCCATTTTACCACAGTAGTAGCATTCAACATTACTGTTTGCATTTTGGACTCTTTGCCATCCACCACGACCTCTTTGGCTCCCCCTGCCTCTAGAGTTACCACGTCCTCCTCCATAGGACTGGTTTTCTTGAGTTTGCTGCATATTCCGATTTCTACCACGGCCTCCAAATCGGCCTCTTCTACCTCTGCCTCTACCTCTTCCAGCATTTGAGTAGAAGACAATTTCTTTTGAAGTTTCTCCTGAAGAAGATGCACCACCATTTCTTTGCTCCTCAGAAATTAGAAGAGCAATCAACTCCTCAAAATCAGGAAATCTTTCACGAACTGAAATGGATGTCTGAAACTGTGCATAATCCTTTCCTAGACCATTCAAGGTCACAAAAACTAAATCATCATCTTCCACTGGCGACCCAATGGAAGCAAGTGCATCTGCAATCTTTTTCACTTTCATGTGGTAGTCATTGATACTCATACTTTATCTTTGCACATTATGCAACTCTTGCTTGAGCTGCATTTTCCTGGCTTGCATATTTGTGCTATACATTTTTGACAAAGTATCCCATGCCTCCTTTGGCGTACTTGCATCCTGAATATGCACAATCATAGAGTCTGAAATACTGATAGACAGCCAATACATAACTTTCCTGGCTCTCTCATGCCATGCTTTAAATGCCTGCATTTACTGTTGATTGGGAACATCAGGAAGAACTGGTTCTTCTTCATTTCCTGCAACAAATTCCCAATATCCTTTTCCCATAAGGAAATTCGTCATTCTAAACTTCCATGCCTGGAAGTTGTTCTCGTCAAGCTTTTCAGTTACAATCTGTGAAAGAGAATCAGACGCCATTACAGAACACTGCAAAAAATTCTGTCATTGCAAAAAAACTAAAATTCACCCTCACAAGGGCAAATCTGCAAAACTGGCGAAAGTGGTATTTGACCACACAGTCACTTCCTAGTGACGATTTTGCATAAACAAGAACCAAGGATGATTCTGAAACTCCCAATGTCTCAGCGCACAAGCATACGATGCAATTTCTACAGTAACTTTTCACCGACCTGTAGAACAGTGGTCACACAGCATAAAATAGGGTCTTTTCCTAAGTGCGTGCAGAAAACTTCTGCCTCCAAAACAGGCCCCGAAATGGCCTCAAATCAAAAAAACAGGGTCACCAAGGGCTAAAGGCCTTTCCCACAGCATATACTGCCCTCTTGCTTCACCGCGAAGGGCGTCTCAACCTGAGACAATGCACTCTTGCAAGTTCCGGCTGTGCTACCTGCAGAGATCTGCTCCCAAAACAGAAAATGAAAGCAACACTGCTCCTCTTACCAAAACACCGTGAGCTTGGCTTGCTTTCTTGAGCTCTTTACCACGAACAAGGCTCTGATACCATGTCAAGATTGTGGGAGAGAAGGAAGGAGTCTCACTTGTAGCTTTCTTGCTTGCACAATGGGGGAACACACACAAGGGTGGAGGCTGAAAACAGTTTTCCTCTTCTTAGTTGTGTAAGCCAAAAAGAACTCTAGTACAAGGAAATAGAAGAACCCTATATATGGGTCTTAAACCAAACTCAATTAACTAAGGTGGCATACTAACTGAGCCACGAACTAGAGTAGATAAGGATAGCTGTCATCTAGCTATTATTCATGAGCAGTGTACCAACCGCATCTGCACAACTGACACGTCGGTGACATAAATGCACAACGGTCACCCTGGCATATCACGAGTGGAGCTTGATATCTCAACAATGATAGCTTTTCCTAACTGCATTGAGAGTTTTGGTATAGCCAGGATGTCCTGAAAATGAGGAATCATGAGCTTTCCATAGTATCTTCTTCTTAAGTTCTTGACTAGAAGGAATACATAATCTTGTCTTGAAGTAAAAAAGTCCTTCGTCAAACAGAGAAGTTAAGATAATTTGTCTTTAGCTTAGAATTTTGTTATTTATTCTGAATTTCGTTCAGCATTTGCTGATATTTGGCCAAGATCATTGTTTGTCTTCTCCTTGACTAGCTCGATGATGGGATTGCTAGGCATTGATATCATTGTAGCTAGTGTTTGAGCTCGGGGAGGTTCTTCTAAGATAAGTGTATTGATAAATGATTTGCGGCTTGAAGCATTTGCAACTACATTCTCTTTGCCCGGTCTATATCTGATCACAAAATCATACTCTTGCAAGACTTCAATCCACTAACGTTGCCTCATATTTAGATCTGGTGGAGTGAAGATCCACTTAAGAATTTTATGGTCGGTTACCAGTGAGAACCTCTTCCCAAGCAGATAATGTCTCCATAACTTAAGGGTGTGAATTATTGCAAGTAATTCCAGGTCATGAGTAGCATAATTTCCCTCATGAGTCTTCAATTTTCTAGAGTAATATGCTACTGGATGTCCTTCTTGCACGAGTACACATCCCAAGGCAAGAGAACTCGCATTAGTCACCACTTCGAATTCTTTGCTAAGATCGGGTAGTTTGAGGATTGGGTTTGTGACTAAGATTTTAGCTTGAACCTATCAAAGCTAGACTGTTCAAGTTGGGTCCATTTAATGGCAACTTGCTTCTTGAGTAGGTCGATGAGGGGTGCAGCCAATCAAGGCATAATTCTTGATAAAGATCCGATACCATCCTATTAAACCCAAAAAGCTACGAACTTCGCTTGCAATGGTTGGAGGCGGCTAATCTTGTACATCCTTGACCTTGGCCGATCTATTGAAATTCCCTCTGTTGAAACTATAAACCCTAAATACTTGATTTGCTTCTTGAAGAACGCATATTTCTTCTTCTTAGCATATAGCTTGTGAGTCTGGATTGTCTCAAGAACTGTCCGTAGTCGTGACTCATGACTTCCTTCATCTTTGGAATATGTTAAGATGTCATCAAAGAATACAAGGGTGAATCATCAAGATAAGGTCTGAATATATATTGCATTAATCTATTGAAGGTAGCAGGGGTGTTTGTTAATCCAAATGACATTATGATAAACTCGTAATGATTGTACCTTGTGCTAAAAGCGGTTTTTGGGATATCTTCTTGCTTGATTCAGATCTAGTAATACCCTAATCTGAGATTAATCTTGGAGAAAATCTTCACTCCTTGTAATTGATCAAGTAGTTCGTCGATCCTTGGAATCAGATACTTATTCTTGATCGTTACCTGATTTAGCCCTCAATAATCAATGCATAGATGGGGAGTCCCATCCTTCTTTTTCTGAAATAACACTGGAGCTCCCTAGGGTGAGTTACTGGGTCTAATGTATCCCTGATCTAAGAGCTGTTTGAGTTGTTCCTTTAGTTCTATGTCTTTCGAAATGGACATTTGATATGGTCGCTTTACAACTGGTGCAGCTCCTAGTACTAGCTTGATTTTGTGGTTGGCTTCTCTCTGTGGTGGAAGTTTAGTTAATTCTTTAGGAAATATGTCAGCATATTCCCTAAGACATGATGGTTCATCTTCAACTTCTTTATCCTGTTCAGTCTTATTTAATTAGATTTCACCTAGGTGAGCCTTTTCTTAAACCTTTAACAATTCAAGAAGCTTTCGCTAATTGAATCTTTGGTTTCCCTGCTTCTCTTTGTGTGGTCACTTGTTGTCTTACAAGATTCAGGAATGTGACTTGGCCCTTTTCACAATGAATATGAGTGTCATTGGGAATTAACCAGTCCATTCCTAATAGGCACTCATAGGTTCCCAGGTTCATTACTCTAAATTGCATGTTAGTTTGATTGCATCCTAGATTAAACTCCACCTTACTTGTCTATTGTGTTGAGGAAACTTCTTTTCCATCACAGCTGACTAAACTATTAGCCCAATTGCATGCATTATGTCTATGCCTAGTTTTCTAGCCTCGAAGAAAAATAATTCAAAAGCAAAAATCACAAATGACCCTACTAACGTGGAATCAACAATTGGAGTTGCAAGCACGAGAGTCACTAACGGAGTCAGGGGTGCAGATAACAACCCTTCATCAATTTCGATAACATAGGGTTTTTTTCTAAAAATTTCTATTCGAATTCAATAGAAATAAGATAAGTCTCTTAAGAAATACTGTGACATTAGAGTATTCACTTCGTAAATTATTGGAACATCTTATAGGCTAGAAATTGTTAGGAAAACTACAAAATTCTAGAACTCAAGAGAAATCATGAGGAATTTTTCAAGATGAATTTATTAAGAAAAAACCCCGAAGAAATTAGTCAAGGATATAGTTTAATCTAGAAGCTTTGATAGAAGATTTTAAGACTAGAAATATCTCTAAGTTAAAGAAACTGACTTAAGGCCAAGAAACTTGGTTACAAGAATAAACCTTAAACAGGGAAGTTAGAGACCCCAAAATCTAGATACCCTTAGTTAAATTCCAAGGGGAAGACTTTAATTATGTGAAATTCAAGTATTGATTGCTACTAGATTAATCATCACTTGAAAGTTGCATGATTGATTAAAGTCATAACTGCTTGAAGATATCAATCTTGTTTGTGATTTTCTAGATTAGATCTTGATTGAATTAAGTATTGGAATAGATATAAATTGAGGAGCCCTATACCTCCCCCAAGGATAGGTGTTGAATCCCCATACCAAGAAGGGATGTTTTTACCGCCGCACAGAAGCATGGACCCCTGACTCCGATGGCAAGAGGTCTCCTAGCAGGGGTCGTATTAGGTAGGAGGTGGATAGGGTGCCAGGGGGGCTGTGGCTAGTAAATCACTTATGAACTTATGAACTACTTGGTCCCTTGTATGGCCCAAGTTCTACTTGGGACACCTAAAAATGCTAACTATAGGTGGATTTGATCTTGGTGATGTCTAGATGCGTCGGATGAGGCAGCACGTGAAATTATAATTTTTCTCCTATATGGGCAGGAGAATACACATTATGGAACATAATCAATGAATTTGTTTTACTCTGATTGTATTTTCTTGAGTAAATTATACAAACAAATAGCTGTGCATAAAAGGATTCTTTTTAATTAATGAAGTTGTTTTTATATGTTTCACATAATGTGGTAGGTAATTAGATAACTAAGAATTTCCATAGAGGGAAGTAGGTGGATGGATTCTCAATGAATCCAGTCCTATGGCAGGGTGGTCTTGGTTAGCAGAGAGGTTTCCCAAAAAACAAACGCTAGGAAGAAACTCTAGGAAGGGCCGATTCACTGACTTACCTAGGGTTTGGTCTCAAAACCCAAACAGTAAGTTATCTTAGGGGAAAGGTATGGTAGCTGTGCTAGAGCACTGCGAGGGATTTCATAAATTCTTAGTTTGCTATTGGAAAAAAGTGTTGTACTCCATGAACCAAGGGTAATGGCAGTCGCTCCTTTCGGACAAGAAGCCTCTCAAAGGACACCTTTGAATGTGAGCAAGTTGTTGATAGGTGATTGTTAGGTCAATTAGAAACCTTCAAGTCCGTCCTCCATGGGTAATGGCAAGACGCTTCCCCTACAGGGTAGACCTAGGGCTAACTAGCTGGCATACAAAATCCGATCATTTTGGCTAGAGTACAGATGGCGATGGCTGGAAGATAAACTCTGGGCAACTACTAAAGTGTTATTTGTGACATAATCAAGGGTGAGTACCTTACATATTGAGTGCAAGATATGTGGCCTTTTTGAAGGCTAAATATGTTGGAAGTGGGCTTGGAGTTAAAAGTCTAAAAAAAACAAGAGCATCCGTTAACAATCTTATTGCTCCAACAACCATGATCAATCTTATCAATGATGTTGTGGAGGATCTTCACGTGCCAAAGTTGAGGTTTTCAAATGATTGGGATGCAAGAATTATGTGGCAAAGACATATAGCAAATATGAAATGCGCAATAGGGAACAATGATTCCCATTGACCAACGTATTTGTATGTAACTCAACAAGCTAGGGTATGTAAAAGAAGCATTGAAAGGGTAGGGATCTCCCCCATCATTAAGAAAGATGTTCATAAATAATGTGGATGATTTGCATAACCAATGCTAGTAGTGAGGTGAGATGTCAAGGGTACCTTGAGGACAAATGAAAAAATGCAATAGGATAATTGACCAAAAGGGTAGGTTGGTTTGATTATTGTCCTAGCTCCAAGCTTTTGGGGCAAAGTCAATGTCCATGGTTCTAGGAGGCAAATGGTATGGTTTTGTGGGAACAATTTAGATCATACATGGACTCCATCCAACATTGTTAAAGAGCATCTTGGGAGGTCTCCTGAAGAGTGTCCAGTTGTTACAAGGGGCACTAGTTTGATAGCACAAGCAATACAAGATCTTGAGCAAGGAGGATTCAAGTTTAAACATGGGGCTAGTGGGAGAGCAAGGCCTACTAATGTGGATATTTGGGATGAAGACGTTGTAGGTTTGGATGTGAGACCCTTGCATCATGACAGTAACGAGTTGTTTTGACAAAGATAGTGACAAAAGAAATGTGTGTAAGAATGAACTTTGTCACTCAAATGGAATAGAGCAAAAAAGTGATTAGCGTAATGAATATGTGGAGTATATTATATATTTTGAAGGTAGCCAAAGAAGGGAAGAGACATACAAGGTGGTCATATCAAGGTTCCTGTCACGTACTTGCATGGACTTCCAAATTCAAGTTGAGCAAGAAAGAAAGCACATGCCATGCAAACACCTACACTATATGCTCACAAAGATATTGACACTCGATGCAGGAGTACATAAATTCATCATTTGGCCGCATTGACTACTATGAGGGAGTAATATCAAGCTCTTAAATAGCTATCTTCAAGCTTTTATTGTGGCAATCAAGTTGCAACTTGTGGTGGTGATCATCAGTTTTAGTACTACCATGATTCTCTTAGCTACTCTCTTTTCTTTTAAAGAAAACCATAAACCCTGAAAAATGTTACATAAATTTTTTGTCTCTAAACTTGAAACGTATGGTTATTATTCCTCTCCATGATGTCATTCACCTCTTAGTTTCCCTCTTTTTGCTTAAACAAAAATCTTGGTCCCCATGTTTGTGCAGAGCTTATTTGTATAGACTCACTATAAGTCCCTTTTTTGTATTCCAACCCACATAGGTTTATCCCCACAACTTCTTTGTATGGGGATGATCTATATGCAAACATAGTTTTTGAGACATGTGCAAGAGCAATGGCAATATTTCTATTTGTTATTGATAGCTGTTTCTAATTTTAGATATACTTTGTAGTTTCTCAATAAAACTACAAGTGTGGTACTACCTACAAGCACAATCTTACTTGTCACATTCACTCATTCACTTGCCAATTTTCACTCGCCATTTGTCAATCCCTTTTCTAGTTGGGTGCACATCTTCCTAAAGGCATAAATACTCATGTCAAGTGCTTAAATGGATCAACAAACTCAAAGTGATTGGACATTACAAGTTTGATTATCTTTGGAAAAACAAGACAAAATAAAAGCACATGAAATTTGTTATGAAGAACAAATGGACTTGACTAGTATACTACTTTTACTCCTCCAAACATGATTGTGCTATTGGAAAGAACCTTTTGCATTCATTCTTACTAAATATAAAATATCTTCAAATTTGTGCAATTTAATGGATGCACCATGAATTTGACAAGATTCTTAGCACATTTATTAGCAAATTATGGTATACAAGATAATTTACCAAATATCATGTCTATCTTTAGAAAGAGAATTTTAGGAAAGTGTGATATTATTCTTGAGAACCTCTTGAACCTATACTTCATTTGGATTCAATGAGGTTGGTATGAAGGAATGACATAAAGGAACTCCCATCACCTTTTCATGATCAATGTTGACCATCCTAGGAATCTTAGAATGAGCTTAGGAGAATCCAATAGATAAAGGAGCTAAAGTTAGTTTGCTTGTGTATTTTTGATGGGGAGAGGACAAACAATTCTATGATCATCAATGTTGAAATGATGACCTTGCATAATTGTGTCTATGCTCAAGTTGTCCAAGTCTTACCTGTAGATCACATTGTAGCATACGACAAACACTCCTAAAATGCTTATGAAATTACAAGATTCCCTACCTTAACATGAGTCTATATAGGGACATAGAAATATTTGAAAGACCCCAAAAATATGCCTTAATATCACTTGATAAAGTTCATGAGTAAATTTGATTAGATTTGAGTGATATTTCCCTTTGAACATGTAATGGAACCTTAGTATTTCCCTTGGAGATATATATATATAAACATTTACTGAAGGCCAAATTGGCCTATGAGACCAAAATGTTACATCTAAAAAGTCAAGGAATTTCCTCATTCCCAAAATACATGTCATCTAATGCTATGACTAACTAAATGGAAAATAAATAGTAAAAAATACAGAGTTGGTGAGTACAAAATGATGTCTAAGCTAGATATAATGTGGATATACTCAGGAGGTACTCTCATCCCAAGGTATCTCTCATGGGTCTATCTAACATAGAGGTTGAAGCGGCGAGGTAGAGTCCATCGATGATGGTGTAGTATCCATTGTATTTGTAGATGGTGCCTCTTGCAAGGGTGTGGACTAGCTTCATATGGGTGATGGGGTTTGCATCTCATTGTTGGTATGTCTAATGTGGTCCCTTGTGGTGGGGCCGTTGCTAGTCTGACGGGGGCTTTGTGGTGGAGGGAGGGAGGGAGACTTTCTTCTTAAAACGTTATGTTTTGAATGTGAAAGAAAATCCAACCATCTAGCTTTAATAGAGAAGGAACTGAGGTTGAAGAGGATGCAAAATTTTGGATTGATGATTACTTCATGATTGTAAGAGCCGTTGTTGCTAATCAATCTATGGGGCTGCATGCTTTTGTACTAATGAAGAAGCTAGTGTGGAAGGAATGGTGCCAATACACTTTTTAATGACCTTTAACACATTGCAATATAATACTTTGTGAAGTTTGATATGTAATGAAAAATCTTTGCTTTTTATTGTGCCTCCAATGTATCATATTATATTTGTGCAAGACGGTGTAATCATTAAAACTGCAATGTTAATTGAAAACTTGACAATTAAGTATAGCGAGAAATCGATTTTGAGCTAGTAGTCTAGATAAGCTTTTTGCTTTGCTGTATGATAAGTTAGCACATGTCATACAAATGATGAAGCATATGGAAAATTTTAAATATGTTTCGATCAAAAATTTATGGGTTGATAGGCCATCCCATCTTGCCCATTCATGTATTGTACCATCGAGGGCTTCCTAGATTGTCCAGATCACCTTTTTGATGGATTTGGGCATTTTTGGCCAAAATTAGATTGAATGGCCTATTGAACCATAATTTTTTATTGACAAAATTTTAATTGCATTTTGCACACATGTCATACTCTAAAAATATGCACACTAGTATCACATAATATCAGTTCGTAAAATCCTTCAATCTTATCACAGTTGAATGCTAAAAAAATTATTGCAAGAAAAATATATTTGTATTATAGTGCAAAGTACAAAGGGCTTTTCCTTTATATGACTATGCTTAGAATCCTGGAGTCCAATACAAGCTTTAGGCCATCTTGAAGCTCTTGATTTTCTCATGGGCCTAAATTTTGTCTCTTCTTGGTCTATGACAGCAACCCTACCTTGATGCTCTCTTACATGGTGGCATGGCTGGCTCCTATGGCTTTGCCAATCCCCACAGCTTGCAGTATCCTTCTGCACATGTATGTACCAAACATTGCTTCACCAACTCCTTTTTAACAAGAATGATCTTGTGTGCATTCAAGATGATAGTAGATGCACACAACACTTTTGACAAGGTCTTCAAGATAGAGAGCTCAGCCCGTCCATCTAGGATGAAGGTGGCATGGACAATGTCTATATAAAAATTGGAGATCCAACCAAAGTATTGCCCTATGGAGGCGTCCTTCCTGAATGCTACTTGGCCCTTTTGGTGACTTGCGAAATCATCAATGTTGAGCACAACCTACATTGACATGAAGTTAGTTCAAAATAGTATACATAGTAAAATAAAGTGTGTAGACAAACTATTGATACACTTACTTCATGCTCGGCATTGTGGGCAACCTTCAGGGTTTGATCGAGTCCACATTTGACTTGGACTCATCGATCGGGGGGTTTACTACTCCTCCAAGGGCACCTGTCTAGCCACCATGCTAGCCTGCACTGCCTCAAACTCTTGGGTGCCAACTGTGGCATGCTCTACCAAGTCCAAGGCATCTCCAAGTGCTATGAGTGCACCATCTATATCTAATAGCTTCAAGTTGCTATACTCCATAGGCAGATCATCAGACTCGAGGGGGAACTCATTGATAATTACTAGAATTGGCAATTCCTAAGCCTCCCTCACTCCAAAAAATATCTCCACATCATGGAGAAACATGAATTATTTGTCATCGATGAATACTTTTCTCATGCTATCTATGAGATAATGTGCATCATCGATAGTAGAGGGTACAACCTCATGCTCACTTGAGCCACCCCTTAAGGTATTATCCACAATAATTATTGCTCTATCAATGATAAGGTCTAGAGCTTTTTCCTCTTCTATAGCCTTTGCTTCCTCTCTAGCATTTTCCATTGGTGAAGGTGTTGGATCAAGGACATCCTTTAGTAAGCCTTCCACATACTCTTAAGCATCCACTATGACTCCATGTGGGTCTTCACCTTCATTGAGTAACAAAACAAAGGTGGTAGTCCATGAGAGGTAGTTAGTGCCATACTGATTAAAGCCATATTCCCTAGCTTGCCAAGGAGTGAGGTCCTTGAAGTAGGTGAGGTCCTTGAAGTAGGTGAGGGTGAGATTTGCACAAAAATGACCTAGTCATTTTTTAAATGCCCATGTGCCATTGATGTACTTCAAGAGATTACATGGCACCCATCCCTCATCGAAATCTTAGAACATGATAGTATATTCTCGTAAGTATGTATTCATGTACTCATAGGATATTGGGGCTTAGACCATGCCACAATACTGTATCATAACAATTGATATTGGGATAAAAGATGTTGTAAAGATATGATCTCCCAACGAATTCTGTGCCCTAAAGAAATTGCATGAAGCTATTAAGAGTGTGATCCACTGTGGAAGAAGGGGTGAAGGAGGCAAGTGCAAGGGTGCTTGGGAGAGGACAAGTGGTTGGAAAGTTGGAAAATGAACATGAGACTAAGTGAATGGTTTTTATAGGCTATAGACTTAGAGTTTTAGTTTTTAAAAATTCATTAAAGTCTATTAATATATTCGTGAAAAGTAAAAAAATAACATCACAAAAAAATCCAAAATATAAAATGTTAGAGAATCTAAAATATGTATAAAGTATTAAAAAGTAAAATCTCGTGATATATTCATTGTTAATTTCTGATGCATCATTTTGTACATAAATTTTGACTTATTGCAAAGCACTTGATAACATATAATTCTTCTCCATTCTTTTTCCCATCTAAAAGAAAAAAAATCAAATAAGATTTGAACTACTATGTCCTAATCAAAACAAAACAAAAATCTAATATTAAACAAGCTCACCTTTCTACCACTGATACAAAAGTTGAAGGTCTTTGTATGAATGCTTTCCATCAAGACTAGATGCTCCTGCAGATTTAGGAGACTCCAACAATCACTCACTGTGATTAACTCAATCATTCCACTTGGCATATGAATTTGAATATCAAATACTTTTTCTATGTCTTCAATGGACTCCAAGAAAATCCATTGCCCTGCTTTCTTCATCCAACGTCGATAATAGAAGTGCATGTACAATGATGAACATGCAATCAAGTAACAAAGTGTAGCACTAGAGACCACTACTCTAGACAAAAAGATGTCACCTTTGTGCACCCCATCGTCCACATCATTCCATCCTTCTTCAAAATTGGAATCAAGAAAGTCCTCTGTTACGTTCTTATAAATGAACATAGAGGGACATTGATGCTCATTAGTGCTTTTGAATATGTATACAAAAATATGAATTGATACAAACCATGAAAGACCCACTAATCTTGAAGCTTGAATCTCAATGAGCTATGAATATCATGTATGATCTTCATTTTTAATGTTTGAAACATTCACTCATCCAAAATGGGCCATTCCAAAGAATTGAGAGATGGGCTAAGAAGTAATCCAAGAGAACCATACGAATGAACTGATGTAAACACTATTTACATGAAATTATAGAAAAAAATCTTGCAATGTAAAAAATATTATGATGACTTTTCAATCATCATTGTCACATCCACATCCATATGCAAGCTTTGTGTGTCCCAAACAAGCTTTGTAATGGTCCTCAACAAGATTCGAAGGGAAAATGTCTAATATGAGAAAAGAAGTAAAAAACTCAAAAACATATGAGAATATAAAAGCAATGACTCACAATTCGAGGGAAAAAATTGTCGAGTGGTCCCAAGAGGTAGCTTTAAGTCCTTCACACCATATACACATTGAACTTATGCAACAAGACCACAATCTTGAGCCTCCTGAAACCCAAGCACTCTACCCTTCCAATGATTTCGCAGTACACCATGACGATGAACTCAATGAGGCCCTATTGTGATGAAGGTTACATGTAGACCCATGAATCCTTCTTGAGTAATGGTTCTTTCCATTTGACATGTTCATAATTTGTATTGTGTACATAGGCAGTAGATATCAAATCACGGGATCACCTTTGCTAACATGTAGATGCCATTAGAATGGTAATGAAAGTAAGGATGGCTATGTAGCTTTGGTTGTGTGACCATAAAAAGATGAGAAATTTTGTGGAATGGAAGAAACAAAATTACCATGGAAGAAAGAGAAGAATTTGGATGTTGGGTGGATATGGTTGGGAGAATATGGGGGTTGTATGGCTATGGCTATGTGAGGATAGAAAGATGAGAAGATTTGTGTAATCGAGGTAAGAGAATGACCATGAAAGAAGGAGAGAAGCTCGGTGATGAGTGGCTTTAATTGAGAGAAGCAAGAAGTAGAGAAAGTTGAGAAGATTTATGGAATGGAGGTAAGAGAATCACCAAACTAAAAGCATGTCCTGCAGAAAGACGCCAAAAATTTCATTTTTTGACTATACATGTCATAAGAAGAGGGTTTGGGGGTGGGGGGAAGGCATTATTGGGGGGGGGGGGGGGATTTTCAAATTTTGGCTCATATTTTTGTAGACATAGTGGGACCCACTTGATATGGGTTGGTAAAGGTAGGGGGTGAAAGGGGACATAGGGGGACAAGCCTATAAGTGGTAGGGACAAGGGGAAAAAGGTAGTGGATAAGATGTACACACCACCTCCTCTCCCATTGGTCCACTTCTAATCTCTAGTCATTAGGAGAGTCATTAACTCTTAAGATAAAGTGCCCTTTTTGAATCCATATAACCCCTAGTCTGTACTGTAGTTAATACAAAGTTTAGTTATGGCATGACTATAGCTAGTAAATTCAAATGAGTTTTCTTTATTTTCTTGGTGTTTTAATTAAATGTAGGCTAAATTCATTTCAATCTTAGATAGGCATAGCCATGGATGAAGGAAAGCTTCAAGATTCCCAAGAAATAGTCCATGACTAGTTTGTCTTAAAGTAGAATGAATATTAAAAACTTATGTGATCTCTTAAGCTCTAGAGCTCTCATTGCACTCCATCAATCCCATCATGCCTCCTCCTTGAATTTTTGGTGCAACTAGTACAAACATGGACTTATCTACTACATGATGTCTGAGTAGAAAGACAAGGTTCATTGGTTATAGTCTTAATTCTCATGATGTCAAGAGTTAAAAGTAATAGGTATTTGATGCTTAGAAAGGCTTGGGAGAGATATATATATACATTTCCTCCATGAAATCTTAAATCACTGGACCATAGTGGCAATAATAATGCAAGCTACAATATCTGGTGCACAGATCGAATGCCGTAAGCGCGTGTAATGAGTGTCGGAAGGTCCCCAAGAACAAAAGAACTCTACTTTTTGCACAAAACTCAAGGTAGAAAGCATGCACGACATGAACAAGAGACCAATTGGGTGCAATCTCCCCCCATGCCTTGTGTGAGTGCTCCACAAAGCATGTATTTTATGTATTAATCATCTTCAAGCTCAAATAATAGCCCAAATTACAAAATAGCACGCTTTTGGTTTTTGAGTTTGCTTTAGTACCAAATAGAAATAAAGCTAATGGGCGGGCGCCCAAGGAGTCAAGTATACCCAATACAATGTCCAAATACAAAAATCATAATCGTGCGCCCATGTGCATACAAAAATAATAAATAAATATCCAATGCCTTAATAAATAGGTGCGACAAAATATAGGCGCCATGCCTAAGGTATGCACCCATCAAAATATAGATGATAACTCGAATACACGCTATCCTCCAATGCTTTCCTCCGCCACTGCTGCTATCTCTACACATCAATTGAAGCATTCACAATCGTTAGTAAAATAATACAATTAAATCGACAAAAGTGAATACCTAGCAGTCTTCAGCTACATAAATAAATCAATTGGTTAGAAATCAATCCTAACCTTAATTTATCACGAGTGCGCACTCTAAACTCATAAACATTTATTAATTTAATATGTATTTTGTGTAATCACCCGCTATGGAATCACCCATGTACACACTAAATTAACGAAACGCTCGAAAAGGATAGGCGTCCCCATCAACTTCTCACACAAAGAATCCACTTTGTATATGAGCCCCGGTAATCAAAGTTTACGAAATCCACCGTAAAACCTCACGGAATCCACCGTGGCACGGAATCCACCGTGAATTATGCCTCCTGGCATCATATCCCCGGGGTGGGATAGCAATTGTCCTTAATTGCTATTAGCTCAATGTGGAGCTAATAGAGTGGGGAAAGCATTTAAGTCTCTAGCGTGCATCCATTGGGCCTCTTCAACAGGATGGTTCTTAAACTTGACCAAATATCTAGAATATCTACAACCAGTTCTAGTGGTCATAAAGTCAGTATCTATAATAGCTTTAGGTTCAAGGATTTCAGTATCTTCATCTAACAAAGGTGGGTTTTCATAGACAGGGTGTACAGGTAATTGGCCTCTAAAGGGTCGTAATAAATTAATATGAAAGGTGTTATGAATTTTCCAATGTTGTGGTAGTTCTAACTTAAATGCATTATCATTGATTTTGTGAATGATCTTAAATGGTCCATAGAATCTAGGTGCTAATTTCACAACTGGGTATTTATCTACACTTTGTAATCTACGTTTCTCTATTCTTAACCAAACATAGTCATCAACTTTGAAATTCATGGCTTGTCTTTTCTTATTTGCTTGCTTTGTATATGATTGCTGGGCGTTGGCAATCATGTCTTTAACTTCATCAAAAATAGTAGCATGCATGTTAGCAATATCATCAGCACTCTGAATTCTATTTGATAATTATGCAACAGGTGTAGACAATCTATAACCATAAATAACTTCAAATGGTGCTTTCTTTGTAGCTGTGTGTGGTGTATTATTATATGCAAACTGAAGTAAATGTAGATGTGTATCCCATGTATGTGGTTTTGAAATAGTGTAAGCACGTAAAAGATCTAAAATAGTACTGTTAGTAGCTTTTGTTTGACCATTTGTTTCAAGATGAAATGCAGATGAAAAATCAATCTTTGTTTCGAAGTTAGCAAACAAAGTAATCCAAAAATTATTACAAAATCTAGAATCACGATAAGAAATAATAACTTTTGGTAAACCATGATTAGTAAAAACAGTTTTCAAAAATAATTGAGCTGCTTGAGATGCTGTCAAAGTTTTCTTGCATGGAATGAAATATGCTTGTTTACTAAACCCGTCTACAACAGTCCAAATCATATCATGGTTAGCTTTAGTGTTAGGTAAACCAATAATAAAATCCATAGAAATCTGTTCCCATGGTCTTGATGGAATAGATAAAGGCATTAGTAAACCATACTATTTACCATGATGTCTCTTAACTCTTTGACAAACTAAACATTTAGAAACAAAGCTAGATACATCAGTGTCCATATGTGGCCAATAAAAATCTTCAATCAATGTACGCAAAGTAGATATAATACCTCTATGACCTTGATATGGAGGACAATGAATCTCATTCAAAACAAAAGATCTAAATGGAACTGTAACACATAATCTCTTTTCATAAAACATGAATCCATCATTGTAAGATAGTGAATCAATAGGAATCCAGTTATTTCCAACGAATTTATTCCAATCAGCTTGAAAAGTAATATCCTAATGATAAGTATCTTTCATAGGGATAAGGGAATCAAATGATATGACAGAAATATTATGAATGGTCAGCCTTCTACTTAAAGCATCAGCTACTACATTCTCTTTTCCTGGTTGATATTGGATAAGGGGATGAAAACTCTGAATGAAAGCTGCCCATTTGATATGTCGGTCATATATTTGAGGTTGACTAAGGAGATGTTTGATACTTTGTTGGTCAGTCTTAATCATAAACTCAGAACCCATCAAGTAATGTTTCCATTGATGTAAGGCTTGTACAACAGCTAACAATTCTTTATCATAAGTGGAATATTTAAGTTTGGATGGTTTCAGTTTACAGCTAGAATAGGCTATGGGATGATTATCTTGCATAAGTACAGCTCCTATTCCAGATCTGCTATAACTACTAAAAAGAATGGTCTATTGAAATCAGGTAGTTGTAATACAGGAGCATGGGTTAATGCATGTTTCAATAAATCAAAAGATTTTTGTTGATTATCAGACCAATGATAAGCAATACCTTTATTTAAAAGTTTAGTTAAAGGCAAAGCAAGTAATGAAAAATTTCGCACAAACTTCCTGTAAAAACTAGCAAGACCTAGAAAAGAACGTAACTCATGCACATTTTTTGGTATGGGCCAATTCAATATTGCTTCTATCTTCTTATGGTCAACCTTAATACCTTCTGATGGCACAATATGACCTAGATATTCAATTTTCATTTGAAAGAATTCACTCTTTTTTCTGGATTAGCATACAATTGATTATCTTTCAACAACTTGAAAACTAAAGACAGATGTTCATAATGCTCTTTCTCATTTTTACTGAATACTAAGATATCATCAAAGAATACTATAACACAATGTTGATATTTCAAAAATATGTGATTCATCATTCGACTAAATGTAGCAGGTGCATTAGTCAATCCAAAAGGCATCACTAGAAATTCATAATGTCCAAATTGTGTTCTAAATGCAATTTTGAATATATCAAATTTATCTAATCTCACTTAATGATAACCAAATTTAAGATCTATCTTACTGAATATGGCAGAACCTTGTAGTTTATCCATAAGATCATCTACCCTAGGAATTGGATATCTATTCTTTACAGTAATTTTATTCAGGGTACGATAATCAATGCACATGCGATAAGTATTATTCTTTTTCTTTACCAATAAAACAGGTGCACCAAATGGAGAACTAGTAGGTCTAATTAATCCTTTGTTTAGCAATTCTTCTACTTGATTTTGAATGTCTTTCTATTCAATCTAATTATGCCTATACGGTGCTTTACATGATGGTTGTGTACCAGGAATTAAATCTATTTTGTGATCTTCAGGTCGTGAAGGTGATAGTCTAGGTGGTAAATCTTCAGCAAAACAATCTTTAAATTGAGCAAGGAATTGTTTATGCCTAGGATGCATATGTTTTTCTTTTGCTTGAAGTTCATTCACCCAAATTAAATAAGATTTACTACTTTTACGTAATGCATGTTTCGCTTGAGTATGAGTAAGCAATGGAAAATTATTAGAAGCGTGCATACCATGCAGTGTAATTTGTTTTCCTTGAAAATGAATTTTAATTGAATGCGTGGAATAATCTATGTCAGGATTATGCTGATGACGCCAAGGTATACCTAGGATAATATCACTAGGCTGTAAAGGTACAACTAGGAAATTCCTTTGTTCACTGTATTCACCAATTTTAATTTCTAAATTATGCACCTCTTGTGTTCCATTATATCTTGTACCTAAGAATGCTGCTTTAATGCGATAATGTGTAGAAACAGTTTGTAATTTCAATTCTTTCACTAACTTTGCAGAAATAAAATCATGGGTACTACCATCATCATGCAAAATTTTCTTTTCTTTTCCATGCACTAAACATTTCATTGTCAACAACGAATGTGGAGTTAGCATACCTGGTAAAGTGTCTGAAGGAGTAGCAATGTCATCCTCATCTTCCGTAAAGTCAGGCATTTCCTCACGTTCTTCTTCATCCATTGCTCCAAGATAATTGATATGGACAGGTGGTTTCTTCAATTGGCAATTGGCTACTAGATATCCAGGTTGGTGGCATTTGTAACAAACTATTGGTTTGGCTTTAGATACATTGTTGGCAATGGCAGGAAGTCTAGGAATATTGGGATTTGGCTATGAGGATGGCTTAGGGTTTGGATTGGTATTTGATGGCAAAGCAGGTGGTTTTGTCCAAGACTTACGGAAAGATGATGAAGGAAAATGACTTTGATTGTATCTTCTAAAATTTGAATTGAATTGCTTGGAACCATAGTAACCATTTGCTTGAAATTGTTGTGGACACTTGTCTCTTCCTCGAATCTTGTCTTCAGTGTCATGAGCCAAAGAAATTGCATCTTCAAGGGTTGCAGGCTTGAACATATTAACTTCAGCATAATAATTTCCAAGTAATCTAGACATAAACTTGTGTTTGTGAGTCACTTCAAGTATATCTTCAAGCATTCTGAGTTGCAGTAGGGCATTCCAAAAACGTTCCGTGTATTGGGAAATAGGCTCACGATCTCTTTGTTGTAGAAGATCCCATTGCTTTATGGCTTTTTCATGGAATTGAGGAGGAAGGAAATTTTGCAGAAACTTCTTTTTGAAACTCTCCCAGGTAGTGGGACAATCAATGCTCTTACGAACCACGGTCCACCAAAGAGATGATCGACTAAATGATTAGTGACACATTTAATTTTGTCTTTTTCAGCGTATGTCTCTTCATGAAAGTAGTCATCAAACTGACTGATAAATGCAAGTACAGTCTTTCCATCTCGAGTTCCATTGAAAGTACGGAATTTGAAATTTCTTTTACTTATCTTTGTTTCTTTGCAGATGGATTGAGCTTCGAGCGTCGCATCGATGGTACGTCAGATAATATCTTCGGGTTGTGGTCCATCTTTGTCGGTAGTAGATCGTTGCAAATTGGCCAATTGAACTTGCAAAGCTTGTCAAGATCTTCATTCTTCATCAAGCTGCATCATAATTAAATCCAATTTTTGTTCCATCGTAGGTTCAGGAAGATCGCCTTCAGCCATTAAATCGTCCATATTTTGTTCCATCATCCTGTAAAAATCCAAAAGACCTCACACTCTCAAAATCCAATTAGCGGGATGAGCGTAGCTCAAAGTCGGGTATACAAGGCTTATAGATTTTTGTTTGGCTTTTACAGTCTTCGACTTTTGCGGTTGTGGGATTTGTAGTCTTTGTAGAAACTGCATATGACCTTCTGTGTGTGCTGAAACTGGTTTAGGAAGTCTGCGTATGCAAATAGAGTCTTCCAGGGAACAATTTTGTAGTTCTGTGCTTCTGCGCAGGAACAATCCTTATGGGAGTTGTTGAAGTTAGTCTGATTTGATCTCTGTGGACTTGGTGAACTTGCAGAGTAATAAAACTTGCAGGACTTGATAGACTAGGAAGATTAGTGACTTGTAGCTTAGGTGACTAAGCTTCGAATTGATGAGTCGACGATTTTTTAGGGGGGGGCGTTTTTTCCGCCGCCGCTGATCACGGCGTCAACATGCTGCGATACTGCTCGATGAATTTCTATTAACTTCCTAAGCTTTATTTAAAAGCTTGTTGAACTTGTGGATATGGAGATAAAGCTTACTGTCTCTATTTCAAACGACTTGGAAAGAGAGATGTAGGAGTGGTTCTCCGCCTCCTCAGGCCGGTCCTTCGCGATCAAAGGTTGTAAACAAAGGTTCTTGACCGCCAGGAATCCACCCATATCGACCGTTCGCGATGAAACTAACTGTAGAGCTCGATCATTCCAGGAGCTCCGCCTTCGTGCAAGATGGGTAGCGATTGGAAGCTCTCAATCTCAGCTTCGCTCTGATACCTTTGGTGCACAGATCAGATGCCGTAAGCACGTGTAATGAGCGTTGGAAGGTCCCAAAGAACAAAAGAACTCTACTTTTTGCACAAAACTCAAGGTAGAAAGCATGCACGACATGAACAAGAGACCAATTGGGTGCAATCTCCCCCCATGCCTTGTGTGAGTGCTCCATAAAGCATGTATTTTATGTATTAATCATCTTCAAGCTCAAATAATAGCCCAAATTACAAAATAGCACGCTTTTGGCTTTTGAGTTTGCTTTAGTACCAAATAGAAATAAAGCTAATGGGCGGGCGCTCAAGGAGTCAAGCATACCCAATACAATGTCCAAATACAAAAATCATAATCATGCGCCCATGCGTATACAAAAATAATAAATAATTATCCAACTCCTTAATAAATAGGTGCGACAAAATATAGGCGCCATGCCTAAGGTATGCACCCATTAAAATATAGATGATAACTCGAATACACGCTATCCTCCAATGCTTTCCTCCATCACTGCTGCTATCTCTACACATCAAGTGAAGCATTCACAATCGTTAGTAAAATAATACAATTAAATCGACAAAAGTGAATACCTAGCAGTCTTCAGGTACATAAATAAATCAATTGGTTAGAAATCAATCCTAACCTTAATTTATCACGAGTGCGCACTCTAAACTCATAAACGTTTATTAATTTAATATGTATTTTGCGAAATCACCTGCTATGGAATCACCCATGTACACACTAAATTAACGAAACACCTAAAAAGGATAGGCATCCCCATTGACTTCTCGCACAAAGAATCCACTTTGTGTATGAGCCCCGGTAATCAAAGTTTACGGAATCCACCATAAAACCTCACGGAATCCACCGTGAATTATGCCTCTTGGCATCAATATCAGATTTGCCATTCATGTTACTCCACTTTTTAGGCCAAATCTAGTAGTATGGCCACCATCTATGTCTTTTGGCACATCTAGTTGCTCCACTCAACAAGTTTGCTAATGTGGCCAAATGAACTTACCAATGGTGGAATGAAGTGGCCGACTTGGCATTCCAATGCCTTTAGCTCTTATTCTCAAAAGCTCCTAATGTGATTTTGCTAGATTGGGCAAAGACCTTCCATGTATTTGTAGATGCATTTTACATTGTTATTAGCAGCATGCTTATGCATCATGATACTAATGATTGGTTCATACTTGTGTTTTATGCAAGAAAAAGATTATCTAATACTGAGGAAACTACTCAGTAACCAAAAGAGAGTGTCTTTGCATGATCTACTCCATGAAGAAGTTCTAGAATTATATGCTACTAGGACATGCCTTTGTCTTTCGTGTGGATCATTTAGCACTAGTCTATCTAGTCAAGCAACAAAATGCCTTTGGCTGACTTCCCCAATGGATTCTTATGCTACAATAGTTTAAATACACAATTGTGCATCATCCCAGAACCTAGCATGTCATTACAGATTTCCTTTCCCATCTCGATACTAGCGAGTCACTAAGTAGTGTAGAAGATGACTTCTCGAATGGCCCAACTATTTACCGCAGAAGTGAATGCATTTGACCCAAAGCCACCCATCCCTCTATACTCGTGATATGAAGAGATAATGATTTTCTTGGAAATCAGAGTACCTCCATCTCATCTCCAGAAGGACCAATGAAAATGGCTAGCTCTCCAAAGTTGGTGTTTTTGAAATTGTCATGGGACAATTGTACTATTATACACTCTCTGGAGTGCTACAAAAAGTGGTTCTCCCTATGGAGCATCCTACTGTCCTAGAGGAAGCCCATCAAAGAAATACTACCAATCACTTCACTACTAAAGTTACAACTCACAAAATCCAGCAAGCCACATTATGGTGGCCAACTGATGATATCCACAAGTGGGTCCAGCATTGTGATTTTTGCCAAAGACTATGCCACCTTGAAGCCAGAGACTACTTGCGAATTTGACCAATCATGCCTCTAGAGCATTTCCAAAAGTGGGGAGTGGACTTCATCAGTCTGATCTCTCTGGTTGCAACATACACAAGAAAAAGCATATCTTGATGGCAATGGATTATTGCACCAAATGGATGGAAGCGTGGGCCTATAGCAATATGGAAAGTTCAGATTTGCCAAATGCCTCTTTAATGATATCTTCACAAGATATGGCACCCAATCAAACTTATCAGTAATAAAGGTACATATTTTATAGATAAGGTAATCAAGGAGCTTTCATCATTCCTTTTTATTGTACAGAAGAAATCCTCTCTTGTACTACCCACAAGCTAATGGCTTAGTTAAGTCCGCCAACAAAGTCTTGTGCAAAAAATTAACTTGCAAGTTGATAGATCAGAATAGAAAAGATTGGGACACTAAGCTTCCCACAATAGTACGTGCTTTTTGGACATCCTTCAGAGTCACCACTAGCATGACAAACTAGCACTTGGCTTGGAAGCTATTATCTCCCTAGAATTTGTAGTCTTGAGTTTTCAACTTGTAGTGAAGGATCACCTCATTCCAAAAGAATCCCTTCCATTCTGGATGGAAGCCATAGCCAAATTCGAAGAAGATTGGATCCGCTGTACATACATTCTATCCAAGGTCAAAGCTTGGCAAAAACACCAAGTTGATTAGCCATCCAAGAAACAAATTTTCCAAAAGGGCCAACTCATCGTGTTCTTTAAGATCTAGATAAAGAAACTTCTCGGAAAGCTCAAATTTTGGTGGAGTGGTCCTTTTTAGGTTTTTCATGATTTCAGTACTATTTAATTATATTTGATAGATTTATGCTTCTCCATCAGATTCCAATATTTTGTGTCCACTGATTGCCTACCTCCATATTCAATGGCTCTTAGAAGTCCCTACTTGTCTTGACATGGTGCTCATTTATGAAACCCACTCATCAACACCTATAGCTCACCCAGTTCATGAACCTCCCATGGAGCTGTACCCCTGTCCACCTTGACACACAATTGATCTTGGAGCAACTAATCATTGGCTCCACTATGTAGATCCATGGCAACGTATATAAGCTCTCCATGAAGACAGTGTAGAGAACGCTCCACTTGCCTGCCAATGGCAAATAAGACCCAACAGCCCTCACCACCACCACCACCATGGAAGAAATCTTTGACCCCATCACTAACAAGGAATATCGCCTCACAAACCTGGTTGACAACCACAAGAGCAAGATCGATGCCTTCAAATTTTTGCTTGAGGGCCTCTACCCGTAGGCTAAGGCCTTCAGCATCTCAAGAAAGGTAGTTGCTCTTTTCTTCTCCCCCCCAATACTCCTATTGCATGGGTGCATGTTCTCTTGGATCACATTGCCATGGAGGCCAAATGCCTCTCCATCATAGATAATCCACAAAACCATCAAGGTGATATGCACCAATACTTCATCTTGCTCTTTTCCCCACTTGCCCTTGTTGACCCTACCTGCCCACTCTCTTCTTGTTGAGATGGCAAGCTCAACATATGTGGACATTGATGATATAGACTGCCTAGCTACATGGGTTTGCATGTCTACACTTAGCATGTTGGTGGTCATTATGATCCTCACATGGACACTAACTTATCACTTATTATATTTAGTTTGTTGCACCTACCTACAACTAGCATAGTTATTGTGCCAACCGATTAGTATAGTCAGTTATGCATTGTTTGATTTAGTAGGTTACTTTCTTTTATATTGTATCTTATCTATACTTTGTGTACATTGTACTATGTATGGAAGAAGAAGAAAAAACTAGAACGAAATTTTTTTTGCCTCCATCTCTCTTCTTGTGTTCTTAAGTGAGTTTCCTCTTGTGTGTATGGTGTGTGTTTGGTGCAGCAGCTCAACCAAAGAGTACACTCTCTCTAAGTTTGAATCTCTATGTCTTATCTCTCTCTCTCCCAAAACTTGAACATGGTATCAGAGCTTGAAGCCTAAAGGCTTGGTGGTGGCATTGACATCATGGGAGCTAGAGCATGAAGAGAAGAGACTGGAGTGGATCTACAAGACATTGGAGGAAACTATAGCTATACTTGAGTGGTTGTACTTGTTTTGGGGCTGTTTATGATAATAGATGTGGAGAGGATCATTCATCTACTTGAACCTACAATCATTGTCGGCACTTAAAGCATTGTTTGGAGCATTGTTGGGCTATTGATGATGAGCATTAACCTTGACACAATGATCAACAATAAATAACATGGACATATCTAGAAAAATGTGCATGTTTATTGATGTTGAAAACTAGTGAATTTCTAGCCATCAAATAGAGAATTTTCAACCATCAAATGCTTGGATTTGTCAAACCCAAACATCATGGATGCTTGGAAAATGCTTGGATTTCCAGCCATCAAATAGAGAATTTTCAACCATCAAATGCTTGGATTTATCAAACCCAAACATCATGGATGCTTGGCAAATGCTTGGATTTCCAGCCATCAAATAGAGAATTTTCAACCATCAAATGCTTGAATTTGTCACACCCAAACATCATGGATGCTTGGCAAATGATGTAGGATCATTGATGTATGCTTTGACCTGAAAGATTAATACTCAGATCTAGGAAGTATCAATAGGCTGAAAATTATGTAAATATATGACAATGAATGCTTGGAAGCTTGAAGCTTGTCTTAACTTGGTTGTTGTTTGCTATTGATACTTGGAACTTGCTACATGAATGTCATATGGTTTATGAGCTACAATGAGCATTGAATGCTCAAATCTAGACTAATTTTATTGTTGGTCATATAATGGACTAAATGTCTACATTCTGTAAGAAGCTTATCTCGCATTGCTACTAACACTATATTAGGGAATTTGAAAATTTCTATGCACTTTGGGAACCCCCAATACCTTTATTATTTGACCACATGGTCTAATATTTTTGTTTGGAGTCTACCCTAAATGCTAGATAAGCTACCTTCCCAAATCCCACTTTCAAATGTGGATCAAGATTTAGCCATACGGTCAAATATTTATCAGTTATTTGAAATTGGGACTTGGAAATTTTTTGAATTCTCTAATATGGTGTTTAATGGTCATATGAACCATTGTTAATGCTTATATGTATGTGCATTGAACCCCGAGGGTTATGATACATATTAGAGATGCTTTGAGGTTGTTTTGAGCTGAAAATGCTTTAGTTTGCATAGAGAATTTTCTATTGGTTACTCAGACTGTTGTCTATCATCATAAGTTTTTGGAAGACACCTACATGAAAGAACTATATGCTATATCAGTTACCTACTTGGAATGCTATTGCATCTAGATGTTCTACCAATGATTGCGCATGTTTTTGACATGTTTGTGAGTTGAAACACACTGATTATTGTAAAGATTTACTGTTAGAGGTGTCTGGACTAAAATTGTCATACACAACTTGGTCTACATGGAATCATGCACTGTCTAATTCAGACTGCATTGAATACATAGACTTGTAGAGATAACAAATGCTAAAAGGATTGATAACATAACTCAAATAGTGGGTGAAAAATTAGACAACAATAATTATGCTATTTGGAAGTTCAGGATGGAGAACTTCCTCATTGGCAAGGGCTACTGGGACTTAGTCCACAAGTGCAGAAAGCTAAGCCTAAGCTTCGTAAAAAGACTCGGCCAACTACTAATCATCTTAGGGCACATTATGCATGGACTGAGAGAGCTCGAAGGGTATTGCATTGGCTATCCCTATGTATTTTCAATGCTATTGTTATGCAAATAATGAATTGCATCTCACCAAAGGATACATGGGCATTTCTGAGATGAGGTACTACGGTACTACCACAAGTGCTAGAAAAATACAACTAAAGTAGGAGTTTAACATGATGGATAGGAAATGAAAATCAATTCAAGACTATGTGACTGAAATTCTTGAATTTAATGAATTTGTATCCTTGCTTATCCATGAAGAAGTAAAATTGGATTTATCTACGAGCTCGAGTAGCTCTAAAAACATAGATGCAACTTTTTACTCTAATTAGGAAAGTTGTGGTAGAGGTTCTAGCAATGGTATGGAAATATAGTGACATGTATCTCAACATGGGCAAAGTTAGCAGAGATTTGCTGGTAGGGATGGTGGATACTCCCCTGTGAGGGGGAGATCTCAATCTAGGGGCAAAGGATTCTGGCACACTTAGTCTACTCATGAAAGTGCAAACAACGATAAAGATTTCCATTATTGTGGCAAGCATGGCCACATTGCAAAACAGTACTTGAAGAAGCATGCCAATTAGAAGGGTAGATAGCAAGGCCACAATGCATCATCTAGTCATGTAGTAGAGCCTAAGATTAGTGAAAGATTGTTTGCTATGACTTATAAACAAAACAAGGGAAAGTGGCAAGAAACATCTAACGACATCTAGTATATAGATTTTGGTGCCTCAAACCACATGACACCACATGCTGAGTGATTTGATGAGCTGAAAATAAGTGATAATGGCTATGTATGTATTGGAGATGATTCTCAACATGACATAGTACACATAGGGACTGTTCATTTTTCTATGCTTGATGGCAGAAAAAAGTAATTACATGATGACTTGCATGTTCCATTGATCACCAAGATTTTGTTATCTGTTGGTCAAATGGTTGAGCAAAACCTACAAGTACGATTTAATAGAGATGGTTGCTTCATAAAAGAATATGGCAGAGGATGCAAGTTGGTTGTTAAAGGCCACAGACATGGTAGGATGTTTACACTAGATACAACTGTACCTGAGTTGAATTCTACTATGTTTGCTCATGATGGGGCAAGTATCTATGATATTGATGTATGCCATAAACTTATTGGACATATAAATGTCCAAAAGATAAAAAAATGTAGCATAAGGAGCTTGTTATAGGGCTACTAAGATTTAATTTTATCGATTTGGTACATATATGCTCGACACATCAGTTTGGGAAACAAGCTAGGTTTCCATTTGTCAAGAATACATGGAATAGCATCAGGCCTTTAAAACTTGTGCACTCAAATGTCTAGGGACCCACTCATAATGTATCCCTTGGTGGGTCTAGATACTATGTGACCTTTGTGGATGGCTATAGCAGGTACACATGGATATACATCCTGCAGCATAATGATGAGGTTTTGAATAGCTTTATGGATTTTAAAGCTCATGCAAAAAGAGAGCTTAACTATTATGTCTCATGCTTTTGATGATGGTGGAGAGTACATGTTAAAATATTTTGATAGATACTTAGTAAAGCATGGGATCATGAGGCAATTGACTTGCAACTATACTCCTTAATATGAACGGAACTTGCACAACTGAATTCTTTATAAGCAAGAAGCCTGATGTGTCACACTTGAAAGTATTTGGATGTATTGTATAAATTTATGTGCCAAATGAGCTACAAAAGAAGCTCGATCCAAAGGCTAAAAAAAGTATTTTCATCGGATACTCTTTAGAGCAAAAAGGGTATCATTGTTATAATCCTAATATAGGTGAGTTTAGAGTGAGCAGGGGTGTTTTTTCTTACAAGATCAACAGTTGCTATACATGTAGTGGTGATGCATTAGATGATGATTATCATGTTAGTTATGTGTAGAAAGAAAAGCAACAATCACAGAGCTTTAGTAGACCAAAAACATCATCTTGTACTACATCTACAATTAACCCTTGGTCTGGGAAACTAAGGAGTAACCCCACATATTTACATGGATCTACTAGTCATTTGGGATTTATGGGGATTCTAGTGGTTCAGAGAGTATGGATGATAAGATTGGTATTCCTTCAATCAAAACATCGTGTATAGAGAGAGCACATGGTAATGTAAAGGCTCCATTAACTAATCCAATGGTATGCAGGTCTAGCAAGATTAGATTTCATTTTTGAGGTTATACAGCTCACCATTATGCTTATATGATAAAGGCAGTTGAGGATCTTGAGCCCACTTGGATTAATGATAATGTTGGTCATGCTCATTGGGATGCAGCAATGGATGAGGAGATGGCTATATTAGAAGCTAATGAGACTTGGGGATTTGATTCCCTTGCTTAAGGGCAAGAAAGCTATTGTCTATAAGTGGCTTTACAAAATCAAGCACGATGTAGATGGTTCACTTATCACATATAAGGCTAGGCTAGTTGGCTATGCTCAAACATATGGCATAGACTATGAAGAGACATTCATCCTAGTTGCTAGGATGGCAATTGTTAGACGTGTGATTTCTTTGGCAGCAAATGTTGGAATTTGCAACAAATGGATGTCAAGAATGCCTTCTTGCATGGAGAATTGCATGAAGAGGTGTATATGGAATAGTCAACAGGTTATGAGGATTTAGAGCATCAAAATGCTCTATGGGATGAAGGAAGCACCTAGAGCATGGTCTGACATGATCAGAGAGTATCTTGTCAACATTGGTTTTTATGTTTCTAATGCTAACAACTCACTTTGTGTAAGAAAGGGAGATGCAAGCTTGGTCATTATAGTCATCTATGTGGAGAATGACTTCATTATTAGAAGTAACAGTGATAGTGGAATTGCTAAAGTTAAGGACTTTTTGAAGAAGAAGTTTGAGATGAAGGATTTGGGTGAGTTGAGGTACTTTCTTGGTATCGAGGTGATCAGATGTGATGATGGTATATGGTTATCCCAAAGACAGTATGGCTTGGATATGTTATCCAAGTATAGTACGACAGCATGTAAGCCTCTTTCAGTACCGTTGAAGTAAAATGTGAAGTTGAATGTTGATGTTGGGGATGAGATAGAAGACCCCACTATGTTCAGAAGGATAGTAGGAAGTTTGATTTACATGACTATCACAAGGCTAGACTTGAGCTATGCTATTGGCCTCGTCAATCAATTTACATGGATGCCTAAAAAGCCTCATTTGGATGCAATTAGATGCATATTGAGATATGTGAAGTCCACTTTCTATTATGGACTTTTTTATGAGGCAGGTAAGGATGTACATATAGGTGTTTGGATACACATATGCAAATTGGGTTGGTAGCATGTTAGACAGAAGATCTACTAGCAAATTCATGTTTTCCCTTGGTAGTGCAATAGTTACATAGAGTAGCAAAAGCAACCTACAGTTGCTTTATCGAGTACAGAGGCTGAGTATAGAGGTGATGCTATGGCAACATGTAAGATGGTATGGCTAAAAAAGTTATTGGCTAATTTGGATATGCAAGGAGATGGTCTAGTTGTCATTCACTATGACAACATAAGCAACATACAGCTAGCTAGGAACCCATGTTCCATGCTAAGACAAAACACATTCAGGTGCACTACCACTTTGTGAGAGAGAAGATACTTGTAGGAGATATTGACTTGGTATATGTCAACACACAAGATTAGGTAGCTGACATTTTCACAAAGGCATGGTATAGAGAAGCTTCAAAACTTTCTAAGCTTACTTGGAGTTGTAGAGATACATTTGAGCTTCAGGGGGAGTGTTGAGATAGCAAGCTCAACATGTGCAAACATTGATGATGGACTGCCTAGGTACAAGGGTCCCCAAGCATATCAGTGTTCATTATGATCTCACATGGCCACTAACTTATCACTTATTATATTTAGTTTGTTGCACCTACCTACAGCTGGCATAGTTATAGTGCCAATCGATTAGTATAGTCAGTTATACATTGTTTGACTTAGTAGGCCACTTTCCTTTATGTTGTATCTTATCTATACTTTGTATACATTTTATTGTGTATGGAAGAAGAAGAAAAAAACCAACAAGAAAATGTTTTGGCCTCCATCTCTTTGCTTATGTTCTTGAGGGAGCTTTCTCTTGTGTGTATGGTGTGTGTTTGGCACAACAGCTCAAGCAAGTCTCCCCACTACATGATTCTTGGCACTTCTAAGGTGGCAGAAGATTCCCATTCCCATCCAAAGATAGGTGCTATAGCAAATCCCCCAACCTCACCAATGACACCAAGAAAAGCTCCCAAATGCTTAAACAAGAGGAGGAGCTTGCCTTGTAGAGTAGCAAAGACCAAGTCCTCAAAAAGGATGATCAACCACCAACCAATCCCCCCACATAGAACCCACCAACACAAGAACTACATCAGCTCTGATCCCCCAACAAATCTAGCTTAGCCACCAGTCTCTTTGCCAAACTCTCTCCTCAAATTGAGGGGGTAGAAATTCCCAAGAGAGAGAAGGAGTCCACCAATGACACTAAGCCCCCCGTTACCACTTCTACCCTCACCAGTCTAGACGGTACCTCCCTTGTGGCCATGCCCCTCCCTACCGACTTGTCCCAGTAGCTCATCATCATCCCCCTTAAATTCAGCTGGGAGATGGCCCATCGATCATTGAACTTCATCAATGGGTTCTTAACTAGGCAAAAATATCAGTAGTAGGACTTGGTGGTGAAGGATTCCCTTAACTAGGCCAATACCATCCTCTCTGAGTAGCTTCGACAAAAGAACACTACTCTCTAGGAGCATTTTCAAAGGCTAGAGGCATGCCAAAACACACAACTAGCCTTTGCTGATGACATCAGGAAAATAGAGCCTAGTGCTGGAGCGGGACAATGCCTTCCTTCAATTCCAAGCGATGGAGCAGATAATCCAAATGGACCAATCCCACTCACCCTAGAGATCATTGAGAAAATCTAGCATGACTACAAGGAGGCAGAATGGATAGAGAGATGGAAAAAGCTCCACTACAAACTTGGGCCGTCATGATCGACTCCTACTCCCAGCTCCCACGTTTGCCCAACAAACCAAACAAGCCAGAATTTGATGCCCAGATTGCACCCCCCGTTTATCCACTAACCTTTTCTTCTCCATCTCCTCCATCTTAGCAAGTTGACAATACCCCTACTAGTTTTGTCACTAATGACCATCCTAGAATCATGATCCTCATCCGGATAATGCGCTCTCTAAAAACGCCTCCATCTACACCTCTGAAATCATGAAGCTGGCTAGCATTGCTCAACTTCGGGCCCACCTAACTCAATTCTAAGCCCTCTCCCTCAAATGCTAGCACTGGATCCATGCCCTCTTTAGTGCCAACTCCCACAAACTAGAAGGAGTCAACATGCATGTCTCATTTAGATCACTTTCAAATGGGACGAGCTACAACATCAAATCTAGCTTGGCACCATTTACCTTGAGAAGCTCAAGCTCATTTACACAATATTTTGCAACCACCCCTTTAGACTCACATTGACATGTGGCTACAATAATACCACCTCCGGTACAATCCTCTCCCACCACTTTGTCACCCACCAAGAGGCCCAACAACACCTCACTCGCAACTTTGGCCCCTATGTAAAGAGTGTGGGAGAGAAGGAAGGAGTCTCGCTTGAAGCTTTCTTGCTTGCACAATGGGGGAAGACACACAAGGGTGGAGGCTGAAAACAGTTTTCCTCTTCTTAGTTGTGTAAGCCAAAAGAACTCTAGTACAAAGAAATAGAAGAACCCTATATATGGGTCTCAAACCAAACTCATCTAACTAAGGTGGCATACTAACTGAGCCACGAACTAGACTAGATAAGGATAGCTATCATGTAGCTATTATTCATGGGCGGTGTACCAACCGCGTCTGCAACTGACAAGTCGGTGACATAAATACACAACGGTCACCCTGGCGTATCACGAGTGGAGCTCGATATCTCAACACTCCCCCTCGAGCTCAATCCCAATTCCTACACACCAAGCAGGTCTCTAAACTTGCGCAGCTTCTCTGCGCCCAATGCCTTCGTGAATATGTCAGCTACCTGATCCTCTGTGCTGACATAAACTAGATCAATAAGACCTAGTAAAACCCTCTCTCGCACATAGTGATAATGCACCTCAATGTGCTTTGTTCTAGCATGATAGACTGGGTTATTTGCCAAGTGTATACTACTCATGTTGTCACAATAAATGACAACTGGCCCATCTGTAGACTGATGCATATCATAAAGTAGCTTATGCAACCAAGCTACCTCACATGCAGCCATTGCTGCACCCCTGTACTCAGCCTCTGTGCTCAACAAGGCAACTGTAGGCTGTTTCTTGCTGCTCCAAGTGACTGCAGCACTCCCAAAAGAGAACACATATCCACTGGTAGATCGTCTATCAGAAATGCAACCAGCCCAATCAGCATCAGTGTATCCATGCAACTGTATCTGAACCCCAGTCTCATAAAATAGTCCATACTGCAATGTGGACTTCACATACCTGAGTATGCGTCTAGCCGCATCCAAATGTGGTTTCCTTGGAGCCTGCATAAATTGACTTACCAATCCAACAGCATAGCTCAAATCTGGCCTGGTAATAGTCATATAAATCAAACTTCCTACTATGCGTCTGTACATAGTAGGGTCTTCTAGAAGCTCACCTGCATCTGTGCTCAGCTTCACATTCTGCTCCAAAGGAACTGAGATAGGCTTACAGCCTGTCATCCCATATTTGGACAGCATGTCCAATCCATACTGCCTCTGCAAGAGCTGTATCCCACTTGGTGATCTAATCACCTCAATGCCCAAGAAATAACGCAGCTCTCCCAAATCCTTCATCTCAAACTTCTGCTTCAATAGCATTTTCACATAAAGGATATCTTCATCACTGTCACCTGTCATAATCAAATCATCAACATAAATGACAAGCAGCATAATACCTTTCTCTGTTTTTCTCACATAAAGTGAGAAATCTGCCTTGGAAATCTGAAATCCAATAGTGACAAGATACTGTCCTATCTTGTCAGACCATGCTCTAGGTGCTTGCTTCAATCCATACAAGGCTTTCTTCAACCTGCAAGCAAACTCAGGATGAACAGCATGCACATAACCTGGTGGCTGCTCCGTATAGACCTCTTCTTGCAAATCACCATGCAAGAAGGCATTCTTTACATCCATCTGATGTAAAGACCATCCCTTTGATGCATCCATAGCAATGACTGCTCTTACGGTTGCCATCCTTGCAACCGGACTGAATGTTTCTTCATAGCCAATGCCATATGTTTGTGCATACCCCTTGACTACTAATCTTGCCTTGTATCTGTTCATAGAACCATCTGCATTGTGCTTCACCTTATAAACCCACTTACAGCCAATTGCATTTTTACCTTTAGGCAAAGGTACCAATTCCCATGTGGCATTAGCTTCCAAGGCATCCATTTCTTCATCCATGGCTTTCTCCCATTTTTCTTTTCCCATGGCTTCCTCAAAAGAAGTGGGTTCTGGTTCCTGTATCACTTTGACCATATATGCATAGTGAATGGCTGTAAATCCATCATATTTCAGCCTATCCACAGGATACCTAGCTCTCGTAGACCTGCGCAAAGTAGGTTCACTCCCAGGTGCTCTCAAAACATCCCTGGTCTTCCTTACTCCAGGTGTAACAATAGAAGGAATACCCAACTCATCATCAATGCTCTGTTCTGAGCCACTGGATTCACCATCCACATAAGAGTGACCTACATTAGCATCAAACATGGGCTGATCAACCTTCTCTTTTCCTTTTCGTGATACATGCATACCACTATCTGCATTACTTTGAGAAGATTCTCCTTATCTCAATCTGCCTGTCCATGGCGAAGAATGTGAACCACTGCTAGAGGACGCTCCAGGTCCACTAATATTTTGTGACTGCTGCTATGAATCCTGTGCAGCATTACCATTTTGTGCATCTACATCATCAATCACATTTACTGGTTTATACCAGCTACTCATCTCATAAAAAACAACATCTCTGCTCACTGTAAACTTACGAGTAGAAGGGTTATAGCATCTATACCCTTTTTGCTGCAGAGAGTAACCAATAAAGATGCACTTCTCAGCTTTTGGATCCAACTTGGATCTCAACTCATCTGGCACATGTACATAGGCAATGCAACCAAAAATTTTCAAATGAGAAATATCTGGTTTCCTACCAATATACCTCTCCTCTGGAGTCATTCCATATATTGCTGCAGTGGGAGTCTTGTTCATTATGTAGACTGCTATAGCAATTGCTTCAGCCCAATAAAAATCTGGCAAGTCTTTTTCATTGAGCATGGCACGAGATACCTCTCCAATATGCCTATTTTTCCTTTCTGCAATTCCATTTTGTTGTGGGGTATGACTGCATGAATATTGCTGCTTTATGCCATGCTCCTGCAGGAACCATGCAAACTCATTTGAGAGGTACTCTCCCCCTCCATCTGACCTTAGGCATTTTATCTGCAGGCCTGTTTCTTTTTCAACCATCGCTTTAAGAGTTTTGAAATGCCCAAAAACTTCACTTTTCTTTTTCATAAAATACACCCAAACTTTTCTGCTATAGTCATCAATAAAACTGACAAAATAATGACAGCCTCCAAGAGATGCAGCTTTAGTTGTCCACACATCAGAGTGGATTAATTCCAATGGCTTCTTACTCTCTTGAACATGTCTAGGAAATGGTTTCCTTGCATGTTTTCCAAATTGACAGGCTTCACAAACCTTATGCATTTCTGCAACCTTGAATTTCGGCAAACCTGCAACAATATTTTGGGCCTGCATTGATTTAAGTCGCTATACATTAACATGACCAATGCGTTTATGCCAGATATCAATATCTGCAACTACACCAGTCCCATGTGCTTCTTTTTCCCATCCTGCATAGACAAAGGAATTTTTCCAATCTGCACAATAGGATGTGCAGTATCATCACCAGTCTCCACAAACCCTGGTTTTTCCATTTTTCTTGCATCCTCCATCCATTCTGCATGACCTGTCATGTGGTTTGATGCACCTGAGTCAACATACCATACATCATTGCTTTCTTCTGCACTTGTCACAGAATTGTTCATGTGCTGCACCATGAACAAATGCTCATTTATGTCATCACCCTGTCTGCTAGAAGATGCATAATTCCCTTGTTGCAGTTTTCCATTCATGATGTCATTCTGCTTTTTATAGCAGTCTTTAGCCATATGACCCATTTTACCACAGTAGTAGCATTCAACATTACTGTTTGCATTTTGACCTCTTTGCCATCCACCACGACCTCTTTGGCTCCCCCTGCCTCTAGAGTTACCACGTCCTCCTCCAGAGGACTGGTTTTCTTGAGTTTGCTGCATATTCTGATTTCTACCACGGCCTCCAAATCGGCCTCCTCTACCTCTGCCTCTACCTCTTCCAGCATTTGAGTAGAAGACAGCTTCTTTTGAAGTTCCTCCTGAAGAAGATGCACCACCATTTCTTTGCTCCTCAGAAATTAGAAGAGAAATCAGCTCCTCAAAATCAGGAAATCTTTCACAAACTGAAATGGATGGCCGAAACTGTGCATAATCCTTTCCTAGACCATTCAAGGTCACAAAAACTAAATCATCATCTTCCACTAGTGACCCGATGGAAGCAAGTGCATCTGCAATCTTCTTCACCTTCATGTGGTAGTCATTGATGCTCATATTTTCTCTTTGCACATTATGCAACTCTTGCTTGAGCTGCATTTTCCTGGCTTGCGTATTTGTGCTATACATTTTTGACAAAGTATCCCATGCCTCCTTTGGCGTACTTGCATCCTGAATATGCACAATCATAGAGTCTGAAATGCTGATAGACAGCCAGTACATAACTTTCCTGGCTCTCTCATGCCATGTTTTAAATGCCTGCATTTGCTGTTGATTGGGAACATCAGGAAGAACTGGTTCTTCTTCATTTCCTGCAACAAATTCCCAATATCCTTTTCCCATAAGGAAATTCGTCATTCTAAACTTCCATGCTTGGAAGTTGTTCTTGTCAAGCTTTTCAGTGACAATCTGTGAAAGAGAATCAAATGCCATTACAGAACACTGCAATAAATACTGTCACTGCAAAAAACACAGCTTCACCCTCACAAGGGAAAATCTGCAAAACTGGCGAAAGTGGTATTTGACCACACAGTCACTTCCTAGTGACGATTTTGCATCAACAGGCAACAGGAATGATTCTGTAACTCCCAATGTCTCTGCGCACAAGCATACGATGCAATTTCTACAGTAACTTTTCACCGACTTGTAGAACGGTGGCTGCACAACATAAAACTGGGCCTTTTCCTGAGTGTGTGCAAAAAACTTCCGCCTCCAAAACAGGCCCCGAAATGGCCTCAAATCAAAAAAATAAGGTCGCCATGGGCTAAAGCCCTCTCCCGCAGCATATACTGCCCTCTTGCTTCACCACGAAGGGCGTCTCAACCTGAGACAATGCACTCCTGCACTTTCCGGCTGTGCTACCTGCTGAGATCTGCTCCCAAAATAGAAAATGAAAGCAACACTGCTCCTCTTACCAGAACACCGCGAGCTTGGCTTGCTTTCTTGAGCTCCTTACCACGAACAAGGCTCTGATACCATGTAAAGAGTGTGGGAGAGAAGGAAGGAGTCTCGCTTGAAGCTTTCTTGCTTGCACAATGGGGGAAGACACACAAGGGTGGAGGCTGAAAACAGTTTTCCTCTTCTTAGTTGTGTAAGCCAAAAGAACTCTAGTACAAAGAAATAGAAGAACCCTATATATGGGTCTCAAACCAAACTCATCTAACTAAGGTGGCATACTAACTGAGCCACGAACTAGACTAGATAAGGATAGCTATCATGTAGCTATTATTCATGGGCGGTGTACCAACCGCGTCTGCAGCTGACAAGTCGCTGACATAAATACACAACGGTCACCCTGGCGTATCACGAGTGGAGCTCGATATCTCAACACCCTACCCATTCCCAATCCACCTCACCCTCTACTACCCCCTCTTCCACCAGCAGCCATTCTAGCCCCACCTCCTCCATCAAACCAATTCCAAGCTGATGATGTGTGACACAGAGGATGATGATGACATTAGTGAGTAGTTCTATGGATCCAAGTGCACCATGCATCCCAATGTGAAAGGCGACAGTCAATAGCATTTTAGGCCAGAGTCACCAATGGCACTTTAAGGAGCCGTTGACAGGTGTAGATGTAGTAAAGGCTATTGAGAACACTGCACATGGGCAGAGAGTGTGTCTTGATAACTAACACAGCACATGGGCAAAGAGAAAGACTCATTGCAAGAAGAGGCCTATATAAAGAAGAGAAGCAAATCACTATAGTTGGTTGTTGTTCAAGCATACTCATAGTCTTAGAGGTTGGAGGGGCCTCTTGCTCCATGTCACATCCTACCTGAGTCTTTCTACTAGTCTTCTTTGACTAGCATCCAGGGTGCTCTCTAACAGTAGAGCTATATTGTACTATCCATAGTTAGTGTGTTTGGTGGTAGTACTACCCTAGTCATTATATCTTGCAATTTTTTAGTCCCTTATATTGTGTTATGACCATTTGGTCCTAGATTGATGTATTGATTTCTACTTCAATAATATATTTTAGATTGAGTTTGAGTATTCTTTGCATTTGATCTCTCTTCTGTGACTATGTCTCACTCTCCAACCAAGGCACTATATGTCAAAAGTGATTTCAATGTCTATTTGTGTTGGCTTTGAGTACACCTATTATCATTTTTGTGGCAGTTGTACTTAGATATTGATTACAATTATCATTGAGATAGAAGATGAAAAAAGGCTAGAGAAGAACTTGTTGCAACAAGTCACAAGATTTACACAAGCACTATGAGTTGATAGGCATTTATGCCATATATCAATGTCTCGGATACTTGCCCTATCACGAGCAAACATAGTAGCATTCAACTTAGGGATTTTTACATTGAGTGCAAACATCCTACCATGTTTTTGGCCTTTAGCAACCAACTTACATTCTTTGCCATACTCCTCTATGAAGTTGCCATCTCTATTAAAATGTACCTATAGGTTCTTCTCAACCATCTAACAAATAGATAATAGATTCTTGGTGATCAATGGAACATGCAAGACATCATGTGATTTCTTTTTTCTACCATTAGGCACAACCAAAGGAACAATCCCTATGTATGCTATGTCATGCTTAGAATCACCTCCAGTGCATACATAGCCATTATTACCTGTTTTCAGCTAATCAAACTGCTCACCATGTGGTGTCATGTGGTTTGAGGCACTAGAATATACATACTAGATATCATCAAATTTTTCTTGTTGTTTGTCCTTGTTTCGTACATAAGTCATAGCAAATAGTCTCTCTCCAGTCTTAGGCTCTACATGACTAGATGATGCATAGTGACCCTATTGTCTACCCTTCTGAATAGCCTACTTCTTCTAGCACTCTTTTGCAATGTGGCCATGCTTGCCATAGTAATGGAAATCTTTATCCTTGTTTGCATTCTCATGAGTAGACTGAGTGTGCCAAGATCCTCTACCCCTATCGTGAGATCTCCCCCTCACTTAGGAGTATCTACCACCTCTACCAATAAATCCTAGTCGACTTTATCCCTGCTGAGATGCATGTTACTGGGTTTCCCTACCATGGTTAGAACCTCTGGCATGATAACCATGGCCTCGTTGATTAGAATAAAAAGCTACATCTCTAAATTTAGAGCTAGTCAAGCTCATAGTCAAACCTAATTTCATTTCTTCATGGATAAGCAAGGATACCAATTCATTAAAGTCAAGCATTTCATCCTTGCCTGAAATTGACATACCAAAAGACTTGTATTCAAGCCCTAGACCATTCAAGGTCATAGCCACCAAATCCTCATCATCTACCTCAGTCCCAATGGATGCTAGTTCATCTGCAATAATCTTTATCTCAATCACATAATCTTAAATGGACCATCCTTTCCTGTCCGCCGTGTTAAACTTCTACTTCAGCTGTAATTTTTTGGCATTAGTGGCAGTATCATAGTATCTCATCAAAATATCACATGCATCCTTCAGTGAGTTACATTTAATTATTTGCATAACCATAGCATGAGAAATACATTAGGATAGCCAATGCAGTACCATTTGAGCTCTTTCCATCCATGCTCGTTGTGCACTAAGTTGTTCAGCTATTGGATTTCTTTCGAGAAGCTTAGGCTCAGTTTTCGTACCTATAGAACCACGTCCCAATAACCTTTGCAGATGACAAAATTCTCCATTCTAAACTTCCAGATAGCATTGTTATCCAACTTCTCACCCACTATTTGAGTAACATTGTCATCCCTATCAACATTTGCTATCTCTGCAACTCTATGTATTCAATGCAATCTTAAAATAGACATGCCTAACTATAAACCAAGTATACCTTGCATAAACCAAGGGCTATTGATCACTGTGTATACATGATACTTTCAGTCCAAAAGTTTATAAAAGTAAATTGATTGTAAAAATCAACGATTTTTCAGCTCAAAAACACTACAAACATCTCCAAACAGATGTTATAATAACCATGTATAGTAGCATGCCAAGTAGATTTCATTTATTGCATAAAGAACATGTAGGTATGCTGCAACATTATTGACAGACAACAACTTGAATTTTTTAGCAATATAAACTATGCATAAACAAGTGCATTCTCAGCCAATACATGTATTGCTTAATATGGTTGGAACATAATAAGAAAAATTATTTTACAAACTACCATAAATAAGTTTTGTAGTTTTACTTTATATTGTTGGTTGCAGTGTCCTCATCAAGATGATAGTCACTCTTATGGCTGGAGAGTAATTGTAAATGCCAGAAGATTGGTTAAGTTTATTTATCTCAATGATTATAAATTTTTAAAGGTAATGTGAAAGATACTAAACTTTAAGATAGAACTTCATTGCAAAATAGCCTATTGATGATAATAGTATAGTCCATTGTAAAAAATACAATGAACTAAAAAAAATTATTACAAATATATGAAAATTTTCAAGGGATTGCTATACAAGTAAGCATGTTTGGTATATAAGAGCAAAGGTCATGAAGTACATAATGGTCAATTGTATGAAACCAAGAACAGACAATAGTGGGGACTTGGACAATGAAGGAGAGGAAGTGCATGTAATTGCAATAAGTGAAGCTATTCCTTCAACACCTAAGGCAACCAAAGCATCAAAGAAAGGCAAAAGGAATCCTAGAAAGAATATATCTTCTCCTAAGAAAAGTCCTCAAAAAAGAAAGTAGCTTTGCCTCATTGCTTGTAATCCCTTGTGTGTATAAGTCATGGAGATGACTAATAAAAATTTACCACAAATTTGTACATGTATTTTATATTGATAGTAAAGAGATATTTTCTTCAATATCTTTGCATTGTATATTCTTTTCTTCATATCTACTAAAAATATGTTACAAGTGTTTGCTAATTAGAAAATGGAATCAAATATACACCTAAGTGGATATAATATGATATAAAAACTTACTCGTTTATTATTAAGTTGGAACACAAATGAGCATGTAGTTCAATATCTTCATTCTATAAATCCATCCTCACTTGATGTAGCATGCATGATTATCTAACCTTTAGGGTTGCAATAATGTCCTCATTGAACCAAACATTAAGATCCACTATAAGATCTTTGCTAAAATTATCAAGATTTTGGTCTAAAGCAACTTAACTACTACCAATATAATGCCATCTACTGTAATAAAAGCTAAGATGAAATTTTGAGTAGCAATAATATATTTACATGCTATAGAGTCTTGATCTATCTTATATATAATTTTTCATTTTGTCCTAGTGTCTCATCCTTCTCCGACAAATTGTATAACATGATCATATGTTAGTCTCTTCACTAAAAGCATGGCCTTTGATCTTCTTATCTCAACATTTAAAAAAATAATAAATATATTAATAGACATAAACAGAGTAAATTTGCTTAGCCTCCTTGAGATATTAGGTTTTAATGCTCTTTGTATCTTAGAAAATATTTTACATCTATAGCTCTCACTAGTGGTTGGACTTGGCAAAGGCTACTCAAAGCTTGAAAAATCTAGCAAAGGAAGGAGGAATATTGATCCCCATTAGTTCCGCTGCATGGGGACAATATAAGAATGGTCATAAAAGAATATTCCATTCTCTGCAAGCTCTGTCTTATTTCTACCTTTGTAGATTTCTTCTCCAATCGAACCATGGATAACATCCATAACATTAACAATAGACTCAATCAGCTGCCATTCCTCAAGATTAGAGAGGTAGACACTTATAAAACAAACAAATGTTATGATGGAAAACCTTAAGCCAAGTTTTTTTTAAAAAGGGACTTTAATAATCAAATTCTTACAATTTGGTCTATGCATTGGAAGATTTGAAGTTCCAAATTCCAAATATAGCTCTCTATGCATAAACACATGTTGCACCAGTATCTCCTTTATGCTATTCTTATTTACTCCAAGCTTGAAATCTCAAATTCTGCCCTTCCAAGTAGAGATGAATTAGCTCTCATATCTTCGCTTTTCCCACAGTTTGCCTATTGCATGATGATCCAAATGCCTTTGCTAATGATAGTAGGAATCCATCTTTCATCTATTTGGAATGAGTTAAACATCGATATGGATGTGATTTGGGAGCTTGGATGCTTTGTTGAAGGTCTAATTTATATTTCCATGGCACACACACACACACACACACACACACACAGGACTAGGCTACACAAAGGAGGAAAAACCAGAGGAGGGATAAAAGAAAGGAGGGGAAAAAATGAGTGCCAATATTTTTACTAATTTGAATTTATATTAAACCAGTCATTATCATTAATCCAAACATATCGTTAAATAAAAGTAGCCGAGATTGTATGTCATTAATGCAAAGAATGCCATAATCATGAATATAAGAGTCTAAAAATAGATATTAATAATACAAATTTATTTTTAAATAGAAGTTCCGTTACCGAGGTTTTGCTCCTATTGATCTAGAGCACTCTCTCTCTATCTCGTAAAGGCATTTTTGAGACCTCAAAACTCCATTAATGATTTCTATTGTGTTTTGCAACAAATTCAGCATACATTTGATGAGTTTAGACCAACTCAACACTTGCCAAATCAAACTCTAGTGGTTGCTCCACTTGTTCAACCAATTTCAAGCTTATTTTGTACCCAATCAAACCCTATTAAGTGGTCAAACTGTTTTGGACAGCTTGTATGCCTTGTTGTCCACCTATTTTGAACTAATTTAAATGAAGTTTAATGATGGATATTTCATGGTCCATGTCTGCAATTCGAATCTTAGTTGATGATATGGAATGTCCAGCTCAATCTTGCTCAGTTTGGTCACTCTAGTTGCTCTAGCGCAGTGCACTCCAATCGAGGACTATTTTGCAGCTTCAATCACTACCTCTGAATTGTCTGTAAATCAAGATGTAATAGCTCATTTGGAAACTATTTTAGTAAAAGATGAGATGCTCCATTGGAAGACTTAGTGCTCATGCTCATCTACTTCTCATTGCATACATTTGATCCATCACATAAACTAGCTAATGTACCTATTTACCAAGCACATTACATGAATCTTCTAGCCTATATTCATGCTATCTACAAGCACAATTTTGTTGTGTTCGCGCTTTCTTTCTGATGTTGGTCTAGATAGCTATTGAGTGAATGAGATAGTGAGCTTTAATCAAGCTCAATGATGCCCAAGACAATGACTAGTTGATCAAGTCAAACATGGTTGCATTTTTCCCCAAATCTGGTATGCCCCAAACAAGTGCAATTTGTCTTACTCACATTTATTCAACTATTGTAGCTACTAACCAAAGTGCTCACTAATACGGCCTTCAAATCAAGTTATTCACCTTGCTTGAGAAGCCTTGTTAAAGTCCAATGCTTGTTTGTATTGTAGAGTGCTCTAGTTAGCCAAGGAAACCAAGTGCAATGCTTCAGCTTTCACGCGAGCTTGCTAGTTGTAGATGATGGTCTTCAAGAGCTTTCTTCAAGCTCTAAGGTAGCCCAATGAAATCTCTCTATAAGCCTCCACAAGCTCTTCCAAATACAAGCTTCCAAAAACTCACATTCATGTTTAGGATATGGCTTCCTCCTACACTATAGGTCCACTTCAGTCTCTTCCCTTCAATTTCAAGTTTCTTCAACTCCAATGCCAAGCTTCTGAGCTTCTCAAGCTTCACAACCTCATGAGTTCATAGCTCTAATACCATGTTTAATTTGAGAGAGAGACAAACAAAGGGGCAAATGCTCAAAGAGTAGTATACTCTCTTCTTCTTCTCATTATTCCATCACACATTGAAAATCAAAGTACAATTAAACTAGGTCTAAAGTTCCCTTGCACATTAGCATATAACCCTAACTTATTTACAAAGCACACACTAGTGATAGCTAAGGACCTAGATATCATGTCATGGTTCAAATAAGATATGATCGGCTAAGCTTGCATAGCTGTCAAACTACATGGGCTGAAAGTACACATCATAAGCTCCATTTCGACATGTGGCATGCCTCATTTGGAGTAGCATATCAAAAGTTATGGCACATTTACCTCAATAGGTATATAGTGGACAACATATGTTGTCCATAGTCTTCACCCACCCTTGTTGTAATGTGGCTCAAAGTAGTACTATGCACCCCCACTCCCTTAGCCACTCTATCAAGTCCCTCTAGTTGTCTTTTGTTTTTATTAGGTCAAAAGCTCTCAGGGTAGGGATGGAATGTAACAATCAGAAAACATGGGAACTAGGGATTAGACACCCATTCACACTAATTGGGGTATATAACATGTAAGAGACCCAGTTTAGGGTAGGTTGAGAGAATTAAGAACTAACTCTTCACCTTCCTCTCAAGATTCCATGGCTTCCTCATCTTTCTCCCCTCTTTCCTATCTTCCTCTCTCCTCTTCTAGTCTTTCTCCTTCTTCTTCTTTCTCTCTTTCTCTCTCTTTTGCTCATTCTTCTCTCTCCTCTCAGCTTCATAATTACAAAGGCATAGTCTATCTTTCAAAATTTTAGGGTTTTCTTATTTTTATTTGCTAGGAGTTGAATTTTCATCATTGATAGGCATGTGTGAACTATGTAACTTTAACAATTGCATTAATTTTAAAAGGGTAAGTCATTTTCAAGATTTACTTTTAAGAGAAAGAAAATGTGTAGACCAAAAAATGTGAATTTAAGTTGAACTAAATCACCACTTAACATGTCTAAAATTAGGTTTTTATTTTTCAAAGAAGAAGTAGCATATCATTGTATTACCAACATTGAATCTTTGTAATTGCATGCCCTAAGAAGCAGTGCTAACAAAGTAGCAAGGTAAGCAAGAATAATAATAAATATGTGTAACTATATTGAGTTAGAAAAGAGTGAGTTGTGTGTGATATATATACCAATCCCTTCAATATATGAATTAACAGAGACACTAATTCTTTTGAATGGAACAGAAAGATTGATATTATATTCCAAACTAATAGTGTCCAAATACGAGTAGAATCATAATCCAACCTTGTGTACAAAGAGGGATATTAAGAAAAGATAAGATAATTCATGTGGAGAGCCCAAGGTTACTACAATCAGCACCACTCATTATTGTAAAGCTAGCACTGCATTCATGGAAAAGAAGAGGGTAAGGACCATACACTTCCAATGCATATTGTAGGTGTTACTATTCCTGACCACTTGTTATCAATGTCGATGATAACAAGTAGGGACTCACTACAACTACCCCTAGACTCAAGTCAATATAAGATGAACAATTGAGTTAATAACAAGGTATATGAAAAATTAACTTTTCAAGAAATCTTTAACTAGATCTCAAAAGGTCAATTTTACAAGTGCTGATAATGACTAGCTCTGTATTATTTGAGAGACCATTACTTGATCTCTAAGTTAGTCTTGTTGACCAAGATAGTGGAACACATTTTCTCCTTAGCTTTTCTATGTAGAAAGGCTTTTGCCTATGTATCAAAGGATTTATAGATGTCATGACTTTTTTTACAAATGATCTCCAATTTTCCTTTGTCTATGATAACCTTCATCCTAGGTTTGGGACTATGCATCCCATTGCTATCAAAGCTCTACAAAACAATGTTAACCGTTAGAGTTTTGTGAGTGTCTCATGGACACTTGCATTAGTATGAAAAAAAACTATTAAATAAACATTCAAAAGGGTCAACTCATCATGTCAAATTCTATATATAAATTCAGAAGGGTCAACTGATCATGTCAAATTCTGTATATAAATTCAAGAAATCCACATTACATAACCACAACCCCAAAGGATGCCTATGAAGAAAAGTTGATTGTAGGATTAATTCTTAAAAATCAAAGCACAATGTTTGTTCTATCATTACAGAAATGTTGCACAACCATTCTCAAGGTACAATGTATATTATGTGAAGTAGTTACAAAATCCTACAATCTACATTACATAACAATTTATTAACCCAAAGGATGCCTATGAAGCAAAGTTGATTATAGGATTAATTCTTAAAAATCAAAGCATAGTGTTTGTTCTATCATTACACAAGTGTTGCACAACCATTCTCAAGGTACAATGTATATTATGTGAAGCAGTTACAAAATCTTACAATCATTTCAATACTCATGTCTTCAACCGACCTATAAGGCCCTAGTGTTTGTAGGATAGACACATAGAATTAATCCTGCTATATATTGTGTATCAGTGATACTCTTATGGTTTAAATAGTTACCCATGCAAAAAATCTTACACATTGGTTGGAGATGCTTAGTATCGTAACTTAAAGAACCAATAAAAGGATATTGATCTAGAACAGATCGAGCAAAATACCACTCCATCAATTGGTTAGAGTCCAACCTTACTCAACCAGAAGTGTATTACTTATATTAGATTCCCATTGGCCAACCGATACCTAGAGGGTCCATCCCTACAGGTCACACTAAAAGACCTGCCACATGTCCTACTCCCAAAGTACAATATTAAAAGATGTGTCAACAAACTAATAATTAAGTCTTTACTAATGCAATAAATCTAATCTTTATTTTAATGATCAACCAACTCAAATCACCCCCAATAATTGTAATCAAACAATTCATCATTATCATCAATATTCTTATTCAAGGGATCCTAAAGCACACATTTAAACATCCATATATGACTCCTTTTCACAATATTAAGTGATTATAATGAGTTTTAGTACACTGTGTCAAATTATATTGCAATCCTTACCCAGGGGTCCACTTATAAGAAACCATCTATATAGCGTGTGTTCAAAGGATATTAAGAAATACCCTTTCTTTACATGCTATAAGGCCTTAAAATGCTCCCTTTTACTTTACTAAACTTAAGATTTTTTTCAAAATGCAATTAAAAAACCCTTTTATAAATACAATCTTGTAAATGTTAATAAATATAATATCCTTTCTTTTGAACTCACATGGTATCTACCATATTCTATAAGGTGGACCCCTTGAGAATCCTTACCAAGTTTGTCTTTACAACCATTTTCCACTTCAATAGATATGATCAATGCCCCACCCTCATTAGGTGCTACCAATGATCCATGGTGCTCAAAGTTGTAAGGCCCCCATTATGAGGAGAAGCCAAATGTGAGCCCGGACATTGGCTGAGTCCTGACTTGTATATCAGATGAGATCTATGTGACCAGATGGCAAAAAGGTGACCGTTGTGGGTCTAATCTTTGGGTTAGATGGAGTGGTTAAGCTGGTAGCAACTTGAGGTGCATTGCATCGAGTTGCGGGATAAGGGAGTTAAAAGGGGCCCCTATTGTGGGGTCCGGGGGCTGCGGAAGCAGCCCCTGGTTGGGGGGTCCTAGGGGGCCAGCGGCCCCCCTGGCGGGGGTCCGAGGGCAGCACCGCCGACGGCCCGATGGTAAAGGGAATATTCCCTGGCCGACTAGTGGAGGCTTATATGGTAGGTCGGTCTGGCCAACCTCACGGCCTTCACAGGCTATAAAAGCTAAACCCCTTCACAGGCTATAAAAGCTAAACCCCTTCACAGCCATCGATCACTCATCTTTCACCCAGTCAGAGTTGTTGTTCCAGCTAGCCTTAAGCTCTTCACCTATCTTCTGTCTAGATCACCATCTAAGCTTCACACAGTGGAAGCACATGGGTGGACAGAGCCATCTTTGTATCAGTTGTTTGGAGTTAAAGAATTTACTGATTCTCCTCTTATCTATTGTGTACTCTCTATCTCTTTCTCAGATTCTGTTCACTGCACCGTGTAATATTTTACACTTGCCATGATTACCGTCAGTATAAGGCTGTTCATACTGTAAGAGGACAACCTTAGTCATAAATCAGATTTGCAACTACCAAATTTAGATTACTGTAAGAAAGTAATACACTACTAGAACTTCACTTCAACAATTTCTTAATCAGATGCCAAAAACTTGTAAATTAAGTATAGTGAGAACATATTAGACTTCCATTCTTATATACAAATTAGGTTCAACTCTTGAACATACTCAGCTATGGGCAACCTAGATTCAATCAGTAATCACTATAGATCATATGTAGAGAGGCCTACAGACCTATAACATATATTTCATTTCCCTTATATTTAAAGGTGCATGTGAGTAACCTACTTTGGGCTGCAAGTTTACCTACTTTGGAGTACTAGTTTACCATTGCCATAATATGTCAACATGCAGCTAATAGTTCCACCAAGAGAATTAATGTTATCATGTCAAGTGCTACCATGCTAATCATTATGTAGAAGTCCCAAATGTCATGCTATAAGTTGGAATTACATATCTTCCCGTTGCAATCTAAATTATCATTTACTTCATGTTCACTTCTACAATCGAAAAAACTCAATCAGGAATGCAATTATGCAGTCCATAATCTATCCATGTAGAGGCTCTATATTCATAAAAGCGGCCAATAATATTTATACCAAATTTTACAGCTAGTACTTGTCATATGAAGAGTAGTAGTGCTTAGAAACAACACTACCAGCAATCCAAATGGTGTTAAGTACCTCTCAATGTACCTACAAGTATTACAAGGTATGTAAAATGGGTTAAGGTGATATGTACCACCATCCCATTACATAACCTTAGTGCCTTACTGTCCATGAGAATGTCCCAAAAAAGGTGGAAATACAAACCCTCCTATTAACCTTCAAAAGAACAAGGTGGAAAATATGGAAAATCTAAAGCACAAGACAAGGACAATGCAAAAGTGAAGCAGAAGACGAAGGCGTGCCAAGAAAAATATGGAAATACAAGAAGTGCATAAGAGTCCTAAATCGAGGAGAAAGGTGCAAAGAAAAAGTGCAAGTCAATACTTTTGTAAAAGAGCACAAGGCGCACCATGATTTATTGTAAGAGCACCAGGCTCTCACATGTGCAAATTGTAAAGGTAGGTGGGTGGTAGAAAGGAATACAGAAAGATAGGAGGACAGTGGGAGAAAGGGCCTAGGCCACAACCGGCCATGTAAAAAAGGGGATAAGGGGATGACCACCCAAAAGGGATTTAGGGTTTTGTATATAATGTTGAAAAGTGAATGAGAAGCTCATTCTTGTGTGTAGCCAAAAGTAGCTCTCCTATTCTTCTTCTTCTTCTTCTTCTTGCTTGCTTGCTTGAGCTTGTGCTTGAGAGAGGGAGCGTGAGAGTGTGAGGGAGTGAGTGTGTGAGGGTGAGGGACCGTGGTGGAGAAGCTCTCCATCTTCTCCTCTTCTCTTCTCTTCTCTTCTCTTCTCACTGCAATGGAGCTTGAGGATGGAGCTTACTTGAAGCTTGCACTTGGATCGTGGAGCTACCGAAGTGCTCGGGAGAGGAGGAAACTTGATCGGGCATGGAGGTAAGCTCACTATACTCGTAGAGATGGATGGCGCATTAGCTATGTGAGATGTAGCCATTATTGCTCGGCTTGGAACGCTTGAAACAATAAGTGGTTCATGGGTCTTGGCGGTTAATCACCTCTACATTTTGATTTCATTGTCGAGACCAATGGATTCAAGCCTTGAGTGCTTGCATGCTTAGAATCAAGCATTGAAGTAGGGTTTTCCCCGAACCGGTGCTTGAGGTAGATAGGTAGGAAGTGAGCGATTTTGAAGAGGTATTTGATCTCCTTAGCAAGTAAGTTTTTGGTTTTTTGGATTTGGAAAGGTAAGTTGCATTAGTATAGGTGTTTGCTTTGTGATTTGGATGCATTAGGATAGGAAAAAACAAAGAAAAAATAAGAAAAACAGGCATTGGGGTTTCTGTTGTCATAATAGGGCAAGAGGGTTTGATTTGCTTGCCGATTTGTATTTTGGAGTTTATTTGCTATTCCAGGTATATACAATCCTTCATTAGGGTCTATTCTTACATTCTGGAAGTTTGTGCGACCCCTCATAACCAAAATCATTAGAATCGAGTGATTTTTGTCATTGCTTGGAACTCATCCGCATGAATCGGACACTATCACTAGAGTACAATTCCTAGAATTGGACTCGAAGAATCTGATTCCTAGAATCAAATGCGGACGGTCCAATTTGTGGGATCGAACCAACCTATCCTGTCCGATCGGGCATCCACTATCTGATTTTGAAAATCAGACTACCCAGAATCGAACACCCCATAATCAAACGTCCGATTCCCAGAATTGAACTCCTAGAACTAGACGCACGAAAATCGGACACACAAAAATCGAACCCATCCAAAATTGGACACACAAAAATTGAACCATCTAGAATCGGACACTCCAAAGTCAAACACATGTCAAATCGGACATTCGATTCTCATAATCATCGTATGAAAATAGGACCAACCCATAATCGAACTACCCAAAATAGGACCACTCGGACTTGGACCATCCAATCAGCCGTTCGGACCAACCCAAAATCAAATATCTAATTTTTATTATCATACTCTTGAGAATCAAACCTCTGAGAATTAAACAGAAAACTGTCAAAATTGGACAAGTGAACAGAATACAAATTTGACACATCTAACCCCTAAAACCGACTTAGACACCATATAGAGCCAAAAGCACATCATAGATCTATCACCGAGCTAAAATTTAGAGCAAGTAGTTCAAAACTTGCCTATGAATGGTCCTTCAAATTGCACATGGTGTTTAGTGTAACGGCCTTGCGGGTCGAGGGGGATTGCCCCTCTTGAACCCCTGCAGAGGGGGACTACTCCCTCTGCACCTCCCCAAGTAGGTTGGAGAGAAAACGTGCACTGCGAGAGGTCCTCGAAATTAGATCCTAGTGTAGTAATGGCTCTACACAAGCATAGATTCTCACTTGCAAAATAGCAACCAAAAGCCCATACCCAAACAAAGACAAACAAAGACCCTAGAACCTCAATGGGCCAATCTAGCTAAGGGAAAAAAGGCCACACCATAAAAACATGTATATATTGCATTCGGACAGCATCTAGTCAAAGCGGAATGAAACAACATCAAGCTATAGCTGTGAGGATGGCTAGATATGACAGTCTTGATGATAGATGCACCTTGAACGGCACTGCATAGACGACCCAAGCCATCAATGGAGAATCCACATCTAGTTGTGCAATTGGGGACTCAAGGGCATGTATTAGAAGGCTTGAATTTACAAGCCAAGACCCGAAAGATGAAGACATAGTACCATCTTCTTATCTTAGGGTTAAACTCACCACAAAAAGAGAGCATAGCATCGATGCTCTCATCATTGAAGGAGCAGATTTTAATATCTTGACCTATGAAGCATAAACCCTACTAGGCTAGCCAAAGCTCACACCGACTAATGCAACTCTTAGTCCTTACGGGGGACACCCACAAGCACTTATAGGGAAGTGCAAAATCCTTGTAACTATTGAAACTGAAAGCTTGCCTATCTTATGCCATGTTCCTCCGAATAGTGCTGATTGTGGAAAGGAAACCCTCCTATGAAGACCCTTCAAAAGGGCACAAAGTGTGAGGCCGATTATGTAGCACAGAAGATACACTTGACACTATCGGGTGTGTGAGGATAATCACAACCTTTAGTAAGGGTGACCTCATCAGACCTCGAGGGAAAGACGAGAAACATTCTGACATATCAGGCAAGCCTAGTGATGAGAGCAAGGACTTGTTGAAAGAGTTGATACAAGCACATGTTGAATAGAGAGAACCAATGAGCGAGGCCATGCTTGAAACAAGAAGGTCATGAGATAATGCCAAGGACAGGCTTAGGACTTACAAATATCATAAAAGACCACAAAAGAAGCCCAAGCCTTATAGACAAAGGTATCGATGGTGGAGAGCTAGCACAACGCTGCAATGGATATCCAAAGCATTGCTACGTGCTCAGGAGTATTACACAGGTAACCAATGGATTTGGGTACCAAAGCCCCATGCTAAACCACCTCTGTCAGCTGAAGGCCAAGATGTGTCAAGAGCAAAGAAGCACAGGAGGAAATCTAAATGAAAAACCAAGTCTCGATTCAAAAACATTAGAGTGACCGAGCCCCTCACGATTGAAATCAAGAAACCAAACGGGACTATTCAAAGGGTAGATCCTTAGCCTAGCATGCTTAACAAGTGGATATCAGATGTAATCATCAAATGTGCACAAAAGCCACTAGTGCCCAAGGAGCATATGACTTCCCAAGAGGATAATGAGCACCATAAGTGCAATGTTGCTCATGATAAGGCTAATTTCTCAATAAAGCAAACGGTAGAATCCTCTAATAGCCATGAGCAAATCTTTCAGCCAGTGCCAAGTCCACCTAGGAGTCCCAAGTCTCCTACACCCTCTTTCCCTAAATGGACACAGGAAGCACAACAGTCATCAAGTGTGGCTACTCAATCCCAATCTCTATATCCATATGAGCTTCCAAATTTCCAATGTGTGGGACATGACAGAACCCCTAATTCTCAACCTAGGGACATGCTTGTGCAATCCATTGTGGCTAGCTCAATTGATGCTCAATCTACACAAGTAAATGCTCAAAGGCCAACATCGGAGTACACAAAGCTCATAGTTGAACCCTTGACTTGGGGCAAGCAACAACATGTTTTCTCCCGCTATGTAGTTGTTTTGTTGAAAAAGTCATAAAGGATATCCCAAAGGCCACAGCTAGAGAATTGCACTTAATACCCTCACTCTATACTACTCAATGTGAGACAAAAGCTCGAAGCAATCAAATGGAAAGGGAAAGGACAAGGCAACTTTGTGCAGAAATGGTACTCCAATCAGAGTCTCGCAGCCAAAATTGGCCACTAACTGACGACACTCGTCGCTGAGCAAAGGAAAGCCCTTTGGACATCAATACATGATTCCACATACGTTGCCCCAACCTCATTACGAGTGTTCACAGTGGTCCATGAGGTCCAGATTTCTACCATTGTCCAAAAACATCCCATGTACGATAAACTACTTCTAGAAGAAGATCTACATGTGGCTAGCAGGCTAAGAGTAGGGAGCATGGTACTTGATGTTAGCGCATATGTCTTCGGCCACCTCACTCAAGACCCTGCAATCCTAGATCTCTATGCTTCCCATCAATACAAACTTGACTTCTTCAACTAGTTTCGTCCAAGCCTACATGACAAGAACCCTAAACTGTCTCTGGCTCTACATTAGAGTCACCCGAACCCCCAAAGCAGGAGAAAAATGGCTCTAAACACAACACCCACTCTGATAAGAAGCAATGCAGGCATATTCCAATGGGTAAGGGAAAGAGCCTAAAGCAAATGCCCCCCAACCAAGAGCAACTTCCAATGCATTCGCATGAAGGGCTAAATGAAAGAGAATTGGCCAAAGAACTAGACTCTCCACAAAGAGAGGCAATTGTACCCTCTCAACCTATTGAGGCTGTTCAGCTAGCTGCGGCTATGTCCTAGGAGGACACACTAGAAAAAGAGAATGCTGAGGCCCAACCAAGCATATCAATGACTGACCTAGTTCTTCAGGGTCCTAAGTCTTTAAAGGATGCACCTCAATTGCCCAAGAAAAAGAGGAGAAAACAACTAAAACAATGGCAATTGCAAGTGGCAGTAGATGCCAAGAAGATCAAAACCAAGAGCATTGGAGAGCTGAGTAATAAAACATCAATCCCATCCACCAATGAGCCCATTGCCATCTCTACTAACAATGGTGAAACCTCAAATGCATCCATGTGTTTTGATAAATCAAAGGAACCATTGCCATCAACAATTGCTTGCAACACTCAATCCACCGACCGACAACAGAACTTGCATTGGCCAATCAAGGTTGGATACAACACTTTCACAACAAGGTGACAAATCTATACCAGTCACATCCAAGGAGAACAATGATGCAAGAGCAACAAAGCCTCAGGAGAAACATGAAAACCCCAAGGACATTAGCAATCCTAGCATTGATCAATCTTGCTCATCTAGGTCTAAGTCCCCCAGCTATGTTAAAGCCTAGGGAAACTCCCTGAACCTTACATGAGATAGCAAACGAGCAAGTCTTCATAGAACATAGAAGTGTCACAAAGTGCTTGGCTGAGTTGGATGCTCTACTCAAAATATTCACACGTGTCTACGTCCTTGCAAACATGGGCACATTCTCTACGGAGAAGCTTGAGGAATACTTGCCATATCCTCTATCCTGGGAAGAGCAAGAATATCTTGATGAGCACTATGGCAAGCTCCTACATAAACACATGCAACTCATCTCTGACGAGGAAGCCGACGACTTATGCTTAACTGTGGCATTCAACGATGTGCTTTGCCAATCAAATCTCTTAGAGATAGAGCAACTAAAGCGACAATTAGAAGGTCAAGTTAGTTTAAAAAATTTTGGTTTGAAAACCGCACTACAATGGTCAAACTTGGAGCCCAGATTATGACAGAGTCTCAAAGGAGCAATTGGCCAAATGGCGATCTCAAAGAGACCCAACCTATGTTGCACCAACTTCCTTTCAAGTATTGACTGCCATTCAGGGTATGGACTTGGCCGGAACTAGCCAAGAAAACTCTCTGGTTGATAAGATTCTCACTGAGGAGGAGCTAATGTTGCAAATAGACTCAGATAAGGTGCCATGCTACTCAATGTTGCAAAATATCTATTGTTATTGATAAGCTACCACGAGTACTGGATGTGTGTGCCACACTCCACTACTATCCTAAGTTCTACAATTGGTTTTTATCCTCACGAAGTGACATGGATTCATAAACGTGTACATAAATAAACAATGAGTTTTGTGACTTGTATAAATAATACCAAAAAAGCAAAGCCATCACACACGCAAGCAATGATAATCAAGTGCATGTGATGTGCATCGAAGTCAACACTATGGGATTCAGATAAGTGATGTCTCTTTGAGTTGCACCTGTTCATTAAAGTGGTTGAAGCATATGGCTTGCATGTACTCTCACGAGTTGCCAAGTGAATGCAGGTCGACATAGGTCTTTGTGTACGAAAGCGTTCAATGTCCAAGTCACCACAAGAGCACCAACCCCACAAAGAACGATTATGGGGAAAGCGGCATAAATACTAAGAACAAAGAGCAATGATGGAATGCTCATTGTTGGAAGAGAAATTCATCCCTACAGAAAGCACACATTGCATTTGAGCATGGCCCAAAGCATATCATTGGCTACACTCTCTCTTTCTTGGCCAGACTCTACATTCTGGGCAAGATTAAGGTGGCAAGCTCCCATTCACGGCAAAAGAGCAAGCAAAGTATGTCTCAATGGTGGAAGTGAGGGGTTTCAACTAGTTTACATTCAAGCTTACCCTAAACTTAAAATATGCCATCATGGAGGGGCCAACTATAAAACAACTCCTTGACTAGTGCAGCCTACAGAAGTATGTAGAGAAGGTTGGGCAGGTTATCAATTACAACAAGTGCGTAGAATTTCCGAGGAGCTTCAATGCTGAAAGAAACTATGGCATGATGATAGTAAAAAGAGGAGAAGAAGCTCATCAGGTAGAGGTGGAGTTGAGCCCTGCGATGGTGGAGAAGGCCCTGGGTTTATTAGTTAGTAGTAGGACTGAGAAACGCCCAAGGAGGGATGTGTATGATATGTTGGGGGTGAGCTGTCACCAATCCAAGAACAAGAGGGAGACAAAACCCACGAGAAACAATAGGAAAACATGGAGAGAGTTACTAATAAGAAGGAGAATGACCAACCATCTCAACAGCAAGAGAGCAAGAGGACAATCCATGAGCAGCAAGGCTAAAAAATTGTCAAATCACGCGAAAAGGAAAGGTCGCACTCTCAAAACCCCATAAGAAGAACTCAATCCACCTCTAAAGAAAATAGAGAGTTGCAAAGGCTGGAGGAGGAATCGAAGAGATTAGAAGAAGGTGCAAGCAAACACCAGAAGAGGAGGAGGAACTACTAAGGCAAAAGAGAGGAGGAGATTACTCTAATGAAGAGGGAATCAAAGATTTAGCCTACAAGCTAGCACATCGTTGCAACATGGACTCCATACCATGATACCTAAGCCTAACACTGGCTTAGGAATAGAGGAGCAATGTGCTCCCCTAATCTCAACTAGATGAACCTCATAGGAACTCTCCTTGCTAGCAATTTGGGGAGCCAAAATAGCAAATGTAGCCGCCTCAACAGGAGCCACTGGAGCTAGTCCATGAAGAAGGGCGTGACTCTAAATCAAATCAATGAAAGAAAGAATGAGTGCAAGAACCATGCTCCTCTGTGGCCACAACAAGTATTGTCAGAAGAGAAAATGGTTCCATGCCAAGATATGCATTCCTTGGTAAATCTCTTAGTCCCCCCTCGGAATGTAACTACTATAGAGTATCAAGATGATGTCTAGCGTGCCCCCTCCCAATGCATCTCCAAAACACTCAAAAAAAGAGAGAGAAAAAAGAGAGAAAACAAACAAATACTCACACAAAGAAAAAGGAAAGAAACAATGAGCTTTCCCCTGTATATCACAGTGCCACAAACACTGCACCTAGGGTCCTCACGTTAGGCATGACCAATGGCCTTGGTCAGCTGCCGCAGCTCTGTGCCTAACCCCCTAGCCCTTCCTATTTCCCCCACTTCACACTTGGGGCACATCAAGGGCAGGACACACCTAGGGAGTTTGTGCTCACCTATGGTTAGGCCTATGGTTAGATATGTCTCCCTAAGTGACACCCACAACACCTCTCTTGTACACAAACTAGGTTCTCAAGTGTGGGACAACACCATAGGCTTCCCTGAGGTTCGACCCAACTCCCAATTTTACTAGCACGGTCACCATACAACACTGCACAGTGAGGAAGATGCACCCCCAGGTAGCGCACTTCCTTTTTCTTTTTTCAAGTATACTCAACAATGGTAATCAACCACGACCGACATTGAAGGCCCCCACAACCCCTAATCAAATTTGGTCTTGGCTCTGCAATCTAATCTTAGAGTCAACGAGCTCAGTTATACTACATCATGTTGTCAAAATCACAAATGATGTCTCAAGAATCCTTCAAGTGTACTTCTCCTCAACAATGACAATTTTTTCCATCCCATTGAACCCTTGCTTCATCCACGAATTGCTATGAGGAACCAAACCAGCAGATTTCTACCTACATAATATCTAAGTATGCACGTGCACTCACATAATATGTGTACCACAATCTATACACAATTTGGGTCCTCAAGTGCAGGACAATACTCTTAGCTTGCTTAGAGTATGACTTGCCTCCCAAATTAATCAGACTATGTCTTGTGCACAATTAGAAAACTAGCACTACCCCCAGGGAGAGACCACATATGAGAGGTTTTTCAATTGCAAGTATTGAAGCCTCCAACGAAAGTATCATCAACTCTTCATCAACACTCAACTCTGAATTCTTATTCTTTATCATATTGCAAGCCCACCAAAGAATCATCGCCCGCAGAATCCCCAGAACATAAACACCTATGCCAACCCATGACTGCAACTCCCAACAAAAACCAGCCCTATCACCCACTTCAACAGCCCTATCACCAACCAATCAGGCCAACAAAGTGCCACCAACCACCTTCATCTGCATCATTGCCAAAACTCCTCCAAGGCAAACCACATCAATCCCTTCCACCCACATCTTTGGTGCATGCCCAAGCATGCTACCTACGATGGTGAGTGACATGGGACTGGCACTCATCTAGGAGGGGGGTAATGTTAACTCTCAGATGACGAACAAGGTGGAAAATCTGAAAAATCTAAAGCACAAGACAAGGCCAAGGCAAAAGTGAAACAAAAGATGAAGGCGCACCAAGAAAAATATGGAAATATAAGAAGTGTAGAAAAGTCCTAAATCAAGGAGGAAGGTGCACAAGAAAAAGTGCAAGTCAATACTTTTGTAAAAGAGCACAAGGCACGCCATGATTTATTGTAAGAGTGACGGGCTCTCACCTGTGCAAATTGTAAAGGTAGGTGGGCGCGGTAGGAAGGAAGCTAGGAAGATAGGAGGACAGTGGGAGAAAGGGCCTAGGCCACAACCGGCCATGTAAAAAAAGGGGATAAGGGATGACTGCCCAAAAGGGATTTAGGGTCTTGTATATAAAGTTGAAAAGTGAATGAGAAGCTCATTCTTGTGTGTGGCCAAAAGTAGCTCTTCTTCTTCTTCTTCTTCTTCTTCATCTTCTTCTTCTTCTTCTTCTTCTTCTTCTTCTTGTCCTTGCTTGCTTGAGCTTGTGCTTGATAGAGGGAGTGTGAGAGTGTGAGGGAGTGAGTGTGTGAGGGTGAGGGACTGTAGTGGAGAAGCTCTCCATCTTCTCCTCTCTTCTTCTCTTCTCTTCTCTTCTCTTCTCTTCTCTTCTCTTCTCTTACTCGCGGCAATGGAGCTTGGAGCATGGAGCTTGCTTGAAGCTTGCACTTGGATCGTGGAGTTACCAAAGTACTCAAGAGAGGAGGTAACTCGATTGGGCATGGGGGTAAGCTCACTACGCTCATAGAGATGGATGGCATGTCAACTATGTGAGATGTGGCCATTAATGCTCGGCTTGGAATGCTTGAAACAATAAGCGGTCCGTGGGTCTCGGGGGTTGATCGCCTTTGCACCTCCAATGGCAACCTAATAGGTCAATGACTCCATGCTCATTTCTATAATCAAATATTCATTTAATAGGTCAATGACTTCATTTTAGCAACACCTATACCAATGACTTCATGCTGAAAAGTGAATGAGATGCTTTGATTATCTTATTACCTTTTCAACATTTCACTCACTTCTATAATCAAATATTCATTTAATCAATCATTTTAGTAGCACATATACCAAAGATTTCTTTTTAACTTTTCAACATTATCTTAATACCTTTGTCAAAACAATGAATCTAGATCGAGCCAAATCAAATATGTCAACCTGCAGCCATCATATCCTTCAGGAGAAATAATGCTACTATGTCAAGTGTCAATTTATGTTATTTTCAAAACCATATGTGAGCTTATTACTACAGCTACCAGTTAGTCGTTTATAGGCAAATGGTTTATTATGCTTTTCAGCAAGCAATCACTATGTTATTTTCAAAATTGTGTGTGAGTCCTTGCCACACTTGCCATGTTGGTCATCTACAAGCAATAGGCTTGCTAAGTGTCTTAGAAATTAATATTTGATTTAGTAAATCTAGGCTTGTGTTAGCCATAATATATATATTTCCCCAATACCATCAAGTCATAACAATATCCTAAAATGTGTAAAATAACATTTGGTTTCAATTAACAATGCTTTCATAACAAACCTACTACAAATCCATACATACCAGTACATCATATGAAATTTTATCAATTATGCCAGTTTTAAACCAAATTTGGATGAGCTATTTTTCAACTCATATCATGCTCATTATAGGTCAAAATGAATTACTCATACTATGAATTACTACAGAATCAGAAGTTTCCACGAGCACTTCAAAAGACCCATCATGAATACATGACATTACAAAATTAGATATTGGACATGTCATGTATAAATTCAATTTAGTTAGCATTCTTGTCCTCATCATCATAGCACAAATCTTTCCAATTTACCATTAGTACATGTAGCTAAAGGACAAACTATGCATGTGAGATTGGTATGTGACTCTAATGTTAGAGACATCATCAAGCATCTAATAGGCAATTTTAGATCCAGATAGCCTATGTAATTTTTCTATAAGGGGAATTAAACAAACTAAAATAGATAGATATCAAATCACAACTCTGGTTCACATGAATTCATGATCAAAATATGAGCATAGTAAATACCTCAGTGGTCGAGACGAGGTCACCATAGCCATTATTTGAGTGTGTTGTATTAGCCAAGGGACATAAGGCCAGGTCTTCAAAATTCAAATAGCCACGTAGTGAAAATCGAATAGTTACAAGGGGAAGATGGAAGCCACTCCACCATTTAGCCAGTATATATACATCTTTGTACGCATCTTTGTTCAAGGATATCAAGCCTAAAAACCAAAGTGATCAAAAGAAACTACCTGAAGAATCAGTGGCATACCGAATGGAGCACAACATAGGCATATACATTTGATACAAGTAAAAAGAGAAGAGAGCTTTGCAACTTTTCATGTATTTGATAGGGTTAAACCATATACATGTTGTTTTTACACCATGACTTGAAGCATCATTTTATGTGTTGGGGCCAGGGGGGGTTAGTACTTTCTCATCATCTCATACAACATAAGCAACAAGAATAGAGAATGTTAACCCTAGTTCAAGACGAAGAAAAATAAGTCCAAGAAAACTCCAAATGTGGACACAACGAAATAAGCAGGAAGGGAAATGGCCAAAAGCGTAAGGGCGGCCTCAAAGCTAAGTCAAAGGCAAAGTTGCATTTTTTAAATGTAGGGCACCCCTAAAACTCTCGCAAAAAGTGCTAAGCTCCCTCCGATGCAAATTGTAAAAGGTAGAAAGGCATAGGTAAAGAGAAAGGGCAACTAGAAGGGAATGGGAAAAGAGAATCGTGCCACAATGGCCGGTCATGTAAAAAAGGGGATGTGTACCCTAAGGGATAAGGGGTTTGTATATATACTCAAATAGTTAATGAGAAGCTCATTTTGGGGTGTGTGACTAAAGTGGACTCTTATTCTTCTCTTCTTCTCTCCTTCTTGCTTGTTGTGTATGCTTGAGAGAGTGTGTGTGAGAGTGTGAGGGAGTGAGTGTGTGAGGGTGAGGGAACTTGGAGAGGAAGCTCTCCATCATCTCATCTCTTCTTCTTCTCTTCTCTTCTCTTCTCTTGTCTCACGCGTGGCTATGGAGGAAGGAGCTTGGAGGTGGAGGCTTGAAGATGCTTGAGCTCACATCACGAATCGTAGACCTACCAGCTTATGCTTGAGGGAGGAGGCTACTCATTCCAACATCAAGGTAAGCTCACTACACTCCGGTAGGATAGAAGATGTGTCGGCCAGGTGAGAGATAGCCATTTGTGCTCGCTTGAAATGATAAGCGGTCTGTGGGTCTTGGTGGGTGAGTGTGAGCACCCTCTATATTTTGGTTCCATTGCTAGGACAACGAATTCAAGCTCAAGCACTTGCATGCCTCAAATCAAGCGACGAAGTAAGGGTTTCATTCTCGAACCAAAGCTTGAGATAGGTAGGAGATTTAGGGGTTTTAATCTTCGCAATAAGTAAGTATTTTGGTTGAATCAATTCAGTATTTGGGTTTTGATTTTTGTTGCATCTAGAGTTGGATAGGATCAAAAGATTGAGGTGAGACACTTTAGGGTTGCTGCTGTGAAACATACCCAAACAAGGCACAAACAAGGGAAAAATGGTAAAAAAGAGCGCTTAAATGTGTTAATGTCATAAGGGGAGTGATTGAAGAGGTCAAGACTGAGTGTAGCAAGGGTTTAAAACCCAAAAGGGCAAGAAGCAAGCTCATTTGTGACCATAACATTGAGAGAGAGAGAGAGAGAGAGAGAGAGAGAGAGAGAGAGAGAGAGAGAGAGAGAGAGAGAGAGAGAGAGAGAGAGAGAGAGAGAGAGAGAGAGAGAGCTTGCCTAGCCCTTTAGACGAATCAATCAGTGCATATAGGTGTTTTTTTACCACTCTAGGTATACACAAATCTTGATTATTGTCCATATTAGTGATCTGAAGTTGCTTGAAGCATTACATGCTTAAAATTGTCTCGTTTTGGTGACTTTCGTCAATTCTATCGCTTCCATTGTTGGAATCGCACAAACCTCACAATGTCCGATTCCCAAAATCAGACAATCGGACATCCAATTCTGGTGAATCAAACACTCATAACATCAAACATCCGATTAGATGAATCAGACACTCGGATAGGACTGGACCACCCTACCCTGTCCAATTTTGAGAATCAGACATCGGACTCAAGCCATCCTGTCCAATCGAACATACCTTGTCTGATTTCGACTATCGGACATACCAATTTGACTTTGAAAATTGGACAAAGTGAATCTGACACACCATAATCAAACACACAAGAATCGGATCACAAAAATCAGGCACATGTCAAAATCGGACATTGTAGAATCGAACTCTACAAAATCAGACTAGATCGTGACAAGCAAAAACTGACAAATTTAGTGCATCCCGAACAAAGGAGAGCACAACCCACAACACGAGAATCTGCCGAAAGCCTTACATGCATTTTTTACCTTAGAAATCATAGCTGAATGGCTACACAAGCTGTTGATAGTCCCGGTAGCCTTTAGCCCTTGTTAGATATGTAAACAGACTAGCAGACCCCGAATTAACCTTGAACGAGAGAAAAGATACAGCGCAGACCCTAGAGACCATAGTGAGAGCGGGGCCAGGAACCTGAGCTTAAAGCCCTATTAGGCCGAGTACATAAATGAGAGTATGAGAGCCGCACCTACCACCTTGTGTTTGCACTCATATTGTTTTCAACACTTGAAGTGCACTTAAACTGAAAGCCTGATTTTGCACCACAACGAGCCTTATGTGAACCCTTACATCTCGTATGATGAAGAGGGAAATCCAATCCTCATGGATTATTGACTAGTATTAGTGATGGCTTTAGGAAGAGGGAGAGGTAGAGGCTTAGGAGGGTAGATCCAAGAGTTGATCTCTTGTGGACTTGCAATCACCTAGGACGCATCTCTTCACGTTGCCCCGAGAGGGAGCAAGTGAATTGAGATAAGGCTGATCTCAGTTGCACTGAGTATGGAATTACTCATCTCGTTGCCTATTGCCCTAGATGGAAACCATCTTGGCAATCGTGCCATCAATCCCATTAGGGATGTTCGGCATCAAGACACTCTATGGGGAGGCCTCGCCCATCCCATTGCATGCTAGCAACTTAGATGCAGCCTCAATCGAAAAGAAAAGTTGTAGGTGAAGGAAAAAGAAAATCGACGCAAAGGTCACGCTCAAAATCAAGAGTGCCACAATACTACCTATTGGAAAGAAGGTCACAGACGCAAAGGCAGAGACATCCTCTCCAAAGACTGCTGAGAATGGGAGTGCTAAGGTAGGGGAGTACCCTAATGTGAAGCGCCAACTAGAAGCCATAGAAAAAGTCAAGGAGTGGGTGAAGAAGCCTAGGAGCACCTTAAGGACATTGAGCCCATCTTGGAGGATGAGATCGATGATCTCTCAAGCGTAAGCACACCAGTTTTGCCTCCACTACCAAAGTCGAGAGATGCATTTGCACCTCAAGTAGTACCACCTAGACAGAGCTTAAATGCTACAGGCCAGCAAACCAGTCAAGGCCATTGGCCAAGGAGCATAGGAGGACAAGGAGAAAAGCAAGCAACTAGCAATCTTTTTACAATGATAGTGACCACCCCAATGACTCTAAGCTTAGGAGATCTTCTTAGGTAGCATCCAAGGCTATGGCAAGAACTGAAGCAATGGGTAGAAGGATTGATAGAGCAGGCTGCAATAGCTGACTTACACGAGCATGATGCAGTAACGCAAATACCAAGTCTGACACTGCACTCAGTGCCCAAGTCCTTGCATGCTAATGCTTTTTGGGAAGGCATAGAGATGCATGCAGTCTTACCAGTCCTAGCTGTAGGTGATACCATAAGAAAGGGAACTGTATACACGAGGATAGGAGTTGTTGAGAAATAACAAATGATGTATGCTCCAAGAAGAGATGTCATGAATCCCATATGCACAGTGAGGAGAGTGGAGAAGCTGAAAATCTATAAAGACATGTAATTGGTTCACTTTTCAATGCAATGCTATTGTACTTTGTACTTAGATACTGTAACTCTTCTACACAAGATTGTGTTTATGAGTCCAAGCTAATCTATCTTGGAACCTAATTCACTTGAGTGAAAGTCTGTGTCTAATCATCAGCCTTCTTCATGTCTCTTGCTTACTAGTTCAAGCCTCCATAGCTAAACTATGCTCAAGATCCATGTTTTTCAACATGGTATCAAAGCCATGGTGAGCTCAATTTAGCTCTTCTCCCTGCTCCCCCAACTGCTCACAGGTTAGCTCCAGCTCAAGACAAGTGTATGAGTTCATCTCCTACTTCATTCTCACACATCTCTTCTTAGCCACCATAGCCAACCTGCACCCACTCACCTTGGAGCCCTTGGATCTCCCAATAGAGGCAATAGCTCACTAAGATCTCTTCTACAAACTTCTTCCCTTGCTCCTGAAGCTTATCTCTGGCACCTCAGTTGTTGACATTAGTGCATCATACCTCCAACATTATGAAAATTTTGTCAAATCTATCCAGACTGAACTGCGTACCACTACTGTGTTGAAATTCATCGAATCTGTCCAGACTGTGCTGCGACCTCTATTTGTACCATTGTTGATGCTTACTGCTGCACGCACAAGCTGCAATTCTCCCTACAAGCATAAGGCAATTGAAGCTTACTATATGGGCCATCTCTCCATCAAATCTTTCGTCATTTGACTATGTGTACGTGCTGCTACAGATGAAAAACTTGTCACGCCGAGAACCCTGATCACAGTCCACCATAGCCAAAAAGTGACTAAGCTTCATTTCTCACCTTATTTGCTTATCCTTGCTAGTTGGAAGACTCAAGGGACCCCTTGCAACTCTCATCTACTCAATGCCACTGATTAATCAACAAGGAGGACAAGTCTTTGAGGATGTTTGAAGATTTGAAAGAATCAAGTCAACAACATCTAGCTCAATAAGGAGACTCAACATCAATAATATCTCTTGATACTCAATCAATGCCTCTTGGCACTTGTGTAATTAGCTCACTCACGAACAAGCCATTCATCACTGATTTTACCGCATCCACTCAAAAGCCTATTCTCAACATGTGCAATGATTTAAAGTCCTATTGATCAAATCCATTTGTAAGTCTCAATTTCTATGTAAAAGGATAGACATTGCCCGAGAATTCTCCTGGTAAGACCTCCTTCTAAGATAGTTGAACATGAGTAGATAGCAAAGTTTAATGGTGAAGGCTTTCACGCCTGGAAAGAGAAAACCATGTATCATTGTTGAGATATTGAGCTCCACTCATGATATGCCAGGGTGACCGTTGTGCATTTATGTCACCGACTTGTCAGTTGATGCGGTTGGTACACCGCCCATGAATAATAGCTACATGACAGCTATCATTATCTACTCTAGTTCGTGGCTCAGTTAGTATGCCACCTTAGTTAGTTGAGTTTGGTTTGAGACCCATATATAGGGTTCTTCTATTTCTTTGTACTTCACTTCTTTTTGGCTTACACAACTAAGAAGAGGAAAACTGTTTTCAGCCTCCACCTTTGTGTGTATTCCCCCATTGTGCAAGCAAGAAAGCTACAAGTGAGACTCCTTCCTTCTCTCCCACAATCTTGACATGGTATCAGAGCCTTGTTCGTGGTAAGGAGCTCAAGAAAGCAAGCCAAGCTCGCGGTGTTCTGGTAAGAGGAGCAGTGTTGCTTTCATTTTCTATTTTGGGAGCAGATCTCTGCAGGTAGAACAGCCGGAAATTGCAAGAGTGCATTGTCTCAGGTTGAGACGCCCTTCGCGGTGAAGCAAGAGGGCAGTATATGCTGCAGGTAAGGGCTTTAGCCCTTGGTGACCCTGTTTTTTTTATTTGAGGCCATTTCGAGGCCTGTTTTGGAGGCGGAAGTTTTCTGCACACACTCAGGAAAAGGCCCAGTTTTATGCTGTGCAGCCACTGTTCTACAGGTCGGTGAAAAGTTACTGTAGAAATTGCATCGTATGCCTGTGCGCAGAGACATTGGAAGTTACAGAATCATCCTTGTTGCCTGTTGATGCAAAATCGTCACTAGAAAGTGACCGTGTGGTCAAATACCACTTTCGTCAGTTTTGCAGATTTGCCCTTGTGAGGCTGAAGCTGTGTTTTTTGCAGTGACAGAATTTTTTGCAGTGTTCTGTAATGGCGTCTGATTCTCTCTCACAGACTGTCATTGAAAAGCCTGATAAGAACAACTTCCAAGCATGGAAGTTTAGAATGACGAATTTCCTTATGGGAAAAGGATATTGGGAATTTGTTGCAGGAAATGAAGAAGAACCAGTTCTTCCTGATGTTCCCAATCAATAGCAAATGCAGGCATTTAAAGCATGGAATGAGAGAGCCAGGAAAGTTATGTACTGGATGTCTATCAGTATTTCAAACTCTATGATTGTGCATATTCAGGATGCTAGTATCCCAAAGGAGGCATGGGATACTTTGTCAAAAATGTATAGCACAAATACGCAAGCCAGGAAAATGCAGCTCAAGCAAGAGTTGCATAATGTGCAAAGAGAAAATATGAGCATCAATGGCTACCACATGAAGGTGAAGAAGATTGCAGATGCACTTGCTTCCATTGGGTTGCCAGTGGAAGATGATGATTTAGTTTTTGTGACCTTGAATGGTCTAGGAAAGGATTATGCACAGTTCCGAACATCCATTTCCGTCCGTGAAAGATTTTCTGATTTTAAGGAGTTGATTGCTCTTCTAATTTCTGAGGAGCAGAGAAATGGTGGTGCTTCTTCTTCAGGAGGAACTTCAAAAGAAGCTGTCTTCTACTCAAATGCTGGAAGAGGTAGAGGCAGACGTAGAGAAGGCCGATCTGGAGGCCGTGGTAGAAATTAGAATATGCAGCAAACTCAAGAAAACCAGTCCTATGGAGGAGGATGTGGTAACTCTAGAGGCAGGGGGAGCCAAAGAGGTCATGGTGGATGGCAAAGAGGCCAAAATACAAACAGTAATGTTGAATGCTACTACTGTGGTAAAATGGGTCATATGGCTAAAGACTGCTATAAAAAGCAGAATGGCATCATGAATGGAAAATTGCAACAAGGGAATTATGCATCTTTTAGTAGACAGGGTGATGACAGAAATGAGCATTTGTTTATGGTGCAGCACATGAATAATTCTATGACAAGTGCAGAAGAAAGCAACGATGTATGGTATGTTGACTCAGGTGCATCAAACCACATGACAGGTCATGCAGAATGGATGGAGGATGCAAGAAAAATGGAAAAACCAGGATTTGTGGAGACTGGTGATGATACTGCACATCCTATTGTGCAGATTGGAAAAATTCCTTTGTCTATGCAGGATGGGAAAAAGAAATACATGTCCGATGTATTTCATGTCCCGAATATCACCAAGAATCTGGTTTCTGTTGGTCAAATGGTTGAGCAGGGCTTGCAGGTCAGATTTAATCCTCATGGATGCTTTGTTGAGGATATGAAAAATAAAGGTCGCTTGATAGCAAAAGGAAATAAGAAGGGCAGAATGTTTACGTTGGATGCAGACATGCCTGAATTGAGTGCAACAATGTTTGCACATGGGACCGGTGTAGTTGCAGATATTGATATCTGGCATAAACGCATTGGTCATGTTAATGTACAACGACTTAAATCAATGCAGGCCCAAAATATTGTTGCAGGATTGCCAAAATTCAAGGTTGCAGAAATGCATAAGGTATGTGAAGCCTGCCAATTTGGAAAACAGGCAAGGAAGCCATTTCCTAGACATGTTCAAGAGAGTAAAAAGCCATTGGAATTAATCCACTCTGATGTGTGGACTACTAAAGCTGCATCTCTTGGAGGCTGTCATTATTTTGTCACTTTTATTGATGACTATAGCAGAAAAGTTTGGGTGTATTTTATGAAAAAGAAAAGTGAAGTTTTTGGGCATTTCAAAACTCTTAAAGCTATGGTTGAAAAAGAAACAGGCCTGCAAATAAAATGCCTAAGGTCAGATGGAGGGGGAGAGTACCTCTCAAATGAGTTTGCAAGGTTCCTGCAGGAGCATGGCATAAAGTAGCAATATTCATGCAATCATACCCCACAACAAAATGTAATTGCAGAAAGAAAAAACAAGCATATTGGAGAGGTATCTCGTGCCATGCTCAATGAAAAAGACCTACCAGATTTTTATTGGGCTGAGGCAGTTGCTACAGCAGTCTACATAATGAACAGGACTCCCATTGCAGCAATACATGGGGTGACTCCAGAGGAGAGGTATACTGGTAGGAAACCAGATATTTCTCATTTGAAAATTATTGGTTGCATTGCCTATGTTCATGTGCCAGATGAGTTGAGATCCAAGTTGGATCCAAAAGCTGAGAAGTGCATCTTTATTGGTTACTCTTTGCAGAGCAAAAAGGGTATAGATGCTATAACCCTTCTACTCATAAGTTTACAGTGAGCAGAGATGTTTTTTTTGATGAGATGAGTAGCTAGTATAAACCAATAAATGTGATTGATAATGTAGATGCACAAAATGGTAATGCTGCACAGAATTCACAGCAGTAGTCACAAGATATCAATAGAACGGGAGCGTCCTCTAGCAGTGGTTCATATTCTTCGCCATGGACAGGCAGATTGAGATCAGGAGAATCTTCTCAAAGCAATGTAGATAGTGGTATGCAGGTATCACGAAAAGGAAAAGAGAAGGTAGATCAACCCATGTTTGATGTGAATGCGCGTCACTCGTATGTGGATGGTGAATCCAGTGGCTCAGAACAGAGCATTGATGATGAGTTGGGTATTCCTTCTATTGTTACACCTGGAGTAAGGAAGACCAGGGATGTTTTGAGAGCACCTGGGAGTGAACCTACTTTGCGCAGGTCTACCAGCGCTAGGTATCCTGTGGATAGGCTGAAATACGATGGATTTATAGCCATTCACTATGCATATATGGTCAAAGTGATACAGGAACCAGAACCCACTTCTTTTGAGCAAGCCATGGGAAAAGAAAAATGGGAGAAAGCCATGGATGAAGAAATGGATGCCTTGGAAGCAAATGCTACATGGGAGTTGGTATCTTTGCCTAAAGGTAAAAATGCAATTGGCTATAAGTGGGTTTATAAGGTGAAGCACAATGCAGATGGTTCTGTGAACAGATACAAGGCAAGATTAGTAGTCAAGGGGTATGCACAAACATATGGCATTGACTATGAAGAAACATTCAGTCCGGTTGCAAGGATGGCAACCGTAAGAGCAGTCATTGCTATGGCTACATCAAAGGGATGGTCTTTATATCAGATGGATGTAAAGAATGCCTTCTTGCATGGTGATTTGCAAGAAGAGGTCTATATGGAGCAGCCACCAGGTTATGTGCATGCTGTTCATCCTAAGTTTGTTTGCAGGTTGAAGAAAGCCTTGTATGGCTTGAAGCAAGCACCTAGAGCATGGTCTGACAAGATAGGACAGTATCTTGTCACTATTGGCTTTCAGATTTCCAAGGCATATTTCTCACTTTATGTGAGAAAAATAGAGAAAGGTATTATGCTACTTGTCATTTATGTTTTTTCAGTGATTCTCTTGAATTGAAGGACATGGTGAAACCAACTTTAAAGGAGTTATATAGGTGTCACTCTCTAACTTTAGCAATTGGAGGATGTCTATCCCAAATTGGAAGTATGCTTTCTAGAGACACATGAAATAATCCTTATTTGCAATTTATGGGTTGAGTGGCTTGAATGGAGTTTATAGTCCTATTAAATATATTGACCCTGTATAGATGATGATCATGCGACACATTATTTAACAACCATGAGGCCTTTTTCTTATACCTCAAAATGTCTGTGACAATGTGTATAAGATTTTTTGTGTATCCATAAGATTCATGAAGGGAATAAGCCCTAAAATGGAAGCACAAAGTGGAAGCAAGAGCTATGGTGGAAGGGGAGAGAGAGAGAGAGAGAGAGAGATGTGTGGGAACTCCAATAGTCACAATGTGTGACTGGCCTTCCCTTTATTCAAATGTCACTGAAGTGGTAATGCACCTCAATGTGCTTTGTCTTCACATGAAAGATCGGATTCTTGGCCAACTGAATGGCACTCATAGAATCCGAATGCAGTGTAGGGAGATCACATTAGTACATAGCCTCCTTGTAAGCCTCAATGGGTTGCAACATACTCTGTCTTTGTAATAGATAGGGTTGTGCATTTGTACAATGTGGACATCTAAGAGATGACACCTCCAACAAAGGTGAAAACATAGTAAGAGCTGGACTTCCTACTGTCTACATGTCCTACATAATCAAAGTCAATATATCCTATACCTCCTATATCCTGGCCACCATAACAAATGCACATAATTGGTGTGCCCTCCAAGTACCTCATGATACCCTTGACAACATCCCAATGTTGTCGTGCCATGTGTAGCCATATGGCATACCACAACTCCCATTGCAAATACTATATCAAAATGAGTGGCTATCTTGGCATACATCAAACTATCCACTACAGATGCATAAGAGATCTTGGCCATCTCGACCATTTGCTAATTAGCATATGGACAATCGGCTTGATAACCTTCACATGAGAAGGTAAAGGACATCCATAGGCTTAACATTCTATAGATGAAACCACTCAAGAATCTTTTGGATGTAGTCCTTGTGGGGTAAGTAAAGGAGGCAATTAGAGATATCTTGCATAATATGCATCCCAAGAATATGTGAGGCATGTCTCATGTCCTTTATCTCAAAGCTCTTCTTGAGCTGACCTTTCAACGCATCTAGCTCATCATAAGCACTTCTAGCAATCAACATATCATCCACATAGAGGATCAAAATCCATTGCATTGTGGGAATATCACAAGCCTTCTTTGTGTATAATTACAAAACCACATCACTGCAAGCATATCCCTGTGAATGTATAAAAGCATCAAACTTGTGGTACCATTCCCTAGGTGCCTATATAAGGCCATAAAGGCTCTTCCTCAATTTGCACACTAGATGGTCCCTGCCAAGTTATGCAAAGCCCTTAGGCTACTCCATGTCAATCTCATCATGCAAGTCCCATGAAGAAAAGCTGTCTTGACATAGATCCAAGTCAAGCTGAGCAACCAAAGCCAATACAAAACATAGGGTAGTCACCTTCACAACAAGAGAAAAAACTTCATCAAAGTCCACACCATGCTCCTGCTTGAAATCCTTAGCAATAAAACGCATATCATCTTTAATAACACAGAACTACTATCCATAGGAATATCACACAGTTTATGATTATCATAGCCATTCTTGATTGAATAGCTTGAGAGAAAACAAAAATATTACTTAGGAAACAAACATAGACTAATAGGAGCAAACATCAACCAGCATATCAGATCATTATCCTAAATGACGTTTTGCAAGTGAAACATCATATGACATATAAAGTTGCTTTACATATGCTGATTCAAAAAGCATGCACACATAAAAGTACTAAGGTATGAAAGAGTACTAAATAGGTGATAGAATTTGAGCCCTAACACTTGGCACAACCTGATGGATGACTAGGACAACCCACAAGGATACAACTAATAATCAAAAAACATGGAAACTAAGTATGATGAAGAACCACTCAGAGAATACAGTCATGCCTTGCTAGAGGCCTTACACCCCTTAACAAGCCACACTGAGCAGTAGTGATGAGTAGAGCCCCTCTAGGATACTCAAAGCTCTCTGGTGCAATTGCATAATTGGCTCTAAGAGTCAATGGATAAGTAACAACAAAAATATACAACAAAGCTAAAAGGAGTTAGGATCATAAAGGATGATATCTCTATAAGAAGACAACTAGCACACCGAACCATCAGCAACATGATTTTCAACAAAATCATGATCCATAACACTAAAATCCTCATGAACCTTACGGAGCGTGTCCTAAAGCACAACATCCATGTCATCAAGCCAAAAATCCCTCTGTTGAAGTAAAAAAGCCACAATTTCATCACTTTGTCTTTTTGCCTCCAAATCCTTCTCCAACTTAGCATTTAGATGCATGCACTTAGTATCTAATTCTATCACTTTCAATTTTAAGGCATTCCTCTCCTACACCACATCATCATATTATGCTGAAACAAAAACATCTTGAAGCATATGATACGGCCTGGAAACCATACCATCAAACTTATTTGCAACCATCTACCATGCATTTTTCACATCATCAACTAAAGCATTCCTACTATCTTCAAGCTCAGATTTTAAAATGACAGAACCATCGACCGCAACTTCCACATTCCGCAATATCTGTTTTTCAACCTCCTGAAGTGGTTGAAATCTTTCTAACAACAATTGATAATCAACTTGAAGTCCAACATACTTTCCCATAAAAATCTGCATCTCATCCAAACATTTGGTCCTAAGCTCATTAGTCCATTTCTCAAATAAGGTAGTAGACATTTTATTCCTATCCAACAACTCTGTTGCAACTTTGCAATTTTTGCCCCAAGCTAAGATTCCATAGTTTCATACTCAACCTGTTTTTCCTGCAATTTGTGAGTCAAATCCTCATATGTCCTCTGCTGAGCAGACAACTGGACCTGCAACCCACTGATTTGAGCTGCATTCTAAACAGTTTGCTTGTCATATTCTTGAAAATAAGCCATTAGTTTTTGCATAATCCCCACTACATCAGAAAGACTACCAATACTAACATCATGCATCTGAGAAGGAACCAAAATAGATGGTGCATTTGCTGCAAATTCAGCCACATATGTTGATCAACAAGTGTATCACTAGGATGATTTTGAGAATCATGAGAAACAATGTGATGCTTTTTCTTAGGCACATGCATGCTCCTAAGCCATATTTTCCAAATCTTTGAATTTTTCTTTGCATAAATATTACGTGCCAATTTAGAAGCATCAACATTACCATGTTTACCCACATTGAGCGTATCCTCAATACCTACATCCTTACTATCCCCTTTGACAAATTTCGAAGCAATATGTTTAGCATATGCTTCATCATACCCCACATGAACCAATCCCGATAAATGGTGTGCTTATCAAAATCACCATCAAACAAACCATGAACATCTATGACATCTTTAACACCATGAGAAGCAACAACTTTAACCTCTATTTCAACTGCATTCCCTGACAAAGAGCTAATATCCAACTTAAGAAAATACTCAATAGCTAGTTCGGGATACAAAACCCGAGCATATTCATACAAGCTTGCCAAAAAATAGCCCATCGTAGATTTTTGAAAAACCTTCTTAGATTTTGAGATCTTAATCTTAGCCATTAACATGTCATACTTAAGGCCATCCCAATTCAGCATCCTTAAATGCTTAACATAATAAATAATTCCATAAGTCTCCCTGGCAATGCTATCAATCTTGATAAACATCATAAATCACTCCATAAGCCATCATAGCTACAATTTCCAAACCCCATCAATGCACTTTAGCACATATACATTCCTTGGTCCAGTAGGGTCTCCCAAAAGCATGCTACATTTGATCTTCAATGCACCAATATGATGCTGGATTATTAATCATGGGGAGAGGAAAAACCAGACTCACAATCTCAATTCTTACCATTTTATTGCCTTAACACATCCATTTGTACCGAAGCCTGGACCTTTGAAGCCCATCGATCCCATGGTAAATGGGCCTACTTATATAGCCCTATATTTTCCAACCATAAGTACTTATACATCAACATTAAGATGCAAATTTGAATCCACAAAAGGTGTACTGGCAGCACTCGGACTTGAGAGGTATGCAACATTCATCGGTATAACCTCATCCTCCCCTTGATGCACCAATTTGTCATCATCCGAGACCTCATACGACTCATTGTCATCTCCTTTCGATGATCGACCACGCTTCAGCAAACAAGGAGAGCTTGCAAGCTGAAGAATGCCATGTATGCATCATTGATGCAATAGTGCAGGTCAAAGAGAAGTAGAGAATAGAGAAAGGGGTGAAGTTCGAAAAAAATGAATGTCCTTCTCCATGCGAATGCATCAGTCCAAGTTTTCTCTTAGTCCATGCCCTTTCATGCCATATGTCACTTCACACTCATATGAGTGTGAAAATTCACACCTATAACTGTCACTAACTGATTCCCTTGTCCTATTTGGAATGATTAAATGAACACCTGAATAATATGGTTGTACAAGCCTCTTAAGCCTAAAGCCATTAACTGCAAGCTTCAACACATTGCCTTGCAAATCTTTTAATAAGAATGTGCCTTGACCAATATCCTTGAAGATCACAAATGGACCTGCATAATACCAAAGTTTTAATTTGTCGGTAAATTTTCCAAGTTGGGAATTATAAACTACAACCCAATCTCCTTCCTAAAAAAATGTTTCTTTTTAACATTTCTATTGCCCCAAACATGTCTCCATTGGTGTGTGACTCCTGAAATATAAGCAGACAGTACTTTGTCCTCCTCTAACTTCAAGAATTGTTCCATTTTGTGCTGCATTAACTCTTGATGAGGGTCCAATTTATACATAACAACAATTCTCAAACTTGGTACCATGAATTCCATGGGAAACACAGCTTCTAATCCATAAACAAGCCTAAAGGGTGTAAGACCAGTTGTAACCTTGTATGCTGTCCTAAAAGCCCATAATGCTAAATGAAGTTTAACATCCCAATCATCCATGTTATCCTCAACAATTTTTTTCAAAATGTGGAGTAAAATCTTGTTAGAATTTTTAGCTTAACCATTAGCATGAGGATGATAGGGGGTAGACTTCTTATGCAAAATCATGTGCATGACAATCAATTCCCAAATAACTTGATTTAAAAAATGTTTACCCCTATCACTAACCAACTCTATAGGGCATCCCAACCTTGGTCATAATACTAGAATGCAAAAACTTGGCCACACTAGATGATTTATTATCCTTCAAGGCTTGAGCTTCCACCCACTTTGTAGCATAGTCAATGCAAACCAAAATATACCGATTTCTTGTCCTCTTTGCAGCTGGCTTAATAGGCCCAACAAAATCAATCCCCCACTTCTGAAATGGTTCGAGTGGTAGTACAGGATGATCTTGCATCATGTCCCTGTCAAGAGGTCAACCCTCCTTCAAACACTACAATGACTCTTTAGCTTACTAATGAGCATCTTTCAACACAGTAGGCCACTAGAGACATGTCTATAGTATTTTCTTGCCTATATTCTCCCCTGAGAAATGACCAACAGATAGTCTAAAATGAGCTTCATGAAGAGCTCTGGTTGCGCAGATTCAGGAACACATCTTCTTAAGACATTATCTACTCCCCTTCTATATAGTGTGTCCATAATAACCTAAAATGCTCTACTCTTCAGTGCCAATCTTCTTCTTTGATCTGCTGTAAGGTGTGTTGGCATAATCCCTTCTATCAGGAAATGCAACAACTGGTCATAGTATGAATTAGGGTCTATTGCATGAACCTCAAAGAGTTTAGCATCAGGAAGCTGATCAAGAACACCTACTTCAGTCTCATCATTTTGTAATCTACTTAAATAATCAACTATAGCATGTTCATTCCCTAGGGTATGGATCACCTTGAAATCAAACTCTATAACAATAACATCCATCTTGCCAATCTACTTGTCAATTGAGGTTTATTTATCAGGAATAAAAGTGCCTGATGATCCACATGAAAGATTACACAATTTTCCAACAAGTAATTCCTAAACTTTTGCACAAAGAAAACCATGCCAAGTGCTTTCCTTTCTGTATCTGAATAATTCTTTTCAGCAGTACTCAATCTTCTACTAGCATAATAAATTGGTATATACCAGCTGGGCACTTTATCCTACATCAATATCAGATGCATCAACAAAAACATGAAAAGGTAAATCCCATGCTGCAGGTTGCAATATGGGGGCTACCACTCACATCTTCTTGAGAATATTGAAGGCTTTCTCCTAATCTTCCCTCCAAAAAAATTGCATCCCTTTCTTAGTTGCAAGAGGAGAATAGATATGTGACAAGTACCTTAAATACCTGCTATGCCACTTCACTTGCCCAACAAACCTCAGAACTTCTTGCATAGTAACTGGAGCCTTAGCTTTTTGGACAACTGCAATCTTTCTTGGATCTATACTCATACCTTTTTTAGACAAGATGTGGCCTAAAAGCACACCCCTCTTTGCTACAAACACCGACTTAAAGGGGTTCAATGACATACCAAATCATTGACATCTTTCAAAACATAACCTAAGATGTCTTAAATGTTCTCTCATGCTGCCAAAAACACAGAAATCATCAATAAATACTCGCATAAAAGTTGTTAGATATGGCTCAAATGTCCTATGAGCAGCTCCCTGAAACTTAGGAGGCCCATTCTTCATTCCAAAGTTCATGACTGTACTAACATATGGTCCCCACTTAATGATAAAAGATGTCTTATCCATATCTTCCAGATGCATCCTTATTTGATTATATCCTGAAAGCCCATCCAAAAAACTGTACATCTCATGACTTGTCACATCATCAAGGAGAGAGTCCGTAAAAGGAATTGGGAAGGGATCTGTAATGGTAGTTGCATTTAATTTCATGTAATCCACACAGACTCGAATCTTCCCATTCTTCTTAGGCACCACAATAATAGGAGATAACTAAGTAACCTCATTAATCAATTTGATGAAGCCAACTCTCAAAAGCTTGTCAATTTCTTATTTGACCTGTTTAGCATAGTTAGGGTTCATTCTATACCTCTTTTGAATAATTGGCTTAGCATCTCTCTTTGAATTGATCCTATGCTAGCACACGACTGGGATCAAAGCCTTTCATGTCCGTATAATCCCAAGCAAAAATGTCTAGAAATTCTATGCACAACTAAATAAGATTCTGCTTAAAGTTTTCTTCCACAAAAATAACAGCCTTAATGGGTTTGGCCTCCCCTTCAATGTTTAAATTAAATTCTTGAGCCTCATCCTCAACTACCACCCTTGTAGATCTTCTCATCGTATGCTCATATCTTAGTTCAGCCCAAATGATGCCTTTTTGTCCTTCAACCTCCAATACATCATGATTGTCCATAGAATTGTCCAAAATAGGTCGTTGCTTTTCAAGTATTTCTTGCTGAAAAACTTCAGGATAACTATGTCATTGGTCCTAAATGATTTTATACTGCTCATTCCATGACCTATTTTGAAATTTAGGTTTCTCTTGACCTTGACGAAGGCCTTCAAATTTAGTCCTAATTGATTGTGAATTGCATTTGAAACTGCTTGATTTCCCCCAACTTCATTCCATGCCTTTATAAGATGATATTGATACTACTGAATAATACTATCCACATCTATTTCAAAAGACTAGAACCAGATAAGGATTTTCTTGAAGAAATAATTCCTCCTCATCATCTTCCACCTCATCTGCAAGGTTAATAGTTTGAGCTACTACATGTCTAGATGAACTCCTCGGGATGACCTGATTAACTATTGAAAGCTTGATTGTCTTAAGGCCTCTAGGGATACACACATAATCATTCCCCCAATCCTGCTTCAATTTGGCCAGTTTAAACCGTGGTCTACCCAAAAGCATTGTATAAGAATCGTCAATTTTTGACATTCTTAAGACAACAAAACTCACCCTAAATTTCAAGCAAGCCATTCGAATTTGTTGATTCCAAAGAATACCCAAAGGCTATAACCTCCTCTAATGTGCCATCTTGACTTGAAATGGGGATGGTAGTAGCTCCTCTTACTTAGTTACCAAATATGTATGTTTAGGAAGTATATTAACTCTTGAACCCCCATCCAACAAGACATCATCATGTGTTTTTCCTGCATACTCAACTTGAATGATAGGCACTTGATAATCCACATAACTACCTAATAGTCAAGAACTTGATGATCCTTAATTGCTATACTTTCAACAACTCCATGTTGCTTTTTCCTGATCTTCAAAAGTAACTATTTCTTAAATCCCGGTATTAAATCCAAAATCTGCTCCAGGGTTGTGTAGAGAACACTTTGCTAGGGCTTGGAATAGCTCTTTTGAATCTCCTTGCTGCAACTATGTTGAAATTGTACTATCAAGGAATCATTCTTGATGATCAGGAACCTGATCCTGCTATTTAGGAAAATACTCCTATTGTTCAGGAAGATAGTCCTACATCTCAAAATTTTGAATACATGAGTCCCCTACCTCATCAACTTGATCAAATTCCAAATTTTCAGCAAGTTTTTGCAACTTTCTAACATGCTTTGTTGCCTTTTTCCTTATCTTCTCTTGTTCCTGCCAATCAAGCTTCATACCAGCTTATAGTCACTACTAAGACCATTGCTTCATCTTGATAATCCTCTACTTCAATACAATTAGAACAATCACATTCAACATGCATACTTACAACATTAGTGTTACTTGACACCTCCTTTGTCATTTCTTGAGTGTCCTCTTAATGAATTTGCTTATAGCAAGAAGTATCTATACCTTCAAGAAATCGCCTTGCCATAGCTTGATCAGGTAACTCAATGAGGGCTACTGCAACTAGGGCAAGTTGATGCTATGGATGAGATGCTCCTACAAGTCTTTCGTCATTACAGGATCATGCTATTGGCATTCCTCTCTCAGTCCTATGCCTTGCCCAAAGTTCACAGTTTGGTCCAACAAAGTGTCCTTGACCTCCACAATAGTGGCATGCTCCTGTTTGGGTGGTTTACTGCTATGCCGAAAAATTTCCCAAATGTTGTCTTGCCTACATTCTTCGAGGTCCCCTAAATGGCCTCTGAGGAATGGTGCCAGTAATAGCCTAATTGATTGCAGCTAGCTGAATAGGTCTTAACCTAGGCTACATCATTGGCATCTATTGTGCCATCCTTACATTAGGATTGTACCAACAAGTCCTAGTCTCATGACCATTCCTCTGACATATTTCGCAATACTTTTGTTTCTTCTTGATATCAAAAAGACCCAAATCCTTTAGCTTTTGTATAATCTTTTTATCCATATTGGTAGCCTCTATCTTTTTCTTATCTTTATTCTTTACTTTCCTCTTCTTAGTCTAAATGATCCTGCTTTCTTCTTTTTCTTCTTGTGCTTCTTTCTACTAGACTCATCATCATCAGAGTCACTGTAATCATCATCTAAATCTGAACTAGAATCAGTGTCCTCAACATCACTATCTGTATCTAAATCTGAATCCAAAGAATCCTCATCCTTACGAGTCTTAGATCTAGAGAGGTACCAAGTCTCCTCTCCACTCTCATAGCTGCCCTGATGAATGTGTCAAGTGTATCATTTTGACCCATCTCCACATTGGCAATGGGGTTCCTAATATTACCCCTCATGCCCTTCATAAAATAGGTAATCTACATTTCAACTGAAGGTGCATCATCAGCATCTAACGTGTTCAGCAAGTTCTTAAACTTTTGGGCATAGTCCTCCACTAGCATAGTCTTTTGTTTGATCTTCTTGAGATTCCTTAATATATCTCATGGAGTTTTATCTTTATGGAACATGCCCAAAAATGTTGTTTTTAAAGCATCATAGGTATTGAAAGCTACCATACCATAATTGGCAAACCAATCCATGGCCTTTCCCTACAAGGTGGCAGCAAATAGTTGTTTCATGACCTGATCTCCATACATCTAGTTGAATCCACTTAACTATCCACCTTGTCTCAAGTTGGGTCACATGACAAACAGTTGGGTCGCATGACAGTCGAGGTCTTCATTCTTTTTGCCTGAAAATTTAGATGCTCGAACCTTCAGATTAACCAATTGATTTGGATTCATTAAGCTTTGCTTCTTGGGCTTCCTTTGATGTGGTGACATCTCTGAGATGGGATTCTAGTACTCTATAACAAAAATTTCCTCCCCAACACTATATGTTGTAACCTCTCAAGTGTTTGTCTAGGAGGAGTATCCAGATGATGCTCAAGAGGCAATATTCCCTCATCATTTGACAAATTAGGAGAATCTATTGAAGTGGCAAGGGAATGAAATATTGTTGAGGTACTTGTAAAGGTACCCCCTACCAAAGAAGTTTGCCCTCATGCAACAATAAACTGTACTTCATCCAGCCTACCCAAGCCTTATGCTCCACTCCTTTCATTTTGCCCTACAATCTGCTAATGATGTCCTGCAAGGACTTCCCTGAATTCTCGGGATCAACTCCTAGTAAGAATAGGATTGGATATATAAAGGTAATATGCGGCCCATAAAAGGCACGTGATACACTACCAATGCCATCAACCTTCATGCCACCTGATCTTGTAGCCTAATTCCCCCAAAATTAGTTCCATGTCTATGCCTAAGGTGGTTCCAACTTTACGCCTAAATTAGGAAATTATTTCCCTTAGCTTAGTAGGGATCGCCAAAGTGTTATGGCTCCTCAAAACACCATAACAATCCAAGATACACTGATCAACCCTCCTGAATTGACCCAAATACTACAGAAAACTTCTTGAATAGATTTACCGCCATCATGAACATATAATATTCGGGAAAAGCACTGAGATATAAAACACATATCATCTTCAATAACACAAAACTACTATCCATAGGAATATTGCATAGTTTATGATTATCATAGCCATTCTTGATTGAATAGCTTGAGAGAAAACAATAATATTACTCATGAAACAAACATAGACTAATAGGAGAAAACATTAGCCAACATACCAGAGCATTGTCCTAAATTGTCTATTATCCCTAATCACACAACATCTAATCGAATACAATTGCCTGACATTTTGGACATGTGCCTAACTTTCAGGTGAAACATCATATGACATATAAAGTTGCTTTACATATGTTGATTCAAAAAGCTTGCATACATAAAAGTACTAAGGTATGAAAGAGTACTAAATAGATGATGGAATTCGAGCCCTAACACTTTCCATTAGGCAAAGGAATCAAATCCCACGTATGATTTTTCTACAACGAGTCATACTCTGACTACATGGCCCTCTCCCAAGAGTGACTATCACATTTGCACATGGCCTCATCATAAGTAAGAGGTTTACTAACATCTGTCACCATAACATAATCTATAGAGGGCTCAAACCATGCAAGTTATCATTTATCTCTAGTAGTCTGCCTCCAAACAAGCTATGGGGTTGGAACATCCTGTGGGTTATCGGAGACTTGGGCTACCGAAGCATCAACTGCATTATGGCGGCAAGCTGTTTAGCTAGCTATATAGTAACAAGAGGCTCTATTAACCCCAAGTCAAGATGGCGGAGAAAGATGGTAGAGAAATGAAGGAAAAAGCGGAAAAAAGATAGAAAAAGAGCAAAGACATGCAGGCGGCCTCTAAAGCTAAGCTGGCACAAAAAGTGCAATTTTAAATGAAAGCCGCCTCAAAAAGCTCTAAAAACTATTGTAAAATAGCGCCAAGCTCCCTCCTATGCCAATTGTAAAATATTAGACGAGTGTAGGCTAGAGGCATAAGGCTAGAAGAGGGAAATAGAGAAAGGACCTTGCCACAACGGTCGGTCATGTAAAAAAGGGATAGGTGCCCATGGGAATTCAGGGTTTTGTATATAAAGTTCAAAAAGTGAACGAGAGCTCATTCTTTGGTGTGTGGCTAACAAGAGTTCTCTTCTTCTTCTCTTCTTCTCTTATCCTTGCGTGTGTGTGCTCTTGAGAGAGGGAGTGTGAGAGTGTGTGGGAGTGAGGGATCAAGAGGGTGAAACGCTTCACCATCTCCTCTTCTCTTCTTCTCTTCTCTTCTCTTCTCTTTTCTCGCGCGCGTGTGGCTATGGGGGATGGAGCTTGGAGATGGAGGAGGCTTGAGGATGCTTGAGCTAGCATCTAGGATCGTGGAGCTACTGACGTGTGCGAGAGAGGAGGCAACTCATTTCGGCATCAAGGTAAGCTCACTACACTCGTAGGATCGTGTGTCGGCTAGGTGAGAGATAGCCATTAGAGCTCGCTTGAAATGCTTGAAACAATAAGCGGCCCTTAGGTCTTGGCGGTTGAGCGTGGGCTCCCTCTACATTTTGGTTCCCAGCAAACCAATGGATTCAAGCTTGAGCACTTGCGCACCTCATATCGAGCATCAAAGTAAGGGATTCATCCCCGAACCGGAGCTTGAGATAGGTAGGAAGTTGGGTTTTTTAATCTTCGAAGCAAGTAAGTATTTTGGGTTATTTTGTTTGTTTGATTATTGGAAAACATGGAGAAATCATTTCAGTTTTTTTCTTTCGATTCTTGTTTCATTTAGCATAGGTTAGGATTAGGAAATCGAATCGAAAAAGGGTAGGTTTTACCGTTGCAAAATAGGGCAAAACAGGGCACAAATCATGCAAAAAATGGCAAAAAGATTGCTTGGGATGCTTAGTGTCGGCAAGTGAGTGATTGGGAGAATCCGAACCTTACCCGGGATGGGTTTAAAAGCCAAGAGGCCAAGAGAGAGCTCATTTGCAACCCTTGCAATGAGTGAGAGAGAGAGAGAGAGAGAGCCCGTAGAGAATTGATTCGATCTTATCGCCAGAGAGCCTACTGATCGCTTCAAGTATATCAAACACTTCCCCTTGCACCCTAGTTGTGATCTGGAAGGTTGTGTGTGAAATGATTAGCTAAATCGTCAGTTTTGATCAAAATCGCCTTGCCGCTGCCTCATCGCGCACAACTCGACCCGTCCGAGTGGCTGATTTCTGGGCTGAGTCCCAAAATCAACCCTTGGCCCTTTGTCTTTTGGCCGACTTGGCCCAAAACCTACTCAGCCCGTTTGAGTGACATCACTCGATCCCACTTACAAACTCGGCCCTCGGCCAACCATCTCGCTCGCCCCTGGACCCGTCTGAGCAACCCAATTCGGCCCTCGGGCAAACTTGATTCGGCCCTTGGCCCGTGTGCCTTGGCCCATCCGAGTAGACTCCCTCGGCCCGTGTGCATCGGCCCATCCGAGTGACCCCATCCAAGTGGACCTTTTCGGCCCGTCCGAGTCACCCACTCGGCCCCTGCAATTCGGACAAGTTGGGCAAAGTGTGGACTTTTCCAAATTTTCTAGAAATTTGACTAGACCTAGCTAGAGCTCAGTCGCACAACCTGTCGTCAGTCCTCCTAACGCTCAGAACTCGATTCTAGTGCAAGGAATAGGCAAAATCATAAGGTGCAGCCGCTTAGCAGCTTGTATAGGCTGTCGTGAGACCTAGAGTCCTAGAGACAACCCGTTGAGCCATAAACCCTGACCGGACCCGTTGAGCAAGGCAACGCAGCAGGAAAACCCGAAACCCTATTAAGATGGCTAGAGAATTGATCGACAAGCCTCTCAGGCCCAAAACAAAGCGAGAGTGCATAAGATGCTTAGATATTGTTTGTCGCACTCACCTTGAATTTCTGCACTTGAAGTACACTTAAGGAAAACTGAAAGCCTGATTGAGCACAAGTGCATGGGAAGGAACACACACATTGAGGGGAGATAAATTGAGGATTGTATTTAATAAGTCAAGGAACTCACTCGGATAAACAACTCAAGGAACCCACCAATAGGAAAAGATCCAAAGACATAGACAGACTATCAACACACGGAGTAGGACCAAGCAAGCGGCGCCAAAGAGGTGGATTTGACAAACTTACTCAACCTGATCCATACCTTGGTGGAGCACGAGAACACGACGATGGCAGAAGAAAACCTAGACCGTAGGCCGAACAAGGAACTCGACTTAGGAGTCTTCCCAGAGGCAAATCAACAGAGCTGGTTAGTAGCTATACGATAGCTCCAATCAGCATACCCGGTATGAGCACCGCAGCAAGACAGCAGATGCCATCATCGCAGACTTAGAAGAGGAGAGGAAGCTAGTCCACAATGCACTGCAAAGCATAATAGAGTACAATAGAGACCAGTAGGCTAGACAATTGCGAGAGGTATAGCGGGTGCTGAACCTAGCTGGTAGAAACTGAACTGATCATGAGAGAGCCCTAAAAGGAGACTTAACGCTGAGCGAGCTTCTCATGAAGCGACTGCCAGATATGTAGCAGCAGAGCAAAGTGTCGCAGCACTAGCAACATCACTGCTAGCAAGATTAGGAGCAAACCAAGGCTCCAAGAGCCAATCCAAAATCCCAATCGTTGCAAAGCAGCTTACCGGCCCCACGACGATTCATACAGTTTCGTAGAGCAATTCGAGCAAGTCTACGAAGGCAACGGCCTCACCGACCTGACTCGGTGCTCTCAAGCGTTCGCACTCTACTTAGGTGACAAGGGTAGGACTTGGTATATGAGTTTAGATGCCGTAGAGCGAACCAACTTCAACGGCCTCAAGAATCTCTTCATTAAGAGATTTGCCGAGCCTAGATACTCCGACAATCTGCTAGTGCAACTGATGAATGTCAAGTAGAAGGAGAAGGAGGACATTGGCAATTACGTGACCCACGTGAGGAGTCTCTTTAAGACAATCCCTACGGGCAAATGACCAACTGAAAGAGCAGTGCCAATTGTAATCATCATCAGAATTAGAAATGAGGAACTATATAAGGCTTTGGCATGCAACTCAAGCTTGCAGTGAGACGCGCTAGCTAGTGTTTTGGAGGAAGCCATCAGAGTTGACGACCAACTAAAAGAGAGAAGCTCCAGGAGCTTTAACTCAGAAGAAACCAACTCGCGGAGCTCAGAGAGAGATTCAACCTCTAGCGAATGATCAGGCCCAACCACCCAAGATAAGGGGAAAGCCACCGAGACAAACTAGGACTTGGCTGATGTAAAGATGGAGATAGCCACGCTACAAGACATGCTGAGACGACCAACGCACCCACACATCCAATGCATGTACTGTGGCAGAAACCACTTGCCAGCCGAGTGTCAAGACCTTGTGCTAATTGCGGTAGGTTTGGTCACAACGTCGCGCATTGTAGATTACCAAGAAGACTTCCGTACTCGCAACCATATGGCTAGCCCTACCTAGCGAACATGCCGCATCCATTCTTCGAAAGGGGAGTCCCATTGGCCCTTCCTGCATCTAATGACATTAAGCTGGTTGTTCCTAAGATAGACATAAACCCTGCATGCATACCTAGACCGCCTGGTCCCTACGTGACCCATCCATCGCGAGTGATGCTCCAATCCACTATGTGGAAGAGTCGAATGAGGAAGAGACTTACGTATACCCTTACGTCTCGCATGACAACGAGGCAACACAGTCCTTATGGACTATTGACCAGTACTGATGATTGCATTAGGAAGAGGACGAGGTAGAGGCCTAGGAGGCCATACACATGATCCAATCATCTGTTGGACTTGTGGTCACCCAGGGCATGTCTCATCACGCTGCCCTAAGAGGGAGTGATAGAACAGAGACAAAGCTGACCTAAGGTGTGTTGAGTGCGGGATCACTCATCTCTTTGTCGACTGCCCAAAGCGAAAACCATCTTCGAGTTTAGTCAACATGCCATCTGTCCCATTGGGGTTGTTTGGTGTCGAGAACCTCAATGGGGGGGCCACACCTATCCTATTGCGAGTCATGACTCGTGCCAAGACGAAGCAAGCCGACATATCACTGCCAGGGCCTAGCAACCTCGATGTAGCATCAATAGGGAAGAAGAGCCTAGGCGGAGAAAGAAGAGGCCTGAAGCTAAGGTTGCACTAAAAACTAAGAGTGCTACTACTCTGCCTGCTGGAAAGAAGGACACTGATGTAAAGGCAAAAACTTCAGCCCCTAAGATGGTCGAAAAGGGAAGTGCTAAGGTAAGGGAATACCCGCATCCAAAGCGCCAACTAGAGGCCATAGAGAAAGTGAAGGAATGGGTGAAAGAGGCCCAAGAGTACCTAAAGGATGTTGAGCCCATCCTAGAGGATGAGATCGATGATCTCTCTAGCATAAGCACGTCAGTCTCACCCCCTCGACCAAAGTCGGGGGATGCGACCGCACCACAAGCAGTACCGCTTAGGCCAAGTCTTGATGCTACAGGCCCGCAAATCAGTCAACGACCATTGACTAGGACAATCTGGATTAGGAGAGAGATGAGCAGTCAATGACCTCCTTACCACATTGGTGACCATCCTTGTGATGCTAAGTATGGGAGACATGCTTAAGCAGCATCCCACCCTATGGCAAGACCTGAAATAGTGGATTTAAGGATCACGGGAGCAAGATGCTGATCTACATGACCATGATGCAGAGACGCAAATACCGACTCTAACCCTGCACTCTGTGCCAAAGTCCTTGCACGTTAATGCCTTCTGGGAGGGCACAGAGATGCATGCAGTCTTACCGGTCCTAGCCCTAGGTGACACAACGAGAAAGGGAATCGTAGACATGGGAGATGGGGTTAGTGTGCTTAGCCACGCAATGCTTCAGACTTGGGGAAACCCACCTATTGAGACTGCTAAGCTCAATGTCACACTAGCAAATGGTATGAGAGTGAAACCATTCGGGGTGCTAAAAAATTGGCAAGTGAAAATTGCATGTGTCCAGTTCTCGGTTGACTTTATAGTCATGAAGGGTGTGGACTACGATATCATATTAGGCCGACCCTGGATGCGTAATGCCAGAGTCATCGAAGATTGGGGTAGTGGCTTAATCTTCCTTGGCAATAGAACAGACGCCATGAGGGTAGAGATGGACACTTGGAAGACCTCACCAGTTGACTTAGATGCCATCTCCATGATGCTTAAAGGAAACAATCAAGTCAAGAAGTCCTATGGACCCTTGACCAAGTATATTCCATGCCTAGAGGATGAGCGAGATTGGATGCATATCCTTGCTGCAATTGACTTGTCATTCTCGGATCATGAGGCATACGAGCAAGCCATCAAGACAATCGGTAAGTCTAAAGGCGCACCCTCCGTACCAGTTTGCATGATTCCAGGAACCCTTCGGGGAGACCTAAACCTGTCACCTTCCAAGTGCCAAATAAAAAGAGGAAACTCCAGGAGATTTTGGAATATTTAATGGGCAAGCTAGCTGACAATCCAGCTGCAAACTTCAAACCACCCCAGGATCTCTTAGATGAATCCAAGTGGCAATGGACCAGGGTGCATGACTTGAACCTCATGTACAACTGGGCCCTAATCCCCGATCAAAGACAAGAGATATACCAAGACCTAGGATACGACGAGCAATTTGATGAAGAGGACTCTAATGACGAATATGAAGACTGTCAATCTTTCAGTGGATGAAAGCGAGAGTGAGATGGATACCATAGAATACAACACCGAGGGATGGGAAATAGAACAAATATGGGCAGACTCCAAGTCGAAGAAAAAGAGTGCCTTCAGGATAGAGCGAGGGGTGCATCGATTGTGATCGTGCCTAGTTGGAACACGTAGGAGCCATAGATTTTGATCAAGCAGGCCTAGCTCAATCCGGTACGACACCAGTGCTTAGGACAAGGTCACTATCCGAGTTGCGACCCACCAGGGGAGACCACCTCTTCTAGCGAAGACGGGGAATTCGACTCTGAGTCAGAGGTAAGTTCAGATTGCAAACCAGAGATACCTAGGCCGGCCAACACACCAAGGGGAGCCTACCTGTCCACTTGAGGCATAAACGGTTGAAAAAGGAAAGGATAAAACAACCCAAGGACACACAAACGGAAGAACAAAGAAAACTGCAGGACCTCCCTAAAAGATTTACGAAATTCAAGAAACGGGATAGGGTAGTGATCTTGTTGGGTGCCAAACATCAAGGGCAAATGAGTGAACCGATTGAGGGACCAACCAAGGTCAAGGAGGTGAACCTAGCCCAGGAAGGGGAGACACCCTGACCAGTCTTCATTGCCGATGACTTGACTGAGGAAGAGGAAATGAGTCTTGTCGCTCTCTTGCGAGAGTGCATAGACATATTCTCTTGGTCCTTAGAAGAGCTCAAGGGGGTAGATCCGAGTATAGTGACTCATAACATACCCACGATGCTAGATACTACGCCGATCAAGCAACGACCGTACCCTATGAATCCAAAACATGCTCACGTGGTCAAGGAAGAGATTGACAAGTAGATGAGAGCAGGATTCATTTACAAAATTGAGCACACGGACACGGTATCGCCTATAGTCATTGTCATGAAGAAGAACAGAAAAATCAAAGTGTGCGTCAATTACAAGAAGGTGAACGCTACTACTAAGAGGGACAATTATCCATTGCCGTACACTGAGCACATGCTTGAAGGAGTGGATGGCAAGGAAGCCTATAGTTTTTTGGACGACTTCTTGAGATACAATCAGGTGCAAGTGCATCCTGTCGATAGGCATAAGACTACCTTCGCCATTGAGTGGGGCGTCTTTCCTTACATAGTCATGCCCTTCGGGTTGACTAATGCCCCCGCCACCTTCCAATGCCTCATATGCACCATATTTAAAGACATGTTTCACAAAGAGTTGAAAGTCTTTGTAGATGACTCATGTGTTCACTCGATCTAGAGGGAACACTTAGACAAACTCTGAGTAGCCTTTGAGCGGTGTCACCTATACCGTCTCTCCCTGAACCCCTTAAAGTGCCAGTTTTGGGTGAAGCATGGATGCATCCTAGGGGCACATGGTGTCAAAGAATGGCATTGCCATTGACTTCTCGAAAGTCAGGGTTATTGTTGATCTTCCACCCCCAATCAACTATAAGGGAGTTCAATGCTTCTTAAGCCATACGGGATACTATCGGCGGTTTGTGTTGAATTATGTGTTGATTGACAAACCTTTATACAAGCTACTAATTGTCTTTGAATGGACCAAAGCATGCCAACGAGCATATGAAGAGTTGAAGAAGGCTCTAACCACATCACTGATTCTACGAGCCCCAGATTGGACCATTACCTTCCACGTGCATATCGATGCCTCGAAATTTACTGTGGGTATAGTGTTGTGCCAACTCGGCAAACATAACCTAGACTACCCAGTGAGCTTTGCTAGCAGACAACTCACTGAGATGGAAATGAATTACTCAACAACAGAGAGAGAGGGCTTGGCCATGGTATTTGCTGTGAAGAATTTCCGGCATTATCTATTGGCTACACCCTTTACCTTCTTTGTGGACCATCAAGCCTTGCTATATCTAGTGAATAAACCTTGCGCTACAGAATGCATAGCTTGGTGGCTCCTTCTACTTTTGGAGTTCGACTTCTCCATGGTTGTATGGAAAGGAAAACAGCACTACATGGTTGACCATATGTCACGCATCCCCACGGGAGAGGCCGTTGGAGAAGGCATTGCCAATGAATTGCCAAATGCCCATCTCTTTAACCTTTCCAGCGAGAGAGATTTATTTAAGGCTGATCTAACGCCATATTGGGCAGATGACATAGTCCAAGTGCTTGAGCACTGACTACTTGAGCAACTGATAGAAAATGCAAGACTTAGGCGACTCATCCTCAAGATCCAACCCTACCAGTTGAGAGTAGGCCAGCTATATTAACTAGGGCAAGATGGGCTATTGCTTAGATGCATGTGCGAGCATGAGATGCACGATGTACTCTCAGAAGCGCACAGTGGAATCGTTGGTGGGCACTTTAGCGGAGATACAACAGCCCGCAAGAAGGTGCTGCAGTCTCAACTATGGTGGCCAATGCTATTTTGTGATGTAGCACGATTTGTTAAGCATTGTGACGAGTGTCAGCGGGACAAAGGTCTTGATTCACAAGGATCAAATGGAGTTGACCCCAATCATTGCACGACAACCCTTCGAAAAATGGAGAATTGACTTCATAGGACCCATCAACCCAGTTGCACAGTATTCATAGGCCAAATGCATCATTGTGGCCACAGACTACCTAACGAAATGGGCAGAAGTGAGAGCGACACGAAAGAATGATGCTAAAACGACTGCCAAGTTCTTGTGTGAGCAGGTGATTTCACGATTCGGCTGCCCCATCAAACTAGTCAATGACCAGGGCACACAATTCATCAATGAAGTGATAGCGCATCTTCTAACCACCTTTCTAATTATCCATCGAAAATCCTCTCCATACTACCCTCAAGCAAATGGCCAGGTGGAATCCACGAATAAGATTCTTGTAAACATCCTGACCAAAGTAGTCTCTCCTTCATGCAACGATTGGGATAACAAGCTGATGGTAGCCTTGTGGGCTTACTGTACAGCTTATAAAACTAAAGCAATTATCCTTGTAGAGTTCTTTGTTCCTAGCCTAAGAATAGCACTTCAAGAACGATGGGAAGGAAAGGAGACATGGACACAATGCCTGGTTGAGATCGAATGCCTCTCGAAAACTCATCTTCTAGCCACTCATGCACTTGGCACAACGCAAGAGCTGGTTTGACAAGCACATCAAGCAGCGCAATTTTGAACAGGGAGACTTAGTACTCATGTACTCAGTTAAGGGGCATAAGCTAAAAATGAAGTTTAGAGGTCTTGGATCTTTCAAAGTTTGTGCAATCAGCTGAACTAGCAACGTTGAGCTCGAGACTCTAGACGGCGAGGGCATAGGCTTTTTCAATGGCAATTGTGTCAAGAAGTACTACCCTCCCACGCATCCTCTACATGAGCCACCAATGTTAGAACCCCCTCTCAAAGTACGAGTAGCTATGATCACTAAAATGGATGATGAGGATGAGGAAGCCGTAGAACCTGCATACCTATACATCACGGTCCTGCCAAGCGAACATGCACTTTCAATGCCTTGATCTACAAGGGAGCAAACTTCAATGTCTTAACTTGTGACCATTGGACCCAACTGGGCAAACCACCACTAGTGAATCAAACCAAAACCAAGGAAAATCAAGCAAACACATCAACACGTAAAAAATGAGTGAGGTAGAGAAAATGGCACGAGAACTTTGAAATAAAGAAAAAAAAAAGTCTAATCTGAAGGGAAGAATCTACATTGGATTTTAATGTTTTCATTCAATAAACACATAGAGTATTTCTTTTCCAGCAAATTATTATTTTGAAAGCACTAATGAAAACTTGGGGGTCATGACAGGAACGAAGGATGTCGCAACAAGACCGTGCCCACCACTGACTCCCGTTCATGGAGGAGGAAAGGATGCAATATCACATCACCCTAGAAAACCGTGCCTACAACCAGCTCAAATTTCGAACCATCCATAACATAGAGGGTGTGGTGGCCAAGGAGGAAACAACCAAGAGAGTTGTCGAGCAGTGCAACCTCACAAAGTACCTTGAGAAGTTTGCACAAGAGCCTGACCACACGAAGTGTGTGGAGTTCCTTAAGACATACAACCCAAACCAGGAGTGCGGCACCGTGACGATGGGAAGGTAAGAAAAGGCCAAGCAAGTGTAGGTACACTTAAACCTAGCCTTGGTGGAGAAGGCGTTGGGGTTGGAGCCAAAGGTAGAGAAAAAGCATAAGAGAGATGTTTATGCCGTGCTTAAGATGAAGAGGGAAGAAGTGCTGACCAATGATGGCATCGGCATCCAAGACATTCCTAATGCGAAAGCCCGTCTACAAGCAAAGCTAGTGCATACGCTCTTCTCCAGCCAGCACTATAACTCCTTGATGCATCGAATTAGTATGCCTGTGCTAGAGAATGTGGCAGCCTGCACCTTGGGCGAAGTCAACTGGAATGGCTATGTACATAAGACCATTGACCAGGCGGCAAAAGCGCTAGCTTTGGGCAGTAAACTAGAAAGTGGGGATTCCCCAGCATCCAAGACCACATAAAGAAAGAAGGCCTCATCCAAAGCCTCATCCATTGGCTACGGAAGCATTTTGACTGCCCTCATTCAAGAGGCAGTAAAACAGGCTCAGGATGCAAAGGAAGGAGAAGGAGAAACACCTGAGAGATCGTTCTCTCACCAGGACAAAGTATCCAGTGATAGAACTGAGAGTGAAGAAGAAGGGGAATAACAGAAGGAACATATGAGTAAGAAGACAGCAAAGAAACGTGCTAAAAAGATGACACGAAAGAAGAAGTAGGACGAAGGCCAAAAAAAAGAGAAAGAGGATTTAGAGAGGGCAAAGAGGGAATCCCTCAAGGAGGCTGAAGAGAGGGAGAAGAAGAAAAAACACGAAGCAAATAGATTGGAAGAAGAATCTAGGAAAACAGAGAAAGAGAGGGAGAGAAGAGCTGCTGAAGAAGAGGAGGAGCTAAGAAGGAAGGAGGAGGAAGGCTTGGCCAAAGCTACACGCTGGTCAATCAAACAGCAGAGCAGGGCAAATGACCTAGGGGCTATGAGCCCGTCCAGAGAGGAGGGGCTTGGTTCCAGCACACAGGTGCTAGAAATCGTATCGCCGACCGTCATTGAGGTCAAAGGCAAGGCTCCCATTCACCCTATTCCAATCCTCCTGGTGCCTCCCACCGAAGCAACAACCCTCAGCCCAAGCACCCCCATCAGCGTAGATGTCTCAAACTTTGTGCGTGGGTTGGGGATGAAGTTGAACTTCAATTCAATATGGGAAGGTTTAGAGAAGAGGTGATCTCACAGCCCCCCTCACAGCATTCCCAAGAGCAATAACCAGTCGACACATCTACGGAAAGACAAGCCGCACTTAGGGAAAGAAGGAAAAAATTAGTAGAAGAAACCAGAAAGCGGCTAAGGGCCAAGCCAGCCGCCGTGAAGTCGTCTGTGCCCCTCCCACCATGCCGCCCTGATGAAATTCCCGCAGAACTAGTAGTTTGGAAGCGACAAGAAAGAGAAAAAGAGCCATTCACTTTTAGCTTTCTCATGCCCAATAGCCTGCAGAGGGTCTTACCACTCAAGGTAATGGAGGAGGTGATTGGGATTGGTAGCCGACTAGGACACAAATGGCTGGAAGAAAGAGAGAAGAACCCCACTCTTTGGGGAACTAAAGAAGCTAAATTCTGGCAAGATAAAGTGTTTGAAGTGCCACATTCCGTGCAAGGTTATAACTGTTAGCCCCTATGGAGGAGGCGGGTGTGCGACATCAGCACGCTCGCATGGATGGCTTTTTGCAACACCCTGCCCTACGAGAGGAACAACTCCACGTTTATGGCGTATCCTCATAGGGTAGGAGTGGATTTTGATGCCACCCTCCACGGGCGATATGATTTTTCCATTATCTACAACTCTAATGTTGTCTCTTTTGAGTACGCCCTCATCTTCAACTCAGAAAGCTTGGATGACTCCATGACTCGCTTCCTCGCCGACTTCTCCTCTTGCCATGATCCAACTTTCATAACTACATGTAATTATCTTAGGCTTCTTAAATTATTACTTAAGCAGGACCCAACTCCGCAAGAACGTGGCCTGCCTTCCCTCTTCTTTGATCCTAACGCCATCGATAGCTGTGCCATGGTGCACCTAATGATGAGGGCTAGCCTCCTCCCTTCTTTTTGCCTAGCTCTCCTGGAAGACATGAATGACAACCAGTTCACCAGATGTAATCATCCCTTCCTCTCCACCACTTCACTCCACGTTCGCATGAATCTTAAAGGATACATGCAGAGTTTGCAATTTTTGAGCAAATTCATCCGACCCCCTTCTCCACCTAATGCAGACGATGAGAATTAGGCACTGGCTATCATCCTACTAGTGTAATATTTGTTTCAAAAAAAAGAAAGAAAAAAGAAGAAGAAGAAAAAGAAAATCATGAAAGGAAAAGCAAGAAGAACATCACACAAGGACATGGAAACAATGACTCACTTGAAGAAGCACTTAGCAACACCACATAAAACACGATCACTACACCTAGGGGTCCTCAAGTTAGGTGTGCCTGGTGGCTTCGGTCGGCTGGCTCCACTCCTAACTCCCTAGCCCTTTTGATCCCCCACTTTATGCTTAGGACTCATCAAGGGCAGGACATACCTAGGGAGATAACACTCGCCTATGGTTAGACCTCTCACCCTAAGCTACTTGCACCGTACCTCCCTTTGCACGAATGGGATCCTCAAGTGTGGGACGTCACCTAGGCTTGCCTATGGTTAAGATCCACCTTCCCATTCCACTAGCACAAGCACGATGCACCACACAATAAGGTAGACACTCCTCGTAGGTAGCGCACTCCACCTTCTCCTTTCAGGCATTACAAAAGGCGACATACCACCAACTTTGGAGGCCCCCATTATCTACTTGGCATCCAATTGGCTTCTCCGACAAACATCATTACCAAGCTTCCACAAGCACCCGAGTCTACATGTGACCCTACCCTCACCCGAACAATTTGCCAACTGCCTACCATTCCCCAACAGCAGCCTGAAGTGCCATGGGACTGGTACCCATCTCGGAGGGGGGTAATGTTAACCCCAAGTCGAGATGGCGGAGAAAGATGGTAGAGAAATGAAGGAAAAAGTGGAAAAATGATGGAAAAATAGCAAAGAAATGCAGGCGGCCTCTAAAGCCAAGCTAGGGGAAAAAGTGCAATTTTAAATGAAAGGCGCCTCAAAAAGCTCTAAAAACTCTTGTAAAAGAGCGCCAGGCTCCCTCCTGTGTCAATTGTAAAATATATAGATGGGTGTAGGCTAGAGGCATAAGGCTAGAAGAGGGAAATAGAGAAAGGACCTTGCCACAACGGTCGGTCATGTAAAAAAGAGATGGGTGTCCATGGGAATTTAGGGTTTTGTATATAAAGTTCAAAAATTGAATGAGAGCTCATTCTTTGGTGTGTGGCTAACAAGAGTTCTCTTCTTCTTCTCTTCTCCTTGCTTGCGTGTGCTCTTGAGAGAGGGAGTGTGAGGGAGTGAGTGTGTGGGAGTGAGGGATCAAGAGGGTGAAGCTCTTCACCATCTCCTCTTCTTTTCTCTTCTCTTCTCTTCTCTTCTCTTTTCTCGCATGCACGTGGCTATGGTGGATGGAGCTTGGAGATGAAGGAGGCTTGAGGATGCTTGAGCTAGCATCTAGGATCGTGGAGCTACCGGTGTGTGCGAGAGAGAAGGCAACTCACTCGCTTAAAACGCTTGAAACAATAAGCGGTCCGTGGGTCTTGGCGGTTGAGCATGAGCTTCCTTTATAGGCTCCTCCTGAAATATCACCTTGCATACCTCAACGACACGCTTAGGTTGATTATGCCTTTTCTCCTCATGGAAAACAACATCATGGCTACATAACCTTTCGAGCCTATGGGTCCCATAGGTGATAGTCCATTTCACATGCATCTCCATAACAAAGAAGGATGCATTTCCTAGACTTAGGAGCTAGCTTGTTGCGCTTGTCCTTGGGTACTTGTCCTTGGGTACATGGCATAAAGCCTCACAACCAAAGACATGTAAACGAGTATATAAGGGAGGTTTCCATGACCATCCCTCCTTTGCAACCGGATAGTTAAGAGTCGTACAAGGGGACTAAGTAATTAAGTGTACAAAAATAGTAACCGCCTTAGTCTTACTCTTGAATTGGCCTATTCATGCACTGGGATGTATGGGGCGGTCAACTAACACTTAATACCCCTCTCATCACAAAATTGCTCAAAGGATTTTGAGACATACTCACCCCCATTATTTGGCATTAGCCTATACCTAGATTGGTTCTCTCTTAAAGCAAGCCAACACTAAAATGTAAGACTTCCAATTTATGTTTAATAGGATATGCCCAGACTTTATACATATAGTCATCAATGAAGGTAATGAAATACTTCACACCACCTAATGACTTGCAAGGCATGGGACCACATACATCCAAATGAATGAGAGTCAATGGCTCACCCATGTGTGCCATACAAGACTTTTTATGCGTAGCACATGTTTGCCTGCCATATAAACAATGATCACAAGACTCAAAGCACTTATAGTCAAAGGGGTAGAAGATACTGCAAATAGGTAAGCATTTTCATTCCTTTCAAGGACATATACCCAATGAGACGATGACAAAGAGATACATGTGGAAATGCATCTACTACCAAAACATGGTTAACTAACTTAGATATAAGCAACAGGTAGAGTATTGGACTTAGCACCACGTGTAATGATAAGATTCCCACATGTAATCTTCCATGAGGAATCACCAAAAGAAGCTATACAAACCCGCATCATCCAAATTGCCAAAATAGAGATAAGGCTCTTCGTGAAAGCTGGTATATGATGTACATCATGAAGAGTAAACATGAAACTTGAACCACAAACTATAGCTGAACCATAACTGTAACCGGATATCACCAATACCAACTATCTTGAGTGCCAGGTCATTATCCAAACAGATAGATCTAGTCAAACTACAATATGAGTGGAACCACTCTCTATGAGGGGTCACATGAAAGGAAGCCCCTGAATTTATCACAGCCAATACTGACTATGCCCTGACCAAGCATCAGTCAATTGTGAAGTTTCAAGAGAAGAAGCTGCAAGTATGAAAACATCATCAGAATCAATCTACACAACATTAATCTCTTTAATCTTAATGCCTGACTCGCTAGGGACAATGCTACGATTATCATTGTTGTCATGTACTTTATCATTGCCTCTTTCCTTATGCTTGTCCTCATGTATTTTATGACAGTGTGGCCGAATATGCTTTACTTTCCCATAGTAATGACAAGTCAATGAGGACTTATGGTTGCGAGACTGTCCACGTGACTGAGAACAAGGCTCTTGAGAGTTTCTTCCATGGTAGTCAGCTCCTACCATTATTGCCTTTAACTATTAAAGCACGAGAGATGCAAGAAGCATCGACATACTTTTTGTTAACTTCTTCATTCAAGAGTGCATCCTCTATACCCTCTAAGTCTAGCCCATCAATATAAGCATGTTGACACACATAGCAAGGCAAAACGTATCCCATGATTCCAGCAGTGTAGCCAAGAGGAACAAAAGGGGGGAGATTGCCCTTGAATTCAATCCCTTGTGAAGAAAAATGGCTGAGAATCGAATGAAACTCATTTAAGTGTCCTGACATGGAAGTGCCCTCCTTCATACAAAGTTTATGAGTTGCGTCAGCCAATACATCTAAGAAGTGGGGCTTTACTTGTCATAGATATTGTGAATCTTTTCCCATAGGTCCCATGTAGACTACAGATTAGAGAGAAAACATCATAGAACACCTACTTAGAGAGGGACAATATGGTGGTGAATCTACATGGCTCATCTTGTTTAGCCCAATCATCTGCATCAATACATTCGGGTGGCTTGATACCCTCATGTTTCAAAGGCTTAACCTATATTTTTTACACTAAATTCATAAGTGGCCTTAGATGTAGGCAATGTTGATGAAGTTGGTGGAGCATGATGCAATGCTATTTGTTCACTCATAAGATGGTTGAAGGGATGTCCATGACTCAAAGAGGATTTTGAGTATTGACATGGAGCATGTGTAAAATGATCAAAGACCTTGAGATAAAGGCATCATTTTGGAAGCCATGATCAGATTAATACTAAGTAACAACATCAGCTCATGTGCAATGGATTGCACACATGATCATGCATGAGTTGCAACTATTACTCAAGCTCTAATCACAAGTCATATTTCAACTAAAAGTAATTGGCCACCTCTGCACCATACAATTGTATGGTGCTTTTATAGAAAGATCCCAACATAAATATGCTAACAATCCATTCAATGTTTATTTTGGTACTTTGATAAACATTCATGTATTTGTTATACGGTCCTATTGACATACTTTGATTAATCTAATGTTGATCTAAATGAAACTATTTGGAATTAAGCATATTGAGGTAGGTTCACCCACATAAGCAATGATGGATACATGTCGTCATGTTACTCTCTCCATGATTACATGTGATGAAGCTCTTGCTTAGAGAGGTTGTAAGGAAGCATTAGTGTGCCCTTCGTTTCTTGAAGATGTTGTATGGAAGCATTAGTGTGCCTTCATTTCCTCTTGCTTTACGAAGCAAATATAGGTTGTTCAAAAGGTTTCATATGTGTGCGAATAGTCCTTAGTCCACTTGAAAACAATGAGTAGTTCATATAAGGTTCCACAAATGATGGCATAGTGACCAATTGACGATAGTATCTAGTGTGGAGAAAGTGTTGAACACTCTTAACATTTATTGATCATTAGAAGATTAATGATAACATTCATTTTAGAAAAATTGGTTGCACTTCTATTTTTTGGGGCCACATGCTCTAAGATACATTCGTGTTTTACCCAAAACTGACACTTTAAGAGGGTTCAAAGAGAGATTTTACTATTTGCATTTATCGAAGACTTGTCTCATTTTGTCCAAGTGCTCAGCAGTCCATAGACATACATTGCCGATAGACACCTCAAGAAACTTCCTCAACATGTCTTTAAAAATAGTACACATTAGCCATTGGAAGGCTTCAAGGGCATTGGTTAGTCAAACAGCATGACTGTGCATGGAAACATTTCCCATTTGGTGGCAAAGTAGCTTTATACCTATGGAAAATATTTATTAGTGCATTCACTAGTCATCATGTTTGGATACTATCCCTATTGATTTTATGTGTGAATAGTGTTGATATTGATGTGATTTTAATCTATGTTAAGTATCTGAGGAGATGCTTAATCTCTCTCTCTATAGACCTTTCTAAGTGTGAGGTGATTTTAAAGTTTTTGCTGTAGATGCATTTCTAAGTATTTGAGGAGATTCTAAAAAGTTATTCTCTCTATAGGGATTTCTAAGTGTAGAAGCTTCGTGATGCAAAAGAGAAGATTTTTATGTGGTTCCTTGATACCAAGAATGTTAGTTCTACCATATATTACTTGTTGAAGCATGTTTTGTAGAATGGCATGCACATTGGGCAATGAGGGATGGCATGGCCCTTGCCTCTTTTATATCAATTAAAGAGATTTGTGCAACCTCTCCACCATACTTTTTGTATGGCACTCATATAGACGAGCACATCTCAGACATGATGCATTGTTGTACCCCATGTTTACAAATTTTTGAAAAAAAATGTAGTAGCTATTAAGTTGTCGAGGCCTGCCATAAGGGTAAGGTGGTTCAAGACCAGTCCCCGTCCTAGGGATTCAAACTCATCCATTCACGCACGTGCACTATTGACTTATGAGCTCACCATTTAAGCTATTGGCAACAAACTATTTTTGCTCAATGTCAACTAACTGTGTCAATTATAAATATAATATAACTCATTATTATGCACGATAAGAATAGATATAGGCAACCAAGCAATTCAAGTTAATGTAGAGTTCTCATGCCTACAAAGCACCTTCGCACCAAGCAAATTCGTGAATCGTAGGACACGGAAGCAGGTTAGGGTTTCGCGGCCTCGTCATTAAATTCTAGGGTTTCGACCTGCAATTAGGAGGAGTCGCCATGGATGGCACAGATAAGAGCTTCATAACCCATGATGAGTCTCTGATGTGTGTGTCATCTGATTGCTCTCCACCCTTCTCTCAGCTGAGAGAGGGCGTGAGTGGTTCATAAGACGAATATGTTTTGCGTCCTGTCTCTGAGGCTAGAAGCTGTCCTGTGTGTCCCTCCATGTTCGTGACGTGTCTCTTACCTCGTAGTGCTCCATCTGTTTCTTCTATCGACCGAGATTGGCCTGTGATGTGAGATTATATATTTGCTACTCTTGATGATTCGTCATCTGATGAGACTGTCCACCAAGATCTCTGAGGCCGACCCTGTCTGGATGTCAGTGGGTTCCAGGGCCGGTATCTGCCGCTCCGTGGTGTTAAATGGGGTTTTCGCTTGTTCTGTGCTGGAGCTCATTGATTAGAGCTGCCGTGATCTTTTCGTTGTTGGGTTTTGAAACTCCGGGTGTCGTTATATTTCAGGGTTTGGTGCAAGAACAGGGATTCAAGATGCCTACCTCCTTCTATCAGTCACCACAGAGTGATGGGTTCACCACAGAGTGATGGGTTAGCGGAAGTGTGGAATGCTGTTACAGCTTGGTGGTCGAGCCTTCCAATGGAGTATAAGGGTTGCTGTCAATGCCTGCGCTTTCTTTCTAGGTGCAATATCTTTTCGCAAGAGCGTTTGGCCACGCTCTTTGCGCTGGGGTGCTTGTGATGTGGGGTTTTTTATCATGCATGCGTTGAAGTGCTTCTGATATGCTTCGATTTTCCCTCGCCTCCTCACCAGATGCTAACAATGATGAGCGGGCTGCAGTTGATGGCTCTTAAGCATTAGGAATCGGTTAGGAACTTGAGCTTCAACACTATTTCACAAGGTCTAAAATCAACATTCAAGTATCCAACAGTTAGGAGCTTCATGGACGCCACTTCGTAAGGTTCAAACTCAATATGCAAGGGTATCTTAGAGTCCTGTCTGATCATGTCTGCTTCAAAGAAAGCGTTTAGATTCTTGCATCTTGTTTTATGCTTTCTTGGAGGACAGATTAAGGGAGAAGCATTCGCTGATGGCACGCACACAATTTGCGCTCAGTTGATGAGCACTTGGTTCCGTCTTGCCCTTAAGATTTCAGCATTGCGGCCTCGCTGGCTACTGCCCAACTCGAGCTATTGCTAGCTCGCAGGTCGCCATTGTTCCATGGGCAGTTGCTCGACTTTTGGAATGCCAATTCTTGGGGTTTTTTTTCTGTTTACTCGCAACGAGCTTGAGCAGCTCAAATCAAACCATAGCAAGTATTTAAGTAAGGAATATCAGATTAACGGCAGATCTGTGCCTTAGCCCCGGAATGGGAATGAACGGTTCGTAAATACTTCTGGGTGGGTGGGTGGGGGGACGGTGCATAGCAACAGTGTGGCTGCTCTGCTCAGAGCTTTATGAGACTCTTGAAACTGCTAATCTCTTACACAGTATTATCAGACCGACCAATTATCCTTGCTTACGTTTGGTGATGTCCATAGACCAAGATGCAAAAGCTCTGTTAATCTAATACCCCGCATACGTCCAGTAATGACAGCAGCGCTCGACACATCTAGATTGCTAAGGGTCATTCAGTCTTATCATGCCTAGATCACCGAAAGGGTAGCCCTGCCACCTAAAATCTCCATGAAAACCCTCAGCAATCATCTACCTCTTGTTTTGCGACCAGAGTTGGTGCCCTTAAAATGCATCTCCAGAAGCGCAAGGCCGGTTCATCTGATCTAGTAGACATAGAACACAAGGGAGAATGCCTTGTTGGATAGGATGCTATCCTAAAGCATTGGTGCTTCGTCTTGAAGCCCTCCTTTAACCCTTCGGTATCATTTAAGTACTCGAACATTGATCTATTTGGATGTTGTAATTATTTTTCTACTTCAATTAATGCATATATATTTGTTCTCATTGAAATAATGACAAAGATGTCATTAGATATATTCTCTTTATGTAATGTGGTTCTCTTACCTTCATAAGTAAACTCTCTTCATCGTCATCATGGCTAGGAGTACATACCTTGATATTGATCATGGTCCTTGTATAGCTTTAATGGGGATCTTGCATTTGTAGGTCATTTTGTACAATATTGATCAACATGTCATGGGTTGAGCTTCGTCTCAACCTCATCATTGGGTTCTCTATATGCGAATTCAATGGGATCTCATTCCTCATGTGGGATTGACACTAGTAATAGAGGGATTTAGCCTTGCAAGCCCTAATTGATTCAACAAAGTTTCAAATTTGTGACTTGAGGTAAAGACTTCTTAAGAAGAATATGGAGGTTTGGATGTGAACCTTCAAAGATTTAAACCCAATGATGGATAGATCCATATGATCTTTAAGTCAATCAAAACAACATTGAAAGCTCTATTTAAATATTTAAATATTTTATGTAACATTGCCATAAAGATCTTATGTAAAATAACTTTAAAAGTCCAATTTACATTTTCTCTGATACTCTTCATGGTAGTTTTTTTTTCTGCATTGGACAATCTCTTGCTTATGTAAAATACTAGATTGAATTAACCATTGGCATCTTCTTGCATAAGCACACTGTCAATAGCCATATTAGAGATGTTCACAAATGGTTTTTTCCAATTTGGTGGGATCATAATCGGGTCTTTGGAAAGTAGCAACTTAAGGTAGTGAAATTCTAAGTTTGTCTCTTGATTATATTGAAAGACAAGCTTTGATACTTATACCAATTTGATCAAAGGGATGGCCAAGTGTACTAAAAGTTGTAGTGACTACCATGCCATCGAATTTGCTCCAAGAATTTGAGAAGAGTGGATGGTGAATCTAGCATTGTGACTTGCATGATTGTTGCTACCTTGGTGGGGTCAACATTAGCAATGCCATATTGAGAAATAATATGACCTAGTATAATTCTTGCTCTAACAAGAAGCACACATTTTGAAGGATTTAAACTTAAGTTTACCTCTTGACAACGTGTTGGATAGAGTCGAAGGTGGATTAGATACACCATTGTTTTTCCAAATACATTGAAGCCATTTGGAAAAACTCATAAAATCAATTTGGTAAGATCCAAAGATCTTTTGTTTGTCTTTGAAATGAGGTTGGAGCATTCTTGAGGTTAAATGACATTGTTGTATAAACATATATACCCTAGGCGATGATGAATGTTGTTTATTGATCTTATGGGACAAGTCTGACTTAGTTGTAGTTGCTAAAGCCATCAAGAAAGGAGTATGTCTTGTTGACAACCACTTAATTCAGAAGAATATCCAAGTACGGAGTGAAAAATGGATTTGGAATGGTGGTTGCATTGAGCTTTTTGTAGTTGACATAGATTCGTAGTTTCTTACTTTTCTTGGAGATGATGACAATCAAAAAAATTTAATTAGCTTGATTTATTGGGGTTGTAAAGCTAACTTGTAGTATTCAATCTATTTAATGTGCTTGGCCATGTGAAGGTTCATTTGGTATTCATTGCATCTAGTTTCAAGGTAATCTAGTGCTAGTAGAATTTGGGATCCAGTCCTTTAGTCTTTGAATATTTCCAAGTGAACACATATTTAAACTTAGTCAATAAATTGATGAGTTGCTTGCAGAATTTAGCTCCATTTGGGCATTGATCTTACATGGTTTGGAATTTTTTATACCAAGAAACACTATGTTTAATTCATCTTCCTTCACTCCTGTGACCTACATTCATGCCTCAAATTTGTGCTCGTGTCAATGTTTCTTTTATCTCTTCAGTAATCTTATATCAACAGTGTTCTCATAATTTGGGTTCTAGATTTTGGGGAGTATTGTCCTTCTCCTTTGGATTTTGTTAGGTAACCTTTGTGGTTGCATATACTATCCACTGATAAGCAATACATTAATTAGACACCATGGTTGTAAATTTGCATTAGCCTTTAGAAATTCTTTCTCCTCATCATTATCTCTCAAGTCTTTTATCGTATTGATTGTTTTAGCTACATTTTTCAAGAACATAGTGACTTTATGCTAATTCCTTTGGATTGTGATTTTATCTTTCTCTTAGTTCTTGGTTACTCTTGTTGAGAAACATGGATCTTCAACAAGGTTAGCTATGGAGGTTGGAAAAGGTTAGCTATGGAGGTTGGAAGTCAAAGACAAGAAGCATGTTGATATGGACTAGACATATTGACTATTACCTAAGTAAATTAGGTTCTAAGATAGATTAACTTTGACTCATAAGCACAATCTTGAGTAGACATGAACAAGATTGATAATACAAAGTACAATAGCTTTCAATGAAAATGATTGTCAAGTATACTCTTTTATAGTTTGCATTTTACTTTTCCTCATTGTGCTTATTATGGGATAAAGGCAACTCTTTCTAGATTGAGTTGCGTGTTCTTTGCCTAGTTTCATACAAAGAGGTACATATGGGTGTGATTGTATGTTTCTCAACACTTAATCACAATCGTGAAAACATTGAGTATATAGAGGTTGTTGTGAGTAGAACCTTGCTAGAACCTTGTTAAGTGTGGAAATACCACAAAGAAGGTGAAACATCTAGAGGCTATTTTAGGGAAACAAAACATCTTGCTAAGTGTAGGTATACCAAAGACATGGTAAATATCTAGGGACTGTTACAAGGCCTCACCATGTGTGTAGAGGCTTCGGTGCATAGGTTACATGAGAAGTACAAGGCTTATGAATTGGAGCATTAAGACAAGTACATACAAAGCTTAAAAAAGGTCTAGCAAAATTTGGAGACAAGGACCGATAGACCCTTATGGTTTTCTTTAAGCATAATATATCTTCTTTCAAATATAACATTGTAAGCTTTTTATGATTTTCTTTCAGCATAACATATTTTATTTTCCTTGTCCTTCTTCACTTTGATGCTCTCTACCCTTATGGTTTTCTTTTAGCATAATATATCTTCTTTCAAATATAACATTGTAAGCTTTTTATGATTTTCTTTCAGCATAACATATTTTATTTTTCTTGTTCTTCTTCACTTTGATGCTCTCTACTTTGCTTGCTTCTTCTTTGTCTTTTATCTTTTGATTCCTCTCAAGCAAAGAGGTCACAAGCTTTAGGTTTTGCATGTTGACCATGGTGGCTAAGACATCTTCAAAATCTTTAGATAGAATCATTGATTGCACTTGGATGTAGGTAACTCCATCCATTTCTACAAGTTGAGCAAACAATCTTTTCATGTAGTGTAAATGAGTAACAAGAGTCATGTTACTCTTCATATTCAAGTTAAAGAGCTGTCACATTAAGACCTTGTTTGTCATTGGAATGACCAAGAATTAGCGTCAAATGAATGAGATTAGACCAGCATAAGAGTTGAGAGTGATTGTGTCAAGAGACACAAGACCAATTGTGTCCAATAACATTAGATGAGTATCAAGAGATACTATGTTCGAAGCTTGATGTTGTTGATTTCTCCCTTTCTTGTTGATTTAGTTAATGGAGGAGTTAGAGACATTGAACCTAAATATTTTGCAAGGTAGTTTGTATGCTGAGAGATGTCAATCATAGAAACCAAATCATTGAATTATGACATGGAGAAATAACCAGAAAGCTCCAAGGAAACGAGTGGGACTAATAAGATTGTGTCCAATAACATTAGATGAGTATCAAGAGATAATATGTTTGAAGCTTGATGTTGTTGTTGATTTCTCCCTTTTTTGTTGATTTAGTTAATGGAGAAGTTAGAGACATTGAACCTAAATATTTTGCAAGGTAGTTTGTATGCATCATTGGAAGTAGGACAAGTAATTGGAGAGATGTCAATCATAGAAACCAAATCATTGAATTATGACATGGAGAAATAACCAGAAAGCTCCAAGGAAACGAGTGGGACTAATAAAGTTACCTTGAAGGAGACAACTGTGAGTGAAGAAGGCGATGAAGATATGAAGGATAAGGGTCAACCTAGTGATAATTTTGTTGCTTTTAACAACATTTCCAAAAAAATAGGAGATAAGATTGACAAAAACTTTATGATGATAGTATAGAAAATAACAAGATAGAGGTAGTTATAGGTCTTGGAGTCTTAGTAGGCTCTTTGCTATTCAAAAGAGTGAACACCAATCTTTGAAGGTTTTAAAGTATTAAAAAGAGAGCACTAGTGTGACTTATGAACTTTACACAATATTCAAGTCACTTAGATGACGAAAAAAAAGAAAAAGAAAACTCCATTGATCATAGTGTAGAAACTAATTACATAGATATGCTTATGGGATATTGGAAATTTAGTAGATTGTTTTCTCCCCCAAAGAGTGAGCACCAATCTTCGAAGATATAGACTCATGAAGAGGGTTATATATGGTTGTGAGAGTATTAGTGTGGCTTATAGATTTGAAATAATACTCATGACATTAGGATGATGACCTTGATATGCATGTTCAATGATTTGAGGTGATGTGCATAGCGAATGAGATCATTGATGATGATCAAAAGCTCAATATGTTCCCAATGACATTGAAAGATGAAGCACCTTTGTGGTATAGAAACATTCCCCCTACCATCAAAGATGACTTATGCTATATTAATAGAGACATTTCTTGAATTTCTTGAAGTTTCACTATCAAGCACAAAACCCAAGAGAAATCGTTGAACAATACATGAAAAATATAGAAATGTCGATTAGGAATATGGGACAATTCCTTTGGAAGATATGTAAAAGCAAAAATTTGTTGAAGGGTTAGAGGAGATTGTTAGAGAGCATCTATATTAAAAATGATTAGCCAATTCGGTTGAAGCAAAGACAAGCTTAATGGTGGGAAGATTAATTGGGATAGGTGAGGAGGAAGGGGTTATATACTAAGCTTGGATTAGTTCCCTCATGCATGTTCTCATCAATCTCAACTAGTGTGCCATATGTAGGAGGTCCTATAGCACCACAGGTTGTGTATATGGCCAATATAGTTGTGATACCATCATCAATACCATACTCAGGATTAATTCTATATATGGTGATGCCAATCTATCCCATCTCCATCAATGGCACCACAAGTAAGGGATAACTTTAGATAAGAGTAGAGTGATTGAGTTGATAGCCAAGTCATTGCTAGATATAAGGAAAGAGATTTTAGTAGAGGTAGGTCCTAATATGAAGGGAGTTTATAATGTTAGCCACAATGGTATGAAGAATAGTGGTAAGTTGAATTAATCGTATACCATCAAAACATAACACTTGGTATAGTAAATACGATGGGTTTGGTTTTTTAGCTACGAAATATCCAACATCTGTAGAGTTGTTCTTGATCAACCAAGGAAAGAGATTTTAGTGGAGGTAGGTCCTAATGTGAAGGGGTTTTATAATGTTAGCCAACTTGTTAGCCACAATGGTACGAAGAATAGTGATAAGTCAAATTATTCATATATAATCAAAACATAACACTTGGTGTAGTAAATGCCATGGATTTGGTCATTCATCTATGAAACATCCAACATTTGTAGAGTTGTTTTTGACCAACCAATAATTTTTTTTTGCAAGTCTTGCTTATGTAACAATCATGTGCAAGATTAGTGTTGGGTTAAGCAAATCCATTTATGACAGCAGGTAGCCCAAACGTGAACAAATTATAATTAGATCGATAGTCAAAATGTGATTTATTTGATATGGCTATCTAACAAGTCATTTATGCCAAGGGGTATGTCTATCCAAGATATACCGCCAATGTCAAGAAACTAAGGGTAAGGAGGATATTCAAGAAATAAAAGGAGACCTTCACCATATATTAATGCTAATTTTAGAAGGAAAAATAATGTAGGAACAAGTATAGTTTGTTGGACATGCAAGCAACCTAGATATGTTGGTAGATTCTATCCAAATGAGTAAAAAAAGGACTATATCCCTTAATTTGTTAAATGTACTCATTAAGACCATTACAAGAAGGATTGCTTGTAAGGGTATATCTTCACGATAATTGAATAAGAGAAAGAGTATCAATTCAATGATGAATCTAGTAGAAATTGTGCAATGCATTGAAACAACAATACCCAATTAAAAACATGTAACTTTCAGTTCAAATGTAATGATTAGAGCAATCACACATTTGACAAAATCTAATCTAGCAATCAATGCTAGAAAATGAGTAATGGCAAGCTGTAAGTGGACATAATGATAAGAAGATTGGGACCCTAAAGCAAGAGAGGACCTTACCAAGACATTCAGAATGGACATTCAAAAAATGAGCAGTAATAGGTTGTAAGTGGTCATAATAATTAGAAAATTGGAATTTTAATCACAAGCCGTTTAGAAGATCATGATATAGAATAGGAGGCGACAGGTTCACCATCTACTTCAAAAGATTAGTTAATTTCACTAACTCCTTTAAGCTTGTTGAAAATTAAAGAAGTGGCTTCATTTTCTCAAAGATTGAGAATATTGAAGGTAGTTGATAATAACGATTCAAATGAAGGGCAATCTTTCAGTGTATGTGATGAGGCTCACATAGTTGGAGGACTAACAAGTGTTAACCCCTTCTAGGATGAAAGTAGCGAGAGAAGAAAAAGTGTAATAATTTTTTTTGGAGCGCAAGCAAGTGCAAGAGCAAGAGTTTGAATTGAACCAAACAAGGGAAAAAAAATTCAAGGTGTATGAGTAGTAGGCTCTCTCCTGTGCAAGTTATAAAATCAAAGAAAATCCATGGAGAGCTCAAAACATGCAGGCTATTGCCTTTCTCTGGTAGACTACCTCAAAACCCATTGTGGGGCCTATACATCTTGTGGAGCATTAGGGGCTTGGGTCGCTGAGGCATCCACTGTTTGCTGCTATTGCAAGCTATTTAGCTGGTTGCATAGTAATAGGAGGTTTCTCTTGAAATACCACATTGCATACCTCAATGACATGCTCAGGCTACTTATGTATTTTCTCCTCATGGAAAACAACATCATGGTTGCGGATAACCTTCCAATCTTGCAGATCCCATAGGAGATAGCCCATCTCATCTGCATTTCCATAACCAAGAAATATGTATTTCCTAGACTTAGGATCTAGCTTATTGCGCTTGTTCTTGGGTGCATGGAAGAAAGCCTCACAACCAAAGATACAAAAATGAGCATATGAGGGAGGTTTTCCAAACCATACCTCCTCTACAACTTGATAGTCAAGAGTAGTACACAGAGACTGATTTATCAAGTGTATGGAAGTAGTAACTGCCTCAGTCCAAAAATGCTGTGATAAGCCGATATGGCTAAGTATATTGCAAACTTGCTCTTGAATTGTCATATTCATGCGCTCAGCTGCCATACCATTCTTGGATAGGGTATACAGGGCGATCAACTAATGTTAAATACCCTTCTCGTCACAAAATTGCTCAAAGGCTTGAGAGACATACTCACTTCCATTATTAGACCTTAGGTTTTTTCAGTCTATACCCAGACTGGTTCTCGACCAAAGCGAGTCAATGCTAAAATATAGCCAAGGCTTTTGATTTCTACTTAATAGGATATGTCCAAATCTTATGCATATAGTCATCAATGAAAGTAAAGATATACTTTGTGCCACCTAATGACTTCTAGGGCATGGGATTGTATATATATGGATGAATAAGAGCCAGTGGCTCACCCATGTGTGTCATACCATACTTTTTATACGTATTATGTGTCTGCCTATTGTCATATAAATAATGATCACAAGACTCAAAGCACTTATAGTAAAGGGACAAAATATACTACAAATGAGTAAGCATTTTCATTAATTTCATGGGTATATGTCCAAGGCGATGATGCTACAAAGATACATGTGGAACTGCATTCACATTGCGAATAACTTTGACTTGGCCATTGGCTTTGGGGTACTAAGGCGTAGACTTGTGATGGTGGATCTTGTGCAACTCTACCAATTCTTCCATAATCTTGTTGAGGAAGTGAGTACCTCTATCACTTACTACCTCGAGGGGACTACCAAAATGGGTGATAATGTTCTCTTATAAGAACAAAGCCATGCTATTACCATCATCTTGCAAGAGAATCGACATATGGAAAGGTTCTACTCATCGGATATTGGTGGCTAACTGCCACAAGGAGCCAACGCTATGCCATTGTAGCCCATTCTTCCCCTACAGTTATTCAAGAAGTGGAGAATTGTCTTCATTGACCCCATCAATCTGCCAACTAGAGGAAAGCAAAACATATACATTTTGGTTTGGTACGGACTATGTGACAAAGTGGTGTAAAGCCAAAGCTCAAGCAAGATGATGGTAATAGCATGGCTTTGTTCTTATAAGAGAACATTATCACCATTTTGGTAGTCCCCTCGAGGTAGTAACTGATAGAGGTACTCACTTCCTCAACAAGATTATGGAAGAATTGGTAGAGTTGCACAAGATCCACCATCACAATTCACCCACTTTGGTATAAAGACATACTTTGTGCCACCTAATGACTTGTAGGGCATGGGACCGTATATATATGGATGAACAAGAGCCAATGGCTCACCCATGTGTGTCATACTAGAATTTTTATGTATATTATTTGTCTGCCTACTGTCATATAAACAATGATCACAAGACTCAAAGCACTTATAGTAAAAGAAAAAAATATACCACAAATGAGTAAGCATTTTCATTAATTTCATGGGTATATGCCCAAGGCGATGATGCTACAAAGATACATGTGGAACTGCATTCACACTGCCAATAACTTTGACTTAGCCATTGGCTTTGGGGTACTAAGGCATTGACTTGTGATGGTGGATCTTGTGCAACTCTACCAATTCTTCCATAATCTTGTTGAGGAAGTGAGTACCTCTATCACTTACAACCTCGAGGGGACTACCAAAATGGGTGATAATGTTCTCTTATAAGAACAAAGCCATGCTATTACCATCATCTTGCTTGAGCTTTGGCTTTACACCACTTTGTCACATAGTCCATACCAAACCAAAATGTATATGTTTTGCTTCCTTCTAGTTGGCAGATTGATGGGGTCAATGAAGACAATTCTCCACTTCTTGAACAATTGTAGGGGAAGAATGGGCTATAATGGCATAGCATTGGTTTTCATAGGCTTTCACATCCTTTGACAAGTATCATAAAGTTTATAATAGTCATGGGCATCCTTGTGGACAGTTAGCCACCAATATTCGATGAGTAGAACCTTTCTAGATGTCGATTCTCTTGCAAATTGTCCTCCATAGGGCTTGTCATGGCATGCTTTCAAAACTGTCCCAATCTCATCTCCTGCGATACATCTGCACAATACTTTATCCTTGCCTTTCTTGTATAGAGTGCTACTTAATAGGGTGTAAGGGACTAATTTCAACAGAAGCTTCTTTTTCCCATGGTTGGAGATACCAGGAGGATATTGTTGAGTAGCCAATAGGTTGGCTATGTTTGCATACTATGGGTTTACAATTTCAACTAGAAAAAGGGAAGCATCAGGGAGGTCAGGGTTATCCTACTCCTCTTCGTTGCTTTGAGGGATTTGCGATAGATGTTCAACCAGGATATGGGAGCTACTAGACTTAGTAACCACTTCAAAGTTATACTTTAGGAACAAAAGAAGCCATCTCATCATTCTTCATTTTACATCTACTTTGTTCATCAAGAAGGATAGGGCCTCATGGTCCACATAGAATTTGAAATGTATCGATAGTAGATAGTATTAAAATTTCTCCAATGCAAACACTATTGCTAGGCATTTGAGCTCTATCACTGTGTAGTTTCTTTCACATGATTTGTGACCTTATGGCTTGCATAATAGATAGACTGATCTAACTTCGCAGAGTCCTTTTGGCATAAGATTACTCCTAACCATTTTGTAGATGCATTAGTGTGCACATGGAATTCCTTAGTCCAATGAGGAGGTTGCAAGATGGGGGCTTCAATCAGACACGGCTTCAAGGTGTTGAATGCTTTGTCACAATTAGTAGTTCCCACGCCAATTCTACATCTTTTCGTAGGAGCTTATGCAAGGGCGTTGCCTTTGTTGCAAAGTGGACAATGAATCGTTTATAGTAGCCTAAATGGCCGAGGAATCCTCTCAACTGTTTGAGGTTGGTTGGCATTGTTAGAGCTGCAATCTTCTCAATCTTGGTAGGATCTACTGTATCCCTTATGTAGAGACAATGTGGCCCATCAAGACTTCTAAAAAGACTTTGAAGATACATTTGTTGGGGTTGAGGGAAATCCCTTACTCTTGGCATTGGTCAAAGCATTGCTCCAGGTGTCCCCAATGTTGGAAGGCCAAAATGTAAACACAAAATTCATCCAAATATACCTAAAAGAAATCATGTAAATGATTTTGAAATGCATATATTATCACCCTCTGGAATGTGGCAAGTGTTGGGGGTAAAGGTGCTTCTGCCTAGTCACCTGTATATTACTACATTGATACTATCCATGCATGCACACTGCAAGTAGTGGGTGCACATCACTATCACTTCATTATTTATTCTTTCAGTGACATTTAAATGAAGGGAAGGCCAGTTACAAATTGTGACTATTGGAGTTCCCACATTGTGTGTGTGTCGCTCTCTTGCTCTTGCTCCTTTCACCATTGCTCCAGCTCGTGCTTCCATATTAGGACTCACCTCCCTTCAACTAGTATTAGAGCCTTCTTCTTTGCGAGCTTGGTCTGGCACACTCTCATAGCTTCCATTCGAATATCTACATTAGTCATCTCTTTGTTGGCAGCCATAGCCACTTTGTTTGAGCTTCCTATCGGTTGCATTCTTCTTGGGCACTCTTTGAGCCTTCTCAAGCAAGTTGGAGAAGCCCCCCCATAGTCCTCACCCTACTGGTGCAGCATCATGTTGTGTGAAATAGGCCATTTTTTTAGCATTAGCTCATGTTTTTCATCTCCTACAACATATATTCTTCATTGGGTAGTTATATAAGCACTTATATACTTGGTTTTGATGCTTGGCATTGATCCTTCCACTCTTGATATTTGATTTGAGTACTAAGCTTCAATTTTGGACTATTATAATAGTCCATAGATTGTCATAAAATATGGTAGTACTTATCTTTGATGTCTACACTCATTTTCATTGGTTGGATGATGCCTGGTTATGCCCGGTTGATACTTATATATTTGAGGATACTATCTTTTTGCTTGGAGTTGATTTTGGATTGATGTTTCTATGGTCAACTTTGTTAGTCTTATGATGCTAAGTTATATTGGAGTGATGTCTATATATATGGGAATGCTATGTCTGTGTTATGAATTGGATTTGGAGCTGATTTTGGTACCGAAATATCTTGGTTTGATAGTGTATTCACTATTGTATATAGTATGACTGAACCTCTTTTAACAGAGATTTTATATGCCTATTGCTCTTGGGCATGATTTGGGTATTCTATATGTACTACTAATGTGTATCATTGATGCTAGTAAATTGGTATATCATATGTCCATGATTTGAGGTGGCTTTGAGCTTGACTTGAGTAAATAACAAGGGCACTGAAGCCTATTTGGTCAGTGTGTATACTCTATCTATTGGTCACACAGGTGCTTACCGGGTGACTCATATGACTACACAGATGTATGCTTTAGAATTCCTTTTGAGCTTTGATCGAGATCCACCTTGGTTGGCATTGTTGATGTCACTCTATAGTTTTCCTCTAGTAGTACTTTTGTTTTGCATAATGTATGTCATGTACTCACACTGACTAAAAGCCTTATGTTTATTGGCAGCTTGATGATGTAGGTTATCATATATGCTTTGGTGATTCTATATGGAAGATAACTTGTGGCAAGATTATTCTTTAAGAGGTGCCAAGTTTGGTAGCCTCTACCCCTTGGTTGTATCTAGTACTATTGACCATGTTTTGTCTTAGTGGGTTTTATTCCACATGTATCTCTTTGGCATGCTTGTCTTGGGCATATGCCACTTAAGGGAATGCAAATGCTTAGTGCTTTGCATTATCTTTTGCCTTTTGACTACTCACATTTTGAGTCATGTGATCATTGTTTATATGGTAGGTAGACTACTAGGAATTTACATAAAAAGTCAGGTATTCCATGCATGACTGAGCCTTTGGATCTTGTGCATTCATATTATGTGGACCCATGCCCTATCAGTCATTAGGGGGTGTGAAGTACTTTGTCACATTTATTGATGATTATTCATGTAAGACTTGGGCTTATCCCATAAGGCTGAAATTTGATGTCTTGGTCGTCTTTCAATGTTGACTTGCTCTTACCAAGAATCAATGGGCATAGGTTGAAATGCCTAAGGAATGCCTAAGGATCGATAACAGGGGTGAGTACATCTTAAGTGCCTTTGAGCACTTTTGTGACGAGCATGGTTTTAAGAGTCAGTTGACCACCTCTTATACACCTCCCTAGAATGGTATGGCTGAGCATATAGATAGGACTATCGAGGAGAGGGTCCACACTATACTTAGCCAAGTAGGCTTACCATAGCGTTTGTAGACTAAGGCAGCCTCTACTGCGGTGCATCTTATTAACACGTCACCTTGCAGTGGTATTGATTTTCAGGTTGTAGAGAGGAGGTATGGACATGAAAGCCTCTCTTATATGCTCATTTGCGTATCTTTGGATGTGAGCCCTTCTGCCATGTGCCCCAGGACAAATGCAATAAGCTAGGTCCTAAAAGTGTGAAATGCATTTTCCTTGGCTATGGAGATGTAGGTGAGATGGGATATCGTCTTTGGGATCCATAGGCGTGAAAAGTGATCCACCATGATGTTGTATTTCACGATGACAAAATGTATATACAGTTTGAGAAAGTTGTTGAGATATATAGGGTTATTTTCCAAGAGGAGCCTTTTGCTCTCACATAGCCAGTTAGATGACCTGCACCAGCCAGCTGATCCTCATGGCTAGGATGTTAGATAGGATGCTGGACATGCAACATAGCCTGCATTGAGGCATTCTACTAGAGATAGGAGACCTTCTAACCGCTACTATGAGCCCTCCATAGATTATGCCTTGGTTACAGATGCAGGAGAGCCTCTCACCTATGATGAGGTTATGTGTAGGGGTGACAGTGACTCCTGGGAGAGGGCTATGCAATTTGAGATTGACTTGTTGCATAAGAATCATAAGTATGTGGGATTTGGTTTCCTTGCCTAGTGGCAAGTAGGCTTTGCCTTGCAAGTGGGTGTACAAGTTGAAAAGTACCCCTGGACACCCCAAACCATCGACATACAAGGCTAGATTGGTAGCGAAGGGTTTTAAGTAGGAGCATGGTGTTTACTTTGATGAGGTCTTCTCACCTGTGGTTAAGATGATCGCCCTATGCTTAGTCTTAGCTTTGGCCACACAACTTGACTTGGACTTATATCAGTTGGATGTCAAGATAACTTTCTTACATGGGGACTTGCATGATGAGATATACATGGAGAAATCTAAGGGCTTTGCAGAGCTTGGTAGGGAGCACCTAGTGTGTATATTGAGGAAGAGTCTTTATGGCTTGAAGCATGCACCTAGAGAATGGTACCACCAACTTGATGCATTTGTGTAATCACAAGGCTATAGTTGTAGTGCTATGGATCCGTGCTTATATATGAAGAAAGCTCATAATGGTTCATTATTGATTTTGGTACTCTATGTGGATGACATGCTTTTAGTAGGGAAAGCTCATGATGAGCTAGATGTTCTTAAGGATCAACTCAAGAAGAGCTTTGAGATGATGGAAAATCTGGGATGATAGGTCTCTCATATACTTGGTATGCATATTACACATGACAAGTCTGAGGGACTATATCTGTCACAGGAGTATATCCATAAAGTCCTTGAGTGCTTCAGTATGCAGGATGTGGAGCCTATTTGCTGTCCATTGCCTTCTCATGTGAAGGTATCACATGTCAATTGTCTGTACATAGATGAGCAGAGGACCGAGATGGCCAAGATTTCCTATGCATCCGTAGTGTGTAGTCTTATGTATGCCATGATAGCTACCCGTCTAGATATTGCATTTGCAGTTGGTGTTGTAGCACGTTATATGGCTATACCTAGTAAGAGATATTGGGATGCCATGAAGGGTATCATGAGGTACTTGAAGGGCACTGCTAATATGTGCATATGTTATGGTAGCTAGGATACAGGAGTCATGGGATACACTGACTTTGACTATGCAGGACATGTAGATAGTAGGAAGTCCACTTCTGGCTATGTGTTCACTTTTGTTGGAGGTGCTATTTCATGGATGTCCAAGGTGCAAAAATGCATGACCCTTTCTAGTACAAAGGCCATGTATGTTATAGCCATTGAGGCTTGCAATATCCAATTAGTCAAGAATGTGGTCTTCCATATGAAGACGAAATACATTAAGGTGAGGTATCACTTCATTTGTGAGGTCATTGAGAATAGGTCTATTGACCTTGTCAAGATCTCAACCACCAAAATCCTACATACTTGCTCACAAAAAGCTTCTCTACAGAGCGCTTTACCTTCCTTAGGAGGTTGATGGGCGTTGGATGAAATGATATCTTTCCTCATCCTGTTATATACGACTGCCATGAAGACAGTATAACTGCTTCATCAAGTTTAGGAGATTGCAAGTCGTAAGGGCTCCACTAAACAGTCGATGTTAAAGGGTGAGAAGCTACGCTGGATGGTGTGTAAGTCTGTCTGCTTGATAAGATCAGCGGATATCTCGCAGTCTCTCAGCGTCTGGTAGTCAAGAAGCTCCACAAGCACGCAGAAGAAGCAAGAGCAGCTGAAGCAGGGAAGGAAGGCAAGGTCCTCTTCTGTGTGTCGATCAGCCTAGACAAAGAGAGGCGCAAGACACAGAGGCAGAGAGAGAGAGAGAGAGATAATGGCAACAGGCATTGCAGCTGCCAGGTGTGCTTATGGCCTCCCCACCCTCATCTCTGCCCGCCCTCGCTCCTCCAAGAGAGTTTCCCCCTCGTCCAAGCTTGACCTCACATCCCCATTCTTGAAAGGCTCAGGAGCTGCCTCCTCACGCGCACTGCTTGTCTGCAGCAACGAGGCTCGTGTGATATTAAGCCTTAAACTCTAAGGCTTACAATTTAGAATTACCTTATGTTCACATGGACATTGAAAACTGGTTATCCTGTGGAGCTGCTTTCACACTGAAGGAAGACATGGGCTGGTTATTGCCCAAACTGGTTCATAGTCAAAGGATTTCACACTACAGAAGAACTTGAACTAGTTGTTTTGGAGCTGAGAAGGGCAGTTTCTATGCAATTTATGGGAGGCCATTTGAAGGCCAATTTTTGCTCAAAAAATTCCATGAAAATTTTTGCAGCTTCCTCTTGATATGCACTTCCAGCCTGGCATGAAAAACTGCAAAAAAATTGCAGGAAAAATGGTCAATTTTAAGCTCGTGTTTTGATGCATTTTGGGTCATACGGACACCGTTTGAGGTCCGATTTGGATGTTTCTTGTTGGGAACTGAATGTATGACATGTTGGCATCATGGATGTATATAACCGTTTTTGGACACATGTATGATAGTCATATTGCTAAATACCATTTCTGGACAGATTGTATTATTGTATTCTTCTAAATTTACAACAGTCATAATGTCCGACACAGCACAAATCACTCAGATTGTGGGGGACAAATTGACCAAAGACAACTATAGTGTTTGGTCCTACAGGATGGATAATTTTTTTATGGGTAGAGGTCTATGGGATCTCATAACAGGTGATGATGAATGTCCAGAAGTTCCCGAACATCCAACTGAAGAGCAAAAGAAAGCGTACAAGGATTGGACTGGGAAGAACAGGAAGGTTTTGCATTGGATCTCCATATGTATTTCAGAAACATTGATTCGTCATATAAAAAAGGCAAGTACTTGTAAGGAGGCATGGGAAATCATAGAAAAAATGTATGGAACATGTACAGAGGCTCGTAAGATACAACTTAAGCAGAGATTACATGGTGCATGGAGAGGCAATCGCAATATCAGTGACTATGTGGCAGAAATCAAGCAAATTGCAGAAGACCTTGCATCCATTAATGCACCTGTTGATGATGATCATTTAGTGTCAGTGACACTAAATGGGCCTGGACTAGCTTTTAAATCTTTGGATACCTCTATTTCTGTTAGGGGAGGCTCTATGCCTGACTTTGAGGAGCTTATTGGATTGCTACTTACAGAAGAAATCAAGTTGGGATTGAATGCATCTAGCAGTGGCAAAAATGCAAGTGGAGATAGTGTTTTCTATCACCAGAGAGGTCGTGGCAACTCATCTAGAGCTAGAGGCTCTTCACATGGTCGCAGTAATTATGGTTTTGCTCGTGGAAGAGGCAACTTTGGTCGTGGTGACTTCATGCATAGAGGCAGGGGGAGATCTTTTCCTAGAGGTAGAGGACGGTCTAGTCCTTCTTCACAGAGAGATGGCACTTGTCATTATTGTGGGCATTTTGGTCACTTTGAGAGGGATTATTATCAAAAACAAAATGCTATGTCTAGGGGTCGTGGAAGGACCCAATATGGCCACTATGCAGGCACTTATGGTGGTACAGGTTATGGACCTAGAGGTGGATTGCCTAGAGGTCATTTATTTGCTATGGAGCATGTGCTTGGGAGCATGACTCATCCTCCTCGTGAGAATGACTGGTTTTTGGATTCAGGAGCTACAAACCACATGACTCATCATGCTGAGTGGTTTGACAGCAAGGAGCAAGTGCAAAATGATGAATATGTTGCCACTGGTGATGATACTTTACACAAAATTACTCATATTGGTAGTGTGCCACTTGTTACTAAAGATGGGATTGAGAACAAGCTTGGTGATGTACTTTATGTGCCCACAATAACTAAGAACCTAGCATCGGTTGGTCAAATGACAGATCAAGGATTGCAGGTGAGATTCAATAAGTTTGGATGTTTCATTGAAGAGTTCCATAATGGGAGAACTGGCAGGGTGATTGCTCATGGTAGAAAGAAAGGGAGATTGTTTGCCTTGGATGCAAGTACTCCAGTTATTTAAAACTCTATGTATGTTGAGAGAGGACATGGGCAAGATAAGGATGTGGAATTATGGCATAGACGGATTGGTCATGTTAATTTGCAAAGATTGAAGCAAATGCAATCAAAACAGATAGTTCGTGGTCTACCGCATTTAGGATATGTAAATTTTGATCATGTATGTGAGGCTTGTCAATTTGGCAAGCAGTCCAGATTGCCATTTCCAAAGAGGGGGAGAATAAGCAGCTATCCTTTGGAAATAATACACTTAGATATTTGGGGCCCATGTCAGAATGTTTCCATGAGCGGAAAATGTAGATTCTATATCACTTTCATTGATGATTTAGGATGACTTAGGTGTACTTTATGCAGCATAAAAGTGAAGCGTTTGAAAAGTTCTTGGAATTTAAATCTGGCTGAAAAGCAGTTTGGATGCTACATAAAATGTTTGAGGTCAGATAATGGTAGAGAGTACATGTCATATGAGTTTTGTGACTTCTTGAGAGATCATGGTATCAAAAGGCAATTCACATGCAGGTATACACCTCAACAAAATGGTGTGGCTGAAAGGAAGAATCGGATTATTGCAGAGGTTGCAAGGGCAATGATGAACCAAATGAACATGCCATTGTCATATTGGGTAGAAGTAGTGCATACTGCAGTTCACATTATGAATAGAACACCTACAGCCTTGATTCATAATATGTCACCATATGAGAGAATGTATGGCATGAAACCTACTGTTGCATACTTTAGAGTCTTTGGATGTGCCTGTTATGTTCATGTTCCGGATGATTTGAGGAAGAAGATGGAACCTAAGGCTGTAAAATGCATTTTCCTTGGATATCCTGATGAGAAGAAGGGATACAAATGCTATGATCCAGTGAGTAAGGAAGTATACATAAGCAGGGATGTCAAATTCAGTGAATATGAATCATGGTACAAGCCCAAAATTGTAGTGGATGTTGATTCTTATGAAAGCAATGATGATAATGGCTATGGAAGGAAAATTTCAGCAAACAGCAAGGCTGAAAATCAGCATGTGGAAGATGCTTCAGGACCTCAAGAGAATGTGGAAAGCAGTGGTAGCTACAGTCCATGGAGTGGTAGATTGAGAAATGCACAAAGGAGTGAAGAAGTTGCAAAAGGTAAGAGACCAATGACTAAAAGTTCAGAAGATGAATCTATAGATGATGAGTATGGCATTCCGCATGTTAAAACACCTGGCACTAGAAATGCAGGAAAGTATGTGCTACCACATGCTAGATCAGATGAGACACACAGTAGTGCGCCTCAATTGAGAAGGTCAGAAAGAGTAAGGTATCCAGTTGATAGATTGACTTATAATGGATTCATGAAGATGCATTATGCATACATGGTTTCTTATGTACAGTATGTGGAACCTACTTGCTTTGAAGAAGCAATAGAGAGCAAAGAGTGGAGACAATCAATGGATGAAGAGATGGATGCACTAAGGAAAAACAAGACTTGGGATTTGGTGAAACTACCTTATGGCAAGAAGTCCATTAGATGTAAATGGGTTTATAAGGTCAAATGTAAGTCGGATGGTTCTCTTGAAAGGTATAAAGCAAGGCTAGTTGCAAAAGGATATGCACAAACTTATGGTTTGGACTATGAAGAAACATTCAGTCCAGTAGCTAAAATGACGACAGTAAGATCAGTAATTGCTTTGGCTTCTATCTATGGTTGGAGGCTTTATCAAATGGATGTGAAAAATGCATTTTTGAATGGAAATTTAGAAGAGGAAGTATACATGGATCAACCAGAGGGCTATGTAGATCCAAAATACCCACATTATGTATGCAGATTGAAGAAGGCTTTATATGGACTAAAGCAAGCACCAAGAGCATGGTGTGATAGAATCAGCAAATTCTTATGCAATATGGGATTTCAGCAGAGCAAAGCTAATTATTCACTTTATGTGAGGCATACAGAAGATGGCATGGTTGTTGTGGTTATCTATGTTGATGATCTCATTATTACAGGTACACTTGAGAAGGAGATTACTGAAGTCAAGTATGGGTTACATAAAGAGTTTGATATAAAGGATCTTGGGTTGTTGAGATACTTCTTGGGTATTGAGGTTATTGATACACCTCATGGTATATGGCTGATACAAAGGCAATATGCATTGGAGATGTTGGAAAAATATGGCATGACAGGATGCAAACCGGTTGATACACCATTGGATCAAAATGCTAAGTTGATGGATGATGGATCTTATGTTGAGGATGTTACTATGTTCAGAAAGATGGTTGGTAGTTTTATCTACTTGACCATTACAAGACCAGACTTGAGTTACGCTATTGGATTGGTAAGTCAGTTTATGCAGAAACCATGCAAATCACATTTGGATGTAGTAAGAAGAGTTCTTAGATATGTGAAAAAGACAGCTGGATTTGGGTTGTTTTATGGAAAAGGAATCAAGCCTACACTATTTGGATACTCAGATGCAGACTGGGTAGCTCTATGGATAGAAGATCTACTAGTGGCTATGCATTCTCATTTGGGTCAGCCATGGTAAGTTGGAGTAGTAAGAAGCAACCTACAGCTGCTTTATCAAGCACGGAAGCAGAATATAGAGGCATTGCATTGGCAGCATGTGAGCAGACATGGTTGAGATTGATCCTATATGACATGGGGATAGAGATTGATGGTGGAGTTATTATGTATTGTGACAATGTTAGCAGCATTATGTTGGCAAAGAACCCAGTCTATCATGCAAGGACAAAACATATAGAAGTGCACTATCATTTCATTAGAGAAAAAGTCATTGATGGAGATATTGACTTGGTCCATGTGAAGACCAATGACCAAGTTGCTGATATCTTTACCAAAGCATTAGGTAAAGATAAGTTTAAGTACTTCAGGAGTGCACTTGGAGTCTTATGTGTGCAAGCTCATTCTGAGCTTGAGGGGGAGTGTTGAGAAATAAGCCAAAAGTCTAAGGCATAGTCTAAGCCTTATCATATTGTTGTATGTAAAGTGTCCTTAAATTTGGGGGCATCTATCTTTTGAGGATACCACTTTAGTGAGTGGACTATTGGAGATAAGTGTGGGAGAATATTGAAGAAGAAGAGAATGAAGAAAGCTTGAGCCTCTCCTTGTCAACCACCTTTCGTTGTGCATCCCCATCAAACCTCTTATCTACTTTCAAGGAGGAGGAAGTTCTAGTACTTTCCCTCTCCCAGTTAGTCATCCCACTTCAAGTGGAGTAATTGTTCCTATCGTTCAAACTCATTTAGCAAATTCGGTCACCATGGTGCAACCCATTGCAATCCTAGCAGGAACGCTGGACTTACCAGTCTTGGGATTTCCTCTACCCATTTTTAATGGGTTAGCAGAGGAAGATGTTGAACTTCATATTAATGAGTTCCAAAAGTTAGTGTTCAACTGTCGAATCCAAGATGAAGGACACTTGATGGTGCTCGTTAATATGACTCTGAAAGGACGAGCTGCATTATGGTATCACAACCTAGAGGCTCGAACCATAACTATGATTGATGTATTCTTTATGGTCTTCCAAAGAGAGTTTGCCCCTAAAAGGGGAGGTCAATACTGGCTACATGTTCTCAATGCAACACATCAAGAACCTCATGAGAATATTTGAGGCTATGCCAGGAAATTGAAGGAAGTATTCCGTAAGTTGCAAACCTATATTCCTATTCCATCTGCTCTGACAGATGATTTTTAATGCCGAGAAGTGCTTAAAAATACCCAAAAATTAAGAATATCCGAGGAAAAATAGACTTCGTCGAAGACGATGGTGGCAATTAGTACGATTTTGTAATATTTCCACACAATAAAAGTTAGTTGGTTAGTTCAAAAGTTGGTTAGTCAATTAATAAGATAGTAAGATTACTAACTAAAGACTAACTAAGGTAAAAAATGACTAGCATTAATAGCTAATAATTTTTGTTCAATTAAAAATATATTTTAAAAAATCGAGAGTCATAAATCTAACACTTTTCTCGGATTGATAAGGACCGTAGCCACCCTTCACGAAAAGTACAATGTGAACGGGACTTATGAGCCATATTAATCACTAGTATTAATGTGTATAGTTTGAATGGTCCAAAAATATTAGATTCTTGGGGGGGCAAAAAACTATTATATTTTAGATATTATCCTAAAAAGATAAAACTAAAAGTCATTTAAAAGAAAAGACAAATGATGTTTTAGTTAGTTTTGGAGATTTTATAAAAATAGAAATAAAGAAAAGTGACTGGCAAAATCGCGCACACCGCAATCGCAATCTACAGGCAGTAGACAGCGCTTCGAACATAGAAAAGAAGAAAGAGTGAACTAAGAGCTTTCTAAGCAAGTGTCTTGGAGTTTTACCTCCCTTTTGGAGCCAATGCAACCATCAGATTTATGATTTGAGCATCAGATCACTAAGTCTTCTAAGAGTCCCTCCACTCTTGTTCTCAGACTTATCCCCTCCTCTCTAAGTCATTATAAATATGAGGCATGGGGAGGCACAAGGGAGCATAAGGAGACCCTGAAAGGCTACAAGAGAGAGGGGGAGAGAGAGTATATCCCTCCAAGAGATTGTGAGAGAGAGCTTGAGAGAGAGAGAGAGAGAGAGAGAGAGAGAGAGAGAGAGAGAGAGAGAGAGAGAGAGAGAGAGAGAGAGAAAGAGAGAGAGGAGTTACCCCAAGAGGCTGCACAATTTTCCTCTATCTCGATCCTCGATTTAACCATCTTCTCTTTTGCTCTCCCATCTCGAATCTATTCCACCTTCTTAATCTCTTGAGTCTACTTGCGGACGATGGCCTCCAAGCGAAGAATGTCACGTGTGGATGACAATCCTACAACCAGCAATCAACAAAGCTTTGGGTGAAGGCATCACTATCAATCCAATTGCGGTACGGGTCATAAGTAATGTATTTTCAAATTGATAGATGCTTTTTTTAATGCTTGCAAGAGATGCATTAGGGTCCGTACCTTGTGGTGCTAGAATAGGTCATTGAAAAGGATAAATCACATCTCAAATATTCAAAGATGAAGTTTGTGAAGTGCTTGTATCAAAGGGAGTTAAATTGTACCTAGTTGCTATGTGATGAATCCATGCATAGCATAAGCAACATATGGGACACTAAAGTACTGAGCATCAATGAGTCTTTGATTAATCTTTACCGAGGATAATATTGTTTAAAGTTCACAAATGCATATACACGGTACATACATGGGAGAGATTATGTAAACTTTACATCGATGACATGCGACTCCTTGCCTTAGGAGAAAGGAAGATAAAGCCAATAAAAAATGTTGCATAGTAGGGAAATGCTAAAAGATAATTGTCACTTAGAGAAGAGGCATAAATGCTCTTGCTAGATTGATTAATTTGCATTGGAATGATAGGACTTACATCATGTATACTATTGGAACCTTTAGCATATGCCTTAGGCTAAATGAGGGAATATTAAGTAAATTCTACTCTTTGGCCCCAAAGGGGGAGAGCAAATATGCGATGGAATTATTGTCGCGTCTATTGTATTGTCTGGGAAAAATACAATTAGTTTTGTCAGTTGATTGAACAACACCCTAAATGTTTTTCTTTCAATCAAGGGATTGTTGCATTGTGATTTGGATAAATATTCCAAGGCTTGTGTTGATGGCAAATGCATGGCAGGGGTCTGTAATGACAAGTTGCCATAGGAATAAAGGAATGTTTTTCTAGAATATGATATTAGGGCTAATTGCTTTGATTGTGCTTGAATTTTAATTGGATTAATTAAGGAAGGATATTTTGCACGCGTGGATCATCTCCAAGATCACATCGCGGATTATCCTGAGAGGGCACTGCTCGATTCATAGGCCGATGGTCGAGTGGCAAAAAGGCCAACCACAGAAATGGCATCTCACTCCTAGACTGCTTATGGGTCAAGTGGAGCTCTGGACACCCCTTACCTGTCCAGAATGGAGTTGGAGATCCGCGTGAGCCCAACGTCTGGGACATTGAAAGATCCTATTCTAGATAAAGGATGGAAATTCCTGTGCCATGTGATTTGGACCGGATACTTCTATTGGAAAGAAGGGATACATAATTCTCATGTATGAGCAGGAGACAAAGATTAACTTAAAGATAAGTTAAGGAACTTGTTTGATAAAAGGACTGCTTGTTTTGTTTTTGTGCATGTGTTGTAAATTACATGAATGAACTATGTGCCCTAAAAGGCTAATTAATGAAGCTGAATTTAAATGTCACACATAAATGTGGTAGGACCTAATTAGACAACTAAAGCTATCGAGGAAAGTGCGGTGGACGTGACTTGGGTCCGTCCTACGGAAGGGTTGTCTCGGTTAGCTGGGAACTTTTCTCAAAAGACCTAATAATGAAACTGTGAAGACCTAGAGTCAGTAGAGTTAGAATCCCGATTTATGTTGTTTTAGGGGAGTGGAATGGGACTATTGCTTATGGGCGGAGAGGTTGAGCTTCGCATCCCTCTCGTTTCCCATTCTCCATGAACCAAGTGCAACATAAATCCGCTTCAACTCTGTTGTTCCTACGTAAAGTGGTTCATCTGGAGCTCGACGCTAGCTACATCCTAGAGACTTGGCTGATAGGAAAGAAACCCTGACTTCAAGTTGGTCTTAAGTGGGAACGACCGGATACTTCCGCTTCAGGGCAAACTCGAGAAGACCTAGATCGCAAACCCTATGACATTCCTTGCGAGTACCAGGTGGCGCTTTCTAGACTCCCCTCCCGATGGGCTGCTAAGACGTGTCCCACAAGTGGACAAGCGGACATGTTACAGATTTTAAGCGGCAATGCCCCAGAAATGCTTAAAATAGCCACTTAACAATAGTTGGAGAATTTTCATAATTTTTTGGCATCCAAGACAAGACCCTGGGAGATGCTCGGCAGTGGAAGACTTCAAGACGGACGCCCTAGATTTTTCAGACCAAGAATCGAATACTGGATGAGGAAGAGGGAGTACCCGGGAGGCCAAGGCCAAAATGCCAAAGGTGGAAATGGACTTAAGGAGAGCCCAAAGGGTATGACCCTTTGGGGCTCCCCTTGGGAGCCCAAAAAAATAAAAAACATCATCACGAATTGAGGGAGAGATGGATTATGGGCCTATGAACAACCCCCCCAACTGATCCCATGGCTGATCTTCTTCCTATCTTCACTCTCCATCACTAGTTTCTGCCTATCAATTGGCTGCCTGGTTGTGGAGAACAAAAACCAGTCTTTCTCTCTCCTCCTTCTCTCTCCTACATAGAGTTCATGTGCAAGAAATCAAGAAGAAGAGGGGCTAAAGAATGCTTGTCCGATTGTGATCGGATTGCTTCAAGAGGAAGAGAAGGCTGAGAAAAAAGGTTCAGCACTAAAGAATGGTTGTTGGTCAGTCTGTGGGCTGCTCTGAATAATTATTAAAAAACTCGCAACACGCAAGACATGCGGTATGCTCCAATTTTATGAAAAATTTTACTTGTTTGTGTTGTTTCATGGTCCAAATGTTGTTCATATGTGATGAATTTTTGTTTGAACCTTGTTTGCATCATGGTTGAGGGATGGAATCACAAAAATATAGTTCTCGCAATGATTTAGAGTCGTTATTAATTCTTTAAAACCCGTAAAATGTCATTTTTAGTGAAAATTAATGGTTTTTTTAAATTTTGAGTTGGAGAAAAGGGATGGAAATGAAATAAAATCAGAGAAAATGTTAAGTTTCATTCAAAAAAATAAGACAATACAAATAAATCAACAAATACCTATTTTCCATGAATAATAAATAGAAAAAATAGTAAAAATATAGAAAAATTTGGGATTTTCGCGCTCAAAAAATATGAAAAAATAAGATTTATGTGTGTGAATGTTTGGCAAGGTTAAAGCATGAGGTTAAGCCTCATTTTAGCCTTGTCCTTTGTGTTATAGTTCGTGTTTATTACTTTTTACATACAAAAATGATACAAAACAACCATTTACACCTATGCACCGCAACAACACCTAAACGGTGAGGGGGGAAGGAAGTTTGTGTGACGATCTAATTGCTGAAAAGATACAAATTCTAATTTCCCTCTTTGTGCATAGCATTTAAGGATTGTTTCATAATTAAATATAGGCGACTAGTAGCAGGAAAGGTCCGGTGCTAGTCCCTAAAGCAGCAAAGCACGTAACGCTTAGTTAAAATTCATGAAAGGGTTGTTTTCCGCACCTCATATGGCTGGTTTTTTAATCATGAAATGATTGTGCACAATTGTCATACACCTTGCATCAAGCATGCCATGTGGTATCTCCTAGAATGCATTGCAATTGATTAATAAACTTTGACCAATGTTGAGAGGACAAGAAACCCAAGTTGTAGGGTTAGACGAGTGCTTCCGTTGGGGAAAGTTTTGTGAGGCAAATCAAAATCTCCTAGAACGCTGAATTATGAAAGAGTGGAGTTTATGCGAATGTTATATGTGTTAGCGACGCATCTTGGGGCCAATCATCGAGGTGTAGGAGAGTCGCAGTGGAGCCGCAGCAATCAGCCGTCGAGAGGTGCTTCCCTATGTGTGTATTATGAGGCATTATGCATATATGTTATGGGATCTCCCTCTAAGGAGAAGGGAAGGTGAACGTTGGACTACATATTGGATACAAATGCAAAATCGTCATAAGCATTTAGTGCAAAGTGAGTTTTAGACGCTCTTAGCCCGCGAGGCCGTGTGGTGGGGTTGTATGTCGTATGCATGGGGTCCGGCCAGTGCCATAGCTAGTGCCGGCCCATTTTAGGTCCCATCAGTGGTGCATCTGCCGAGAGCCACCAACAAGTGGTGGTTCTTAAATTTAGGGTTTTTAGGGACCAAATAGTTGGTTTATGTCCTCTGACAAGGACTGTCAAGCCGAAATACAAAAAGCAGAACGTGTTGAGAGGGCTAGACGGCGATTGGAGATTGTAAGATGCTATTCTCCTCAAAGGAGTAGCCCGTTACGCAAAAGTGGCAGTGGTTCTAGTAACCTAGGTGTTATGAGTAGCTCTTTGAGTGCAAGTGGAAGTCTTGGTACTTCCCTATTTCCAATTAATCAACCCACAACAAGTGGGGGTGTAGTGTTTCCTACACAAACTTCTGTTGTCAATCCAGTTGTAGCCATGGCACAACCTATCGCAATTCTAGCATGTACACCAAATTTACTGGCATTAGAAGCACTGTTGCCCATTTTTCATGGGTTAGCAGAAAAAGATGGAGAACTCCACATTAAGGGGTTTCAAACGCTCATGTTCAACTATCGAATCCAAGACGAAGGATGCCTAATGATGTTCTTCAACATGACATTAAAAGGAAGAGCGGCAGTGTGGTATCACAGTCTAGAAGCCAAAACCATAGCTAGCAGTGCGCAATTCTTTATGGCTTTCCATAGGGAGTTTGCCCCTAAGAAGGGTGGACAATATTGGTTGCGGGTTCTGAATGTAACACACCAAGAGCCAAATGAGAATGTCTAGGCATATGCCAAGAAACTAAAGCAAGTTCTTCGCAAACTTAACGCTTATATTGTCCACATGGATTGGATTTTATATTGTCCACATGGATTGGGTTCTTCGCAATATTTCCTACATGGATTGGATTTTAATATCTAGGTGCAGTTGAGTAGTGTTGCTTTGGCCGATATTGACACTACCATTACCCAAGTTGAAGGAGTGGAGTCGCGCTTGCAAGCGGCTTATGCAGCAAGGATAAATTGGAATAGTAATAATTTGGCCTTGACCAATGGAAGTCAAGGGGACCCTATGTTAAATACGAGTGGCAGAGGGAGTATTATGTCAAATCTGCCTATGTTAACAGCTCCTCCTAGCATGACTATGCCTATGGCTAGTCAGGCAGCCTCGCTAAATAGTGGTGGAAACCAAACAATGAATCCTAATGTTGTCCCAATTGGCCAGCGGCCGATTCCTAATCAAGTGGTTAGGCCCATGGAACGATAGAGTGACGATCGCAGCTATGAGTCGAGTGCTTCTAATGTCCTTGGTGAAGTTAAGGACATGATGAAGCACTACACCGATATGATCTCTGAACAGTATCGACAAATAGTTGTGGATGTCAATTTTCTTAAAAATCAATAGAATTTGATAAGAAGCTGATGCCCTAAAGAGGGTGGCCCCTCAAGATTCAGCTGTAAGTGGTGTGGTGGCCAATATTTCCCTAAGAATTGCCCAAATGTCAAATGTGATGTTTGCGCGAAGTCTGGCTACTTAGCTGCTACCTGTTGGAGTAAGATCAGTTCTCTCCAACAAGGGAGTAAACAACCAGGTCTAGTTAACCATCACGCACAAGGGAATAATCTCCCGCAAGACGATGGACCAAGGCAAATACTGCAAATAGGAAAGGCTATTGTAGAGGAGTTACCTCATGGCAGCGGAGTCAGCCTTATTGAGGCTGTATGTGTCAATGATGCAAAAACTTCTAATCTATGAGCCATAACAAGAGGTCAAAAGGCTAAATAGGGGGACAAAGGAATTGTAAAACCTGTCGAGGGAAGCCCTAAGCAAGATGCTAGGGAAAAGCAAGTCTTGAATCCTGATAAGGAAGGTGGACCATTAAGACCTGTTGGTAGTAAAGTCGATCTCGAGGAGGATAAAGGATTGCCACGAAAGAAGGTAAAGGCTAAAAAAGAGGCACCAAAGCCGATGGAAAGACCAAAGGAGAGAATGGTTTGGCGCGAGAAGAGAACTTTGGCTAATTACCACGACTTTGATCTAGCAAGTTCCCTTTCTGAAGTCAAACCAAACGTAAATCTCCTGCAATTGATTACACTTTCTCCAGGACTACGCAAGGAATTCAAGAAAATCCTGCATATAGGGTACATAGTAGAACCTTTGAGCATAGATAGAGTGGGGGAAGATTGGTTCGATCATGCTAAAAAGCATTGCCCTAGGGTTCCAGCATATGTGGATGGAATATTAGTGGAGCACGCTATCGTGGACACTGGATCCTCTGTCAATATCATAAGTTCAGACTTGATGGAGAGGTTAGGTCTAGAGATCCAAAAAGACGATTCCACACTTCTTAGGATGGCTGATGATAGTCTAAGACAACTAGAAGGTTGCATTACTAAGGTCCACGTTATAGTTGCGAGCGTGGAATGCTATCTGGACTTTAGGGTGATAAGGTTTGCAAGACATCCTAGCTATCAAGTTTTGCTAGGCATGCCATGGATTCTACAGATAGACTGTCAAGTTGACATACCTACTAGTCGAGTGATTCTAGGTCGAGGTGCCCATCGTGTAATAGTGGATGCTTACCCTGATTCTCCTCAGAGTGAGAGGGCTCCACTATCCTCCACTGAACTAGAAACAGTAGATGATCCATCTGGTAGTGAGATGTCATCGAGCGATGGATCTAAGGAAGGGTCCACTCTACAGAGGATATTTATCAAATAACCTTGAATGAGCCGATAGAGCCTCATGATCGAATGAGAGACGCGGACGTTATTAAGTTGGATCTTGGTATGCTAAATGATTCGCAGCCAATTAAATTAGGGTCCATGCTCAGTTCGGAGGAAAGAGAGGATTATGTGTCCTTAATTCGAGAGTTCTGCGATATCTTTGCTTGGAGCTATGACGAACTTCGGGGTATTCCTCCCAATTTAGCTGTGCATACTATTCCTATAAAGGAAGATACCTGCCCTATACGTCAGAAAGTAAGGCGTATGCCTTTTGAATTAAGGGACGGGTTATCTTCCTTGTTCAGCATACTGAATGGTGTTCACCAGTTATGATCAAGAAGAATAATAATAATCAAATCCGTCTTTGTGTAGACTTTAGAGAGCTGAATAAGCAGACTGTTAAAGATTACTACCCGTTGCCGTTTATTGACCAAATTTTGGATCAACTAGTAGGTAGGGAAATCTATTCATTTATGGACTGCTTTGCAGGGTATAACCAAATGGTGATTACTGAGCAAGACAAGCTGAAAACGACGTTTATTACAGTCTTCAATACCTTTGCATAACATGTAATGGCATTTGGGTTGTGTAATGTACCTGGTTCGTGGCAAAGAACAGCCAACAAGACCTTTGGTGACATCTCCCCAAAGGAGCTGAAAGTATTCATTGATGATCTGGGGGCAACCACCGTAAGGGATAGATAGTTGATCATTTTGCGGAAGTGTTTTGAGCATTGCAGAAAATTTTGCATAGCTCTTAACCCACAGAAGTGCGTCTTTGGAGTCCCTTATGGGCTCTTGTTAGGCCATGTGGTTAGTTCTGTAGGGATTGCGACTGATCCTGAAAAGATCAAGGTCATAGTCATCATGAGTCCGCCACATAATCCAAAGAAAATGCATAGCTTTCTGTCATCAGTAGGGTATTATCGGAGGTTTATCAATGCCTTGGCAGAAAGAACATTGCCGCTAACAAACCTATTGTCCTTTAACTGTCAGTTTACATGGAGTGATGCTTGCAAAGTGTCTTTTGATGATGTGAAGCAGGAGCTTGCCAAAGCACCTATTTTGAAAGCACCAAAAAGGGGCGAAATATTCTATATATTTTTAGCAGCAACCATGTATAGTATCAACTGCTGTTTGGCCCAAATTTGGGAGGAAAAGTGGTACCATTCGATAGCTTTTGCTAGTCAGAAGTTGGGCATATCGGAAATTAACTACACCTATATGGAGAAGTTGTGCCTTGTGATGGTATTTGCGACCAAAAATTTTGGGCACTACATTCTTTACGAGATGGTGGTTTTTTATACAAAGGCAGAAGGGCTTTGATTGTTGTTAAATAAGTTATAGCCGCCTGACCGTTTAACAAAGTGGTTAATCACTTTGCAAGAACTTGATTATGAGATTAAGAGCAAGCCAGCGAAGCTTCAAGGCATTGTAGAGTGTCTTGTGGATTTCGGAGAGCCAAAAGAGGTCGTGGTTGAAGGAAGTGACATGGAGACTTTGTTCAAGTTTGATATGGCATCTATTCCCTCCTGGTATGTTGCTATAACGCACTATCTTTCTACGGGAGAGACTGGAGCTACTTTATCAAAAGTGGAGAAGAGGAAAATTAAACAGCAGGCATTGAAATTTTCCTTAATCGTAGGCACATTATATTGGTAGGGTGTTGATTTTGTGGTAGAAGGGGAGAAGCACGGGCGACGAGGCAGGACAATGCAAAAGAGACTGCCAGTTTCCTACTTGAGCAAATCATCTGCCATTTTGGTCCGCCAAAAGAAATAGTATCGGATCATGAAACTCACTTTTTAAATAAGGTAATTAAAAGCCTGACTGAAGCATGGAAAATTAAGCATAACAAGACGACCCCCTATAATCTGCAAGCAAATGGACAAGTTGAAAGTACCAATAAGCAGCTTGTGGGTATCCTATCCAAGATAGTCTCCGAAAAGAAGCAGGACTGGGATACAAAATTATATGTGGCAGTGTGGGCATATAATACAACGTTTAAACAAGCCATTGGCCACACCCCATTTAAATTAGTTTATGGGGAGGAGTGTGTATTGCCCTTAGAAATTGAGTTGTCGACCATTAGATTCGCAATGAATCATTCTTTGGGTAATGAAGATGCCCTATTTGAGCGGTTTACGACTATAGCCCACTTGGACAAGCTCAAATTGCACAGTTTGTTGCACCAGGAGGTAGGTAAACGTCAGATGAAATGGTTGCATGATTTGAAAGCGAAGAAATATACCTTTAAGAAAGGGTAGTTAGTTCTATATTACGATGCGCATAGGGAGTTATTTCCAGAAAAGTTGGAATCTCAATGGGATGGCCCTTACAAGATAGTTCAGATAGGTAAAAATAAGTCCACATTTCTATTAGCTGATCTACAAGGAGTGAAATTTAAGAATAAGGTTAATCTTAATAAGATTAAACCTTATTATTTCTAAGTATACTAACACGGAAAAATGCATTGCAGGTCCACGCTAGGGCTGATTGGAGACCTGCAGGAGAGCTTAAATTGGTTGATGGGGTGGTTAATCCCTTATTTGGAGCACCCATATCTCGAGTAAAGATATCATCAGGGGAGGCTTATCTAGTGGAGCAAGGGATATAAAGTGACTGAGCAAGAAGACGGTATCTTTGTGTGGAAAATTAAAGTTTTCTGCCATCACTGCTTACAAATCTTGACAAGCATCCCTATTGAGTTTAATGAAGAAGGTGCGATGGAGCCGTCAGTTCATCCTCTAAATATGTTGAACTTTGACTATCATAATTACGAATAGGTGAGTTCTTGATGGCTAGATATGTAAACCCATTATGGACGTATACATTATACTTTGATGGAGCATCTAGGGGCCCTAATAGAAAAGGAAGTGTTGGAGTAGTTATCCAAGATCCCCGACGTAGAGTTACAATGAAATTAGCTGCTTACCTCGGGGTAGGATTTACTAACAACATGGCCGAGTATAAAGCCCTGATTATGGGATTGAATATTGCCAAGAAAGGTGGTATTAAGCGGTTGTTAATGAAAGGGGATTCCCAGCTGATCTTAAATCAACTCAATGGGGCCTATACAATCCGGAATCCTCTCCTTCGTATGTATCATCGAATTGCTATAACCCTACTTGATGAATTTGAGAGCATATCTCTTTAGCTGATTCCACGTTATTGGAATCAATTTGCAAATTCCTTAGCTAATTTTGCCTATGAAGAGGATCTCTTTTTCAACTGTGGTCCTAGTCTGGATGTTGCTATTGATACTGAGACAAGACCTGGTCACTTGTGGGGGATGTTATTAGACCATGCATTATATGGCAGGTGATGGTTGATAGGGGTAATGCAAAGAGTAGTCGAGACCCATCTAGCGTTATTATCTTGGATCCATAGGTTGATCAGAAGACATGTTATGCGTACGCCTCTTGCTACATATGCAGGATGTATGGGCCATAATTTGATGCATTTAGTTTAAGGTTGAGAACCCTATTTTTCCCCTTGGAATGGAGCGTATTTGCGTAAATCTACCTTCTTCCAAGGAGGGATCTCTATGAGCTAATTTTTTTTATTTCGTTAGGCCAAGAGGGCTAGTTGCTTTAAGTAGTTAATGTCTGATTTCTTTAGGCCAAGAGGGCCAGCTAGTTTGCAGTGAAATGTGCTATTTCTTTAGGCCAAGAGGGCCAGTTGTCTGTTTAGTACGAGTGCAATTAATGGTTTCTTGTTTTAAGTCCTGTGCTAGACAGGTTCAAAGAAGTCGCTAGAGGGAGCCTTTGCTGCGAAGAAGCTTCTTGTGGCCATTCCAGGTGGTTTCATTCCCTTTTCTAGGTTTTCCCTTAAGCAATTAATGATATATGTGAGAGTGAGGGTTTTCTTTCTTGTTGAGAACTAGCAATTGAGGCATGAAGTCCCAGGTTTAGGTTATGTATGTTTGGGGGAGGTCTAAGTAGTCATTGCCTCGTGCAAGGCATTGTTAGGCATTGAAAGACCTGTTTTAGATGGGAGTTCTAGTGACCCTTAACTGCTGACCTGCTAGGCGGCCATTCTAAGAGTTCCTATTAGTTATGAGGCAATTAGAGAAGCCTACTAAAATAATGCTGGAAAGAGACAAAACCCTAAAGATCTGAACGACAATATATGAATATACGAAGGTGTGTAAAAAGGGGTTTTGACCCCTATAAAAATAGAAAATGAAAGAAAGACAAATCCTTGAGTGGTTGTTTATCTCCTTGCAAGGGATTGGTAGGTTCCTGGGGGGACGAGTCAGACCCAGGCCGATGCCTTGTCTTCCTTGGGGTGACATCTTGCCATAAAAGAAGAAAATAAAAGATGTTTGGAGTGAAAATAAAAGTGAGTGTTAAAAAAGGATTAAGTGTCACCTCGCGAGGGCTTGGTAGGTTTTTGGGTACCGATACAGGACTTGAGGCCGATGCCATGTTCTCCTTGGGTCACTACGCTCAGCTCCCTCCTTTTTACACGCCCAAGTATGGAAAAATAAAAGCCTAAAAGAGGGAAAACTATGCTAAAAAAGATAATACCTTTTGATCAAGCTATAAGAGTTCTCGCCTAGTAGGAGCTCCTGGTTGAGTTGTCCTTAGTTAGGTAGGCAGTTCTGACCACCACTTAGGGTGACCTCTTTGATAATTCTTTTCAGCTTGGATGTGTTGTAGCAGTTGGTTAGTGACTAGCTTCGAGCCTTTTTGTCAGATTATGTTAGGCCTACTCCTCGTGGATTTCATGCCTTGGTTTTGTCAAGGGGTAGGGTATGAGCTGTGATGTATTGTGCTGTGTATTTTTTGTAACAGCTTGATGCTCATTTTTATTGTTTATGTGCAGATCTATTCGTGGGATTCGATGGGCTGAGTCACCCTATCCCGTGGTCGCCAATAACAGATGATTTTTGATACCGAGAAGTGCTTAAAAATAGCCAAAAATTACGAAAATCTGGGGAAAAATAGACTTCGTCGAAGGCGGTGGTGGCAATCAGTACGATTTTAAGCGGCAATGCCCCAAAAATGCTTAAAAGAGCCACTTGATGACAGCTGGAGAATTTTCATAATTTTTTGGCATGTGAGACAAGACCCTGGGAGATGCCCGACAGTGGAAGACTTCAAGACGAACGCCCAGGATTTTTCAGACCAAGAATCGGACATCGGACGAGGAAGAGGGAGTGCCTGAGAGGCCAAGGCCAAAATGCCAAAGGTGGAAATGGACTTAAGGAGAGCCCAAAGGGTATGACCCTTTGGGGCTCCCCTTGGGAGCCCAAAAAAATCAAAAATGTGGGGGGGGGGGAGAAGGAGGGGGTTTGTGTTTTTTGTGCTGATCAGAGAAGAGGATGCCATCATCACGAATTGAGGGAGAGATGGATGCTGGGCCTATGAACAACCCCCCCAACTGATCTCATGACTGATCTTCTTCCTATCTTTGCTCTCCATCGCTAGTTTTCGCCCGTTAATTGGCTACCTAGTTGTGGAGAACAAAAACCAGTCTTTCTCTCTCCTCCCTCTCTCTCCTACATAGAGACTATTCATGAGCAAGAAATCAAGAAGAAGAGGGGCTAAAGAATGCTTGTCCGACTGTGATCGGATTGCTTCAAGAGGAAGAGGAGGCTAAGGAAAGAGGTTCAGCACTGAAGAATGGTTGTTGATCGGTCTGTGGGCTGCCCGGAATAATTATTAAAAAACCTACAACATGCAAGACATGTGGTATGCTCCAATTTTATGAAGAAATTTGCTTGTTTGTGTTGTTTCATGGTCAAAATGTTGTTCATATGCGATGAATGTTTGTTTGAACCTTTTTTGCATCATGGTTGAGGGATGGAATTACAAAAATATAGTTCCTGTAATGATTTAGAGTCGTTATTAATTCTTTAAAACCCATAAAATGCATTTTTAGTGGAAATTAATGGTTTTTTTCGATTTTGAGTTGGAGAAAAGGGGTGGAAATGGAATAAAATCAGAGAAAATGTTAAATTTCAGTCAAAACAATAAGACAATACAAATAAATTAGAAAATACCTATTTTTTATGAATAATAAATAGGAAAAAATGGGATTTAAAAAATATGAAAAAATAAGATTTATGTATATAAATGTTTGGCAAGGTTAAAGCATGAGGTTAAGCCTCAATTTAGTCTTATCCTTTGTGTTATAGTCTGTGTTTATTTCTTTTCACATACAAAAATGATACAAAACAACCATTTACATCTATGCACCGTACCAACACTTAAACGGTGAGGGGGGAAGAAAGTTTGTGCGATGATCTAATTGCTGAAAATATATAAATTCTGATTTTCCTCTTTGTGCATAGCATTTAGGGATCGTTTCATAATTAAATATAGGTGACTAGTAGCAGGGAAGGTTCGGTGCTAGTCCCTAAAGCAGCAAAGCACGTAACGCTTAGTTAAAATTCATGAAAGGGTTGTTTTTCGCACCTCACATGGCTAGTTTTTTAATCATGAAATGGTTGTGCACAATTGTCATAGACCTTGCATCAAGCGTGTCATGTGGTATCTCCTCGAATGCATTGCAATTGATTGATAAACTTTGACCAACGTTGAGAGGACAGGAAACCCAAGCTGTAGGGTTAGATGGGTACTTCCGTTGGGGAAATTTTTGTGAGGCAAATCAAAATCTCTTGGAACGCTGAATTATGAAAGAGTGGAGTTTGTGCGAATGTTATATGTGTTAGCGACGCATCTTGAGGCCAATCCCCGAGGTGTAGGAGAGTCATAGTGGAGTCGCGGCAATCAGCCGAGAGGTGCTTCCCAATGTGTGTATTACGAGGCATTATACCTATATGTTATGGGATCTCCCTCTGAGGAGAAGGGAATGTGAATGTTGGACTACATATTGGATACAAACGCAAAATCGTCATAAGCATTTAGTGCAAAGTGAGTTTTAGATTCTCCTGGCCCGTGAGGCCGTGTGGTGGGGTTGTCTGTCGTATGCATGAGGTCCGGCTAGTGCCATAGCCCGTGCTGGCCCATTTTAGGTCCCATCAACTGCTCAGTTGCAATATTTTTTGAATGGGCTGGACTTTAACATTCAAGTGCAACTAAGCAGTATTGCTCTTATTGACATTGATATTGCCATTACACGAGTAGAGGAGGTAGAGTTGCAATTACAAGTGGCCTACACCTCTAAGGCAAACTAGAATCTAAGTCTAGGTGTTGGAAATACTTTAGCATTGACGAATGGAGGTCAAGGAATATCCATGAGTACTTCCAATGGGAGAGGAAGCATGATTTAAAATGTGCCCATGTTGCTAGCTCCTCCTAGTATGACCATGCCTATGGCTAGTCAGATGGGTTCACCAAGTGTTGGAGGCCAAACAATAAATCCTAATGTTGTTCCAAGGAATGAGCAACCAATTCCTACTCAGGTGGTTAAGCGGATGGATTTATAGGTAGAGGATCACGGCTATGAGTCAAGTGTCTCGAAGGTCCTTGGCAAAGTTAAGGATATGATGAAGCATTATACTGACATGATCACCGAACAATATAGGAAAATAGATGTTGATTTAAATTTCCTTAAAAAGCAATAGAATTTGATAGGGATTCGATGCCCTAAAGAGAGTGCCCACTTAAGATTCAATTATAAGTGGTGTGGTGGCCAACATTTCCCTAGGAATTAGCCAAATGTTAAATGTGACATATGTGGGAAGTCCATGCCACACTTAGCTAGTACCTGTTAGAGCAAGATTAGTTCTCTCTAGCAAAGAAGTAAATAGCCAATTCTAGTCAACCATTGAGCACAAGGAAATAATATTTAGCAAGATGAGGGATTGAAAAAATATTGCAAAGAGGGAAGGCTATTGTAGGGGAGCTGCCTAGTGGCAATGGAGTTAGCCTTATTGAAGCTATTTATGTCAATGGCACTGAAGCTTCTAATCTGGGGGTCGTTACAAGAGGTCAAAAGGGTAAAGAAACTGACAAAGACAAGGTAAAACCTATCAAGGGAAACCCTAAGCAACATGACAAGGGGACATAAGTCCTTACCCCCAATATGGAAGGCGGACCTCTAAAATCCATCGATGGTAAAGCTAACCCCAAGAAGGATAAGGAATTGCCAAAGAAGAAGGCACAAGTCAAGAAAGAGGCACCAAAGTCTATTCAAAGACCAAAGGAGAGAATGGTCTAGCAGGAAAAGAGAGCTTCTGCTAGCTATCATGATTTTGATTTAGAGAGTTTTTTTTGCGAAGTTAAGCCGGATGTAAACCTCCTGCAGTTGATCGAGTTATCCCTATGGGTGCCTAAGGAATTTAAGAAGATTCTATGCACAAGGTATATCGTGGAGCCCTTGGGAATAGCATGGGTAGAAGATTATTAGTTTGAGCATGCTGAAAAGCATTGTCCAAGGGTAGCAGCATTTATTGATGGCATATTAGTGGATCATGCTATTGTGGATATGAGATCTTCCATCAACATTATGAGTTTGGAATTGATGGAAAGGTTGGATTTAGAAATAAAAAAAGATGCCTCAACCAAATGACCGATGACAATTTAAGACAACCTGAAGGTTGCATTACCAAAGTACATGTGACCATTGCCAATGTGAAATGCATTTTGAACTTTAGGGTTATCAGATTTTTGGGGCGGTCTAGCTATCAAGTATTGCTAGATAGGCCACAAATCTTACAAGTAGACTATCAACTTGATATACATGTTGGTCAGTTGATCTTTGGCATAGGTGCTAGACGTAGTAGTAGATGCTTACCCTAAATCTCCTCAAAGTGAGAGAGTTATTTTATCCTCTACAGAGCTAGATACATTGGAGGATGTAGCTATTAGTGAGACGTCATCAAGTGATAAATCTAACAAGGGGTCCACTACAAAGGATATCTATCAAGTAACTTTGAATGAGCCAATAGAGGCTCATGAGAGGATAAGAGATGCGGATATAATTGAGCTGGACCTTTGTATGATGAATGATTCACGGCCAATCAAATTAGGGTCCATGCTCAATTCGGAAGAAAGGGAGGACTACCTGTCCTTGATTCAAAAATTTCGTGGCATCTTTGCTTTGAGTTATGATGAGCTAAGAGGTATTCCTCCCAGCTTGGCTCTTCATACTATTCCCCTAAAGGAAGGTAGCCACCCTGTGCATCAAAAAATAAGGCATATGCCTTTTGAACTAAGGGACGGGCTATTCAAAGAGTTGACAAAACTACAAAAAGTTGGCATGATATTTCTCATTCAACATATAGAGTGGTGTTCACCAATTGGTTATCAGGAAGAAGAAGAACAATCAAATTCGACTTTATGTAGATTTTAGAGAGCTTCATAAGTAGAAAATTAAGGATTACTATCCATTACCATTTATTGATCAGATTTTAGATCAATTAGCAGATAGGGAAACCTATTCATTCATGGATTGCTTTGCTAGATACAACCAAATGGCTATTGCGGAATGAGATAAGCTAAAAACAATGTTTATCACTGTCTTTGGTCGGTACCTTTGCATGATGGCCTTTGGGTTATGCAATGCACCTAGTTCTTGGCAATGTACAGCTGATAAACTTTTGGTGATATCTTTCCAGAGGAGTTAAAAGTTTTCATTGATGATCTAGGGGGTATCCACCACAAGGGAAAGACAATTGATCATTTTAAGGAAATGTTTTGAACATTGTAGACAATTTTGCATTGCTCTTAACCCACGGAAGTGCGTCTTTGGGGTGCCCTATGGGTTGTTTCTAGGCCATGTGTAGTTAGTTTGGTTGTCATTGTGAATGACCAGAAAATGATAAAAGTTATACTCACTATGAGCTCGCCACATACTCCAAAAGAGGTACACAGCTTTCTGTCACATCAGTGGGATATTATCATAGATTTATCAATGCATTGGCAAAAAAGAGCATTTCCATTAACAAACCTCCTATCTTTTAATTATCTATTTAATCAGAGCAAATCTTGTCAAGTATCCTTTGAGGATGTGAAGTAGGAACTAGCAAAAGTGCCAATCCTAAAAGCACCCAAAAGAGGTGAAATTTTCTACATATTCTTAGCAGCAACAATGCATAGTATTAGTTTCTATTTAGTCCAAATTCGAAAAGAGAAATGGTATCACCCAATAGCCTTTGCTAGCCAAAAATTGGAGATATTTGAAATCAACTATACTTGTATGAAGAAATTGTGTGCCTTGTAATGGTCTTTGTAACAAAGAAATTTGAGCACTATATTCTCTATGAAAAGGTGGTATTTTTCACAAAGGCAAAGGGACTTATACTATTGATGAACAAGTTGCAGTCACCTAACAGTTTAGAAAAGTGGTTAATCACTTTGCAGGAGTTCGATTATGAGATTAGGAGTAAGCCACCAAAGCTACATGTATTGTGGAATGTCTTGTGGATTTCGAGGAGCCAAAGGAAATTTTGGCTGAAGGAAGTGACATTGACAATCTATTCAAAATTGATACAACTTCCATCCCTTCTTGATATGTAACTATAATGCATTATCTATCTACATGAGGATTTGGGGCTGCTCTATCCAAGTCTGAGAAGAGAAAGATCAAGCAGCAAACCCTACGCTTTTCAATTATAACAGGTGTTTTGTATCAAAAAGGTGTATATGATATCTATCATCAATGTGTAGTACCTAATGAGGTACCATTCATTCTTGAGGAATGCCATGACTCAGCATGTGGTGGGGGGCTTTTTGCTAGATAGCTACCTATCCAAAAAGCTCTCCATGCTAGATACTGATGGCCATCAATCTTCCAATATGTTTTCAGTTATGTTAAGCATTGTGATGTCTACCAAAGACATGATGCCATTGAATCGTAAATGACCTCTAAATCCTATTTTAGTTACGTTACCCTTTGAAAAATGGGGTATCAATTTTGTGGGACCAATATACCCTTCATCAACTATGTTAAAGCATTATATCACTGTAGTGACAAACTACTTTTACAAAGTGGGCTAAATCTCGAGCAACAATGAAGAATAACGCTAAGGAAATGGAAAGTTTCATTATATGGAGCAAACTGTTTGTCAATTTGATTCAACTAAAAAGATAGTGTCTGATCAAAAGACACACTTCTTGAATAGGGTTATAGTAGCCTTGATGGAAGCTTTGAAGATTAAACACAATAAAACTATCCCCTATAATCCGCAAGCAAATGGTCAAGTTGAGAGTACGAATAAACAACTTGTAGGGATCTTATCCAAAATAGTGTCTAAAAGTAAGCACGATTGGGATAAGAAATTATATGTGGTATTTTGGGCTTATAATATGACATTCAAGAGAGCTACAAGCCACACCCCATTCAAGCTAGTGTACAGGGAAGAGTGTGTCATACCATTGGAAATAGAGTTTCCCACTATGCATTTTGCTCTCGATCATTCATTGGGTAAGACAAACGCATTGCAGGAAAGATTTATTCCTCTTACACATCATGATGAAATTTGGTTGCAGTCTATATTACATCAAGAAGTAGGAAAGAAGAGAATGAAAGTGCTTCACGACCTTCAGGCTAAGAAATATAAATTTGTGAAGGGTCAATTGGTGATGTACTATGATACTCGTTGTTGTGATCTATTTCCTAGTAAACTAGATCCCAAATGGGATGGGTCATATAAAATTGTATGCATATGAAAGAATGGCTCTACAGCCCTTTTAGTAGACTTGTAGGGGGTAGAGTTTAAGAATAAATTTAATTTTAATAAGCCGAAGCCTTACTATGTGGGAAAGGGCTGACATTGGGCTTGATGCCTATGCAGGTCCTTCATGATTTTGCTTTGGCTTGTAGTAGGTACCAAGACAATCGAATGGGAAGAATCATTCCTTATCTCAAGCATTCGTATTTAGAACAACGTTATCACCAAGGTCGAGTAATCTGGTGGAGTAAAGGTTATCAAGTTATCGAGTGGCAAGACGAATCTTTCACGTGAGATATTAAGGTCTACTGCCACCATTGTCAAAAGATTCTTACGAGTATTCCTATCAAGCTCAGTAAGGAAGGAGGGATGGTACTTATTATACATCCTCTCTCTCAGTTTAACTTTGATTATCATACATACGAGTGCACTAATTGGTATGGCATGGCCTATCACTGAAGATTGGGTCTATACCTTGTATTTTGACAGAGCTTCTAGAGGGTCCACTAAACATGCAAGTGTTGGTGTAGTCATTAAAGATCCTCGATGAAGGGTTGTTATGAAAATGGGAGTATATTTAGGACATTCTTTTACTAATAATATAGCAAAATACAAGGCCTTGATTATGGGGCTAAATGTAGTTGGATGTGGTGGAAGCTGTTGATTATTGATGAAAGGTGACTCGCAATTAGTAATCAATTAGTTGAATGGGACCTATAGTGTGCGGGATCCCATCCTATGGATGTATTGTCGTGTAGCCCTGGATATGTTGCATATTTTTGAGACAGTGACTTGTCAACTAGTTCCTCAATAGTGGAATCGCTTTGCAAATTCCCTCGCTAATTATGCTTTTATTGAAGATTTCTTTTTCAATTGTGGTCTAGGGGAGCTTTTACAATTACCTTCTAACATTAGCCCAAGACTACTTTAGGGTCTTCCTGCTGGCATGTCCTAATTTGGTCGTTGATGGCTAGTTTGGGCTATGAGTCAAGTAGCAATTGAGCACCTTCCTATTCTATCATGGATGCATAGAATTGTTTATCGTCATATTTGCTAGATACCCCTTGCTATTTATGCAGGGGGGTTAGCCAATAACCTAATGCATTTAGTGTAGGGCTTATGGAGCCATTATCCTTGGTCAGGGTCTTGTGATGTATTTAAGTTATGTCAAGACCAAGGGTTTGTTTTCAGCAGTACGCTGTCGAATGGTTATTTTGTGGACTATCTCCTTAGGCCAAGAGGACCAATTTCGTTGGGTTTTAAGGTTTGATATCGTTAGGCCAAGAGGGCCAATCATTTTGTAGTGAAATGTCCCATCTCATTAGGCCAAGAAAGCTATGTGTCTGTGTGGTGCGGGTGCATTTAATAGTTTTCTATTTTAGTGATTACATTAGATAGGTTTGATAAAGGACCTGGAGGGAGCCTCTTGTTGCACTGCAAAACTTCTTGTGGCCAAGTCCAAGTGATGTTCTTCCTTTATGAGTACTTTTCTTTTCTACTATATGTGTTTATGTAGTTGGGGAGAATTAATCTTTTGTTGGGGACTGAAAATCAAGGCATGAAGTCTTAGGGTTAGGTTAGGTGTATCTGGGGGAGGTTTAAGTAGTCTTCTACCTCCTATAATGACATTGTTAGGCATTGAGAGACTTGTTTCAGAAGTCAATCCTAGTGACCTTGTTATACTAGCCTACTAGGCAGCTATTCTAGGAGCTCTTGCTAGTGTGAGGCAATTAGAGAAGCCTGCCAAAATAAAAGGAAGAGAAAATTTTAAATATATCTAAAATATAAACATATAGAGGTATGTAAAAATGGGTTCTAACCCCTAAAATAGAAAAGAAAAGAATGAAAAATCTCATGAGCAATTGATTATCACCTTGCAAAGGCTTGATAGGTTCTTGGGGATGAGTCAGGACCCAGGGCCAATGCCTTGTCTTCCTTCGGATAGCATCTAGTTGGAAAAGAAATTCTAAAGAAGGTTGGAGCAAAAACAAAAGTGAGTGGAAAATAAAAGGATTAAGTGTCACCTTGCAAGAGCTTGGTAGGTTCTTGGGTACCGAGTCAATATGAGGCCAATGCCCTAATCTCCTTGGGTCACTATGCTCAACTCCATTGTTTTTATACACCCGAGTATGGAACCTTGAAAGAAAAGGGTGTTAAAAGATAATATACGATTACCAAACTATAGAAGTCATCGCCTAGTAGGAGTTCCTGGTCCAATTGTCCTAAGTTAGGTAGGTAGTTCAAAACACCACTAGGATGACTTCTTTGATGGTTCTTTTTAGCCAGACATGTCGGACAGTTGGCTAGCGACTCCCTCTGGATTTTTGTGAGATTATACTGTGCCTATCCCTTGAGGATCTTCATGCCTTGATTTTGTCAAGGGATAGGGTGAGAACTATTCTTGTGCTTTGTTGAGTATATTTTTTTAATAGCTTGATGCCTTTTATGGTTGTTGTTTTTATGCAGATCAGTTCGTGGGATTCGATAGGTTGAGTCCCCATATCCCGTGGTCACTAATGAGAGTTGGATTTTAGAACCTGTTTTGAAGCAAAAACGGGACCCGAGAGTTGTAAAATATCAATTTTTCATGCAAAATAAAATGGTCACAGATCGATGAGCTAGAGTTTTCCCTAGATGGAGTTTGATGTCAGGAACCTAACGCAAGTCTCGGTCTGTTGATCAGAGTCCGTTTGACCCCCCATTTAATCCCTGCAAGGTTTCGTATTATAAAGTAATTATGTGATCCAAGACCCGAAAAGTGCATGACGGGGGCCACATTCATAGATTTCAATACCACGAAGCTAGTCGTCTAGTCCATTTGTGAATCAGAGTTTGTTTGGGCCTCCGTTTAACAAAAAATCACTTATGACAAGTGTGAACATAAAAAGTTTGAGCTAGTTATTTTTGTGTTAAGTTTAAAGCTTAACTCAATTAGGAATGAAAAGGTATGAAACATGAAACGTGGGGGGGGGAGAAGGGGCACCTTTTTTTTATGCCACCAAATTTGATTTAAAAATGCCATTTACAACCCGGTGGAATCATGAGGAAGGAAGAGGGTAGCAAAACACTGAATTTCTTTGCCATCCATCACTCTTCTAGATTGATAAAAAATTGACTCATTCTATCAAAAGATCTGATTTTAGTATTTCTCTCTTCTCTCTCCTCCTGTTGTGTGTTTCCATGGGTTAATGTATGAGAGAAGGGGATGGGCTAGGATGAAAGATTTTGATTGTGGGATGATGTAGGAGCATAAAGAAGCGTAGATTGAGGTTGGAAGATTGTCAATGGCTATTAGGAAGCATCAACGGGCCTCCAATTATGAGATACGTATGCCATGAGGTGCGATTTTATGAGTAAGTTAGATTTCATTGTTTTATGATAAATTTTGGTTGGAAATGATTGTATTTGGTTGTCAATGCTTTGATTTATCAGGAATGTTCAAGAAATCAAGAAAAATCGGTCATCTAATAATATTATGCTAAACATGTAAAACCCGCAACGTTGCATTTTAAGGAAAATTATGTGTTTTTTGGGTTTTATCATGCGTATAGTGTTCTTATGGGATGAAATATAATAAGAAAATCATTCTCAATAAGATCAATCAATCTAAATCATCAGTAAATTAAAAATATCATTATTTATCCATAAATAAATAGTAAAAATAAAAAAAACCAAAAAATAGGTTTTTTATATCCAAAAAATAGAAAAAAATTTAAGATTTGTGTTTGTGAATACATGTAGAGCTGAGGCATGAGGTTTAGCCTCAATTTAGCCCTATATCTATGTTAAAGTGGATTTTTATTGCTTTTGTGAAAGAAAAAAATACATTAAAAATATTCCTAAACCTACCATCCAATACATAACTTTAAGTAGTACGGAGAAGGGGTTGTTAAGTGCTTAAAATATGTTTAATTCTGATGTTTTTCTAATGTATGGCATATAGGATACGTTGTTTTCTAAAATTAAGAGGGTCTAGTAGCATGAGAATGCTCAGTGCTGGCCCTAAGCAACACAGCAATCTCAAGTAGAAGAAAGGCATGAAAATACACATTTCAGCACCTTCACAATGTTGATTGTTAATGAATAAGCTTCTTTGATCACGATAGTCATACACAATTGCATTGCATGCACCATATGGTATTATCTTGGATGCATAGCAATTGTTTTCATGAGCAATGACCTACATTGAGTATGAGGTACCCTAAGATGAAGGGTTAGTGGTTCAGTTCCTTGGGGAATATTCAATGAGGACTATCTATTATCTCCTAGATTGATTCATTAAAAGAGTGGATTATGTTTCGAATGTGTTTCATATGTTCATAGCGCATCTTGGGGCCAATCCTCGAGGTGTAGGAGAGCCATAGTGGATACATGTGTGAAAATACGCAGGATCTAGAGCATGGCTATGGCGGCTTGGAAGCATAGACTAAACTCATGATGACATTGACTGAAGAACACAACTGCTACACAAGTGAATTAGGTTCCAAGATGGAAGCTTGGACTCATAAACACAATCTTATGTAGCACTGACAAGTACAAGACTGACAATAATTGATAAAGAAAAGCATCATCATGTATTCATTCATCTATCAAAAGTGGTAGTCAAGTACAATGCTTTATAGTTGTTGGATGGGTATAGTTTTCTCTTTCTGTGCATATGGGATTCCTGCAACCTGCATGTCTTCATCCCAAATTGCCTCATACAAAGTGGCTACATTAGGTGTGATTGCTAATATCTCAACACCCCTCCTCAATCACAACCAGAAAGTACAAAGTGTGTAGAGGCTTTAGTAAAAGTAGCACCTGCAAAGTGTGCGCACACCATAAACATGGCAAAACACCAGAGGCTTCGCAGAAAAGGCTAACTGTGGATACCACAAACATGATGGACATCCTGAGGCTGTAGCAGGGGCCTTACTGAGGCTGTAGTACAAGGCTACATGAGGAGTTTACGAGCTTATGATAAAGACATTTGGGCTAGACATTACAAGGCTAAAGAGATCAGTAAAAAATTGGATCAAGGACCGGCAGGCCCTTACAGTTTTCAGCATTTGTTTTGACATAAATCTTCAATTCATTGAAGGTCTTCTTGTCGGTGTAGTCCATCTTGATCTTTTTGATCATGTACTTATTCTTCACTTTGCTTGTAGCTACAGTGCCCTCCACTTTGATCTTTTGGTCCTCTTCTTCTAAATTCTCTTGGTCTACTTCTTTATTGACTTTTCTTGCATCAGTCTTCATGTCTATGTCCCCCTCAAGCAAAGGTATCATCTTTGAGGTGGTGGAAATGACTTGCACTTTCTTAAAGGTAGCAGACATGTCTTCAAGTTCTTCAAATGAACTCATTGATTGCTCTTTGGTGTAGGCATTGAAACTCATCTTACTCTGCCAACCCTCAAGAACCATTCCTGCATGCAATCACCTTGGTGAATATTATCTCCCTCCTTTGAGCCCCATAGTTTAAAAGAATCATCAACTTCCTTGACAAAAGATGTAGGATTGGGACAAGATTGCCTTCTTGAAAAGTTCAAAGTACACTCGGTAGGCTGTCCTACCATCTCGTAGAGCCACCGCCTTGAGGAACTCTAAAAGGTTGGCACAGTCTCTCTAAGAGAGCTCTTCTTTTATTCCCACATCCAAGAAAATAACATGAGGCATGGAAGGGAAGAGTCGTTTTTCAGTTTGGCTTTTCTTTTTGTCAATACGAACCAAAATATTGCTAGGGTGCATATCTGCGTGAATAAAGTCATCCACCATTAGCATTTTGAGGAGTGTATGGGTGCAAATGTGTGCAAGAGCACTTGAGATATGACTTTTCTGCAATAATTCATCATAAAAAGAGACACACTCTCCCTATTCATATGTTTCTACCAAAACTGCAGGATGCACTAAAAGATAGAGAGGTTTTGGAAAAAATGCATCCTTCCATCTTCGAAAGTTATATAAAAACCTGCTCAAATGTGCTGCTTCTCTAGCTAGGTCGACTTGTGTCAACATAAAGATAGCAAACTGCTGCACACTTTTATCCAACCTCAGCCATCTTAGACCAGGAACAAATGATGATAATCAAGCATTTCTATTGATGATTGCAAAGTTTCGCCTAATGACATCACTAACACCAGGGTGCCTTACTTTGACAGCCACCAACATAGGTTTTGATTTCTTTCAAGGATAACTGAAGCATAATGCTGCTTTATGAACCTATGAGATGTTCCCTAAAGCTACTAGTTCTTCATCAAAATCCTCAAAAATTTCAACCTTTTCCCAAAAGCTCCTTCCGCAGTCTGTATAGTGTGTGGGAGAATTTGTGTGCTAGTGCCTGTGTGTGCAGTCTAGAAAGCTCTTTGGAAATATCTCTTGGGAACAAATCTCAACTTGTTGCTGTCCACTAACCCCATTTAATGAATGTTGCACTTGCAAGTTCTAGACTATGGCGCACAAGATGTAACCACACCTGGCGAAACTAACTCCCTAATGAATCAAAAACTCCAGCACAGAAAGTATGCCTGCTGGAATATAGGTGGGTGAATGTTGCCATGCCGCCTGACTGGGCTTTGATACCATGTGAAAATAAACGAGATCTAGAGCATGACTATGGCGGCTTGTAAGCATAGACTGACCTCATGATGACATTGACTGAAGACCACAGCTGTTACACAAGTGAATTAGGTTCTAAGATGGAAGCTTGGACTCATAAACACAATCTTGTGTAGGACTAACAAGTACAAGACGGACACTAACTGATAAAGAAAAGCATCATCATGTATTCATTCATCTATCAAAAGTGGTAGTCAAGTACAATGCTTTATAGTTGTTGGATGGGTATAGTTTTCCCTTTCTGTGCATATGGGATTCTTGCAACCTACATGTCTTCATCCTAAACTGCCTCATACAAAGAGGCTACATTAGGTGTGATTGCTAATATCCCAACACCGTGGCAATCAGCCAAGGGGCACTCCCTTTGTGTGTGCTTATATGGTGTATTAAACCAATATGTTTAGGGACTCTCTGAGGAGTGTGGAAAAGGTTATCTGTTGGCCATACAAATGCAAAGTACTATATTCGAGGTTAGAGTAGTATATCCCTTAGACGCTCCTCGTTGCGAGGCCATGTGGAGTGGTTTGAGGTGAGTAGTAGAGGACCAGCTAGCGCCATAGAGCCAGTGCGGGCCCGTTTTAGGTCCCGACACCCATGGTGGAAGGCAAAGGGAAGGCCCCATTAGAACCACCCCCACTTGTCATGGTCACCACTGCTACTACTGCCCAAGAAAAAAAAGGAGGAAAAGAAAGAAAAAGACAAGGAAAAGATAAGAGAAAACAAAGAAAAGGCCCACATAAAGCAAAAGGAAAGGAACAATGAGCTTTCCCATGTATATTAGAGTGCCACAAACACTGCACCTAAGGGTTCTTAAGTTAGATGCGTCTGATGGCCTCGGTCAGTGGTCGCCTAATCCTCTAGCCTTCCTATCCCCCCACTTTCACTTAGGATACATCAAGGGCTTGCACACCTAGGGAGTTTGTACTTGCCTATGGTTAGACTTATCTCCCTATGTCACACCCACAACATCTCCCCTGTACACAAATTGGGTCCACATGGCAACCCTTCAACCACCCGAGCCCTCATCAACAAGTGTAGCAAGTGCCATGGGACTAGCTCTCAGCTAGGAGGGGGATAATGTTAACCCCAATGCAAAGAAAGCAAAAAGAAAATTTAAAAGACATAGGGCAAAGTGGACAAAGGCAGCCCGGCCGACTGAAGAAATAGGAGGAGAAAAGGCCAAAGGTGCAAGGATAACTTTGAAAGTTCAAGGCAAGTGCAAAAGAGAAAATGTGCATTTTAAATATAAAAGCGCTCTCTAAAACCTTGTAAAAGAGGGCCAGGCTCCCTATTGAGCAATTTATAAATGTAGACGGGCATGAAGGCACAATACAAATAGAAAGGCAATAGGAAAAGAGAACCTAGGCTAAAATGTTCAGGCATGCAAAAAAGGGATGGGTGTCCAAAGGGGACTAGGGCTAGGTTTTTGTATAAAAGGTAAAAAGTGAATGAATAAGATCATTCTTGTGTGTGGCCAGAACTAGCTCTCTTCTTCTCTTCTTCTTCTTGTTCTTGCTTGCTTGAGCTTGTGCTTGAGAGAGGGAGTGTGAGGAAGTGAGGGAGTGAGTGTGTAAGGGTGAGAGACTATGGTAGAGAAGCTCTCCATCTTCTCCTCTCTTCTTCTTCTTCTCTTCTTCTTCTTCTTCTTCTTCTTCTTCTTCTCTTCTCTTGCGCATGGCAATGGAGCATGGAGCTTGGAGCTTGAGGATCAAGCTTGCACCTTGGATCGTGGAGCTATCAAAGTGCTTAAGGGAGGAGACAACTTGATCGAGCATAGAGGAAAGCTCACTACACTCATATGTGTGAGAGCGTGTATGACTATGTGAGAGGTAGCCATTGCACTTGGCTTGAAACACTTGAAATGATAAGCAGTCCATGGGTCTTGGCGATCAAGCAAGAAGCTTCCACACTTAGTGATCGATTCCCCTCTTATAAATAGTCATTTGTTGTATACTCCCAAAAAAAAAAGCAAAGAAAAAGAAAAGAAAAGAATAGGAAAAGAGAGCAAAAGAAAAATTAGAAAAAGAAAAGAAAAGCACATGCACATTCATACACCTAGGGCAACCCCGTAGCCCTCCCCCACATCACAATCTCGGGGTATATCAAGGGTTGGAAATTCTAGCCTTGCTTGGACGACTTGTCATCGTGAGGAAAGAATTGCACCACACTCTTGTTGTATACTTATCTAGTCCAAAAGAAAAATCAAAGAAAAAGAAAAGAAAAGAAGAAAAAAAGGGAATGAAAGAAAAATAAGAAAAAGAAAAGAAAAGCACATGCACATTCACTACACCTAGGGCAACCCCGTAGCCCTTACCCACGCCACAGTCTCGTGGTATATCAAGGGTTGGAAATTCTAGCCTTGCTTGGACAACTTGTCATCATGAGGAAGGCATCACCACTCTTCCACTAATTGGGTCATCAAGTGTGGGACAACATTTCCAAGTTTACTTGGAATTTGACCTAGCTTCCAGTTGCACATGCATAAGCACACAGTCATGGGATAAGTAGTTAGATAGACCCCCTAGGAAGAGCATGAATGTCAACAAATAGGTACCACCAAGTGTCTTGCAAGAGTGTTATGATGTGCACATTGCAAAGAATCCAATATGTAATTGCCGAGATTTCATGGACAATGTCACAAAAGAAAAAGTGTATTTGGCATGCAAGCATCTATACTATGTGTAGCTCCAAGTGTTTGGAATGGATGCAAATCCCAACATGTTTATACACCAACCCACACTCACTTAAGAAAACTTGCACATTGTATTTGAAAGTAGAAGAACTTTTCCAATGCCACCTACATTGTGACCAGCAATGCAATGCCAACGCTACCTCTTAGCACAACTGCATTTATTTTGTCAAGAAAGTATTATTATACAATTCAGTTGGATAGATTATGTCAAACTTTTGACAAGCCTTTGTTGACCTTGTCTCTCTTAATTTGTCAAGAAAAAGCACTATTTACAAAGTTAACATAATATAAATATACATCTGGATTGCTTATATGAATTGTCTTGTATCAAATTCACTGGGGCGAGGGGGGAAGGAGAGAGAGGGGGGCAAGGGGAGAGAGCTATCAATCCATTGCAATTAAAGTTCTAAAAACACAGAGTGGCCGCACAAGCGTTCATATTATGTGAGAGAGAGAGAGAGATGTATTTAGGATTTAAGAGAAGTGTTTGTTACAACACATGTCGTAATCAGATATGAGGCATTATTATTATACATTGTGGACTGATCACATGCATGAGAGGTACAAATGAAAAGAGAGAGAGGGAGATAGAAATGGAGAGTGAGTAACTGAGATTTACACACACATACATATGTATGTATGTATGTACATGCATGCATGCATGCATGCATGCATGTATGTATGTATGTATGTATGTATGTATGTATGTATGTATGTATGTATGTATGTATGTATGTATGTATGTATGTATGTATGTATGTATGTATGTATGTATGTATGTATGTATGTATGTATGTATGTATGTATGTATGTGTGTGTGTGTGTGAGAGAGAGAGAGAGAGAATGTAGAGTGAGAAGGAGAATTTGCATGTACAGAGAGAAACTAAGAGAGAGTAAAGACATGCAGCAATTTGAGAGAGAGAGAGAGAGAGAGGTGGGCTATGGTGTACCATTCTAGCATGATTGCATGAATGTATCCACATTACATACTAGAGAGAGAGAATTGTTTACACAAGATAGAGTGTTTTTTGATCGAGTGTGCTAGAAAGAGAAAAAGGGAATATAGAAGTAGAGAGAAAAATTGAGAATGAGAGAGAGAAAGAGAGATACATAGAGTAAAGGTAGTGGTGGTGGAGGTAGCCATGGTGGTGGTGGTGGTGGTGGCAGCAGGGGTGGTGGAGCTGGAGATATCTAGGGGTGGAATAAGTGGACTATGTGAAATAAGGAGTGGAGGCTATGTAGAATAGCTTACTCAAAAGCTCACTTCTTGCCCTTCCTCGACTTTAACTATCATAAGTGCAAGTAGGTTGACTGCCATGGCAGGTTACATCAATGAAGCCTGGGTTTATATAGTACATTTTCATGGAGCTTCGAGACCCTACTAAGCATGCAAGTGTAGGGGTTGTCATAAAAGATCCACTTCGAGTAGTTTTAAAAATGGGAGTGTATTTAGACACTACTTTTATGAGTAACATAGCAAAATACAAGGCCTTGCTTATGGGACTAAATCTAGCCAGACATGGTGGTATTTGCTGGTTATTGGTAGAAGGCAGCTTGCAATTAGTGATCAACCGATTGAATGGGACCTATAGTGTGAGAGATCCCATTCTAAGAATGTATCATCATGCAACCTTGGATGTCCTTGAGATCTTTGAGGCAATGACGTGCCAACTTATTCCTCGATAGTGGAATTGCTTTGCAGATTCCTTGTCTAATTATGCATTTGTTGAAGATCTCTTTCTTAACTATGGTCATGAGGGGTCTTTTCAATTGCCTCCTGATGTTAGTCTAGGGTTGTTGTGGGGATTGCTTGCTGACATGTCCTGTTTTGGCTATTGATGGCTAGTATGGGTTATGAGCTAGGTAGCGATTAACCATCTTCCTATCTTGTCATGGACACATCGGATTGTTCAACAGCATATTCGTAGGACATCTCTTGCCATTTATGCAAGAAGGTTAGTTAATAATTTGATGCATTTAATGTAGAGCCTAAATGGCCATCCCCTTGGTCTAGTTTGGTACTTCAATAGGATTTCTATGGGGATCAAGGGTTTGCTTTTAATAGTAGGATGCTGAGTGGTGTGCTCTACTAGTTAATTTGGTTAGGCTAAGAGGGCCCTTTGTTCTTGTAAAGAGTTGTTTGATTTTGTTAGGCTAAGAGGGTCACTTATTTTGCAATAAAATGGTTTATTTTGTTAGGCCAAGAGGGCCATTCGTTTGTTTAGTGCGGGTGCGATCAATGGTTTTTTGTTTTAGTGCTACACAAAACAAATTCGATCGAGCACTTGGATGGAGCCTCTTACTATGTAGAAGCTTCTTGTGGCCAGTCTAGGTAATATCCTTCCTTTACGAGTCCTTTCCCTTTGTGATGTATGCTTATATGTATGTGGAGAATTTTTTTCTTTTTGTTGGGGACCTGCATTCAAGGCATCATCTTAGAGTTGGGTTAAGTGTGTTTGGGGAGGTTTGAGCAGTTGTCCGCCTCCTCCTATAAAGACATTGTCAATCATTCTAAGAGCTATTTTTATGAATAGTTCTAGTGAACTTGTTCTGCTAGCCTACTAGGTAGCTATTTCTTAGAATTCCTATTAGTTATGAGGTAGATAAAGAAGCCTACCCAATAAAAGGAAGAGAACAAATAATGAATATATCTGAAAAACCTATATAAAATACAGAGGGGTGTAAAAACGGGTTCTAACCCCAAATAGGAAGATAAAGGAAGAAAAATTCCAAGAGCAAATGATCATTGCCTTGCGAAGGCCTAGTAGTTTCCTAGGGACAAGTCAAACCTGTGGGGCTAATGCCTTGTCTTCCTAGGAGTGGCATTTAGCAAGAGAAATAAAATCAAGATGGTTGGAGCAAAGATAAAAGTGAGTTGAAGAAAAAGGATTTAGTGTCGCCTTGCGAGGGCCTGGTAGGTTCTTGGGTACCGAGACATGACCAAAGGCCGATGCTCTATTCTCCTTGGGTCACAATATGCCCAAATCCCTCCTTTTTACATGCTCGAATATAAAATATTAAAGAAAAAATATGGTAAAAGAAAAATAATATGTGACTTTTTATACACCAGGCTATAAGAGTCCTCGCCTAGTAGGAGTTCCTAGTCTATTTGTCCTAGGTTAAATAGATGGGTTACACCACCACTTAGGATGACTCCTTTGATAGTTCTTTTTAGTCAGTCTGTGTTGGAGCAGTTGATTAGCCACTAACTCCCAATCTCTATCGTCAGACTATGCTTGGCCTATCCCTTGTGGACTTTATGCTTTGATTTCGTGGGCGGGATAGGGTGAGAGTTGTGTTTGGGCTCTATTGTGTATCTTATTTGAAGCAGCTTGATGTTCTTTATAAGTTATCATTGTGCATATCAGTTTGTGGATTCGATAGGCTTGATTGTCCTATCCCGTGGTCGCCAATGAGAGATAATTTTAAAGTCGGAGACTTGTAAAAGAGACATTTTTGGTACAAAATGAAATGGTTACAGGTCAAGGAGCTAGAGTTTTTCTAGATGCATTTTGATGCCAAGAATCCAATGCAAGTGTCCCTTCATCAATTAGAGTCTGTTTGACCACCCATTTAAGGGCCACAAGGCTTGGTGTTATGAAGCAACTACTAGATCTGGAAGCAAGAAAGCATGTGATGGAGGCTAGGGTGATAGATTTCGATCCCAGAAAGTCACCGTCTAGTTGTCAGATTGAGATTCCGAGGCCATTTGCCCCTCCAACTGGGTCGAAACCACTTGTAGCCGTGTAAAAAGGAAAAAGTTGATCTAGATAATTTAGAGATTAAAGCTAAACCATAATTAAGATGAAATAACTCAAAAATGCTCGCAAGATGTGGGGGGGAGGGAGACGTGTTTTTTTCGGAGCCCCTTCCTCCATTTAAAAAAATGCATTTTTTGTCACTGCAATCATCTTACTCCTCCTCTTGGGCCTGAGTTGCATCAAATTTTCACTCTCCATCACTCCTATCCTTGCGAATAATGATGTAGTAATCAGTAAGATCAAAATTCAATTTTTATCTCCTATTTCTCACTCCTCTTTGTTCCTTGTTCATATGGCTGCATATAAGAGAGAGAGGGAGGGCTGATTTGATGAATTTGTGATGGACAATGGTTTAGAAGTGTAATGGCATGTAGATCGGGTAACCTTGATGCATCAATAGAGCAGTAGCTAGAAAATTGCATCAGCAGCTCCATTTGCTCAAAATGTGAGATGTACATATGTGAATTTTCAAGCAAGTGATCTTTATTTAGTTTTTATGATGAATCGTTAGCGCACATGATGAATCATTAGCGCACATGATAAAAAGATAGGTGCAAATGATTGAAATGTATTTGTTGATGTTTGCAATTTCAAATTTTCATTTTTTTTCTTATATTTAAAATAATAAAATCATAAAATTCAAAATATGAGATTTAACGAAAAATGGTGTTGTTCTTAGATTTTGGAGATCAAATTATGTTCACATGGCATGAAAATCAATACATTGATGGATCATACTTCATATAAGCCATACAAATCAAAATCTCAAAAAAATCAATAATTTATGTTGAAATAAATGGAAAAATATATAGAAAATAATAAAAAGAAATTTAAAAATAGTTTTAAGTGTGAAAAAATTTACCAAAAATTAGGAGAATATTTGTCAATATGTAATGAAGGTAAAGCATGAGGGTTTACCTCGAATTGCCTTTATCTATGTGTTAAAGTGCATGTTTTAGGGCTTGTTTCTATGAAAAATTGTCACAAAATCTCCTTGCATTTGTGCAATCAATCTAAACATAAATGGTAGGGGGTGTGGGGCTGTAATGGAAAGACATTTGACTAAGTTGTTGATTTCTTTGCATACCTTAGTATATAGGCCATGGTTCGTATGAGTTTTAAGAGGTTCAAAGCATAGCAAGGGTTAGCCCAGTGATGTTCCTTAACAACGCAGTACAACGTTAGTAGAAAGAAATCATGAAAAGATTCTTTATGCACTTCACGTTGGCTGGTTAATTACGGTTTGCCATACACTTTGCATATGCAATCTGAATATGGTATTAGAAGATAAATTTTTAGATGCATTGCAATTGTATGTCTAGGTAATGACCAACATTGAGAGTGTAAGTTTCCCCTTTGCTATAAGATAGTGTACTATTTTTAGAAAATCAATTAAGTAAGAAATACATACAATCTCTGGATCATTGCGTTTATATTATGAGAGGACTCTATTATGTTTGTGTTCTATGTGTAAGATGGCGCATCTTGGGGCCAATCCCCAAGATGTAGGAGAGTTGTTATGAGCCACAGCATTCTCCTAGGGGGAGCTCTTTTTGTATGTGAATCGAGGCGTCAATCACCTGTATGTTTAGATACTCCTTCTATTGGAGTTGGGAAGGGAAATTGTTAGACTACAAATTGATATAAACACATTATTTATTTAGAGTATTGTGTAGCCTCAAGACACTCTTGGCTAGGAGAGGCTATGAGGGTGGTTTGGTAAGCATAGGAGGCCTAGCTAAAGCCCTACACCTAGTGTTTGGCCAGTTTTAGGTCATGACATTCCAATCAAGAATTTGAGCTTTTTTAGGCAATATTGCTAAGCTCTAGTTTCTTCCCAACATTCTTGGTTAGTAATGCATAGGCTAGGGACTAAGAACTCTATGGGCATGATGGTCTCTGTGCCATATGTAAGTCAAAGTGGGGCTTGTAAGATATCTAATTGGCCCACAATGATACCATAAGCTTATGATCCCAGTCTAAACATGGCGCTAGGATGATTTTGGTCAATACATTAATGAGAATCTTGTTCGTGGCTTCTGCCTAGCCATTCTCTTGGGGATAATAAGGACTAGACTTTCTATGGATGACCAAGAATGTAGACAATAAGTGCTCAATCACTTCATTAAGAAAGTGTTTCCCTTGGTCATTGACCATTTTGATGGGGCAACTGAAACATGAGATGACTTGCTCTTAGAGAAACCATGTGATGGTTCATGTGTCATTCTTATGGGTTGCCCTTGCCTCAACCCATTTGGTCATGTAATCTATGGCTCTGATGATGTATCAAGCCAATGAGTATTCGATGCTAGAATCATGAAGTATATACCCCATTTTTTAAAAGATTGGTGGGTAATTACTAGTGTGATTTCCATTTTATCCTTTCTAATAGGTGATTTTGTTCATTGGCACTCATCACAATGTTTAACAAATCTGGCCACATCCTTAAAAAGAGGGTGGGCCACCACAATTGGGCTCGAAGCACTTTTTAAGCTATAGTATTTGCATTAAAGTGTCCTCTAGCAATGCCACCATGTACCTCCTGTAGCACATCCTCAATTTCATGCTTGTAGATGCACCACCTAAGAAGACTATGCTAGCCTAGGTGACATATTTGACCTACAATCAATTGATAGGGTCAATTCTTAATCAAGAGGTGTATTAGTCGAGCTTTTTCAATTAGTTATTTTGATAGGTCTTGCTTGAGAATATATAGAATATCATTAGCCTAATTAGGTATGAGATCGGCCTTAAAGAGGTAAGCTTTCTTGTTAACATGGAATAGATGAGCATCAAGGAGTTGATAATAAGCACTTGTGGCCTTTTCACCATTGGTCACTCGTGATAAGTGATTGGCAATGAAGCGTTGTTTCTCTTTGCATACAATAACCAAGAAATAAAAATCCAATAGTAACAAGAGCCATTCAGTGATGTGTCCCATGGCACAATGTTTATTTACAAGATATAGCAGTGCTTGATATGGTCAACAAAGAGAATGTGAAAGGCATAGTGAGAAGATAATGAAGAAACTTTCTCATAGCATAAATCATCACCAATTCCTCTCTTTCAGTCAATTTCTTATTATTGATACATACAAACAAGAATATTCTCGTACTTCTTGAGTACTATGACATTTGGTGATACCCATTCCATATGCTCGATTTCATAGATGGATCCCACTTTTCGTAACATGTCAATCTCTTCCATGACATGACGGGTATATTGAGGGTTCATAGGATAGGGTCACTCCTTGACAAGCTTGGCATCATCTTTGAGAGGAGTCATGTGGGTGAGAAATTGTGAAGTCTTCCTTTTCTTTGAGTGAACTTTTCCAAGCAAGATGGGAAAACCGAGAAGCACATGCCAAAGCACATGATATAGAGTAGGGTAAAGTAGGAGATTTTTCTTCCTACTGGATGTTTATTCTTAGATTTGACATACATAGACCATGAATACATGTTACATGTATTGTTAGTTTAAAACAATAATAACAATAATATTTTCCTCATTTCTCTTCCTCCCTCTCACATACTCTCTCTCAATATGTTTCAATATGTTTGCTTGTGTCTAAATAGTTCATTCTAACTATAGAAAGCATGCTTTCCATAATAAGACGTGTGATCACTAGCCGATGAATGAGACTAGATGCATTGGATATAAAGAAGATCTGACGTTGTTTGAAGCATCCAGTCTAAACATGTCCCTAGCTTTTTCGTGAAGCATAAGGCATAAGTCATACCTAAAAGAAAATAGGTCTAGAACTAGCCTAGGGGTGCAAGACATGGAAAAAAGATTTCATGCTCAACATGCTTCTTCTACCTCTGGCAAGTAGTTGGTGGATTTGGCCCATGGTTCAACAAAGGAAATGGGTTCTATGATGTAGCAGACAAATGTGGGATTGCATAGCATTTGTAGGAAGTGTTTAGAGCAAGTCCATCGCTCGATTACTTTGGATGAAGATAGTCACATGCCAGAGTTTGTTACAATGTCAGAAAACAAGTATGATACTCATCAATGTGCCTCATCACAAATAGGTAAAAAGCTTGCTATTAAAGAGAAAAAGTTTCGAAAAACATACTACTATTTGGTCAAACTAGGCAATGTGGGCAATATATATGCAATAATGATGTGAAAGATGGTCGTGGTGTACCTACATCTTGCTTCTAGTGTCAACAAAAGTATCATAGTGGTGTTAGTTGAGGGATTCATTTGGTTTTGCAACATCTTGAATACACACTCATGGGTGGCTAATGAGCATCATGTTGGGGGACCACTGCAAGAGTGTGGCTAGTGATTGAGGGGCACAAGTTTTCTTCCATCATATGTGATAATGCTTCAAAACAATGTGTTTGTCTTGCAAGATGCTAGCCTTATTGCCAAGGAAGCTCCATCTACATATATTCCTACAAGTATTCCTAGTGGATATTGGTTGAAGTATCAAGATGGTAAAGTAGTTAAATGGAGATGAGAAAGGAATTTCAAGAAAATATTCAAAAGGATGGGACTCTAGATGCAAATGTTATTCATGAGGCCATTGTGTTGAGCAACAAGACACATGTGTTCTATGGTAGTACAAAAGGAAGCAAATCTCTAGGCATCAATTACTCTCTATCAATTGTAGAGTTTCCTTGCTACACATGCACTAATTTTCACAAGAGAGAAACAAAGCATCAAGTTTACATTCCATTCAAGCATTTGTACTATGTATTCTTGAATGTTCTAGGCTTGGGCCCCCTATCACATGAGTTCATTCATCATGTTGCTTTAACAATGGTTGAGATGTTTTAAGCTTTGGAAGCACGAAGAATCAATGTTCCCATTTAGAGAGACACATAGTGCAAGAGTGATAGTTACACTTAATACTCTTTTTTTTTGCGTAAATAGATGTGGGATGCTATGAGACAGCATCACTACAATGAAAGTTTCCTCCTATGTATCTGCTTCATTTTGGCATGCAATGTTTTTAAGATTAGATTTTCATGTTTTGTTCTCATACATGATGTTTTGCTTTTGTGTTGGTTTTTAAGATGAACACAAAAAGCATGCCTCTTATTTATGAAGTTATGATCTTGGCATTCTTGAAGCTAGAACTCTTTCCTTGAAGAAGCATTTTGCTGTCATTAAAATAGTTACATACATGTGAACATTTACAGGGTCCAATCTACAAGTAGGCTTCTCATTCATGTGTCTTATTCGTATGTTGATTTGGACAACCAACCCTAAAAGCATACCTTTTGTTCATGTAGTTGTAATTTTAATACTCTTTCTTTCAACTATGTTTTTAGGAGACAGTTTCTTGGCATTCTCCATAAATGGATAGGCTAGGAAATTGTATCAAATGTGATACTTTGCTACATGTTACACAAATTTTATTTTATTCTTGGAAAGCTTTCTTGAAAAAAGGGATTCCTCAACTTGCGATATGATACCCTTAAGAACATAATAGTTCTAGGCAAAAATGTCGAAGCATTCTTTACAGAAGCTAATCAATTATTCCTCATCCTCTACATTGAGGTCCTTAGCAATGTAAACAGTCTTAAGGGATTCCCTTGGCACCACAACGTTTACTTCTTTGACCTTTGACCTTTGCCAATCTGTCACGTGCCTACCTAACAGTTCCCTAGTAGCACATTTTAGTGGTCCATCAGGGAACTATCCTAGATGGCTTCACCAGGCACTCGTGAGAATGCACAAGGTCTATCATCTAGGTTTCCCAAAGTCCATCCCGTAACGGAAGGTACCGGCCATCCCCACAAGGATTAACTTGCAAGCTCAGGGTCCTAATTTGACAATTGAGGTCTTGATGCATCAGCTAGCTCCATTGGAGGTGTCCCACAAGGGCTTCTTGTCTGCTTGGAGCGATCGTAGTTACCCTTGGTTCATGGAGTGCAACACTTTTTTCCAGCAAACTAGTTAGGATTCAGGGAACCTTAACGGAGTTCTGGCACAACCGCTACACCTTTCCCCTAAGATAATTATTGATCAAGGTTTTAAGACTCGACCCTAGGTAAGTCAATGCTTGACTCTACCTAATTTCTCCTAATTAACGTTTCATTCAATCTCTTGAAAGAAGCTCCCAACTTACCAGGACCACCCATCCATAGGACGAATCCGTCAGGGATCTCGCCCGCTTGCTTCCCACAAACGGGTTTCTTTAGTTTTCTAATTACCTATCACATTAAGCTATGACATATAAAAGAAGCTTCATTGATTAACCCATTATCATAGGTTCCTTTGTGTAATTTTATGACACAACACAAACAGAGAAAAACAATCTTTTGGCAAAACATATTTATTTATTATTTTGCAAAAGTTATTTACAATGCTTTTCCCCTTCTGCCTATGCAGAAGATAAAACCTCCATTCATCGAAAAATCCCTTCTGTCTATGTAGAAGAAAGCAAACCCTCCAAGATTTCCGTACCTTCACTAGTACCAGGGACTCTAGGATCCCATCCTGATTCGCATGAGGGTCAGGCAGTTCCTAGGAGCGATCGAGAGATTTACGGCCAGAGCCCCCTGACACTCACACCTCCTCCTGCCTAATGGATTCCTCACTGAGTGACCTCTCACCATCGGGGCCAGTCCAAAGCTCCTCGTGGCGGTACAAAACAATCCCCCTTAGAGTAGGGTTCCGCATCTAGCCATGGGGGAGGCATAGCGCGATCTTTTCTCTTATTATCTTGATTATATATTTACAATCAAATCTAACTGTTTCAAGCACAATTAATCATTCTTGTGCAACCATCAATACATGCACAAATTAAAAAAAGAAACAGCAGCAAGTGTTTTTAGCATAGGAAGTATCCCCACCTAATTCTAGGGTTTCTCTTTTAAGGTCCCACCTTATTCTTAGGGTTTCATTTCCTACTTGCAACTTTTTTTATCCAGATCCGCAAGTTATTTCACGAATCTAAAGTCTATTTTATCCTTATGAAAACTTGGTATTTCTTCCCTTAAAGATAATATGGGCATTTATACCTATGGTAGGCAATTCATGCGTTGTCCTGTCCTAACCCACACTTAGCAGGATTTCAAATGCTTTTCCAAGTCTGTCTAGACATTAGAATTTCTATCAACAAATTCTTATCAATGTCCAATAAGTCTTATAGACTTTCAATATTTATTTAATTTCCTGAAACTGATAGTGTCAGGGTTGTCGAGTATTTCATAATTGTTTTTGCTTCAACATCCTCGATGTTTTAGGTAAGGTTTTCTCGTTGATTCATATGTGGGTCGACTCATGATATTGATGTTCTCGCTAATATAACCATTAATATTAACATTGTGTGTATTTTTAGCAAGAAAATAATTTTTTTAAAATTCTGCTCGTATTCTATGGTTTAATTGACAATGTCTGGCCATTTGTTGAACTTTCAACATTATCTAGGAAGATCAATTTTCATTTAGCTATGTCATAAATGCAATGCTAATTGTTTTGCTGAATAAGATTTTTATCGAAATTTTTCATAAAATATTAGCTTTCATATTTACACTTACATGAAAGGACAGCTTTCATCTAGAGAGCGTAATTAATAGATGCATAAACTGTTAACTGCTATCTATGATTTGTAGTTAGATTAATCAGATTATAATCCGTAGAATTATGATGTAAATAATTGTAGGTGGATATTGCATGAAATAAGTAAAGGATTATATGCGCATTCAATATTAGTTAAATAAAATAACTCGATATATCTACTGTCAAATGTGGCAAGGTTAAGTATTGATTAACACTTGCAAAAGTCTATTTAAAAGCCCTATAAATTGTCTCGTTTTCGTATTTTTACTAGAAAATTCACTATTTCTTAGGGCAAATCAATGCTAAGAAGATAATGGACTGAATCTTCAAAAAAAAATGTGAAGAACAACTTAATCCCTCCTAGTATATCATATTACCTACAAACTCCCAAAAATTGAAATAGAAGGATATCACATAATCTTCATAAATAGTTTGTGAAATGGTATTGCTTATGTTGGATAAGTTAATCCCTAAATGGAAAATTCATGTCGTGCTTAACAAAGTTGAAAGAATTATACTCATCACTTCTTTATGGGGAGGAGGATACTCATTAGATTGTAAGGTTACCTTAGGTTAAGGAACTACCTTGTCCATGTGAAGTTTTGAGCTGCACGATGGTGTGATTGCCATTGCATCATTATATATTTGAAAAGATTGTTTGTGTTTACTAGAATCTAGATCTTTGATTAAAAACATTGACAAACATGATAAAAGGAAAGATTGCACTAAGCTATCTCCAAGTTAGTTGCGAGACCCACTCCAAGGGGGTCACGGTTATTGCTTCGAGAGGCTTAGACCGGCTTCATAGAGGAAAGGTCTATCTGTAGGGATAGTCTCGAGCAGTAGGAAATGTGGATACAAGGGGGGACTCTTGCTATAAATTTTGCATTATTGCTAGAATCTAACAAGCCCCTTCATGACCTAGGATGGGATCATGAAACCCTAATACTAGTTACAAGGGAGGAATCTTGGTGGGCAAAATACCCTCGTGGAATTCTCACTACACGATATAGGCCTTATACCGATGTTAAAAGCGACAAAAATGTAAATAACAAAATTTACCCCTATCGTCGCAAAAAGCGTCGTTATTGGCAATGCCAGAGAACAGTCGGTATTAGCGTTATTATTAGCGTCGCTACCGACGCAAACAACGACGCTCTGCGATGCTAATAACTACGCGTGCAGGTAATTTTGCGACGCTAATAGCGACGGTAACAGGGGAAAAAAATTTTGTGGCGTACTGTGTGCTTTATTTGGGCCATACAAAATAGTTTCTGCACTGTGTACAATGCTGGTGTAAACAAAAACAAAGTGTACTTAAATCATAACACTGATACATGAAATAAATACATGATCGCATAATGAAAGTGACTTGTACAATCATGGCAAGATATCACTACTACATAGAAAATATCTACACAAATCAAGCGACAAAAAAAGAAGGGCATGTGAGCTCCAAGGATCCAAGGGCGAGCTATACATCCTCGCCATCCGAAAGCTCGTCCCACCGCAAAGGAGCATCGAACGAACTCTACAAAAAAAAGAAACAACTACACATCAATCCACCATATAATAATGCATTCTAATTAAACATAGTAACTATGAACAAGAAAGATGAGTGACTTACAGAGCCGCCGCGTCTATATAATCGATCGATCAATGTAGTGAGACTGTGCCTCTTTGCATATCGAGTCTCAAGGCCGATCGGATCGCGATTGTAATGGAGTGCTACAAAGAAAACAAAATACAAACTATTAGAAACATGATTGTCAGTACAAAGGATATTGCAAAACAAAATACTAACTATTAGAAACATGATTGTCAGTACAAAGGATATTGCAAAAAGAAAAGGATATTGCAAAAAGAAAAGCAAGCAAAACAAAAGAAAAACTTACAAAGTCCTCTAGATATATCATGTGGCTACCACTCCCAAGATGATGGATCACTCCGGTCTCTAGTTGTGCTCTCGCCGCCTCGCACTACTGACTTCAACATCCTGGAGAATCTGTAGCCTCCTCCCTTAGTCGGTGCCAGTCGTCTGCGTCTAGCCACTCGAGCTTTGCAACCCCACTCTTGAGTGCTTTGCATGCGTCCGATCATCTGTGTGACATATATGCACACATGCAGTCCATCATCCAGCCCGTAGAAAATCTATCTGCTGTGGCTGGAACCGGAAACTCCTCATGTAAGGATGCTACTATGTAGTCCTTGCTCCCCTCCAATATGTTTTTCCAATGATCTAAGACGTTGTGCCGAAAAAATTATTAGCACAACTCTCTCATGCGAGCCATCATCCTCCTCCCCTCATCATTCATGATGATGGCTCTCCTAACCTATCATCGACAAGATAGGCATATCCCTCTAGGGAATGCCTAAGACAGGTCCTCTTTCACCTGCGACCACGCTCCTGGGCATATCCAGGAGAACCCTATACATCCGGTGAACTGATCGGGATAGTATTTATCAGTGTAGCACCCATAGAGGTGCCACCTGCAGACGGCTAAGCAAAAGCTGGAGTAACTAGAGTAGATGTCCCCACAGGTGTGACAAATCCTGGAGGTGACACAACTCTAGCAGAACGACGAGATGGAGACACCGCGTCTGTGCCTCCACAACAACCACCTGAGCCACACTCCCTGGAACCATCACGAGAGCTAGGAGTAGCACCTGTATCCCGTGCCAACCATGGGCTCACTGCCTCTGTATCTCTACAACATCCCCCTGACCCTGAAGCACTCCCTCCCTCTGGCCCAAGTCTGGAGCGTTGACCTCATCTGCTCGAAGCTGAAGCATCTGATCGCACTGAAATAGATGTAATAGAGCGGCCTGACGATGTTCGAGACAACTCCTGGTCTGCCATGAATCTCGCCATCTGATCTAAAGACATGTGCGTGAAGATATCTTGCAACTCCTCATCGCTCATCCCTCAACTCATCCTGATGATCTAAGTATCCAAAAAGGTCACCTGCACAAACAAAAAATGATGTTAGCATAATCAATTTAAATCATACAAAGCACGGTAATATAAATTCTAAAAAAAATCTCACTTAGAATGCATATCTTATGTATCCTTATAAGCGATTAGTCAACGAATTGAGTAAGTGGATGCTCCAAGTATGAAGTATTCTATGATTCCATATCAATCTCGTGACACAACTCCGCATACACTGGAAGGTCGATAGACATGTCACCACAAAAGGATGAGTCCATCTCATTCTCAAAGAATTCTTGGACTCCTATATTTTCATCATTGTTAGCTGATGCTGGCTCCTCTACATGCTCCAAGCTTTCAGTGGCCTCCACCCCTTGCAATATCGACCCCTCTATTTGCATATTGTCCTCATCTATGCTCGGAACATCGCTTTGATCGTATACTCTCGCACTTTGGGGAGTTGAAGGTATAACATACCACCATTGAGGTTATCAGGGGTTTGGATAGAAGATTACCTATTCACAAACACGTACAAGAGAGATTAAACTATTGTGACATGTACCATGTCGTAATACAATTAACAAACAAATGAGTTCATGTACCTGTTCACAATGGGTCGGCAACACAAAGGTGTCGCGCAAATCCGTTCATTTTTTTCGGGAATCTATTTCGAGAAATCTAGATGGACCTTGTCGAACTATTGCTCCAGCTCCTTCAAGTACCACTTTGAACCACTGCACATCGAATAGTATCATGGAGAAGCTAAGGTAATCCACCGTAACAATACTTTGCAAGTTCCCAAAATACTCCATCTCATTTATAGCCATGTTTGGATCCGTTGCTCGTCGTCGGCTCTCTTGCTCGAACCTTGCCATGATACCACAGTTCATTGTGGAGCGCATTTTGTCAATACGATCCATGTAAAAATGCGGTCTACACGACCACGCTACACTATATATTTTATACTGTACATTAAAACACTCAAATTAGTTGTCGCATATAAATTATAGATACGACAAATCCTAAACACATCATCACCTTTGGACTACATCCCCTAGAGAATTCTCGCTTTTCAATTGAGACTTCCGCCCCTTCGTGAGATGCTGCGGTCAAAGCTCCATGCAACCATCGCGTCGACATGAACCGCGGCATCTCCTCCATGCCCTCAGGATATCGAATCAGTCGATGGCGCGTACTACATCGAAATTTAGATCGCGCTTCCTCTTGATCTTGCCTAGCAATCTGGTACGTGGCAAGCCACGTCTCCATAGAGGCATGGTGCAACATACAAAAGCGATTCACCTTCTCCTCCATTGTAGCATTCATTCTTTTTTCTACCCCATTTCCAACCACCACATCTCCGGTCAGTCTATCATCATCCTTCAACGACCATAGCATTTTGTTGTCTGGATCCACCGTTGGTAGTCATTGTGAAATATGCACTAGCGCCTTAGATACCAATCAACCTTCAACCACGCTACCTTCTGGTCGAGCTCGTTGTCACACAAAGCCTTTCAGGTTTTTCATGAAGCACTCCAAGAAGAACATCCATCGTGTATGGATAGGTCCAGCAATCTCCACTTCATCTACAAGATGCACAAGAAGGTGGATTTGTATCGTGAGCATGCTAGTAGGCAGGTATTTCTCAAAGAGACAGACTGTCTCCACTGCTCCCCACCTCGTGGATTCAATAGAGAACATCTTAATCTCCTTCTGTGAGATCCATTGCACTAAAGTTGACAACCTGTAAATGGCCTCGCGTATTTCTGAAGTAAGGCATCTTGCGATCGTGATCGGTAGTACAAACTACCACAAATGAGAAAGCATTATGAAAAATGGCTACACTCCAAATAGCAAAATGCACACGCCAATTATAATCCATTCGTAGTACAAACCTGACATATCTTATGCCAGTCACGGGATTTTAGCCTTGATAATTGGTCGTCTTTAGAAAATGTAAACCTGCAAAGTGTGGATAGACTTGACTATTTGCTTCACAATGCGCTCTTCTTTAGTGGACAAAACCCAAGGAGCGCAAGGTAGCTGCACGCAACTATCAGCACTCGACTGCAGCCAAAGCGCCTCCATCTTACCTACCTCCTTCAAATCCATTCATGCCCCTATAGTATCTCTCTTTCCTATGCTGTGGTCCCATAGCAAGCTGCCCACATTCTTGAAAATATGCATGGGATCCAACAAGTGGTTGATCTGTAAGTGGGTCCAATATGGCAACTCGTAGAAAACTGAGAACCGTCGCATTTCGTTTGGATGTGACTCCACGTGAACCATTTTCAGCTCATGCTAACTTGCGGCATTCATATGTGTTGGAGATCGTCCAAGAAAACCTTCCCTGAGTTCATGATCCTCTGGCAAGAAAGCGGCGTGTCCTTGATATACCATCTTCTTCATGGTTCGTGACCTTCGGGAGTCTAACTATGGCCCACACAATGGACATGCATGATAACCTGAGGTAACCAGACATGTTGCAACACCTTTATCCAGTGAATACAAACTTGAATCAGATAAAATATAGATATTACCAATGAGAACGGAAGCCTATTTACCTGAGCACTCTCCGAATCTCAAAAATTCATGCATCATCCACATGAGAATGGCTCGAATATTGGTGGACCGTCGACCATCGCACTTGGTCATAACTTGTATGGTGACCCCCTCCTCCCACAAAATCTTAAGCTCATCGACTAATGGACAAAGATACACATCCATATTTTTGACTTTGTAGCGGCCAGGGACGAGTAAGCTAAGAATGAGATGTCCTTTCTTCATAGAAAGCCAAGGAGGGATATTGTAGTTGACAAGGACTATAGGCCACACACTATAAGAAATTGAGCGCAGACCGAATGGATTCGCACAATCCATTGCAAGACTGAGCCGAAGATTCCTTGGCTCTCGAGCAAAGCCTGGGAAGGTAGAGTCAATGTGGCTCCATGCGCGTGAATCCGTTGATATTCGTTGAACTCCATCTGTAGACCTATTCTGTGCATGCCACGTTGTCAAGCTCGCCGTGCTGGACGTATGAAACATGTGGTTCATATGGGGGATAAGCGAAAAGTGTTTAAGAACTTTTTAAGGGATGGTTTGCCCTTGCAAGTTCTGTCGATACGTGTGAGCACCACACTTTGGACATGTCTCCATAGTCTCGTATTCTCCTTGAAACAGTATGCAATCGTTGATACATGCACGGATACTATTGTAGTCCATACCAAGCTTTCGTAAAACATGTCATGCATTATCACGAGACTCAGACATAGTATTTGTAGGTGGTAATATATGATATTTCAGTAACCTGAAGAAAATCATAAAATACCTTGAAAAAGCACAAATGTTTTTAATGATAGTGCCAAAAAGAAATCAACGAAGCATATGTACAAGGTATCTAAACAACTCGTTCACACTCGCATCGCTCCACCCGTATTTTGCTTGCACACTTAGGAGTGCAAGTAGTGTCTTCAGGCGAGATACTTGGTGCCCATCATATAATGGTATGGATGCTTCCTCTCTAAGCAGATCAGAAGTCTTGACATCCATGGGAATCAATGAATCGATCATTGCCTCCATCTCAGGCTCCAAGATTGTAAATAGGTTTGGAAGGCTGCCTGTCTCCTCTGGCATTGATGGTATATATTGGGTAGTACCTTCCAAGTGGTGGATTGGCTTAGGCACTCTATTCATCGCATGCCCACGAACTCTTCTAATTGGCCGTAAAGGGTGCACTCCTCCTTGGGACGAGACGTCACCTCCCTGGATAGAAAATTTGTCAGCCACACCCAATCTTCTTGTATATGGTATTCAATTAGCTTGCGAGGACAATGCATGATTGATATTAACTTTTCTTACCATTTGCTGAAAATCCAAGATCGACTGATCAATGATCTCAGATTGAAACTCGCCGAAGCGTCGTACGTGTTCTAAGACAATCGATGTTTTTTTCTAATTGCCAGCTTGCATTGAGAGCAAGGACATGGAACACGCTGATTAAGATGCACCTCGCGATCTTGAACAACAAGACATTTATCATTTTCCACTGCATTACGACAAACAATTTGTTTTTGTTATCATTCTTTTTTTCTTTCTTAAATTGTTTGAGAAGGGATTTCTTCTATTGTAACTCAGCAAAAATTAACGTATGTAAAGTCTCCACCCACCCACCCAAAGATTAATATATATATGTCGGAGTGTTTCCCGTCTTGTGGTATTACACCGGACCTCGCCACCACTCTCTCTTTGTTCTTTATCCATTCATTATCTCCTCTCCTTCCATCTCTCTCTCTTTTTCTCTTTCTTTATTATTTTGTATGTTTATTCCCTCTCTCTCTTTCCTTCTTCTTTTTTCTCTTCCTCCCTCTCTCTCATTCTCTTTAACGATCACGACTACAACGAAGACCACTACCACTACCACGACTACGACTACGACCACTATAATAAACAAGAAAAGAAGAAGAAGAAGAAAACTACTACTACTACTACAACAATAAACAGGAAAAGAAGAAAAAACTACTACTACTACTACAAACAACCACAATTAATTTCCTTTTCTCTCTTCCTTTCCCTCTCTCATTTCCTCTCTCTCCCTCACCCTCTCACTCTCTTTCTCTCTTTCCCTATCAGGTTTATTATGTTTAACGCCTTTTCTCTCTTTTTCTCTCTCCTCTCCCTCTCTCATTTCCTTTTGCTCTCTTCCTCTCCTTCTCTCATTTCTTCTCCCTCCCTCACCCTCTTCCCTCTCTTTCTCTCTTTCCCTATTATGTTTAATATTTTTTCTATCTCTTCTCCCTCTCTTATTTCCTTTTCTCTCTTCCTCTTCCTCTCTCATTTCCTCTCCCTCTCTTTTTCTCTTTCCCTATTATGTTTAATGTTTTTCTCTCTCCTCTCCCTTTCTCACTTCCTCTCCATGTTTAATGTTTTTTCTCTCTTTTTCTCTCTCCTCTCCTTCTCTCATGTTCTTTCTCTCTTTCCCTATTATGTTTAATGTTTTTTCTCTCTCCTCTCCCTCTCTCATTTTCTCTCCATGTTTAATGTTCTTTCTCTCTTTTCCTATTATGTTTAATGTTTTTTCTCTCTCCTCTCCCTCTCTCATTTCCTCTCCATGTTTAATGTTTTTTCTCTCTTTTTCTCTCTCCTCTCATTCTCTCATTTTTTCTCTCTCCTCTCCCTCCCTCACCCTCACCCTCTCTCTCATTTCCTCTCCCTCTCTTTCTTTCTTTCCCTATTATGTTTAATGTTTTTTCTCTCTCCTCTCCCTCTCTCATTTCCTCTCCCTCCCTCACCCTCACCCTCTCTTTCTCTCCTTCCCTATTATGTTTAATATTTTTTCTATCTCTTCTCCCTCTCTCATTTCCTTTTCTCTCTTCCTTTTCCTCTCTCATTTCCTCTCCCTCCCTCTTCCTCTCTCATTTCCTCTCCCTCCCTCTCCCTCTCCCTCTCTTTCTCTCTTTTCCTAGTATGTTTAATGTTTTTCCCTTCCTCTCCCTCTCTCATTTCCTCTCCCTCCCTTTCTCTCTTTCCCTATTATGTTTAATGTTTTTTCTATCTTCCTCTCCCTCTCTCTTTCCCTATTATGTTGAATGTTTCCCTCTCTTTCCTCTCCCTCCCTCTCCCACCCTCTCCCTCTCTCATTTCCTCTCCCTCCCTCTCCCTCTCTTTCTCCCTTTTTCTATTATGTTTAATGTTTTTTCTCTCTTCCTCTCCCTCTTAAATCCTCTCCCTCCCCCTCTCTTTCTCTCTACCTCCCTCTCCTTCTCTTTCTCTCTTTCCCTATTATGTTTCCCTCTCCCTCCCTCTCTCCCTCTCCCTTTCTCATTTCCCTATTATGTTTAATGTCTCCCTCTCTCATTTCCTCTCCCTCCCCCTCTCTTTCTCTCTCCCTCTCCCTCCCTTTCTCTCTCATTTCCTCTCCCTCTCAATACACACGAATTATACCAAAAACAAGTAAAAGAAAGAGAAAACACAAAAGCACAGCAAGAATGGACAATGCACTCACCGTAAAGGCCCGAAGAAAGGTTTGGCGGCTCCTCTTCGCGACGACGGCTCCTCTTCGCCCTCCATACACCTCCTCCCCTTCTTTGCAAATGGCGGCGGCGGTGAGAAGCCTTCTTTCTCCCTCTTTCTCTCTTTCACTCCCTCTCAAATGCAAGATGTTCGCTCTCCCTCTTGCTCTCCCTTTCGCTCTCTCTTTCGTGAATGTGCGCAAAATGATGAGCTCGGGTTTCGGCCCGCGTTTTTTTCGTCTGGGTACTGTCGCTATATAGCGATGCAAATAGTGACGCCGCTATTTCTCGTCGCAAATGGCCGTTGCTATACCCTCATATCCTTGTAGTGTCTGTATACCTTCTGTAGGATCGAAAAGATGAAAATTGTAATAAACTTCCAATATAATAAAGGATTTTGTTTTACTCCAGGTTTGTTTGAATTGTATGCGTGTCCGTGAGATAAATTATGTGAAAGAACCTGTGATTTAATGGACAAAATAAGAAAACTGGTTGTATATGTTTCAATAAATGTGATGTAGGTAATTAAAAAACTAAAGATGATATCGTCATTAAAGGAAAGTGGGTGGGCGTGACCCCCGATGGGTCCGTCCAATGGTAGGGTGGTTCCGGCTAGTTGGAAGCTTTTCTAAATCGGTGATAGAAATAGGAAAATGATAAATTGACCAACTAGTCACTATGTAGAACCGACTTGCATTGTTTTAGGGAGTTGGAATGGGATTTTGAGTTATGGGCAGGAGGGTTGATGTACCGCACTCCCCTTTGTCTCTCGTTCTCTTTCAACCAAGTGCAATGGTAAGTTCGCTTCAGTTCGAGTAATCTTGTAGGAAGTGAAAACTCGAAATCACTAATGTTAGATAGCTGTTAAGAGACCCATCTGATTTTAGAAACTCGAAAATTTAGATCGATCCTAGTGTATTCGGTCGGAACTCTTCTGTTGCGATGTAGGGTTTAAGTGGCAAACCTCGTGATACTCCAAAGGGAGCACCGAGCGGCGTCATTTGGAAAACCTGCTGATGGACTACAAAAAGGTGTGCCTTAGAACAAGCTTGGTAGACACCTCACAGATCGATCCATTTACCATCCTAGGGCCTTCGATGCTCACTCTCCCAACCTTACTTTATATGCGAGTGATGGCATGTACGGGAATGGGAATACTACATTTGTCGTTGATCAGTTCCACTGTGAATATACTCAAAGAAATAGATGGCACTATTGTCTTGCTACTATTTGCCTTGTACAGTGAGAGCTTTTCATGATTCACCTTTTCCATAGACAAAAGGTTTTGGATATTATCTTCTTGGGTTTAATATAATTACTTGATATCTTGTTACTTTTATATCATAGAGATATTGGCTTTCTGGATAGCTTAAAGGGATAAGTTATTCACTCATTTGCAACAAGTTCTCTTTCCTAGTGGATTAATGTATCTACAAAGTTTTAGAAATCACAATGCAAAAACAACATTTTTTAGACATTGTTGCTTGCTATTTCAAGGGATAGTCTAGTGATTTGATGCCCCTTTGCTGTTTTTCTTATTTGTGTGTGTTTTTGTAAATTGTAATATGTTGGAGAGAGAGAGAGAGAGAGAGAGAGAGAGAGAGCTAGCTAGCTTGGTTGGTATTCACACATGCATTGCTTTCTTTGTACATGTCTCCTTGCATCTAATACATTTAAGCACCTCAAAATAGCTCATAGCAATGGAGAGATAATTAACTTTCATTTTTGGGTTCCTTTGTTTTTTCCTTTCACCAAGAGGTATATGATATAGACACTCCATTTAGGTAGATAAAAATAGTGATGGAGCTTGAATGAATAATTTTTTGGTAGCTTTATATCATAGTCTTATTTAACTAGAACTATTATGCTTGCATGGCAATGTTTGGTGGGTGATACTTATTTTAGGGAGGTTTAAAGTCAAGAGACTTAGTCTTAGGCTAGTCTTTAAGAAACTTAAGAAAGCAATGTGAGGCTTTGCTTTGTGCAATATAATGTTTTGGTGATTTATACATTAATACAATTCCATTTTGCATTTAGAAACATGTTAGTATGAGGATACCATAGTTATTATTTTGAAACTTTGGGTTTCCTTTTGTGGGGTTCTTTAAATCCGTTTCTTGGAAAATTTTTAACTGACCATTTACTATAGTAACTAGAGTGTTTCTTCTAATGGAGAGATTTAATTCATTTAGTGCTCTTTAAGAGGTCTTATTTTGTCTATCAATCACCTCATTTTTCATTTAATGTTTTCATACTAACGATGCTTCTTTCCTCAATACTCCACACATCACCTTGTACTTCCACATGTTGGAATGATTGTAGCTCTCGTTCGCATGACCGTCTTGTCTTGAACTCTTTATTTCCTTTTGGTAGGAGGGCCATCATGATGGCTCTATTTTATGATGTTGTTAGATTGGTTAAAAAGAGTTACCATGGGGAAGAAGTCTAAAAATGTATGAGATAAACCTCAACAATAGGAGCCATTTTGAAAGAGGAAACTTGTTTTAGGTTGAAAACTAAAAATCCAAGGCCCTTTTATGCCACTTGACTTGGTTTTTAGGAAACACTTTACAACTAGTTTTGGAACTCATGACATACTTTTGTTGGTACATCAGCATTGCAACCAGCTCAATTTTGAACATCAACAAACTGTTGGTTGTTGCCAAATTCACTTAGCTTCCTGTTTATATTATTTGTTGATGCCAAGACCTACTAGCTCAAGGGTTAGTGAGATGTTGTGATAGATCCAATGCCAATAGTTTTGTTCTTCTAGGAGGTAGCAGTGAAGGCACCTTGCAAATGTAAAAGTGACTATGGCTCCACTAGGTTGGTCACCAAGATGGACATTGTAATGGTACCTTGGATTGCAAGTCATAATGTAGTAAGCATTGACAATAAATCAATACAATATCATTTTTGCATCAAATTATTTGCTAGTGATATTGCCTTCGACGTTTAGAGTAAGCAAGAAGAAAAACACGATGAAAAAGTAGAATTGGGCATTGCCCAGGTTTGGAAGTTGCCTTCGACGTTTAGAGTAAGCAAGAAGAAAAACAGGATGAAAAAGCAGAATTGGGCATTGCCCATGTTTGGAAGTTTTCGATTGTGTGCCTCATACAGACATCTCCTAAGAAAACCGAAACATGTGGGAGGATGAGTCCGAGGACAATGTAGGCTAGTATCAACATCAATTGTCAAGAATGACATTGGATTGATGTGGCCCTAGCACAATATGAGAGAGAGAGAGGGGGGGGGGGCAACAAAGTTGGCAATGTCAAATGACAGCTCATATAGAAAAAGCCTAGGGGTCATATTGCGAACGAGGAAACCAAAAAAAAGAGTATATGGAAGTGTTACTCGAGAAAGGGACAGCTCCAGAGATGGGGTGGAAGTGGATGGCAACTTAAGTCCACGTGGGAAGCAGAGCTGGCACCGGGTCCGAATCACTTATCTCGTGCCCCCCTTCTCTCTCTCTCTCTCTCTCTCCTTCCTTCCTTTGTAGGTAGTCTTCCTTTACCCGGTGATTATCAGTCGTTCTTAGCTCGTGCGTTTCAAATCAAAAGACTCTCTCTTTCTTCTGCCTCCGTAACACCCTTTGTCTCTGCCTTTCTGTCTCTTTCCCTGTGTTGCTTCCATTTTCTTTACCCCCTCCCGTCGCCATGTCTGCCGAGAAGGAGCGCGATGGATACGTCTACATGGCCAAGGTCGCCGAGCAGGCTGAGCGCTATGACGGTAAGTCATCATCCTCCCCTTTCCCCACCCCGCATTTCACCTGCAAATCAACGCCCTACCTGAAAGTAAATGTCTTCCCTCTCCATCCCTGTGTGCATCAGAAATGGTAGATTACATGAAGAAGGTCGCGAAGCTTGATATTGAGCTCACCGTCGAAGAACGCAACCTCCTGTCAGTCGGCTACAAGAATGTGATCGGTGCTCGCCGAGCTTCCTGGCGGATCCTGTCGTCCATTGAGCAGAAGGAAGAGAACAAGGGGAATGAGCAGAATGTCAAGCGCATCAAGGAATACCGTCGCAAGGTTGAGGATGAGCTCACAAACATATGCCGCGACATCTTGACCATTATAGATGAACACCTGATTCCTTCATCGAACTCTGGAGAGTTCTCTGTATTCTATTACAAGATGTATGTACGCTTGGATATACTCTCGAGATCATCAATGCTTATTTCAGATTTATGGTTTCAATTGTTTTGATGAATCTGCAGAATGATATGCATAATCACTTTGCTGTGATGATTTTGTAGTGTATGTATTCCAAACGGATCATCCATTCTCACACAGATGCAATTTAGTATCGCTTGTACTGGCAAAAAAATGTATTCTAGAGCAATTGAAAGTCAACGTTGTACATTGGAATGATGAAACGTCATGGTGGTGCAGGAAAGGGGATTACTACAGATACCTGGCAGAGTTTAAAACAGGGGATGAGAGAAAGGAAGCGGCAGACCAGTCATTGGCATCCTACCAGGTGAGCATGTTTAGAAAGTGCATTTTGTGGTCTCGAGCTTTTTAACAGGTCCAGATCTGAAAAGTGCGACAGCCACATTTTAGGTGGACAGTAGGCACACACTGTATAGTGAATGCACTGTTTTGAGGCTGAGATTAAATATTTCAGTGACTTGCTGCATGGCATGCACCCATCTGGTTTTACAGGTCTTATGAAATGCTCTATTATGTGCTGTATGACACTTGAAATACCTGGGATCTGCTGCTGATAGTTTAGTGTCTGCATCACTACCTCTGCATGCACATGTTTGATATACATGTTCATTAAACATGGGTGTCAGTGATGATTGAACATGTCCTCAGCCTTATATTTATCATATTACGTTAACTAAATTGCCCTCTAGCCAATAGCTTCACTGATTTGGCTGGGGGGAGTGCTTGTTGACTTTTAAACCTCAAGCACAGTGATTGCTGATAGATGCACGCACTGTGATGTACCATAGTTGAAATGTTAGTAACACAGCAGTTTAGCTGTGTTTGAAAGTATGCTTTTCTGAGGCACTAATAATGTTGATCCTGTTACAAACCGTGGAGGGAGAGACTTGTACCTCTAATGTTTTTATATTTTATAATTCAACATCTCTACAACAATAAGCCAGGTCCTCAAAGTGATGTACAGTTGGTAGAAATCCCTGTAGTTGACCTTTCGATCATAGGCTCAATGCCCTGCTAAGGACAGTGTGTTGGTAGGGATAACTTTATAAATAGTGCTGCCTTGGAACTTGCCTTTTGAATATCATATCTTGATGTTGTGAGTCATGAAGTGTTTTAAAATTGCTTCATGTGATGGCTGTATTCGTTTAAATTTATATGTAGGTCCTGCTAGCTAAAATTTTATTGTGTCTCCTTTGCAGGCTGCTTCAAGCACTGCTGCAACTGATTTGCCTCCAACTCACCCTATAAGGCTTGGCTTAGCATTGAACTTTTCTGTGTTCTATTATGAGATAATCAACTCACCGGAGCAGTAAGTGTTTCACCTCAAAGTTTTTCTTAAATTGAAGGTTGCTAGTATGTGGCTTGAACAAGATTTAAATGACAGAAAGTGTTTATTCTGAAAATACAGGGCATGCCAGCTTGCAAAGAAAGCTTTTGATGAAGCAATTGCAGAGCTTGACACTCTTAGTGAGGAATCTTATAAGGATAGTACCCTAATCATGCAGCTTCTAAGGGACAATCTCACACTCTGGACATCAGATTTGCCTGACGATGGAGGTTAATAGTCTTCTTACTATTGGAAGATTGTAAAAAAAACAAAAAAGTTATGTCAGTTAATGTATCAGGATCTGTGAGAATGACTGCTGCTTGATGTTTTCCATGCAGGTGATGAGCCAAGCAAAGGGGAGGTGTTGAAAGCAGAAGAGAAAGAGGTGACGTTTCTAGCTTGAATAGTTGTGTGTCAGAAATGTTTCTGAGGTGCATGAATCAAAGGGTACCTGCTAGTATAAGTTGTTCATTTTGTGTTAATTTGACTGTGCTGTGCTGTGGGTGGGTGGCTGACTTGCGACATATTAATTTTTAAGTCCAACCTAATCTGAGCTTGATCAATTCTGGTCTTTATCTAGCCTGCTTGGTTTTAAATATAGGTTAGTTTGATTCTAGTCAGACTCTGTTCTTGCCTGCATTGTTCGGTTATCGACTGATTACAAGGAAATGTTGCTAGAGTTAAGGCAGAGCCCAGGAAACTGAGCTAGCAAGAAAGGCTGGAGGATTGGGCCTTAGAGGAAAAAGTCATTTGCTGGATCGAAGCAGAAATAGCATTCTAGATTTTCTTTCAAACATATAGGCTATTATTATTTTGGGCCTATGAGCTGCCAGAAAGAGAGCTCATGCAAGTGTCTAATCCCTGTAGGGTGACCAGTAGCATTCTCATCCAATTGAAAATCATGACATCTTCAAATCTGCCCTTAAACCTCAATCCCGATGCTTCAGGCAATGCATTCTCTCCAAACCGTGTGCTTAATATAGTCATGTCTTCACTGTTGTAGTTACCATTACCTCTTCCCATTTTAGTGCTTTATGGAAATCTGTGGTTTAGGAGGAATGAATCAGTTATTAGAGGTATAAATAGGAACCTGTTAGATATTGAGGTTTTGTCCTTGTGGCATGTGCTGATATTGCTCATGCTTTGGTTTTGCAGTAAAAGCATTCTATGACAAAGCAGGGGATATCCTAAATCAACTGAAGACCTGATCCCTTGTACTTCACATTTTATCCACCTTCTGCACACCATTTTACTCGTGCCTGATCTTCTTTTTCTGTTTGTAAGGAAAGAATTCCATTTTTGTGTCTTCCATGTTTTTTACCAATTGGTATAAAGCGACTGGGCTCAGTGATAAGTTTCTTGAGTCTTCCTAGATATTGAACTCGGGTTATAATGATATGCCTCCTGGAAAAGGACTTTTATATTCCCATTTTTGCTGCCAAGAAAAAGCAGCATCCATACCTACAGAAAGTTCACATCAATTTCTGCCTCCTAGTGCTTTCGCTTTCATAATTAGAACTTCCAGTTTGCGCAGTTGCAATGCTCATATTAATGTTGCATCATGGAAAGTAGTGAGCTTTAATCAGTCACAGTATAAGAGCTGTAACGGATGGTATGCCTTTAGAGACTTTATTATTAGAAGGATAATGTCGGTGTCTCCTGTGTTAATTATGCAGACATGCAATGTAGCTGTTGCCTTTGGACTGTCTGATCATAGGAGCTTTTCCCACCTTCTTGGAATCTGCACTCTTAGTGAAATTAGTGAAATGTACGCATGATGCATTGTACAATCTTTGCACTTTGTAGAGCTCAACCTTCCTTGGTTCAAAGCCTTGGAAGTTGGCATTAACAATGTGAATCTATTTGGCAGTTGGTTTAAAGCATGAAAACGTTTTTGCCTACCTCATTTCAAAGGCTGGCATTAATTAACCAAGCATGTGGAATCCATTTAGCAGTTAGTTCAAAGCATGAAATATTTTTTTGCCTTAAATGATGTTATTTCATGTGGAAGTGTCCCTCTGTGTTCTTGAAAGAGGGTTTTGTTAGAAGCTAACAATGCTGGTTGACAAGTAGACTGCAAGGTTTTAAAAGCTTATATAACCTCAACTTAAGGATTACTGTGAAGGCTGTGGTTAGTAGGAATAAATTTCTTGTGAAAAAACAGGCCAAAGGTACTGTAGATGGTCTGGCCAGCAATTGTAAGGACATTATGGCATTGTTCAAAGCCCTTAGGAACAGGGATCATGTTTTTAAGGTTGCCTATAAGCATTTGTTAAAATGCAAATAGGTGTTTTGTGGCGTATGCCTGATCATCACTACTGATGTAAATATTGGCATATTTAAAGACGTACAACTTTGCATTAAAAAAGAAACTTGTTATTCAGGCATGGCTGCATGATCCATCATGATCAATACGGCTTGATCAACTTATTTCTATCCAAAAATCCTGCTCCTCTTTGGAGTGTCATCTCTGAGTGGTGTATATATGTTGTAAACATTTACAATATTAATACACTGAAGCACCAAAAAATTTCTGCTCATAGATGAGTTCCAGCTATTGTAGCAAATGCCTAAACCATTCATCCCTCCTCATAGCAAATGTTAGCAAGTAGATGAAATTTAAACTGGTATTGATGATAGTCAATCTAGGGTGGTGTGCTTTGCTCAACTGATTTTTAATTTAATGTTTGCTTGTATTTTAGGTTTTGAGTTGTCCTTGCAATGTCTCTTTTGAGTTGAAGGTAATGGCAGCTAGATTGTCTCATTACAATCTATGATTTGATGGATGAGCTTCGAGGATATTGCAGTAGAATTACTAATTGTTAGTAATCATAGGGGTAATGCCTACCTTGTGGCAAGGTGGATGCCTCTCCTATTGAACTTCTACCCTAGCACTAAAAGTTGAAATAAGGTTGTGGAATCAAGATTTTGTGGATGTGGCTAGGTTTCTAGGGAAAGCTTTAATTGATCATTACAAATAGAGAATACAAATGGAGGAAAACATGAACATATACATACATACATACATACATACGTACGTACGTACATACAAGTGCGAATGTATGCATGACTCAATTTATTGAAGGCTAAAATCAAAACTATGTGAAGTAGTAAGGTTAGGTTATCCAATATACCTTTGGGTCTCTATGCACTACTTTCTTATTTGGGTAGAAATTGTATTGTGGAAAGTTTCTAGGAATTTATAAATCATGGAGGGTAGATATTTGCACCCTTTTAATGAAAGGCTTGTAAACTAGATTGATGTGTGCAGCAAGTTTTGGATAGTTTGATTCTTTGTGTTTTTTGTCCAAATCCTTGTTAGTCAATGTTTTGGTAGAGTTGATTTACTTTGCATTACTTGAAAATAGTTGTATAGAAAATACATTTTAAAAATATTGAGTTTAAAAAGTACTTATAATCAAATAGAGCAATAGATTCATGTCATTGATATTGAAAAACATCAATCAAGTATGGTTTTTCATCTTAATCTCTATCTAGGTAAAGTGAGTCTTGAATTATGTATGAGAGATGTATGTGAAATTTTGCATGGATTGTATTAATCTTATTAAATTGGATAGTTTTTGGCCATATTTAAGTGAAATGAATATGCATGTTTTAAATTATGAATGAGACATCATTCACAATTTTTTGTGTGTTTTTATATAGAACATGTTAATATTACTAAACCAAATGTGGTATTAGTCATATCTAAGGAAAATGAACATGTGGGTTTCAAACCATGTATGAGATGAACAACATTGGCAAGTTTTTGAAAATTTGGTTGAAAAGTTATTGTGTCGGTCAAAGAGTTGGCATAGGTCTAGCATGTTAGAGAATTGGCATAGGTCTCTTTGTTTAATAATTATAGGGGAAGGAGTCATTCCCTTGTCTTTTGAGATATGTACTTTACTTTGGTTTTCTTGACTTTATTGTTCATCATCACAAAAAGGAAAAATTGTAGATCTTAACCTTGTGAAAGTTTGTACATGTGAAAATTGCACTTGCTTTTGTTAAAGTAAAGGTTGTAATGATGAGACAACTAAATGAGCAAATAGACTTAATTTTAAGTACAACTCCTCTCTCTCTCTCTCTCTCTCTCTCTCTCATTTTTGACAAGTGAACTACATGAAGGTCCTTGAATTTTGGATTGTAGCCGCACATTCATGATTTGAACTAAATCAACCGTGTGCGAGTCCATCGATCTAGGTATGGCTCTTTTCATAATTGGAAACATCAAGCTAATTTATGTGCATGTTTGCACCATTTTCATGCTCATATGCATTACACACACACACACACACACACATCTTGTGTGTATAGAAATAGCTTTTGGATTTGTTTTTATTGATAGGCAATATCAAAGTCATATCCTTTCGATTAAGTAATTGATATACAAGATTAGGGATGGTGGTTGGTCATGAATGTATTGTGGAACATAAAAGATATAAAGTAGGTGAGTTGGCATGTGGGGAGGAGGAATATCCTCGTTTAAAAAAAGAGGAACAAAGAAAAGACGGGAACGAGATATATTTTGCAAGAAGAGAATAGGTGACCACAAGCCGCCTACCTACACACACAATCTTTCTTTGGTGGTCAAATAAATAATTCTCGATTCTTGTCTCTCTTCTTCGTGGCTTCTCTCCTTAGCTTCTCCTCCCATCTCCAAGCAAGATGTGCTCTCTGTCTCTCTCGTGTCACAAAATTGCCTCAACTAGTACTGGTATGGGTTTCCAAAGTACATAACACAATAGTATACATACAAGCAAATGATCCCCTAGGCCTAGAGCAACAACAATATGTACAAGTGAGTATAGAGGTTGCCAATGTTTGGGGTAGATAATCGCATTCACACCTTTTTGACTTGAGTATCCTTGTTGGCAATCCTTGATATCTACAATGGCTTGCAATCTTCCTCGTTTTGGGCACTCCTAGTCTCTTTATCATGCCCAAGTGCTAAGGAAGACCTTTACTCGGGAGGAAGAGGCAACATTTTGAATGACCACCACCCCTCCCACTTCTTCTCCCCTCTCTTCTTCCTTCCTTTTTTCCTTCACTTCTCCTCTTTCATCTTTCCTCCCACATCTATAGGTCCTTCACTCCTCCCTTTTATTGTTCCTCTCTTAACTCCTTTGCTCCTTCTCCTTCCTTTCTTCCTCCATTTTTTGGTCTCTTGACACTTGTAAGATGCTCTTGACACTTGTAAGATGCTCTTGTATGGGATGATCTAGACTTGTTTGTATATGTATGCATATAAACATCTTGTCACTGTCTAAGAATTATATTTGGCACATACTTGTCTATTTGACTTGATTGATAAGCTCAGCATAATTCTTGGCTTCATGTTGGAGCAATGAGAATAGCCATGTTGATTGAGGTTGGGGGAATGTTATTCTAGTTGGATTGCTACATACTAAGTCATATATTGGTCTAATCACTTGTAGTGGATTGTTGCCACATAATATTGATTCTATGTTATCATCAAGCAAGTAGGTTTACACATGCCTTGATGTTTAAGCTAAATGACTAAATGAGCACACATGATATATGAGAAGGTGAGCAATAAGATGATCGAGATTGTACTTGTTTATTTCTTACACATTTTTTATTTTGTTTACCTCTACTTTTTTTTTTCTAAATTTGGTTGTGATTAAGAATATAAACATTTAAAAAAAAACATGAAAAAAGTTAAAAGAGAAACCCCCTTCAACTGCACATGTAATAATGTTCCTTCTTTTGAAGGTCAAATACTTGACCTTTGTAGCCCTTGAAGAAAGAAAAGACATGTCCACTCAAACATTTATGCCATCACCTAGCTAACACATATAAAGACATGGTCACTCAAACATTTATGCCTTCACCTAGCTAGCATGTATGCAATGGACATGTTTTAGAGAGTCCATGTAGACTAATGTAGTAAATATACATTTACTTATAAGGTGTAGGGGTGTTGATAAACATTTAGAGTATGGCTGATTATAAGTCTTGAGGTGATTTGCCAAACTTGATTCCATTAACAAATAAATGTATGTGAGAACAAGATTAACTATGTGCTCTACTTCACATCACACCTTGATTAGACCATCATTGATGATTCCCAACTATTGATTGATTGTTGCGAGTTTTAGTCAATATTATGGCACAGTGTACCCAATTGTGATTGACTTCCTCTCACATGCCAAATGCACAAGTTTTAAGCAAGACTACCATGCTAAACATCATACAACCGTCCTTTGAGTTTGCTTGGGCAAAAAAGATACATGAATCATTTATCCTTCCTAAGGTAAAATTGTAATATTGAACATTATGTCGATTGCTATGAAACTTCCTATAATCATGATTGGGCATTAAAAATGAGCCTTTGTCAGCACAAAGTTAAAGTCTTGATCATGATTGGTTTGAGTTACAACAAAACAAGATTAAAGATCATGCACATACATAAGGGGCTTGTTGATGGTAACTATCTTTATTTAACATAATTTAAAGACAAGGTATTGAAGTGAGTGATTTGCTTCGTCTTATTTGTAGACCATCTTAATGTTGTATCTCTAAGCCATAGTGAGGAGCCTACGGATAATGTAGTGAACGATCTAGTTTAGAGGGTTTTATGTTATGAGCGTGAAAGCCAATGGAGGGCTTTCAACACACAAAAAGGTGTAAGGTGTTATTATGTATGTATTTGTGTTCATAGGTCATATGTAACATTGAGTCATCTTAGTAAAGGTAAGAGCCTTGACACACACAAGTTCATGAACTTGCGTTGGGGTGGTCAACAGGCCTAAGTATGAGCGGCCACATGCAAGTACAACAAATAGTGGACTCGTATTGCTTTTTCAACCACAAATCCTACCATAAGGGACAAAAGAAGGTGGACAAGCAATGGAAGAGAGAGAATTGTAGCATGAAATGGGAGCATCGAATCTATTGTTGACATGTGTAAGTTACTACTTGGAGTAAAGCTAGTACCACTAATTCTAGTGCAACTAGGTCGACTGATGGAAGTTGCATGTTGTTAAAGTCGAGGCGTGTGTGCCACACACAATTGGACTTGACCTAGCTAACTAGATCAAGTCGACTAGGGCGTGGCTTGGCTCTAAGACCCAACCAAAGCCTTAACTTAAAAAAGGAAAGTCTAGTATACTTATATTTGGGAGGCGAGTTAAAGCAAGCTTGCCCTCTCTCTCTCTCTCTCTCTCTCTCTCTCTCATGGACACCGTGGATCATATCACATGAATACTTATATTTGAGGAGAGAGGGAGAGAGAGAGAGGGGGGGGGGGGGGGGTACTTGAAAGCGATAGGTGTCGCATGAGAGTGTGATCATATCACATGGATACCGTGGATCATCGCTGCCAGCAGGTCAATGGAAGGCATGGACTACAAGCGGGACTTTTGAGAGCCCCTATCCTACTAATCCACTACGGCCAACTGCGCTTCACGTGATGCGTGGAGTTGCTTTGCGGTAACATTTTCCATGTGGCACTTGCCACTCAGGTGCTCGACGACGAATGCGCTGACACACCGAATGTCTCAGGCTCAGGAGAGCACTAATGCATCATGATGATGGTTGTGGAATGCCACACAGAAAAAGACTCTTCGAGCAACTTTTAGACTCGAGGATTGTTAAGGACTTCTGTCAACACGCTATGTTCAAAGAGACTATTACTTCATGAAAGCCTATGGTGGTTGGATCCCTAGTTTATGGGATGCCGTGCTCCAAGTAAAAATTTATTAGTATCAATCGCATAAGGACATGTGCATATTAAACCTCGAACTTGGAAGACATGTGAGAGAGAGAGAGACTTTTTCGTGTTGTCATATATATATATATATATATATATATATAACTAGCTAGTCTAGCCCATCTTGGTAGCCAAACCTGCTAACTGTGTTACACAGCTTGCACACTTGCAAACCTTAATGGAAATGTGTATTGTAGCTATAGTTGTGTGGGCATTGGAAAGTAGTTTGTTGGTTCCTTTACAAGCTTAGATTCTCTTGCTAGTCACTCAAAGTATTGCCAAAATCTTAGATGTTGATGTAGATGCCACATTTTCAATAGGTAGCTTCTCCTCCTTAACATGTTTGAAAGAAGAGATTCCTTATGGTGCAAACCCACACATGGAAGAAGTGGATTAAAACTATGTGCAATACGTAGCACATCACCTTGAGCAATAAGATGAAATTTTTACTATGGAGAATCATGATGAAAAAGCAAATCATTAAAGATACTTTGACCAAAGCACTGAAAGTCTCCCATTATTAAGTTTTGTGCTTGCACAAAAAAGGAATCAATTACACACCTATTTTGGCACTATGGAGATGTTAAGAACCTTTGGGGTGTAATGAAAGATGGGTCTCACAAAGCGGCATTCAACAACAACTTAAGGATGAACACTGCCCTATTTTAATATCAACCCATCATGAATGAAGAGGCACTCAAGCTACGAAATATGATGGCAAGAGCTAGTGTATGTAAAATATCGTGGTGTAATAGGAACATTTTTTGACAAAAAGGTTATTGGTTGGTGGATATAAGTCTTGTTTCTTTTGCATCTTGCATTGGGATTCACAAGTGTCTTCCATATATTGGCTAGGCTAATCATTTGAGTAGGGAGGCCAGTTTTCCTCCTTGTAAGCCATCACTTTAGTTAGCCAATGCCTTTCCCTTCCTGACAGGTCGATCTCTTCTATCATGAGAAGTCCTTTTCTTTTTGTATTCTAGACATCCAACCATCTAACCAAATTTTCTTGTTATGGATAGTGCTATCTTAGCTCTTTTTTTTGTAGGATATAAGCAATCTACCTATCAACCTATTGGCATGTTGGCAAATTTCCTTGTTTGGTTTTGAATCTTCTCTAATAGCCACTATGCCATTTCGAATTACTTTTAAACCCAATGTTTGTATTCGATTGGGGGGCCCAAGGGGGTTTGGGGGGGGGGGGGGGTTTCTTGCAACCTAATACAAAAACTTTCAGTCTTAGGTTAAGTCAAAAGTGATCTAGATACATTAGTAGACTAATAAACTTGTAGCTACTCCTTGACATTTCCCAAATCAGCTTCTAGAAGGTTAGATTTATCATTCCCAAATAGTTGGGTATAGATATGGCTACCATCGAGCAATGCAAGCCCTTGGATGGACCATTCCTAACATAGTCATTATCAAAGGCACAAATGTCAACATTACATACCTCCTAAAGGTTTTCATAAATCTCAATTCGGATGCCATTAGGGCTGAGGGCTTTCTCTCTCTTCACCTTAGTGCAAAGAGCACCTCCTCTTCAGAAAATGGATGCACAAGTTGCATGGAAACATCTTTAGGGATAGCCTCATCCATAGGTACTTAAAAGGTCTCCACCTCTTCCTTACAATGAGGTCATGGGATAGGCTACTTGTTGCCAATTATGGTTGAAATGTACTCCACAAAAACTTTAACTATGGAGACACGTTCAATACAAATTTGTAGGGGAGTGGGTATATTGGGGGTACCTCTCTCTCTCTCTCTCTCTCTCTCTCTCTCTCTCTCTCTCCCTTGCTCTCCAGGGTGTGTCACGACATGGGCTTGTAGTGTAGTTATAGCGATTTTTGTAACAGGGGGTCTACTAGGATTACACTATACTAGTGAGCAGAAATGGCTCGAAATAAGGAAAAGAACAAGCCCAATGATGATGTTCAATAAACAAATTAGAGAAGCACGTGAGGCAACACCTGCACATGCCAAGATGAGGAAGATTCACAAGAATATGGCACTTATAGTACTCTTAATGCCACTCTTTGTAATGATGAGACTAGGTATTCCATTAGACACATGGAATTGGTTTCTAAATTGGATCAAGTGGTTGAACAGTTGGTTCAATCAAACATGCAGGCCAAGGAATTCATGGAGCATATGGCTCAATATACCAAGGATACTTCTACTAAGGATTCTTTGGACAAACTTAGCTCTCAGATTTCTTTGCTGGTGGCAGCACAAATGGCAGATAAAGAGAGTAGAGATAAACAGTCCTTTCAACCACCATCAAACAATAATCCTTAGTCAGGTATTATTGGAAAGAAAGGGATACCATGTAGCACTTATGAGATTGGGGAGACTTCTTTTAGAGCTGATGAGGATAACCAAAATCTCATCAAATAACATGATTTGAGAAATGTTCACATGCAAAAACATCGACTGGAATAAAGTTATTCTTTGGAGGCCTATTCACATCAATAAGATGTAAGATTGTTGATCTTACTCATCTCCCTTTGCAAGGAGTATAATATCTCACTGTGAGAAAATTCTGTATAGCAACAGATACAAATAATGTTCCAATTTTTTCAATGAGACATTAAATGTGCTATTCCCTCTCTTGCCTTTGATAATCTCTACCAATGCTTTTCCTTGTTATAATTGGGACTAACTTTGCTTCTCTCTTTTTATGCTTCCTTGAGAAGAGAGGTCTTCAATGCCAAGCTCACCTCCTTGGATGTTTGTGGTGCTTCATTGGGAGGATTCTTGGTAGATTTCTCTGGTTGCATTTTGGATATTGTTTACTTTGGGTGCACCTCCTTAATCTTTAGAGAATGACTCACTTGGTAGAGAACTTGAATTTTAATGCAAGATTTCATGTTGGTTAAAGACTTCAATGTAATCTAGGATTTCATTCCTCCTATCCCATGAGATGCAGGTCTTGTTTTTTGGCTTGAATAGACCATTAACAAGTCTTGAGATGTAGACCACCTCACCCAAGGATTGGGCAAGAGGAAATTTCCCAATGATTTGGTAGGAGCTTGCACTTCTCAATCAAGGAAATCCGACAGTCATGGGACGTTAATCCAAATAGGATAGTCATGGGCAACTATGTCCTTAGGAGAGCACTACAGGGTGCAAGGCAATGAGTACATGAAGTTTCCTTTGTACCCCAATATCAAGGTGAGGATCCAATCTCACTCATGCTAGACATTGATAACTGCAAGGTAAAAGCCTTTCCCAAGAAACTTAGATTGTATGAGTGATCCCCTAGCATGGAATTGACAAAGGAAATTCGGTATGGCAATCTTTATACTATGCTAAACTCCCTTCTGCCACAAAGTGAATGAGGTAAGGGCACCACTTAGTCATGGAAGAGCGAACTAGGACGCTATGCAAAAGGGAGAGGAGCTTGTGAGGGAGAAGAGAGGAAAACTAAGAGAGAGAGAGAGAGAGAGAGAGAGAGAGAGAGAGAGAGAGAGAGAGAGAGAGAGAGAGAGAGAGAGAGAGAGAGAGAGAGAGAACTACAAAAAATAGATGAATCAATAAAACTTAAGAGGGAACAAGAGATGGAGAACCCTCAAGACATAACCAATATACACAATATGGACACCAATAGCATGGGCCTATTACACTGTAGAGGATGCATAAGCTATAGTGAGGGAATGAACTATATAAGCTCATGAGAGAGAATGGGGAAGGCTCAATAGGGCTGAAGAAGGCCTCTTGGCTCTCTCTTTTTTTTTTTTTGCAAATTACAAAGGAGAAGGTCTCTTTATATAGGCCTTGAGGGTGTTTAGGGAGGAGGTTAAGATAGAATAGGAATTAACACCACCAAAGATGCATTAAGGTGGTTCCACCAATGTGGAAGCTCCATCTAGATGTTTTGTTGACCAATTTTGTACTTAATCAAGTTCCATAATAGGTGAGTTGTCTCTATTCTCCCCCCCATAGCTTGAGTCCAAGAGCTCTCCTATAAAAAAAATATAGAGAATCTTCATAAAATAAGATCATATCTAGCAATAATGGCGAGAGAGAGTAGTGAGAATTCATACATTACTACTACAATTGAGGATGATTTGAGGGTGATTTAGGAGGGGAATTCTAATGGTTTATTAGCTTGAGAGAGAGGAGAAGAGAGGGAAAAGGGTTGGGAGTCTAATGAATGATGTTATATGGAAGTTTTAAGTGTGGGGAAGAAAGTGTGGGTGTGTATAAAATTGGGAGGTGGTCTTCACCGCAGTTGGAAAAAGTTGGTGTCCACCATTTTGGCTATGTCTCACAAATCGTAGCTCCAAAAAAGTATAAAAAAATACCAGCCAAAACTTCAGCTCACACGCTACAACTTTCATGTTGAAAAGTTTTTTTGGATCAGAGTGAAAGTATTTTTAAAAAATCTTACAAAATCATGTGCCTGTTTTTTCTTTCACTAATGCTTCTAAGAAGGATCCCATTTGTTTAACCAAAGCCATGACATTATGAGCCTCACATGCCCTTTTGATGGCTCCAAATCCATTTCATGTCTTTTCTTTTCACATTACACATTTTCCCTTCACCTTCCTCCATTGATCTTTACTCTTCACCCCCCCCCCCCCCTTGGTAAACCGGTCCATGAAATATTTCCATCGAGTGATTTCTTGGATTTCCCAAGAGGTTGTTCCCACCCTCTTCTTTATTTCAAACCTCCAAATTTACAAAAAATCAACAAAGTGTTAGACAATTTTTTTTGGGTGATTTTCTCGGATCAAAATGTTTGCATGAACAATAGTGAAAACTCATATTTGGGTGGCACATGGCCCATGAAGTAAAGATATAAGCCATACATAGAGTAAAAAAAATATGGCGTTTTTGTAATGTGGTCGTTCTTGTATTAGGTAAGTAGTGTGTTCATTGCAATTTGCTCAAGGCAATGTTGATAAGCTTATTAAGAACATTTTTAGCAACATTTTCTATCCCAACATAAGCTAGCAACTCAAGGCATTGAAAAGTAAGCTTCCCAAATCTATCAGAAAGATTCATGCTGACCCATGCTAGACCCTTTAAAACTTTCCTATTCCTAGCTTCCCAAATGGCAAAGAGGATCATATCTTTGGATAATACTCCAATAGGGAATAGAAGAAGGATTCATTTTTCCTTTTTTGGTACCAAGCAAGGATTGTTTTTGAGTAATAACATCATGAAAGCCTAGTAAGTTACTTATCCAATTTTGAGTCTTTTTTCATAAGGGCTTGATGCATTTACATTCCTGAAATAGATGATAAACAAATCCATCCTTAACATAACAAAACCGGCACACAAGAGGAATAGGGGTCCATTTACTCAATTTATCCTTGGTGGACATCTTCTTCATTAGAATCCTCCAATAAAGCAAATTAATCTTTGGAAAATGTGCAGCAAGCCACACTTTCTTTATAGTCTTTTCCATGGCCTCAAACAACCAATGTGTGTTCTTAAGCTACTAATAATTGATAATGCTTTTTGAATTCATAAAGTGGGAGCGTATTGCAGCTTCATTTGGACTTCTAGGAGAGAAATATCATTAAGATGATAATGCTTCAAATTGAAATCTATGGCATACCTAGAAGAGGAGGGCCAATATGTTTTAACAATGCGCTCAAGGCCAAGGCCTTCAAATCTCTCTTAGCATTCTGAAAGCCCAACCTATATACCAAGTGTTCCAGGATGATACTAATCAAGTTGATCAAGATTCCATAGATCACACTAGAACTGAATCCCTTTTCCTGGTAGAATCCTTGGCAACTTAGGGTGGAGAAAGATCAATGATCCCCCCTGGTTGGGCATGGAACACGATTACACCAAATAGATAGGTACCGACAAGCTAGAGTTATGCGTGTCCATGTGCCCACCCGATTCCATCCTCTGAATAATCAACAACTAGGTTTTGATAATATTATGTGCAGTATGGGAACAGGAAATCTAGATAACATGTAGGTTGGCCATTAGCTGATAGTGTCACTAATATAACTCAATGCCTAAAACTTTGCAGGATTTGATCCAAAATCTGAGAATAGAAGCCCAAGGATGGAATGATTCCTAATTGCAAAGTCATTCATAGAATATGAAACAACACAATCCAACATCCTAGAAATCCCTAAGCCTCAAATTTTCTTCCTTGACTTCTTGAACTAATAGTGTGTCCAGATTTCTTCTTACCATTTTGCAAATGAAAATCACTAAAGCTTTTCAATATTTTTCCAAGATGATTTGCAAAAAGGAAAAATAGAGGCAACACATATTGTTAGGGACCGAATTATGTGTCAAAGCACAATGAGTTTACTAGTAATGAAGAGAGCTAGTGAGTTCTAATAAGACATTTTGATGTTGATTTTCACCATCAGGTAATTGAACCTCTAACTCAGTTGTAACAATACCCATAGGAAAGCCTAGATATGACAACACCTTACTAGGCCAATATCTTTTAGTGATGTCTACCCAAAAAAGGAGGCTCATCTCTAAATTGAAGGCAAAGAACCTCTGAGGTCTTTGAGAAATTGACCTTAGAACCCAAAACTTCACAAAACTCCTCATAGATATTGAATACTAGGGCAATAGATTAGATTCCTCCCTTTCTACAATGCTAGCACTATCATTTGCAAACATCTGGCTATTGAATGAAATTAGGGAGGGGAAGGCCTTTAAGAACTTTCTTTTGCACCAAGAGATCTATATTGCGAAGAAGAGGATCCGAGACCAAGGTGATCAATAGTGGAGCCAAAGGGAAAAACTTGCATGATAGAATGTTTTAGCATGAAAAGAGTCTTGGAAGTAGTCATTTTGATACACAACACTGAGTCTAAAGAATTAAAGAAAAGTGCTTTAACTTGAGTGCAAAATCCTAAGCCAAAGCCAAATTTAGCCAAGGTCAAGAGCATAAAATCCCACTTAACCCTATCATAAGCCTTATCTAAATCAACATTGAAAAGATTAAATTTCTGATGTAGAGAAATGGCATGATCAATCAAGAGCGCTAGATTAAGAATTGCATCATGAATCTTGCACCCTTGTATACACCCAAATTGCATGGAGTGAACAATGTCTGCAAGAATGCTTTGAAATCTATATGCCATAGCTTTACCTAGTTTTGCACCAACTATGAAGTAATCCCTTCTTATCATTTTAGGAATATACTTTATTACTATGGCATTAACTTAAGCTGACATCTTCCTATGGTTTGCAAATGTCATTTAGAATTTAGTAGGATCCCCACCACAAATATGCCAATATGCCTGAAAGAACTCCACTAAAAGCCCATGTTTTTAACGTGGATTTTTTTTTCTTCATGTGATTGACCACATAGAAGAGTTCTTCCCTAGAGAATGGTCAATTCAATGTTTTAGTTTGTGAAGCAAACACGGAAGAAGGCACACAATCAAGAGGTAGCAATGCTTTGTCATAATAATCCTCCTTTATCACAAGTTCTGAGCCAACTATGGCAACCAAGACTTTAGAGAAATTGCATCAAAATTTCTATCCCCTTTATTGCCTTAAAAAAGAAACAAGAAGGGAAATCACTACCTTGATTGAAGTATTGCACTATTGAGTTAGGAATTCTCATTGAGTTTCCAAAAAAAATTTAGTCTCCTATAGGAGATTAAGAGCAATCTTGTCTCTAAATCCAATGCCAACAATAGCCATAACAAAGTCATGAATCCAAATTGCAAACAAGATCAAGTCCCTTTTCACTTGAGCCCTCTCTCAATCATAGTTCTTACAAGCTCAAATAACAACAATAATTTTGCATTCATAGATTGCAACAAGGTCCCGAGAACAATAGGTAGATGACTAGACATGATTTGATGCATTTAGAAAAGCAAACCTTGCCAAGGCTAGGAAATGATTAAAAGATGGAAATCGACTTAGAACATTCAATTCAAATCCTTGTCCCAATCAACCATGCTCCCATGGAAGCATAGGCTCAATCAAGTGAAGCTATCCTCTAAGAGTCATTTGAGCGTTTATTGTGCTAGGTAAGTTGAGATGAAGGCTCTTCTGTAGTGTCTACTAAATCCAATTTAGATGTTGCAATCTATTCAATCAGATGGGACCTACCCATAGCATGTACTACCATATTCTAGCCCCCAAAAAGAGAGTCTCCCCCATGTTTGAGAGTTTGGATAAACATACCCACAAATCTATTGAGATGTCAAGCTCTACATGAGTTGGCATCCACTATGTGCCATGGTGATGTGACAAGAGATTATTCAGTGGCATGTTAGGTGATTGAAATGAGGATACACAAGTGATTCTACAACTGGACTACACCCACATAGTCCATCCTTGGTTATGGCACATTTATTGTGCTACCTTTACTTTTCTTAGAGGGTTCACACTTAGTGATCACGTGTACATACATTGTGGCACTTTCATATTATTCTTTTATCATATTCTCAACTTAGTTCTTTTGTGCGAAAAAAGAAGGAAGAAGATTTCAACCCTATTTCTCTACACTATGAAATCTCCATTACTTTTGTGTGTGTGGTCTTCGACTCTTTACCTCTCTTTCCTCTTGTTTGTTTTCATGGTATCAAAGCCCTTCCATGGCTACTTAGAACTTGATTGAAGGATAAGTCAAAGGCATTGGAGCATGAAAGCAAGCAAGCAAATAATGGGTAAGAATCTCTTATGCTCTATTTGCCTTAATTTATAGTTACAAGAGGTTCCTGAGGTTAGCAGGGTTGCAATTTGCAATTGTAGTGAAACTTGGACAATAGAAAGAACGGTGTATATATTGCAATTTTTCCTTTAGAGTTACTACGTTGTGATTTTTGGCATCTGAGGTCAACTCAACCTCCGTTCTAGATCTACAAGTGGTCCCAACAACAATTTCTAAGTATACTAAAGTTTCGGTTGTGTTTGTTAGAATATCAAGCTCCCATTACTCTTCAGTTAGTCACCGACATTAGCTGGATATAGCTGTACACGTGTGCGACATTCAATAAGTTGGTGTAGTTAGTGACTTAACCATAGTTAGTCTTGGTTAGTCATACCTATGTGTGTAAGTCTCTTTCAGTGAGTATGATGAAAGAATAATGGAAGAAGAACAACAATGAGATGAGGCTCATCTTCTGCTCCACTGTGTCTCTCTCCCTCTCTTCCAACATGGTATCAGAGCTTGAACACTTGAAGCTTGAAGGCTTGGCAGTAGCCATTTGACATCAAGACATAAGATTTGAAGAAAACGTCATCAAAGGAGACTGTGCTTGCAACCCGTTTTTTTTTGTAGAAGCTATACCTTGCTATAGAAATGGATTTTGGAGAAATAGCTTGCAATTCATGACCATTTCGACGTGGTCTACAACTTTGTAAAAGAATTTTTTTTCAAATTCCTCACAAATTTTGAGATATTTAGCACAGACTTGTGCAGACTGTTTAGTGTAATAAACAACAGGTGGTTCTAGGGAACTGGTGGACCCTTTGGAAGGCATATGAAGTCCTAAAAGCATCATTGCTTGATTGAGAGCTCATCTAGAGCTTAAAGAACTAATTACAGATCTAAAATAACAGTGGTTTGCTGTATACAAGCAACCTACATCATGTATGCACCTCTGACATGAGCTTGGAGCTCTCAAATTTGTTCAGGAGTACCATTGAAGCATAGGTGTATGCTAGGAAGTCATATGGACTTGATGTCATGCATTGGAGCTGGGATATTATGCTGAAAAATATTTAGATTTGGAAAATTTTAATGGCTAGAAACTATCACTAAATGTAGGCAACAAGCATTGTCTCTTACTGAAGCATTTCATGTCATTTTGGAGCTCCTGTCATTTGTATGACCTGACATATGTATGTTGAATGCTTGGAAGGCTAAAGAGAGCATTGGATGTAGCTGAGGATTGAAATCTAGAGACGAAACAAATGCCTTGATATCTACTTGGCTGGTCATTTACAGTAAATGCAGTGTATGACATTGTCTCTCTACACTCCTGAAGAAAATAACGTCATTTATCACTCAGGATCTCAAAGGAGTTGATTTCCTGAATGTCAAGAAGGTGCCTGAATGTCAAGTTGTAGGTTTTAGACTGCATATTCTCTTCACTGCAGTAAGAATACATGAGAGAGAGATACAATACTTGCAGAGTCTATGTATTGACTAAAATACCTACGGGTTATCCGACATGCTTGTGGATGTTTCTGAGGTTGTAAAGGGCTGAAATACCCTGTTTCTTTGGTGCAGAAAATTATTGCAGGAAATTGTCATGAATTGTAGGAAAATTGTCATGAATTGTAGGAAACTGTTCTGCATTGCAGGAAACTGTCATGAATAGCATGAAAGTGGTCCTGAATTGTAGGAAAAGGAGTCAGATACTTACATGTTATATAAATAACTGAATAGCTAAGCTGCAACTATGGAAAATGCTCAAGGCACTAACAATATCACTCAAATTGTGGATGAAAAGCTGGACAACAAAAATGTTGCTTTATGGAAGTTCCGTATGAAGAATTTTTTTGTTGGTAGAGGTTATTGGGACTTATGTATAGGTGATGAGATTGAACTCGAAATGCCTGAAAGGAATCTAACAAATAATCAGAAAAGGGCTCATAAGCTATGGATTGAGAGAGCATGCAAGGTGTTACATTGGTTTTCCTTATGTATATCAGATGCTATGGTTATACAGATTACTGGATGCAGTTCCCCAAAGGATGATGGGACTCATGAAGAATTATGGAAATGTAACACATGCAAGAAAGATTCAGCTACTGTTGAATAACATGTCTAGGAATGGTATAAGCATTCAGGCCTACACTATAGAGATCAAGAACATAGCGGATCAGCTTACCACCATTGGATCTTCAATGTCTGAGGATGATATGATTGTAGTGATATTGAATGGACTTGGCAAAGAGTATAAAGCATTTGATATGTCTATTTCTATGAGAGTTGAATCCCATGATTGGGATGAGTTGATTGCTTTGTTGTTGCATGAGGAAGTTAAGCTTGGACTGAATACAGGTTCTAGTACGTCTCAAAGGAGAGACACTGTTCTTTACTCTAGCCAGCGTGGCAGAGGTGGTAGAGGCCATGGCTCTTTTTGAGGTTGATGAGACACTCAAAATACTTATGGATAGCAACAACAGAATGCCTAGCATGGCACGAATACATAGGGCCAGCATGGATCTGACAATTTTCGAGGCAAGGGGAGATTCCCTAGAGGTAGAGGAGGATCCTGGTAGTCAAATGATCAGTCCAACAGGGACAAGGACTGTCATTATTGTGGTAGATATGGAAATATAGCCAAAGATTGTCATAAGAAGCAGGCTGACATGAAAGCCAAGGGTAGATATCATGGAAATTATGCTTTATCTAGGGGAGTTCCTGATGATCAGGGTGACAGGTTGTTTGCCATGTAGTATGTGTCTAAGAATGCATCTAGGCAGAACATAGATGAGAGATGGTACATTGATTCAGGGGCTTCAAATCATATGACACCCCATGGAGAATGGTTTGATGAGATGGTTGTAGGTTTGCATGGACATGTTTGACTGGAGATAACACCCAGCATACTATTCAACATAAAAGAGTTGTACCTTTGTTGATGCCTGATGGCAAGAAAAAGAATCTGCATGATGTACTACATGTACCTACAATAACCAAGAATCTTATGTCAGTTGGACGGATGGCAGAATAGAATATGCAGGTGAGATTTAATATAGATGGATGCTTTATTGAAGAATATGATAATGGCTATAAATTGATTACTAGAGGCCGAAGAGATGTCAGAATGTTTACTCTTGATGTGCCAATTCCATAATTGAAAGCAGCCATGTTTGCACATGATGGTGGTGCTATACGGGATGTTGAGATATGGCATAAGAGGATTTGCCATGTGAATGCACAAAAGCTGAAATCTATGCAGTAGAAGGAGATTGTGCTTGGATTGCCTAAGTTCAAGTATCATGACTTTGGACATGTATGTGATGCATGTCAGTTTGGAAAGCATACACAGTTTCATTTATGAGACGTGTATGGAATAGCTCATGACCCTTACAGTTGGTACATTTAGATGTATAATAGGGTACTAATGGAATCGGCAAGAGCTATGCTGAATGAGAAGAGTTTGCCAAATGGTTATTGGGCTGAAGCAGTAGTATTTGCTGTCTATGTGCTGAATAGAACCCCTATAGTAGAAATTCATGATGTATCTCCATATGAGAGGCTGTATGGTCATAAGCTTGACATTTCACACTTGAAGGTATTTGGCAGCATTGCATATGTGCATGTTCCTAATGAAAAGAGGAAGAAATTGGATCCTAAAGCTATCAAGAGTGTGTTCCTTGGTTATGCACAAGACCGAAAAGCTTACAAGTGTTATGTACCGTCTACACATGAGACATTGATTAGTAGAGATGTTATTTTTGATTTGTTGGCATCGTGGTATGGTAATCCTATTACAGTGGTTACCGATGGATCAACCAACACTAGTAATGTTGAAAATACACCTACAGTGAGTACATATACGAGTGGTCCTATAGCTGATAGGTCACCTACAGTAAGTCCTTGGTCAGAAAGCTTGCAGAGTCATACTCCTACGTCCATTGACACGTATATGTTAGTGTGGGGGAGATTGGATAAGGGAAAATAAAAGATGCTTAAGGATGTGACATGTCCACTTACAACAGAATATGAGTCATCCAACAGTGACAGTTTGGATAGTGAGTTGGGCATTCCATTTATTATGATGCCTAGAGCAAGATAGTCATTATGTACCGCCTCATGAGAGGCAAGCTCATAGTCAGCCACAGTTACGGAGATATGAGAGAGTCAAAAAACCAATTGGAAGGTTTACATACATTGACTATTCAACTCGCCATTATGCATATATGGCTAGTGTAAAAGGTTATAAAGAACCTACAAAGTTTGATGATGCAGTTACAGATGATAACTGGTGTGCTACCATGGATGAAGAGTATACAACCTTGGCTGAAAATGAGATATGGGAATTGGTTGAGTTTCCTGAAGGCAAAGTCCCCATTGGCTACAAATGGGTGTACAAGGTTAAGTACAAGTCAGATGGTTCATTAGAATGCTATAAGGCCAGGCTGGTTGCAAAAGGGTATGTAAAGAGTATGGCCTTGACTATTAGGAGTCTTTCAGTCCGATGGCTGAAATGGAAATAGTCAGAATTGTCATTGCTTTAGCAGCATGCAAAGACTAGAAATTATGGCAAATGGATGTCAAGAATGCTTTCTTGAATGGTGATTTGGTTGAGGAAGTATATATGGAGCAACCTGAAGGCTATGTTCACCCAGACTTTCCTACACATGTATGTAAGATGAAAAAGGCTTTATATGGGCTGAAACAAGTACCTACAGTACGGAATGCTCGGATCACTAGTTATTTACATCAACATGGATTTAGATTGGGTGATGCAGATCACAGTTTTTTCACGAAGAAGACAGATCATGGATATGTGTTTCTAATGGTTTATGTAGATGATCTTATCATCACTGGAGATGATAAAGAGGGCATTGCTAAAATTAAATCATGTTTACAGGATGAATTTAGAGTCAAAGACCTTGGTGAGTTGAATTATTTTCTTGGGATTGAGGTAGTCTCTACGCCTCAAGGTATATGGCTACTACAGAAGCAGAATGCTCATGACATGTTACAAAAGTATGGTATGGTTGAACGCAAGCATATGGAGACACCTCTTGATCAGGATATCAAGTTGTAGATTGATGTTGGGAATGGCATAGAGAATGTGACCATGTATTGACAGATGGTGGGCAGCTTGATATACTTGAGTCTTACCCATCCTGACTTATGTTATGCAGCGGGGCTGATTAGTCAGTACATGCAGAAGCCTCACAAACCACATTTAGATGCAGTCAGGAGGATTATGAGATATGTAAAGGGTACTATAGATTATGGGCTATTTTATGCATATGACTTGACAAGGTTTACTGATGCTGATTGGGTTGGTTATACCTACGACAGGAGGTCAACCAGTGCTTATGCATTTGGATTGGGTAGTTGTATGATCAGTTTGGCAAAGTAAGAAACAGCCTACTGTTGCATTGTCTAGTACAGAAGCTGAGTACAGCTAGAAATTGCAAAGTAGTTTGGGTGATGAAATTGCTGAAAGACTTGGGAATACAGCTAGAAAGCAGAGTGAGATTGCATTGTGATAACCTCAGCAATGTTATGTTGGTTAGCAATCATGTCTACCATGCTAGTTCCAAACATATTGAGGTTCACTACCATTTCATCAGAGAAATGGTTCTTACAGGGAAGATTGACTTGATTCATGTGAAGACTGAAGACCAGGCAACAGATATATTTACCAAGTCTCTTGGTAAAGAAAAGTTCATATACTTCAAACAACTACTTGGAGTTTATCAGATGGTTTGAGCTTGAGGGGAAGTGTTAGAATATCAAGCTCCCATTACTCTTTAGTCAGTCTATCATTGTGTGTGATATAATTGTACACATGTGTGACATTCAATAAGTCGGTGTAGTCAATGACTTAACCACAATTAGTTTTGGTTAGTCATATCTATGTGTGAGTCTCTTTCAGTGAGTATAATGAAATAATAATGGAAGAAGAACAACAATGAGCTGAGGCTCATCTTCTGCTCCACTCTGTCTCTCTCCCTCTCTTCCAACAGTGTCTGCCGTTTACAGGTGCACAGGTTACAAATTTTGAATACATAAGGTTTCATGTGTTTGCTGGGTTGCAAATACATAGGGTATTTGCATACAGATTTTAGATTGTAGTTATTACTATGTAGTTAGTGAAAAAGACTTCGTATTTAGTTTTAGTGCATAAGGTATAAGCTTGGTTACAGATTGCAAGTTTTTTTATTTTTGTCAAAATGTTTGACAACTTCAACTAGATTGTTAGCAAGAAACTTGATAATAATAATTATCACGCATGAAAGTTCAGAAAGAAAAGGTGTTTGAAATTACATTGAAGGAGACATGGTAGTAAGTTCTTGGATGAAATGCTATTATATAACATGTACATGTTAAGAAAGGTTGGGAGTAGAGACAGAGTAAATGTTAAAATATTGAGAATGCATGCTATGGAGGATCACTGATGAGCAAATAAACAATCATAATGAGGTAGATGCATTGACAAAGAAGAACAACTAATATTATCCAAGCATAATGCAAGTACAACTGATTGATAATGACTGATAGAATTAGTGTGGGGATGAGTGCCTTTTATAGGCTTAGAGTAGGTGGTATTGGTAGGTGGAGAGAAGTGGAAAGGGACCATGGTAATCACCAACCGTGGTTTTAATAAACCATGCATACATGACCTAGTCTAAGGCTTTATTTGCAGTATGTTTCTTTGCCTTGTTTGTTCTATACAAAGAGGCTATGGTGGATGTGATTGCACATTTCTCAACACCCCTCCTCATTCATCCACAACATCATCATCATCATCAACTACCACATTGATAGATCCAAGAGCTCCCATGATACTCTTGATCTTCAAGGCATAAACATTAATGGACATGTTTCCTTTTTTCACTTGGTTCAGATTGGTTCATTGAGTTGTAACTTTCTAACCTTTGTGAAGGGAGAAGCCCAAGTGGAAGCAAGAGAGGTGTGAGCTATAGAGGTTGTCGTGAGTAGAACCTTGCTAAGTGTAGACATGGAAGAAAAAGACAACCATACAAATCTAGAGGGTGTTACAAGGCCTCACTAAGTGTGTAGAGGCTGTAGTGTGTAGAGGTTACATGAGGAGTATAGGAGCTAAGGTGGGAACATTAGGCAAGTCCACATTTTTAACTTAAAAAATTCTATCAAAAAATGAGCTACAAAAGAGGGACTGGTGAGTCCTATCCTTTTGTTCTTGGGGCTTTTCTTCTCCCTCTTCTTCAATGTTATCTTCATATTCTTTGACTGCAGCAATATATTCTCTTTGAGACCTTTTCTTAGCATAGCAAAATTTCTCAATATGCCTAGATTTCTTACAAAAGTCACAGACTACGTTCTTCTTCCCTTTCACATAGAGGAGCTATTGGTCTCCTCTTGGGATGCTTGTTTCTCCCTTGTTCTTGATCTTCTTTTCCTCTTCCAAGAGAGAGGCTTTGATGTCCACAAGTTTCGGCTTTGTCATGTTGATTAATGTGGTAGACACATTATCAAACTCAGGTGGAAGGCTCTTGAGAAGCACTCCAATGCAAAAGTCTTCATCCATCTTCAAGTTGATTCCTGCAAGTTGTGTCAACAAGCTCTCCATATAATTCAAATGAGTTACAAGCAAGGTATGACTTTGAACGTCGAGCTTAAAAATTCAATGAGTAAGCCATATTTGGAGGATTTTGAATGAGCTCCAAACAAGATTTCTAATCAATCCCATGTCACATAAGAGGTTTCACATTCATCAACATAATGAATATAGTTGTCATCAAGTTCAAGCTTGATAATAACTTGAGCCTTATCATTATTTTTATCCCATACGACTAAAAGTGTAGCTTCCCTTGGTTTCTTTTCTTGACCACTTGTGATTGACCGCAATCCTTTCTTCATTAGGATAAGTTTGATCCTAGTTTGCCATGTATGGAATCCAATACCATTGAATTGGGATGTCGGTGAGTCCTTGCCCATGTTGATATTGCAAGATTAGTAGAAAAGCAGCTCCAAAAAATTCAAATTTTAGTTGAGCACAAGTGCCAAGAAGAACTAGGTGATTAGTATCAAGAAATACTAGGTGATTTGGTGATTATGATGCCCTTGAACTTTGGAATCTTCAAGATCTTGCGAGTTCGAGTCTTCCCCTCCTTGATTTGATGCTGGAGTTGCAAAAAAAAAAAAACTGAGAGTATTCCAACAAAAGTGTTGAATTTGAGTGAGTCAAAGGAAGCAAGAGGATTACTGTTAATCAACACTAGTATTAAGAGATACAATATAGTTGGCACTTGATGTTGAATCTTCTTCTTGCTGATTCGAAATGGTAATTTAGCTAGGAAATCTGTGTTGTAGTAGATCAGAGAGTTATTGACATTATTGCGCCAAAGAAAGTAGAAAAATGAAGAAAAAATTGAGCTTTGAGGTTGATGGCTATGGAGTTTGCATTAGGGTTTCTGGGGGCACCTGGTTTTTCAGCTCCTGTGAACTGAATACTTGATCATTTTCAAAACTCTATTTATAGAAATGAAGCTTAAGAGATAGGCTATCAAAGCCCTATGATGCTCATCAGCATCGCGATGTATGCAGGCAGGCTGAACTGTACGAACGAAAGAGGGCGCAAACTGAACTGTACGAATGAAAGAGGACGCAAACTGAACTACGACTGACATTCCATGTAATGCTGGACAGTAGAACCACCAATGTCAGGGTTTGATGTGATGGGAAGGAGTGCCCTGAGTCAGGGAGTATTTCCCTAGAAGAAACCATGAGGTGAAACGGCCTGGAGAGGGAGATTCAAGTCCTCCACTGAAGGTGGGTAGCTATGGAGGTAGGTGAAACATGGAGGGTGCCAGAAATTCAAACTGGAATGACTCAATTAGTAGCCTAATGACTCATTAACTTAAAACCCGATCTGATATCATGTTAAAATATTGAGAATGCATGCAATGGAGGATCACTGATGAGCAAATAAGCAATCATAATGAGGTAGAAGCATTGACAAAGAAGAAAAACTAATATTATCCAAGAATAATGCAAGTATAATTGATTGATAATGACTGATAGAATGAGTGTGGGGATGAGTGCCTTTTATAGGCTTAGAGTAGGTGGTATTGGTAGGTGGAGAGAATGAAAGGTGAGAAGGATCAAAGCTTGCACTTGAGAGCTATGGTGGGAGAGCAAGAGCAAGAAAGAGACAGACAAGAAATGGGAACTCCAATAGTCACAATGTGTGATCGGGCATTCCTTTATTCAAACTGTCACTAAAAGAATAAAGAATAAAGTGAAATTGACGGGCGCCCGCTACCTTCAGTGTGCAGTGGTAGTGATGTTAGTGTAGTAATACACGAGCGGCTAGGCGGAGGCACCTTTACCCCCAACAACCTCCCACTTAAAGGTGAATCTGCACTAGTGAGGAGTGAAAAGAAAAAAGAAGAAAGACAATACAACATGTACACATGTACAACATGATGAGGAAAGACGCCATCTCATCCTACGCTCATCAACCTCTTGAGGAAGGCAAAGCGCTCTGTAGAGAGGCTTTTCGTGAGCAGATATGTAGGATTTTGGTTAGTCGAGATCTTGATAAGGTCAACAGACTTGTCCTCAACAACCCCACGTATGAAGTGATACCTTACCTCAATGTGTTTTGTCTTCGCATGGAAGACCGGATTCTTGGCTAACTGAATAGTACTCAATGAATCCAAATGCAGTGTAGGGTTAGCATCAATACCAAGATTAGTACCAAACGACCCAACCAAATGGCCTCCTTGCAAGCCTCAGTGGCTGCAACATACTCGGCCTCTGTAGTAGAAAGGGACGTGCATTTCTGCACCTTGGACATCCAAGAAACAACACCTCCAGCATAGGTGAATACATAGCCGGAAGTGGACTTCCTACTATCTGCATGTCCTGCATAATCAGAGTTAGTGTACCCCATGACTTTTGTATCCTAGCTGCCATAGCATATGCACATATCTATAGTGCTCTTTAGGTATCTCATGATACCCTTCATGGCATCCCAATGCTTCTTGCCAGGTGTAGCCATATAGCGTGCCACAACACCAATTGCAAAGGCAATATCTGGATGAGTGGCTATCATGCCATACATAAGACTGCCCACTGTGGATGCATAGGGAATCTTGGCCATCTCCGCCCTCTGCTCATCTATCTGCGGAAAATCAGCCTGTGAGACCTTCACATAAGAAGGTAATGGATAGCCAATAGGCTTTACATCCTGCATGCGGAAGCGCTTAAGGACTTTATGAATGTACTCCCTCTGTGACAAGTAGAGGAGTCCCTGATGCCTGTCACGTCTAATGCGCATACCAAGTATGTGAGTGGCTTGTCCTAGATCTTTTATCTCAAAGCTCTTCTTGAGCTGAGCCTTCAGAGCATTTAGCTCATCATGATCTTTCCCTGCTATCAGCATATCATCCACATAGAGTACCAAAATCAATAAAGAATCATCATGGGCTTTCTTCGTGTAAAGACACGGATCCATAGCACTCTTGCTGTAGCCCTGTGACTGCATAAAGGCATCAAACTTATGATACCACTCCCTAAGTGCCTGCTTCAATCCATAAAGACTTTTCTTCAATTTGCACACTAGGTGCTTCCTGCCAGGTTCTGCAATGCCCTTAGGCTGCTCCATATAAATCTCATCATGCAAGTCCCCATGTAAGAAAGCCGTCTTGACATCCATTTGGTATAAATCCAAGTCAAGCTGAGCAACCAAAGCCAAGACTAAGCGCAGGGTGGTCATCTTAACCATAGGAGAAAAGACCTCATCAAAGTCCACACCATGATCCTGCTTAAAATCCTTTTCTACCAGTCTAGCCTTGTATGCCGGCTTGGGGTGTCTAGGGGTACTTTTCAGCTTGTACACCCACTTGCATGGAAAAGCCTTCTTGTCCTTAGGTAAGGAAACCAAATCCCTAGTCTCATTCTTATGCAAGGAGTCTATCTCAGATTGCATAGCCCTCTCCCAGGAGTGACTATCACCCTAGCACATATAGTCTCATCATAAGTGAAAGGCTCTCCTACATCTGTAACCAAGACATAATGCATCGAGGGTTGAAATCTATTAGGTGGACGTCTGTCTCTAGTAGACCCTCTCATGGTAGGCTTTGCTGCATGCCGAGCTGCCTATCCAACACCTTGACCATGAGCATCTACTGCAACTATAGGCTGTCCAACTGACTGTGCGGGAGCCCTCGGCTCCTCCTGAAATATGAACCTGTGGATCTCAACAACTTCTTAAACTGCCTATGCATCTTGTCTTCATGGAAGGCTACATCGTGATTACGGATGACTTTTCGTGCCTGTGGATCCCAGAGATGGTAACCCATCTCGCCTGCATCCCCATAACCAAGGAAAATGCATTTGACACTCTTGGGATCCAGCTTACTTCTCTTGTCCCTGAGCACATGGCAAAATGCCTCACATCCAAAGACATGAAGATGTGCATAAGAGGGAGGTTTTCCAATCCATACCTCCTCTTCAACTTGGAAGTCCAAACCACTAGAAGGTGATCTATTTATGACATGCACAACTGTACTAGCTGCCTCAGCCCAAAAGCTCTGTGGCAGGCCTCCATGGCTAAGCATACTGTGTACACGCTCTTGGATGGTTCTATTCATCTGCTCAGCCAAGCCATTCTAGGGGGGGGGGTAGGGGGTGGTCAACTGACGCTTAATACCCCTCTCATCACATAACTACTCAAAAGCATGTGAAACATACTCACCCCCATTATCTGTCCTTAGGCATTTTAGCCTATACCCAGACTAGTTCTCAACCAATGAAAGCCATATCTAAAACACAACCAAGACATCGAATTTTAGCTTAATGGGATAAACCCAAATTTTTCGTGAAAAATCATCTATGAAAGTAACAAAATACTTTGCACCACCCATAGACTGACAAGGCATGGGTCCATAAACATCCGAATGTACCAATGCCAAGGGCTCACTCATGTATGGCCTACTAGACTTCTTATGCGTAGACCTAGTCTACCAGCCACATAAAGACAATGCTCACATGAATCAAAACATGCATAATCAAGGGGCAGTAAGTACTGCAAACCAGAAAGCATTTTCATTCCCTTCAAAGACATATGGCCCAAACGGGCATGCAAAAGAGATACATGTGGGAAAGAACCCATAGACAAAACATGATCAAGGTAAGAAGTAGATACAATCAAGGGATAGAGGCTACCAACCACCTTGGCACCTCTCGCAATCACAAGTCTGCCACGAGTGATCTTCCATGCAGAGTATCCAAAATATACATGATAACCTGCGTCATCAAGCTATCCAGCTGACATGAAACTGCGTGTCAAAGTAGGTACATGACATACATCCTACATAACAAAACTACTACCAGAAGGAAACTGCAGCCTAACATCACCAATGCCCACAATATCAAGAGAGCTGTCATCACCCAAGCGCATAGAACCTAAAACAGTATAGTATGAATGAAACCACTCTCGGCAAGGTGTCACATGGAAGGATGCACCTGAGTCCAAGAGCCAATAGTGTGCATACATAGAGTGTATCTTTGTCATCTGCGAAGCATTGGAAGAAGCTGCAAGGATATAATCATCATCAACATCCTCAGGCTGCATAACATTGATCTCTTCAATTTTAACACTGGACTTTGCAGGCACTATGCTGCGATCAGAAGACTTATCCTGCACTTTGTCTTTTCCCTTATCTTTGCGCCTTTCATTGCGCAGTTCATGGCATTGTGGCCTAATAGGGCCCTTTTTTCCACAATGGTGACAAGTAACATCTGCATTCCGGCCACGGGATTTGCTACGTGACTTCCCACGAGACTTGGAGCGAGATTTCTGAGAATCCCATCCATCGCCACTGCCACTGCCATGCTTTCCATATCCATCATTCCTGCCTCTAACTGTCATAGCATGCGACACACGAGAGGCATCCAAATTCTTATGGTTAACCTCTTCCTGCAGAAGAGCACTCTCAACATCATATAATTTCAAGGTAGCAGTAGAGGCAAATAATGTAGTGCGGAATACATTCCATGACTCATTAAGAGTACCAAGAAAGAAAAGAGGAGTGACATCCTTTGCAAAAGTGATGTCCTGCGAAGTTAAGTTCTTGAGTATAGCATGGAACTGGCTCAAGTGAGCAGACATAGTCACATTCTCCTTCATGCGCAGATCCATAAGTTGCTTCAACCAATACATCTGACTTGCGGGACTTTTCTTGTCATAGAGATTCTTGATTTTATCCCACAACTACCATGCACTCTGTTCTTCCTCAAATACATTGTAATGAACCTGTTCTATGAGAGATAATACAATAGTGGACTTGCATAACTCATCAAGCTCAAGTCATTCCTCATCTGGGATAGTTGCAGGCAGATGCCCGCTCAACCTCAATGGTTTGATCTACAATTTTCGCACGAAGACCTACAAAATCTGACTCTTCCAATAAGATTAATTTGTACCATCAAGCTGAGTGATGTTGAAAATAGTATGATTAGTGGACGAACTTGCCATAATGCAGGCTGGAAGACTGCAGACAGCTCAAAATTGCTTGCTGTTTACTGTAGAAAATGACAAAAAAATCACCAAAATTGAGAGAAAATGGCGAGAAAAGTGTAACCAAAGCTGCTGCCCACCAAGTACTAGTGAAAATACATCATTTCAGAATATTGCAGCATGAAAAATCCATGTTAGTTCGAAGTTATATACTTGCTGTAATAAATGATAGCAGGGTAATGTGAGAGGCAAATGTTGACCAAATCATTGCACCAAGTCAAGAAATGACAGCCAAGACATGACCAGCCATAAACAGGCATAAATCAGCACCAAACAATCATCAAGACCTTGAGCAAACACCCAAACATGTCACCAAAGCATCCGTTAGTGATGATGAGTAGGCATACCCCCTGGACAATAGGGCAAAGTATACATAACACTGGAAAGACCTGACACCAGTAGGTTGTATGCTCACAAGAGTGCAAAGCCCAAGCTCAGGTCAAAAGTAACTCCAAGATATCAGTGCATGAACCATGCAATATTTAAGTGGAAGAGATCCCAAAGTCTCAAGTATCTGCAAAATGCTCAAATAGCATAAACCTCCTGCTCAATGTTAGTCAGGCATACAAGATGCTCCCACTGGCACAAAAGATGGATAAATGAGCTCAACAACTTAATCATACCAAGTCAAAGTACCAAAGATAGGTAGCCAAGACAATGCCTCAATAGCATCCCAAGAGCATGATGGCTACAAAGCAACTATAGGTAGCATCCATGAGCAAGACATACATCCCAATAAAGATCTCTGACAACGAAAATGACATCCAATACAAAATTCTGGAATAGTAAATGAGAATCCAAGCCAAGTCTTCAGAGAGCACTAAAGCCAACAAGTACATGGTACACTATGCCAAGACAAATGCATCAAACCGTAGGCCTCGGGTAAGCATGTACCCAAAGAGCATATAACTATCAAAGCACTGACCACTGTCAAGCATAGACCGATGTTAATAAGTGTGGGCTGAAATAAGCTCAAGCTTCCAAAAGCATTCGGATCCAATGACAAGCTTGAAGTCGTCCCTCAATGATCAATACATCATAGCATAGCCCAAGACATACACTCGGAACCAATAGGTATATGTCAAAGCATGAAAGATAGCTTCAGCCCAAGAGTATTCATCATGCATTTATTATTATAAACTATGTATTTCCATCCCTAAAATCAGGCCAAAATCATAGCATGACATGTAGCTTCAATCCCCCAATCAATCGGGATGCAATGGGCATCAAACCGGTTATGTAGTCATGCCCAAACAAGCATAGGCATAAACTGTGAATGTAGCACTAGCATCAAATGTCTGTGGACTATTTATAACAGTCCTAAAACACTATTTTTAGCCACCAACCAATGCCTAATCTCAGAGGATCAATGTCAAGTATCAATACATGTGCAAGAAGCCGGAAATGGAGCCCGATGCTTGATGCCAAGCTGGAGTTGGAGCTGAAGTGGCTGACTATGTGGCTGTCCATAAAATATACACAAATTTGCATGGGGTTGCTGTTGGTCCTGCTGGTCCATGTGGCAGATCTAGAGTGGTTGGAGGGATTAAACATGAGCCAAAGGGGCCTGGGAACAAGCCTCTAGCAGCCCACAACTGGTGGCAAGGAGATATGGAGGTTGGAAGCTTCAATGGTGGCTGCTCTGTTTGCTTAGACCTGTGGAATGAAATAAAACTATGAAATAATAAAGAAATACCTCAATGTTAATGCCCTGATGGTACCTCAATAGGCCGGAAAGAAGCTCGGGAAGCCGGGGAGTGACGGGAGCTCAAGAGAATGAGCTATGGCTATCGGGAAGGAGACCCAATGCAAGTGGGGAGTCAATGGGAAGCTGAGAATGCCATGAGCCAAGCTCAAGAGTCGGAAAGCCGAGCTCTGATACCAGTTGAAAGGTGAGAAGGATTGAAGCTTGCACTTGAGAGTTATGGTGGGAGAGCAAGAGCAAGAAAGAGAGAGATAAGAAATGGGAACTCCAATAGTCACAATGTGTGATCGGGCCTTCCTTTATTCAAACTGTCACTAAAAGAATAAAGAATAAAGTGATGGTGACGGGTGCCCGCCACCTACAGTGTGTAGTGGTAGTGACTGTCAGTGTAGTAATACACGGGCGGCTAGGCGGAGGCGCCTTTATCCCCAACAGAGAAGTGGAAATGGACCATGGTAATTACCAAACGTGGTTTTAATAAACCATGCATACATGACCTAGTCTAAGGCTTTATTTGCAGTATGTTTCTTTGCCTTGTTTGTTCCATACAAAGAGGCTATGGTGGATGTGATTGCACATTTCTCAATAGTAAAGTCATGCATTATCTATCTATTAGTGTAACAAATAGTGTGAGGGGTTATTTTTAGAAATCTAAAACCCCACTATTACATGGAAGAATTTGGCAAGGCTATTCAAAGTAAACACAAAGTGTTGGGGGTAAAGGCACCTATGCCTAGCCACCAGTGTATTACTACACTGACTATACCTGCACCTACACACTACATGCGGTGGTGGGTGCCCATCACTATCACTTCATCATTTATTCTTTTAATGACATTTGAATAAAGGGAAGGCCGGTCACATATTGTGACTGTTGGAGTTCCCACATTTGAGTCTCTCTCTCTTTCTCTCTTGCTCCATATCCGCCATAGCTCACACCTCTCTTACTTTCGTTTGCTTGTGCTTCCAGTTTGGCTTCTCCCTTCAATTGGTATCCGATCCTTCTTCTCTGTGAGCTTGATCTCAATCCAACATTATTCAACTCTCATTTGAGTTCCCTACAGCGTGCTTTCACCATCGGTAGACATAGCTCCACCTCTTGAGATTCATATTGAGCTCTCATTGCTTTAAGACTTCTCTAAGACCTATTTGGACTATCTCAAGGGATTCTTGAGACTATATTGAGCTTATTTCAAGGATTATTCAGCTCAGTATTTAGGGCTAGAAATAGAAAAACGTTTTTTAGGTGTGGCCATTTTTAAGCACTTGTGCTTGCTCAACTACTCCCTAGCATTGGACAAAGGATTTGGCATTGTTTACACTCCTCCCAGCATTGAACATTAACATTGAGCATTGGTTTTGAGTCATTGAGCTTCAGCTATTAACTATGAAAATAGGGAGGCATGCTATGATAAAATAGAGAGAACCATATCTTCAATGTCTGGAGCTCGTATATGCTTTCCATGATGCCCATATAACTATGTTTTGTTATCGGATACTTGGGGTATCATATTTTATTGGTTTGAGATGCTATTGGATTGATTTGAGCCCATATTTGGCTCAGTTTTAATGTCATTTTTATTGCTGTAATAAGTAGGGCGACAGAAGGCTATTTTACTTGGATGTCCCAAGCTTGCCTATAAGGCTAGATTGGTTGCTAAGGGTTTTAAACATGATCATGGCATTGACTTGGAGAAAGTATTTTCTCTTATAGTCAAGATGACTACCCTATGCCTGGTACTAGCATTGATTGCTCAGTTAGATTTGGACCTGTATCAGATAGATGTTAAGATGACTTTCTTACATGGTGACTTGCACGAGGAGATTTATATGCAAAAACCTAAGGGCTTTGAGGAAAAAGGCATGGAACAGCTAGTGTGCAGATTGAGAAAGAGCCTTTGTGGCCTTAAGTAGGTGCTTAGGGAATGGTACCACAAGTTTGATGCTTTTATGCATTCATAGGCCTATACACTTTGTGATATGGATCCATGTTTATACCACAAGTTTGATCTTTTGTGCATCCATAGGGCTATACATGCAGTGATCTGGATTCATGTTTATACAAAAGAAGGCTCGTCGTGATGGGGCAACCTTTTGATTTTGGCACTCTATGTAGATGACATGTTGATTGCTAGGAGAACTCTTGATGTGCTGGATGCTCTGAAAAGTTAGCTGAAGAAGAGATTTGAGATGAAAGACATGGGACAAGCCTCACATATTCTTGGGATGTGCATTACATGTGATCGCTCTCAAGGCCTCCTCCTTTACTTATCACAGAAGGAGTGTATCCAAAAGGTCCTCGAGTGCTTTCATATGCAGAATGCTAAGCATATTGGATATCCTTTGCCTTCTCATGTGAAGGTGAGCTAGGTCAATTTTCCATAGTCTGATGAGCAAAAGGCTAAGATCTCTTATGCATCCGTAGCAAACAGTTTGATGTATGCCATGATAGCCACTCGTCTTGACATAATTTTTGCAGTGGGAGTTGTGGTATGATATATGGCTACACTTTTGTGGCAGGCATCATTAAGATACCATCAAGGATATCATAAGATACTTGAAGGGCACAAAAAATATGTGCATATGTTATGGTGGCCAGGATACAATAGTCGTGGGGTACACTGACTCTGACTTTGCAGGATATGCAGACAATAGGAAATCCACCTCTCACTATGTGTTTACTTTTGTTGGGGGTGCTCTTTTTCTTGGATGTCCATGATGTAGAAATGCACAATTCTCTCTACTATTGAGGCCAAGTATGTTGCAGCCACATTGAGGCTTGCAAGGAGGCTCTCTGGTTAGTCCATCAGGAAAACCTTGGTATGATTGACGTGGTCCCTACATTGCCTTTGGATTCTATGAGCACTATCCAGTTAGCCAAGGATCTGGTCTTCCATGAGAAGAAGAAGCACATTGAGGTGCAATATCACTTTATTAGAGAGGTTGTTGAGGACAAGTCTGTTGACATTGTCAAGATCTCAACAAAAACTGACCAAAATCTTGTAGATTTGCTCACAAAAAGTCTCTCAGCAGAGCGTTTTATCTTTCTTAGGAAGTTGATGGGTGTTGGATGAGATGACCTTTATTCCTCATCATGTTGTACTGACATGCAGAGGTCTCTCATTTGACGTATGAATGCGATGCCGGCTCCAACTTAAAGGATACCCCGTCAAGCATGATGTTGCATGAGACACCCAAAGTGCTAGTGCACATACACATAGGTACTGGTTGTGTCTCGCCAATTGATTAGGCTGGTGGTGTGCTATTCTTCCCTAATACCTACATGCGATACAAACATACGATACATTGAGATGCAAGTTCTTAAAAACTACTTGATATTTAATCCGTAATCGCCATAAAAGATATACCTACAGGACTGACGACCACTAGCCTATGAATCAAGTGTCACCTAAGTAGAAGGAGGTACATTAAGAGTAAGCCACTGACTCTCATGATGTGATGTACCTAGGATAGGAGTCCTAAGCAAACAAAAACATCAAAAGGATATATATATTAAGAATTCTATATGTAAAAAAAGGATGGCATTACTATTTTATCAATCGAGAAGCTTACTAATGTCATGTAAGTGTGTGCATGAGAAGAAGTCTCCACTCCTACATGTGGCTAGAAAGATATACCCTCTCTAGGACATACAACATACTGAATCTCCCAAGAATCTTGACGACACTATCTAAACTGACATCATCCATCTCCACATAATCTGCCACGGCCTCTGACAATGTATCTCCACAAAGTCTAGTGCCTTGTAGCAAAGTCTTGATGATCGCCAGCTTCACTTTACAGGTGTGGTCACTCATCGTATCTTTATATTTAAAATAACTATATGTTAGACTAGAGATACATTGTTAGAGGAGAGCTCAATCTATCTAATAAAAAACATTGACTAAATATGCAAGACTTACCGAGTGGCTGGCCAAAGGAGGGGAGCTCTCTCTCTCTCTCTCTCTCTCTCTCTCTCTCTCTCTCTCCCTCCCTCCCTCCCTCCCTCCCTCCCTCCCTCCCTCCCTCCCTCCCTCCCTCCCTCTCCCTCTCCCTCTCCCTCTCCCTCTCCCTCTCCCTCTCCCTCTCCCTCTCCCTCTCCCTCTCCCTCTCCCTCTCCCTCTCCCTCTCCCTCTCCCTCTCCCTCTCCCTCTCCCTCTCCCTCTCCCTCTCCCTCTCTCTCTCTCTCTCTCTCTCTCTCTCTCTCTCTCTCTCTTTCTCTCTCTCTCTCCCCCTTACCTAATGTAGCCAACCGTCAAAGCTTCGAGGAGGCTGGCTATGGCTCCCTCTTGCTCTCTCTATCTCTATTGTCCTACACGCTCTTTGTTCATGCTTTTTGCGCACTCTTATAAAAACAAGGTAATGATATCCCAAGGCTGGGGAAACCAAAAAATACCATCGCTTAAGTGACACAAAGCAATGTGTAAACATCGCTCTTTGTGTCATTTTCAAATTTGCTTAAGCAGTGCCGTCCTGAGTCTTCACTTATGTGACATCAAGTTTTTTTAAAATTATGTTGCTTATACGACAACAAAGTTGCCTATGCAACAGCCCCATCATTGTATAAGCAACACTTGAATATTTTAACCCCCTTGCATAGCCCCCCAATGGCTAGTAGTGTAGGTTCAGCCTAGTGATCATCAAATAGACAAGGCTACCACAATATTTTGATGCATAGTGACATTCTCAATCAAGTCATCCTCATGTGCATTAAGCTTAGCATTAACATCCAAACGTATAGAAGTAGGCTTGCAATTAGCGATACCGTACTTCTTTGACATATCCAATGCATATTGTCTTTGTGATAATCATATACCCTCTTGAGTTCTAATTATCTCTATGTTGAGAAAATGGTGCAGCTCTCCCAAATCCTTTATCTCAAATTCAATATTGAGGAGACCCTTCACATTGTCAATATCTGCCTCACTATCACCTACAATTATCAAATCATCCACATATATAGTAATAACTACAATGTTTACATCACTCTCATAGACATATAATGAGTGATCTCAGCTTGTGCCCTACAAAATCCAATGTTGACAAGGTATTATGCAATCATGTCATGACATGCCCTGGGTGCTTGCTTCAACCATACAAGGCCTTACAAATCCTGTGTACATAATTCCGATGACTCTCATCTACATAACTAGGTGGTTGCTCCACATAAACTTCCTCTTGCAACTCCTCATGCAAGAAGATATTTTTTACATCCATTTGATGTATGATCTAACTCTTTGATGTAGCCACTAATATGACAGCCCTTACGGTGGCCATTTTAGTCACTAGAGAAAAATTCTCCATATAATCAATAGCATGAGTCTGTGCATATGCTTTGGCAACCAATCATGCTTTATAGCGCTCAATAGATCCATCTTGTAAAGCCATTTGCAGCCAATAGTTTTTTTTGCCTTTAGGTAAAGGCACTAACTCCCATGTGTCATTATCCATAATTGTAGCCATTTCTTCATCCATAGAACGATCTTAATACTCATTATCCACTACATCCTTAAAACAAGTGGGTTTCATATCCTACACAACCTTAGCCATGTATGCATAATGATGAGCTACATAGCTATCATATGTCAATCGTTGTGTTGGCTATTTTAATCAACTTGACCTGCATAGACTTGGATCACTACCAACTGCTTTGGTATCCTCTTGTGCCTTTTGCACACCAAGTGTTTCAATAAGTGGAATCCCAAACTCCTCATCTAAGCTCTGCTTAGAGTCATCTAAATTAACATCAACATGAGAGAGACATGATGATATATCTATCATAATAGTTGAGTTCCCAACTTTGTCTTTACCTTCCTTGACATCTGTTATGTTCTTAGTGGAGTAACATGTGACCTCATTCTAGCTCTCCAAGGTTTATCAACAAAACCATGACTAGGAGACTCTTGTGGTCCACTCACTGTCTATGACTACTGACCTATTTTTTGCACAACCACACTCTTATGCTCATCAACCACCCCAACTGCATTTTTCACATTACTATACCATCTACTCCTTTCATAAAAAACATCTCTGCTAACCCTCAACTTATGTGTAGCAGGATTTTAACATCTATATCCTTTCTGCTCAAGAGAATATTCCACAAATACACATTTTTTTTTTTGCTTTGAGATCTAATTTCCTACACAACTCATTGGGAATATACACATAAGAAATAGATCCAAACACTTTCAAATGGGATAGATTTAGCTTTCTACCTGTAAGCTTCTCTTCAAGTGTCATACCATATACAATAGCAGTGGTGGGTGTCATGTTCATAATATATAAAATAGTAACAACTACATCACCCAATAGTAATGAGGCAAGTCTCTTTTTTATATCAATGCATGAGCCACCTCTACAATATGCCTTTTCTTTGCTCAAAAAATCCATTTTTCTATATAGAGTATATCTACATGTATATTACCTATGTATACTATTTTTTGGTAAAATTTTAGAAAACTCATTGGAGAGATATTCTCCCTCTCCTTCTAACCTTAGACATTTAATATACGACCATATCTCCTTCTCAACCAAGGCCTTAAAGCTTTTAAAGTGAGTGGACACCTCACTTTTCTCATGTATAAAGTAAACCCATACTATGCGAGTATGATCATCAATGAATGAAATATAATAATTGCAACCACTCAAAGTTGTAGCCTTTGTAGGACCCACCACATCAAAATGTATCAATTCAAGTGGCTTCTTGCATACATGCTTTTCATGTGGAAACGCATACCTTGCTTACTTTTCAAATTGACATGCTTTACATACTTTATACATCTCATCAACTGTAAGGCAAGCCATCCACAAGCTGTTTTGACTTCATGTTTCTCAACCTCGTTGCTTGCACATTCACATGATCATTTCTCTTATTCCAAATTTGAATATTAGCCACCAAAACACCTAAACCTTGTGTAAACATGGCAGTATCCATTTCATGGAGATTCATATCAAGAGTAAACAATCTTCCAGCACATTTTCATCTTGTAATCAACCTACAATCATTTTTTAGATATTCTATATAATAACATCAAATATGAACCAAACTTGCAATCCATGTTCTACTATTTGACCAAGAGAAAGCAAATTTTTTGTAATATTTGGTACATGCAGCACATCATCCAAGTACTTAGTCTTGCCATCCTATATTGTCAAAGGAACATTTCCAACATGAGTAATGAGGTGAGCTATGCCATCCCTTGTCTCCACATAGACCAGAGATTTTAGACTGTGCATCTCTCTATACCACTCTCCATGAGAAGTCATGTGGTTAGAGGCACCTGAGTCTACATACCATACATCATTCTTTGATGAACCATTAATAGTCATAGTATTCATAAAGTATTGCATAACAAATAATTATTTCATTCAGTCATCATTGTTTCTATTACTAGATGCATAATTGTCTTGCTACTTTTTTTCATTTCTAATTTCAACCTTCTTTTTGAAGCAATTTCTAGAAATGTGGCCTTTCTAATCACAATACCAACACTCTTTTCTATCACCAAAGTTCTATTGCCTATTAGAATCTACAATTTTCCCTCTTTGACTCCCCTTTCCTTGGGACTATCCTCCTCTATTTTAATATGCATCATAACCTTGACCACGACCACTACCTTGGCCTCCTCTACTGCAACCTTTACCTTTGCTAGTCGAGTAAAACACTTGCTTAGAATTATTCTTGCTTTGAAAATAAGAGAAATCCAAGCCACGTTTCTTCTCCTCAAGTATCAACATAGAAATCAAATCTCTAAAATTGGGGATATCATTCCTCATACTCATAGATGACCTGAAGCTCTTATATTCATCTCCAAGTTTGTCTAGGAGCTATGGAAAATGGAGTAAGAGAGTAAGAGAGAGAGACTCAAGATGTGGAAAAAGAGACTCAAGATGTGGAAAATCCAACAGTCACAATGTGTGATCGGTCTTCCCTTTATTCAAATGTCACTGAAAGAATAAAGAATGAAGTGATAGTAATGGGCACCCATTGCTTGCAGTGTGCAAGTGCGATTACTATTAGTGTAGTAATACATGAGCAACTAGGCACATGTGCTTTTACCCCCAACAACCTTCCACTTAAAGTTGAATGTGCCTCGAGTGAAGAGGGAACAAAAAAAAGTGATAAAGTACCAGCGAGTTCATGTAGCATGGGAGTAAGTATTATTTAACATAAAGAATATGAATTACAATTTTTTATTTGAATTACTAATTAATTTTATTTGCAATGCATTGATTAGCTTGAGGATGACAAGAAATATGTCATCAACACACTGGAGATGGAGTTTGGGATATGATGGAGTCAAAAGTGGTTGCTCAAGAAAATGTGCAAACTCATGAGTCATTGATGCAACAATGCACAATAAGTAGAGAGAGAGAGAGAAATGAAACAAAGTGAAATGCTATATTTACATCTTCAAAAAGCCAAAATGACCTATGAGACCAAAAATTTATGACCAAAGAGTTCTGATACCAATGTCAGGTAGAATAGCGACATTGATGGTTTGCTGCAAAACAAGCATATACATATCTGTGGTCTCTCAATCTGCATCCATGAGGTGACTGACAAGCATGGGGCCCATACTTTTGTCACATACAACAAAGCTGGGGTGACCATAGTGTCATAGAGAGAGAGAGAGAGTAGGACTAGAGCGGCAATGGGTAGCATGTTGGGGGGGGCTACTATAACTAAGGGCACTACGGGTTTTCATTGAGGGTGCTGCTGGAACTGTTGCCATGAAACAATAGAAGATTGTTGGATTCAATGGTCTACTGCTAGGCCAAGTCGATCCAAGAAACAATGCTTGATTGTAGGTAGTGAAGGCTGAGATGTTGATACTGGGGTTGAAACACGAGATAGAAGCCTTGGTAGAGGAGGGGAATCGAACCCTGATATGTACTTTCTTTCAGTGGACTTGAAGCTAAGATTACCTTGTACACAGCTAGAGAAAGAAAAAAGAGTCTGAGGGAAATCAAACCCTAACACTAGCCATATGAGGCTATTACGACAAGACTCTCCACCACCCACCCTTTTTACTAAGTTTTCAAAAGAATAAAAATCATAACTTCACAATGAATTATTTTGAGATTAAATCTTATTGAACATAGGTTGATGATTCGTGAGTTGACACCACATAAGACTAATAGTCCTCATTGTCATCTCTGAGATTAACCATCAATAAAATCTCATATTCATTATCCTTGTTGACTTCTTCGAACTCCTCCATTGTTAAATTTGTGTTGATGTTCATTTCCTTCATAGGCTCTACATCCATTATTTCTTCCTCTTCAGTGTCTGTAGTGTCAGAGTCACATTCTCATCATCTACAATGCCATCATGATTGGAAAGAAGAATTCTACACCTTTTTGACGTCGATGTGTCTAAGTTCGAGGACATAATCAATTCATCTTGATTCGCTTCCTCAGGGTCAACGCTATCAAATAAGTGTCAACCTCTAGGTTGGACATGCACAACTTGCCACCATGGATGAGCATCTGTATTCTTGTAAAAGAATGATTGTTCAACATGAGTTGGCAGAATGTAAGGCTCGACGGACCAAAATCCTGACGGCTCTCTTTTCATTGTGGCATTATTACCTTTATACTCGACACAAAACCAATCCACCTTCAAAACCATCTACCAAAATTCTTGAATCAAAACTTTAGAATTATGTATAGCTTCAAGAAATCTACATGTCATTGTTGCATGAAGAGAGATTTCATTTACTTGCTTGAAGATACGATACGATACTTCATAAATGCTGACTATGGTTCCCACATACCCAAGTTCAATGTCAACAAGATTTGTGTCTCTTGAACTTGCACATGATAATTGCTTGAAAGAGGCAACAATGCAAGAATCATGAGTTAGATGTAAGTCATCAATAGCTATTATTCGAAGATGTTGTCCATAAGCCCACATGTTGGTATACATTCGAGCCTAGACCGATATGTAAATTATTAAAAAAACGAAATTCACTTGTTTAGTTTAGATTTTTCAAAACCCAACAAGTTACCCGTCTTTCACACCCGATCATAAACTCTCTCTATTCCGTTGAGATTGGCTCATGATCACTAATCGCCTGTTGCATACGTGTGTATAACCAATCCATGAAAGTAGGTATGTTGTCGTCGTTATTTACATTGGTTTGACATCTGGATCTCCTCATTTTATGTCTGCTAACTTGTTTGCTTACAAGTTCCTCCTCGTACTCATCAATGAATTGTTGCATGAATTCGCTATTATAGACAATGAAAGTAGAAATATCCAATTTAACTTGGACCTTAAGTTGAAAAGGGACTCCCTTACTAGATAATACCTCGTTTGACATGGTAGAAGACGACTCATTTGTCTATACGCGTGGAGCTTCAGAATCGATTTTCTCAAGGTATACAAAAATGTAATACATGCATTCTTCAAGCATCCATCCCTTTGCCATAGAACATCCATAAATCTTTCAATACTCCCATAAATCTCTCAGCCCAAAACGTCCATCGAGTGCTCAGAACACCAATGAGCTCTATCTCGTCCTTTAGATGGATTAGAAGATGAACCTAGATATCAAAAAAGGAGGTTGGAAGTTCCTTTTCCATTAAACAAAGAAGCTCTATACAGTCACACTTCTTTTATGGAATTGACCCTTTGGCAATCTCTTTAGATGTAATCCATCTATCAGTAAAAGAAAGAAGATATTAGAGATGTTTTTGAATTAAGAAGATATCAAATAAATTTTATACTAAAAATTAACGAGCAATAAATACCTTGCAAGTGATCCAAGGCGATATATTACATTTCGGACTCCTCTTGTAGTACATCCATCAACAACAAGGGGGGGTAGAACATGCTGCATACACGATAAATCTGATCATAAAAAAAACATGCAAGAAAATAAATACTTACAAAGATCTAGATAGATCTACCTTCACAAAATTGTGCCAATAATATGTTTTTAAACCAGACAAAAGCTCTTGTCATCTAGAGTGAACATGTTTTGACAAGATGCTCCATATCCTCCTGTAGGTGTAGAATTGAGTGAAACTTCATGTTGATAGTCTCTAGCTCCTCTATTGTGAGCACCCATGGGGTAGGCTCGTAGGTTGTTGTCTCATGTCGAGTTTCATCATAAAGTGGCCATAGATTGGGCTTTGAGTTTTGATCCTTTACATAATTTCTTACTACCGCTGTCTTTCAAGCCTACAAGGTGTTGCCATAACGAATGACCAAAGTTCTTGAATATATGCATAGGATCAAGAAGATGAAATATCTTCAAATCCTTTCAATATTCCAAAGTATACCATATCAAAGGACTATGAGCTAGAGCACGTTTTCCTCTTGCTCGTTTCTTCACAACGTCATCATCGTTGCTACTTATGATCTCCGACTCTGGATCGATAGTGGGTCCAACAGTCCACTTTAGATACCAATCCTTTGGTGTCATTGGTATTGAACATCTCCCTTCTTCTACCTTTCCATTAAAATGTATGGCTTGCCTTCTGTCTCGTAGATGATGATCTTTAGATAAAAATCGTGTATGTTGAAGATATATATTTTTGTTGTGGTTTTTGCTATAAGTTGATCTAAACCAATCACCACAAATTGCACAAGCTTTATAAACCTTGGTACATATCCCTAAATGGAAAACATAACAAAGGTGATTAGTGCAATGAATGTCTTACAAACATATGAGACAATATATATATTTAAACCATTTACCTAAGCAAAAACCATATCCTAGAAAGTCGTGGATAGTCCATGCTAAAATTCCATGAACAATGAACTGTCTTTGACTGATGCTTCTGGACATATCCATGTCATCAATCCCTCTCCACAAATCTTGAAGATTGTCGATGAGAGGGACCAAATAAACATTCAGGTCTTTAACTTGCCATTTTCCTAGAATTAAGAGTGAGAGCATTAAATGCTCTTTCTTAATGCTGAGATATGGGGGTAGATTATAATTAATAACTACCACTGGTCATGTAGGCCATTTACTTGATTTCATTGAAAATGGATTCACACCATCTAATCGTACACCCATCTTTAAATTGCATGGTTCTTTTGCAAAATATAGCCATCGCAAATTAATATGCTCAAATGTAGGACTATTTGATGGAATTTTCATTACTCCATCTTTGCTCTTGTGCTCCGCTCCCCATGTTATAAGCTTAGCTAATTTGGGACATTGGAACATATATTTTATATGCGGAGCTAGGGAAAAATGTCTCAATACCTTTCTAGGGACCTTACCATTCTCCTCTTTATAATGAGGCATTTGACATTTTGGACATGCCACATTGTCCTTGCATTGATCTCTATATAAAATACAATCGTTGGGACATGCATGTATATAAGAATAGTCAAGTCCAAGACCACTTATCATCTTCTTCACCTCATCATATGATGCAGGAAGGGAATTGCTTGTCGGCAAGAACTTCTGAGAGAGTAGCTTGCAAGTTCATTAAAAATATGATCAATAACAAGCAAACATGTTTAGAATGTAATAAAAAAAATATGTTAGATTATTACATACTTCAAAAGTGTTGAAATGGATAGATTACTCCATCTAAAATGGTTTTGAAGATTAAGAATAAGTAAGCTTGCACTTAGTTGTGTTAGTTGGCTTCCTACATAGATATGGTTTAGAGATTTTTGGAAGATACTTATCGTAGTTGTGTTAGTTGGCTTCCTACGTAGATATGCTTTAGAGCTTCTTTTGGAAGATACTTCTCATTGTTAGGAATATCACTCACACTATCATTTTGATACCAATCCTCAATAAAATCAGACATGCCATCGTCGTTATCAAAGATATCATCACCCCTATTAAAGTCCTTAGAATAGTTTTTCTTTAGTCTTGCATATGCATTAGGATCACTCCTACGTAGGATCCTCATGCACTCTATTGACATGTGAGATATGTCATGTGAACATTGATTTGTGACTTTATTGATGTCATAATCTAGAATCTACATATTTGAAAGTAAAGAAGATTGTATCAATAGCATGCTTCTATATAAAAGGAAAGAGAGATGTGCATGGAATTCAATAATTATCATAGATACAAAACATTTAGAGACAATAAAATACAATTATCAAATTAAATTAGAGATAATAGAGAACCTGGTGCAAATTAAAGTGTAGAATTAGGGTACAAGAGGCCAAAATAACATTAGGAATTATATACAATGAAGCTCTCAACCCTCATATATTAAGGGTGCTCATGGAGGTCTAGGCTATCCATAATTGACTAGCAATTCATCACCAACACATAATGATCTAATAGCATTGAAAACTATGTATCTTTGTTCATCCCTACTCATATGTCCTAGTTCATGACTATTCTCACACTCCACAAACGTGCAATCGGTTCTTGCACTCATCCCTCGACTACTATTGATTAAACTTTCTATGTTTCCTTGAGAGTAAGGTCTTCTGCCAGTATAGAGTCTTTGTCCTTCTGCATGTGTAATCCCTCTATCAGAAAGAGAGATTGCATTGAGACATAACCCATAAGTACTCATGCTCTGAATGTAGTGAGTTAGCTGATGCCATGGATCCCATCTATATATAGGTCCATAAAAAGACATAAGGGTGACCTTTGAACGAGGGGGCACATGCAAATCCTATGCAATAAAGCAGCTCATCTTGCTCCACTGATGGTAGATGGAGCAATAATGTAGTGATTGTTCCAAAAGCTAAAAAACACTCCATCTAAAGTAAGTGATCCTCTCTGCCATCCTCTGTATTGTCTTGGATCATATGTTTGTACTAGAGAATGCAAATGAGTAGGCAACGAATGATCTCCACCCGTCTTAGCCTCCAAAGTAGGAGGTAGAGGATGTTGAGAAACCTCAAACTGCAACTAACAAACAACCTGCCCGTGCCGTGTGTGAGGGACATGTGCACCACTGATAGTGAAGTCATCCTCGTCATCAAGTGAATATACCTACATATATAATATGGTTGCATTATAATGAGCCATTGACTTATAAAATAACCAATAATAAAACTAAGGGAGAATAGTCGCATACCATAGGTCAATGTCACTTCTTAGGTGGTGGTGCTCACTCAAAAGTACCATGAGTCATCTCATGTGAAAAGCACTCTTGCCTTGGCCTCTGATATGTGCCACGACAATGAGCGCACTAGCATATAATAGACTCATCGTAGTAGAAATCGTTGTAAACGGGTTCATGTGCAGTATTGGAACTTTGTGCACCCCAACCACCACCAGTAGGAGGTGGTGGTGTACTCTCTAATTCGTCCGAATTTAATTTTCAACTACCATAAAAACATGAGACATTTATCAAATGATCAAAGTTAAAAAATTAATAAAATTAACAAAACATTTAACAAGTTCTTTGGTATATTCTAATGCTTATTGTAATATGAAAAATAAACATATGCTACTGTATGGTGGAGACAAACAAGAGGAGGGCTGATATGTGCATGGAGACATGGCAATACTTCTGCAAGGAGAGATGCCTATGCATCAGTTTTCCTTAGCAAAAGGTGTGTGCCTTTGCTAATGTATATTAGAATTAATATGAAGTTTGCTAGATTGATTCTAACTATTCTCTAATCTATGTTATTTTGTTTAATCAAATTTACATAGGAGGTAGCAGAAAGAGAGTGCAAGCTGGTCACACATCTAGACTAGGCCTAACTATTCTCTAATCTATGTTATTTTTTAAAATCAAATTTACATAGGAGGCAACACAAAAGAGAGTGATAGTTGGTCAGACATCTAGACTAGGCCGGATGGGATGGGATGGATTTGTGGCCACATTTGTGAGTATAGACCATTCAAATTTTAACTTTCAAAGGTAATATTATTGAATGAAGGAATCAATAAGTCTTTGGTTCTGTCTTGATGCAGACCAAAGACTATGGTCAGGCAGGCACCTACAGTGTAGGAGATGGAGGACGACATGACAGAGGTGACTCCATAGGAGGTTGAGGGGCAATGCTGAGAGGCTGAGAGGAGTGCCAATCAGATTGTTGGCCATGGTGGTGACGATTGTGGAGATGGGGGCAATGGTGGTGTTGCGGGTGGGGCAGGGGTGATGGCACTGGTGATGATGATCATGAGTCCGATACTAGTGACTCGTATAGTGATGACTCATATAGTGATCATGCCTAGGGATTTGTTATGTATATTTGAGGATGAAACTTGTATTGTATATGTGAGGATTCATCACTATTCATTGTATAGACATATGTGAGGATTGATCACCACACACTCTAGATACATGTACATATATTTATTGACAATATATATTGACATATGTTTGTTGCATCATTGAATTTGTCTATTGTCAAACAATTAATTATTTATCTATTGTTTATTGTCTATTGTCTCTTGGAAAGCTAGATAGAGACAAATCAGAATTTTTATTGCAGTTTAGTGTTTTTTCTATGTTAAGCTCTAATATTAACAAGCTTTTGATTTCCATAGTTTTTGCAGAGGTCCCAGATTCTACGCTACGTATCAACTCAAGCTAACTCAAAGATCTGAACTATGAAGTTTCAAAGCACGTGATTTCAAAGTATCAAGCTCACCATAAGCTATTACAGTTACAATACCCGATTTTAATTAATACACCATGTACCATGTACCAATTGCAAGTACGAGGTTTCATTATGAAACCTGATACCAAATCAAGTACCAAATCTAACAGTAAAAAGGTTTAATGTTTTAATGTTTATTGGTTAAGGTGTTCAAAGAGTAGAGAGAGAGAAAGGGAAAGACTCCATATCCATGAGCCTTTAGGCTCTCAAGCTCATTCCTTCATTTCCACACACTCTATTGAAAAGCACACTCACTCTACAAGATAAAGTGACCTAGTGTAAATGTAGACTAGACTGACTAACTCTAGTCAGGTCACTGACTGACTACTAACCCGACTTATTTAATGTAGTCACATGTAGACAGCTGTACACACTAGCTGTCATAGATGTCGGTCATAGATGAAGACACACTGACGGTGAGCTTGATTTCTAACACTCCCCCTCAAGCTCAAAAACAAAACTCAAATCATTTGCATCACTCCAAGTAGCTGTCTAAAGTGAATGAACTTATCTTTACCAAGTGATTTGGTAAAGATGTCTGCTACCTAGTCTTCAGTCTTCACTCCAAGTCAATCTGATATGCTAAAACCATTTCCCTGATGAAATGGTAGTGAACCTCAATGTGTTTTGATCTTGCATGATAAACAGGATTGCTTGCTAACATAACACTGTTCAAATTGTCACAGTACAGCTTGACTTTGCTATCCAAGTGTACTCCCAAGTCATTCAGCAACTTCTGTAACCACTTAGCTTCACAGGCCGCTAAGGCCGCACCACGATACTCTGCTTCCATACTGGACAATGCAATTGTAGGCTGTTTCTTACTTTGCCAACTGATCATGCTACTACCCAATCCAAATGCATAGCCACTGGTTGACCTCCTGTCATATGTGCAACCAGCCCAATCAGCATCAGTGTACCCCATCAAGTCAAGGGGTTTTCCATATGCATAAAACAGCCCATGATCTGTGGTACCCTTTACATATCTCAGAATTCTTCTGATTGCATCCAAGTGTGGTTTGCGAGGCTTCTGCATGAACTGACTGATCAGCCCCACAGCATAACTCAAGTCAGGTCTAGTGATCGTGAGATAGATCAAGCTGCCTACCATTTGTCTATACATAGTAACATTCTCAATCTCTGTCCCAACATCAATCTCCAGCTTGACATTCTGCTCCAAAGGCGTATCCATAGGCTTGTAATAAGCCATACCATATTTCTGTAGCATGTCATGAGCATACTGCTTCTGTAGCAGCCATATGCCTCGAGGTGTAGAGACAACCTCAATCCCCAAAAAATATTTCAGCTCTCCAAGATCCTTGACCTTAAACTCAGCCTGTAAACATGTCTTTATTTCTGCAATCCCATTTTCATCATCTCCTGTAATGATTAAGTCATCAACATAGACAACTAGAAAAACATAGCCACTATCTGTCTTCTTCACAAACAGACTATGATCAGCATCTCCCAATCGGAAACCATGTTGCTGTAAATAACTGTTGATGCGAGCATTCCATGCTCTGGGTGCCTGTTTCAACCCATATAGTGCCTTTTTCAGCTGACATACATGTGCTGGAAATTCTGGATGTACATAGCCTTCAGGTTGTTCCATGTAAACCTCTTCCTGTAATTCTCCATTGAGAAATGCATTCTTTACATCCATCTGCCATAGTTTCCAGCCTCTAGCTACTGCCAAAGCAATCACAGTTCTAACTGTAGCCATCTTTGCTACAGGGCTGAAAGCCTCCTCATAATCGAGACCATACTGCTGCGCATACCCTTTTGCAACCAGCCTGGCCTTATATCTTTCCAATGATCCATCTGATTTACATTTTACCTTATACACCCACTTGCATCCAATAGGTGTTTTGCCCTCAGGAAACTATACCAAATCCCATGTACAATTTTCAGCCAAAGTTGAATATTCCTCATCCATAGCAGCACGCCAATTCTCATCTGAAACTGCCTCATCAAACTTACTTGGTTCTCTAAAACCTGTTACTTTCGTCATATAAGCATAATGACGGGTTGAATATCCAGTGTAAGTATACCTGTCAACAGGTCGTCTGACCCTCTTTGATCTCCTGAGCTGCTCACTGTGAGCTTGCCTCTCATGAGATGGCACATAACGGCTCTGTCTAGCACCTGGCGTCATAACAGACGGAATCCCCAATTCACTATCTAAGCTGTCACTGCTAGATGAATCATAACCTGCAGTGAGCAGACCTATTACATCTTCAAAAACCTTTTCTTTTCCCTTATCTGTTCTCCCCCTTACTGACATATCCGTGTCAGTGGATGCGTTAGTGCGACTCTGTAATCGTCCTATCCAAGGACTCACTGTAGATGATACATCACTTGTCTGACCAGTCATGGAAGTACTGTCTGCAGGAGTATTTTCAGCATGACTCATACTGGGTGAGCCATCAGTAGGCACTGCAACAGGATTCCCATACCAAGATGCTAACTCATCAAATACCACATCTCTGCTTACGAGTGTCTCATGCGTAGAAGGTACATAACACTTATAAGCTTTCCTTTCGTGTGCATATCCAATAAACACACTTTTCACTGCCTTAGGATCCAATTTCTTCCTCTTCTAATCCGGTATATGCACATATGCAATGCTGCCAAATACCTTCAAGTGTGAAATATCAGGTTTATGACCATACAGCCGTTCATACGGAGTGACATCATGAATCCCTGCTATAGGGGTTTGATTCAGCACATATACAGCAGTCACCACTGCTTCAGCCCAATAACCATTTGGCAGACATTTTTCATTCAGCATAGCTCTAGCTGACTCCATCAAAACCCTGTTTTTCCTCTCTACAACACCTTTTTGCTGCGGTGTATAGCTGCATGTGAGCTGTCTTCTGATCCCATGTTTAGCAAGATACCTGTCAAAGTAGTTTGAGACATATTCACCTCCTCCATCTGATCTCAAATATGATATGTAACAGCCCAATTCATTTTCAGCATGTTTCTTGAAGTCTTTGAATGCATCAAACACATCATCCTTATGTTTCAAGATATAAAGCCAAGTGTACCTACTGAAATCATCAATAAATGAGACATAATATCGTGCACCGCCAAAGGAAGCATTATGTGAAGGACCCCAGACATCAGAGTGTACCAACTGTAAAGGCCTAGTGCTGTTTTTTACATGTCTCATGAAAGGAAACCGTGCCTGCTTCCCAAACTGACATGCAGGGCATACATGACCAAAATCATTATACTTGAATTTAGGTAATCCAAGTACTACTTCTTTCTGCTGCATAGATTTCAACTTTTGTACATTGACATGTCCAATCCGCTTGTGCCAAATCTCTACATCCCGAATGGCATGCTCATCATGTGCAAACATAGCTGCTTTAAGTTCAGGAATGGTCGCTTCCAAAGTAAACATCCTGCCATCCCTTCTGCCCTTGGCAATTAACTTGCAGCCATTTCCATACTCCTCAATGAAACACCCATCTTTGTTGAACCTCACTTGCAGATTCCGTTTTGCCATTTGACCCACAGATAACATATTCTTTGTTATGGTTGGTACATGTAATACATCATGCAGGCCTTTCTTCTTTCCATCAGGCATCATCAATGGAACAATCCCTTTATGCTTTATGTCATGTTGGGTATCATCCCCAGTACATACATGACCATGTGTACCTGCAACCATCTCATCAAACCACTCTCCATGCGGGGTCATGTGGTTTGATGCTCCAGAGTCAATGTACCACCTGTCATCTCTGTTCTGCCTTGACACAGTCTTGGACACATGCTGCATGGCAAAGAGTCTATCAAGTGACTCATCATGAGCACCACTAGAGGATGCATAATGCCCATGCTGTTTCCCTTTTGTCTTCATGTCATTCTGCTTTTTGTAACATTCCTTCACTATGTGCCCATACTTACCACAATACTGACAGTCCTTGTCCTTGTTGGACTAATCAGTAGACTGCCAAGAACCAGAACCACCACCTCTACCTCGGGGTGATCTCCCCTTACCTCTAAAACCACCAGATCCTCGCTGGCCCTGTGTATTGGCACCATGCCAATTTCCTTGCTGCTGCTGCTGTCCATAGGCATTATGAGTGTCGCCACGACCTCGATATGAACCACGGCCTCTGGATCCTCTGCCACGCTGGCTAGAGTACAACACAGTGTCTCTACTCTGAGATGCACTAGAACCTGTATTCAAACCAAGTTTGACTTCCTCATGCAGCAACAAAGCAACTAGCTCTTCCTAGCTAGGGGGCTCTTCTCTGACAAAAATGGAAGTGTCAAAAGCTTTGTACTCTTTGCCTAAGCCATTCAAAGCAACAGCAATCATATCATCTTCTGATACACTTGAGCCAATAGTAGCAAGTTGATCAGCTATGGTCTGAATCTCCGTGGTATACATTTGGATGCTCTTGCCATTCCTAGACATGTTGTTGAACTGCTGTTTCAACTGGATCTTTCTTGCATGTGTCATGGTTCCATAATTTTTCATCAGTATGTCCCAAGCATCCTTCGGAGTCTCACATCTAGTGATTTGAATTACCATAGCATCAGATATACATAAGGAAAGCCAATGTAGCACCTTGCATGCTCTTTCATTCCATAGCCTGTAGGCTCTTTTCTGTTCATTTGTTGGATTGTGTGCAGGCAACTCAGGAGCAACTTCATCTCCTGTACATAAATCCCAATAACCTTTGCCAACCAGAAAGTTTTTCATTCTGAATTTCCATAATGTAAAGTTCTTATTATCCAACTTCTCTCCAACTATCTGAGTGATATTGTCAGTCCCATGTGCATTAGCCATGATGCAATAGACTGTCTATCAAGTGCCTGACTCCCTGCAGTCCAATAAGTATGACGACTAAGTTCAGTCCGTAACAATTATGACAATTTTCTGCACTAAATTACAGAAAAAACTAGGGTATTTCAGCCCACTGACACCCCAAAACAACCCTCAAACAAGTGGTGTCAACTGTAGATATAACTGTCAATACATAAGCTATGTGTTTACTTCAGCTTAAGCTTATGTAACTTCATTGCCAGGGTACATACATGCAGTCTAAAAACTGTAAACTGTGAGTAACCAACAGCAATTTCAAGTCCAAAACTGAGTGGTAATCATGTCATACATGTTCCAAAATCTCCCAGGTATAGCTGCTAGTACATTTGGCAATCAAGACATGATCATAAGGGCACAGAACAGTGCATAACCAACACACACAAGTGTCAACAAATTCAGTTGCAGGTTGCAGTCAACCAGAATTCAGCATACCAAGCTCCAAGTAGCTCCAAAACGTCTTTTGACCATGTCATACATTTACTTTGTAGTGGCAAGTTCAATACATGAGCATCTGAGTAGGCGTAGATAACCTATCTTCATTGACCAATGGCATAAACCTCATGAGCTGTTTGTAATTAACCATGACAGTGTAATTGCATTTATTTCAGCTTCAAAATTCAGTTTTCAATGATGCTCATTGCTTGCTTCAATTCTCGATGCATTCAACATGTATAGGCCAGTTCATATAGATGATGGAACCCCCAAGATGACCTGTATTGCTTCAGTAATGCATAGTACTTGTCATTGACTGTGTATGACAGTTTTCAGCCTGTCATTGATTTTCAGATCTGAGTATTTTGAGCAACTGTGTATGACAGTTTTCAGCCTGTCATTGATTTTTAGATCTGAGTATTCTGAGCAACTGTGTATGATAATTTTCAGCCTGTCATTGATTTTCAGATCTGAGTATTCTGAGCAAAAGATCTCAGCTCCAAGACATTTGATCCAATGTATACATGCTTTGACACATTCTTGTGCTCCAAAGATGCCTTTTGAGTGTAGCACAAGGCTCCTGTGTGTCAGTAATGATTGAATGCATGCTGTCCATTCATGTTTACAGTAGTTCAGAAATGATTACAGGTCTGTGTCTATCACTCCAGCTCATAACAGAGCTCCCACACAAGCATTTACTCCTTGCACACTTCAAATACCTTCAATAGTGAGCATACATGCTCTATGAACCTTGTCCAGGTGTCCCACTGAAGATTGACAGGTTGCTGTCCACTCAGATCAGCAGGCACAGATTTTCAGACCAGGGGATACAGATTTTTAGGCACAGGTTGCTGTCCAATCAGATCAGCAGGCGCAGATTTTCAGATTAGGGGGCGCAGATTTTCAGACACAGGTTGCTGTCCACTCAGATTTTCAGGAGGCAATCCACGCTGATTCAGATTTTCAGGCCAGTCCACGCTGATTCCTTCCTTTGACTATGGCTTCATTTGCAAGTGTCTAGCTTCTTCCTCATTCCTTACTTCCATCTCCTTTGCACTGCAAGTTGTCATGCCCATTCTCCCACAGCCTCATGGATGAGGCTCTGATACCATGTTCAAAGAGTAGAGAGAGAGAAAGGGAAAGACTCCATATCCATGAGCCTTCAGGCTCTCAAGCTCATTCCTTCATTTCCACACACTCTACTGAAAAGCACACTCACTCTACAAGATAAAGTGACCTAGTGTAAATGTAGACTAGACTGACTAACTCTAGTCAGGTCACTGACTGACTACTAACCCGACTTATTTAATGTAGTCACATGTAGACAGCTGTACAGACTAGCTGTCATAGATGTCGGTCATAGATGAAGACACACTGACGGTGAGCTTGATTTCTAACATAAGGTACATCAAAGTTAGACTAACCAATCAAGTACCAAGCACTGGATCAAATACCAAGCACCGAAAGTACCGAATCAAGTACCAAGCACCAAATCAAGCACCAAGTATCGAATCTAGTACCAAGTACGAAGTTATACCAAATCAAGTACCAAGCACCGAATCTAGTACCAAGTACGATGTACCAATTGCAAAAACAAAGTTTCATTATGAAACCTAATATCAAATCAAGTACCAAGTACCAAGTACCAAATCTAACACTAAAACGTTTCTTTGTTTTCATGTTTATTGGTTAAGGTCCCGCAAAGTTGCACCGACATGTAGTGAGTATCGGATGGTAAGTCGGCAATAATCTCTCTTTCTTTCTTTTGTTCTATCTCTATGTATATACAAGAGTTTTTGGGGGCAGCCATAATGAAATATGACGTTATGGAGAAGAGATGACATGACTGTAGATGCTTTTGTATCCGGGAGTGCTTGAACTTCACACCACCTAGTTAGATAATCTCTCATGACAAGGACAGATTTGTTGCCTGCCACAAAAGTAGGAAATGGACCTATGAGATACCAACCAACCATCTCAAATGGTTCATTCACCTGTATCAATGAGAGATAGTCGGGCTTTTGATTGGGTGATTTAAGCTCTTAGCAAGTGCGGTTTCTTAATCAATGATGTAGTTGGTCGACGATCCTTTCCTATATCTGATTGTAAATTGGTCGACGATCCTTTCCTGTATTTGATTGTAAATTGGTATTCTTGAAACGCCAAAGCCCATTAAAGAAGCCGTCCTAGTGGGTGAAATTTTTGTAGAAGAGGGATGATGGGTTGATGGTCAGTTTTGATAGTGATAGTGGTTCCATGAAGATATGGGTGAAATTTGGTAAAAGCCTAGACCACTACAAATGAAGGTTCCACACTCTCTTTAGTACTTCCTCCAAGACCTATAGATGTTCATCCCAAGTTATGGTATGGATGAGAATATCATCCAAATAGACGAGGAGAACACCCTTGAAGACAAGGTTGTGGAAAATTGAGTTAGCAGTTTGTTGAAATGAATTGACGGCATCTGAGAGGCCAAAAGATATTTGTGTGAATTCATACAAGCCCATAGGGGTTTTGAAGGCTGTTTTGTGAGTGTCCCGAGGATTAAGGGGAATTTGCCAATACCCAGAGGCTAAATCAAGGGAGATGAAATATCTAGATTTTCCTAATTGGTTGAGAAGGTAATTGATATGAGGTAACGGGTAGAGGTTGACGATTACCTTATTTAAGGAAAAAAAATCAATGCAAAACCTATATGTGCCATCTTCTTTCTTCACTAAATGAGGCTCAAAAACCTAATCACCATATGAAGGCCGTCACCAAGATGCCATATAGACTGGGGAAGAATTGCTCGTATTAATAGAGTGATGGATTGGAAGATTGATTATGGTGGTCTTTTTGGGTTTGAGAAAGAGCCTAGGGAACTTGTGTAATAGAGAACGAATAATGTTTGTGCGTAAAACTATGTCAACTAATGTGCTTTGTGTCTAGACAAAGTTGGGGCCTCGTGAAGAACACATAATGGGTATGGGAAGAGCTTGGGCAAAGAGTAAGTGCTGGCTATCAAAGTGCAAACGGGCTACCAATCACAACCCAGAGTTAAAGGAAATAATTGATGCGGAAATACATAAAAATCATGTGTGAATGTCTTGTGTGATACATGAAAGGTGCAATGGGCTATAGTGTGGGAGTGATATACTTCTTTATTATCTCCAAATAATACAGAGACGGGAGTGGTTGTGCTTGTGGAAACACTTAAATGCTCTACTAAATTCTGGCTAATAGAGGATATGGTGCTATTTGAATGTAAATGTGCTTCATGGGGTGTTTCCAAGATCTGGACCAACATTGAACACACCATGCATCCGGAAGTTGCTAAAGCATGAATCTGTAGGGGATGCCCTTCCATATCAGCCACCCGCTTAGATGTTTTCCGAAAGTGCTGCTAAGGTTGCTGCATCAGCTAATTGGACTTGAACATTTTGTACTTGATGATTTGCTTGAAGTCATTTGACAGTGCTTGTGAATATGTTCATATTGGTTGTACTAGAAACATTTTGGGCAGCCTTGTGCATCCTGAGAACTGGCAGGTCACAACGATTATTGGCTTGAGCATTTTGGATGTTGATGTCCATGGAGGTAGGCTGATGATCAAACAATTGTCATGGAGGTAAGATGTTATTTTTTGCACTGTGTGTTATGCGTTTGTAATAAAGCATAAATGCCTTAGTCTAGGGTAAGTATAAAAGGTGGATGTGTAACATGTGTAGCATCTTTTTGCCATTTTACAAACATTACTTGTTTGAGGTCTCAACCTCCAACCATCTAAGAGGGTGAACACTCTTGGCCACCATAGCTTGGGGTGCATACCTTACTGCAGCCTCTCATCATTTGATTCTCAACCAACATTGGTAATACCATTTCTTGCCAAGCCACCTTGGCTATGGCTTCTTGGCATTTTATGTCTATTTCTTGTATTTTTAATTTAAAGCTTGCTGTGGAATTTAGCTTTATTACATTGGTATCAGAGCATGGACTTTGATCCATGGGAAGTATCATTTTCTTGGAGAATTTAGTCATTGGGATAGGAACCAGCTAACTGGAGCACCAAGATTTGGTCATAGGGTTTGGTACAATTCAAATTGTGACTAGTCAGAGTTCTCTGTAACAAGTCGGGACTAATTTTGAAGGCTTCTTGAAGAAGATCTTGAGGAAGATGGAGGATCTTGGCCGAAATAGCAGGATGTGGTCAAATGGAGGTCCATTTTGAAGGCTTTTGACCCTAACTGAAGTCTAAGTGGGGTTACAGTGGTTAAACTGAGATTACTTTTTGGGGACAGTTTCTCTCTCTTCTTCCTTTCAAGCTTCTCTCCAAGAATCCATGGAGTCAATTGCTGAAATCTTCTTCCAAGATCTGTTTCCCCCTGAATAGACATATAGCCCGATTCTTTGTGTCAAGAGCTTCAGATTGAGTAGCATTGTACTCACCTTTGATGATTGTGATAAGCCAGGATAGCAAGATGAATCAACACATTTTGCACTAATTTCCTGCTCATCTTCTCCACGGTTCCAGTAGTCAATGGCATTATCTATGGCTTGTACAATATATAATCATCAATCTCTAAGTCTCCATTCTAGTATACTCAACTGAAGCCTATCCTCTTGAGAATTCTTGAGCTCTTAAACCCTAGCTATGGCAGATTTTAGGATAGTAGTGATTTTCTTGGAATTTCTCAAAAAATCAAAGGGCTTTTACTCTAACAAGTATCATGGAGCTTCCTCAACACTCAAGGGACTGACATTGAAGCCTTCTTGGACATGAAGCTTCAAAATATGGTGGCTATGGAACAGGGCAACAAGCTTCAAGAATCCAATTCTTGGATTATCTTCTTCAATTTCATGGGGCTTTTGTTGTCTACAACCCTGGGAAGGTTCAATTGAAGGTATTCTTCAATGATTTAGTTTACATTAGAGGAATTCTTAAAGTTTCAAAGCATTTTCAGCCCTTTGTACATGGCAATGTCTGAAAATTCATGGAATCCATGATTTTAATGAGAAATTACACGCATAAAAGCTCAAAGGAGTTGCAGAGATGCAGTTGAGCTTGAGGGGGAGTGTTGAAATGACAAGATCAACACATGTGAACATTGATGATGGACCGCCTGGTTAGATGGGTCCACACGTCTACACTTAGCACATCCATGGTCATTATGACTCTCACATGGCCACTAACTCATTACTTATTATATTCAGGTTGTTACACATATTTACAGTTGGCATAATTATAGTGCCAGTCGACTAGTATAGTCGGTTATGCATTGTTTGACTTAGTAGGCCACTTTCCTTTATATTGTATCTTATCTATACTTTGTATACATTGTAAAGAGTGTGGAAGAAGAAGAAGAAACTAGCAAGAAAACGTTTTGGCCTCCATCTCTCTTCTTGTCTCTTGAGTGAGCTTCTCCTTGTGCATTCTGTGTGTGTTCAGTGCAGCATCTTGAGCAAATCCCCTCACCACGCCATTCTTGACATTCCCCCTATCCACATTGCAATTCATTTTTATGACTCTCAATGTGTTGCTCTCTCTCGAGATCCCTCCATCTCTCCTTTGTCTATAAAAGGATCTCTCCCCCGCCCTCCAATTCTAGTTTGTGATTTTTGTCTCGGACCTTCGGTATGGTTATCTCTCTCTCTCCTATTCCATTATTCTCCCCTCTCTCCCTCCCTCCCTCCCTCCCTCCCTCCCTCCCTCTTTCTCTCTCTCCCTTTCCCTCTCTATTCCATCCTAAGTTGTTTTCACCCCCCTCTCTAGGTGCATTCTTACTTGTCTCCTTCCCCCCCTCCCCCCTCTCTTTGTTTCTCTCTCTAAGTTTGTCTCAACTCGACTCTCTCTCCTTCTATGGCTCACTCACTCACACACTCTCTCTCCCTCTCTCTAACTCTCTCTCTCCCCCCTCTCTCTCTCTATAAAAGAGTTTATTGATTGGATTCATCCACTACTTTCCATCAGCATCAAAGAGGTAATTCTAGTACTTTCAGCTTCATCTCTCTTTTATCCAATTGTTGAACCAGTCCTATGGTTCATAAGAGAGATTAAGTATAGTAGAACCTCTTAATTCCTATTGAAGGCATGTAGAATTCAGCCCAAGGCCGATTATGATTGCTTGATGAGTTCTTTTCTGCCCATTCAAATTTTAAGCTCAATTGATTGCATAAATACTACTCAGTGCCTACTTGACTTGGATTTTTGTTGGATGGTTGAGCATTGATGCTATAGGACTGAAACAAAGATGAAAATGGCAAGTGGGAACATTGTAAAAGCAATGAGTCATTGCAAAAGGGTAATGCCCTATCCATAGCCCTTTTCAATTCAGTCATTTCTCAATACCCACTTGCATTTCATTAAAAGTTCAAAGGCTTTTTCACTCAATGCATAGCATCCTTATTTGATTATCCATTAGAATGTACTTGCCATGTTGGTTCTCGTGAGGAAAAGCAGATGCTAGGTGAGTCGAGAAAACAAAAGAGAGGTGACCTTCGCTTCCCGATTAAGACTCTAAAGGGGTGCACAACCCGGCTTGAGGTGGAACTTTGCACACCCCTCTTGTCTCGGAGCCCATGCTATTTTCAAATTTAGGTACAGGTACATTTCCATTATCAAAGTACAAGTACAACATTGATCAGCAGTAATTAGGGTTCCATAAGTGGTTGGTGATCCATTGGAAGAGGGGCAGAGCATCTCCTATTTTCAAGACACCTATAGGTGTTTGACAAATAAAACAATAGGTATATACCCATCTACAGGTTGTTCTTGAGCCCTAAAGGTTCCCATAACCCTTTCTTGGTTGCTACAGTGGTTTACAAGGGTTTCCTTCACCCAGGGTATTCCTATAGGGTCAAATAGGGTTCCCACAAGGTGTTAATAGGTTGCACGAATTCTCTAGACAGGTACACAATTCCTATTACAGAAAATTCTATCGTGATCTGATTTGGGATCTTAATATCTTGATTTGAAGAGGGGATCCTAAGCTCCGATTTAAATCAAAATTTTGTTGATCCGACATTGGGAGAAAAAGTTATGGCCAATTTACTGATAGGGGGTCTAGTGGACTGCACCTAAACAAGCTATCTGAAATACACTGTTTGAGTTCATTCTACCCATATACCATATTGCAAGCTGAGATATTACTAAATCTGGTATATCCCCATATAATAAGCTTTCCATAGATCTATTAAGCATTGGGATTGGTGCCATATTCAGAGAGAAACAAGGGGTTAAGTGACAAACTATCTATTACTACATCGCTGTTTCCTAATGACCAGGAATAAGAAGAAAGACCCTATTACTGAGGCATTGAATGATGAGACTTCCAAGAAGATCAAAATTACACAACTAAAACCCATAATGTTGATCAAGTAGATGAATAATTAAGCATTGGGATTGCTTATAGCACGCATCAAGGACAACAAGACATACATGAAGAGCATGCAGGGAATGATTATCTCTTACTGTCAAAAGAGCTAGGACATGTCAATGAAGGCATTTCTAAGGATTTGAAGGCTTTGAATGAAGGTTTAACTCATATGAATCAAGGTTTGTTGCAAGGGATGGCACAGGTAAACCAAGGAATCTCTGAATTGCAGCAAAGTGATAAATCCTTATTCCAAGAGCTCATCTCAGCCATCAAGGAAATCGGAAGCAAACCACAAAGAGAACCTCAAAATATTGAAGATTCCCATGCAATTCCCTTTGTTGGTAATCCTTCCCATCCAAGCAAAGAAAAGTCTTAGCCAGTATTGAACACTTTTGAAAGGGGAGAGCCATCTAGAGTCAGGGGCAACCATCATCCTTCACAAATTCATGGTATTCATACCCCAAGGCCTCAGTTTAGCAGTCCAAATGATAATCATAGACGTGAAGGGGAACATGACAATACTCGATGGGACAATGATTATCATGGATGTGACCTCTTCTACAAGAATTTTTATCATCGGCTCTCTTAAATGCACAAAAAGGAAATGTAGTCAACAATTAAGTTCATGAAGGTGGACGGCATGATGAGCGAAGATCAGCCCATGACATTCCAAGCCAAGAGCATGTTTCAAATGGACAACCCTTATCTCATTATTTTGGACCACCTACTTTTAAACAAAATTCATGGAATAAAGATTCATGGAGACAACAATCTCATGGGCAGCCATCTTACAATGAGAAATAATATAAAGAGAAGATCAATATCACTAATTTCAAAGGAGATAATGCTTCACCTTCGGAATGGGAGGAGTGGATCAATAAACTTGAATTGTACTTCATCCTTTAGCCTAGAAGTAAAGAGGCCAAAATTTATTTCGCGGCCCTTCATCTTGAAGGTTATGCCCATACTTGGTGGCGTTACATGCAAAAGATTGGGCAAAGTTAACTCTTGGAGGAGTTCAAGCAAGCAATAATTGATGTCTTTGTGTCTCCTTTGGAAAAAGAAAGGCTTCAAAGAAGATGGTATGTGTGCGCTCAAAGGGAAATGTCTGCTATAGAGACTATTCCAATGCCTACTTGAATCTTTCCATGTATGTTGAAGGTATTTCAGATTTTGCTAAGCTGTATAAATACATTTTTAGTCTTGACCATGCTCTATCATTAGAGGTGGGAGCTCAACAACCAAAAACATTACATGAGGCCATACAATTGGCTGAAAGATATTTTTTGAAGTACAAAAGGGATGCAAGAAATTTTCAGCAAAGAAGTATGGGCAATAATGCTTCCAATCAATCTACAAAGTATGGGCAAGTTTTCAGCCAATCAAGAGACTCTTTTAGATAAGAAAACAAAGGTTATAATAGTCCAAACAGTTATAACAGCAAAGTGCCAACATTTCCCAGTGTTTACGAATCTAAACAGAGTGAAAATTTTGTACAAAAACAAGGGAAAACTTTCAAAAATGTGGCTGAGACAAGAAGTACTTTTTCAAGAGCTGAAAATGCTCCTAAACTGCCCCAAAATAGTTCTAACAGCAACTTCCTTCCTCATGACAAGCTTCGGGAAATGCATGCAAAAGGATTATGCTTCAAGTGTGGGGAGAAGTGGTCACAAGATCATAAGCTGAAGTGTAAAGCTAAGAACTCAAAAATCAACATGGTGATCACTCAAGAAGTAGAAGTTGAAGAAGAAGAAGATCAAGAGGGAAATTTACTGCTGCATGTTGATGCATACCCAATGGTTGAACAGATTCATGAAGAGGAGCATGCCACCAACGAAGAATTCTATGATCCCATGGGTGGATTTCCTTTTGATCCAAGTGGTAATCATGATTCTCATGTTTCCTTGTATACCATCTCACATGTTGCATGGGCCGTTTGCAAAGGGGAAAATACACTTAGACTCAAAGATTTCATTAATGGCAAGGTTGCACATATTCTAGTGGATACGGGTAGCACTCATAGCTTCGTCAACACCAAATCTTTGAATGGGTTGCTGAAGTTGCTACCCATTGATATGGATTCTTCCTTGTGGATACAAGTTGCCAATGGTGCATATGAGTCTAGTAAAGAAGTGTGTCCATGTACTTCAATTGAGTTATCGCCCTCTTGCACAATAAAAGTGGACTTAATCACTTTGGATATGGGGCCTATTGACATTGTCATTGGTTGTAATTGGTTGAAAACACTTGGTAAATTTACCTTCGACTTGGAGCAAATGCTAATAGAATTTAATTGGCAAGGACAGCAGATAGAGTTGAAAGGCATAGACCACAAACAAATAGAACTCATCTCCATGAAGAAATTGCGAAAAGAAATCAATGCAAAGTCATGCATCTTCACTCTTTTTCTTGCAAAAGTAGATGAAGGATAATCAACAAATCAGCCATCTTCTTCTTCAAAGGAAAGGGATCCAAGATTAGAAGAGCTATTGGAGGAGTATAAGGATTTATTTCAGCCACTATCATCTTTACCTCCAAAGCGAGTGGTTGACCATCCTATTGACTTGTTGCCCAATACAAAACCCATCAACAAACCTCCCTATCGCTTGTCCAAGTTTGAAAGGGAAGAAGTGGAGTGTCAAGTCAAGGAATTGCTGCAAATGGGTTTAATCCAGCAAACTCAATTACCGTTTGCCTCTTCCATGCTCTTAGTAAAAAACAAGGATGGATCATTTCGCATATGTATTGATTATCGGGATTTGAACAAGTCAACAGTCAAGAATAGGTATCCTATTCCCCAAATTGATGATCTTTTGGATGAGCTTAAAGATGAAAAATCCTTCACCAAAATAGATCTTCGATCGGGTTATCATAAAATTCGAATGAAGGAAGGAGATGAGTTCAAAATAGCCTTTAGAACTGAAAGAGGGTTATACCACTTCTTGGTTATGCCATTTGGACTTTCCAATGCATCCGCTACTTTTCAAGCCCTCATGAATAAAATATTGTAGCCCTTTTTATTCAAAATAGTTCTTGTTTTCTTTGATGATATCCTAATCTATAATAAATCCAAGGATGAGTATTTGAAGTATATGAGAGAGGTCTTTGACACTTTACAAAGACACATACCCTTTGCCAAGATGACGAAGTGTTCTTTCATGGAAGATGAAGTTGAATACTTAGGTCATGTTGTGGAAGAACAAGGGATTAGAGTGGACCCCAATAAGGTAAAATGTGTCAAAGAATGGCCTACTCCTATGAATGCAACCTCTTTGAGAGAATTCCTTGGGTTGTTATCCTTCTATAGAAGGTTCATCAAGAATTATGCTCATGTGGTGGCTCCATTGACAGATAGGCTCAAAAAGGAAGCTTTCTTTTGGGACTCCATCACCGATCAAAGTTTCAATGAGTTGAAATCTCTTCTAATTTCAACACCTATCCTTGTATACGTGGATTTCTGTAAGGAGTTTATCATATGTGCAGATGCTAGTGGAAGAGGAATTGAGGCTTTTTTATGTCAAGATCATGGAGTCATAGCTTATGAGGGCCGAAAGCTTGATGACAAGGAGCATCAATTATATGTTTATGAGTAAGAGATGTTAGCAATATTTCATGTTATCAAAAAGTGGCATCATTACATTTATGACAGCCATTTCAAGGTTAAAAGCGATCATCGTGTGCTGAAATATTTTCTTTCACAACCAAGTTTATCTCACAAAGATGGTTAGCTACTCTTCAAGGATATGACTTTGAAATATCTTATATGGTTGGAAAAGATAATGTGGTGGCGGATGCCTTATCAAAAATGTGGGCATGTTCCATTTCTACCATTTCAACCTTGCATAAGGATTGGATCCATGATATTCAAGAGGAGTATTTGCTTGATGAGCAAGCATCAAAGATGATGAAGGAATTTTAGCAAGGCAAAGGAGAAGAGTATCCAAATTTCAAATGGCACAACGGTGTTTTATGGTATCGTGCTAGAGTATTCTGGACACCACAATCTTCTTTCAAAGACCATATCTTGCATGAGATGCACTCTTCACCCTTAGAGGGACACCATGAGTTGTTGTTCAAAATATTTGATAATATCTATAAGAGTTTTAATTGGAAGGGCATTTGGAGGGATGTTAAGGATTATGTTATGCAACGTCTTCCGTGTCAACAAAATAAAGATTCCTCTCTTCTACTCGGTAGTTTACTTTAGTCACTTTCTATTCCTCAAGGCAAGTGGACTGATATTACAATGGATTTTATTGTGGGCTTACCTACAACAAAGCATGGGTGGAATAGCATTTATGTGGTGGTGGACCGGTTGACTAAAGCAGCTCATTTTATCCCTACCAAGGCTCAATTTACAGCAAAGCAAGTGACTGAACAGTTCATGGAATGTGTTTTTAAGATTCATGGTATGCCATTGAAGATAGTATCTGATCGTGATACTAAGTTCATGGGAAGCTTTTGGAGGAGTTTTGGTGCATAAATCGAATGCCATATGCGCGAGCGCCGGAAGGTCCCCAAGAACAAAGAACTCTACTTTTTGCTCAAAATCCAAGAGAATAGACTTGCACGATATGAAGCAAGAAGACCAATTGGGTATAATCTCCCCTTACGTCTTGTATGAGCGCTCCACAAAGCATGTATTTAATATTTTATTAATCTCCAAGCTCAAAAATAGCCCAAATTTACAATTAGCATGCTTTAGCTTTTGTGTTTGCTTTTGTTTAAATAAAGAATAAAGCGGTTGGGCACCCCAAGAGTCGGTCTGTGCCCAAATACAATGACCAATAATGAATATTTAAATCATGTACCCATGAGCATACAAAATAATACATTTATGTCAAGTGCTTCAATAAATAAGTGCATCAAAATAAATATTGGCTCTACATCTAAGATGCGCGCCCATAAAAAATGATAATTTCTTCTAAATAACTTGAATACATACTATTGCCCAGTGCTTCCCAATGCCACCGCCGCATGCTTTATACATCAATTAAAGTATTCACAATTGTTAGAAAATAATAAAATTAAATCAACAAAAGTGAATACCTAGTAGTCTTCAGCTACAAAGTAAATAAATAGGTTGGAACTCTGTCCTAACCTTAATTTAATATGAGTGCGCACTCTAAACTCATAAAAGTCCATTAATTTAAATATGTATTTTGCAAAATCACCCGCTATGGAATCACCCACTTGCACATTAAATTAATGTGATGCCCGAAAAGGACAGATGTCCCCATCAACTTTTCGCACAAGGAATCCACCTTGTGTATGCGCCTCGACAAATAAATATGATTTTACGAAATCCATCGCAAAACCTCACGGAATCCACCGTGGAATATGTCTCCTGGCATCATACCCATTTGCAAATAACCTAGTCCAAAAATAATTGCAGAATCTAGAATCACGATTAGAAATAATAACTTTTGGTAAACCATGGTTAGTGAAAATAATTTTCAAAAACAATTGAGCAGCTTGAGATGCAGTTAATATTTTCTTGCATGGAATGAAATATGCCTGTTTGCTAAACCGATCTACAATAGTCCAAATCATATCATGATTAGCTTGAGTGTTAGGCAAACCAGTAATAAAATGCATTGAAATATATTCCCATGGTCTTTCAAGAATTGGTAAAGGCATTAACAAACCATACTGCTTACCATGGTGTCACTTAACTCTTTGACAAATTGAACACTCACATACAAAGTTAGAAACATCAAATTCCATCTGTGGTGGCCAATAAAAATCTTCAATCAATGTACATAAAGTAGAAATAATACGGCATGCTTTAGTAAATCAAAAGACTTTTGTTGATTTTCAAACCAATGATACACAATACCTTTCTTTAATAATTTTGTCAAAGATAATGCAAGCAATGAAAAATTTCTCACAAATTTTCTGTAAAAGCCAGCAAGATCTAAGAAAGAATGTAATTCATGCACATTTTTAGGTATCGGCCAATTCAAAATTGCTTCTATCTTTTTAGGGTCAACTTTAATACCTTCAGATGAAACAATATATCCTAAGTATTCAATTTGTGTTTGGAAAAATTCACTCTTTTCAGGATTATCATATAATTGATTCTCTTTCGGTAACTTGAAAACCAAAGATAAATGTTCATAATGCTTGTTCTCATTCTTGCTAAAAACCAATATGTCATGAAAGAAAACAATGACACAATGCTGATGCTTCAAAAATATGCGATTCATCATACGACTGAATGTGGCTGGTGTATTAGTTAAACCAAAAGGCATAACAAGGAATTCATAATGTCCAAATTAAGTTCTAAATGCAGTTTTGAAAATGCCAGATGTGTCCAGTCGTACTTGATGGTATCTAGATTTAAGCTCTATTTTGCTAAATATTGCAGCCCCTTGTAGTTTATCCATGAGGTTGTCTACCCTAGGGATCGGATATCGATTCTTGATAGTGATCTTATTTAGGGCACGATAATCAATGCACATCCTATAGGTATTTTTTTCTTTTTAACTAATAGGACATGTGCACCAAATGGAGAACTACTAGGCCTAATGAGTCCTCGGGTTAACAATTCTTTAACTTGAGTTTGAATTTCTTTTTGTTCAATTTGATTATGTCGATAAGGCGCTTTACATGGTGGTTGAGAACCTGGAATTAAGTCTATTTTATGATCTTCAGGACATGTGGGTGGTAAACTAGGTGGTAAGTCACAAGCAAAATAGTCTTTAAATTGTGAAAGAAATTGTGCGTGCCTAGGATGTATCTTATTTTCCTTAACTTCAATTTCATTCACCTAGATTAAGTAGGATTTGCTACCTTTTCTTAAGCACGTTTAGCCTGTGTATGGCTAAGCAATGAAAAAGTATCAAAAGTGTGCATACCATGCAATGTGATTTGTTTCCCATGAAAATAAATCTTCATTGAATACGTGGAATAATCTATATCGAGATTATACTGATGATGCGAAGGCATTCCTAAGATAATGTCACTAGATTGCAGAGGCACAACTAAGAAATTTCTACGTTCAACATAATCACCAATTGTAATTTCTAAGTCATGCACTTCTTGTGTTCCATTGTATCTAGTGCTTAAGAATGCAGCCTTCATGCGATAATGAGTAGAAACAGTATGTAAATTCAATTCTTTGACTAATTTTGTAGAAATAAAATCGTGTGTACTCCCATCATCATGTAAAACAATCTTTTCTTTACCATGCACAAGACATTTCATCGTTAAAATAAAGAATGGGCTTTGGTATACCTAGTAAAGTATCTAAAGTATAGCCATTATTGTCATCATCTTTCGTGAAATATGGCATTTATTCATGGTCTTCATCTTCAGTCGCTCCCAAATAGTTGATGTGAACAATTAGCTTTTTGGATTGACAATTCATCACTAGATGTCCAGGTTGATGGCATTTATAATAGACTATGGAATTGGCTTTAGAAATATTATTGGTAATAGCGGGAAATTTTGGAATGTTGGGATTTGGTTGAAGAGATGGCTTAGGATTTGGATTTGTGTTTGATGGTAAAGCAAGGGGTTGTGTCCAAGATTTACGGAATGAAGATGAAACAAAGCTATTTTGGTTGAATATTTGAAAGTTAGAATTGAATTACTTTGTACTGAAGTTACCATTGTTTGAGAATTGTTGTGGTTGCTTCTCTCATCCTCGAATTTTGTCTTTAGCATCATGGGCCAAGGAAATTGCATCTTGAGAGTCGTTGGCTTGAACATGTTTACTTCTGCATAGAAGTGACCAAGTAAACTAGACATAAACTTGCGCTTATGGGTTGCCTCAGGTACATCTTCGAGCATTCGAAGTTGCAATAAAGTATTCCAAAAATGCTTAGTATATTGTGAAATAGGCTCGTGATCTCTTTGTTGTAGAAGATCCCATTGTTTGATTACTTTTTTGTGGAATTGAGGTGGAGAAAATTCTGCAAAAATTTCTTTTTGAAAGTCTCCCAAGTAGTAGGACAATCAATGCTTTTGCGGACAACAATCCACCATAGGGATGCTCTGTCCACTAAATGATTAGTGACACACTTAATTTCGTCTTTTTTGGCATACTATTTTTCATGGAAATAATCATCAAACTGACTGATAAAAGCAAGTACAGTCTTTCCATCATGTAACCCATTGAAAGTACGAAATTTGATTTTTTTAAAACTTATCTTGGCTTCTTTCCGAATAGATTGTGCTTCAAGTGTCGCATTGATTGTACGTTGTATAATATCTTCAGATTGTAGTCGTTGAAAAACTGGCCAATTGAACTTGCAAAGTTTGACATGCTCTTCATTCCTCTTGAAGGTGCATCATAATTAGGTCCAGTTTTTGTTCCATCATTGGTTTCGGTAGATCACCTTCGGCCATAGAATCTTCAATATTTTGATCAGGCATCTTGCAAAATTTCAAACAACCTCACACACTCGAGGTCCTGTTAGTGGGATTAGTGTAGCTTAAGGTCAGGTTTACAAGGCTTGCTTTAAAAAAAAAACAGGGCTTTTTAACAATCTTGCTTCTCCACGGTTATGAAAATTGATGTCGGCCTTCTTCCAAGCGGATTCGTCTTCCCTATAATCTGAGTGTGATTATTTGATTGCAAGAATTCGTCTTTGTCACAATATAGGTGTGAACAGGGGCTAGCAGAGAGGTTAAAAACTAGCTCGAGAGTTATTATGTGTGAACTCTTGCTATGGGAGAGATTAGAGCTTTGGAGAGTTTAAGCTTAAAATCTTAAAAGGTTTTAAGCTTGGTTTTTCTAAAAGCTTTAATCAAAAAGTTTTTGCCCGAATCAAAATGACCAGGACAAGAGGACGTCGACGCCAAATTCGGTGCCGTTCCACACATCTTGCCGCCATCGTTCGAATGAATTTAAAAAGGTAAGATTTTAAAGCTTAAAAAATAAACTTATTAAGCTTGAGTAATTATAATTGACACTCTATTTGTTTGAGAAGAATAAGACTTAGCAAAGGAACTTCTCGGGTGATCCTTCACCTCCAGAGAGTGGTCCCTTGTGATCCGACAAAGTAGCAGGGGGTTCTTTACTGCCAGGAACGCATTGGTATTGACGGATTGTCGCGAGATTGACTGTAGAGCTTGATCATTCCAAGAGCTTTGCCTTTGCACGAGATGGTAAGCGATTGGAAGCCCTTGATCTCAGCTTCTCTCTGATACCACTGGTGCACAAATCGGATGCCGTATGCGTACGTAGTGAGCATTGGAAGGTCCCCAAGAACAAAGAACTCTACTTTTTGCTCAAAATCCAAGAGTATTGACTTGCACGACATGAAGCAAGAAGACTAATTGGGTACAATCTCCCCCATGCCTTGTGTGAGTGCTCCACAAAGCATGTATTTAATATTTCATTCATCTCCAAGCTCAAAAATAGCCCAAATTTACAATTAGCATGCTTTAGCTTTTGTGTTTACTTTTTTCCAAATAAAGAATAAAGCTGCTGGGTACCCGAGAGTTGGGCTGTGCCCAAATACAATGACCAATAATGAATATTTAAATCGTGCATCCATGCACATATAAAATAATAAATATATGTCAAGCGCTTCAATAAATAAGTGCATCAAAATAAATATTGGCGCCACGCCTAAGACACGCACCCATAAAAAATGATAATTTCTTCTAAATAGCTTGAATGCACGCTATTGCCCAATGCTTCCCACTGCCACCCCTACCTACTCTACACATTAATTGAAGCATTCACAATTGTTTAAAAATAATAAAATTAAACTGACAAAAGTGAATATCTAGCAGACTTCAGCTATAAAATAAATAAACAGGTTAAAACTCTATTCTAACCTTAATTTAATACGAGTGCGCACTCTAAACTCTTAAACATCCATTAATTTAAATATGTATTTTATGGAATCACGCGCTATGGAATCATCCACTTACACATTAAATTAACGTGATGGCCAAAAAGGACAGGCGTCCTCATTGACTTTTCGCACAAGGAATCCACATTGTGTATGAGCCCCGACAAATAAATATACTTTTACGGAATCCACCGCAAAACCTCACGGAATCCACCATGGAATATGCCTCCTGGCATTAAGTTTATTCACTTCTATGGAAATTTTTTTGACTCCTAGCATAGCATATCATCCCCAAACCGATGGCCAAACGGAGCATGTCAATAAATGGTTGGAAGTCTATCTTCGTTATTTTTGCCATGACACTCAAGCTTTGTGGGATCATTGGTTACATCTTGCTGAATTCTGTTATAATAATACTCATCATATGAGCATTGGCATGTCACCATTCGTAGCACTATCGGAGGGGTTTTTGTCGAAAGGTCGAATCCACCGGGGATCAGAAGTAGAAGGAAGTAGAGATAGGAGATGGAAGAGAAGATAGAGAATACCCAAGTGGTAAACACGACAAAAACAAATCACAATGAATTGAAACAATATGTATTGAAAGAACCTGGAATCTTTGCTCTACTCAGAAGCAATCTCCAGGCATTAGTTCTCCTAGAGCTCCTTTGTAGACCAAAAACATGGATCACAAAAATCAGCTCTTTCTCTACTACCCAAAACCCAAATCTGATGGCTCCGTTGGCTTCGAAAGGGGGATAAAACCGCAGGACACCTGATCACGGATCTCCCAGATCACTCCTTCTTCTTTCAGTTCAATTTGCAGTTTTCAGCTTATTTACAGTGATCGCGACGCGTGCGATTTCGTCAATCTGTCCTTCTTGTGAAAATCCCCTAACTGGCTGAAAAAGCAACTGGCTTTTTGCATGCCATCCTAATTTAGAAGCTTTTTCTAACTTTTTTGGATTTTTACAATAATAATATCAAAAATAGACTAAAATTATCCAAAAATCTAGTATTTTCGGATAATTCATGCAACTCGCACTAGTACTAATGGCTCAGATCACATTGACTCTCTAGATCAATAGAGAAGTCGGATGATGATGCATTCCATACATTTTCACACTATGTGCTCATAACATCATGACAACCACCCCCTCTGAACCTGCACATCCTCCGGTATGTGCCAAAATCCTAGTTGTCACCAGATTCTGAGTCCTCCTCATCGTCTACAACCATATCCTTTACTTCTTCATCCTTCCATATCTTCCTGGCTAGCCCCTGTATCATGGCCACTATTTTCTTCCAATTCTGGCAACTTATAAGCAGTAGATTCCCGTCTTTTGAATAATTTGATTCTTTTCCCTGCTACCCAAAGTTTTATGGCTGTTCCATCTAGCTCATTTAATGCATAAGTAGCATTATCAAACACCTGTCTTATCACATAGGGTCCAAACCATCTCTTGGAAACTTTACGCATGGCACTATGCTAGTTATCTAAACTGCTATCATAAACCAATACCCAATCCCCATATTGTATGGTTCTTGGTCTCAGTCTATGTCTTTTGTCAAACCGTTTCTTGTTCTGTATCCTTGCTGCCCTTAACTTTGTAGTTGCTACCTCTATGTCTTCTGACTTTCTTTCCAACTGTCTAATCCGTAAGGCCAACAGCTCCTCTCGATTCAACTCCTCCTCCCAAGGTAACACACTCCATGTGACAGTCATCTCCTCTATCGACATGATAGGTTTTTGACCATACATCAATTCTGCACGCATATATCCTATAACAACACTATGAGTTGTTTTGTCAGCCCACAAAGCATAAGGGAGCAATCGTGGCCACTCTTTTATCTTCTCTCCACATGCTTTTGCCAATGCCTTCACAATAGGTGGATGACTTCTTTCACTTTTTCCATTTACTTCAGGGTTATAGGCTGAAGTTAAAGCAAGCTTTATCCCCAACCGTGCAAAGAAATCATGAGCTTCATCTGCATCCAACTCACCCCTATTTGCTGTAATTTTTTCCACACAGCCATATCGATAAAAGATCTCTTCTAAGAGAAAAGTACATATGGCATTTGTCATCTTAGTACGTAGAGCTCTCCCTTCCACTTGATTAGTCAAGTCTTCATGAGCAAGCACAAGATACCTCATTTGCCAAAGACCTGTAGGCATTGTGACCAAATCCACCACCCACTTAAAATGAAGAGACAATGGATATGTGGGTTGCAATCCATCCCGATGTCTCACAGTTGAATACATTTGACATGTCATACATGTTTCCACAAAGTGAGCAACATCCTTATACATACCTTGCCACCAATATATTTCTTTGATCTTTGTAAAAGTACCCCAAACACCTCTATGACCAGCCCACAAACTTTCATGAAATTCTTGCATTACTTTTACTTGTGAAGCTCTGTCACCCAAAACTCGCAATGGCATACTCTGTTTCTTTTTAGCATGTTTCCATAAGTATCCATCTTTTAAGAAAAATCCATAGGCTTTCCTCTTGATCTTCTTAAACTCCTCGTCTGACCATTCATATCTCTTTGTTAATGTATTGAGATATTGACCAATTCTCAGCCACTCTCCTGCATATTTGTCTTCCAGAAACACTTTTGCAAAAGATGCTAAACATCGAAAGTGTCTTCTCTTTGTTGTCCAAGCTTCTGTTAATGTTGTAGCAACACTTTGCATTACTGAATTCACTCTTGCAACATCATTTTCAGCCATAAGAAAGTCATCTTCTTCCTCCTCATCCATCATCCCATCTTCATTCTCATAACGTGCTCGAGATAACATGTCTGCCACTGGGTTATCTCTTCCTGCAATATGCTGAAATTCAGGGCTCAAAGATTTGATGTATGCAATTCACCGGAGCATAGCAATATTTGGGGTAGCACAACTAGTAATCATACCCAATACTGGCAAACAATCAGTCTCAATGACTACATGAGCAAGCATAAAATACTCCTTATCACATTTAAGGACTGTCACAATTCCCCATAATTCTCTTTTTACCTGTGGATATCTTCTCTGTCGTTCAGTCAATACTTTTTCACCAAAGCGTATTGCATACCTTTCCCCTTATCATCTTGCCCAATTGCCCATCCAATCCCGATTGGGTTTGTATCAATAGCAATAATGATAGGCTTTCCATGTGAATAGTCAGCCTTTCTCAACGTAGGAGCAGATTTTAAGAGTTGCTTCAATTTCTTCATTGCTTTCTGATGCTTTCTTTCCCAATAAAATTTTTGACCTTTCCGTAGAAGCTGATAAAGAACATCGGCTACATGTGCAAAGTGAGGAATCCATATCAAATAGAACACACATGCACCCAAGAATCTACGCACCTCTGATACATTCGTGCATATATCTTGCATTCTATCAATCCCATCTATTTTTACTGGTGATGGCCTTTGCCCATAAGGCCCACACATATGCCCAACAATCAAAACCTCCTCAACTCCAAAGTCAGCCAGAAAGAGTTAAATGCACCTCTTCTAGATGTGTCAAAATCCTCTCACAATCCACAATATGATCTACAACAAACTGTCTACATCCATGAGCATCCATCTCTTCATTCTTTTCATCCACTGCACACCCTTTGATTGGAACATCATCCAAGAAGGGCATAGTCAATTGTGGTATAAAATCCATGAGTACCCTATTCATAGCATTTGTCATGTGTGCCACCGAGTTTGTTGCACCCTGTGGGAGAGTACACATCCGTACTAACCCCAAAGGAGTTTTCATTGTTGTGATATCACTACTTTCAATTGCAAGATAAAACTGCTCATACCGCGTAAAAATCACCCAAAGAATAGATCGCTCTGCGTGCAAAAGCCTCTGCAAATTCATCAACCACAAGACCTGCACCCACATTTCTTATGGTCACTTTATTGACTAGTTGCATGTCTTGAATAAATCTCAAAGCCCCATTCTTTTTGGACACAGTAAACCAATGATTTGAGTACGGGGCTGAAGAAGGCTCCAAGATCTTCATGCGAATCTTTTCATTTAGCAAATCCATCAGCTTTGGCAAGTAAGCTTTAGGCACTGGAATAGACCTCAAGTTCCATGGTACATGTGGCATAGTAAATATGACCATAAGAGAGACAACATTTGGATCCACACAACCTATTTCACTTGGTTGAAATGCAAATGCCTTCCCATGTCTAGCCAACATCTGCATAAAACAGTTTCTCTCAGCAGGGAAAAGAAACCCTTTTGAACCAACTTTCAATTCCTATAATGTTTCAGATATAAACTGATAAAGCTCTTTTAGGCCGGGATGGCTTGTGATAAAGCATAAATGCCTAGTATAAATGCGTTAGTCTAGGGTAAGTATAAAAGGTGGAGGTGTAACATGTGTAGCATCTTTTTTCCATTTTACAAACATTACTTATTTGAGATCTCAACCTCCCACCATCTAAGAGGGTGAATACTCTTGGCTACTATAGCTTGGGGTGCATATCTTACTGTAGCCTCTCATCATTTGATTCTCAACCAACATTGGTAATACCATTTCTTGCCAAGCCACCTTGGCTATGGCTTCTTGGCATTTTATGTTTATTTCTTGTTTTTTTCAGTTTAAAGCTTGCTATGGAATTTAGCTTTATTATAGCTTTCAATTCATTGTGCAATCTGGATTACTGCATGAAAGGAATTCCGAGCCTTGTTCGCAAATCTAGTGGGACAGATCACGGTGAAGGCGAGGCCAAAGGAACAACAACTTCATTTCTTCAGACATGGTGGGATCAGCATGCTATAATAGTTGATTTAGCTTAAATGCAAATTGTGCTACTGGTTCGAATTGCTGTTGCATCAATGTTTTTAATTGCTAGAGAGTAGTTTGTGTGACATTGTGATTAGCAAAATTTTGAATTAACAGAGATCTTTGATTTACCCAATCTATTTTGATAGCATCCTCTTGTTGTTGGACAAACCACGTGGCGGCTATGCCTTCGAGCATAATGTGGGCCTCTATTGCTTTGTGGGTATCAGGCCATTGCTGATAGCTAACAACGTTCTCAAAATGATCAACCATGTCAAAACATCTTCTATATGAAGGCTAAAAAATGCTTTGGGATGCACCTTGCGGTCATGCTTATATGTGTGGGAGCCTTTCGGTGGATAGATAATTGAGAAGGGCTTGATTAGTATTGTTGATTTGAGCCACCATACTAGACACATCTTGGAACATTTGTTCCATTGGATTTGCATGGGAAAACTCCAAATTCAATGAGGCATCCTCATAAGGAGGGCTCTGGGGTGAAATTGGGTGACTCATGTGGGCAGAGCAGTGGCGAAAGATGACCCGATTTAGTCTGTGTAAAGTAGCGGATAGCGTGATGAATAGAGAACTGCTACGTGAGTTAGGGGAGAATTGCTCGCCGCCTCCACCAATGTGGTGTGCGCAACTGACCCTTATTCTAGGCGTCCTCTTCTCTCTTTATTCCCATTTGGTCATACATCAAGAATGTCTCCACAATTGAACTGCTGAGGCCGTTTTGGGAGTTATACCTACGTGGCAAGGTCTAATTCTATAGCTTAGTTGGCATTACATCATGGGCTTGGGCTAGGCTCGACCCTATGGTCATTACTCTCTCTCTCTCTCTCTCTCTCTATATATATATATATATATATATATATATATATATATATATATATATATATATATATATATATATATATATTACCATATTAAAAAACTTGGGATTCTTCCAATTCTTAATTTTGTATATACTAGAAAAGCAGCAATCGATAAATATGTCTATATATTTATCAAAACCCTATAATATAACCTATCATTAAAAAGCACACAAAAAATGGAATCTAATGAGGCATCAAGCTCATGCTTTTAGGAACATGCGTTTTGCCAGTTTGATGTCCCGCTACAATACTCTATGTATATATTTTAATTTTAATTTTGATAAACAAACACAAGAGTCCAATTTTCATTTAATTTAAAGTTTCAATTTCAAAAATTAACAATAAAAGAGGGATAGCATTGTTTACCATAATTCATGTTCAGATCGAAACTGTAAATTTGTATCGCTTATGCATTGGAACCTCCGCAATACTATGCAGAATAGAAACAATGAGAGCACCGAGAGCAATCACAAGTGCAAGGAAGCGAGTGCCAAATGTGAGAGAGAGAGAGAGAGAGAGAGAGAGAGAGAGAGAGAGAGAGAGAGAGAGAGAGAGAGAGAGAGAGAGAGAGAGAGAGAGAGAGAGAGAGAGAGAGATGATTTTGAGTATGTATATATAAATCTCGTTGGCCAAAAACAGATCAATTTCTAGTCGTTGCGCACACACATCACTTAAGCAACGTTCATCATCGCTTATGCAAATTTTGTTGTCGCTTAAGAGATGACCAATTTTTATAAGCAATTTTATACTAACATCGATGCTAAAGGGTCGCTAGGTGCCTCGCTAAAGTTCTTGCATATGCAATGGACAATAATGATGTCACCTGCGACGCAGTGTGTGGCATCGCTTTACGACACGTAAGCATTGCTACTAGAGATGTCGTTGTACACCGAATGGCAAGTAGTGCTAAACTACACAACTGGTTTGGAGGGTCAGTTTATGTAGCTTCCACAGAAGCCACATTTTGATGCTGCAGTGCACATTATGCTATGTTAAGCTCATATTGGACTATGCCTTATTCTATGCTGCATGTATACCATTGGACTTGCATGGTTACATAGATGCAGATTGGGCTAGTAGTATATTAGATAAGAGATCTATCGGTGGTTTTATGTTTTCCTTTGGTAGTGTTATTATTACTTGGAGCAATAAGAAACAATTGATAGTTACCTTGTCTAGTACAGAGGTAGAGTATAGAGGTGTTGCAATTGTAGCATGTGAAGTAGCTTGGTTACACAAACTACTTGGTGGTTTAGGAAAGCAAGTGGATAAGAAGGTCATCATCTACTATGACAACCTTAGTAGTATTTAATTGGCTAGGAACCTTCTGTATCATGTGTACACCAAATGCATAGGGGTCCATTACCATTTCATTCACGAGCGGGTTTTGGTAGGTGATATTGACTTGGTTTACGCTATCAGAGAGGATCAAGCTACTGCCATTTTCACCAAGGCCTTGGGAGCTAAGAAGCTTAAACACTTCAAGACTATTCTTACTTAGTGACCACATGGATGGGGAGTATTGAGGTATTGAGCTCTACATGAGTTGGCATCCACTACGTGCCTTGGTGATGATATTATTCATTGGCGAGTTAGGTGACATGCATGAGAGTATGCAAATGATTCTACAGTTGGACTACACCCACGTAGTCCATCCTTGGTTATGGCACATTCATTGTGCTACTTGTTCTTTCCTTAGAGGATTCATACTTAGTGACCACGTGCACATATGTTGTGGTACTTTTATATTAGTCTATTATCATATTGTAGACTTAGTTTTTCTTGTGTGGAAGAAGAAGGAAGAAGATTTTAGCCCTATTTTTCTTTGTTCTCAAGTCTCCATTGCTTTTATGTGTGTACTCTTGGATTCTTCACCTCTCCCCTCTTACTTATTTTTAAGATATCCCATCTCCACCCTATTATTGGAAGGATATATATTAATCATTACTAGATCCTCATCATGAATCCTAATTTTTATCCCAATACATTCTCCTTCTCTAGTCATGATCCAAGACTTCAGATTAAGAAAATATTTGCAAAAAAGAATAACACTAGCTCTCTCCATGCATGGCGCTGTCAAAGCATTTTTGCAAAAACTAGAAACCCCTAGAAAAACTATAGATAGGTTTGATTTTTTAAAGCTTTTTAGAGGTTTGTGTGGCTGTTTGTTTTGTCATTTTGTAGTTGGATTTTACATGTTTGTCTAGCTTAGGATTTGTTTTTGTTATTTTTGTTTGATTTTATGAGTGTGGAAACTTTATAGCTTTGGTCAAGATTGGAGTTTTTTTGGACGGGTTGGAGTTGGAAGTTGCTAAACATCGTGAAACATGTATATTTTATTGTCATTAAGATTCTTGCACATCACAGGGGTTATGGGTTCATAGAGTACTTAACCTTGCATTTGTTCTATGCATTGCACTCAGGGGTCGTATCTTAATCTTAGCAGATACTTCCATGGGTTGGGTTGATGTATGTTTTGCACCATCGTTAAGCACTAGCACTGCATGAGGCCTACTATAGCTATATGCCATAAATCTTAGTTGCACGTATACTTGAACTTGAGAGAGCACCTTCATTGTGCACACATTGTTTTTTACACACACGAAGGTTGGGATTCTCATCATTGAGTTAAGAACCTCTAGTTGAGTGGGAAAGGTGGTTGGGTGAGTTTGAGGGTCGTGAAGGACATTGGCTGTTGTGAGATGGGTTGTTTTCTTGGTCATTATCTTGAGGACTATATTTTTATTGAGTGATTGTGAGATTTTGGGAGGGTGGAGTGGAGTATAGCATTAGTGAGGTTAAGGAATTAATTTAAACAAGGAATTGTGTTTACATGTTGCATGACACACGAGCACATGTAGATAGGCTAGGCACTCTATTTTCCAAGTGCATCCATTTCTTTGTGTAGAGCATAGCTTGTTTGGTTGCATAGTATGGATTTGACGTTGCATATTTTCTCAAATCATTTTTGATTGGGCACGAAGTTCTATTTAAAAGAATATTCTTGGTAGGACACTTTGCATTGCGACAAAACATGTAGGTCCGAAGAAAACAAAATGTTTCTGAAGGCTCGAAGATTAAAGGAAAGGCATATGTTCCAAAGTGAGTTTATGCTGTTCTTTGATGAAGTATCATTATTTAGTTAATGTGGCAAGATTTGGCAGCTCAAATTTGATATTGGACTAATCAATGCCATGAATATGGATCAATTGCAGGCATCATCAAAATTGCAATTGTCATGGATTAGAATTGTTCAAACATTTGGTTCAAGAGCATTATTTTTCATGGAACTCTGATTTCACTCCCATGATTTTATCTTATAAATCATAGTCCTATCCCATAGAATGCATGCCCATCTTTCACCTTTAGGGTTAACTAGGAAAGAGGCACACAAAAAACTTTACCAAGACAAGTAGTGATCTCTCTAATGTGTGCATAGAAATTGCATGGAGCCTCGAGAATGACACCCAAACTAAGCATTGAGATAGCAATATTTCTTAGGGAGAAAACCCCATTGACCACGATATTGTGTGAACTAGGTTACCTTTGAAGCGCAAGGTACCATGTGGACATAAGGAGGTTTTGTTCAACAGAAAAGAAATCAACAAACATTTTCTTGATTCTTTGTAAGGAAAGAGCCACAAGGGCCTTATGGATTCTTTGTAAGGAAAGAGCCATATGGGCTTTATGGATTCTAGCATTTCCATGTTCGGTCTCAACATTTCTCTTTTGATTAGCTTATTCAATGTCTTGCATAACCACTTCACTAAGTTTTTCTAGTTGGTAGAAGTCATGATCCATTCTATCACCACTATTTTGCGCCTTCTTGTTGTAACTTGCATCAACATCCCCTTGTTCTACCTCATTCAGGCCTCATTTGGCACCTCTTCAGGCTTGCATGGAGAGATGCCATCTTTGCTAGATAGGGTGGTGGTGTATTAACTGGAGTTATTGCCCTTTATTTCATTAACTATTACATGTCCCTATTTCACACCACTTGTCCTCTCTTGCGTGGCTCCTCAATTTGCAATGTTTTAGAATTTTTGCAAGACCATAGAGATCATTTATGATACAAGCTTAAGATTCAATCACATATAAACTAACAATGGAGATAGAGTGGCGTTATTATTTTTAGCAAGCACAATGAAGAAATAGATTTTATGATTGCTTTAAGTAGAGACGAGTAGTTAAGATGGTTTAATAAAGGGTATGCCTCTATAGAAAACTTGTAGGGTAAAGAGGCCTATATAGTGACAATTGAGAGGTCCCCAATATAGCCTTATTTCCTTTATAATTGAACCTTATATATCATACTATACTAAAATTTTAAAAATCAAATATATATGAAGTTTTTTAAAATCAAATAGTTGTAGTCCTAAACAAAATAGTGTCAATAAGGGGCCAATATAGTGACACTTACAAACATACTATTTGAAGGTTTTAAAAAATAAAATACATAAAAATATATACATTGTTTGATACATATGGAAATAAGACTCAAGTTTTCCAAAGTCACATTCATATCTTCAAATTGCATAAAATGATAAATATATAAATTTTTTGAAGTTGTCACCAAATTGGGGTGGTTTATGTTTTGCTTTTTAAGGGTTTAATACAATTCGCCCTTTTACCCTAGAAGGCATACAATGCAAGAAAGATTTGGTAGCTACCTTATTTATTGTCCAATAGTCTAATTGAATGAGAGCTAAGTTATTTGGGTATTTAAATACCCAATTGTCTAATTAGAGCAAAGTGAGTTAACTGTATGTCCCTTTGAAGTATCGTAGCTTTCTCTCAAAGTGACAAGGATTAGCACTTCATCGTATATTCGATAGAGGGTAGTTAAAAAGTTGGATTTTCGATACTTGGCTAAGTGGCTATGAGAAAGCAAACTGCTAGGGGGTTGCGCTGGAGCATTGTAAATTTATTAAAAAAATTACGATTAATAAAGATCTGTTCACGGTCCTATGGTCTAGTGGTAAGGACACTGGACTTTGAATCCAGTAGCCCGAGTTCAAATCTCGGTAGGACCTGACGTGCGTTGTAACTGGAAATGTTTTCACCTTAAGCCTCTTTGCCTTTCTTTAACCACACATACTCAGACCAATAAGGCCTAGATCCCATTGGTGGACATCCCTAACGATGCTATTTCCCCATGCTTTCAAAGTCACGTTGCTTCAACATAAGTCTAAGATTTCTACAAACTTGTTACTTCTCCCTTGCGGGCTAAGCAAATCAATGTTTTCCACTACAATTCTCAACACTAGTTTTGTTTTGTTATAAAACACCTTTGTGTCCTTAAGATTTTTAGAAAATTCGATACATCTTTGAAACATCAAATGTTCAAAATTTCTATTACCTATGGTTATCCATGCAACATGCAACTTTAGAAAAAACACGCGGGACCAATGTTAGCTCCTTAAAGTCAACTTACTTTCTTTAATGCCTTGTAAATGGCTTTGAAAATCCGGCCAAACTTACAAAGACCTTTCAAAACAGTAAGCATTTCTTAATTAAAGCCACATCAACAAACTTCCAAAAAGGGAGATTTCCAAAGTACTTGCTGTTCCAATGACACTAGATAACTCTAATGGCTACTACGTGCACTACATTTGAAACTTATAGTGACCCTTCGTTCATATTGCTGCCTTCCTAAAAAAGAATTGTTTTGGCTACAATGATTGCATGAAAACTAGCCTTATCAATGTATTTTTGTAGTGCTTTCCACAAATTGCGTACTTCCATGCAATCCCATAGAAGGTGCTTTATGGTCTCTTGGTGTCTTCCACACAGTTCATAGAAGGCATAGACATTTCTAGACTTGGCAAGCCTTTCTCTCATTGGAAACTTGTTTACCAAGGTTTCCCATAAAAGACAGTCTTTCTCAAGGGGGTGAATGCCCACACTCTTCTTACTCTCCTCTTCCAAGTCCTCGTTTTAGTGCAATGATAGTGGGTGTTCCAATTGGTGCTCAACTTTAAAATATGTTTGCTATCACCTGAATAAAAATCTTTGGCCTTTTTGCAATTATCAAGGTTCTTGTTGCTCTCATTTTTAAGGCATCTAGTCAAACTCATCTCCATTTAGGCTAAAATGACATTAACTGATCTTCCTTCTTAGATGCAAGGACCCCTTCAATCCAATCGGCTTCTTCCTAAAGTGAGGTTCTATCTACTTCTCATTAGAAGCTCATCAATCCATTCAAGCCTTCTTTCACTGCAAAAATCCTTCCAATGTTGGAATCCTTGAAAATAAAGTTTCTTTGCCATTCTAGAGTCAATGACAATGGGACTTGCTCCATTCTCATAAGCCCTTGCAAAGGTCCATATTACTCGATTAAGGTTGGGGTCGCCTCCCCTACCAGGCTTGCAGCATTGGATTGTATTATGAATCACTTCCTTCCATATTCCAACAATCCTCTAGGTTGCCACTAATTCAAGGATCTTCATTTGAATACTATGATATAAAAGAACATCCCAAGAGGAGAGACTAGGCTGTTGTCCTCTCGAGATTTTAGTAGTTGAAATCCACTGGTGAACTATGATTGCCCATGGTTGCTAATATTCCAACCTTTTGATGAGCTAAAAGATTAGACAATCAACCTTCAATTTCAATCCTTTTAACCCTAGGCTACCTTTCACTCTGGCAAATTGTTGGGTGATATGCACTCAAAGTATTTCAGACATTTGGATGCACTCCTATTATTTTAGCAACTTTAACCACTTAATCCACAACTACCTCTCACATAGCCTCTCGCACACGGATTTAAACTCATTTATAGTGAATGGCATGGTGTTCCTTCGGTCCCATGAAGGATGCGCTTTGCAGACTCCATGACCCAAGTATGTGCTCCTTCTCCCTCGGCCTCCATATGTGAAAGAGAAATCATGGGCATGGAAAGAGAGAGTGCTTGGAGAGAAGAATAGAAGAGCTCCACTCTCTTGGTCCCTTATCCTCACTCTCTCACTCTCTCACTCTCAATCTCTCACTCTCAATCTCTCACTCTCACCATTGCTCTCTCTCTTACAATAGAAAAAAGAAGGCAAGTGCACAAAGATTGCACACACATGAATAGCTTGTTCTATTCATTCTTATCATTTTATTACACTTTTTAAGGGTTAGGTTTTCCCCAAGGGTTTTTCCCATCCCTCTTGGGCATCTAGTCCATCTTTTGGGCCAAAAGACTAGTCATATCTTATTGCACACTTTTCCTATGGTAAGAATATACTAGAACATTTGTGGTTTTATTATGGGAACCTATTCCAACATTACAAATTGCATGGAATCAAGCCTAGTCTACGAGTTTACATGGCAAAGTAATACAATTGACGTGACTTCTTGGCTATTCAAATGTGGAACAGCTTCATGCATATTGTGTTGTGGAAAATAATCTAAAAATTAGGCTTCTTCTTTGTGCTTTACTTGTACGTTGTACTTTGCTTTTTGTAATGAACACTATCCCCTTCCTAGACGAGTACTTGTCCCATTGCACTTGCCCATCATAAGTAGCATGCTCATGCTTACACTGAAGATATGGATGCTAATGTGTTGAGGGTTGATATGGCTGTGTTTTCGGATCTTTTTTGTTGGATTTTTGGGTGATTTTTGTATGATTTGAATGATGATTGATTTGTTTGGAAGTGTTTGAGAGAGTTTTGGATAAGGTTGAATAACTTTGAGAGGCTCATGATGTTTTTCAGAGGAGATATGATGTACTGAAAGGTTCTGTTGAGTGCCTAATAGGTCATGTTTAGCTTTTGTTTTATTCTTATTTCTTTTTGTATGATAGGTTGGAATAATGATTGATGGAGTTTAAGGGTGTTTGGAGCTTATTGAATGATTCTTAATGGTTTTAGTTGAGTTGAATGCTTTTTGATGACCTTCTGTTTGGTATTGTAGACCTTGTATTGAGCTTTTGTAGAGCTTCTATAGATCCTCTATATGCCTTTGTAAGTGTTCTTTGGGATGAATGCCTATCTTGGAAAAGTTTTCTAGTCTTAGGAAGAGATGAATACAAGTTCAAAATAGCTCAAAGAAATGGAAGAAGTAGCTGTTGAAGACTCAAGTAAAGATTGAAGAGACAGTGATATTGTTGAGCTATGAAAGGACACTATAGTGGCTTTGGTGGCTCTTCATATTAGACATACCTCTTGGGAGAGGTATCAATGACCAAAGAGAGATTATGGAGTGTTATTCTTCATTTTTCTATGCAAAACAATGTATCTATGAGTGAGAGATTAAGAGAAAACTATGAAGACATTGAATATGAAATCTATGTGATAAAATTCAATTCAAAGTGGAGCATTCTTCTGCATTCTATTGTTCTTTTGATGGATTCTAAGAAGAGTATGAAGAATGTGCAAAGTTTGGTTAAAGTAAAATCCATGGGAGATTTTTCCTATGATGCCGCATAAAGATTTGTTGTGCTTGGTGTTCTTTCTCATGTTGTGGTTCCATAAAGAATGAAGTACATGCTTGTTGATGATAAAAGACAAAATTTATTGTAGTAAGATCCTTGTTTTCTTGGTGTCTCTCTTGGGGATCCATGTTTTTTGTACTTAGAGCCGGGGAAAATTTCCATCAATAAGCACCAATAGATGTTGAAAATGGAAGAAGTACCACTGTTGAAGAGGAAGAAAAGTAATGGAAGATTGAAGAATCCTTGCAACTATTGATGAATTGGATATCTTCATTTCCAAAGACACTTTCTATAAGAAGTGTATCCCTCAATGGCGAAAGCATGCCACTATCTTGATGGGGCTCTATGTAACATACTGATTTCAATGTCTTCTAAGCTATAGAAAGTTGTAACACAATAGCCAATTGTTTTCCAAAAAACTAAAAAGTGAAGCAAAAACAGAGAGAATGACCGTCCATGGGGATTTAGCCGTCATTGAAGAATTTCCAGACATTATCGAGTGCAAGATTGTGAAGAACCTTTAGGAGTCATGGTCAGTTGAAGTTCACAAGAATAAGAAGGAAAAGAGTTAGAATTTATTTGTGGATACTCAACAACAAGATACATGGGACACTTGGTGCACTGATAATCTTCTATTTGTCCATTTGGAAACCCATTGGAAGTTAGTAGACAGAGTGTTCTTCACAACCTATGTTATTGAAACCCTTCAAAGTTGGTATTATCAAGACAATGCCACTATGGCAATTCTCAGAAGAATGAGTTTTGATACCTTCAAATCTGAATATATTTCCCTCTATAGTGGAATGAAAGTTGAATTCAGAGACGTTGAGAATAAGAAAGTAGAAGAAATGTTGGCAAGAGAGTTCTCTAAAGACTAAAGCCCTTCTAATTCTATTCTGCTGAGTATAGACAAACTGGGTGGGGCTAACTCCTTGATGAATGAGGCGATCAAGAGGCAAGTACTAGAATGAGTCTAGAGGTATGTGAAAAGAGAGAAATAAAAAAATCAAAGATGAGAACAAGCTAGCAGTAGAAGCCTTCTTTGACGCCCTTGCAACACTTTTTACAGAAGTCTCTATGGCCACTCAAGGTCTCCTTCCTAGTCAAATCAATTGTGAAAATATTGATGACATGCCAGTGAATGTAGTCTCGTTGCCAATCTTTAAGGGAGAGTACAATGAAGACCCAAACCTTCATGTAGCTGAGTTCATGGTAGTAGGTATAGTTAATAATGCAAGAACATCTGAGTATTAGTTGGTGATATTCCAACCATTTTCAAAGGTAAAACATTTCAATGGCATGAGAGACAAGCAACATGAACTTTTGGCATATGGGACATTGGCCTTCCTCACTAAATTCAGGTGTGAACGTTTTGAAGAGCCGATGCAATAGGAGTTCATGAACTTAAGTAAGTCCTTTCGTTAAACGGGTGTGGGAGCATATGTCTCTAGAATAGAATCCATACTAAAGACATGGACCAACCATCACTTAGATGAAGGCATCTAGAAGGGAGTTTATCTTAGAGGCCTTCAACTAGAAGTTCGTAATTTTATAGAGATGAGAAGACTAGTCAATTTGCAAGCTGCAATGGAAAGTGTAAGACTGTATGACGAAGTTAAAGCAAGGTTGTTGATGACATCAGGAAGAGGAGTCTTAGCTTCTCCAATGCCAAGAATGGTATATCCACCAAATGCAATCCTAGAGACTATTCCCAACCCCTATCCTTAGATGCACATAGTGCTACAATATAGTGCATTGAATCCACAGTGGTTGCAGACAACACTATCTCAAATGATGGTTCAACCACAATAACAATGGCCTCAAGCAGTTGCCCCAATGGCGACTCAACAATAACAGTGGAACCCTACCAATTGGAACTAACAATCACCAGTCTTAATAGGAGCTCTAAATCAAAATCAAAACAGAGGACTCTCTAGACCAAACAAAAGGGAATGTTCCCTTTGCCAACATAGTGAAGTTTAATCTTCCAAAGAAAAACAAAATAGTATATGACAGAATAATACAATATAGAGCCATCTAGCATTGTAGAAGGATACAAAGATAGTTAGAGATATAGGATCAGAGGTCCAAGAGATAAAGGATGTAGAATTATCCCCAATGATAGAAGAAGTGCAAATATTGCTACTACTAAAAGAAAGAGAAAAGATGAAAGTGGGTGTTGCCCCATTCCCCAGCCGGTTGGAGAAGCTCATGGATCCTATCAAAGAGTATGACTTGATCAAAGACCTAGACACCTTCAAACCAAACCTAACATTTCAACAGTTACTAAAGTGGTCCCCTAGTTTGTTGAAAGAAATTTAAAAGCATATTGATAAGAAGAAGTGGCCTAACGATTGCTCCTACAATTGCCCCCAAGTCCAATAAAGCCCTAGAACCTGTGAAAGAAGTGGATGTGGCTAATGCCTTCTTGGACCCTCGTATCCTAGAGATTGGTATTTAGATTGAAGGATTTTTTATAGCAGATGCATTAATTGATGGAGGCTCATTAGTGAACATAATGACAGATGTGACAATGAAGGATCTAGGCTTGCAAGGTATGTAGCCTACACAATGGCTTATTAGACTTGTAGACCAAAGTAGAATTAAGCCTTAGGCTATTCTCCCCATATGTGAAGACAACTCTCATAGAACAAGACTGACTATTGGCTGCCCTATATGGTGGTAAAGCCAAATTACTACGGGACCTCATACCCTCTGCTTTTGGGAAGACCATTTCTTTTTGAAGCAAAAACGTGAATAGATTGGTTCAAGGGAACCCTAACCCTAGGCAGAGGACCCAACAAGGTGGTAGTGAAGTTGTATGGTTTGCAAAGAGATAATGGATCCACTTCCATCGAAGACTTAATAGAATTCTCCAATGAAGTAACAGATGATGGTACATTAGCAGACAAAGAAGTTTTCAACTAGATCTTTCCCAAGAAAATAGAGGCATAGTCCTTGATAGTGGATGCTGTAAGACAACTCCCAAAAGAAGCAAAGTCCTTGTCGATGGGTGAATAAATGCTGCCTAAATTGGGAATGACTTCTGAAATCACCTTTGGCAATGAGATAGAGACATGGAAGTAGTGTTCTCCCTATTATATGATCGTAGCAAAGCCAGAGATAGAAGTAGAGACATAGACAAACACATGAGTAGAGCTAGAGCCAAAGGCAGAAGCAGAGGATATAACAGAGAGTTTGTTTTTCTCATACAGAGCCCCTAGAGAGGCCAAGACAAAGTTTGTCGAAGATCAGGATGAAAGTCAAGAGGAAGACAACAAAAGCAACATGAAAGAAGCTATACAACTAGAAGAGAATACTAATGAGGATGAAGTCCTAGAAGCGATTGAAGCTGAAGGCCCCATGTTGTTGGAAAAAATGACTATGGTACCCTTTGGATTAGTAAATTAATTGCATCATAGGAAAAATATCCATGAGAAATGGATTAAGCAGAATAAGCATTTCTTTAGCAGTGGCTCTTATTGCTCGAATTTATTCTTCTCAAGAAAGGATGATGATGATGCACCTTTCCAACAAACACAAGCTCGATTGCCCAAGAAGAGCTCAAATGGTTTCTGTTGTGTGACGTTCCTAGAGGCATCCTGCAAAGATGAGCCCTCGAGTCAAGCGATAAGTAACTCTTCTATAAAATCTAAAACAACCATGATACCATTTTAGTATCCCAAAGGGTTAGCAGACTCCTCATTGAAAGAGGAAGTTGCTTCTAGTAGAGCATTAGCCAAGGAGGCCACTCCCTTGAAGGAGTTGGATCTATACCTATGAGACCTTCATCCACAAAGTGTAAGGTAAAAAGAAATTAACTTTTGTGGATACAGATGGTACTGAACCTCACCTGAATGTGGGTTCTAGTCTTCTAGAAGAGGAGATGTTAGTCGTCCTGCATGACCTATTGAAGGAGAACTTGGGCGTGTTTGCATGGTCCTATAAATATCTAAAGGGGATTGATCCTGCTGTATGTTAGCATCACATCTACCTAGAGCTTGATGCCAAACATGTGAGGCAAAGACAGAGGCATATGAATCCAAATTACTCAGCCCTCATGAAAGTCGAATTGTTGAAGCTCCTTGAAGTTGAGTTTATTTATCTAATTTCCAATAGTGAATGGGTTTCACCCATTGTGATGGTACCCAAGAAGAATGGAAAGCTATGAATATGTGTGGACTTCCGAAAGATGAATTCCAAGACTAAGAAGGATCATTTCCCTATTCCTTTCACAGATCAACTATTAGACACAATGGGGGCTGGACATGAGCTGTATTCCCTATTGGATGGATTCAATAGATACAATTAAGTTCAGATTGCAAAACAAGATCAATCCAAAATAACCTTCACAATAGAATGGGGAACCTAAGATTAAAAAGTGATGCCGTTTGGGCTCTGTAACACCCCTACTACCTTCAAAGAGCGATGATAGCCACATTCCGAAATCACCTGCACGATTTCATTGAGGTATACCTAGATGACTTTTGTGTCTATGGAGAGGCCCAAGGAGGCACCAAAATATGCTCAGAAACTAGGCTGTAGAGTGGCGTCTACAATGCCCGACCTTCAAAATTTGTAGAAATTATTGCTCTTCCACCCCAAATAAACACCCATACCCATCCATCAGGCACACAAAGGCTCTGCATCCTCACCATCTTCAAGCTCTCCCTCTTCCATTAGAACAAACATGAATGCACAAAGGGAAAGAGACAAGAAAGTTGTGCCCAAAGAGAGAGAGGGAGAAAGTCGTGGAGAGGAAGAGATAAAAGGAGAAGAGAGAGGAAGTTACACCTTCTTTCAACCACTTCTTTCTTTCCACAACTCCTCAATCTTCCTTTTATTATTATCAAAATTATATTTTTACACTGGCATTTGCTAAGGTCCAATGACCTTTCTATTAGAAGGGACATGTAGTCTTTTACCTTTTCAAATTTTTGCATGGGTCATGACTTTATAGTGGTGAGTCATGCCATTTTTACATAATGTTTTTATGTTTAGGAGCACAAATATTACAAAGAAGATAGTAGACATATGCCCATGTAGAGTCCACTTTAGTGCCTTCTTTTTGCACAAATCTTGGGTCTATCATTTCTCCTACGTTAAAATGTGAAGTGTCCTCGTCTTCTTCTTTCTCCTCCTCCTCTCCTCCTTCCTCCCCTATCAAATGATTACAACACACTAAGGTCTATAAGACCATTCACACTAAGTACTGAATAAGTCTAAAGCCATCAACTTATTTAATGTCCCACACTTTGCTGATATAGCTAGACACAACTAAGACTCTATAGGCGGTCACACACCATATGAGCTTGAAGTCTCAACAAGGCCTTTGTGCATTATGCCTTAGCATGGTTAGGTGGCTTGGGGCCTCCATAAGGAATATTAGAGTGGGGATGGTGAGTGCATATAGTGACTTGTGAGGGGGAAGGGGCTTCAATTTTGTGGGGTGAGAGGTCAGTGGGGTGTTGTGCCAAAGTGAAGGGTTTTGGAGATGTGTCCTTACGTGAGCACCAAAAAAGATCCAGTGACATGGTGAAATACCATTGGGGGAAGGTGTTGACGTGGATTGTTGTGATGCATTGGTGCTATGCCATGATGTGATACCGTGTCATATTGACTTTTGTACTACATTACCATGTTGAGGTGGGTTCCTAGCCCAAAGTGGGTGTTGTGATGTGTTGTACCATATCATTTTATGGTGCTGTGTTGAGTTGGTAGGTCTTTTGAGGTGGTTTCTACTTCATGTTCAGGATGCAACATAGTGCTATGTGATTGTGGACCATGTTACTTGTGTGAGTTCGTGCATTGCAAACCCCTGGGATGAGGGAGTCATCGTAACACTTTTTATCAAAGCTACCTCTCACCCGACTATTGGGGCAGTCCACATGGGTGGAGACAAGTTTACCGAGTTTTCAAGCATAGAGTGTCCAACAAGTCAAGATGTGATGTTGAGCTTATTCAAGTGGATGTGTTGAAAAAATGAGCTATCATGTAGAATAAAGCATGGTTGGGGCTACACGTTGCCGCCCAAAACTTGTGAAGAAATGTGAAGAGAATGTTGTATAGCTGAATGGTTTGAACTTGAATCTATGCCCATCCACGGCAGGCAATGAAGTGGAATGCTCATTTGTGCTAAAAATGGATCTGTTGGGGCCGTGAAGGCCATATTATGAGACCATATTGAGTTGGTGTGGAGGCTAAACATGATCAACAAACTTGTGCACATCAAAGAAAGTCCTTTTGTCCTTTTACTCATCAAGGGTGGTGTGTGGAGACAAACCTCTAAGAGCTAAAGTTGGAGCTTGTGGGCTTAAGTATCTCTTTGAAGACTCATGGGCATGACGGCACAAGTATAAAGAATGAATATTAGGAGGATGAGTAGAGATGAAATATTTTCTTGGACTTGGTGAGAGTATAAATAATAGAGTCATGGTTGAGATCACAGGGTGAATCTTATGGAGTGAATGAGCGCTTGAGGGTGAATATGTAGTCTATGAATGGAAACCCTTCTGTGTCGATATTGAAGAACTCCTCAAAAAACTGGCAAGGTTATAGAGATAGTGGGCAAAGAGTAAGACCACTACTTGGAGGATGCCAAATAAAGATCATGTATTGAGTTAAAGAATGAGTTAAGAGGCAAAATAGAGCGGTGTATGGAAGAGATATGGGTGGATTAGTCGAAGTTGAAGGGAATATACATGCATGGAGTTATGGGGCTATTGTTGACTACTGGAATGAACTTGCAGTGCTAAAGTCACACAAAGAGGAGCCGATAGGAAATGGTGTTGCAACTCCTAACCCAGGGAATATAAAGGAATCGGGGTTCTGCTGAAAAGATGGATTTGGACAAGAAGGCCCTTTGTGTTGAGAAGAAGAAGAAGAATAAGTTGAAGCAAAGGTGAGAAGGAGTGGATAGGAGCACAAAACAATGGATTTAGGCTATGGCCCCACGGTTTTTTCTAAGATGAAGGTGAAGAAGGGGTTGAGGAGGTGAGTTGAGGTGAAGAAGACTCCTAACACCACGAGTATAAATGAATAGCCATGTTGAGCAGATAGATGCAAGACTCCTTGGGATGGGAGTATAAAGAAATGGCCAAATGTGTAAGAAGAGATGTGTGGAGAGAGAGATGTGGTGCATGACAGTCGTGAGCCGTGAGCTTAAAGGAACAGCTAGCATGTGTGTGAAGGCCAGCGAGGGACGAAAGAGTGAAGAATTTCTAATGCTAGGAGTCTAAAGAACGGTGTGTAGACTTGCAAAACTGGGCAAGTATAAAGATTGAGGGAAACCTTTCATGGCCACAATAGTGAAGTTGAGAGAGGGTGAGGGACCGGGTGGATGGAGATCAAAGAAACTCGTGGACCTAGAGCAAGGATAAAGAAACTGGGCTAGTTGGCATGTCGTTGTGGTGAAGCCGAGAGAGGACAAGGGATCAAGTGGATAGCTTTGATAAACTTGTGGACCTGGGGTGAGTATAAAGATATCTGGAACCTTCCATGGCCATCATGGTGAAGCTAAGAGAGGGCAAGGGATCGGGTGGATGGAGGTTGAAGACTTGTGGACCTAGGTCAAGGATAAAGAAACCAAGTGGATGGGGTTGAAAAGGGTGGAAATCATAGAGCCAAGAGTATAAAGATGGGTCGGATGAAGAGAAGGGTGGAGGACTAGGACTCGTAGAGCATCGATGAGGATAAAGAAACTGGGGCTCATGGCCTGCCTCACCTATGAGTGATTCAAAGAAGTGGGCAAAATCTGGATCCAAGGTCAAAGAATAGGATAGAGTCAAGGTGTAGTGAGATGGATGGGAAGAATCGTGAAGATGCAATAATAAAAAATGGGCCAAGGGATAGTGGAGAGAAGGGAAGAGAAGTGGATTGATGAAGGCATATGAGAAGGTTGAAAGAGTGGATGCTCTCACTACTATCAGGGTGGTTAGTGTTTGCCCGCTAAGTGTCATGCCCATTGACTCTATTTATAACTATGGAACATGGACTTTTCAAGACTATTCTTACATTTGACCCACTGACTCTATTTACAATTGTCGAATGGAATGGGACTAGGCAAGCTTGTGAAAGAGACTTTATTGAGCACATCAACCATCCACCTTCTGCTAACCATATTTACAAGCATAGAGTGGAAGGTAGCCCTGTCAGAGCACATTGTTGCACACCCATGCTCCAATGTTGGGCCAAACAACTTGAGCACACAAAATTGACTATGGACTAGGACTCAACACCAGCTTTCACTCTGAATGCCAAGCCCAAAATGCAAGGACCCAAGCAATGACACCGTGTGAGAGACAACCCACTTTGGTCACATCTGTCAATATTCTATCAATGAAGAGAACAACATGCATCCACCCTAGGATATCCACATGCTACATAGTATGAGAGGTGCACTTTGCCTTGGACACACCTCCACTTGAAAAGAGTTGGGCCTTGGTTGCTCAAATCTTCTTCAAAGCATGCCTCTTTCTCTTCTTACCCCTGGTGGCTAGAATCTTCATTGGTGCGCCCTTATTAGCTTTTCTCTTAGTGCCCTTGGAGGCATGGATTTGACTTAAAACTCTTTTAGATTGTGACCACTCGACCTGTAGGGTTGCAGCATGCCACTTGGCCCTTCTTGCGAGATATGTTTCTCTCTTGTTAGGAATCCTCCCCCCCCTTTGCACCACTTAACTTTGAAAAGATATGGGGGATTCTTCTATTGGATTGAGTTGCATAGGGAGCACGTAAAGTAGTAGTCAACCACACAACACACCTAGAAGCTGCATGCCATTTGGCCTATTGTGTGAGATCCATGTCTCCTGCATCATGTACCCTCACTCTCTTTGAGTCGCACACCTTTGGAAAGATAGGAATGAGAGTACCCAACCCAAATTGGATTGGCTAGATGGAGACCCTGGACAACACACGACAACTTGATGGGTTGCATCAAACCACCATAGTTGTAAAGTGAGGGCCATTCGCCTTGTTGCAATCACCTTTTTGGGCCTCTATTGTCTAGATCCATCCTTGTCATGTGCAAGAAAAGAAGGAAGGATTTAGATGCATCCATACATACCATGCCCACTTGAACTTTTAGGCCCTTGGAGGCTAGATCAAACTCTAAAGAGCATGTTGCAGCTAGACTAGTCCGATTCATAACATCAAACCTTCTAGTTTGCATTACGAGGGCCATGTCCCCTATCATAGTCACTTTGAACTAGCCCTAAATAGCGTGATAGAACAAGAAAGCACCCATACTCTTGATCAATACTGGGTGGGGGGTCACCATGCCTTGTTTTTCTCTTTTAATAGGCCTCCACATGGTCGGATCCATCTTGACCAAAGTTAAGCCTTCATGCCTCACCCTCTCCTTCATTGCTTGCTTTGTCAGAGACGAGCAAAATATTCTTGGAATACTCTGAAGGGTGAAGACTCATTGATTCCACCTTGGTTCAATCTTGTAGCCATCCAACTACTTTGACTTCCCCAAGAAGGTTGCATCCCTTTGGCCTAGATTGGAATGGGTTTGATTGCACACGTGGACTTTCTTGACTCCTCCATCTCCCTAAAATTCACCTTCATGTTGAAACGGCCCTAGATCTTGTCCCATAACTCATCCACTTGGTTTCCATTCATGAAGATCCATTCACCATAGTCGAGACCACACATGGAGCACCCCAGCAATCGCAATCATACCGTCATGTGAGGGCCTGCCACCTCTCAGAATCAAGCGCTACTCCACATGCATACTCACTACAAGGGCCTTTCATCCTCAAAATTAGCCATTGAAGCATAGGTAGTTGACTCCTTGTCAAGCTTTAAGAGTGAGATTTTAAGCTAGAAAAGGAGTTAAAGATGTGTTGAAATATGTAATTTAAAGCAAAATTTAAAGCTCACTGAAAGCGAAAGATGCAAATTCGACAATTTTAAGTGGCCGTGGAAGATGGGATTTCAAAGGAATTCAAAAGATAGACCTTCACAATGGTTGTAGATTTTTCATAAATTTTTTGGGTGCCAGATCAAAGCAAGAAAAGTTCTTGGTAGTTCAAGTCTTCAAGACAGACGTGTATAATTTTTCAGACACAAAATCGAGCACTAGACGTGGGAGGAACTGGAAACTGGACTTTGGGGGGGTCAAATAAGTCCAAGATTTGAAAGGGCATGGCCCTTGGGGGCCATTAGAGCCAAAATTTCATGATTATGGGGACGGGGGGCATTTTTTTCAGGAGTGATTAGGGTGAGGGCACCATGATGACGATTTGATGAGAGGGAGGGTTGGGGCTGAAGAACAACCCATAGATCCAATCATGCAGGCCTACTTCTCCAATTTTTCACTCTCCTGTTGAGAATCAGCAATCACACTCAAACAGCCTCTTTGTATGGAGTCTCAGGGTCAAGGCCATGCATGCTAACTTATCCCATATGCACAATGGTGCCTACTGCAGTTTCCTACTTTCCTATAAAGCATTGTACTTGCTTCCTTTCTTAATGCAATGATAGTACTCTTTTCATTTAAGTAAAGTGCCAATGTCATTGTCCACATACACAAGATTGTGTTTATGAGTCCAAGTCTCAATCTTGGAACCTAATTCACTTGTGTAACAAACAGTGTCATTCCATCATGAGTCTACACTTCTCCTTCCATCCTCCATAGCTTCCGGTTATGTCATGCTCTAGATCCCGCATTCTAACATGGTATCAGAGCTCAGCTGAGCATGGCTTAGCATGTTTCAGGTCCTCTCTCTGCTCCCTCAGTCTCTCATAATCTCTATCCAGTTCAGCTCAGTGTATGACTTCTTTTCTCAACTTCATCTTCAGCCAAACTTGTGGCAGCCATAGCCAAACAGCACATAGCTCTGATTGAGCCCCTGGATCTCACACTACAAGCCGTTTCATCCCACGATTCCTTCTAGAAAAACGTTCCTCTACTCGTGGCGCAGCTTCCTATCACATCGCAGCTCAACATCGTGCGCATCAGAAAGCAGCATTGTGTGAATTCGAGATCTCTGTCAGATCTGCGCCTCTGCCTGGTCGTACGCTTTGTGTGATCAGCACCATCCGCGAACAGTCCTGCGACCATAGGGCTTTTGAAGAACCATATCTAAACCTTCTTCCACTCAGAGGGATCGTCAAATGCCTGCTTCTGCGCACTGCTACGTTGAAAAAACCAGTGAGGTTCAAAACCCTACTGTGGAAGCCATAGCTTTTCTACTTCAAGCTTTCATTTCACTTGAATTTCTCACTTCTCTGGAGTCAGCAAAACCCTTGCCACTTTGAACTAATCAACTTTCCCATCAAATCATCAAGGAAGGGAGATTTGTGCCTGGAAGATTTGAAAGAGTTGAAGAAATCAAGTAGCTCAAGCAACAACCACATCAAGCTCCTCTTCCAACTCTTACTTCTCACTCAACTGAAGGTTTTGCTACACTTATCTACTCCAAAACTCAGTCTTCAGCTAGAAATCAAAACATCAAAATCAACAAGAAGAAGGTCCAAGAAGATCCAGCATCAACATCAGGCTCGTCAAGAACAGTATCTATTGATACTTATCAAGTGTTATTTGACACTATTTTTCTTGTATCCTTTGATACACTTGAGTACAACACTCTTACTGATTTCACTCAGATCTGAAGACATCAGCATCAAATCAAGAAGGGGAAGATCACTTGGAGTAAAAGACTTTTGCAGATTTGGTATTCATTGACACTCAGTTAGTGCTTTTTAGCACTTGTGTCCCTCAATCAATTCTTCTGTTGCTCAAATCTAATAAAGTCTGAAGTTGATTTGCTACTGTTCCCGTAAATCTAACATGGGCAAAGACTCGCCAAATGCTCGATTCAAAGGAGTCGGATTCCACACTTGGCAAACCCGCATCAAGCTCATCCTGATGAAGAAGGGTCTCTGGGCCATCACAAATGGCAAAGAGAAGAAACCTCGGGACGCGGACCTTGCAACTACTTGGCAAAAGAATGATGACAGAGCCCAGGCCATTATCAAATTGGAGCTAGATGACAGTTATATCCATCATGTGGATAACTGTGAGACCTCACAGGATACATGGAAAAGACTTGACACCCTGTTCGGTGCACAATCTAAATCATCAAAGTATGGTCTCCTAATTGAATTCTTCAGGCTTGAAATGAAGTCCAGCACATCACTTGCCACACATCTTAATTACATGGAAGGACTCCTAACCCAACTTGCAGGAATCAACATTAAAATGGATGAAGATGTTTGCATCGGTGTTCTACTTAAGAGCTTGCCTCCTGAATATAATAACGTATCAACAACTTTAATCAACATGCCAAATCCTGAACTTGTTGATATCCAGGCATCACTGTTAGAAGAAGAAAAGAAGCTAAAAACTAAAGAAGAACCAAGTACCTCTAGAGATGAGCATGCATTATATGTTGGCAACAGGTACAAAGGCAAGAAAGATCAGCTCTTTTGTGACTTCTGCAAAAGGACCGGACACACCGAGAAGTTCTGCCACGCAAGAAAGAGATCCCAAAAGGCCTATCTAGTCGCAGTCAAAGAAGAAGAAGAAAATGAAGCAAAGGAAGAAGATAAAGATGAAGACCACCAGGATCGGAAGGACAAGACTCATCAGTCCTTGTACTCTCATAATTCTGATAGACTGTTTTAATAGCCTTGTATTTTCCTTGCCCTAATGTTTCCTGCCATAAGCTTTGTAATCTCCTTATGTAACTTGGCATTATAGTCCCTGTACACTTTGTGAGGCCCCTGTTACAGCCTCTGGATGTCCACCATGTTTATGGTACCCACACTTAGCTTTTTCTGCAATAGCCTCTGGTGTTTTGCCATGTCTGTGGTATGCCCACACTTTGCAGGTGGTTCTCATTACAGCCTCTACACACTCTGTGCCTTTCCTTGTTGTGATTGAGGAGGGGTGTTGAGAATCAGCAATCACACTCAAACAGCCTCTTTGTATGGAGTCTCAGGGTCAAGGACATGCAGGCTAACTTATCCCATATGCACAATGGTGCCTATTGCAGTTTCCTACTTTCCTATAAAGCATTGTACTTGCTTCCTTTCTTAATGCAATGATAGTACTCTTTTCATTTAAGTAAAGTGTCAATGTCATTGTCCACATACACAAGATTGTGTTTATGAGTCCAAGTCTCAATCTTGGAACCTAATTCACTTGTGTAACAAACAGTGTCATTCCATCATGAGTCTACACTTCTCCTTCCATCCTCCATAGCTTCCGGTTATGTCATGCTCTAGATCCCGCATTCTAACATCTCCATCATTGGCCTTCATGCAAGGAATGACTACCTAGTTGAGGAGTTTTGAATTCAGCCTTTCTTTCACCTCTCTCTCTCTTCTCTAAGAGACCATTCATGTGGGAAGTAGAATGAGAAGAACATGATGAAGAATGCTTCTCCGACATGCACTGGAATGATGCAAGATTGAGAGAATGTTGAGAAGTGATGTGAATTTCTATGTAGAGATTGATGGTGGGTCCAATGGCTATCCATGCATTCAAAATGTATGACCCAAAGCATGCAATTTAGCGGCATGCCCATTTTATGAAGAAATTTTGCTTGTTTTTGACATTTTATGATCCAAATGTAGTGCATATGGTATGAGAATATGTATGAACATTTTCTAAAATTTCTTTGAGGGCTACGCATGATAATATAGAGAACCTATAAGTAAATGTAATCGTTATTAATAATTTAAAGCCCGAAATATGGTATTTAAGTGAAAAAATAAGAGTTTTTTCTATTTCACGTGGGAAAATCAAATTCTTAAGGAATGACATGAAAGATAATGGTGAATCTTATTAATCTAATCATTTTGAATTGAAAATTTATAAAATAACAATAATTATTAATAAAAAATAGAGAAAAACCAAGAAAATTAGGTTTTAAATAGGAAAAAATAGATTGTATGTGCCATAAAAGTAGAGAAAAATATAAATGTGTCTGTGGATGATGGTGGCCTAAGCCATGAGGTTTAGCCTTAGATTAGCCCCATTCCCATGTTATAGTGTGTGATTTATTGCTTTTTAGACAAGAAAATGTAATAAAGCTAAAATCCACAGCAAGCTTTTAAACTGAAAATACAAGAAATAGACATAAAATGCCAAGAAGCCATAGCCAAGGTGGCTTGGCAAGAAATGATATTACCAATGTTGGTTGAGAATCAAATGATGAGAGGCTGTAGCAAGGTATGCACCCCAAGCTATGGTAGCCAAGAGTATTCACCCTCTTATATGGTAGGAGGTTGACCTCAAACAAGTAATGTTTGTAAAATAGTAAAAAGATGCTATACATGTTACACCTCCACCTTTTATACTTACCCTAGACTAAGGCATTTATGCTTTATTACAAGCCATCCTGACCTAAAAGAGTTTTGTCCTCAAAGTTAGAATTGGGACAATTGATGAAGAAAGATTACAAGGATAGCTTTGTAAGTGATGAATCCATGCTGTAATGAAACTCCAAGCTAAATAAGATCTCATATATCAATGAAGTATAGGTATGAAATTTGGAATATACTGCTGGAAACTGTCCAAAATAGGCTGCTGCACAAGAATGGCCAAAACTTGAAGATGAAATGTCCAATCATCATGTATGAGCTATAGAAATGTAGAGGACAATCCCTAATATCCAACGATGACATAAAAAATCCAATTTTGATGACCATGGAGCAATTATTTTTATGACAAAAATTTAATACAACAAGCTATCATGTTCAAATATTACTCTGTTTCATGCAAAAGCCATGGAAAAGAATCAAGGTATGATGATGGTTTCCAAGTAGACTCCGCCATGGGAAAACCTTGCCATTTAGTATGGTACTCCAGCAGCGAACAGTTCCTTAAAACATTTTCTCTTTTTCCAATAACCTTTTTAGGCTCATAAATAATAAGATCATCTTCATCCATGGGAGGTAACTCTTCTAAAACCTTTATGGCTAGACCCACATATTTCTTAAGTTGGAAAACATGGAAGGTAGAATGAATCCTTGTTGAAGAAGGCAAATCAAGCTTGTATGCAAGCTCACCAACTCATTTGAGGATTTGATAAGGCCCATATTAATGATGAGCCAACTTATTATGACCGCCTTTGAGAGAAGCATACCTAGATTTAGGCACTTTGAGAAATACCCAATCTCATTCTTCAAACTCCAAAGGCCTCCTCTTTTCATTAGCATAAGCCTTCATAACATCTTGTGCCTTCCTAAATTTTTCCTTGCATTGATGCAAAAGAGCTTCCATTTTCTCAACTTCAGCCTTGGCTTGTGGATTCACATCTTCGTGAAAAAGGGCTAAAGGTATTTGCACTTTGTATCCATAAAGTGCTTCAAATGGCAACATACCAATGCTCATATGATAAGTGTTATTATAACTCAATTCAGCAAGATGTAACCAATGATCCTACAAAGCTTGTGTGTCATGGCAAAAATGACGAAGATAGACTTCCAAACATTTATTGACACACTCTGTTTGGCCATCGGTTTGGGGATGATATGCCATGCTAGGAGTCAAAATTGTTCCCATATAAGTGAATAAACTCCTCAAAAACTCCCTGTGAACTTAATATCATGATCGGATACTATTTTCAATGGCATACCATGAAGATTAAAAATACATTCCATGAACTGCTCAACCACTTTCTTTGCTGTAAATTGAGCCTTGGTAGGGATAAAATGAGCTGATTTAGTCAACCAGTCCACCACCACATAAATGCTATTCTACCCATGTTTTGTTGTAGGTATGGCCATAATAAAATCCATTGTAATATCAGTCCACTTATGTAATATCCCCCGTGCCTCCCCCCACGAGAACCCCCCTTTTAAATTTTTTACTCTCCCTCTCTCTCCCCCTGTCGACTGCATGGCGGAGAGAGAGAGAGAGAGAGAGAGAGAGAGAGAGAGAGAGAGAGAGAGAGAGAGAGAGAGAGAGAGAGAGAGAGAGAGAGAGAGAGAGAGAGAGAGAGAGAGAGAGAGTAAGTAATGATTGAGAGGGGGGCATGCAGCCCCCCACGTGGGAGGGGTGGCGGCCGTTGACAGCCGTCTCCTCCCCATAAGCCACCTCCTCCCCTCCTCTATAAAAGGGAGCCCCTCATGGGGCTGGAAGACACCGCCCCCCTCCTCCTTTGTCATCAGCTGCGCTAGCCCCCTTCCTCAGCTCACCCCCGCCACCCCTCCCCCCTCCCCCATGTGTTCATCGTAAGAAGAGAGAGGAGAAGAAGGAGAAGAAGAGAAGAAGAAGAAGAGGGAGAGAGAGAGGAGAAGAAGAAGAAGAAGAAGAAGAAGAAGAAGAAGAAGAAGAAGAAGAATAAGAAGAGGGAGAGGGAGAAGGAGAAGGAGAAGAAGGAGAAGAAGAGAAGAAGAAGAAGAGGGAGAAAGAGAGAGGGGAAGAAGAAGAAGAAGAAGAAGAAGAAGAAGAAGAAGAAGAAGAAGAAGAAGAAGAAGAAGAGAGAAGAAGAGAAGAAGGAGAAAAAGAAGAAGAGGGAGAGAAAGAGAAAGAGAATAAGAGAAGAAGAAGAGGAGAGAGAGAAAGAGGAGAAGAAGAAGAAGAAGAAGAAGAGAGAAGAAGAAGAAGAAGAGGGAGAGAGAGAAGGAGAAGAAGAGAAGAATAAGAAGAAGAAGAAGAAGAAGAAGAAGGAGAGAGAGAGAGAGAGAGAGAGAGAGAGAGAGAGAGAGAGAGAGAGAGAGAGAGAGAGAGAGAGAGAGAGAGAGAGAGAGAGAGAGAGAGAGAGAGAGAGAGAGAGAGAGAGAGAGAGAGAGAGAGAGAGAGAGAGAGAGAGAGAGAGAGAGAGAGAGAGAGAGGGAAGCTTCTTCAACCCCCTCCTTAAAGAGAGGTCACAGACCCCTCTATATTGCCAAAAATACACCCCTCCCCTTCGTTATCTCTTCTTCCACTCAAGGAGAGGCGGCGAGAATCTTGCATAGGAGAGTGCGAGAACTCTATCACTCGTCTTCGAGTATGGCCCCGAAGCGTAGTTCTACAAAGATGGCCGGAAACTCTACAAGTGTGGATGGAGGTTCAAAACAAGATGGCATTGCAATCGCGAATGGTTTATCAAGCATCAATACCACCGGAATCATAGCATCACTCCGAAACCAGGTTGCTCTATTATTAAATCATAGGTTATAATGATCACGGTGAAAAATCATATTCACATACATTACATTAATTGCGTGTTTGATAATTTCCTGCGTATGAACTTAGTTGTGATGTATGTAACAAGCAAGATAATTTCCATTGTAAGATGTCATCATAATAGGTGGAATTGATTAGAAATTGCATCATAAATTACCAAAAATTCTTGCATAAAGTGCATTGCCCCTTACACAAGTTCTTACTTAAAATGCATTTCAGAGGACATTGAAAGAAACAAAGTGCATCTCCATATCGCAAGATGGATTCTAAGGTACATGTAGTAATCTGCAAAAAAGATTAAAGTGCAGCTAGACTCATACAATGATCACATAAAGTTAGATCATTCAAGAAGGTTATAGATCATGTAAATAATTACATAGAGGATAATTGTTAAGATTGCATGCCTAGAAAGTACCTTCGCATGTGTGGCATAAAATAACGTATGGATTATATCTAAATTGTAAGCATTGAAATGAAGGCATGGCATTACGTTGCGTGCATTAAAGTTGTTGGGGAAATTCAACGTTGTTTGTAATTTACCAAATGGAACTGAGATCCATGAATCCCATGTCAAAGTTCCTGGTGACTTCAAGAGGGATAGGTAAAAGCTTAAGCGCCTATGAGAAATATTAAGAGGGCTTAAGAAGATTATACTTAAGATGGAGTAGGACTGTTCTAAACAAAAACATTTTGACCAGCCATGGTCAAAGGGGATAGACAATCTTGATCAATTAGGATCAAAGATAAAGGTACATAGGTACTTCAAGGGGTCTAGGAGATAACCAGCAAGCTGACCAACAAAGGACAATGGGGTTGTCCATGATCTAGTTTCCAAGCAGATCTAAGGAAAGGATAATTAGGGTCGGTAGGGTACAAACCCTAACCCGAAGATAAAGGGAAAACAAGCAACCTAGCTTGCCAAGCCCTTGGGATCTCGCCAAGTCGCAAACGACCCAGGATCAAATGCTAGGAGCATTCGGGAACAAGGAATCACACCTTAGCAGTTGGTCGTACGAACGACCTCTAAAATGATCATGATTGTACACTTAGGTACATTGTTTGAACTTCTTTGCTCAAGGAACTAATTCAAGGCAAAACACTTAACGCTTCAAATTAAGAACCTGGAGGGAGAGGTAGGTTCAGTTTCCTCCGACTGCCTACCTGGCCCTATCCAAGGGGGTTGTTAGCCGCGTCAGGTATATGGACCGAACCCATCGCGAGAGGTCTCTCCGTGGGTGCTGCTTGAAGCGAGAGGACGGTTGGGTGCTAGAGGAGGCTCTGGCTATAAATCCCTTGCCTCCGAATCCCACAGAAGAGGCCAACGTGACTCAAGATGGGATCTCGAGGCCCATGTACAATTCTACGGGCGAAACTTGGAGTAGCAATCCTGTTGATTGCTGGGATAGCCTTCCGGCATGATACTTGATGTATTCCGGGACTACGATAAATAAAAATTAGATATTTGGAAAAGGAACTTGCTTGACATTGTTTTTGTGTCAATGCTTAAGTTACATGAAAGAACCTGTGTTTAAATTGATTAATTAAGGAAGCTGCTTTTGCATGTCAAACATAATGTGGTAGGTAATTAGATAACTAAGCAAACCGAGGAAAGTGCTGTGGATGTGACTTGGGTCCATCCTACGGAAGGGTGGTCCCTGTTAGCTGGGAACTTTTCTCAAAAGACGTGTTTACAAAACTGTGAAGACCTAGAGTCGGTAGGGCTAGAATTCCGATTTATGTTGTTTTAGGGGAGCGGAATGGGACTATGCCTTATGGGTAGAGAGGTTGAGCTTTGCATCCCTCTCATTTCCATTCTCCATGAACCAAGTGCAGCATAAATCTGCTTTGACTTTGTTGTTCCTATGCAAAGTGGTTCCGACGCTAGCTACTTCCAAGGGACTTTGTTGATAGGAAGGAAACCCTGATTTCAGGTTGGTCCTAAGTGGGAACGATCGGACACTTCTACTCGAGGCAGACTCGGGAAGATCTAGATCACAAACCCTATGACATTCCTTGTGAGTTCCAGGTGGCGCTTTCTAGACTCTCTTCCTAATGGGCTACTAAGACGTGTCTCTCAAGTGGACAAGCGTACACATTACAGTTGCTATCAGAGTGAACCAACAAGATCTAAGGATTACAAGGGAACTTAATGGAGGAAAATAAAGAGAATAAGGGGATAAACAGGGGAAGGTGAGTAGAATAGAGCAGTGTTTTATGTTGAAAACATTTCTTTACTCACTTATGGATGTTGGGTTGCAGAGTCATGAAGCATGGAGCAAGTTCTTGGTGTTCCAGGTCATGTTCATGACTGCAATGTACGCTTCAAATTATCGCTAGAGGCTTGGCATGATGGATATTCTGGACCACATCTATAATCCTTCGCCCCTATATGCAGAGCGGAGATGGACAAGAGACTCAAGAATATATTACATAACAGCCCATCGACTCGCGTACCTTAAGACCAACTTGAAGAGAATCAAGTGGATGGAGGATTTAAAGATTGTGAAGTTGTTCATCTTTGTCAAGGCTCACATAAATGCAACTTCACATGTTAGCGATCGGCAAGTCAAGCAGAACAAGTATGTCTATGAAGAAGTGACATGGGTGATCTCTACTGAATGACAGAATCAAAGTGTTAGGGTGCTATGAGAAGAAGGGTATCAAAGGAAGGGATACCCCAAGCTTCCTATGACTGACCGTTTCTTGAAAATCCATGATCCCACTCCATATTATTATTCCGTCCCTGTAGCCGATTGTAACACAATCCTATTTTCCCCAAACTGATGTATCAATCAGCTTGTCCTACTTATCCAAGATAAGTGTACTCAAAGGGTTATGCCGTCATGAATAAATAAGACTTTTTACAATTATCTATCTTGACCATAAATGTTAACTGAGGTGTTAAGTGATTAAATCACTTGGCTAAAAAGCTGTGCTAGACATATTAACGTAATATGGGAGCGTATGATAAGATGTTAACATAAATAATCTTATTGTTCAAATGCAACCCTAAGCGCAAGTTCCAAACCCAACTCCTGCACTAAGTCCAGCCATGGTTCAAGAGAAGAAAATCCTTCTCAAACAAATTAAGCCACTTGAGTTTGATTGCAAGGGAGGGACTATTCAAGCCGACGTTAAGGATTGAGTCTATGGAGGACTATTTTGAGGCGGCAGGAACTGCACCTGCTAACCAAGCCATGCTCGCCAAACTTAAGCTTATAGGTGAAGCGAGACTTTGGTGGAAACAATGGTGCAGAGATCAAGCAATCTTGGAGGGGATAGTTACTTGGGATAAGCTTAAGGAAGTTGTGTGAGGAAGGTATTTGCCACCTGCCTACCGCACATAAAAGATGAATGAATTCTATGATTTGAAGCAGCTAGGATTATCCCTGGAAGCATATTATTCGAAGTTTGTTTCACTCCTAAAGTATGCACCCCCAATGGATATGACACAATAAGTGTCAAAATTCTGTGTTGGGTTGAATCCACCCATAGACACTCGATTAGAATCAATGCGGCCAATAGACCTACAAGACGCACGCATTCGAGCTGCTCCAATAATATAGGAGGTGTAGACCAAACCAAGGAACAACAGGATTTGGCCTTACAAAGATCAGAATAAGGGTATGTCTAAGGCTCAGACTAAGAGAGCATAGGGTCAGAATCAGGGCCAAAGAAAGAAAGCTAGGGCCAATGCTGTCAACAACTTTGTTCCAACACAAAGCAATGATCGCAACCCATGTTGCTTCCATTGCAAAGCTCGGACACTTCAAGAGGGAGTGTCCCAAGCTTGGCAGAGGGCATCACCAAGGGCAATTCCAAGGTCAAAATAGAGCCGCTCATGGCCAAGGAACCACCATTATGGCCAGAGGGAGAAGCTCCAGTGTTTCCAATAAGGAGATGGACAATGAAGAAGATCCATCCATGGATGCTGACATTGAGAGGGCAACAGTTCACACCACTCTTCACAAGAAGGATCAAAATCACCAATTCTCAGTGATTCAAACTCCATCAGATTATCAAGGTAAAAGCTTCAAAACCCTGATTGATTGTGGCAGTACACATTTCTTCATCTCACTAATCTGTGCAAAAAGATTAGGGATAACCACAATAGATGCACCTACTTTACTTGTGGAATTAGCAAATGATCATGAGGTCACTTGTACTAGGCAAACTACTAAGGTGAAATTCCTACTAGGTGGGAAGCCAACTTCTGTGAGATTCATGGTAATGAACCTAGGTGTCCATGAATGTTTACTCAGAATCGATTGGCTAATACCCAATGATGCCCACATCCACTGTGGGAAGGGCCAAGTTTCCTTCCAAAATTCCGAAGGGGAACTAGTCACGACTCAAGGTGAGGTTGTAAGCCAAAAATACAGCTGGCAAAAGCAACACAGATAATAAAAGGTGTTCAAAAGGGTCTACGTGTCTACCTGATTAGACTAAATAAGCTAGATCAGAATCAAGAATCTGGAGAAAAACCTTCATGGTTAAAGGAATACATAGACGCATTTCCTGAAGATCTGATAGAACTTCCTCCTCAAAGGGAAGTCGACCACAAAATCAAACTTGTGCCAAGAGCTGCATCGGTCGCAAAGAGGCCGTATAAGATGTCCATCCCGAAAGCTATCAAACTGAAAAAGCAACTCAAGCAATTGTTAGATTAAGGATACATCTGTCCTAGCAGTTCACCATGGGGAGCTCTAGTGTTATTCCAAAAGAAGAAATATGGAACGCTTCGCCTATGCATTGACTACAGAGGGTTGAACCAAGCAACCATAAAAAATAAATACCCCATTCAAAGAATAGATGAATTACTTGATTGTCTTCAAGGGGCAAAGATCTTCTCAAAGATAGATATCAGATCTGGATATTATCAGATAAGGATCAAAGAAGAAGATATTCCGAAGATTGCATTCAGTACAAGGTATGGACACTTCGAATTCCTAATGATGTCATTCGAGCTGACAAATGCTCCTGCTACCTTCAATAGATTAATGCAGGATATCTTTAGGCCCTATCTTGATGACTTCGTACTCATCTTCTTTGACGATACCCTAGTCTACTCAAAATAAGAAAAAGATCATGAACCCCAGCTTCACATTGTTCTTGAAACAATGAGAGCACACAAGCTTTATGCCAAGAAGAAGAAGTGTGCATTTTTCAAGCGACAGATTGAATATCTGGGATTCATTATATCAGGAGAAGGAGTTTCAGTAGATCCAGCTAAGGTCAGAGACATTCTGAAATGGCCAACACCAACTTCTGTCAAAGAAATACGAAGTTTTCTCGGGTTGACAGGGTGGTACAGAATTTTCATCAAAGATTATGCTTTGATTGCAGCACCTCTGACTGATCTACTAAAAAAGCAAGTAGCAATTGTATGGTCGCCTACTGAACAGACCAGCTTTGACGAACTAAAGCAAAGCTTAGTATCAACACCCATCCTGAAACTTCCTAATCTTAGTAAGGAGTTTGAAGTGGTAACTGATGCTAGCACACTTGCTTTAGGATGTGTACTTATGCAAGAAGGTCATCCCGTAGCATATTCTTCAAGAAAATTGAAGAGCCATGAAAGGAATTATGCTACCCACAACTTGGAGCTATTGGATGTCATCCATGCTCTCAAACTTTGGAGACATTACTTGCTAGGTAACAAATTTTCCTTATTAACGGACCACAAGAGTCTTAAATGGAACTTCACCCAGAATGAGCTTAATATGAGGCAACGTCGATGGATCAAAGTGCTGGAAGAATATGATTTTGAAATCAAACATAGGCCTGGAAAAGAGAATGTAGTTTCCGATGCACTCAGTCTCACAAGGCATTTCTAAATTCTCTTATTTTGCAAGATCCATCAATAGCAAGGTCACTAGCCACAAAGGTATCAATGCCAAACAACCCGATTCTTGAGCTAGAAAAAGAAGAGGCATATCATGACCCAGTCTATCAAAAAATGCTAAGGAAGATCCCCATCAAGGATCAAGACTCAAAGCTAAAGACGAAGTATCAAGAGTTCTCCATTAGTAGTGGGCTTGTCTACTTTAGGACAAGATTATGTATCCCTGCAAGCCAAACTCTCAAGCAAAAGTGTAACGTGTCCCCTGGTATCATCCAGGACATGTCTTAGCAGTCCATCGGAAAGGATGCCTAGAAAACTCCGCCCGGCACTCCCGAGGAATGTTACGGGTTTTGTGATCTAGGTCTTTCCGCGTCTGCCACATAGCGGAAGTATCCTCGCCGTTTCCCACTTAGGATCGACCGGAATTAGGGTTTTCTTGTTTGGTCATTAGCTAACAGCAACTAGCATCAGACCCGAGCGAACCACTTTACGTAGAAACGCCAGGTCCGAAGCGGATTCACACTGCACTTGGTTCAAGAAGAATGGGAAACGAGAGGGATGCAAAGCTCAACCTCTCTGCCATAAGGCATAGTCCCTATTCCGTTCCCCTAAAACAGCGTAAATTGGGTAAGACGTAACTCTAGGTCATCGTTCTCGTTATTCTTTTTGATGATGATGATCATTCCGCTATTCTTCGAGATTTTTGAGAAAAGTTCTCGGCTAACCGGAACCACCCATCCGTAGGACAGACCCATGGCCCATCCTCCGCACTTTCCTCGGTTTGTTTTAGTTATGTAATTATCTAACACATTAATTTAACATATAACAATCAGCTTATTTAATTAACCTTGTTAAGCACTGGTTCCTTCACGTAATCTTATCACGTGACATAGAAAAACAACATCAAGCAAGTTCCTTTAACATTTCATCATTTTATTTTTGAAATACAAGGAGTTCCGCCCGTAGGCTTGTCCATAATTTACCCGAAGGCTATCCAGTAATCACCAGGGATCACTATTCCAAGCTTCCACCCGACAACTAGTATGCGGGTCTCGAGATCCAATCCTGAGTCACGTTAGCCTCTTGTGCAGGATCGGGAAGGCAAGGGATTTACGGCCAGAGCCCCCCTGGCACCCAAGCGTCCTCCTAATCCAAGTAGAGCTTAACGGAGAGACCTCTCGCGGCGGGTTCGGTCCACATTCCCGGCGCCGTCAACAACCCCCTTGGTTAGGGTCAGGCAGGTAGTCGGGGGTAACTGAAGCTGCCTCTCCCTTTAGGCCTTTTAACCTGAAGTATAGGTACTCATTTAATTTGTAATTCATAATTGAAAGAGAGTCCTAAAATCTCTAGCAAGCACAAACATTTTCATTAATCAACCCAGTTGTATGGCAAACTGCTAAGGAAGTGTTCTTTCCTTTTTGAGTGTATCAGCACTCGTTCCCAAGGTGTCTTGTAACTTGGCAAGATCTCTTATATTCCGGTGTAGGGCATACCCAACTTGGTTAACCCTAAGGTACCTTAGATATGCTAGTTTCTGGTTTACAACTTTCCTTATTTAGAAGGATACCCAAAAATACGTCTTTTTGCAAGATAACTTGCGCAAGGATCTGCCATCCTTGATGAGGGTTTTTCCCTCTTCTCCTTGTGGATCAATCAAAAAATGATTTCATACATGTTGCGCAAGTCCTGCGATGGAATAATCTGTTTAGATTCTTTAAGCTGATGTATGTCAAGCCTAGGGTTTCTTCATTTAAGAATCTTAGGGACAAACCCTAGTTTCTTATCTTTATGAATTTATTGTCCCTACGGTAAGGAAAGTAGTCAAGTGTTTAGGGTATGAATGTTTCTATGTTTAGATTGGTTCAGTTATCTTTTGGAAGGTAATATTAATTGTCTTGTCACGGTTTTACTATCCTTGTGACAACTTACTTTCCCAATTAATATAGTTTAATTTGGCATATAGCATAATGCCAAGGTGATACAAAGAGTGACAATACTTCTTGGAACAAAAAGGCCTAGCTGTTAAATTGGTGTATACACACTTTATTAGTTCCAAGTCCTCAAATAGCACGGGAAAAGTGTTAATAGAGTGTCATCCAGCGGTCCCCTTTTACATTTTCTTTCCAAATGAATTCGTATATCTAATTTTTATACTTGTTAATTCCTAACATTTAACTTCCTCCTCCTTTAAAGATGAACTCATGCCAAATAACAACAATTTCCTTGCTAAGATGTGCAACTAGCAAAGATAACTCCCTAGTAATTTGAGCATTGAAGAAACCTTTCTTGAATTTAGTTATTTACCATGAATCGTTGCGAAAGGGAATAAGACTAATGGTGCAAGATATAATTTCTACACTTTAGGAATATATTACTATAATAAATGGTTAATCTTGCTTGTAATTTTATAATGCTTGATGCAATTTGAAGAAAGCTAAGTTGTATACATTGTCATTCATAAGCTAACTCCTTCGTTAAAATTAACTCGAACAAATATATCCTATCCTTAACAAATTTTCTTTGCATGATCGACTTAAAACCGAATTAACACCAAGAAGAAAAACCTGGCTTTGAGGTGAGATATCCACATGGATACCAGGAGATGACCCTCCCGCAGCTACACCTTGGACTTGCTTCGGCGGCATCGTAGTTCGAATGTGAGATAGCCTTTTCCTTTTTCTTCTTGGAATTCCACCGTCTTCTCCTTCCTTTTCTTTTACCTTTTTCCCACTCTTCCTCCTTCACTCCCTCTTTTCACTCCCTCTACTTCCCTCCATATCTTTTATCTCACAGTTATTTCTCCCTTACGGGATACCATACGAGGCCATGATGATGAATTGGATTTTTAGGAAATGAGAGTGTGTGGACACCGGCTTGTTTGATAAAACTAAGAACACAAAGCTCAACTAAGAGAGCACTTGCACAAAAAGATCTAAAAAGTGAGTGAAGGAATTAAGGCAAGAGAATGGAAGTCTGCAAGGCAGCCTAAGGACAAAGTAGGCCTATGGGTGTGACTTGAATAGTCTAAAGAGCTAAGAGGGGGGAAAAAGAATAAGGGCTTAGGGGGAAAATAAAAACCGGGAGGGGAAACAAGGGGGACTTATGGGGATTAAAACCAGGGGAAAAAGGGGCTTAAGGACCACTTAAAGGTCCTTCAATGGCAAATCGGGGGGGGGGGGGGGGGGGAAATAGGGCCTAAAAGCCCTTAGGAGGGAATTAGTGGGGTAGCCTTAAGAAGCTATAGGAAGGGGCCTAAGGGATGCATGGGGGGTTTTAAAAAAAAACACGGGGATAATAGGGACCTTTAAGGTCAATTTTTTTTTGGAGGGGGAAAAGAGGCTTATGAAGCCCCTTAGAAGCTTCTAGAAGCTTCAGTGCTTCTACACGTGGAGGTTGGAGGCCGTCGGCAGACGACGGTGGAAATCAGGCTATTGGGGCGGTAGATGGAAGATAGCGGCCCTTGTAGCGCCTCCTCTCCAATCCTCCTATCCCTAACGTGGCAGCGGCAGTGCTCGTCAATCTCCCTCTTCCTCAGGATGCTCCAGATTCTCCCCTTATGCATTAATGACAGCGCCTCTCTCCCTTTTTTCCACGGCTCAGCCTCCCCCTGGTTTAAATAGTGGAGGGGAGGGGGATCTTTCCTCATGGCGTGTCAACACGCATGGTCCCCCTCCCTCCTAAGGCTCCACCAAGGAGCTTATAGCTCCTTCTATTCCCCTCCCCCTCCAGCTCGTCAGTCGGCTGGAGGGATAAGGGGGGAATTAATTTTTATTTTATTTTTCCATAAGTCCCATTTATTTTCTTAACGTGGTATATTACATTCTCTCCCCCTTGGAGGAATCGAGATGTCCTCATCTCGAGATAAACTGGGGATATTGATGGTTGAGAGTGCCTTCATCTACCCAGGTGGCATCCTCTTCGGAATAATCTTTCCACTAGACGAGGCATTCTCTTAAGGTTCTAGATCTTAACTGTCTTTCCCTAACATCTAAGATCCTTTCTGGCCTTAGTTCAAGGACTCCTTGACTAGGCACTACAATTTGTTGGTCATCAAGTACATGATTAGGATTGGGTACATATTTTTTCAATAGGCTGATATGGAATACATTGTGAACCTTTAGGTTCTCAGGGAGTTGCAATCTATAAGAATTGGGTCCTAGGCATTTGAGGATTTTATATGGCCCACAATACCTTGGACTTAGCTTCTTGCATTCTCCTAGAGATAGAGAACTCTTTTTAGGGTGTACCCGAATGAAGACCATGTCTCCTTCTTCGAAGACTCTTTCTTGACGTTTCAAATCTGCATATGCCTTTTGTCTATCCTTGGATTCTTGTATGTCTTGTCTTATTGACCTTATTTGATCATCCATGTCCTCCAACATTTGTCTTGAAGATTCAACTCTTAGGGTTGGATCAGAAAAGTTTAGGGGACTTCGGCAATCATGACCATACAATGCCTGGAAAGGGGTCATTTGAATGCTCTGCTGGTAAGAAGCATTGTAGGCAAATTCTCTTAATGGCAAGTATTGAATCCACCTCTTCGGCTCTCGACAACAGTATCCCCTAAGCATATCCTCAATGATTTGATTTACTCGCTCTATTTGGCCATCTGTTTGGGGATGGTAGGCGGTGCTAAAACAGAGTTGAGTCCCAATAGCTTCAAAGATAGCTCTCCAGAAGTGTGATGTCAAGAGAGAATCTCGATCGCTAATGATTCTTCTAGGTAACCCATGTAGCTTGAATATCTCCTTGATAAACAATCTTGCAATGTCGGAGGCTTTATAGTTTGTCTTTACTGGAATCAGGTGTGCAACCTTGGTAAGCATGTCAACCACAACCATAATGGAATTGTAACCTCCTTGGACTTGGGGTAAGCCCACAACAAAATCCATACTGATGAATTCCCATTTCATTTGGGGAATGTCAAGCGGTTGCAGTTTCCCTAGCATCATGACATGTTCGGCTTTGATACGTTGGCAAGACAAACACTTAGTGATATACTTGAGAACGTCACCTTTAAGCCTCTCCCAATGGTAGCTCTTCCTAGCTGCATTAAAATACTTTTCAACATGGCCAAGCACTGTTCTTCAGGAAACGATGAAGGAATGAGATTTAAGGTTAACGAAGGTATGCATTGCTGGTATACACAGCCTTGTTCTATAGTAGACAAGTCCATTATCAATGGAAAATTCCTGATACTTAACTTGCAACTTCTGATTCTGCTCCTTGGTAGATATTTCCTTTATCATTGTTTGGTAGGCCAAATCATGGCATGCTTCCTCTCTAGCTAGTTCAAGTATAGGGTTGTTTGGTATAGATACCTTTGTAGCCAGAGATCTGACCGTTGATGGATTCCACAAGATTAGGGAATTTAGGAATGCCTTGCGACTGAGTGCATCGGCAACTACATTCTCCTTCCCTGGTCGGTACTTGATTTCAAAATCATATTCCTCCAATACTTCAATCCACCGACGTTGCCTCATGTTGAGCTCGTTCTGGGTAAAAATCCATTTGAGACTCTTATGATCGGTTACTAGAGTAAACTTGTTACCCAACAAGTAGTGTCTCCAAAGCTTTAGAGCATGGATGATAGCTAGTAATTCCAGATCATGCGTGGCATAATTCTTTTCATGACTCTTCAATTTCCTTGAAGAGTATGCTACTGGATGACCTTCCTGCATAAGTACACACCCCAAGGCAAGAATGCTAGCATAAGTTACTACCTCAAACTCCTTATTGAGGTTAGGAAGTTTTAGAATAGGTGATGATACCAAACTTTGCTTCAATTTGTCGAAGCTATTTTGTTCGGAAGTTGACCATGTAATAGAAGTCTGCTTCTTTAGTAAGTCTGTAAAAGGTGCTGCAATCAAAGCATAGTTTTTGATGAAGACCCTATACCATCCTATCAATCCAAGAAAGCTACGTATTTCTTTGACGGATACTGGTATTGGCCATTCAAGCACATCTCTGACTTTGGCTGGGTCTACTGATATTCCCTCTGATGATACTATGAATCCCAGATATTCAATCTGATGCTTGAAGAATGCACACTTCTTCATTTTTGCATACAGCTTATGAAACCTCATTGTCTCAAGGACAATCCGAAGTTGAGGTTCATGATCTTCTTCTTGTTTGGAATAGACTAAAGTGTCATCGAAGAAGACAAGCACGAAATCATCAAGATATGGTCTAAAAATATCCTACATTAATCTATTGAAGGTGGCAGGTGCATTTGTAAGCCCGAATGACATAACCAAGAACTCAAAGTGCCCATATCTTGTATTGAAGGCCGTTTTTGGAATATCTTCTTCCTTGATCCTTATCTGATAGTAACCTGACCTGAGATCAATCTTGGAGAAGATCTTTGCACCTTGAAGACGATCAAGAAGCTCATCTATTCTAGGAATAGGATACTTGTTCTTGACTGTTGATTGATTCAACCCTCGGTAATCAATACATAGTCGAAGTGTCCCATCTTTCTTTTTCTGGAATAGTACTGGAGCTCCCCACGGTGAGTTGCTAGGTCGGATGTAACCCTGATCCAACAGTTGCTTGAGTTGTTCTTTCAACTCAATTGCTTCAGGTATGGACATTCTATAAGCTCTCTTTGCAATTGGTGCAGCTCCAGGCACTAGCCTAATTTCATGATCTACTTCTCTTGGAGGCGGACGTTCAATCAATTCCTCAGGGAATACGTCAGCGTATTCCTTTAGCCAAGAAGGTCCTTCATGAGACTCTTGCTTTTGATCTAACATGTTGAGTTTGATCAAGTAAACTGGTAATCCTTTTCTGACTCCTTTTATGATCCGAGATACTCTTGCTAATTGGATTCTTGGCACTCCTGCCTCACCTTGAGTTGTGACAAATTCCCTTTCAGAGTTTCGAAAGGAAACTTGACCCTTTCCACAGTGGATGTGGGTGTCATTAGGCTTAAGCCAATCCATCCCGAGTGGACACTCATGGATACCTAAATTCATGACTCTGAATTTGACTAAAGTCTTCTTTCCTCCCAGAAAGAATTCCACCTTAGCAGTTTGCCTGGTACAAGTTACCTCACGACCGTTTGCCAATTCCACAAGCAGGGTAGGTGCTTCTACTGTGGCTATTCCTAATCTTTTTGCACATGCTGGTGAGATAAAGGAATGTGTACTGCCACAATCAATCAAGGTTTTGAAACCTTTACCTTGATAGTCCGATGGCGTCTGAATCACCGAGAACTAGCGATTCGGCCCTTTCTTGTGTAAAGCGGCATGGATTGTCGCTCTTTCAAATTTTGCTTCCATAGTCAGATCTTCCTCTTCTTCTTCTTCGCATCTTTGCCTATTGGCAATGCAAGCGGTCCTTCCTCTTCCACGGGTGGCGGCTCCTTGACCGCGGCCTGCACCTTGGAAAGGCGTTTGATGATGTCCCCCGCTGAGCTTGGGACATTGCCTCTTGAAGTGACCGGGTTCGTTGCAGTGGAAACAATGGAGGTTTCGGCCATTACTTTGAGTAGGAACAAAGTTGTTGAGGTTATTTGTCCTTTCTTTCTTCCTTTGTCCTTGATTGTGACCTTGAACTCTCTTCACTTGAGGTTTGAATGCTCCTCTGTTCGGGTCACTATAGGACCAAGTTTTATTACCCCTTGGTCTAGCTTGCACCTCCTGAATTATAGGTGCCGCTCAAATGAGTGCATCCTGAAGATCTGATGGACACATAGATTCAAGACGGGTATTTACGGGTGGATTTAAGCCCGCGCAAAATTTGGACACCTGCTGTGTTGTGTCCATCTGTAGTGCATACTTTAAGAGTGAGACAAATTTAGAGTAGTATGCGTCAAGGGTGAGTCCTAGCTGTTTTAGCTCGTAGAAATCATTCATTTTCTGTGTACGATATGCAGGTGGCAAATATCTCCTCTGCACGGCTTTCTTTAACTTCTCCCAGGTAACGGACCCCTCTAAAGTCCCTTGATCCCTGCACCATTGTTTCCACCAAAGTCTGGCTTCGCCGGTGAGTTTTAACTTGGCGAGCATGGCCTGATTGGTAGGTGTAGTACCAGCTGCTTCAAAGTAATCCTCCATAGATTCAATCCAAATTTCAGCATCAGACTGGACAAATCTGCCTCTCCCGTCAAACTCGGGTGGCTTTATCTTCTTGAGGAGGAACTTCTTCTCCTAGGTCACAGCAGTACTTGATGTAGGGGGTGAATTTGGAACCTGTACCTGGGGTTGTGCCTGAATAAAAGTTTTCTTAACGTTATTATATGATAATTGACGTTAGCTTATCTTTAGTTCAGCTATCTCGTAAATAATGAAGCAACTTTTTAACAACTCTGATGCACAGCCAGATATTGATAAAAGAAATCTTTATTTATATTTACATGGGCGTAACCTTATACAATGTCTCGTGTGATGATAATCCAATCATTACATTCAGTTTGGGGAGAACAACGTTGTATTGCATTTGTCTACAGGAACTGTGTAATAGTAGGGTTTTGGGTCATGGATCTTTAGGAATCGATAATTCATTGGAAGTTCGGGATACCCTTTTCGTTGGAATCCATACTTCTCATGGCGGCCCAACACTTTAATCCTGTCGGCTGTGATTACACGGGTTACTTCCTCATATACATATGAGTTCATTTCAACCCTCCAACCTTGAATATGTAAAGTCGAATTTACGTGAGCTTCCACAAAAATGAACAGCTTCACGACTTTCAAGTCTTCCAACCACTTGATCCTCTTTAGGTTGGTCTGTAGATAAGCGAACCGGTGGGCAACAATGTAGTAGATTCTTGAAGACCCCGTCCATCTTCGTTCTATGTATAAAGGTGATGGATTATAAATCTGCTCCAGGATGTTCATCATCCCAATTCTTTGTCTATAAAGCGGAGAATGCATTGCAGTCATAAACATGACCCGAAACACCAAAAACTTGTTCCACCCTTCATAGTTCTGCAAGACAGCATTGAAGATGAGGAAATTTTTGGACAACAACAATTTCTTTACTTCATTTTATTGAGATCTCATAAAAACAATTCCATTGTTGGTCCGCTATGATACCAATTGTAACGTGTCCCCTGGTATCATCCAGGACACGTCTTAGCAGTCCATCGGAAATGATGCCTAGAAAACTCCGCCCGGCACTCCCGAGGAATGTTATGGGTTTTGTGATCTAGGTCTTTCCGCGTCTACCACGTAGCGGAAGTATCCTGGCCGTTTCCCACTTAGGATCGATCGGAATTAGGGTTTTCTTGTTTGGTCATTAGCTAACAGCAACTAGCGTCAGACCCGAGCGAACTACTTTACGCAGAAACGCCAGGTCTGAAGCGGATTCATGCTGTACTTGGTTCAAGGAGAATGGGAAACGAGAGGAATGCAAAGCTCAACCTCTCTGCCATAAGGCATAGTCCCTATTCCATTCCCCTAAAACAGCGTAAATCGGGTAAGACGTAACTCTAGGTCATCGTTCTCGTTATTCTTTTTGATGATGATGATCATTCGGCTATTCTTCTAGATTTTTGAGAAAAGTTCCCGGCTAACCGGAACCACCCATTCGTAGGACGGACCCATGACCCCTCCTCCGCACTTTCCTCGGTTTGTTTTAGTTATGTAATTATCTAACACATTAATTTGACATATAACAATCAGCTTCTTTAATTAACCTTGTTAAGCACTGGTTCTTCACGTAATCTTATCACGTGACATAGAAAAACAACATCAAGTAAGTTCTTTTAACATTTCATCATTTTATTTTTGAAATACAAGGAGTTCCGCCCGTAGGCTTGTCCATAATCTTCCCGAAGGCTATCTAGTAATCACCAGGGATCACTATTCCAAGCTTCTGCCCGACAACTAGTATGCAGGTCTCGAGATCCAATCCTGAGTCACGTTAGCCTCTTGTGCAGGACCCGGAAGGCGAGGGATTTACGGCCAGAGTCCCCCCTGGCACCCAAGCATCCTTCTACTCCAAGTAGAGCTTAATAGAGAGACCTCTCGCGGCGGGTTCGGTCCACATTCCCGGCGCAGTCAACAACCCCCTTGGTTAGGGTCAGGCAGGCAGTCGGGGGTAACTGAAGCTGCCTCTCCCTTCAGGCCTTTTAACCTGAAGTATAGGTACTCATTTAATTTGTAATTCATAATTGAAAGAGAGTCCTAAAATCTCTAGCAAGCACAAACATTTTCATTAATCAACCCAGTTGTATGGCAAACTGCTAAGGAAGTGTTCTTTCCTTTTTGAGTGTATCAGCACTCGTTCCCAAGGTGTCTTGTAACTTGGCAAGATCTCTTATATTCCGGTGTAGGGCATACCCAACTTGGTTAACCCTAAGGTACCTTAGATATGCTAGTTTCTGGTTTACAACTTTCCTTATTTAGAAGGATACCCAAAAATACGTCTTTTTGCAAGATAACTTGCGCAAGGATCTGCCGTCCTTGATGAGGGTTTTTCCCTCTTCTCCTTGTGGATCAATCAAAAAATGATTTCATACATGTTGCGCAAGTCCTGCGATGGAATAATCTGTTTAGATTCTTTAAGCTGATGTATGTCAAGCCTAGGGTTTCTTCATTTAAGAATCTTAGGGACAAACCCTAGTTTCTTATCTTTATGAATTTATTGTCCCTACGGTAAGGAAAGTAGTCAAGTGTTTAGGGTATGAATGTTTCTATGTTTAGATTGGTTCAGTTATCTTTTGGAAGGTAATATTAATTGTCTTGTCACGGTTTTACTATCCTTGTGACAACTTACTTTCCCAATTAATATAGTTTAATTTGGCATATAGCATAATGCCAAGGTGATACAAAGAGTGACAATACTTCTTGGAACAAAAAGGCCTAGCTGTTAAATTGGTGTATACACACTTTATTAGTTCCAAGTCCTCAAATAGCACGGGAAAAGTGTTAATAGAGTGTCATCCAGCGGTCCCCTTTTACATTTTCTTTCCAAATGAATTCGTATATCTAATTTTTATACTTGTTAATTCCTAACATTTAACTTCCTCCTCCTTTAAAGATGAACTCATGCTAAATAACAACAATTTCCTTGCTAAGATGTGCAACTAGCAAAGATAACTCCCTAGTAATTTGAGAATTGAAGAAACCTTTCTTGAATTTAGCTATTTACCATGAATCGTTGCGAAAGGGAATAAGACTAATGGTGCAAGATATAATTTCTACACTTTAGGAATATATTACTATAGTAAATGGTTAATCTTGCTTGTAATTTTATAATGCTTGATGCAATTTGAAGAAAGCTAAGTTGTATACATTGTCATTCATAAGCTAACTCCTTCGTTAAAATTAACTCGAACAAATATATCCTATCCTTAACAATTTTTCTTTGCATGATCGACTTAAAACCGAATTGACACCAAGAAGAAAAACCTGGCTTTGACGTGAGATATCCACATGGATACCAGGAGATGACCCTCCCGCAGCTACACCTTGGACTTTCTTCGGCGGCATTGTAGTTCGAATGTGAGATAACCTTTTCCTTTTTCTTCTTGGAATTCCACCGTCTTCTCCTTCCTTTTCTTTTACCTTTTTCCCACTCTTCCTCCTTCACTCCCTCTTTTCACTCCCTCTACTTCCCTCCCTATCTTTTATCTCACGGCTATTTCTCCCTTACGGGATACCATACGAGGCCATGATGATGAATTGGATTTTTAGGACATGGGAGTGTGTGGACACCGGCTTGTTTGATAAAACTAAGAACACAAAGCTCAACTAAGAGAGCACTTGCACAAAAAGATCTAAAAAGTGAGTGAAGGAATTAAGGCAAGAGAATGGAAGTCTGCAAGGCAGCCTAAGGACAAAGTAGGCCTATGGATGTAACTTGAATAGTCTAAAGAGCTAAGAGGGGGGAAAAAGAACAAGGGCTTAGGGGGAAAATAAAAACTGGGAGGGGAAACAAGGGGGCTTATGGGGATTAAAACCAGGGGGAAAAGGGGCTTAAGGACCACTTAAAGGTCCTTCAATGGCAAATCAGGGGGGGAAAAATAGGATCTAAAAGGCCTTAGGAGGGAATTAGTGGGGTAGCCTTAAGAAGCTATAGGAAGGGGCCTAAGGGATCCATGGGGGGTTTTACAAAAAAAACATGGGGATAACAGGGACCTTTAAGGTCAATTTTTTTTTGGAGGGGGAAAAGGGGCTTATGAAGCCCCTTAGAAGCTTCTAGAAGCTTCAGTGCTTCTACACGTGGAGGTTGGAGGCCGTTGGCAGACAACGGCGGAAATCAGGCTGCTGGGGCGGTAGATGGAAGATAGTGGCCCTTGTAGCGCCTCCTCTCCAATCCTCCTATCCCTAACGTGGCAGCGGCAGTGCTCGTCAATCTCCCTCTTCCTCAGGATGCTCTAGATTCTCCCCTTATGCATTAATGGCAGCGCCTCTCTCCCTTTTTTCCATGGCTCAGCCTCCCCCTAGTTTAAATAGTGGAGGGGAGGGGGATCTTTCCTCATGGCGTGTCAACACGCATGGTCCCCCTCCCTCCTAAGGCTCCACCAAGGAGCTTATAGCTCCTTCTATTCCCCTCCCCCTCCAGCTCGTCAGTCGGCTAGAGGGATAAGGGGGGAATTAATTAATTTTTTTTTCCATAAGTCCCATTTATTTTCTTAACGTGGTATATTACAAAAAGATACTGTGGAAAGCCCATGACTCCCCTTTTTCAAGACATCCTGGTTATGCCAAGACCCTTAATGCGGTTAGAAAGAGCTATTATTGGGAAAGGATCAAGGGAGATGTACTCAAATATGTCATGGAATGTTTGCCTTGTCAACGCAGTAAGGCCGAACATGTTAAAAATGCCTGGGAAATTGCAACCACTTGACATTCCCCAAATAAAATGGGAATTCATTAGTATGGACTTCATTGTTGGCTTACCCCAATTTCAGGGAGGATATAACTCTATTATGGTTTTAGTAGATATGCTCACCAAGGTCGCACATCTCATCCCTGTCAAGACAAACTATAAAGCTTCAGACATCGCAAGATTATTCATCAAGGAAATATTCAAACTTCATGGTTTACCCATAAGAATCATTAGTGATCGTGGCTCTCTTTTCACATCACACTTTTGGAGGGCTATATTTGAGGCTATTGGTACTCAACTCTGTTTTAGTACAGCTTACCATCCCCAAACTGATGGTCAAACAGAACGAGTCAATCAAGTCATTGAAGATATGCTTAGAGCATACTGCTGTCGCGAACCCAAAAAGTGGATTCAATATTTACCACTGGTTGAGTTTGTATACAATGCTTCTTACAAACAAAGTATTCAGATGACCCCTTTCCAAGCATTGTATGGGCATGATTATCGTACCCCTTTGAACTTCTCAGATCCAACTTTGAGGGTAGAAGCTTAAAGGCGGGTGATGGAAGACATGGATGATCAAATCAAATCAATAAGATAAGACATTCAAGCTGCCAAGGATAGACAGAAGGCCTACGCTGACTTGAAACGGAAAGACAGATCCTTCGTTGAAGGTGATATGGTCTTCATCCGTGTACGCCCTAAAAAGAGTTCAATATCCTTGGTAGAGTACAAGAAGCTAGGTCTAAGGTATTGTGGACCTTATAAGATCACCAAGTGCCTAGGGACTAATGCTTACAGACTACAGCTCTAAAGATTCATAATATATTCCACATTAGCCTATTGAAATAATATATACCTAATCTAAATCATGTACTTTGACGATCAGCAAATTGTAATGACTAGCCAAGGAGTCCTTGATCTATGGCCTGATAGAATCCTAGATGGTAGGGAGAGGCATTTGAGATCAAGGACCTTGAGAGAATACCTCATCCAGTGGAAAGATTATCTAGAAGAGGATGCCACCTAGATGGATGAAAATATTCTCAACCAACAATACCCCCAAGTCTTCTCGAGACGAGGACATCTCAATTCCTCTAAGGGGGAGAGGATGTAATATCCCCCATGCCCCCCCTGTGCCTCCCCCCATGAGAACCCCCCTTTTAAATTTTTTAAAAACTCTCCCTCTCTCTCCCACTGCCGACTGCATGGCGGGGAGAGAGAGTGTGTGTGAGTAATGATTGAGAGGGAGGCATGCAGCCCCCCAGGGGAGGGGTGGCAGTCGTTAACAGCCGTCTCCCCCCCATAAGCCACCTCATCCCCTCCTCTATAAAAGAGAGCCCCTTGTGGGGCTGGAAGACACCGCCCCTCCTCCTTGGTCATCAGCCAGCAGCCCCCTCCCTCGGCTCGACAGCAGCATGCCCCCCCTCTGTCTTCGACAGCATCGCCCCCCTCGTCAGGCAACACAGATATCTTCTCCCCCCTCGTCAGGCAGCGCAGACATCTCCCCCCCTCTCCATCTTTGACAGCAGTGCCCCCCTCGTTAGGCAGTGCATACATCTCCCCCCCTCGGTCTTCGACAGCAGCGCCCCCCCCCCGTTAGGCAACACATACATCTCTCCCTCCCCCCCTTCCCCCGTGTTCATCGTAAGAAGAGAGAGGAGAAGAAGGAGAAGAAGAGAAGAAGAAGAAGAGGGAGAGAGAGAGGAGAAGAAGAAGAAGAATAAGAAGAAGAGGGAGAAGGAGAAGGAGAAGGAGAAGAAGGAGAAAAAGAGAAGAAGAAGAAGAGGGAGAGAGAGAGAGGAGAAGAAGAAGAAGAAGAAGAAGAAGAAGAAGAAGAAGAAGAAGAAGAAGAAGAAGAAGAAGAGGAAGAGAGAGAAGAAGAGAAGAAGAAGAGGGAGAGAGAGAGAAGAAGAAGAAGAAGAAGAAGAGAGAGAGAGTGAGAGAGAGAGTGTGTGGAAAGCTTCTTCTTCCCCCTCCTTAAAGAGAGAGAGAGAGAGAGAGAGAGAGAGAGAGAGAGAGAGAGAGTGTGAGAGAGAGAGAGAGAGAGAGAGAGAGAGAGAGAGAGAGAGAGAGTGTGTGTGTGTGTGTGTGTGTGTGTGTGAGTGAGAGAGAGAGAGAGAGAGAGAGAGAGAGAGAGAGAGAGAGAGAGAGAGAGAGAGAGAGAGAGAGAGAGAGAGAGAGAGAGAGAGAGTGAGAGAGAGAGAGAGGGAAGCTTCTTCTTCCCCCTCCTTAAAGAGAGGTCACACACCCCTCTATATTGCCGAAAGTACACCCCTCCCCTTCGTTATCTCTTCTTCCACTCAAGGAGAGGCGGTGAGAATCTTGCATAGGAGAGTGTGAGAACTCTATCACTCGTCTTCGAGTATGGCCCCAAAGCGTAGTTCTACAAAGATGGCCGAAAACCCTACAAGTATGGATGGAGGTTCGAAACAAGGTGGCATCGCAACCGCGAACGGTGTATCAGGCATAAATACCGCTGGAATCATAGCATCACTCCAAACCCAGGTTGCTCTATTATTAAATCATAGGTTATAATGATCACGGTGAAAAATCATATTCACATACATCACATTAATTGCATGTTTGATAATTTCCTAGGTATGAACTTAGTTGTGATGTATGTAACAAGCAATATAATTTCCGTCGTAAGATGTCATCATAATAGGTGGAATTGATTAGAAATTGCATCGTAAATTACCAAAAATTATTCCATAAATTGCATTTTCCCTTGCACAAGTTCTTACTTAAAATACATTTCAGAGGACATTGAAAGAAACAAAGTGCATCTCCATATCGCAAGATGGTTTCTAAGGTACATGTAATAATCTGCAGAAAAGATTAAAGTGCAGCTAGATTCATACAATGATCACATAAAGTTAGATCATTCAAGAAGGTTATAGATCATGTAAATAATTACAAAGAGGATAATTGTTAAGATTGCATGCCTAGAAAGTATCTTCGCATGTGTGGCATAAAATAATGTATGGATTATATCTAAATTGTAAGCATTGAAGTGAAGGCATGGCATTACGTCACGTGCATTAAAGTTGTTGGGAAAATTCAACGTTGTTTGTAATTTACCAAATGGAACTGAGATCCATGAATCCCATGTCAAAGTCCTTGGTGACTTCAAGAGGGATAGGTAAAAGCTTAAGCGGTTATGAGAATTATTAAGAGGGCTTAAGAAGATTACACTTAAGACGGAGTAGGATTGTTCTAAACAGAAACATCTTGACCAGCCATGGTCAAAGGGGATAGACAATCTTGATCAATTAAGATCAAGGATAAATGTACATAGGTACTTCAAGGGGTCTAGGAGATAACCAGCAAGCTGACCAACCGAGGACGACGGAGTTGTCCATGATCTATTTTACAAGGAGATATAACGAAAGAATAATTAGGGTCGACATGGTACAAACCCTAACTCGAAGATAAAGGGGAAACAAGCAACCTAGCTTGCCAAGCCGTTGGGATCTCGCCAAGTCACAAATGACCCAAGATCGAATGCTAGGAGCATTCAGGAACAAGGAATCACACCTTAGCAGTTGGTCATACGAACGACCTCTGAAATGATCATGATTGTACACTTAGGTACATTGTTTGAACTTCTTTGCTCAAGGAACTAATTCAAGGCAAAAAAATTAATGCTTCAGGTTAAAAGCCTAGAGGGAGAGGCAGGTTCAGTTACCTCTAACTGCCTGTCTGGCCGTATCCAAGGGGATTATTAGCGGCGCCAAGTATATGGACCGAACCCATTGCGAGAGGTATTTTCATGGGTTCTGCTTGGAGCGGGAGGACGGTTGGTGCCAGAGGAGGCTCTGGCTATAAATCCCTTGCCTCTGGATCCCGCACAAGAGGCCGACGTGACTCGAGATGGGATCTCGAGGGCCTTGTACTAGTCTATGGGCGAAACTTGCAGCAGCAATCCTGTTGATTACTGGGATAGCCTTCGGGCATGATACTTGATGTATTCCGAGAGTATGGTAAACAAAGATCAGATATTTGGAAAAGGAACTTGCTTGACATTGTTTTTGTGTCAGTTCTTAAGTTACGTGAAGGAACCCATGTTTAAACTAATTAATTAAGGAAGCTGCTTTTGCATGTCAAACATAATGTGGTAGGTAATTAGATAACTAAGCAAACTGGGGAAAGTGCCGTGGACGTGACTTGGGTATGTTCTACGGAAGGGCGGTCATGATTAGCTGGGAACGTTTCTCAAAAGACGTGTTAACAAAACTGTGAAGACCTAGAGGCGGTAGGGCTAGAATTCCAATTTATGCTATTTTAGGGGAGCGGAATGGGAGTATGCCTTATGGACAGAGAGGTTAAGCTTCGCATCACTCTCGTTTCCCATTCTCCATGAACCAAGTGCAGCATAAATCCAGTTTGACTCTGTTGTTCCTACGCAAAGTGGTTCATCTGGAGCTCAATGCTAGCTACTTCCTAGGGATTCTGTTGTTCCTAACTAGGAACGGTCGGACACTTCCGCTCGGAGCAGACTCGGGAAGACCTAGATTGCAAGCCCTGTGACATTCCTTGTGAGTGCCAGGCGGCGCTTTCTAGACTCTCTTCCCAATGGGCTGCTAAGACGTGTCCCTCAAGTGGATGAGTAGATACGTTACAACTTGCCTTGAGGAATAGGAAGTGGCTAAAGTAAACCACCGGGTAGGAGAGAGGAATCTTTCATTCGTTGACACGAAAGATTTGCATAATATAATCCTTAACATCCCTCCAAATGCCCTTCCAATAGAAACTCTTATGGATATTTTCAAATGTTTTGAGCAACCCATGGTGTCCCGCTAAGGGTGAAGAGTGCATCTCATGCAAGATATGGTCTTTGAAAGAAGATTGTGGTGTCAAGAATACTCTACCATGATACCATAAAAGACAGTTGTGCCATTTGAAAATTGGATATTCTTCTCCTTTGCCTTGCTGAAATTCCTTCATCATCTTTGATGCTTGCTCATCAAGTAAATACTCCTCTTAAATATCATGAATCCAATCCTTATGCACAGTTGAAATGGAACATACTGACATTCTTGATAAGGCATCCACCACCACATTGTCTTTTCCAGCCATATAAGATATTTCTAAGTCATATCCTTGAAGAGTAGGTAACCATATTTGTTGCTTGGGAGATAAATTTGATTGTGAAAGAAAGTATTTCAGCACATGATGATCGCTTTTGACCTTGAAATGGATTCCGTAGATGTAATGATGCCACTTTTTGATAGCATGCAATATTGCTAACATCTCTTGCTCATAAACATGTAATTGACGCTCCTTGTCATCAAGGTTTTGGCTCTCAACCCCAATTCCTCTTCTACTAACATCTACACATATGATAAACTCCTTAGAGAAATCTAGGCATACAAGGATGGGTGCTGAAATTAGAAGAGATTTTAGCTCATTGAAACTTTGATTGGCAATGGAGTCCCAAAAAAAAGCTTCCTTTTTTAGCCTATTCGTCAATGGAGCCACCACATGAGCATAAATCTTGATGAACCTTCTATAGAAGGATGATAGCCCAAGGAATCCTCTCAAAGAGGTTGCATTCGTAGAAGTAGGCCTTTCTTTAACACATTTTACCTTATTAGGGTCCTTTCTAATCCCTTGTTCTCCCACAACTTGACCTAAGTATTCAACTTCATCTTCCATGAAAGAACACTTCGTCATCTTGGCAAAGAGTGTGTGTATACGTAAAGTGTCAAAGACCTCTCTCATATGCTTCAAATGCTTGTCCTTGGATTTGCTATAGATTAGGATATTATCAAAGAACACAAGGACTATTTTAAACAAGAAGGGTTGCAATATTTTATTCATGAGGGCGTGGAAAGTAGTCAGTGCATTGGAAAGTCCAAATGGCATAACCAAGAAGTGGTATAACCTTCTTTCAGTCCTAAAGACTGTTTTGAACTCATCTCCTTCCTTCATTCAAATTTTATGATAACCTGATCGAAGATCTATTTTGATGAAGATCTTTTCATCTTTAAGCTAATCCAAAAGATCATAAAATCAGAGAATAGGATAGCTATTCTTGACCGTTGACTTGTTCAAGTCCCAATAATCAATACACATGCAAAATGATCCATCCTTGTTTTTGACTAAGAGTACGGGAGAGGAAAATGGTGATTGACTTTGCTGAATTAAACCCATTTGCAGCAATTCTTTGACTTGTTGCTCCACTTCTTCCCTTTTAAACTTGGACAAGAAATAGGGAGGCTTGTTGATGGGCTTTGTATTGGGCAATAAATCAATAGGATGGTCAACCTCTTGCTTTGGAGGTAAAGATGATGGTGGTTGAAATAAATCCTTGTATTCCTCCAATAACTCTCCGAATCTTGGATCCTTTTTCTTTGAAGAAGAAGATGGTTGATTTGTTAATTGTCCTTCATCTACTTTTGCAAGCAAAAGTTGCAAGCAAAAGAGTGAAGATGCATGACTTTGCATTGATTTATTTTCGCAATTTCTTCATGGAGATGAGTCTATTTGTTTGTGGTCTATGCCTTTCAACTCTATGTGCTGTCCTTGCCAATTAAATCCCATTTGCATTTGCTCCAAGTCCAAGGTAAATTGGCCAAGTGTTTTCAGCCAATTACATCCAATGACAATGCCAATAGTCTCCATTTCCAAAGTGATCAAGTCTACTTTTATTGTGCAAGAGGGCGATAACTCAATTGAAGTACATGGACACACTTCTTTACTAGACTCATATGCACCATTGGTAACTTGTATCCACAAGGAAGAATCCATATCAATGGGTAGCAACTTCAACCCATTCAAAGATTTGGTGTTGATGAAGCTACGAGTGCTGCCTGCATCCACTAGAATATGTGCAACCTTGCCATTAATGAAACCTTTGAGTCTAAGTGTATTTTCCCCTTTGCAACCGGTCCATGCATCATGTGAGATGGTATACAAGGAAGCATGAGAATCATGATTACTACCTGGATCAAAAGGAAATCCATCCATGGAATCATAGAATTCTTCGTTGGTGGCATGCTCTTCTTCATGAATCTCTTCAACCATTGGGTATGCATCAACATGTAGTAAATTTTCCTCTTGATCTTCTTCTTCTTCAACTTCCACTTCCTGAGTGATCACTATGTTGAATTTTGAGTTCTTAGCTTTACACTTCAGCCTATGATCTTGTGACCACTTCTCCCCACATTTGAAGCATAATCCTTTTGCATGCATTTCCCTAAGCTTGTGGTGAGGAGGAAGGAAATTGCTATTAGAACTGTTTTGGGGCAGTTTAGGAGCATTTTCAGCTCTTGAAAAAGTACCTCTTGGCTCAGCCATATTTCTGAAAGTTTGCCCCTATTTTTGTACAAAATTTTCATAAACAGTGGAAAATGTTGGCACTTTGCTATTATAATTGTTTGGACTATTATAACATCTACTTTCTTGCCTAAAAGAGTCTATTGATTGGCTGAAAACTTGCCCATACTTTGTAGGTTGATTGGAAACATTATTGCCCATACTTCTTTGCTGAAAATTTCATGCATCTCTTTTGTACTTCAAAGAGTATCTTTTAGCCAATTGTATGGCCTCATGTAATGTTTTTGGTTGTTGAGCTCCTACCTTCGATGATAGGCTAGGGTCAAGACCAAAAATGTATTTGTTTAGCTTAGCAAAATATGAAATACTTTCAACATACATGGAAAGATTCAAGTAGGTATTGGAATAGTCTCTAATGGACATTCCTCTTTGAGCGCATGCATACCATCTTCTTTGAAGCCTTTCTTTTTCCAAAGGAGATACAAAGACATTAATCATTGCTTGCTTGAACTCCTCCCAAGAGTCAAAATTTTGCCCAATCTTTTGCATATAACGCCACTAAGTATGGCCATAACCTTCAAGATGAAGATCCGTGAAATAAAATTTGGCCTTTTCACTTCTAGGGTAAAGGGTGAAGTATAATTCAAGCTTATTGATCCACTCCTCCCATTCTGAAGGTGAAGCATTATCTCCTTTGAAATTAGTGATATTGATGTTCTTTTTATATTCTTTTTCATTGTAAGATGGCTGCCCATGAGATTGTTGTCTCCATGAATATTTATTCCATGAATTTTTTCTAAAAGTAGGTGGTCCAAAACCATGAGATGAAGGTTGTCCATTTGAAACATGCTCTTGGTTTGGGATGTCATGAGCTGATCTTCGCTCATCATGCCTTTGACCTTCATGAACTTGATTGTTGTTTGCATTCCCTTTTTGTGCATTTGAGGGCTGATGAAAAAAATTATTGTAGAAGGGGTCACATCCATGATAATCATTATCCCATCGAGTGTTGTCTTGTTTCCCTTCATGTCTATGATTATCCTTTGGACTGCTAAATTGAGGCCTTGGGGTATGAATACCATGAATTTGTGAAGGATGATGGTTGCCCCTCACTCTAGATGGTTCTCTCCTTTCAAAAGTGTGGATTATTAGCTGAGACTTGTCTTTGCTTGGATGGGAAGCATTACCAACAAAGGGAATTGCATGGGAGTCTTCAATAGTTTGAGGTTCTCTTTGTGGTTTTCTTCCAGTTTCCTTTATGGCTGAGATGAGCTCTTGAAATAAGGATTTATTGCTTTGCTGCAAATCAAAGATTCCTTGGTTTACCTATGCTATCCCTTGCAACAAACCTTGATTCATATGGGTTAAACCTTCATTCAAAGCCTTCAAATCCTAGAAAGGCCTTCATTAACATGTCCCAACTCTTTTGACAGTAGGAGATAATCATTCCTTGCAAGCTCTTCATGTATGTCATGTTGTCCTTGATGTGTGCTATAAGCAATCTCAATGCTTAATTCTTCATCTATTTGATCAACATTATGGGCTTTAGTTGTGCAATTTTGATCCTCTTGGAAGTCTTTGATACCATCATTCAATGCTTCAGTAATAGGGTCTTTCTGCTTGTTCCTGGCCATTAGGAAACAGTGATGTAGTAGTAGACAGTTTGTCACTTAACCCCTTATTTCTCTCAAGATATTGCACCAATACCAATTATTAATAGCTCTATGGAAAGCTTATTATATGGGGATATACGAGATTTAGTAATATCTCAGCTTGCAATAAGGTATATGGGTAGAATGAACTCAAACAGTGTATTACAATTTTTTTTGATTTAAATGAAATATTAACATCACCTCTTTAAATCAAGCTATTAAGATCCCAATTCAGATCACGACAGAATTTTCTGTAATAGGAATTGTATACCTATTTAGAGAATTCCTGCAACCTGTTAACACCTTGTGGAAACCTTGTTTGACCCTGTAGGAATACCCTCAGTGAAGGAAACCCTTGTAAACCACTGTAGCAACCAAGAGAGGGTTATGGGGCACCTGTAGGGATCAAGAATAACCTGTAGATTGGTATATACATGTTGTTTTATTTGTCAAAACTCTGTCCAACACTTGTAGGTACCCTAAAAATGGAAAATGTACCTGCACCTAAATTTGAAAATTGCATGGGCTCCAAGACAAGAGGGATGTGCAAAGTTCCACCTCAAGCCGGGTTGTGCACCCCTTCAGGGTCTTAATCGGGAAGGGAGGGTCACCTCTCTTTTGTCTTTCCGATTCACCTGGCATCTACTTTTCTTTGCAGGAACCAACATGGAAAGTACATTCTAATGGCTATTCAAACAAGGATGCTATGCATGGACTGAAAAATCCTTTGAATTCTTTAATGAAATGCAAGTGGGTATTGGGAAATGACTTAATTGAAAGAGCTATGTATAGGGCATTACCCTTTTGCAGTGACTCACTGCTTTTACAATGTTCCCACTTACCAATTTCATCATTGTTTCAGTCCTATAGCATCAATGCTCAATCATCCAACAAAAATCCAATTCAAATAGGCAATAAGTAGCATTTATGCAATCAATTGAGCTTTAACATTTGAATGGGCAAAAAACAACTCATCAAGCAATCATAATCAGCCCTGGGTTGAATTCTACATGCCTTCAATAGGAATTAAGAGGTTCTATTACACTCAATCTCTCTTATGGGCAATAAGACTGGTTCAACAATTGGATAAAAGAGAGATTAAGCTGAAAGTACTAGAATTACCTCTTTAATGCTGATGGAGAGTAGTAGATGAATCCAACCAATCAACCTTCAGTATAAGACACCATCAATAGACTAAAATTTTAGATCAATAAGACCAACTTCAAGAAGGCTTTGTCCAATATGATTTCTCCCATGTAATCTTCAGCTCTTGATTAATAAGATTGCTCTAATGAAATCAAAAGAAGTCAATGATTTGATAGAAGTCCACAATAGCTCATTGGAGAAGATCCTTTGAGCTTTGATGCGTGCAAATTCTCATTAGAATCATGGATTCCATGAATTTTCAGACATTGCCATGTTCAAGAGGTTGAAAATGCTTTCAAACTTGAAGAATTTCTTCAATGTAAGCCAAATCATTGAAGAATACCTTCAATTGAACCTTCTCGAGGTTGTAGACAACAAAAGCCCCATGAAATTGAAGGAAATAATTCAAGAATTGGATTCTTAAAGCTTGCTACCCTGTTTTGACTCCATAGCCACCACATTTTGAAGCTTCACATCCAAGAAGGCTTCAATGTCGGTCCCTTCAGTGTTGAAGAAGCTCCAGAATACTTGTTAGAGCAAAAGCCCTTTGATATTTGAAGAAATTTTAGGAAAAACATCACTGTTGTCTTGAATTTGCCATAGCTAGGGTCTGAGAGATCGAGAATGCTCAAGAGGATGGGATTTAGTTGAGTATGCTTGATTGGAGACTCAGAGAATGATTGTTATAGATTGCACAAGCCATAGCTAATGCCACTGGCTGGCTGAAATTGTGGAGAAGAGGAGCAGAAAATTCAACGAAAAATGTAATAATTTAGCCTGCTGTCCTTCTGAGATGGTTGCCATGATCAAGAGGCATATAGCCACTCTATGAAGAGCTTAAAGTATGGAGATTATAGTCATGTATGTCACTCGAACCATTGAAGGGCCTGAGAGAAGAGCAAAGCTAAGATCCACCATGAAAGCTTAAAGAAAGCTTGAGAGAAGGAAGAGAGAGAGAAGTTGGTCCCAAAAAGTAATCATAGTTTAACCATTGTAACCCCACTTAGACTTCAGTTAGGGTCAAAAGCCTTCAAAATGGACCTCCATTTGACCACGTCCTGCTATTTCGGCCAAAGATCTTCTTCAAGAAACCTTCAAAATTAGTCCCAACTTGTTGCAGAGAACTTTGACTAGTCACGATTTGAACTGTACCAAACCCTGTGACCAAATCTTGGTGCTCCACTTAATTGGTTCTTGTCCCTATGACTAAATTCTCCAAGAAAATGACTCTTCCCATGGATCAAAGTCCATGCTCTAATACCAATGTAATAAAGCTAAATTCCACAGCAAGCTTTTAAACTAAAAAATTAATACAAGAAATAGACATAAAATGCAAAAAGCCATAGCCAAGGTGTCTTGGCAAGAAAAGATATTACCAATGTTGGTTGAGAATCAAATGATGAGAGGCTACAGTAAGTAATGGACCCCAAGCTATGGTGGCCAAGAGTATTCACCCTCTTAGATGGTGGGAGGTTGGGACCTCAAACAAGTAATGTTTGTAAAATGGAAAAAATATGCTACACATGTTACACCTCCACCTTTTATACTTACCCTAGACTAAGGCATTTATGCTTTATTATAGAAAATGACATGATAACATTTTCTACACCTATCACTGCAAGTATAACATTAATCGGTGTAGGGAGGGGAGGGGTCATGAGTGCTGAATATAGGCTAAAATCTGATTTTTATAGTGCACTTTATATATAGGATGTGTTTATCTTAAAAGTAAAGGGTTTAGTAGCGCGAATATACTTAGTGGTGTCCCTATGAAATGTCGCAAATATTCTAGTAGTATAAAAATCATGAAGAAAATTGGTTGCGCACATCCACGTGACTGATTTGATGAAATAAATGATTTGTGCACTCATAGGCATTACCCTTTGCATTGTATTCCATATACATGGTATCAAACGAGTATCAACTTCTAGATTACATAGCACTTGGTTTCCTAAATGTTGACCCACATTGAGAGTGTGAGAAGTCCCAAGCTATAGGTTTACTACATTTGTTTCTTTGGGGACTAACAAAGTGAGGATATAAACTATCTCCTGGAATGATTTTTATAAAGAGAGGACTATGTGTGGTATGTGTTATATGTGTGAATGGTGTATCTTGGGGCCAATCCCCAAAGTGTAGGAGAGCCATAGTGGGGTCACGACAATTAGTTGGGGGTTTCTCCCTATGTATGTTCTACAAAGTGCTAGGAACCATTATGTTTGGGTACTCCCCATGAGGGACATTTGATGATGTTCTTAAATATGACTCTATAAGGAAGAGCTACAGTATGGTATCATAGAGTCTAGAAGCTAAAACCATAACTACAATTGATCTATTTTTTGTAGCCTTCCGAAGAGAGTTTTCCCTTGAAAGAGAGGTCAATATTGGATACTTGTTCTTAATATAACACATCAAGAACCTCATGAGAATGTTTGAGTCTATGCCTAGAAAATGAAAGAAGTGTTTCGTAAATTACAAACCTATATTCCCCCCTGCTGCTCAACTGTAGTACTTTCTACATGGGTTGGATTTTAATATCCAGGTGCAATTGAGCAATGTTGCTCTTGCCAACATTGATACTGTTATTACATGAGCCGAGGAGGTAGAGTCGCAATTGCAAGTGGTCTACGTCTCTAGGAAAATTTAAATTCGAGTCTAGGGTTTGGAAATAATTTGGCATTGATTGGTGGAAGTCAAGGAATACCCATGACCAATTGGAATGGGAGAGAAAGCATAATGCAGAGTGTTCCCACGTTGTCACATCCTTCTAATGTCACTATGTCAATAGCTACCTAGATGGCTCCATTGAATAATGGAAGCCAATAACAAACCCTAATGTCATTCCAATTAATCAGGAGCATCTAATATCTAATTAGTTGGTTAGACCAACTGAATGGCAAGTAGACGATCGTGGCTATGAGTCTAGTGCATCAAATGTTCTTGGTGAAGTCAAGGTCATGATGAAACATTATATTGATATGATAATAGAATAATATAAAAAAATAGCCATAGATATTCATTTCCTAAAGAAGAAAAAAAACTTGATAGGAACATGACACCCTAAACAAGGTGGTGCATCAAGGTTCAACTGTAAGTGGTGTGGCAGTTAGTACTTTCCAAGAAACTACCCTAATGTCAAATGCAATATATGTGGAAGTCCAACCATTTAGCTAGTACTTGATGGAGTAAGATTAGCTCTCTTCAGCAAGGGAGTAAGCAACCAGGTCCAATAAATCATTAAGTACAAAGGAACAACCTTCAATGAGATGAAAGACCAAAACAAATATTGCAAAGAGGAAAAGCTACTGTAGAGGAGCTTCCCAGTGGTAGTGGTGTTAGCCTTATCCAAGCTGTGCATATTAACACCACTCATGGCTCCAATTTGCGAGCCATTACAAGAGGGAAATATGCTAAAGAAGGTAATAGGAATAATGTAAAACCTGTTGAGATAAACCCTAAACAAGATGATAAGGGGATGCAAGTCCTTTACCCTGATGTGGAAGCTGGTCCTCTAAAAGCTATTGAATGGCAAAGCCAACCCCAATAAGGTAGTGCCAAAGAAGAAGGTAAAATCTAAGAAATAGGTACCAAAGCCTATTCACAAGCGAATTCACAGGCAACCAAGAGAAAGAATGGTTTGGCGGGAGAAGAGAACTGTTGCTAGCTATCATGAATTTTATTTAGTGAGTCCTCTTTGTGAGGTGAAGCTTGATTTGAATATCCTAAAGTTGATCAAGTTATCACCAGGAGTGCGTAAAGAGTCCAAGAAGATTCTTCTCATTGAGTATATTGTTGAGCCCTTGGGAATAGCTCGGGTGGGAAATGATTGCTAAAAAGCATTGCCCAAGGGTAGCAACATACTTTGACACCATATTAATGGAACATGCCATTGTGGATACATGATCGTTTGTCAATATTATGAGTTGAGAATTAATGGAAATATTAGGGCTAGAAATCCAAAAGGATGCCTCCACAATTCTCCAAATGACATTGTAAGGAAACCTGAAGGTTGCACTACCAAAGTTCACGTGATTGTTGCTAATGTGGACTGCATTGTGGACTTTAGGCTTATCAGGTTTTCAAGGTAGCCAAGCTATCAAGTATTGTTAGGAAGGCCATGGATCTTGCAATCTAACTATCAAGTTAATATACCTGTTAGTTGTCTTGATTTTTGGTAAAAGTGCCGAACGTGTAATAATGGATGCATATCTTGAATCTCCTCAAAGTGAGAGATTACCTTTATCTTTGTCAAAATTAGATGCAAATCCATACAATGCCTCAAAAGTTGACATACCAATACTCATGTGATGAGTATTATTGTAACAAAACTCCGCAAGATGAATCCAATGATCCCATGCATTCTGTGTATCATGGAAAAAGTGTCTAAGGTAGATTTCTAACCATTTATTGACCCTTTCAGTTTGACCATTTGTTTGTGGATGGTAGGCAGATGGAGTTAGTTTGGTACCCATGGAAGTAAATAGGCTTTTCCAAAAATTACCCATGAACTTGGAATTCCTATAAAAAATAATCTTCACAGGTAATCCATGAAGTCTGAAAATTTCTTCCATGAAATGATCGGCTGAATATTGGACTTTGGTAGGTAAGAAGTGGGCTGATTTCGTAAGACGATCAACCACAAAAAAAATGCTATTCCAACCCTACTTAGTGTTAGGAAGTCATGTAATAAAATCCATGTTGATATCAGTCCGTTTACCTTGTGCGATAGGCAAAGGCTGAACTAGACCACTAGGAAATAAATTTGAATCTTTATTCTGCTAGCATGGTAAGCATTGCATCACATACTCCTTGACATATTTCCAAAGTCCCTTCCAATAGAAACATTTATGGATCTTGTCAAAGGTTTTAAACAATCCAATATGTCCTACCAAAGGAGAAAAATGCATCTCCTATAAAATTTGAGACCTAAATGATGATTGAGGGGTCAAGTATACTCTCCCTTTAAACCAAAGAAGTCTATTTTTCCATTTCAAATTGGGAATTTCAGATCCATCATGTTGTTGTAATTTCTTTGTAATATTAGTACTGTGCTTATTTAAAAGATATTCTTCTTGAATGTCCTTGATCCAATCCTTATGTATGGTAGTGATGGTAGAAACAGAACATGCCCACATCCTAGATAAGGCATCTGCCACTACATTATCCTTACCTACCATATAAGAAATCTCAAAATCATATACCTGAAGTGTGGCTAACCATCATCTTTGTTTGAGAGAGAGATTTGGCTGAGAGAGGAAATACTTCAATATACACGATGTCGCTCTTCACCTTAAAATGGCTGCCATAAATGTAGTGGTGCCACTTCTTGACTGCGTGAAGAATGGCTAACATTTCCTGGTCATAGACGTGGAGTTATCTTTCTTTATCATCCAACTTCCTTCTTTCATAAGCAATAGCATCATGGTCTTGGCCTAAAATATCCACAATACCTCTGCCACTAGCATCAGCAAATATAGTGAACTCCTCGAAAAAGTCTAGGCACACTAAGATAGGTGCCAAGATGAGAAGACTTTTCAGCTCATTGAAACTCATAGTGGCTATAGCATCCCAAAAAAAAGCTTCCTTTTTCAATCTGCCAGTGTGAGAGGAGATCCTTCATGGGCATAATTCTTGATGAATCTCCTATAGAAACAAGATAATCCAAGAAATCCTTGCAATGAAGTAGAATTTTGTGGTATGGGCCAATCCTTGATGCACTAGACCTTCTTTGGATCAACCACAATTCCTTTCTCACCAACTATATGACCCAAGTATTCTACTTCATCAGCCATAAAAGTACACTTGCTTTCCTTTGAAAAATCTTGTGTCTTCTCAAGGTAAGAATGACTTCTTTGACATGCTTCAAATGTTCCTCTCTATTCTTGCTATAAATGAGAATATCATCAAAGAATACCAAGATTTACTTATATAAGAATGTTTTCAAAATCTTGTTCATAAGAGCCTGGAAAGTTACAAGTGCAATTGAAAGTCCAAATGGCATAACTAGGAAGTAGTAGAGATCTCTTTCTGTCCTAAAAGCTATCTTATAGTCATCCCATACTTTCATCCTAATTTGATGAGACCCTGACCTTAAGTCAATCTTAGTGAAAACTCTTGCTTCCTTGAGTTCATCCAACAAATCATCAATGCGGGGGATTGGGTACCTGTTCTTTATGGTGCTCTTGTTTAAGCCTCTGTTAGTCAATACACATCCTAAATGACCCATCTTTCTTCTTGAAAAGTAGTATAGGAGAAGCAAAATGTGACTGACTAGGCTGAATAAACCCCATTTCTAGTTAGTCTTTAACCTATTTCTCTACTTCTTCTCTCTCATACTTGGATAACTTGTAAGGAGGTTTGTTGATGGGTTTAGTGTCAAGCATTAAATCAATAGGATGATCCACTTCTCACTGAGGAGGAAATGATGTAGGTGACCAGAATACGTCCTTACACTCTTCCAAAAGTTTACATAGACATGGATCTTGCTCTGTAGGTGAAGTATATTGTTGATTTTCATCTTCCTTTGATAGAAGAAGTGCGAAAATGCAAGACATAGCATTAATTTCCTTAGACTTCATCTTCTTCTTACTAATTATTTCCAATTGATTTCTCTCTAAGCCATTAAGTTTTACTTGCTAACTATTCCAAGTAAACTCCATGAACATCTGATCTAGATCCAAAGAAAATTTTCCAAGATGTTTAAACCAATCGTAGAAAATGATGATGTCAATAGGGTCCATATTTAGGACAATCAAGTCTGTCATAATATTGCAAGACTGTGATAATTCAATAGGAGTCTTCCAGCATATCTCTTTGCTCAACTCTTGAGCACCATTAGCCACTTGTACATTGAGTGGGTCATCTATTTCTTGAGGTAGTAACTTCACCTCGTACAATGATTTGGCATTGAAAAAACTATGTGTGCTGTACATATCAATGAGAATATAAGCAACCTTTGAATTTATAGTACCCTTGAGCTGAAGTGTATTTTCAACTTTACAACCCATCCATGCATCTTGAGATATGAACATAACATGGGTTGACAAGAATGTCAAGATTGTGGGAGAGAAGGAAGGAGTCTCACTTGTAGCTTTCTTGCTTGCACAATGGGGGAATACACAAAAAGGTAGAGGCTGAGAACAGTTTTCCTCTTCTTACTTGTGTAAGCCAAAAGAACTCTAGTACATAGAAATAGAAGAACCCTATATATGGGTCTCAAATCAAACTCAACTAACTAAGGTGGCATACTAACTGAGCCATGAACTAGAGTAGATAAGGATAGCTATCATCTAGCTATTATTCATGGACGGTGTACCAACTGCATCTGCAACTGACAAGTCAGTGACATAAATGCACAACTGTCACCCTGGTATATCACGAGTGGGCTCGATATCTCAACACTCCCTCTAGAGCTCAATCCCAATTCCTGCACACCAAGCAGGTCTCTAAACTTGTGCAGCTTCTCTACGCCCAATGCCTTCGTGAATATGTCAGCTACCTGATCCTCTGTGTTGACATAAACTAGATCAATAAGACCTAGTAAAACCCTCTCCCGCACATAGTGATAATGCACCTCAATGTGATTTGTTCTAGCATGATAGACTGGGTTATTTGCCAAGTGTATACTACTCATGTTGTCACAATAAATGACAACTGGCCCATCTATAGGCTGATGCATATCATAAAGTAGCTTATGCAACCAAGCTACCTCACATGCAGCCATTGCTGCACCCCTATACTCAGCCTCTGTGCTCAACAAGGCAACTGTAGGCTGTTTCTTGCTGCTCCAAGTGACTGCAGCACTCCCAAAAGAGAACACATATCCACTGGTAGATCGTCTATCAGAAATACTACCAGCCCAATCAGCATCAGTGTATCCATGCAACTGTATCTGAACGCCAGTCTCATAAAATAGTCCATACTGCAATGTGAAATTCACATATCTGAGTATGCATCTAGCCGCATCCAAATGTGGTTTCCTTGGAGCCTGCATAAACTGACTTACCAATCCAACAGCATAGCTCAAATCTGGCCTGGTAATAGTCATATAAATCAAACTTCCTACTATGCGTGTGTACATAGTAGGGTCTTCGAGAAGCTCACCTGCATCTGTGCTCAACTTCACATTTTGCTCCAAAGGAACTGAAATAGGCTTACAACCTGTCATCCCATATTTGGACAGCATGTCCAATCCATACTGCCTCTGCAAGAGCCATATCCCACTTGGTGATCTAATCACCTCAATGCCCAAGAAATAACACAGCTCTCCCAAATCCTTCATCTCAAACTTTTGCTTCAATAGAATTTTCACATGAAGTATATCTTCATCATTATCACCTGTGATAATCAAATCATCAACATAAATGACAAGCAGCATAATACATTTCTCTATTTTTCTCACATAAAGTGAGAAATCTGCCTTGGAAATCTGAAAGCCAATAGTGACAAGATACTGTCCTATCTTGTCAAACCATGCTCTAGGTGCTTGCTTCAAGCCATACAAGGCTTTATTCAAACTGCAAACAAACTCAGGATGAACAGCATGCACATAACCTGGTGGCTGCTCCATATAGACCTCTTCTTGCAAATCATCATGCAAGAAGGCATTCTTTACATCCATCTGATGTAAAGACCATCCCTTTGATGTAGCCATAGCAATGAATGCTCATACGGTTGCCATCCTCAACCAGACTGAATGTTTCTTCACAGTCAATGCCATATGTTTGTGCATAGCCCTTGACTACTAATCTTGCCTTATATCTGTTCACAGAATCATTTGCGTTGTGCTTCACCTTATAAACCCACTTACAGCCAATTGCATTCTTATCTTTAGGCAAAGGTACCAACTCCCATGTAGCATTTTCTTCCAAGGCATCCATTTCTTCATCCATGGCTTTCTCCCATTTTTCTTTTCCCATGGCTTGCTCAAAAGAAGTGGGTTCTAGTTCGTGTATCACTTTGACTATATATGCATAGTGAATGGCTATAAATCCATCATATTTCAGCCTATCCACAAGATACCTAGCTTTGGTAGACCTACGCAAAGTAGACTCACTTCCAGGTGCTCTCAAAACATCCCTGGTCTTCCTTACTCCAGGTGTAACAAGAGAAAGAATACCCAACTCTTCATCAATGCTCTGTTCTGAGCCACTGGATTCACCATCCACATAAGAGTGACCTGCATTCACATCAAACATGGGCTGATCTACCTTCTCTTTTCCTTTTCATGATACATGCATACCACTATCTACATTGCTTTGAGAAGATTCTCCTGATCTCAATTTGCCTGTCCATGGCGAAGAATGTGAACCACTGCTAGAGGATGCTCCAGGTCCACTAATATCTTGTGACTGCTGCTGTGAATTCTCTGCAACATTACCATTTTGTGCATCTACATTATCAATCACATTTACTGGTTTATACCAGCTACTCATCTCATAAAAAACAACATCTCTGCTCACTGTAAACTTACGAGTAGAAGGGTTATAGCATCTATACCATTTCTGCTGCAAAGAGTAACCAATAAAGATGCACTTCTTAGCTTTTGGATCCAACTTGGATCTCAACTCATCTGGCACATGAACATAGGCAATGCAACCAAAAATTTTCAAATGAGAAATATCTAGTTTCCTACCAGTATACCTCTCCTTTGGAGTCATCCCATGTATTGTTGCAGTGGGAGTCCTGCTCATTATGTAGACTGCTGTAGCAAGTGCCTCAGCCCAATAAAAATCTGGCATGTCTTTTTCATTGAGCATGGCACGAGATACCTCTCCAATATGCCTGTTTTTACTTTCTGTAATTCCATTTTTGTTGTGGGGTATGACTGCATGAATATTGTTGCTTTATGCCATGCTCCTGCAGGAACTTTGCAAACTCATTTGAGAGGTACTCTCCCCCTCCATTTGACCTTAGGCATTTTATTTGCAGGCCTGTTTCTTTTTAAACCATAGCTTTAAGAGTTTTGAAATGCCCAAAAACTTCACTTTTCTTTTTCATAAAATATACCCAAACTTTTCTGCTATAGTCATCAATAAAAGTGACAAAATAATGACAGCCTCCAAGAGATGCAGCTTTAGTAGTCCACACATCAGAGTGGATTAATTCCAATGGCTTCTTACTCTCTTGAACATGTCTAGGAAATGGTTTTCTTGCCTGTTTTCCAAACTGACAAGCTTCACATACCTTATGCATTTCTACAACCTTGAATTTAGGCAATCCTGCAACAATATTTTGGGCCTGTATTAATTTAAGTCGCTGTAAATTAACATGACCAATGTGTTTATGCCAGATATCAATATCTGCAATACACCGGTCCCATGTGCAAACATTGTTGCACTCAATTCAGGCATGTCTGCATCTAATGTAAACATTCTGCCCTTCTTCTTTCCTTTTGCTATCAAGAGACCTTTATTTTTCATATCCTCAAAAAGCATCCATGAGGATTAAATCTGACCTACAAGCCTTGCTCAACCATTTGACCAACAGAAACCAGATTCTTGGTGATATTTGGGACATGAAATACATCTGACAGGTATTTCTTTTTCCCATCCTGCATAGACAAATGAATTTTTCCAATCTGCACAATAGGATGTGCAGTATCATCACCAGTCTCCACAAATCCTGGTTTTTCCATTTTCCTTGCATCCTGCATCCATTCTGCATGACCTGTCATGTGGTTTGATCCACCTGAGTCAACATACCACACTTCGTTGCTTTCTTCTGCACTTGTCACAGAATTGTTCATGTGTTGCACCATAAACAAATGCTCATTTCTGTCATCACCCTGTCTACTAGAAGATGCATAATTTCCTTGTTGCAATTTCCCATTCATGATGTCATTCTGCTTTTTATAGTAGTCTTTAGCCATATGACCCATTTTACCACAGTAGTAGCATTCAACATTGTTGTTTGCATTTTGGCCTCTTTGCCATCTACCACGACCTCTTTGGCTCCCCCTGCCTCTAGAGTTACCACGTCCTCCTCCATAGGACTCGTTTTCTTGAGTCTGCTGCATATTCTGATTTCTACCACGGACTCCAGATCGGCCTCCTCTACCTCTGCCTCTACCTCTTCCAGCATTTGAGTAAAAGACAGTTTCTTTTGAAGTTCCTCCTGAAGAAGATGCACCACCATTTCTCTGCTCCTCAGAAATTAGAAGAGCAATCAACTCCTCAAAATCTCGAAATCTTTCACGAACTAAAATGGATGTCTGAAACTGTGCATAATCCTTTCCTAGACCATTCAAGGTCACAGAAACTAAATCATCATCTTCCACTGGCGACCCAATGGAAGCAAGTGCATCTGCAATCTTCTTCACCTTCATGTGGTAGTCATTGATGCTCATACTTTCTCTTTGCACATTGTGCAACTCTTGCTTGAGCTGCATTTTCCTAGCTTGCGTATTTGTGCTATACATTTTTGACCAAGTATCCCATGCCTCCTTTGGCGTACTTGCATCTTGAATATGCACAATCATAGAGTCTGAAATGCTGATAGACAGCCAGTACATAACTTTCCTAGCTCTCTCATGCCATGCTTTAAATGCCTGCATTTGTTGTTGATTGGGAACATCAGGAAGAACTGGTTCTTCTTCATTTCCTACAACAAATTCCCAAGATCCTTTTTCCATAAGGAAATTCGTCATTCTAAACTTCCATGCTTGGAAGTTGTTCTTGTCAAGCTTTTCAGTGACAATCTGTGAGAGAGAATTAGACGCCATTACAGAACACTGCAAAAATTTCTGTCACTGCAAAGAACACAGCTTTAGCCTCACAAAGACAAATCTGCAAAACTGGCGAAAGTGGTATTTGACCACACAGTCACTTCCTAGTGACGATTTTGCATAAACAGGAACCAAGGATGATTCTGTAACTCCCAATGTCTCTGCACACAAGCATACGATACAATTTCTGTGGTAACTTTTCACCGACATGTAGAACAGTGGTCGCACAGCATAAAACATGGCCTTTTCTTGAGTGTGTGCAGAAAACTTTCGCCTCCAAAACAGGCCCCGAAATGGCCTCAAATAAAAAAAACCGCGAAGGGCGTCTCAATCTGAGACAATGCACTCTTGCACTTTCCGGCTATGCTACTTGCAGAGACTTGCTCCCAAAACAAAAAAATGAAAGCAACACTCGTCCTCTTACCAGAACATCGCGAACTTGGCTTGCTTTCTTGAGCTCCTTACCACGAACAAGGCTCTCATACCATGTCAAGATTGTGGGAGAGAAGGAAGGAGTCTCACTTATAGCTTTCTTGCTTGCACAATGGGGGAATACACACAAAGGTGGAGGCTGAAAACAGTTTTCCTCTTCTTAGTTGTGTAAGCCAAAAGAACTCTAGTACATAGAAATAGAAGAACTCTATATATGGGTCTCAAACCAAACTCAATTAACTAAGGTGGCATACTAACTGAGCCACGAACTAGAGTAGATAAGGATAGCTGTCATGTAGCTATTATTCATGGGCGGTGTACCAACCGCATCTGCAACTGACAAGTCGGTGACATAAATGCACAACGGTCACCCTGGCATATCACGAGTGGAGCTCGATATCTCAACAAAGAAACCATAGAAGGATCATCAATCTCTGATCCACCAGGATCAAATGGACCACATGGATCATAAGGAAAACTATTAACTCTGGCTCTAATTCCTCCTGTGTGTCTTGATATCATGTTCATGCATCTCATCACAAGTAGGAATTGCCTCTACTTGCAAAATATTTCCTTCTTGTGACTCCTTTTCATCAGCGTCTTCAATATTCAACATATTAGACTTTGCCATGTATCCTTTGCACTTCTATTTGTGCTCATGAGACCACTTCTCCCCACATTTATAGCGTAGAACCTTGAATTGGTCATTTTTGGGAAGTGCCTTGTTGCTGTTGTTATTGGGATATTGGCATTATATCTGAAATTATTGCCATGTTTTGAAGCATATGCTGTAGGGTAAGTTGGAACCTTGCTGAAATTATTTTGAAACCTGTTTTCAACTCTAAATCCCTCTCTTTGTTGGCTGAACTACTGTCCAAATCTCATAGGATGATTTGATTGATAATTCATTCTAATTTTGGACTGAAATGAAGTCAAATCTCTTCTATATTTCTGGATGTACCTTTTAGCATATTGAATGGCTACATGGACATTTGTAGGCTTGGCTATCCCAACTTTAGATGAGAGGTTTGGATCAAGACCCAAAATATATTTGTTCAGTTTGGGTGAATTGGAAATGCCTTCCACATACATGGAAAGGTTTAAGAACTGGTTGGAATACTCTCTCATGGTAGAACCCCTTTGCCTAAGATCATACCAGTTCCTTTCAAGCTTTTCCTTCTCCATGGGTGACACAAATACTTGAGTCATGAGCTGATTTGAAGTCCTCCCAATACTAAAAATTCTCCCCAATCTTGCTAACGTATCTTCACCATGTACGCACATATCCCTCTAGGTGTAGGGTTGCATAACAAATCTTTGCTTGATCACTGCTTGGGTAGAGGGCGAAATACATTTACAATTTATTGATCCATTCCTCAAGTTTGGTCGGTGAAGGGTTATCTTCTTTGAAATTGGATATGCTAATCTTGTCCTTGTATTTCTTGTCATAATGATAGTACTGCCCATTATGATTGGTATATCCAAAAGACTGCTACTTATTAAAATGATCACTCATTGCTTGTTGTCCATGATTAGGAGTAAATGAATGCTGCCCATTTCAATCATTTCCAAAAGTTTGAGGACCAAACAATGACTTCTCATGTGATTTTTGGTTATTAGTGGATATCCCATGTGGTAACCTATCATCATGATCTTTAGCATGTTGACCCCGCAAAACTATATGTATTTGGCGGGGCTTATACACAAGGTGGATTCCTTGTGCGAGAAGTTGACGAGGACACCTGTCCTTTTCGGGCATCAGGTTAATTTAATGTGCACGTGGGTGATTCCACAATGTGTGATTCCACATAATACATATTTAAATTAATGGACGTTTATGAGTTTAGAGTATACTCGTATTAGATTAAGGTTAGGATAGAGTTCTAACTTATTTAATTATTTTGTAGCTGAAGACTGCTAGGTATTCACTTTTGTGGGTTTTATCTTATTACGTTCTAACAACTTGGAATGCTTTAGTTGATGTGTAGAGTGATTATAGCAGCAGCTTTGGGTAGCATTGGGCATTAGCGTAAGTCTAAGCGTAAATTTCACAATTATAATTAGTTATCTTAAGTATAATATATAATATTATGTATTTATATGATATTATATTATTAAAGTTATTACTCTATTTGTAAGTTATAAGTTTAAACTTCTTTAGTAATAATTAGATCATTGTCCTTAGTACATTTACACTGGTAGCTCCACATTGAGCAGCTAAAAGCAATTGTGGACAATTGATTTCCTACCTCAAGGGTATGATGATAGGAGGCATATTCCATGGTGGATTCCGTGAGGTTTTTCGGTGAATTCCATGAAACTAGAGGCATATTCCACAGTGGATTTTGTGAGATTTTTCGGTAGATTCCATAAAACTATATGTATTTGCTAGGGCTTGTACACAAGGTGGATTCCTTGTGTGAGAAGTTGACGGGGACACTTGTCCTTTTTGGACGTCAGGTTAATTTGATGTGCACATGGGTGATTCCACAGCAGGCAATTTCAAAAATACATATTTAAATTAATGGACATTTATGAGTTTAGAGTGCACTCGTATGAAATTAAGATTAGGACAGAGTTCCAACCTATTTAATTATTTTGTAGTTGAAGACTGCTAGGTATTCACTTTTGTGGGTTTTATCTCATTATTTTCTAACAATTGTGAATGCTTCAGTTGATGTGTAGAGCAAGTAGCGGTGGCATTGGATAGCACTGGGCCTTAGCGTAAGTCCAAGCATAAATTTCATAATTATAATTAGTTATCCTAAGTATAATATATAACATTATGTATTTATATGATATTATATGATTAAAAGTATTACTCTATTTATAAGTTATAAGTTTAAACTTCTTTAGTATTAATTAGATCATTGTCCATAGTACTATTAACTTATCTATTTTTAGTATAGATTATTTTAGAATATGAGATTTAAGATATGCTTTTATTGAAATAAGCTTTCTTTATGGAATACCTTGCTATTTTCTTAATGTGGTTAAGTTTAGAAGGATTTTCTAGCTTTCTTTATAAAAGCAACAAGATCACGCGTAAAACATGAGAACATGGTGAAAATTGAGTTTTTTCGTTTCTCCCTCATTCGGAATCGGAATTCAGAGCTTCAAGAGTCGTTTTGGGAGTTTTGGTATGCTTCGGATGTGATGGTGATGTCAAAATGTCAAGATTGAGAGCATATAATTTTTTGCAATGACTGTAGCATGTTATAGGATATCTCTTGACTCTTAAAACTCTGTATTTTAATTGATATTTATACTTTCTTGTAATTATATGTAAGATATGATTACAAATATCCATATAAAACTATAATATATAATTAAGGATGGCAAACCATGGCTTTTATCATGGAGGAGGTTGGGCCTAATTGTGCATTTTTCTCGTCTTTCTCAATCTATTAAGTTATTCAAATCCTCTTATATATTATAATGTTGTTTATATTTAATAGTTGAGATGTTTGATTTGCTAGATTTGCCATGTGATTCGGCTTCATAATAGAGCTAATGTGAACCTCATATTGCCATGAGTAATAGGTACATCTTCAGCATGGGAAGGTGGATTGCTTTGCAATTTGTTACCCAAGTTACTGAATATTGTAACCAACTGTTCAAATTTGGCATCCAACATGTGGTTTTGCTGCTCCAAATGTGTAATAAGCTTGCCAAACGTGTCATCCATTGAATGGGTAAGTTGGATTAGACCGTCATTCATATTATCAACTTTCTTTGATAGCTGTTGGAAATCATTGAAGTCATGAGAAACATTTACCTCAATTTTAGGATTATTGTCATGAGGAACCCTTGGCCATTGGATCTCTTCATTAGCTGTACTATTGCCCACAAATTCATGTCCTTGATTTGTGGTCCTTATGGTAGGATTTTCTTTAGCATTGTAATCTTCTAAGCCCTCATTGATATGCTCCAATACTTGCTCCTTCTTCTTATTCCTTGCCATCATGAAAACTGTAGTCTGTCAAAGAATGGTCCATAAATAGAGCTATACTCCTCCGATCTAAGTTCTTGATAGCTCCAAACAAAGCTAATAACACGTAGATATACTATATTTACTAAGGTTACAAGTTTGGAAGAGGTATATGGTTGCTTCAAATCAAAACAATGTACCCTGTCAACCTGTCTAGGTACTATTGACAATGACTACCTGTTAACTAAGTGACCATACCTTTTGAACCGTTCATCCAACTGAGGTGCTCTATAGCTAGGATCAAAGCTAACTTCGTCCTCTACGGATAGAGTATAAGAACCAATTTTTCAAAATAAAAATTTTCACTCCTGTAATAACTGGTTCTTTAGGACTGTCCAAGATGAGACATCAACTTGTAGCCACTCATAAACTCACTGTTTGTGTAATATTTCCGCACAAAATATTAATGATCTTGGACCCTGCACATCTCGCGCAAAAGCTGTCCAAAGTAATCCCCCGCAACGATAAAAGTTGATGGGCTAAGTGCTCCGTCCGCATGCACTAGCAAACTCTAGCCCGCATTGTGCATAAGAGGCCGTGGCTCAAAAGCCGTAGTTCCAAGTAGGAACACCCTTCACGGGAAAAGAAAATGGATAAATTTTTGGCAATTTTTTTAATATTAAAACTCCCCTCCCCTTCAGCTATTGCATGGTGGGGGAGAGGGAGTGTGAGAGGAGTGGGTGTGGAGTAGGAGAGCATGGGGGAGGGAGGAGGCATGCACCGCCACTTGTGTGGCTACCCTCCCCCCCCTTAGACCTATAAGAACCCCCCCAAGCTAGAGGGGAGGGAGGAGGAGGGGGATTGGAGTGCGCCGTGCTGCCCACCAGAGAGCTACCGCCGCCATATTGCCACCACACACTGCTGCCGCCAGGCCGCTGCTGCCATCATGGTCATCATCATCATCACCATCATTATCATCATCATCTTCGTCCTCGTCGTCATTTTCATCCTCCCAATCATTCATCCACGTCATCTGTCATCAGTAAACAAAAGCATGGAAGCTTCTATTAGAAGCTTTCATTAAGGCTTCCATAAGCTTTGTTTACACGTGCCTTCCCCGGTTTTTCTTAAAACCGTATCTGCAAGGGCCGTGTCCTACGCGGAAGAAAAGATCTCAGTTAGAGAGGATCCGATATGCGAAAGTGACCCAAGGGTGAGTTGCTGAAATGAAATTACTGCGTCAATGGCTCCTAAACAAAAGGCGAGAGGAGCATATGTGGGAGCTTCCACCCCGAGTACGTGTGTGGACAACACACAGAATTTTAATGCCCAGGTTTCGATAAATTTCTTGCATGAAAAGGATGCATTTAAGCATGTTTAATTCTCATAGGCAAGTTTAAATACATTGGGAAATTCATTTGCTCACCCGATTTACAAGATTTAGTTGCATGTTGTGCATTTGAAATTGCTTGCTTTTTCTGTGGTCAAGTTGCAATCCTGAACGCATGATGCATAAGTAAATAGACGGAATTGTGCAAAGGCATCTTTGTTGCATCACGAAAAGAACAGCGCATAATGCACTTAGGTATTGATTTCCTAGTTGCGACTCATGTATGAGATAATCTTAGGCCCCCATTGAATGATGTCCAAATAGTCGCAATGCATAAAAAGGAATTATGAACTTTTCAATGAAAATGGTTATATTTTAGGTCGGGTTAAGTGCTAAAGGAGGGATTAATTTAATGATGGACTCATGGTATTCGCTCATGCATGGAGTCCTTTATCAACATTGAATGCATCTTCAAAAAAAATATTAGAGCTTTGACTTCGTTGCATCAATGTAGGGTTCATATGAGTTAGCTCTGAATGTCAATCACTATAGTTTAGGGCAAGGAAAAGAATGATCTCTAAGTTACATAAAAGTAGGAGGTCTATGGTTTGAAGTTGCATACTCACATGGAATGATGCATCTCAGTTACTTACATCTTTTAAAAGAAAGTACTTGCAAATTTAGAAGAGTGTATTTGCATCTTTAATAGAAAGATCATCTTAAATCGTGGGTTGGTTAGAGCAACTAAGTAATCCACGTGAAAATCATAAAGGTACAATTATATTGCAAATAACGATCACCTCAAAGTGCTAGGTAGGGTTAAGTTACGTTAAAATTCTGCCTAGTATCGCACTTGGGTTGCTGGCTTAATATTTCCAATCCCAAAGATCCTACCCACATTCACAGAATGTTAGGGTTATCAAGACGTCCATGCAAGAATGATCTAGGGTTCTCACCCAAGTGATCGGATGACCAAATGCTAGACTTCCACAATGGAAAGTAGGAACCCTAGGGCTAAAGCGTTATCGGCCTAGTAAGGTTAGGGGTTGGATTGGGTCAAGAGAACTTTCAAACCCATTATTCTTGATAAATAAATACCACACGAAGAAATATTTAAACCCCACAAGTTGGTATTGACACCTATCTTGTGCAACAAGTTGCAACGTCACATAGTTTTGTGCCTAAATCAAAATAGTATTGCCACTCCTTAGAAAAAGGTTGGCAAGTTCTAAGTACAAGTCTAATTTTCTAGAGGATGAATAGTCACCCTGCTACATCACCCTTCCTTGGAGCTGATTTGCCAAGTTAGGGTAATGACGAATTGCCTAGCAAGCAATTGACCAATCAAGTGAGGACAACGGGGTTGTTGAGGAATTATTGACCGTAATATATGGAAACTTAAAGTAGTGACAATTTGGGTTAAGAAGGGTATAAACCCTAACCCAAGGTTAAAGGGTAAACAAGCAACTCAGCTTATGAAACCCTTGGGATCTTGCCAAGTCGCAATTGATCCCGGATCGAATGCTGGATGTATTTGGAGAGAAGGATTCATACCTTAGTAGTTGGCCATATAAGCGACCATTGGAGTGCTTGTGTTTGTACACTTAGGAGCACTTTTTGTACTTCTTTGCTAAAGGAACTAATGCTGGAAAATAACTAATGCTTCAGGTTGAAAATTTGGAGGGAGAGGTAGCATCAGTTACCCCCGACTGTCTGCTTGACCCTATCCAAGGGGGTTGTTAGCCGCACCGGGTATGTGGACTGAACTTGCCGCGAGAGGTCTCTCCATGGGTGCTACTTGGAGCAGGAGGATGCTTGGGTGCCAGGGGGACTCTGGCCGTAAATCCCTTGCCTCCGGATCCTGCACAAGAGGCCGATGTGACTCTAGATGGGATCTCGAGGCCCGCATACTAGTCTACGGCAGAACTTGGAATAACGATCCCTGAGGATTGCTGGAATAGCCTTTGGGTGGATTAGCCTTCGGGTTGGATTATTTGATGTATTCCAAAGGCTGATAAATAATGATCAAATGTTGAAAAGGAACTTGCTTGCCATTGTTTTTCTCTATCAGTGCCTAAGTTACGTGAAGGAACCAGTGTTTAATTAGTTAATTAAGGAAGCTGTTTTTGTTTGTCAAACTAAATGTGATAGGAAATTAGATAACTAAAGCAACCTGAGGAAAGTGTGATGGATGTGACCCTGGGTTCGTCCTATGGAAGGGTGGTCTCGATTGACTGGGACCGTTTCTCAAAGGAAATTGGTAGTGAGAGTTGACCTAGAATCTATAGTGTTAGAGTCCCGATTTATGCTGTTTTAGGGGAACAGAATGGGACTATGCCTTACGGACAGAGAGGTCGAGCTTCGAATCCCTCTCGTTTCCCATTCTCCTTGAACCAAGTGTAGTATAAATTCTCTTTGACCCTGATGTTTCTATGTAAAGTAGTTCATTTGGGGCTCGATGCTAGCCTTCTAGGAATTTGACCATTAGGAAAACCTTGATTCAGGTCGGTCCTAAATGGAAATGGCCGGAATGCTTCTGCTTCGTGGTAGACTTGGGAAGACCTAGATTGAAAACCCCGTGACATTCCTTGGGAGTGCTAGGCGGTGCTTTCTAGACTCTCTTCTTGATGGGCTGCTAAGACGTGTCATGCAAGTGGATAGGGGGATACGTTACAGTTGGTATTAGAGCTGGTATTAGAGACAACCAATGAGGATCTAATATTTACAAGGAAACTTAATGAGGGGGAGTAGAGAAAATGTTGCTGTTAAGAACATTTCCTTACTTATTTATCGATGCTAGCTTGCAGAGTCGTGAAGCATGGAACAAATTTTTGGTGTTCCAGGTTATGTTTATGACTGCAATGAGTGTTTCGGATTATCGACAGAGGCTAGGTATGATGAATATCCTAGACTGCATCTACAATCCTTCATCCCTGTAAGTGGAACGGAGATGGATGGGTGATTCAGGAATTTATTACATAACTGCCCACCGACTTGCATACCTTCGGACCAACTTGAAGAGAATCAAGTGGATGGAGGATTTAAAGATCGTGAAGTTGTTCATCTTTGTCGAGGCTCACGCAAACGCAACCCTACATGTCGGCGGTCAAAAGGTCAAGCAGAACAAGTATGTGTAGGAGGAAGTGACTCAAATAATCCCTGCCGACAAAATCAAGGTGTTGGGACGTTATGAGAAGAATGGGTATCAAAGGAAGGGATACCCTAAGCTTCCTATGACCTATCAATTCCTGAAAATCCATGACCCCAATCCATATTATTACTCAGTTCCTGTAGCTGAATGTAACACAATCTTATTCTCCCCAAATTAAAGTATCAGCTTGTTCTACCTTCCCTGTAACGTGTCCCACTGTCCATTGCAGGACACATCTTAGCAGCCCATCGGGAAGAGAGTCTAGAAAGCGCCGCCCGGCACTCCCATGAAATGTCACAGGGTTTGCCATCTAAGCCTTCCCAAGTCTACCACGAAGCGGAAGCATTCCGGCCGTTCCCACTTAGGATCGACCTGAATCATGGTTTTCCTAATGGTCAAGTTCCTAGAAAGTAGCTAGCGTCGAGTCCCATGCGAACTACTTTACGGAAAAATGTCAAGGTCGAAGCAGATTTATACTACACTTGGTTCAAGGAGAATGGGAAACGAGAGGGATGTGAAGCTTGACCTCTCTGCCCATAAGGCATAGTCCCATTCCGTTCCCCTAAAACAACATAAATCGGGATTCTAACTTTCTAGATTCTAGGTCACTTTTACCTCACTGTCAATTCTGTTGAGAAAAGTTCCTGGCCAACAGGGACCACCCTTTCGTAGGACGGACCCATGGTCACATCCACCGCACTTTCCTCAGGGTTGCCTTAGTTGTCTAATTACCTACCACATTTAGTTTGACAAGCAAAAATAGCTTCCTGAATTAGCCAATTATTCATCGGTTTCTTCACGTAACTTAGGCACTGACATAGAAAAACAATGTCAAACAAGTTCCTTTTCAACATTTGATCTTATTTATCAGTCTTTGGAATACATCATATAATCCAGCCCGAAGGCTATTCCATAATATGCCCGAAGGCAATTCCAGCAATCCTCAGGGATCGCTATTCCAAGTTTCTGCCTGTAGACTAGTATGCGGGCCTCGAGATCCAATCTTGAGTCACATCGGCCTCTTGTGCAGGACCCGGAGACAAGGGATTTACGGCCAGAGCCCCCCTAGCACCCAAGCATCCTCTTGCTCCAAGTAGCACCCACGGAGTGATCTCTCGTGGCAGGTTCGGTCCACGTACCTGACATGGCTAACAACCTCCTTGGATAGGGTCAGGCAGTCAGTCGGGAGTAACTGATGCTGCCTCTCCCTCCAAGCTTTCAACCTAAAGCATTATTTATTTTTCTAGCTTTAGTTCCTTGAGCAAATAAGCACAAACAGTTCTCCTAACTGTATAAACACAATCAATCCAGTGGTCGTTTGTTTGGCCAACTGCTAAGGTGTGAATACTTCTCTCCGAATGAATCCAGCATTCGATCCGAGATCAATTGTGACTTGGCAAGATCCCCAAGGGTTTTGTAAGCTGGTTGCTAGTTTACCCTTTTTCCTTGGGCTAGGGTTTATACCCTATTAACCCAAATTAACAAACACCTTAGGTTCCTTATATTAAGGTCAATAAATCTTGATTGGTCAATTTCTTGCTAGGCAATACATGACTTCCTTAACTTGGCAAAATCAGCCCAAAGTAGGGTGGTGTAGCAGGCTGACTACTCTTCCTCTTGCAAATTGGACTTGTACTTAGAACTTGCCAACCCTTGTTCTAAGGAGTGGCAATACTTGAGAGCGGAGTTTTGAGCCCAGGATGTGCCTGAAATTTTTTGAAAAATCCGAAATTTAGGGAAAAAATATTCAACATCGAAGGCGGCGGCTGCATCTAGGACAATTTTAAGCACCAAGTGAAAGACGACTTTTAAAAGGCACACGAGCGACACTTGTGGATTTTTGATAATTTTTTCGACTGTCGTACGGTTTGCCAAGAGCTGCCAGTCAGTGCGGGATGTCGAGATGGACGCATAGGATTTTTGAGAGGTTGAAACGGAGCTCGGACGAGGAAGAGGCCAAAAATTGGCCAAGATTTGAAAAGGTGGATCAAAACTTGGACCAAAGCGGGGTGCCCTTTGGGGATTTTAACCCCCCCACCCCCCTTCATTTTTTATGAAAAAACCGTCAGCATGGAGTGAAGTAGGCGCCGATTTTTTTGCCCCCCTCTCATGGAACATGTTTCCGGGCTGAAAGCAACCCACGAATTAGACATTGGGTATCAACTTCTCCCTCTTGGCTGATTCTATCATCGGTCTTCGAGCGAGATATGGCTGTCTGGATGAAGAGACCAGAATCTAGTCTTTCTCTCTCCTCCCTCTCTCTCTTCCCTATGGGTTGTTCATGTGCACCATCTTGAAGGAGTAACCAAGAGGGAGAATGAAGGAAATGGTCATGGAAATTGATGGAGATGCTGAAGATTGAAGTGTAGCATTGGATTGAGAGCAATGGAGGCTCCATCTGCTGGTTATGCAGTCATTCAAGGTGTCTCGGGTTACGTAAAAACACGGTATGACCAGTTTTATGAAGAAAATGAAGGATTTTTGATAGTTGATGATGATAATTATGTTCTTATTGGATGAAAATTTGTTAGAGTGCTGGTTGCATTATAATTAATTGTTGTGTATCATAAAATCTTAATTTTGCAATGATTTACATGCTCTATTTAATTCACGTAAACCCAAAATGCGATTTTTAAGCGGTAAAATGGTAGTTTTTTCGTTTTTTCGGGTGGGTGAAAGGTGTTCCCATGGGGGGAAATGGAAGATAAATTGAATGTTAGTATGTTGAAGTGATTGGAACAAAGTAGTTTTTTCATTTTTTTGGGTGGGTGAAAGGTGTTCCCATGGGGGAAAATGGAAGATAAATTGAATGTTAGTATGTTGAAGTGATTGGAACAAGGAAAACTATAAAATAGCATATTTTATTGCCAAATAAATCAAGAAAATAGGAAAAATAAGGGAAAAAATAGAAATACGTCTTACAAAAATAAGGAAAAATATAATGATTGTTTTTTGTGGATGTATGGTAGTGACAAATCATGAGGTTTAGCCTCAATTTGCCCTATCTCCTTGTCAAAGTTTGTGATTTATCGCTTTTTATATATCAAAATATGACAAAATGAACCTCTACACCTATGCAACGAAAGCAATACCTAAACGTAGGGGGTTGGGATGTTTGAATGGTGTGATTTGCGTGCTGATTGTTGCTAATTTTTTGATGCACATCATGACATATAGTTCGTTGTATTTTAATTAAGAGGATAGTAGCACGAGTGTTGTCTCAGTGCTATCCTTACATCGCCGCAATGCGTTAGTGAATAAGCATTGGAAAGCCTGGTTGTGCACAACACGTTTTTCATTGAAAATTATGTTTGAGCACTTTACGATCATTCACTTTGCATGTGCATGTCAACCATGGTATCAGGAAAAAGACTGGATGCATAGCACATGTTTTCAATGACAATGACCTACGCTTGAGTGTGGAAAGACATCCTAAGCCGTAGGATAGACGTTCATTTCTTGGGGGATTATTTGGAAAGGACACATGGTATCTCCTGGAGTACTTGAGAAATGAAAGAGTGAAGTTTGTTCGTTTGTTTTATATGTTGAGTAGTGCATCAAGGGGCCAATCCCTGCGATGTAGGAGAGATGGAGTGGGGCCGCGATGTTTCCACCGAGAGGTTGCCTCCCATGTATGTGATTATTGTGGTATTTATTGCCAATGTGTATGGGTTCTCCCTTTGAGGAGTTTATAGAAAGGGAAATGTTGGACTATAAAACTATAAATGCATAGATTGGGCTTTAGGACAGTTTGTCCTTTAGCAGCAGATAGGCCCTCCTGGCCCGCGAAGCCGTGAGGGTGCGTTTGTCTGTCATGAGCATGAGGTCTGGCTATAGTGGCGACCCATTTGATGTCCCATCAGTGGTGCGTTTTCCGGGAGCTGCCAACAAGTGGTGGTTCTCGAATCTAGGGTTGTTAGGGACCAAAAAGTTGGTTTATGTCCTCTGACAAGGACCGTGAAGCTAAAATACAAAAAGCAGAACATGCTGAGAGGGCTAGACGGCGGTTGGAGATTGTAAGTTGCTATACTCCTCAAAGGAGTAGCCCAATACGCATAAGAGGCAGTGGTCTTAGTAACCCAACTGCTGCACATAGTCCTTTAGGTGCAGGAGGAAGTGCAAGTTCTTCCTCTCTTCCACCAAGTCAACCCACTTCAAGTGGGAGTGTGATCCTATCAGTCCAAACTCCTATTGTCAATCCGATTGTCGTCATGGCACAACCCATTGCAATTCCTACAGGGACGCTGGATCTGCCAGCTTTAGGAGTTCTGTTGCCCATTTTTAATGGATTAGCCAAAGAAGATGCGGAGTTTCACATTTGTGAATTCTAAAGATTAATGTTTAATTACCGTATCCAAGATGAGGGACATCTTATGATGTTCTTTAACATGACATTAAAAGGAAGGGTTGCAGTATGGTATCATAGCACATAGAGACAGAAACCATAACTACAATCGACCAATTTTATGCAGATTTTCGAGGAGAATATGCCTCTAAAAGAGGTGGCCAATACCGGTTGCGTGTTTTGAATGTAACACACCAAGACCCCCATGAGAATGTGAAAGCCTATGCCAAGAAGCTTAAGGAAGTGTTTCGTAAGTTACAAACTTACATTCCTATTTCGCCGGCTGCCCAATTGCAATACTTCTTGCATGGATTGGATTTGAATATTCAGGTACAATTGAGCATTGTGGCTTTGGCTGATATAGACATCGCCATCACACGGGCAGAAGGAGTAGAGTGACGATTACAAACGGCCTACTCCTCTCGAATAAATCTTAATGTGGGTTTAGTACCTAGAGGCAATTTACCATCGATGAATGGAAGTCAAGGGATGTCTATGAATAACCCTAATGGGAGAGGAAGCATGGTTCAAAATATACCTTTGTTGCCAACTCCTCCCAATGTGACTATGCCTATGGCTAGTCAGTTGGCTCCACCAAATGTTGGAGGCCAAGTTTCGAACCCTAATGTTGTTCCTGTGAGGCAACAACCAATGCCCAATCAAATTGTTAGGCCAATGGAATGACGGATAGACAATCAAGGCTATGAGTCGAGTGCCTCTAATGTCCTTGGTGAAGTTAAGGATATAATGAAGTACTACACTAACATGATTTCTGAACAATATTGGCAAATAGCTGTTGACGTAAATTTTCTGAAGAAGCAGCACAATTTGATAGGGAGTCGACGCCCTGAAGAGGGTGGTCCCTCAAGATTCAGTTGTAAGTGGTGTAGCGGACAACATTTCCCTAGAAACTATCCAAATGTTAAATGTGATATTTGTGGGAAGTCAGACCACTTAACCGCTACCTGTTGGAGTAAGATTAGTTCCCTCCAACAAGGGAGTAAACAGCCAGGTCCAGTTAATCATAGAGCACAAGGTAATAACCTCCAGCAAAACGATGGACCAAGACAAATATTGCAAAGGGGAAAGACCACTATAGAAGAGTTGCCACAAGGCAATGGAGTCAGCCTTATCGAGGCTGTATGCGTCAATGGCGCTGAAACCTCTAACCTACGAGCCGTGACAAGAGGCCAAAAGGCTAAAGAGGTTGGTAAAGATAATGCAAAACCGGTTGAGGGAAACCTTAAGCAAGGGGATAAGGGGACACAAGTCTTGAATCCTGGTGTGGAAGGTGGACCTCTAAGGCCTATTGACAAAAAAGTCAATCCTAAGAAGGATGAGGAAGTGCCATGAAAGAAGGCAAGAGCTAAAAAAGAAACACCAAAGTCGGTCCCGAGACCAAAAGAAAGGATGGTTTGGCGAGAAATAGAGCTTTGGCTACCTATCATGATTTTGATTTAGCAAGTTCTCTTTATGAAGTCAAACTATATATAAACCTCTTACACTTGATTAAATTATCTCCAGGAGTACGCAAGGAATTCAAGAAGATCTTGTATATTGGGTATATTGTAGAACCTTTGGGCATAGCACGAGTAGGGGAAGATTGGTTTGTTCATGCTGAAAAGAATTTCCCTAGGGTTTCAGCATACGTGGATGGAATATTAGTGGAGCATGATATTGTAGACACTAGATCCTCCGTCAATATCATGAGTTCAAAGTTGATGGAGAGGTTGGGTCTATGCATCCAAAAAGATGGCTCCACCCTTCTTAGAATGGCTAATGATAGTTTAAGGCAACTGAAAGGTTGCGTTACTAAAGTCCATGTTATAGTTGCAAGTGTAGAATGCTTCTTGGACTTTAGGGTAATAAGATTTGCAAGATGTCCTAGCTATCGAGTCTTTCTAGGTAGGCCTTGGATCTTACGAACAGATTGTCAAGTCGATATACCCGTCGGTCGAGTGGTTCTAGGTAGAGATGCTAATCAAGTAATAGTCGATGCTTACCCTGAGTCTCCTCAGAGTGAGAGAGCTCCTTTATCCTCTACTAATTTAGAAACAACAGATGATCCATCTGGTAGTGAGACATCATCCAATGATGAATCTAAAGTGGGGTCCACTATAGAGAATATTTATCAGATAACTCTAAATGAGTCGATAGAGTCGCAAGATAGGATAAGAGACGCGGATGTGATTGAGTTGGACCTTGACACGTCGAATGATTTGCAGCCAATTAAATTAGGTTCCATGCTCAGTTCAGCAGAAAGGGAGGACTATGTGTCCTTGATTCAAGAATTCTGCGACATCTTTGCTTGGAGTTATGACAAACTGAGAGGCATTCCTCCCAGCCTGGCTATTCATACTATTCCTGTAAAAGAAGGCAGTCGTCCTGTGCATTAGAAAGTAAGGCGTATACCTTTTGAATTGAGGGACAGGCTGTTTGAGGAGTTACATAAGTTATGGAAAGCTGGTTTAATCTTCCCTGTATAGCACACAGAATGGTGTTCACCAGTTGTTATTAGGAAGAAGAAAAACAACTAGATCCAACTATGTGTAGATTTTAGAGAGATGAATAAGCAAACAGTTAAGGATTACTACCCGTTTCCATTTATTGACCAGATTTTGGATCAATTAGCGGGTAGGGAAATATATTCGTTTATGGATTGCTTTGCAGGATACAACCAGATGGCAATTGCAGAAGAGGACAAGTTGAAAAAAACATTCATCTCTGTTTTTGGTACTTTTGCGTACCATGTGATGGCCTTTGGTTTGTGCAATGCACGTGGATCATGGCAACGAACAGTAGACAAGACCTTTGGTGACATCTCCCCAGATGAATTGAAAGTATTTATCGATGACCTAGGGGTAGCCACTATAAGGAGAAGGATGTTGATTATCTTAAGAAAGTGCTTTGAGTGCTACAGACAATTTTGTATCGCTCTTAACCCACGGAAGTGTGTCTTTGGAGTGCCTTACGGGCTATTGCTAGGCCATGTGGTCAGCTCAGTAGGGATCGCAACTGACCCTGAAAAGATCAAGGTTATAGTCGCTATGAGTCCACCACACACTCGGAAAGAGGTACATAGCTTTCTGTCATTGGTAGGGTACTATCGGAGGTTTATAAATGCCTTGGCAGAAAGGACGTTGCCATTAACGAACTTATTATCCTTTAGCTGTCTATTTGTATGGAGCGACCCTTGTAAGGTAGCTTTCGAGGATGTGCAACATGTTGAGAAACACAAGAACTAGAGCATGGCAAAAGCTATGGAGGTTGGAAGGTAGAGATAAACCTCATGATGACATAGACAAAGAAGACAAGACTGTTACACAAGTGAATTAGGTTTCAAGATTGAGACTTAAACTCATAAACACATTCTTGTGTATTAGACAGACAATGACAATGACACTAACTGAAAGAGGAAAGCATCATGATATTGTATTCATCTCATATGAAAGTGACATCCAAGTACAATGTTATATAGAACTAGGTAGTAGCATTCTGCACCACTGTGCTTATGGGATTCAGGACCTCATCCTAGACTGCTTGCTTTCCCAGGGCCTACTGCTCCATACAAAGAGGCATACAAGTGGATGTGATTGCTAGATTCTCAACACCCCTCCTCAATCACAACCAGGAAGGCACAAAGTGTGTAGAGGCTTTAGTGAGAGCAACACCTGCAAAGTGTGGGCATACCACAAACATGGCAAAACACTAGATGCTGTTGTAGAAAAGGCTAAGTGTGGGTACCACAAACATGGTGGACATCCAGAGGCTGTAACAGGGGCCTCACAAAGTGTACAGAGACTGTAATGCCAGGTTACATGAGGAGTTTACAAGCTTATGGTAGGAGCATCAATGGCAAGTACATACAATAAAAAATCTAGTAAAAATTTAGGTCAAGGACCGGCAAGCCCTTGTGGTTTTCTATATTTTTAGGTATGGCATTATGAGCATAACAAAACTTCTTGTCCTTCTTCATCTTGATGTAGGTCTTCTTGTCGGTGTAGTCCAGCTTGCTCTTTTTGATTTTGTACTTGTTATTTACTTTGCTTGCAGCTTCAGTCTTCATATCCACATCCATGTCCATGTCCCCCTCAAGCAAAGATACCGTCATTTTTGAGGCAACGGAAATGTCTTCAAAATATTGCATTATCCCAAAGGTGGTAGACATGTCTTCAAGTTCTTCAATTGAGCTCATTGATTGTACTTTAATGTAAGCAGTTCCATGTCTCTTTGCAAGTAGAATAGAAACATCTTCTATGTAGTACCAGTGAGCAACAAGTGTATTTATGTCACTCCTGATAAGAAGAATCCACTTAAAAATCTTCATGTTTGGAAAATGCATCAGCATCAAATGAGTGAGATTAGACCTCTAATGAGTTGATTTTTGAATGTGCTAAAAACCACAAGTGCCAAGAAGCACAGAATTAGTATCAAGAGATACTATGCTTGAACTTCAAGTGGGTTGCCTGATCTTCAAGCATGTGCTCCAAATCTTCTTCTTCAGATGTGAGTAACAAATGCTTTAGTTGATTGAGAAGAAGCAAGAGCTTAAAGTGAAGGAAGAATCTTGAGTTAAAGTGGCTTGGTCTTCTCTTGATGCTTATTGTTGAATGCTTGGTCTTCCAATCTTCAAAAAATATCCAAAGATCTCCAAGAACTTCCCCTCCTTGATGTGTGGCACTGACTAAATCAGTGAATCTGGATGTCAATAAGGTGATCCAAGTAGCATGACTGAGAAAAGGAAGTGGTTTTATGAGTTTGAAGCTCAAAGGCTATGGAGTCCCTATTTAGGGTTTTGACAAACCAGCTCGTGCAGACAATCAGCAGAGCAAATCGAACCAATACTCAGTGGGGAGAGAGCTTATGAGCCATCCTTGAATTTCCCTATGGTCACAGGGGAGATCGCAGTCTGTGCGTGTAAGGACAGCAGTACGACCTGATACAGGCACAGAATTTCCAGCGAGTTCAAATTCACACAATGCTAGGCTGAATGATGAGCAATGTTGGACTGTGATGTATCAGGGAGCTTCGCCACGAGTAGAAGAATGTTTCTCCAGAAGGAATCGAGGGCTAAGATGGCTTGTAGAGTAAGATCTAGAAGCTCCAAGTGCTGTATGTCCTGTCTGGCTATGGCTGCCAAACAGTGGCTATGGGATTCAAGTGAGAGATTGGAGTCATACACTCACACTGAGTTGGATGTGAGTTGGATAGAGGTTGAGAGGAACAAGAGAGGCTGGAGAAGCAATGCCATGCCCAACTAGCTCTGATACCATGTTGAGAAACACGAGATCTAGAGCATGGCAAAAGCTATGGAGGTTGGAAGGTAGAGATAAACCTCATGATGACATAGACAAAGAAGACAAGATTGTTACAAAAGTGAATTAGGTTTCAAGATTGAGACTTGAAGTCATAAACACATTCTTGTGTATTAGACAGACAATGACAATGACACTAACTGAAAGAGGAAAGCATCATGATATTGTATTCATCTCATATGAAAGTGACATCCAAGTACAATGTTATATAGAACTAGGTAGTAGCATTTTGCACCACTGTGCTTATGGGATTCAGGACCTTATCCTAGACTGCTTGCTTCCCTTGCCTACTGCTCCATACAAAGAGGCATACAAGTGGATGTGATTGCTAGATTCTCAACACAACATGAGCTAGTAAAAGCACCGGTTTTAAAAGCACCTAAAAGAGGCGAGGTATTTTACATATTTTCAGCAGCCACCATCCATAGTATCAGCTCCTGTTTAGCCCAAATCTGGGAGGAAAAGTGGTATCACCCGATAGCTTTTGCTAGTCGAAAATTGGGCATATTAGAAATTAACTACACCTACATGGAAAAGTTGTGCCTTGCGATGGTCTTTGCGAATAAAAAATTTAGGCACTACATCCTCTATGAGAAGGTAGTTTTTTATACGAAGGCGGAAGGGCTTAGATTTCTTATGAATAAGCTACAACCATCTGATCGTTTGGCCAAGTGTTTAATTACCTTGCAGGAGCTCGATTATGAGATTAAGAGTAAGACATCGAGGTTGCAGGGGATTGTGGAATGCCTCATGGATTTCAGGGAGCCGAAAGAGACTTTGGCTGAAGGAAGTGATATTGAAGAAATGTTTAAAATTGATATAGCTTCTATCCCATCTTGGTATGCTGCTATCACGCATTATCTATCAATGGGAGAGACTGGAGTTGGTTTATCAAAATCAGAAAAGAGGAAAATTAGACAACAGGAAGTCTTCCTTGATCGTAGGAACACTATATCGACAGGGTGTTGATGATATCTATCACTGATATGTGATGCTGATGAGGTTGCTTTCATCTTGGAATAGTGTCATGACTCTGCATGTGGCGGGCACTTCACTGGATGGTTGACAGCACAGAAAGCTTTAAGAGCTAGATATTGATGGCCGTCCATCTTCCAAGTTTCCTTTGAGTACGTTAAGAGATGCTATACCTATCAAAGACATGACAGCAGAGATAATAGGAAGCACCCACTTATGCCTATCATGGCTATCCTTCCATTTGAGAAGTGGGGTATTGACTTTGTGGGTCCTATCACCCTGTCGTCTACTACCCAGAAGAGGTACATTATAGTAGCAACTCATTATTTTACAAAATGGTTAGAAGCGCGGGTGACGAGGTAGGACAATGCAAAAGAGACTGCAAGTTTTCTTTTAGAGCAGATTATCTACCGTTTTGGTCCACCGAAGGAACTAGTGTCGGACCGTGGAACCCACTTTTTGAATAAACTGATCAAAAGCCTGATTGAAGCTTGACAAATCAAGCACAACAAAACAACCTCCTATAATCCGAAAGAAAATGGGCAAGTTGAAAGTACTTATAAGCAGCTTGTGGGTATCTTGTCTAAAATAGTCTTTGAGAAGAAACGAGACTAGGACAGGAAATTGTATGTGGCTGTATGGGCGTACCATACAATGTTCAAGTGAGCTACCGGCCATACTCCATTTAAATTAGTTTATGGGGAAGAGTGTGTGTTACCCCTCGAAATCGAGTTGCCAACCATATGGTTTGCAATTAAACACTCTTTGGAAGAGGAGGATGCACTCTTTGAACGTTTCACGACCATAGCCCACCTGGATGAACTGAAATTGTAGAGCTTATTACACCAAGAGGTAGCTAAATGTTGGATGAAGCAGCTGCACGACCCTAAAGCAAAGAACTATACCTTAAAAAAAGGGCAATTAGTTCTGTACTACGATGCATGTAGGGAGCTGTTTCCAGGGAAGCTGGAACCTAGATGGGATGGCCCCTATAAGATTGTTAGGATAGGGAAAAATAGGTCTAGGGCTCTACTACCTGATCTGCAGGGAGTAGAATTTAAAAATAAGGTTAATCTTAATAAGATTAAACCTTATTATTTCTAAGTATGCTAACACATAGAAATGCATTGCAGGTCCATGCTGGGGCTGATTTGAGACCTGCAGAAGAGCTTAAAGCTGGTTGATGGGGCGGTTAATTCCTTATTTGGAGCACCCATATCTAGAGTAGAGATACCATCAGGGGAAACTTATCTGGTGGAGCAAAGGATACAAAGTGATTGAGCAAGAAGATGAAACCTTTGTGTGGGAGATCAAAGTCTTCTGCCATCACTGCTTACGAATGTTGACAAGTATGCCTGTTGAGTTTAATGAAGAAGGTGGGATGGAGCCATCAGTTCATCCTCTAAATATGCTAAATTTTGACTATCATAATTACAAATAGAGGAGTTCCTGATGGCAGGCTGTGTAAACCCATTGTGGACGTACACATTATATTTTGACAGAGCATACAGGGGCCCTAATAAAAAAGGGAGTGTTGGAGTAGTAATCCGAGATCCCCGACGTAGAGTTATGATGAAGTTAGCTGCTTATCTCGGGGTAGGATTCACTAACAACATGGCAGAGTATAAAGCCTTGATTATGGGACTGCAGATTGCCAAACAAGGTGGTATTCGACGATTGTTAGTGAAAGGGGATTCCCAGTTGATCTTGAATCAGCTAGATGGGACGTACACAGTGTGGAATCCCATCCTTTGTATGTATCATCGAACTACCATGACCCTACTTGAGGAGTTTGAGAGAGTGTCTCTTCAACTGATTCCGCGTTACTCGAATCAGTTTGCGGACTCACTGGCAAATCTTGCTTATGAAGAAGACCTTTTCTTCAACTGTGGTCCTAGTTTGGATATTGCTATCAATAATGAGATAGAACTCGGTCGCTTGTGGGGAATGTTATCAGAGCATACAATATATGGAAAGCGATGGTTGATATGGGTGATGCAAAGAGTCGCTAAGACCCATTTACCGTTGTTATCCTAGACCCATAGGCTGATTAGACAACATGTTATGTGTACGTCTCTTGCTATATATGTAGAAGGGATGGGTCATAGCCTTATGCATTTAGTTTAGGGCTGTGAGCCCTATTTTTTCTCCTTGGAAAGGAGCATATTATTGTATATCTATACTATTTCGAGGAGGGATGTGTAGGTGCTATTCTATTTTATTTCATTAGGCCAACAGGGCCGATTAGTTTTTGTAGAGAAATGTGTTATTTCATTAGGCCAAGAGGGACAATCGTCTATTTATTAAAGGTGCGGTTGATGGTTTCTTATTTTAGTCTTGTGCTAGACAGGTTCAAAGAAGAGCTTGGAAGGAGCCTATGTCGCACGGAGACTTATCGTGGCCCTATCCAGGTGATATCTCTCCTTTACGAGTACCGTGGTTTTCTTTTCTTTTCTATTCTTATAGGGGTTAGAACCCCTTTTTACACACCTTTGTATATATTTATTTTCTTCGAGATATTCAGGGTTTTTTTTCCTCTCTTTCATCATCATTGGTTTTCTTCCGCAGGCTTCTCTAACTGCCTCACAACTAACAAGAACTCCTAGAATGGCTACCTAGTAGGCTAGCAGAACAGGGTCACTAGGACTCTTTCTAAAACAGGTCTTTCGATGCCTAGCAATGTCTTCACAGGAGGCAACAACTACTCAGACCTCCCTCATATATACCTAACCTACACCTGGGGCTTCATGCCTTGGACTCTAGTCCCCAATCAAGAAAAGAAAATCCCCTATAAGTACACAGACACATAGGAAAATTTATAAGCAGTTGATCATCGCCTTGCGAAGGCCTGGTAGGTTCCTGGGGACGAGACAAGACTCGGGGCTGATGCCTTGTCTTCCTAGGGGTGGCGTCTCGCTGGAAAAGAAGAAAGTAAGAACAGTTGGAGCGAAAATAAAAGTAAGCATCAAAAAAGGATTAAGTGTCGCCTCGCGAGCGCTTGGTAGGTTCTTGGGTACCAAGATAGGACCTAAGGCCAATGCCCTGTTCTCCTTGGGTCACTACGCTTAGCTCCCTCCTTTTTACATGCCCGAGTATGAAAAAATAAAGCCCCTAAAAGAAGAAATGTGCTAAAAAGACAATACTTCTTGATCAAGCTATAGGAGCCCTTGCCTAGTAGGAGCTCTTGGTTGTGTTATCCTTAGTTAGGAAGGTAGTTCAGACCACCACTTAGGGCGACCTCTTTGATAGTTCTCTTTTAGTTTGGCCCTGTTGGAGCAGTCGGTTAGTGACTAGCTTTGGACCTTCTATCAGATTAAGCTAGGCCTACTCCTTGTGGATTTCATGCCTTGGTTTTGTCAGGGGGTAGGGTGAGCATTGTGCTATGTTTTAATATGTACTTATTTTGTATCAGCTTGATGCTTCCTTTGGTTGTTTTGTGCAGATCTGTTGTGGGAATCGACGGGCTGAGTTGCCCTATCCCATGGTCACCAATGAGAGCGGAGTTTTGAGCCCGGGATGTGCTTGAAATTTGCCAAAAAATCTGGAATTTAGGGAAAAAATATTCAACATCGAAGTCGGCGGCTGCATCTAGGATGATTTTAAGCACCAAGACGGCTTTTAAAAGGCGCCCAAGAGACACTTGTGGTTTTTTGATAATTTTTTTGACTTTCGTAAAATTTTCCAGGAGCTGCCAGTCAGTGCCGGATGTCGAGACGGATGCGCAGGATTTTTCAAAGGCTGAAACAGAGCCCGGACGAGGAAGAGGCAAAAAATTGGCCAATATTTGAAAAGGTGGATCAAAACTTGGACCAAAGGGGGGGTGCCCTTTGGGATTTTAACCCCCCCTTCATTTTTTATGAAAAAAATGTGAGCATGGCATGAAGCAGATGCCAATTTTTTCGCCCCCCCCTCATGGATCATGTTTCCGGGCTGAAAGCAACCCATGAATCAGACATTGGGCATCAACTTCTCCCTCTTGGCTAATTCTATTGCCGGTCTTCGGGCGAGATATGGCTGTCCTGATGAAGAGATCAGAATCTAGTATTTCTCTCTCCTCCCCCTCTCTCTTCCTTATGGACTGTTCATGTGCACCATCTTGAAGGAGTAACCGGGAGGGAGAATGAAGGAAATGGTGATGGAGATTGATGGAGATGCTGAAGATTGAAGTGCAACATTGGATTGAGAGCAATGGAGGCTCCATCTGGTGGTTATGCAGTCATTCAAGGCGTCTCGGGTTATGTTAAAACATGGTATGACCATTTTTATGAAGAAAATGAAGGATTTTTTATAGTTTATGATGATAATTATGTTCTTATTGGATGAAAATTTGTTTGAGTGCTGGTTGCATTATGATTAATTACTGTGTATCAAAAAATATTGATTTTGCAATGATTTACATGCTGTATTCAATTCCCGTAAACCCGAAATGCGATTTTTAAGCGGTAAAATGGTAGTTTTTCCGTTTCGGGTGAGTGAAAGGTGTTCCCATGGGGAGAAAATGGAAGATAAATTGAATGTTAGTATGCTAAAGTGATTGGAACAAGAAAAATAAGAAATAGCATATTTTATTGCCAAATAAATCAAGAAAATAGAGAAAATAAGGGAAAAAATAGAAATATGTCTTACAAAAATAAGAAAAAATATAATGATTGTTTGTGGATGTATGGTAGTGACAAAGCATGAGGTTTAGCCTCAGTTTTCCCTATCTCCTTGTCAAAGTTTGTGATTTATCGCTTTTTATACATCAAAATATGACAAAATGAACCTCTACACCTATGCAACAAAAGCAATACCTAAACGTAGGGGGTTGGGATGTTTGAATGGTGTGATTTGCATGCTGATTGTTGCTAATTTTCTGATGCACATCATGATATAGAGTTTGTTGTATTTTAATTAAGAGGATAGTAGTACGAGCATTGTCTCGGTGCTATCCTTACATCACCGCAACGCGTTAGTGAATAAGCATTGGAAAGCCTGGTTATGCACAACACGTTTTTCATTGAAAATTATGTTTGAGCACTTTACAATCATTCACTTTGCATGTGCATGTGGACCATGGTATTAGGAAAAAGACTGGATGCATAGCACCTGTTTTCAATGACAATGACCTACGCTTGAGTGTGGAAAGGCATCCTAAGCCGTAGGATAGACGTTCGTTTCTTGGGGGATTATTTGGAAAGGACACATGGTATCTCCTGGAGTACTTGAAAAATGAAAGAGTGAAGTTTGTTCATTTGTTTTATATGTTGAGCAGTGCATCAAGGGGCCAATCCCTATGATGTAGAAGAGCTGTAGTGGGACCGCGGTGTTTCCACCGAGAGGTTGCCTCCCATGTATGTGATTATCGTGGTATTTATTGCAAATGTGTATGGGTTCTCCCTGTGAGGAGTTTATAGAAAGGGAAATGTTGGACTATAAAACTATAAATGCATAGATTAGGCTTTAGGACAGTTTGTCCTTTAGCCAACAGATAGACGCTCTTGGCCCGCGCCGTGAGGGTGCATTTGTCTGACATGAGCATGAGGTCTAGCTAGTGCCATAGCCAGTGCCGACCCATTTGAGGTCCCATCAATACTATTTTGTGGTTTAGACACAAACCATGCAACGTTGCAACTTGTTGCATAGGTGTCGCACTTGACTTATGGGGTTATTTCTCCCATCGCATGGTATTCCTTGGTCAAGGATACCTTGGTCAAGATGTAGGGTTTGGGAGTCCTCTTGACTCGATCCAACCCTAACCCTACTAGACCGTTTGGCCCTAGGGTTTCTGAATACAACCAAAAGTCTAGTATTTGGCCAAATGATCCTTAGGGTAAGAACCCTAGATCGTTCTTGCATTTTAACTAACCCTAACATTTCGTGAATGTGGGTAGGATCTTTGGGATTTGAAATATTAAGTCGGTCTCCCTAGTGCGATACTAGGCAGAATTTTGTCGCGGCTTGGCTCTACTTAGCGCATTGAGGTAATCATCATTTGAGTTATACCATTACAAGTGATTTATCTAATTGATCTAATTGTCTTGCGACAATACTTTTCCTAAAAGTTGACAATAATTGCAAGATATAAAATTCCATGCAAATATGTGATCCATAGACCTTTTTCTTCTATGTAGCTATACAAAAATCATTACTTTTCCTTGCCTAAGCTATAATGATGATTGACAAATCAGTGCTAACTCATATAAAAACCTACGTTGATTTACATCAAGAACTATGCCTATAAACACTTCGTCTAATGTATTGAATTCAAGCTTTATTATAAAAATGCATTATTTCCTAAATACAATCTTTGATGGAAAGACTCCGTGCATGAAAGAATACCATGAGACCATTATTGATTTAATTCGTCCTTTGACACTTAACCCCAACCTAGGATATAATTTTCATCGCATGCAATTTGCAAGGCATGTAAATCCCTTTCATGCAATGCAACTATTTGGACGACATCTAATGGATGTCAACGATTATCTCATACGAATCAAAACTAGGGGATTATTACCTAAATGCATTATGCGGTGATCTTTTTTGCAGGGCAACACAAGGATGCATTTAGACAAATCCACCTTTTGACTTATGAAATAGGTATTCAGGATTGCAACTTGGAAGTGCAGGCAATTTCAAATGCACATCATGCAAATGCATCTTGAAAATCGATGATCAATTAAAATTTTCAAGTGTAATTAGACTTGCTTACGAGAATTGGACATGCCTAGTGCATTCTTTTCATATGGAATCATTTTTTAAGAACCTGGGCATTGAGGTTCGGGGTGTTGTCCACACGCAAACTCGGAGTGGAAGCTCCCGCATGTGCACCTCTCGCCATTTTCTTGGAAGCCATTGACAAGTCGAATCCCGGTTCAGCAACTTCCTCTTGGGTCCTTTACACGTTACGAATCCCTTTTTGCCCTATATCTTCTCCTTTGCGCAGGACATGGCCTTATAATCGCACATTTAAAGGCACGGGTGAATAGGGGATATGGGAACTTTTATGGAAGCTTCCAAGCCTTTGAACATGAGAGATGATGTGGAGAGAGAAGAATATGGGGATGGAGGTGATGATGAGGAGGGTAATGATTATGATGATGACGATGAAGATGGTGGAGGTGGCATGGCAGCAGTGGCCTGGCGTGCAACAGCGTGGCGTGGCAGCTCTTCACGGAGTCCTCCTCAGGTGGTAGCATCACGTCCCTCTCCTCTCTCCCCCTCAAGCCTAAGGGGGGTTCTTATAGGAGGAAGGGGGAGGGATAGCCATACACATGGCTAATTGCATGCTTCCTCCTCCCCTCGTGCTCTCCTACTCCTCTCACACTCCCTCTCCCTGCCATGCATCAACTGGGGGGAGGGGGTTAATAATAAAAAAAATTGCCTCAATTTTAACCATTATCCCCTTTTTCCCCTTTGAAGAGGTGTTCCCATGCGGCCTACGGGTTTCTAGCCTCGGCCTCTTTTGCACAACGGGGCTAGAGTTTATTGACACACGTGCGGGGTAAGAACTTAACCACCAACATTTATCGATGCAGGAGATTAATTTAAGCTGCTTTTTTCTCGTGGTGTGCGGGGTCATTAATATTTCGTGTGGAAATATTACAATCTCTCCCCCTTAGAGGAATCGAGATGTCCTCATCTCGAGAAGAGCTGGGGGTATTGTTGGTTGAGAGTACTTTTATCCATCCAAGTGGCATCCTCTTTGGGATAATCTTTCCATGTGGCGAGTTATTCTCTCAAGGTCCTGGATCTCAAATGCCTCTCCCTAACATCTAAGATCCTGTCAGGCCATAGCTCAAGGACTCCTTGGCTAGACATTACAACTCGTTGGTCATCAAGCACGTGACTAGGGTTAGGCACATACTTTTTCAGTAGAATGATATGGAATACATTATGAACTTTTAGGTTTTCGGGGAGTTGCAATCTATAAGCATTAGGCCCTAGGCACTTGAGGATCTTGTAGGGTCCACAATACCTTGGTCTTAGCTTTTAGCATTCACACATGAATGAATACCATATCTCCTTCAGCATAGGCTCTATCTTGCCGTTTCAAGTCCGCGTAAGCCTTTTGTCTATCCTTGGAGACTTGGATGTCCTGTCTTATTGACTTGATTTGGTCATCCATGTCTTCCAGCATCTGCTTTGAAGCTTCAACCCTCAAGGTTGGATCCGAAAAGTTTAAAGGACTATGACAGTCATGCCCATACAATGCTTGAAAAGAGGTCATATGAATGCTTTGTTGATAAGAAGCATTGTAGGCAAACTGAACCAGTGGCAAATATTGAATCCACTTTTTGGGTTCGCAACAGCAGTGTGCCCTTAGCATATCCTCAATAACTTGGTTGACTCGCTCCGTTTGACCATCGGTTTGGGGATGGTAAGGTGTACTGAAACAAAGTTGAGTCCCAATGGCCTCGAAAATAGCCCTCCAAAAATGTGATGTGAAGAGAGAATCACGATCACTAATGATTCTTTTGGGCAACCCATGCAATCTGAATATTTCCTTGATGAATAACCTTGCAATGTCTGAGGCTTTATAGTTTATCTTAACAAGGGTAAGATGTGCAACTTTAGTAAGCATATCCACCAAACCATAATGGAGTTGTATCCTCCCTGAACTTGGGGTAGGCCAACAACAAAGTCCATACTAATGAATTCCCATTTCACTTGGGGAATGTCAAGTGGTTGCAACTTCCCTGGCATTTTGACATGTTCAGCTTTAATGCGTTGACAAGATAAACATTCCGTAACATATTTGAGAACGTGACCTTTAAGCTGTTGAGATATTGAGCTCCACTCGTGATACGCCAGGGTGACCGTTGTGTATTTATGTCACCGACTTGCCAGTTGCAGACGCGGTTGGTACACTGCCCATGAATAATAGCTACATGATAGCTATCCTTATCTACTCTAGTTCGTGGCTCAGTTAGTATGCCACCTTAGTTATTTGAGTTTGGTTTGAGACCCATATATAGGGTTCTTCTATTTCTTTGTAATAGAGTTCTTTTGGCTTACACAACTAAGAAGAGGAAAACTGTTTTCAGCCTCCACCCTTGTGTGTCTTCCCCCATTGTGCAAGCAAGAAAGCTTCAAGCGAGACTCCTTCCTTCTCTCCCACAATCTTGACATGGTATCAGAGCCTTATTCGTGGTAAGGAGCTCAAGAAAGGAAGCCAAGCTCGCGGTGGTCTGGTAAGAGGAGCAGTGTTGCTTTCATTTTCTGTTTTGGGAGCAGATCTCTGCAGGTAGCATAGCCGGAAATTGCAGGAGTGCATTGTCTCAGGTTGAGACGCCCTTCCCCGTGAAGCAAGAGGGCAGTTTTTTTGATTTGAGGCCATTTCGGGGCCTGTTTTGCAGACGGAAGTTTTCTGCACGCACTCAGAAAAAGGCTCAGTTTTATGCTGTGCAGCCACTGTTCTACAGGTCGGTGAAAAGTTACTGTAGAAATTGCATCGTATGCTTGTGCGCAGAGACATTGGGAGTTTCAGAATCATCCTTGGTTCCTGTTTATGCAAAATCGTCACTAGGAAGTGACTGTGTGGTCAAATACCACTTTCGCCAGTTTTGCAGATTTGCCCTTGTGAGGGTGAAGCTGTGTTTTTTGCAGTGACAGAATTTCTTGCAGTATTCTGTAATGGCGTCTGATTCTCTTTCACAGATTGTCACTGAAAAGCTTGACAAGAACAACTTCCAAGCATGGAAGTTTAGAATAACGAATTTCCTTATGGGAAAAGGATATTGGGAATTTGTTGCAGGAAATGAAGAAGAACCAGTTCTTCTTGATGTTCCCAATCAACAGCAAATGCAGGCATTCAAAGCATGGCATGAGAGAGCCAGGAAAGTTATGTACTGGCTGTCTATTAGCATTTCAGACTCTATGATTGTGCATATTCAGGATGCAAGTACGCCAAAGGAGGCATGGGATACTCTGTCAAAAATGTATAGCACAAATACATAAGCCAGGAAAATGCAGCTCAAGCAAGAGTTGCATAATGTGCAAAGAGAAAATATGAGCATCAATGACTACCACATGAAGGTGAAGAAGATTGCAGATGCACTTGCTTCCATTGGGTCGCCAGTGGAAGATGATGATTTAGTTTCCGTGACCTTGAATGGTCTAGGAAAGGATTATGCACAGTTTCGAACATCCATTTCCGTTCGTGAAAGATTTCCTGACTTTGAGGAGTTGATTGCTCTTCTAATTTCTGAGGAGCAGAGAAATGGTGGTGCATCTTCTTCAGGAGGAACTTCAAAAGAAGCTGTCTTCTACTCAAATGCTGGAAGAGGTAGAGGTAGAGGTAGAGGAGGCCGATTTGGAGGCCGTGGTAGAAATCAGAATATGCAGCAAACTCAAGAAAATCAGTCCTATGGAGGAGGACGTGGTAACTCTAGAGGCAGGGGGAGCCAAAGAGGTCGTGGTGGATGGCAAAGAGGCCAAAATGCAAACATGAAGGTGAAGAAGATTGCAGATGCACTTGCTTCCATTGGGTCGCCAGTGGAAGATGATGATTTAGTTTCCGTGACCTTGAATGGTCTAGGAAAGGATTATGCACAGTTTCGAACATCCATTTCCGTTCGTGAAAGATTTCCTGACTTTGAGGAGTTGATTGCTCTTCTAATTTCTGAGGAGCAGAGAAATGGTGGTGCATCTTCTTCAGGAGGAACTTCAAAAGAAGTTGTCTTCTACTCAAATGCTGGAAGAGGTAGAGGCAGAGGTAGAGGAGGCCGATTTGGAGGCCGTGGTAGAAATCAGAATATGCAGCAAACTCAAGAAAATCAGTCCTATGGAGGAGGACGTGGTAACTCTAGAGGTAGGGGGAGCCAACGAGGTCATGGTGGATGGCAAAGAGGCCAAAATGCAAACAGTAATGTTGAATGCTACTACTGTGGTAAAATGGGTCATATGGCTAAAGACTGCTATAAAAAGCAGAATGACATCATGAATGGAAAACTACAACAAGGGAATTATGCATCTTCTAGTAGACAGGGTGATGACAGAAATGAGCATTTGTTTATGGTGCAGCACATGAACAATTCTGTGACAAGTGCAGAAGAAAGCAATGATGTATGGTATGTTGACTCAGGTGCATCAAACCACATGACAGGTCATGCAGAATGGATGGAGGATGCAAGGAAAATGGAAAAACCAGGATTTGTGGAGACTGGTGATGATACTGCACATCCTATTGTGCAGATTGGAAAAATTCCTTTGTCTATGCAGGATGGGAAAAAGAAATACCTGTCCGATGTATTTCATGTCCCGAATATCACCAAGAATCTGGTTTCTGTTGGTCAAATGGTTGAACAGGGCTTGCAGGTCAGATTTAATCCTCATGGATGCTTTGTTGAGGATATGAAAAATAAAGGTCGCTTGATAGCAAAAGGAAAGAAGAAGGGAAGAATGTTTACGTTGGATGCAGACATGTCTGAATTGAGTGCAACAATGTTTGCACATGGGATCGGTGTAGTTGCAGATATTGATATCTGGCATAAACGCATTGGTCATGTTAATGTATAGCGACTTAAATCAATGCAGGCCCAAAATATTGTTGCAGGATTGCCCAAATTCAAGGTTGCAGAAATGCATAAGGTATGTGAAGCCTGTCAGTTTGGAAAACAGGCAAGGAAACCATTTCCTAGACATGTTCAAGAAAGTGAGAAGCCATTGGAATTAATCCACTCTGATGTGTGGACTACTAAAGCTGCATCTCTTGGAGGCTGTCATTATTTTGTCACTTTTATTGATGACTATAGCAGAAAAGTTTGGGTGTATTTTATGAAAAAGAAAAGTGAAGTTTTTGGGCATTTCAAAACTCTTAAAGCAATGGTTGAAAAAGAAACAGGCCTGCAGATAAAATGCCTAAGGTCAGATGGAGGGGGAGAGTACCTCTCAAATGAGTTTGCAAGGTTCCTGCAGGAGCATGGCATAAAGCTGCAATATTCATGCAGTCATACCCCACAACAAAATGGAATTGCAGAAAGAAAAAACAGGCATATTGGAGAGGTATCTCGTGCCATGCTCAATGAAAAAGACTTGCCAGATTTTTATTGGGTTGAAGCAGTTGCTACAGCAGTCTACATAATGAACAGGACTCCCACTGTAGCAATACATGGAATGACTCCAGAGGATAGGTATACTGGTAGGAAACCAGATATTTCTCATTTGAAAATTTTTGGTTGCATTGCCTATGTACATGTGCCAGATGAGTTGAGATCCAAATTGGATCCAAAAGCTGAGAAGTGCATCTTTATTGGTTATTCTCTGCAGCAAAAAGGGTATAGATGCTATAACCCTTCTACTTGTAAGTTTACAGTGAGCAGAGATGTTGTTTTTGATGAGATGAGTAGCTGGTATAAACCAGTAAATGTGATTGATGATGTAGATGCACAAAATGGTAATGCTGCACAAAATTCACAACAGCAGTCACAAAATATTAGTGGACCTGGAGCGTCCTCTAGTAGTGGTTCACATTCTTCGCCATGGACAGGCATATTGAGATCAGGAGAATCTTCTCAAAGTAATGCAGATAGTGGTATGCAAGTATCACGAAAAGGAAAAGAGAAGGTTGATCAGCCCATGTTTGATGTGAATGCAGGTCACTCTTATGTGGATGGTGAATCCAGTGGCTCAGAACAGAGCATTGATGATGAGTTGGGTATTCCTTCTATTGTTACACCTGGAGTAAGGAAGACCAGGGATGTTTTGAGAGCACCTGGGAGTGAACCTACTTTGCGTAGGTCTACGAGAGCTAGGTATCCTGTGGATAGGCTGAAATATGATGGATTTACAGCCATTCACTATGCATATATGGTTAAAGTGATACAGGAACCAGAACCCACTTCTTTTGAGGAAGCCATGGGAAAAGAAAAATGGGAGAAAGCCATGGATGAAGAAATGGATGCCTTGGAAGCAAATGCTACATGGGAATTGGTACCTTTGCCTAAAGGTAAAAATGCAATTGGCTGTAAGTGGGTTTATAAGGTGAAGCACAATGCAGATGGTTCTGTGAATAGATACAAGGCAAGATTAGTAGTCAAGGGGTATGCACAAACATATGGCATTGACTATGAAGAAACATTCAGTCCGGTTGCAAGGATGGCAACTGTAAGAGCAGTCATTGCTATGGCTGCATCAAAGGGATGGTCTTTACATCAGATGGATGTAAAGAATGCCTTCTTGCATGGTGATTTGCAAGAAGAGGTCTATATGGAGCAGCCACCAGGTTATGTGCATGCTGTTCATCCTGAATTTGTTTGCAGGTTGAAGAAAGCCTTGTATGGCTTGAAGCAAGCACCTAGAGCATGGTCTGACAAGATAGGACAGTATCTTGTCACTATTGGCTTTCAGATTTCCAAGGCAGATTTCTCACTTTATGTGAGAAAAACAGAGAAAGGTATTATGCTACTTGTCATTTATGTTGATGATTTGATTATGACAGGTGACAGTGATGAAGATATCCTTCATGTGAAGATGCTATTGAAGCAGAAGTTTGAGATGAAGGATTTGGGAGAGCTGCGTTATTTCTTGGGCATTGAGGTGATTAGATCACCAAGTGGGATACAGCTCTTGCAGAGGCAGTATGGATTGGACATGCTGTCCAAATATGGAATGACAGGCTGTAAGCCTATTTCAGTTCCTTTGGAGCAGAATGTGAAGCTGAGCACAGATGCAGGTGAGCTTCTAGAAGACCCTACTATGTACAGACACATAGTAGGAAGTTTGATTTATATGACTATTACCAGGCCAAATTTGAGCTATGCTGTTGGATTGGTAAGTCAGTTTATGCAGGCTCCAAGGAAACCACATTTGGATGCGGCTAGACGCATACTCAGGTATGTGAAGTCCACATTGCAGTATGGATTATTTTATGAGACTGGGGTTCAGATACAGTTGCATGGATACACTGATGCTGATTGGGCTGGTAGTATTTCTGATAGACGATCTACCAGTGGATATGTGTTCTCTTTTGGGAGTGCTGCAGTCACTTGGAGCAGCAAGAAACAGCCTACAGTTGCCTTATCCAGCACAGAGGCTGAGTACAGGGGCGTAGCAATGGCTGCATGTGAGGTAGCTTGGTTGCATAAGCTACTTTATGATATGCATCAGTCTACAGATGGGCCAGTTGTCATTTATTGTGACAACATGAGTAGTATACACTTGGCAAATAACCCAGTCTATCATGCTAGAACAAAGCACATTGAGGTGCATTATCACTATGTGCGAGAGAGGGTTTTACTAGGTCTTATTGATCTAGTTTATGTCAGCACAGAGGATCAGGTAGCTGACATATTCACGAAGGCATTGGGCGCAGAGAAGCTGCGCAAGTTCAGAGACCTGCTTGGTGTGCAGGAATTGGGATTGAGCTCGAGGGGGAGTGTTGAGATATCGAGCTCCACTCGTGATACGCCAGGGTGACCGTTGTGTATTTATGTCACCGACTTGTCAGTTGCAGACGCAGTTGGTACACCGCCCATGAATAATAGCTACATGATAGCTATCCTTATCTACTCTAGTTCGTGGCTCAGTTAGTATGCCACCTTAGTTATTTGAGTTTGGTTTGAGACCCATATATAGGATTCTTCTATTTCTTTGTAATAGAGTTCTTTTGGCTTACACAACTAAGAAGAGGAAAACTGTTTTCAGCCTCCACCCTTGTGTGTCTTCCCCCATTGTGCAAGCAAGAAAGCTTCAAGCGAGACTCCTTCCTTCTCTCCCACAATCTTGACATAAGCTTCTCCCAATAATAGCTATTTCTGACTACATTGAGGGTCTTGGCATAGCTAGGATGTCCTGAAAAAGGGGAGTCATGGGCTTCCCAAAGTAACTTCTGCTTGAGTGACTGGCTTGCCGCCGGTAGACATAATCTCGATAGCAACTTCTGATAGGTTGGATCATGGCATGCCTCTTCTCTAGCTAGCTCAAGAATTGGGTTTTTTTTGGCACGGATACCTTTGTGGCTAAAGATTTTGCTGTTCATGGATCTTGCAAAATCAGAGAATTCAGAAATGCCTTGCGACTGAGTACATCAGCAACTATATTCTCCTTTTCAGGCCAGGATTTGATTTCAAAATCATATTCCTCCAGCAATTCAATCCATCGATGTTGCCTCATATTGAGCTCATTCTGGGTAAAAATCCATTTGAGACTCTTATGTTCCGTCACTAGGGTAAACTTGTCACCCAGCAAGTAGTGTCTCCAAAGCTTGAGTGCATGGATGACAACCAACAGTTCCAGATCATGGGTAGCATAGTTCCTTTCATGGCTCTTCAGTTTCCTTGAAGAGTATGCTATAGGATGACCTTCTCCAAAGCTTGAGTGCATGGATGACACCCAAGATTTCTAGATCGTGGGTAGCATAGTTCCTTTCATGGCTCTTCAGTTTCCTTGAAGAGTATGCTACAGGATGACCTTCTTGCATAAGCACACATCCTAGGGCAAGTGTGCTAGCATCAGCTATTACTTCAAACTCCTTACTAAGGTTTGAATGTTTTAGGATAGGTGCTGATACCAAGCTTTGCTTTAGTTTATCAAAGCAGGACTGTTCAGCATGTGACCATACAAATGATGCTTGCTTCTTCAGTAGATTGGTCAGTGGCGCTACAATCAAAGCATAGTTTTTGATAAAGACCATGTACCATCTTGTCAATCCAAGAAAACTGCGTATTTCTTTGACAGTTGTTGGCGTTGGCCATTCTAGAACATCTCTGACCTTGGCCAAATCTACTATGATTCCTTCCACAGAAACAATGAATCCCAGATATTCAATTTGTTGCTTGAAAAATGCACACTTCTTCTTTTTGGCATAAAGCTTGTGTGCCCTCATTGTTTCAAGAACAATGCAAAGACGGGGTTCATGATCTTCTTCCTGTTTGGAGTAGACTAAGATATCGTCAAAGAAGAAGAGTACGAAGTCATCAAGATAGGGCCTAAAGATATCCTGCATCAACCTGTTGAAGGTAGCAAGTGCATTTGTCAGCCCGAATGACATGACAGGAACTCAAAGTGTCCATACCTTGTGCTGAATGCCGTCTTTGGGATATCTTCTTCCTTGATTCTTATGTAATAATATCTAGACCTGTGATCAGTCTTGGAGAAGATCTTTGCACCTTGAAGATGGTCAAGAAGCTCATCAATTCTTGGAGTGGGGTATTTGCTCTTAATGGTTGATTGATTCAACCCTCTGTAGTCAATGCATAATCGAAGCATTCCATCCTTCTTCTTTTGGAATAGCACTGGAGCTCCCCATGGTGAACTACTAGGACGGATGTAACCTTGGTCTAGCAGTTGCTTGAGTTGCTCCTTCAGCTCAATCGCCTCCAGGATGGACATCCGATATGGTCTCTTTGCAATTGGTGCAGCTCCCGGCACTAGCTTGATTTCATGATCGACTTCCCTTTGAGGAGGAAGTATACATCTGTGTACTCCTTTAGCCATGAAGGTTCTTCCCTAGACTCCTCATTCTAATCTAGCTTATTTAGCTTAGTCAAATAGATAGGTAGCCCCTTTCTAACTCCCTTTATTATCTGAGATGCTTTAGCTATTTGAATTTTTGGCTTCCCAGCCTCTCCTTGAGTTGTAACCAGTTCTCCTTCAGAATTTCGAAAGGAAACTTGGCCCTTTCCACAGTGAATGTGGGCATCATTAGGTTTATGCCAATCCATTCCGAGCAAACACTCATGGATACCTATTTTCATTACCCTAAATCTGAATGAAGTCGACTTTCCTCCCAGTAGGAATTCCACCTTGGCAGTTTGCCTGGTACAAGTGACCTCACAACCATTTGCTAATTCCACAAGTAAGGTGGGTGCATCTTTTGTGGCTATTCCTAATCTTCTTGCACAAACTGGTGAAATGAAAGAATTTGTATTTCCATAATCAATTAAGGTTCTGTAGCCTTTACCTTGATAATCCGATGGAGTTTGAATCATTGAGAACTGGCAATTCGGGCCTTTCTTGTGGAGAGTGGCATGAACCGTTGGCCTCTCAATGTGTGCTTCCTTGGATGGGTCTTCTTCATCATACAGCTCCTTGTTGGAAACACTAGAGGTTCTCCCTCTGGCCATGACGGCGGCTCCTTGGCCACGGACGATTCCTTTTGGAATGGTCCTTGACGTTGTCCTCTGTTAAGCTTGGGATACGGCCTTTTAAAATGACCGAGCTCGTTGCAATGGAAGCAACGTAGATTGTGACCATTACCTTGTGTTAGAATATCAAGCTCATAGTATGTGTGACCGACATTAGTCTTGTCCAGCTATATCAGCAAGCGTGGGACATTAAATAAGTCGGTGGTCTTAGACCCAGTGTGAATGGTCCTACGAACCTTACTACTATTGTATACACTTACTCTTTGTGTGTGGTTATGATAGAATGGATGAATGAAGAAGATGAGAGTATGCTTGCTCCTCACTCCATCTCTGCCTCTCTCAATCTCAACATGGTATCAGAGCACCCATGATTGGGCTCTGTGGAGTGAAGAATTCGGGAGTGAAGACAGAGGTTCTTGAAGTGAAGAGGGCTGACTGCCATTGACTATTATTGTCTGTGCAACAAGGTATGCATTTTTTATCAGATGGAGTCTATGCTTCATGTTAGTGTTTGAGGCTTCTGTGGGAGCTTTGGGGAGTACCCTTGAGCATATTTGAGTGCTCATCATCACCGTTACCATCAACAGTAGCTGCTGGTTTAGGATCAGCAAACAGCATGACTACGCCTGTTTATGTTGCTGCCCTCATGGTCTGCAAATCATCAACTCCATCATCCATGGACTGACACACAGCTTGTCCATGCTCTCTGGAAGGTCATTGAAGTCTTGGATATGTCAGTACTTGATCATGAGCTCATCTATGAGCTGTGATAGTTGACCACAGATCTGAAAATAGTGAAGAATTGCTGTAATCAGTGAGTATACAACATACACTTGACTCTATTCAAGAGCCTTGAGCTTCTTGGCATGCTCAGGAGAACTTGTTGAAGCATATACATGCTCTAGGAACCATATGCATTGTCTGACATGGTTGTGGATTGAAGTTATTGACTGAAATGCTCAATTTTGGGAAGTCAATGACAGGTTGAAAACTGTCATAAAATTGTCATCATCATATAGTCAGTGCCTTGAAGAAGTACAGGTTTTTTGTTACCTACAAGGATTTGTATGGTACGGGATATGAATGTTGAATGCTATAAGCATTGATATGAGCATTGGAAGCTCTTAAAAACTGAAGTCTGAGTCTAGAAACAAATGTATTCATAGGGTATTGGTTGGTCATAAATAGTGAATGCATTATATGACATTGCATCTTATAGATAGAGTGTCTACGAATGCTTGTTTGGTCATATATTGACCTGTACACACAGTGACATATGTATGAAGTGGTTTGAGGTTCTCTTGGGCTAAAATACATCTTGATTTGACAGTTTATTGGCTGTATACAATCTGTGAGCAGATTTATGTCACTTGTACTTGCTGGATATGCACTGTTTTGTGCCGTATGGTTATTCTTGGACTGCTACATGCACTAGCAGCTGTCTATGAAGGTTTGAGACATGTATTACATGGATATGACTCAGTTTTGGCTTTGAATAAGCTGCTGGTCACTAACAGTTTATAGTTTTCAGATTGTATGTATTTATCCTAGCAGTGAGGTTGCAGGAGTTTAAGTTGAAGCAACTCCAAAGCATATTTCTTGATTGGTATACTTATGAGTTAGACCACTGATTTGTGGACTATTTTGAGCTGTCACTGGGAAGAAATAACTTGGTTTTTTACTACAATTAATTTGCAGAAAACTGTCATAAACAGTTGAGGATTGAACTTGGTCAGCCATACTTGTTGGCTTGCAGGAAGTCAGGCAGTGACTAAATAGTGTCTGGTACAACATGGAAAATGCAGAAAGAACTGACAACATAACCCAGATAGTGGGGGAAAAGCTTGAAAGTAACAATGATTCCATATGGAAGTTCCGCATGGAGAACTTCTTAATAGAGAAAGGCTATTGGGAGTTGGTGACTGGAGCGGAAGCTGAACCTGAGCTCCCAGATCGACCTATGGTTGATCAAAGATGATTACATCGAGCTTGGACAGAAAGAGCTCGTAGAGTCTTGCACTGGCTCTCTTTATGTATCTCAGATGCCACGGTAATGCTAATAATGAATTGCAACTCTCCTAAGGATGCATGGGACATTTTGGTCAAGTATTATGGCACAACCACAAGTTCCAGTAAGATAGAGTTGAAGCAGAAGTTCAACAACATGGAGAGGAAGAGAAGATCTATATAGGATTATGTCACTGAGGTTAAGACCATTGCGGATCAGTTGGCATCTGTTGGTTCACAGGTTGAAGATGAATACATGGTTTCTGTGACCTTGAATGGCTTGGGGCCTGAGTACAAGTCTTTTGACACTTCTGTGTCTGTGCAGGCTGAAATGCCTGATTTCAATGAGCTAGTTGCATTGCTTATCCATGAAGAGGTTAAGCCTGGTTTGGCTGTAGGATCTAGCAGTTCTAAAAACAAGGATACGATTTTCTATTCCAATCAACGTGGCCATGGAAACCATGGTAGAGGCTATGGATTTGGCAGAGAAGGCTAGCAAAATGCATCCTATGGCAATAACAACCAGCAGGTATCAAATGCAAGAAGTGGTGGAAACTTTAGAGGTAGGGAGAGATCTAGCCCTAGAGGTAGAGGCTCCTGGAAACAGCAGCATCCATCTGACAATCCGAACAAGGATAAGGATTTGTCATTACTGCAGGAAGTATGGGCATATTGCCAAGGACTATTGGAAGAAGCAGGGCAATCAGAAAGGCAAACAACATAGTCATTTTGCTACATCTAGTTAAGCAGATGATACTTTAGGAGATAGATTGTTTGCCATGCAATATGTAAAAGGCAGAGTTGCTGAAAATTGCACTGATGATGCGGTTTGGTACATTGATTCGGGGCATCGAACCATATGGCTCCTCATGGTGATTGGTTCATTGATATGGTGGCTGAAAAAAATGGCTATGTCTGTACAGGTGATGACATGCAGCACAGCATTGAGCATAAAGGCAAAATGCCTCTTGATGGCAAAAAGAAAAATTTGCATGATATATTGCATGTTCCTTCGATTACGAAGAACCTACTGTCTGTTGGTCAGATGGCGGAGCAAAACTTGCAAGTTAGATTCAATAAGCATGGTTGCTTTATTGAAGAGTTTGGCAATGGATGCGAGTTGATAGCTCGCGTCACAGGAATGGCAGAATGTTTACTCTTGATGCTACCTTGCTAGAGCTAAATTCAGCTATGTTTGCCCATGGTTCTGGCACTATCAAAGACTTGGAAATTTGGCACAAGAGAGTTGGGCATGTAAATTTGCAAAGGCTGAAAATTATGCAGAAAAAACAGCTTGTTACAGGTTTACCCAAGTTTCAATATTCAGATCTTGGTCATGTATGTGATGCTTGCCAACTTGGTAAGCAATCGAGATTGCCATTTGTCAGGCATGTAAGGCAGAGTACACGTCCGATGCAGTTAGTGCACTCTGATGTTTGGGGGCCAGCCCATAATGCATCCATGGGAGGCTCGAAGTATTACGTGACATTCATTGATGATTACAGTCACTATACTTGGGTTTACATTCTGAAGACAAAGGATGAGGTGTTTGCTATTTTTCAACAGTTTAAAAAGCGGGTTGAAAAGGAATTTGACTGTTATATCTCTTGCTTGAGATCAGATAGCGGTGGGGAGTATGTATCAAATGAGTTGGACAATTTTTTGGCTCAAAATGGCATATGCAGGCAGCTTACCTGTAGCTACACTCCTCAACAGAATGGAGTAGCTGAAAGAAAGAACATGATCTTGATGGAAGTTGCTCGTGCCATGATGAATGAGAAGAAGATGCCGCTCTATTATTGGGCTGAGGCGGTTATGATAGCCATGTATATCTTGAATCGGACTCCCACTATAGGTATTCATGAGATGACACCGTTTGAGAAGTTGTATGGCTATAAGCCAGATGTAAGTTACATGAAAGTCTTTGGCTGTCTTGCTTATGTGCATATTCCAGATGAAAAAAGAATGAAGCTGGATCCAAAAGTGCATAAGTGTGTTTTCATTGGATATTCACAGGAGAAGAAGGCATACAAATGCTATGATCCCTCTACTAGGGAGACCTTGGTGAGCAGGGATGTTATTTTTGATGAGATGGGTTCTTGGTATGTATCACCGGAAACAGTGCCATCGGATATGCCTTCAACTCATGTATCTACAGTTGATATGCAACAAAGCACTGCTATGACAGGACCTAGTAGTCAGACAGTATCCCCATGGACAGGGAGATTGAGGAGCTCACCATCCACTGACACCAGTATGTCAGTGAGGGGGAGATATGATGTTGTGGATAAAGGAAAAGAGAAAGTTACTGAGGATGTATATGGGATGATGACACCTGGTAGAATGACTTCTGGATATGAGTCTACTGACACTTTAGATAGTGAACTTGGTATTCCGACTATCTATACGCCTTGGCGCAAGGCAGAGCATGTACATTCCACCTCATGAGAGAGGGAAATCGAGCAGTGCACCACAGCTTAGACACTCACAGAGGGTCAGATACCCTATTGACAGGTTGACATATAGTGGCTACACTGCAAAGCATTATGTTTACATGACAAAGGTGATGGAGATCAAAGAACTAGGTACATATGTTGAAGCAGTGGAAAATGAGAATTGGTGTGCAACCATGGATGAAGAAATGAATGCCTTGGCTGAAAATAAGACATGGGATCTTGTGCCACTGCCTGAAGGGAAAAAGACCATTGGCTGTAAATGGGTTTACAAAATCAAATGTAAGTCAGATGCTAGTGTGGAAAGGTACAAATCCAGGCTGATTGCTAAGGGGTATGCCCAACAGTATGGACTTGATTATGAGGAAACATTCAGCCCTATTGCCAAGATGGCAACCATTCGCACTGTGATTGCCTTGGCTGCTGCTAGAGGGTGGAAATTACAGTAGATGGACATTAAGAATGCATTTCTTAATGGTGACTTAGCAGAGGATGTCTATATGGTTCAGCCAAAAGGGTATGGTCACCCTGATTTTCAGGATTATGTATGCAAGCTGAAAAAGGCACTGTATGGGCTGAAGCAGGCTCCAAGAGCTTGGCATGCTAGGATCAGTAACTACTTGCAGAGGTTGAAATTTACTGTTCGTAGGGCTGATCACAACAGTTTTACAAAGAAGATCGACAGTGGCTTGGTAGTGTTGGTCATATATGTTGATGATTTGATAATCACTGGTGATGATGACTTTGGCATACAGCATGTAATGAAGATGCTGAAATTTGAATTTGACATGAAAGATCTAGGTGAATTGAAGTACTTTTTGGGTATTGAGGTAATCAAGGCTGAAAATGGTTTATGGCTGATGCAGAAACATTATGCCATGGAAATGTTGAAGAAGTATGGCATGGCTGAATGCAAACCATTGGATACACCCCTTGATCAGAATGTCAAGCTGGACATTAGCATTGGGGCTGAAATTTAGGATGTGACTATGTACAGGTAGATGGTTGGAAGTCTAATCTACTTGACCATCACTAGGCCGGATTTGAGTTATGTAGTTGGGCTCATAAGTCAATTTATGTAGAAGCCCAGGAAGCCACATTTGGATGCTATTAGGTGGATTATGAGATATGTTAAGTCCACTGTAGATTGTGGGTTGTTCTATATAAGAGATAAGCCCTTGAAACTAGTTGGATACACAAATGTGGATTGGGCAGGATGCTCATATGATCGCAGATCTACGAGTGGTTATACTTTTGGCTTTGGAAGTGGCATGATCAGCTGGAGCAGCAAGAAACAACCAACGGTTGCATTGTCTAGCATTGAGGTAGAGTACATGGGTGCTGTATTGGCAGCATGTGAGATTTCATGGCTGCTCAAGCTTATGGCTGATTTGGATATTCAGGTGGATGCTCTAGTGACCTTATTATGTGAAAATCTCAGTAGTGTACTCCTAGCAATGAATCCAGTTTACCATGCCAAGACAAAACACATAGAGGTACACTACCATTTTATCAGAGAGATGGTTCTTGCAGGGAGAGTAGATCTTATGCATGTGAAGACTGATGAACATGTTGCAGATATCTTTACCAAGTCTTTGGGTAAAGATAAGTCTAGTAGTTTTAGACAACTACTTGGAGTTCATCAGATGATTTGAGCTTGGGGGGGAGTGTTAGAATATCAAGCTCATAGTATGTGTGATCGACATTAGTCTTGTCCAGCTATATTAGCAAGTGTGGGACATTAAATAAGTCAGTGATCTTAGACCCAGTGTGAATGGTCCTACGGATCTTAGTACTATTGTATACACTTACTCTTTGTGTGTGGTTATGATAGAACGGATGAATGAAGAAGATGAGAGCATGCTTGCTCCTCACTCCATCTCTGCCTCTCTTAATCTCAACACCTTGGGTAGGAATGAAATTATTTACAGTGTTGGTCCTAGCTTTCTTCCTTTGTCCCTAGCTTTGTCCCTGTGTTCTCTTAGCCTAGGACCTATACACTCCCTTGTTTTGATCCTTGTAAGACCAAGTCCTGTTATTCCTTGGCTTGGTCTACACCTCTTGTATTATTGGTGCGGCTTGAATGAGCGCATCCTGTAGGTCTGTTGGGCGCATTGATTCGAGGCAGGTGTTTATAGGTGGGTTTAATCCAGCACAAAACTTCAATACCTATTGTGTCATATCCATTTGTGGCACATACTTCAAAAGAGAGACGGACTTTGAATAGTATGCATCAAGAGATAGACCAAGTTGCTTCAGTTCATAGAACTCATTCATCTTTTGCGTGTGGTAGGCAGGTGGTAGATATCTTCCTCGCATAGCTCTTTTAAGCTTCTCCCAAGTAACTGACCCTTCCGAGATCCCTTGGCCTCTGCACCATTGCTTACACCAAAGTCTTGCTTCACCGGTAAGCTTTAGCTTAGCGAGCATTGCTTGGTTAGCGGGTGTAGTACCTGCTGCTTCGAAATAATCCTCCATGGATTCAATCTAGATCTTGACATCAGTTTGGATGGTCCTTCCCTTACCATCGAATTCAGGTGGTTTGATTTGCTTGAGAAGGAACTTCTTCTCTTGGATTACAACTATACTTGGTGTAGGGGTTGGACTAGGAATCTGCACTTGAGGTTGTGCTTGGGCATTGAAATTCTTTACGTTAAGATTCTTACTAAATGACTCTCACATTACATTACATGCCCAGTTCAGCTTTTAGACAAGTGACCTAATCACTTAACTCCGTTACCAATACTTACAACCAAGAAAAAAATTGATAAAAAAGTCTATTTCATTCATGTGGGCATAGCCCTTCTGAGTACAATTATTTTTGGGAAGATGGAACAAGCTGATACATTAATTCGGGGAGAATAAGATTGTGTTACATTCAGCTACGGGAATTGAGTAATAGTATGGGTTGGGGTCATGGATTTTCAAGAATCCATAGGTCATAGGAAGCTTGGGGTATCCTTTCCTTCAATACCCATTCTACTCATAACATCCCAATACCTTGATTTTGTCGGCAGGGATTATTCAAGTCACTTCCTCGTACACATACTTGTTCTGCTTAACCTTTCGACCGCTGACATGTAGGGTTGCATTTGCGTGAGCCTCAACAAAGATGAATAGCTTCACGATCTTTAAGTCCTACATCCACTTGATTCTCTTCAAGTTGGTCCGAAGGTACACAAGTCGGTGGGCAGCTATGTAATAAATTCCTGAATCACCCATCCATCTCCAGTTCATGTATAGGGGTGAAGGATTGTAGATGCGGTCTAGGATATTCATTATATCCAGCCTCTGTCTTGATAATCCGAGGCACGCATCGCAGTCATAAACATAACCTGGAACACCAAGAATCTGTTCCATGCTTCCCGACTCTACACGCCAGCATTGATAAGTAAGTAAGGAAATGTTCTTAACAACAACATTTTCTCTACTTCTTCTCATTAAGTTTCCTTGCAAATATTAAATCCATTGGTTGGCTCTGATACCAACTGTAACGTGTCCCCCTATCCACTGCAAGACACATCTTAGCATCCCATTGGGAAGAGAGTCTAGAAATCGCCGCCTGGAACTCCCATGGAATGTCACGGGGTTTGCGATCTAGGCCTTCTCGAGTCTACCATGAAGCGAAAGCATTCCGACCGTTCCCACTTAGGACCAACCTGAATCAAGGTTTTCCTAATGGTCAAGTTCCTAGAAAGTAGCTAGCGTTGAGCCCCACGCGAACTACTTTACGCAAAAACATCATGGTGAAGTGGATTTATGCTGCACTTGGTTCAAGGAGAATGGGAAATGAGACAGATGCAAAGCTCGACCTCTTTGCCCATAAGGCATAGTCCCATTCCGTTCCCCTAAAACAGTATAAATCGGGATTCTAGCTTTCTAGATTCTAGGTCACTATTACCTCGTTATCAATTCCGTTGAGAAAATTTCCGGGCCAAGCGAGACCACCCTTCCATAGTAGGACGGACCCATGGTCACATCCACCGCACTTTCCTTAGGGTTGCTTTAGTTGTCTAATTACCTACCACATTTAGTTTGACAAGCAAAAATAGCTTCCTTAATTAGCCAATTATTCACCGGTTCCTTCACGTAACTTAGGCACTGGCATAGAAAAACAATGTCAAACAAGTTCCTTTTCAACATTTGATCTTATTTATCAGTATTTGGAATACATCATATAATCCAGCCCGAAGGCTATTCCATAATCTGCCCGAAGGCAATTCCAGCAATCCTCAGGGATCGCTATTCCAAGTTTCCGCCTTTAGACTAGTATGTGGGCCTCGAGATCCAATCTTGAGTCACGTCGGCCTCTTATGCAGGACCCGGAGGCAAGGGATAATTTACGGCTAGAGCCCCCCTGCCACCCAAGCATCCTCCTGCTCCAAGTAGCACCCACGGAGAGACCTCTCACGGCAAGTTTGGTCCACATTCCTAGCGCGGCTAACAACCCCCTTGGATAGGGTCAGGCAGACAATCGGGGGTAATTGATGCTGTCTCTCCCTCCAGGCCTTCAACCTGAAGCATTAATTATTTTTCCAGCTTTTGTTCCTTGAGCAGTGCTCCTTGACTATATAAACACAATTAATCCAGTGGTCGTTTGTTTGGCCAACTGCTAAGGTGTGAATCCTTCTCTCCAAATGCATCCAGCATTCGATTTAGGATCAATTGCGACTTGGAAATATCCCCAAGGGTTTCGTAAGCTGGGTTGCTAGTTTTACCTTTTTCCTTGGGCTAGGGTTTATACCCTGTTAACCCAAATTAACAAACACCTTGGATTCCTTATATTAAGGTCAATAAATCCTGGACGACCCCATTGTCCTAACTTGATTGGTCAATTTCTTGTTAGGCAATACATAACTTCCTTAACTTGGCAAAATCAGCCCAAAGAAGGGTAATATAGTAGGATGACTACTCTTCCTCTTGCAAATTAGACTTGTACTTAGAACCTGCCAACCCTTGTTCTAAGGAGTGGCAATACTATTTTGTGGTTTAGACACAAACCATACGACATTGCAACTTGTTGCATAGGTGTTGCACCTGACTTATGGGATTATTTCTCCCATCGCATAGTATTCCTTGGTCAAGGATACCTTTGTTAAGATGTAGGGTTTGGGAGTCCTCTTGACTCGACCCAACCCTAACCCTACTAGGCCGACAACGTTTGGCCCTAGGGTTTTTGAATACAACCGGAAGTCTAGTATTTGGCCAAATGATCCTTAGGGTAAGAACCCTAGATCGTTCTTGCATTTTAACTAACCCTAACATTCCGTGAATGTGGGTAGGATCTTTGGGATTTGAAATATTAAGTCGGTCTCCCTAGTGCGATATTAGGCAGAATTTTGTCACGGCTTGGCTCTACTTAGAGCATTGAGGTAATCATCATTTGAGTTATACCATTACAAGCAATTTACCTAGTTGATCTAATTGTCTTGCAACAATACTTTTCCAAAAAGTTGTCAATAATTGCAAGATATAACATTCCATGCAAATATGCGATTCATAGACCTTTTTCTTCTATGCAGCTATACAATGATCGTTACTTTTCCTTGCCTAAGCTATAATGATGATTGACAAATCAACACTAACTCATATAAAAACCTACGTTGATTTACATCAAGAACTATGCCTATAAACCCTTTGTCTAATGCGTTGAATTCAAGCTTTATTATAAAAATGCATTCTTTCCTAAATACAATCTTTGATGGAAAGACTCCGTGCATGAATGAATACCATGAGACCATTATTGATTTAATTTCTCCTTCAACACTTAACCCCAACCTAGGATGTAATTTTCACCGCATGCAATTTGCAAGGCATGTAAATCCCTTTCATGCAATGCAACTACTTGGACGACATCTAATGGACGTCAACGATTATCTCATACGAATCACAACTATGGGATTATTACCTAAATGCATTATGTGCTGATCTTTTTCGTAGGGCAACACAAGGATGCATTTAGACAAATCCACCTTTTAACTTATGCAATATGCATTCAGGATTGCAACTTGGAAGTGCAAGCAATTTCAAAGGCACATCACGCAAATACATCTTGAAAATCAGTGATCAATTAAAATTTCCAAGTGTAATTAGACTTGCTTATGAGAATTGGACATGCCTAGTGCATTCTTTTCATACGAAATCAAATTTTAAGAACCTGTGTATTGAGGTTCGGGGTGTTTTCCACACGCGAACTCGGAGTGGAAGCTCCCGCATGTGCGCCTCTCGCCGTTTTCTTGGGAGTCATTGACGAGTCAAATCCCGGTTCAACAACTTCCTCTTGGGTCCTTTACGCATTAGAATCCCTTTCTGCTCGATATCTTCTCCTTTGCGCAAGATACGGCCGTACAATCGCGGTTTTGAAGGCACCCGGGAAGGCACGGGTGAATAGGGGCTATGTAAACTTTTATGGCAGCTTCCAAGCCTCTCAACACCAGAGATGACATGGAGAGAGAAGAAGATGGGGATGGAGGTGATGATGAGGAGGGTAATGATTATGATGATGACGATGAAGATGGTGGAGGTGGCGTGGCAGCAGCAGCTTGGCGCGGTAGCAGCGTGGCATGGCGGCTCTTCACGGCGTCCTCCTCAGGCGGCAGCATCACGTCCCTCTCTCCTTTCCCCCCCTCAAGCCTAAGGGGGGTTCTTATAGGAGGAAGGGGGAGGGATAGCCATACACATGGCTAATTGCACGCTTACTCCTCCCCCCGTGCTCTCCTACTCCTCTCACACTCCCTCTCCCTGCCATGCATCGGTTGGGGGGAGGGGGTTAATAATAATAAAATTTGCCTCAATTTTAACCATTATCCCCTTTTTCCCCTTTGAAGAGGTGTTTCTGTGCGGCCTATGGGTTTCTAGCCTCAGCCTCTTTTGCACAATGGGGCTGGAGTTTATTGATGCGGGCAAGCACTTAACCACCAACATTTATAGATGTGGGAGATTAATTTAAGCTGCTTTTTGCTCGTGGTGTGCGGGGTCATTAATATTTCATGTGGAAATATTACATTCCCAAAACAAATGTACTCGAAAGGGCTATGCCCACATGAATGAATAAGATTTTTATCAATATCTGTCTTGGCTGTAAGTGTTGGTAAAGGAGTTAAGTGATTAGTCACTTGGCTAAAAGCTAAACTAGGCATGTAATGTAATGTGAGAAATTCTTAGCAAGTTTTTAACGTAAAGAATCTTATTGCCCAGGCACAACCTCAAGTGCAGATTCCTAGTCCGACCCCTACACCAAGTACAGCCATAATTCAGGAGAAGAAGTTTCTTCTCAAGCAAATCCAGCCTCTAGAATTTGATGGCAAGGGGAGGACCGTCCAAACTGATGCCGAGGTCTAGATCGAATCCATGGAGGATTACTTCGAAGCAGCAGGAACTGCACCCGCTAACCAAGCGATGCTCACCAAATTGAAGCTTACCGGCGAAGCAAGACTTTGGTGGAAGCAATGGTGTAGAGACCAAGGGATCTCGGAAGGGTCAGTTACTTGGGAGAAGGTTAAAAGAGATGTGCAAGGGAGATATCTACCACCTGCCTACTGCATGCAGAAGTCTATGACTGAAGCAACTTGATTTATCTCTTGATGCATACTATTCAAAATTCTTCTCTCTCTTAAATTACGTGCCACAAATGGATATGACACAACAGGTGTCAAAGTTTTGTGCCGGATTAAACCCACCCATAAACACCCACCTGGAATCAATGCGCCCAATAGACCTTCAAGATGCACTCATTCGAGCTGCACCAATAATACAAGAGGTGCAATCCAAGCTAAGGAATAACAGGACTTGGTCTTACAGGGATCAGAACAAGGAAGTGTATAGGTCCCAGGCTAAGAGAGCGCAGGGCCAAAATCAGGCACAAAGGAAAAAAGCTAGGGCCAATACTATCAACAATTTTGTTCCTACACAAGGTAATGGTTGCAATCTCCGTTGCTTCCATTGCAACGAGCCTGGTCACTTTAAAAGGCAATGTCCCAAGCTTAGTAGAGGACAACGTCAAGGGCCATTCCAAGGAGCCGCCCATGGGCAAGGAGCCATCGCCAGGGCCAGAGGGAGAACCGCCAGTGTTGCCAACAAGGAGTTGGGAAATGAAGAAGATCCAACCATGGAAGCTGACATTGAGAGGGCAACGGTTCATGCCGCTCTTCACAAGAAAGGCTCGAATCGCCAATTCTCGGTGATTCAAACCCCTTTGAATTACCAAGGTAAAAGCTTCAAAACCTTGATTGATTGTGGTAGTACACATTCCTTCATTTCACCAGTCTGTGCAAAAAGATTAGGAATAGCCACAATAGATGCATCTACCTTACTTGTGGAATTAGCAAATGGTTGTGAGGTCACTTGTACCAGCCAAACTGCTAAGGTGAAATTCCTACTGGGTGAAAAGTCGTCTTCGGTCAGATTCAGGGCAATGAACCTAGGTGTCCACAAGTGTTTGCTCGAAATGGATTGGTTAATACCCAATGATGCCCACATTCACTATGAAAAGGGCCAAGTCTCCTTTTGAAACTCTGAAGGGGAACTAGTCACAACTCAAGGAGAGACTGGGAAGCCAAAAATTCAACTGGCCAAAGCAACATGAATAATAAAAGGAGTTAGAAAGGGGCTATCTGTCTATCTGATTAAACTAAATAAGCTAGATCAGAATCAGCAATCTTGGGAAGAACCTTCATGGTTGAAGGAATACTCAGACATATTTCCTGAAGAGCTCACAAAACTTCCTCCTCAAAGGGAAGTCGATCACGAAATCAAGCTAGCGCCAGGAGCTGCACCAATCACAAAGAGACCATATAGGATGTGCATCCTGGAAGTGATTGAGCTGAAGGAGCAACTCAAGCAACTGTTAGACCAAGGCTACATCCATCCTAGCAGTTCACCATGGGGAGATCCAGTGTTGTTCCAGAAGAAGAAAGATGGAACACTTCTTTGACTACAGAGGGTTGAATCAATCAACCATTAAGAATAAATACCCCATTCCAAGAATAGATGAGCTTCTTGACCATCTTCAAGGTGCAAAGATCTTCTCTAAGATTGATCTCAGGTCTGGATATTATCAGACAAGGATCAAGAAAGAAGATATCCCAAAGACGGCATTCAGCACAAGGTATGGACACTTTGAATTCCTAGACATGTCATTCGGGCTGACAAATGCTCATGCTACCTTCAACAGGCTAATGCAGGATATCTTTAGGCCCTATCTTGATGACTTCGTACTCCTCTTCTTTGACGATACCCTAGACTACTCCAAGCAGGAAGAAGATCATGAACCCCAGCTTCACATTGTTCTTGAAACAATGAGAGCACACAAGCTTTATGCCAAGAAGAAGAAGTGTGCATTTTTCAAGCGACAGATTGAATATCTGGGATTCATTGTATCAGCTGAAGGAATTTTAGTAGATTAGAGACGTTTTAGAGTGGCCAACACCAACAACTGTCAAAGAAATACGTAGTTTTCTTGGATTGACAGGATGGTACATGGTCTTTATCAAAAACTATGCTTTGATTACAGTGCCTCTGACTGATCTACTAAAGAAGCAAGTGTCAATTGTATGGTCACCTGCTGAACAGACCAACTTTGACAAACTAAAGAAAAGCTTGGTATCAATATCCATCCTGAAACTTCCGGATCTCAGTAAGAAGTTTGAAGTGATAACTGATGCTAGCACACTTGCCTTAGGATGTGTGCTTATGCAAGAAGGTCATCCCGTAGCATACTCTTCAAGGAAACTGAAGAGCCATGAAAGGAACTATGCTACCCACGATTTGGAATTGTTGGCTATCATCCATGCTCTCAAACTTTGGAGACACTACTTGCTGGGTAAAAAATTCACTTTAGTGATGGACCACAAGAGTCTTAAATGGATTTTCACCCAGAATGAGCTCAATATGAGGCAACGTTGATGGATTGAAGTGCTGGAAGAATATAATTTTGAAATCAAATACTGGCCTAGAAAGGAGAATGTAGTTGCTGATGCACTCAGTTGCAAGGCATTTTTGAATTCTTTGAATTTGCAAGATCCATCAATAGCAAGATATCTAGCCACAAAGGTATCCATGCCAAACAACCCAATTCTTGAGCTAGCTAGAGAAGAGGCATACCATGACCCAATCTATCAAAAATTGCTAAGGGAGATCCCCATCAAGGATCAAGACCCGAAGCTACAAGCAAACTACCAAGAATTCTCTATCAATAGTGGACTTTTCTACTATAGAATGAGACTATGTATACTGACAAGCCAATCACTCAAGCAAAAGATACTTTGGGAAGCCCATGATTCCCCTTTCTCAAGACATCCTGGTTATGCCAAGACCCTTAATGCGGTCAAGAAGAGCTATTATTGGGAGAGGCTCAAAGGTGACATTCTTAAATATGTCACGGAATGTTTGTCTTGTCAACGCATTAAGGCCGAACATGTCAAAATGCCAGGGAAATTGCAACCACTTGACATTCCCCAAATGAAATGGGAATTCATTAGTATGGACTTTGTTGTTGGCCTGCCCCAAGTTCAGGGAGGATACAACTCCATTATGGTCGTAGTGGATATGCTCACCAAGGTTGCACATCTTATTCCTGTTAAGACAAACTATAAAGCTTCAAACATTGCAAGGTTGTTCATCAAGGAAATATTCAAACTGCATGGGTTACCCAGAAGAATCATTAGTAATTGTGACTCTCTCTTCACATCACATTTCTGGAGGGCTATCTTCGAGGCCATTGGGACTCAACTTTGTTTCAGTACAGCTTACCATCCTCAAAATGATGGTCAAATGGAACGAGTCAACCAAGTCATTGAAGACATGCTTAGGGCACACTCCTGTCGCAAACCCAAAAAGTGGATTCAATATTTGCCACTGGTTGAGTTTGCCTACAATGCTTCTTACCAACAAAGCATTCATATGACCCCTTTTCAAGCATTGTATGGGCATGATTATCGTAGTCCTTTAAACCTTTTGGATCCAACCTTGAGGGTTGAAGCTTCAAAGCAGATGCTAGACGACATGGATAATCAAATCAAGTCAATAAGACAAGACATCCAAGCTACCAAGGACAGACAGAAGGCTTACGTGGACTTGAAATGGTAAGACACATCCTTCGTTGAAGGTGATATGGTCTTCATTCACGTACGTCCAAAGAAGAGTTCCCTATCCTTGGGTGAATGCAAAAAGCTAAGTCCAAGATATTGTAGACCCTAGAAGATCCTCAAGTACCTAGGGCCTAATGCTTACAGAATTCAACTCCTCGAAAACGTAAAAGTTCATAATGTATTCCATATCAGCCTATCAAAAAAGTATGTGCCTAACCCTAGTCACGTGCTTGATGATCAACAATTTGTAATGTCTAGCCAAGGAGTCCTTGAGCTATGGCCTGACAGGATCTTAGATGTTAGGGAGAGGCATTTGAGATCCAAGACCTTGAGAGAATACCTCGTCCAATGGAAAGATTATCCCGAAGAGGATGCCACTTGGATGGATGAAAGTACTCTCAACCCAACAATACCCCCAGATCTTCTCGAGATGAGGACATCTCAATTCCTCTAAGGAGGAGAGAATGTAATATTTTTGTACAAATTATTAATGATCTTGGACCCCGCACATCTCGCGCAAAAGCAGTCCAAAGTAATCGCCCGCAACGATAAAAGTTGATGGGCTAAGTGCTCCCTCCACATGCACTAGCAAACTCCAGCCCGCGTTATGCATAAGAGGCTGTGGCTCAAAAGCCGTAGTTCCATGCAGGAACACCCTTCACAGGAAAAGAAAATGGATAAATTTTTGGCAATTTTTTTAATTAAAACTCCCCTCCCCTTCAGTCGTTGCATGGTGAGGGAGAGGGAGTGTGAGAGGAGTGGGTGTGGAGTAGGAGAGAATGGGGGAGGGAGGAGGCATGCACCACCACTTGTGTGGCTACCCTTCCCCCCTTAGACCTATAAGAACCCCCCCAAGCTAGAGGGGAGGGAGGAGGAGGGGGATTGGACTGCGCTGTACTGCCCTCCAGAGAGCTACTGCTGCCAGGCCGCTACTACCGCACCCTGCCATCATTTTCGTGATCATCATCACCATCATTATCATCATCATCTTCGTCCTCGTCATCATATTCATCCTCCCAATCATCCATCCACATCATCTGTCAGTAAATAGAAGCTTGGAAGCTTCTATTAGAAGCTTCCATTAAGGCTTCTATAATCCTTATTTACATGTGCCTTCCTTGGTTTTTCTTAAAACCATATCTGCAAGCGCCGTGTCTTGCGCAGAAGATAAGATATCGGTCAGAGAGGATCTGATACGCAAAAGTGACCCAAGGGTGAATTGCTGAAACGAAATTATTGCCTTAATGGCTCCTAAACAAAAGGTGAGAGGAGCATACACGGGAGCTTCCACCCCGAGTACGCATGTGGGCAACACCCCAAATTTTAATGCCCAGGTTTTGATAAATTTTCTGCATGAAAAGGATGTATTTAAGCATGTTTAATTCTCATAGGCAGGTTTAAATACATTGGGAAATTCATTTTCTCGCCCGATTTACAAGATTAGTTACATGTCGTGCATTTGAAATTGCTTGCACTTCCATGGTCAAGTTGCAATCCTGAACGCATGATGCATAAGTAAATAGATGGAATTGTGCAAAGGCATCTTTGTTGCATCGCGAAAAGAATAGTGTATAATGCACTTAGGTATTAATTTCCTAGTTGCGAATCATGTATGAGATAATCTTAGGCGCCCATTGAATGATGTCCAAATAGTCGCAATATATAAAAAGGAATTATGAACTTTTCAACGAAAATGGTTATATTTTAGGTCGGGTTAAGTGCTAAAGGAGGGATTAATTTAATGATGGACTCATGGTATTCACTCATGCATGGAGTCCTTTATCAAAGTTGAATGCATTTTCAATAAAAATATTAGAGCTTTGACTTTGTTGCATCAACGTAGGGTTGATAGAGTTAGCTCTGAATGTCAATCACTATAGTTTAGGGCAAGGAAAAGAATGATCTCTAAGTTGCATAAAAGCAGGAGGTCTATGGTTTGAAGTTGCATACTTGCATGGAATGATGCATCTCAGTTACTTACATCTTTTAAGAGAAAGTACTTGCAAATTCAGAAGAGTGTATTTGCATCTTTAATAGAAAGATCATCTTAAATCGTGGGTTGGTTAGAGCAACTAAGTAATCCGCATGAAAATCATAAAGGTACAATTAGATTGCAAATAATGATCACCTCAAAGTGCTAGGTAGGGTTAAGTTACGTTAAAATTCTGCCTAGTATTGCACTTGGATTGCTGGCTTAATATTTCCAATCCCAAAGATCCTACCCACATTCACAGAATGTTAGGGTTATCTAGACACCCATGCAAGAATTTTCTAGGGTTCTCACGCTAGTGATCGGATGACCAAATGCTAGACTTTCGCAATGGAAAGTAGGAACCCTAGGGCCAAATTGTTATCGGCCTAGTAAGGTTAGGGGTTGGATTGGGTCAAGAGGACTTCCAAACCCATTATTCTTGATAAAGAAATACCACACGAAGAAAGATGTAAACCCCACAAGTTGGTATTGACACCTATCTCGTGCAACAAGTTGCAATGTCGCATGGTTTTGTGCCTAAATCAAAATAGTATTGCCACTGCTTAGAACAAGGTTGGCAAGTTCTAAGTACAAGTCTAATTTTCTAGCGGATGAATAGTCACCCTGCTACATCACCCTTCCTTGGAGCTGATTTGCCAAGTTAGGGTAATGACGAATTTCCTAGCAAGCAATTGACCAATCAAGTGAGGACAACAGGGTTGTCCAGGAATTATTGACCGTAATATATGGAAACTTAAAGTAGTGACAATTCGGGTTAACAAGGGTATAAACCCTAACCCAAGGTTAAAGGGTAAACAAGCAACGCAGCTTACGAAACCTTGGGATCTTGCCAAGTCGCAATTGATCCCGGATCGAATGCTAGATGTATTCGGAGAGAAGGATTCACATCTTAGCAGTTGTTCATATAAGCGACCATTGGAGTGCTTGTGTTTGTACACTTAGGAGCACTATTTGTAGTTCTTTGCTCAAGGAACTAATGTTGGAAAATAACTAATGCTTTAGGTTGAAAGCCTGGAGGGAGAGGCAGCATTAGTTACCCCCAACTATCTGCCTCACCCTATCCAAGGCAGTTGTTAGCCTCGCCATGTACATGGACCGAACCCCCAGCGAGAGGTCTCTACGTGGGTGCTACTTGGAGTAGGAGGACGCTTGGGTGCCAAGGGGGCTCTGGCCAGAAATCCCTTGCCTTCGGATCCTGCACAAGAGGCCGACGTGACTCGAGATGGGATCTCGAGGCCTGCATACTAGTCTACGAGGGCGAAACTTGGAATAATGGTCCCTAAGGATTGCTGGAATAGCCTTCGAGCTAGATTATTTGATATATTCCAAAGACTGATAAATAAAGATCAAATGTTGAAAAGGAACTTGCTTGACATTATTTTTCTATGTCAGTGCCTAAGTTACATGAAGGAACCAATGTTTAATTGGTTAATTAAGAAAGTTGTTTTTTCTTGTCAAACTAAATGTGGAAGGTAATTAGATAACTAAAGCAACCTGAGGAAAGTGTGGTGGATGTGACCCTGGGTCCGTCCTACGGAAGGGTGGTCTCGATTGGCCAGGAACTTTTCTCAAAGGAAATTGGTAGCGAGAGTTGACCTAGAATCTATAGTGTTAGAGTCCCGATTTATGTTATTTTAGGGGAACATAATGGGATTATGCCTTACGGGCAGAGAGGTTGAGCTTCGCATCCCTCTCGTTTCCCATTCTCCTTGAACCAAGTGCAGTATAAATCCGCTTTGACCATTTTTTGCATAATGTAGACGCTAGCTGCCTTCTAGGAATTTGACCATTAGGAAAACCCTAATTCAGGTTGGTCCTAAATGGGAATGGCTGGAATGCTTCCGCTTTGTGGCAGACTCGGGAAGACCTAGATCGTAAACCCCATGACATTCCTTGGGATTGTCGCGCGGTGCTTTCTGGACTCTCTTCCTGATGGGCTGCTAAGACGTGTCCTGCAAGTGGATAGGGGGACATGTTACAGTTTGGACTCTATTTAAACACATTTGGTAATAGATCATTAAGAATCCCCTATGGGAACTGAAGTACAACTTGTAGGCTTAGTCACTAGCATGTGATCACCTTTAAAGTACATGTAGAACTGTATCTCTATTCAAAAATGACACCTACTTCCATGTCTTGCTCTATTTGGTACCAAAAGTCTTCAAGTCTTTGTCAACTCTTTCCTAAGTGGTCTTGTAGACCACCGCTATTCAATAGGTGTGAACATTGTGGACTCATGGTACACAGGGTGTCCTTCTTCTTGAATCAACACTCATCCCAAAGCATAATCGGAAGCATCCATGTGGATTTCAAAAGGCTTTGTGAAATCTTGCATTTTAATTCTGGTGTGGAGTTCATAGCTCTCTTGAGTGCCTCAAAAGCTTATCACTCCCTATCTCCCCATGAGAACTTTGTATTGCTCCCTATTAGGGTTGCCAATGGCCATGTAATTCCACTATACCCTTTGATGAACTTTCCGCAGAACATTGTGAAGCCCAAGAACTCTGTGAGTTGATGTGGGGTAGTTGGCAGCTGCCAATTTTGCACTAACTCAACCTTGTTTGGATCCACGGCTACCTTTCCCTCTTTTACAATGAAACCCAAAAAATCTAGCTCTTTCACCATCCGTGAATTCAGATTTCTCTGGTTTGGCATACAATTTATGTTCTGGGAGTTGCTCCAACACCTTCCTTACATGCTCCTTCTGCTGCTCAAGTGCCTTGTTGAAAATCAAGAGGTCATCAATGTATACCATTAAGAATACATCCAAGACGTCATCAAACATGCTATCCACTAATGTGCAAAAGGATGTGTTAAGAGTGAAGCTCATGAACCTTGGTTCAATTGTTCACCTTAACTCTTGAATAAGGTTGGGTCACATTGACTCAACTATGGTTACATATAGGTTACCTTACTTCTCTATGATTCGTATGTCTATACACAATTGAGTGTGGAAGATAATGAAATGAACAAGGAGCATGTCTGCTACCCTTCTGTCCTAGTCCTTATCCATCTCTCTCTCTCATTTCTTTCATGGTATCAGAGCACATATCAAGAATTCAATCAACTTCATCAACCCCTCTCTTCATCTCCCACAACTTGCTGAGTGATTGGAGCACCCCCATACGTAAAAACAAACTAGAATGCTGGAAGAAGCCATTCCCTAAGTTTGTTCATAGCCTTGTTGCTAGGGAGGTTGGCGGCCACCTGTAATTGCTGCAATCTATCATGAAAATCCACCTGCAACTACTATGTATTGTCATTGGATAGAACCGAGGCTGCTAGGCACTCTTGCGTGTTTTTGCGCCCATCTTTATGGCTAGGATATAGTAACCAAGCTCACGATAGCCCTAAATAATGCTATGAATGGATAGGAGCTAGAAAAGCTTCCATTGACCTTCTACAATCGATGGGGAAAATGTATTGAATCTCTCCTTATAACAAGTAAAGGATAGACACTAAGGGGAGGATTACTGGAGTGTTTTTCCTCCTTCACACGACAAGTCTTGAGTTATTGCAGGCCTTGATGATAAAAAGAGAGAAAGTTAAAGTGGATAAGGAGTTGAGCTATATCATGCATGAAATTCAAAGGCCTCTCAAAGGCCTTTCATTCACTAGAAATATTTTGGAAAAAATAGGGCTCTCTGAAGAACAATAGCCGTTGAGGTTTGCTCTGAATTGTATGCTATACAAGAGGTCTCATCAGAGAATGCATCAGGACGTGTTGATGATGTAATAGTAGCAAATAACTCTGTGTCAAACAAAACAAGGAACAATGAATTGGCTATAGTTGAGATCAATGATGAAGAAGATGTTAAAGACAACACATTAGTAGCAGGTTCAGAATGCTGCATCTCCATTGTTTGAAACTGAAAGCCATTCAAATGGAGAATCATGATTATATTCTATGGATGTGAAAGGGCTGTTTGGAGAAAATCTATAAGAGGAGCCAGAGAAACCTTGAGCATTATTATTCAGTAATAGAGTTGACCGTTTTGGTTGCATTTGCCAAGTCTATTGTATGTGACTTTGGTTGAGTTTGCTAGCACTATCTGTGCTTGTTCCATGTTGGACAACTAAACTTCAAAGGAGGATTGGCAGCTATAAATATTTTTTGAATTGCAAGGGTCATTGAAGTGCATTTCCTGCTAGCATTTCGGGGAAATTGACTCTACATATCAAATCTTGTTTTGCAAAGTTGAAGTCTTTGGAATGGCAAACTTAGGAGAGAAGGACACTATCATCCAAATAGTAGGTGAGAAGATGGACTGCAACAACTTTGTTTTATGGAAGTTCAGAATGTCAAACTTCTTAATTGGAAGAGGCTATTGGGATCTAGTCATAGGTCTTGAAGATGAGCCCAAGCTATCGGAGGATAGACCTCCAACACAAGATCAATTAAAGGCACATGGGACATGGTTGGAAAAGGCTAGCAAGGTCTTGCATTGGTTGTCCTTATGAGTGTCACACACAAAAGCTATGTAAATTGCAAACTGTACTTCATCTAAAGTAGCTTGGGACTTGTTGATGAAGAATTAGGGCCATGTCACTCATGCAAGAAAGACACAATTGAAGCAAAAATTCAACCAGATATCCAGGAATGGAAGGTCTATTGAAGACTATGTGAGTGAGATTAGAACCATTGTAGAGCAACTAGGCTCAATTGGAGCTGAAGTTAAGGATGATGATTTAGTGGCCACTACACTCCATGGTCTTGGAGAGGAGTATAAGTAGTTTGACACTTCCATATCAGTGTATTGAGAGCAGAATTTTGCTACCGAGAAGTGCTTAAAAATAGCTAAAAATTATGAATATCAACGGAAAAATATTCAACGTCGAAGGCGGCAGCTTGACCTAGGACGATTTTAAGTGTCAAAGTGCTTTAAAGGCACCCGAGCGACACTTGTTGATTTTTCATAATTTTTCAGACTGTCGTGCGGGTTGTCAAGAGTTACCGGCAAATGCGGGATACTGAGCCGGATGCCTAAGATTGTTTAGAGCTCAATTCGGAGTACGGACGGGGAAGGATCCAAGAAACCGGGCAAGATACGAAAAGGTGGACATTAGAGTGGCCAAATGTAAGTGACCTTTGGGGGGCGCCTTGGGGAATTTTATGCACATCAAAGCCTGGCATCTTTTGGAGAAGAAAAAACGTGAAGGAGGGCGCCATCAGGAGGCACCAAAATTTGCGCTTAGTGCATGAAGATGGAGGATGCAACCTATACACAACCACTGCAAATGATCATTGATCTTGCTTCCCCTTTGCCTGTTGGTCATATCGCCGTGCTTCACTCACGCAATGGTGGCCTCTATGAAGAACTCTGATTTCAGTCTTTCTCTCTCCTCCCTCTCTCTCCTATAAGGGCAAATTCATGTGGTGAAGAAGAAGAAGAAGAATGGATGACAGATGCTTGTCCAATGAAGACCGGATTGCTCCGTGGTTCAAGAGGAATGAAGATTGTTGATTGTGGACTATCATGAGCATTAATGGTTGCTGGAAATCAATACCGAGACATGGCAAATAAAAACCCGCAACCCGCAAAGAACGGTATTTTCATTTTTACAAAGGAAATTGATATTTTATGCAATTTGCTTCATGAGCATTTGTTTCCATGGGATGATTATGCATTATGTTGTTTTTTTCTATGAGTTTGATCAGATTATGCTCAGAAAATCAGAAAATCATGAGTGTTTGACTGAAATTAATGGTGTAAAACCCGTAAAAAATGCGAAATATGGAGAAATTGGGTGTTTTTGATATATAAATGGAAAATATAATAAGACACACCAACTAAATTTGTGGTTTTACTGCAAATGAACTAAGGGCCACAGCCCACAACTCATTTTGAATTTTTAGTTATTTAATATTGCAAAAAATACAAGAAAAATAGAAAAAATGGGTAAAAATAAGGGAAAAATAGATTTTGAGTGTGCAAAAAATACTAAAAAATAAGATTCATGTTTGTGTATGTATGGGGGGACTGAAGTATGAGGTTTAGCCTCAGTTCATCCCTAGCTTTATGTTTTAGTGAGTTTTTATTGCTTTTCATACAATAAAAACATGGAAAATATTACCCTAAACCTATGCATCGTGCACAATCTAAATGGTGAGGGGGTAAAGAGAATGAGAGTGGTGTTTAAGTGCTGAGAGAAAGAAAAGGCTGATTGTTTTCATCTATGCATATCATATAGATCGATCGCTAATTTAAAGTAAGGATCTGGTAGCACGAGGTCTCCTCGGTGCTAGGTTCGTGCAACGTAGCAATTATGCGTAAGAGAAATTCATTGAAAGAATGTTTTTGCACTAAGCACAATGCTGATTTTTCTTTATTTGAGCACATGGAAATTCACAATTTTCATGAAGCATAAAATGATAAAAGGTATCAAACAATACCTCGTGGATGCATAGCACCTGTATTCTTTAGATCGTGACCAACGTTGAGTGAGTAAGGTTGTCCCAAGCTGTAGGCTAGGCGTTGGGTCTAAGGGGGAAAGTAAAGTGAGGTATGGTACATCCTGGAATGAAATAATTGGTACCTTGAGAGAACTATGTGCGAAGTGTTATATATGTTTAGCGACGCATCGAGGGGCCAATCCCCAAGATGTAGGAGAGTCGCAGTGAGGTAGCCGCAGTCAGCCGTGGGAGGACCTCCTATGTTTGTACTTCGTGCCATTGGGAAATGTGCTGGGACTCCCTCTGAGGAGTGTTAATTGGGTTAGAGTTGGACTACGATACATGATACAAATGCAAGATGTGTAGGAAGATTATGTATGTGTCATCAATGCTCTTGGCCGCGAGGCCGTGGGGTTGTTGAGCGCATGATAGAGGTCTGGCTAGTGCATGAGCCAGTGTCGGCCCAGTTCAGGTCCCATCATCTATCAGGAGCAACCTCACTTTGATGAACTTGTGGCACTTCTTTTGCATGAAGAAGTGAAACTTGGACTCAATAGAAGCTCTAGTGGGTCTAAAAACAGCAGGGATAGTGTCTTCTACTCAAATCAAAGGGATAGAGGTGGAAGAGGAAGGTCAAACTTTAGAGGAAGAGGGACTAGAAATGCATATGCACTCTGTGGACATTAAGGCACTAGATGGAAAAATAGGCAACCTCAAGCAAATAGAGGTGCTTCTAATGCTCATGGAAGAGGGGGTTACTCATCTAGAGAAAGAGGTACTTGGCATCAACCCCAAATGAGCCATGGAAAACAATTAAATGTAAATAAGGATGGTCACTATTATGGCAAATATGGGCATGTAGCTAAATATTGCTACAAGAAGCAGAATGATCAGAGAGAAAGAGGGAGGCAACATGGTAATTATGCCTCTTCTAGTGGTATGCAAGAGGATGAAAAGTTGTTTGCTATGCAACATGTGAAGAAAGGGTTGCCTACACAAGGCAAAATAAATGATGTATGGTATATAGAATCAGGGGAATCTAACCATATGACTCCTCATGGAGGGTGGTTTGACAGAATGGTAGAAGGTGCTTATGGATATATTTGCACAGGGGATGATACACAGCATGACATTAAGGATACATGTAGTGTTCCCTTGATAATGCATGGTGACAAGAAAAAGATTCTATATGACATGTTACATGTACCCTCCAACCATTACCAAAAACTTTCTTTCTGTGGGACAAATGGCTAAACAAAATATACAAGTTAGATTCAATAGAGATGGATGCTACATTGAAGAGTATGTTCAAGGATGCAAACTCATTGCTAAAGTCAAAAGAAATGGTAGGATGTTTATATTGGATACAAAAATTCCAGCATTGAATGCTGCTATGTACTCACATGACAATGTTGCAATAAGAGACATTGAGATATGGCATAAAAGGATTGGTCATGTAAATGTTCAAAAGGTGAAGAATATGGAGCATAAAAAAGTTGTACTTAGACTCCCTAAGTTCAAGCATGTGGAATTGGGACATTTATGTTAGTCATGTCAATTTGGGGAGCAATTGAGGCTTCCATTTATGAGGCATGTAAGCACTACTACTAGACCATTACAACCTATACATTCTGATGTATGAGGACCCTCACTGAATACATCTCTTGGGGGATCACATTACTATGTGTAATTCATAGATGACTATAGTAGGTACACATGGTTATATGTGCTGAAGCACAAGAATGGTGTCATGGATGCTTTTTAGGACTTCAAGAGACACGTGGAGAAAGAATTGGCTTGCTACATCTGATGCTTGAGATCTGATAGTGGTGGAGAATATGTCTCTAAAGACTTTGATCACTTCTTGGTAGCCCATGGGATAAAGAGGAAATTGACATGCAAGTACAGACCTCAACAAAATGGTGTGGCATAAAGGAAAAATGGGGTGATCATGGAATCGGGTAGAGCCATGATGAATGAGAAGAGCCTACTAAATGCATATTGGGCAGAGGCTGTAATGACTACTATGTATGTGACTCCTTGTGAGAGGCTTTGTGGGATAAATCCTAACATTAGTTATCTTAAGGTCTTTGGATATTTGGCATATGTACATGTTCCATATGAGAAGAGGAAGAAGCTTGATCCAAAGGTAGAAAATGCCATCTTCATTGGGTATGCACAAGATAGGAAGGCTTACAAATGCTAAAATCCTTCTACTCATGAGACATTGGTCTCAAGAGATGTAGTATTTGATGAGCTAAAGTCATGGCATGAGAAGAAGGCCACCTTGATGAATGATGATGATGTTTGTTAGGAAACTTATGTACGTGCAGGTACAAATGAGAGTGCAAAAATTTTGTTAGGAGATTTATGTACGTGCAGGTACAAATGAGAGTGCAAAATTTTTTGGGCCTTCTAAAGATGCTACTACATCAATTAGTCCTTGGACAAGTAGATTGAGGACTTCAGCATCTTATCCACTAACATGGGTATGTTAGTGAGGGGGAGAAATGTGGATGAAGGCAAAAGCAAACTTGATGATGTTACAAGGCCACTCACTTGTGGTAATGATTCAACTGGCACTGACAGCTTGGATAGTGAGTTTGGTATTCCATGAGTTGTGACTCTTGGTGTGAGACATAGATACATACCACCTCATGAGAGAGAAGAGTCTCATACTGCACCTCAATTGAGGAGATTAGAAAGAGTCAGGAAGCCTCTAGATAGGCTTACATATAGTGGCTACATAGTGAGGTACTATGCATATATGGCAAAAGTCACTAGCTTCAAGGAACCCACAAATTTTTCCAAAGCTATTTAGGATGATCATTGGTGTAATGGATGATGAATATTCAACATTGGGTAAAAATGAAACTTGGGATTTGGTTGATTTTCCTGAAGGAAAAATGCCTATTGGTTGCAAATGGGTATACAAGGTGAAGTGCAAATCAGATGGCACATTGGAAAGATATAAGGCAAGACTTGTGGCAAAAGGTATGCACAACAATATGGACTTGATTATGAGAAGACATTCAACCCCATAGCTAAAATGGCAATCGTGAGAACAATGATTACATTGGTAGCATTTAGAGGATGGAGTGCGTATCAGATGGATGTGAAGAATGCTTTTCTCAATGGTGATTTTGTTGAGGAAGTATACATGGATTAGCTTGAGGGCTATGTACATCCAAATTTTCCTACATGTGCATATAGATTGAAGAAAGCATTGTATAGGTTGAAGCAAGCACCTAGAGCTTGGAATGCTAAGATAAGTGCATGCTTATACAAAAACTTGGTTTCACTATGGAAAATGCTGATTATAGCCTATTCACAAAAAAGACAAGGGCTGGTTATGTGATATTAGTCATCTATGTGGATGACTTGATCATTACAGGTTATGATGTTATGATAATTGTAGAGATCAAGAGAATGTTACATGGTGAATGTCAGGTCAAAGATTTGGGTGAACTGAAGTATTTCCTTGGGATTTAGGTTGTCTCTACACCTCATGGTACTTGGTTGTTGCAAAAGCAATATGAACAAGATATGTTAACCAAGTATAGTATGTTGGATTGCAATTCTTTAAGCACTCCATTGGAGCAAAATGTTAAGCTACTTGTAGATATTGGGCATGAGATTGAGAATGTCACTGTATAGAAAAATGGTGGGTAGATTGATTTACCTTACCATTACTAGACCAGGACCTTAGCTATTCAATTGGACTGATTAGCCAATTCATGCAGAAGCCTATGAAGCCTCACTTGGATGCAGTGATGAGGATCTTGAGATATGTGAAGGCTACATTAGATTATGGTCTATTTTATGAGCATGGTAAGCCTTTGGAGCTTACAAGATATATAGATGCTGACTGGGCATGAAATGCCTATGATAGGAGATCTACTAGTGGGTATGCATTTTCCCTTGGTAGTAGTATGGTCAGTTGGAGCAGTAAGAAGCAACCTATAATTGCACTCTCTAGTACTGAGGCAGAGTATAGAGGTGTTGCACTTGCTGCATGTGAGGTAGCATGGCTCATGAAGCTTCTTGATGATTTGGGCATGTAGGAAGTCAGGCATGTCACACTCTATTGTGACAACATGAGTAGTGTGCTCCTAGCTAGTAATCTTGTCTATCATGCTAGGACTAAGCACATTGAGGTACACTATCACTTTATCAAAGAAAAAGTGATTGCAGGTGACATTGATTTGGTCCATGTGAGGATAGAAGACCAAGTTGCAGATATCTTTACCGAGTCATTGGGTAAAGATAAGTTTGTGCATTTCAGAGAGCTACTTGGAGTGAAGTACCACACTTGAGCTCAAGAGGGAGTGTTAAGAGTCAAGATCATAAACCTTGGTTCATGTCAGTTGTTTACCTTAGTTTAATAAGGTTTGGTCACACAGTGATTCAACTATGGTTACATATAGGTTACCTTACTTTTGTAAGATTTTTGTGTCTATACACAGTTGAGTGTGGACGATAATGAAATGAAGAGGGAGCATGTCTCCTACCCTTTTGGCCTAGTCCTTGTCAAGATTGTGGGAGAGAAGGAAGGAGTCTCACTTGTAGCTTTCTTGCTTGCACAATGGGGGAATACACACAGAGGGTGGAGGCTGAAAACAGTTTTCCTCTTCTTAGTTGTGTAAGCCAAAAGAACTCTCATACAAAGAAATAGAAGAACCCTATATATGGGTCTCAAAAACCAAACTCAACTAACTAAGGTGGCATACTAACTGAGCCACGAACTAGAGTAGATAAGGATAGCTATCATATAGCTATTATTCATGGGCGGTGTACCAACCGCATTTGCAACTGACAAGTCGGTGACATAAATGCACAACGGTCACCCTGGCATATCACGAGTGGAGCTCGATATCTCAACACTCCCCCTCGAGCTCAATCCCAATTCCTGCACACCAAGCAGGTCTCTGAACTTGCGCAACTTCTCTGCGCCCAATGCCTTCGTGAATATGTAAGCTACCTAATCCTCTGTGCTGACATAAACTAGATCAATAAGACCTAGTAAAACCCTCTCTCGCACATAGTGATAATGCACCTCAATGTGCTTTGTTCTAGCATGATAGACTAGGTTATTTGCCAAGTGTATACTACTCATGTTGTCACAATAAATGACAACTGGCCCATCTGTATACTAGTGCATATCATAAAGTAGCTTATGCAACCAAGCTACCTCACATGCAGCCATTGCTGCACCCCTGTACTCAGCCTCTGTGCTGGACAAGGCAATTGTAGGCTGTTTCTTGCTGCTCCGAGTGACTGCAGCACTCCCAAAAGAGAACACATATCCACTGGTAGATCGTCTATCAGAAATACTACCAGCCCAATCAGCATCAGTGTATCCATGCAACTGTATCTGAACCCCAGTCTCATAAAATAGTCCATACTGCAATGTGGACTTCACATACCTGAGTATGCATCTAGCCGCATCCAAATGTGGTTTCCTTGGAGCCTGCATAAACTGACTTACCAATCCAACAGCATAGCTCAAATCTGGCCTGGTAATAGTCATATAAATCAAACTTCCTACTATGTGTCTGTACATAGTAGGGTCTTCTAGAAGCTCACCTGCATCTGTGCTCAGCTTCACATTCTGCTCCAAAGGAACTGAAATAGGCTTACAGCCTGTCATCCCATATTTGGACAGCATGTCCAATCCATACTGCCTCTGCAAGAGCTATATCCCACTTGGTGATCTGATCACCTCAATGCCCAAGAAATAACGCAGCTCTCCCAAATCCTTCATCTCAAACTTCTGCTTCAATAGCATTTTCACATGAAGGATATCTTCATCACTGTCACCTGTCATAATCAAATCATCAACATAAATGACAAGTAGCATAATACATTTCTCTGTTTTTCTCACATAAAGTGAGAAATCTGCCTTGGAAATCTGAAAGCCAATAGTGACAAGATACTGTCCTATCTTGTCAGACCATGCTCTAGGTGCTTACTTCAAGCCATACAAGGCTTTCTTCAACCTCCAAACAAACTCAGGATGAATAGCATGCACATAACCTGGTGGCTGCTCCATATAGACCTCTTCTTGCAAATCACCATCCAAGAAGGCATTCTTTACATCCATCTGATGTAAAGACCATCCCTTTGATGCAGCCATAGCAATGACTGCTCTTACAGTTGCCATCCTTGCAACCGGACTAAATGTTTCTTCATAGTCAATGCCATATGTTTGTGCATACCCCTTGAATACTAATCTTGCCTTGTATCTGTTCACAGAACCATCTGCATTGTGTTTCACCTTATAAACCCACTTACAGCCAATTGCATTTTTACCTTTAGGCAAAGGTATCAATTCCCATGTAGCATTTGCTTCCAAGGCATCCATTTCTTCATCCATGGCTTTCTCCCATTTTTCTTTTCCCATGGCTTGCTCAAAAGAAGTGGGTTCTGGTTCCTGTATCACTTTGACCATATAGGCACAGTGAATGGCTGTAAATCCATCATATTTCAGCCTATCCACAAGATACCTAGATCTGGTAGACCTGCGCAAGGTAGATTCACTCCCACGTTCTCTCAAAACATCCCTGGTCTTCCTTACTCCAGGTGTAACAATAGAAGGAATACCCAACTCATCATCAATGCTCTGTTCTGAGCAACTAGATTCACCATCCACATAAGAGTGACCTGCATTCACATCAAACATGGGCTGATCAGCCTTCTATTTTCCTTTTCGTGATACCTGCATACCACTATCTGCATTGCTTTGAGAAGATTCTCCTGATCTCAATTTGCTTGTCCATGGTAAGAATGTGAACCACTGCTAGAGGATGCTCCAAGTCCACTAATATTTTGTGACTGCTGCTGTGAATTCTATGCAGCATTACCATTTTGTGCATCTACATCATCAATCACATTTACTGGTTTATACCAGCTACTCATCTCATCAAAAAAAACATCTCTGCTCACTCTAAACTTACGAGTAGAAGGGTTATAGCATCTATACCCTTTTTGCTATAGAGAATAACCAATAAAGACGCACTTCTCAGCTTTTGGATCCAACTTGGATCTCAACTCATCTGGCACATGTACATAGGCAATGCAACAAAAAATTTTCAAATGAGAAATATCTGGTTTCCTACCAGTATACCTCTCCTCTGGAGTCATTCCATGTATTGCTGCAGTGGGAGTCCTGTTCATTATGTAGACTGATGTAGCAACTGCTTCAGCCCAATAAAAATCTGGCAAGTTTTTTTCATTGAGCATGGCACGAGATACCTCTCCAATATGCCTGCTTTTCCTTTCTACAATTCCATTTTGTTGTAGGGTATGACTGCATGAATATTGCTGCTTTATGCCATGCTCCTGTAGGAACCTTGTAAACTCATTTGAGAGATACTCTTCCCCTCCATCTGACCTTAGGCATTTTATTTGTAGACCTGTTTCTTTTTCAGCCATAGCTTTAAGAGTTTTGAAATGCCCAAAAACTTCACTTTTCTTTTTCATAAAATACACCCAAAATTTTCTGCTATAGTCATCAATAAAAGTGACAAAATAATGACAACGTCCAAGAGATGCAGCTTTAGTAGTCCACACATTAGAGTGGATTAATTCCAATGGATTCTCACTCTCTTGAACATGTCTAGGAAATGGTTTCCTTGCCTGTTTTCCAAACTGTCAGGCTTCACATACCTTATGCATTTCTGTAACCTTGAATTTGGGCAATCCTGCAACAATATTTTGGGTCTGCATTGATTTAAGTCGCTGTACATTAACATGACCAATGCGTTTATGCCAGATATCAATATCTGCAACTACACCGGTCCCATGTGCAAACATTGTTGCACTCAATTCAGACATGTCTGCATCCAACGTAAACATTCTGCCCTTCTTCTTTCCTTTTGCTATCAAGCGACCTTTATTTTTCATATCCTCAACAAAGCATCCATGAGGATTAAATCTGACCCGCAAGCCCTGCTCAACCATTTGACCAACAAAAATGAGATTCTTGGTGATATTCGGGACATGAAATACATCGAACAGGTATTTCTTTTTCCCACCCTGCATAGACAAAGGAAATTTTCCAATCTACACAATAGGATGTGCAGTATCATCACCAGTCTCCACAAATCCTGGTTTTTGCATTTTCCTTGTATCCTCCATCCATTCTGCATGACCTGTCATGTGGTTTGATGCACCTGAGTCAACATACCATACATCATTGCTTTCTTTTGCACTTGTCACAGAATTGTTCATGTGCTACACCATAAACAAATGCTCATTTCTGTCATCACCCTGTCTACTAGAAGATGCATAATTCCCTTGTTGCAGTTTTCCATTCATGATGTCATTCTGCTTTTTATAGCAATCTTTAGCCATATGACCCATTTTACCACAGTAATAGCATTCAACATTACTGTTTGCATTTTGGCCTCTTTGCCATCCACCACGACCTCTTTGGCTCCCCCTGCCTCTAGAGTTACCACGTCCTCCTCCATAGGACTGGTTTTCTTGAGTTTGCTGCATATTTTGATTTCTACCACGGCCTCCATATCGGCCTCCTCTACCTCTACCTCTACCTCTTCCAGCATTTGAGTAGAAGGCAGCTTCTTTTGAAGTTTCTCCTGAAGAAGATGCACCACCATTTCTCTGCTCCTCAAAAATTAGAAGAGCAATCAACTCCTCAAAATCAGGAAAACTTTCACAGACGAAAATGGATATTCAGAACTCTGCATAATCCTTTCCTAGACCATTCAAGGTCACTGAGACTAAATCATCATCTTCCACTGGCGACCCAATGGAAGCAAGTGCATCTGCAATCTTCTTCACCTTCATGTGGTAGTCATTGATGCTCATACTTTCTCTTTGCACATTGTGCAACTCTTGCTTGAGCTGCATTTTCCTGGCTTGCGTATTTGTGCTATACATTTTTGACAAAGTATCCCATGCCTCCTTTGGCGTACTTGCATCTTGAATATGCACAATCATAGAGTCTGAAATGCTGATAGACAGCCAGTACATAACTTTCCTAGCTCTCTCATGCCATGCTTTAAATGCCTGCATTTGTTGTTGATTGGGAACATCAGGAAGAACTGGTTCTTCTTCATTTCCTACAACAAATTCCCAAGATCCTTTTTCCATAAGGAAATTCGTCATTCTAAACTTCCATGCTTGGAAGTTGTTCTTGTCAAGCTTTTCAGTGACAATCTGTGAGAGAGAATTAGACGCCATTACAGAACACTGCAAAAATTTCTGTCACTGCAAAGAACACAGCTTTAGCCTCACAAAGACAAATCTGCAAAACTGGCGAAAGTGGTATTTGACCACACAGTCACTTCCTAGTGACGATTTTGCATAAACAGGAACCAAGGATGATTCTGTAACTCCCAATGTCTCTGCACACAAGCATACAATGCAATTTTTGTGGTAACTGTTCACCAACCTGTAGAATAGTGGTCGCACAGCATAAAACAGGTCCTTTTTCTAAGTGCGTGCAGAAAACTTCCGCCTCCAAAATAGGCCCCGCAGCATATACTGCCCTCTTGCTTCACCGCGAAGGGTGTCTCAACCTGAGACAATGCACTCCTGTACTTTCCGGCTGTGCTACCTGTAGAGATCTGCTCCCAAAAATAGAAAATGAAAGCAACACTGCTCCTCTTACCGGAACACCACGAGCTTGGCTTGCTTTCTTGAGCTCCTTACCATGAAAAAGGCTCTGATACCATGTCTAGATTGTGGGAGCGAAGGAAGGAGTCTCACTTGTAGCTTTCTTGCTTGCACAATGGGGGAATACACACAGAGGTGGAGGCTGAAAATAGTTTTCCTCTTCTTAGTTGTGTAAGCCAAAAGAACTCTCATACAAATAAATAGAAGAACCCTATATATGGGTCTCAAAAACCAAACTCAACTAACTAAGGTGGTATACTAACTGAGCCACGAACTAGAGTAGATAAGGATAGCTATCATGTAGCTATTATTCATGGGCGGTATACCAACTGCATCTGCAGCTGACAAGTCGGTGACATAAATGCACAATGGTCACCCTGGCATATCACGAGTGGAGCTCGATATCTCAACAGTCCTTATCCATCTCTCTCTCATTTCTTTTAGGATGGAGGGTCATTGTCATGCCAAAGCCCAATAATACTACGCACTCAAATCTACCATAGCATGTATGAAATGTCATCTTCTCAATGTCCCCCTTTGCTATGCATATTTGGTGATACCCAAAGTGTAGATAAATCTTTGTGAAGAATTTTGCTCCTACTAGCCTATTCAGCAACAAGTCACCCTCTAGAGGCATGGGATACATGTTGTATATGGTGATCTTGTTGAGAGTGCAGTAATCCACACATAGCCTCATAGTCCCATCCTTCTTTCTGACAAACAATAATGGTGCCCCATATAGGACAAAAAATTTCTCCTTATGAATCCTAGTTCTAATAGTTCATTAAGCTATTTCTTCAATTCCACTAGTTCTTCATTGTCATGTGATAGGGTGGTCACGTTGGAGGAGTTTCCCCTAGCACCAACTCAATCCTATGATCAAATGATCATTTAGGGGGTAACCTCAAAGGTAGCTTCTCTGGCATTACATATTTAAACTCTTTTGAGATCTCCCAGACACTAGAGTCTCCCACTACCGGATCTTTCCTTTCACCTTGTAGTTGATCCATTGCTCTCATAATACATAGGTGAGCCGAACTACCTCATTTCAACTCCCTTTCCACTTGCTCAACATTACACCACTGTGGGCTCTTCCCCTTATCTTTTCTTGCTTCAGTTGGTACCGTCATGGCATTCGAGCTACTATTACCCTCTAGCTTGGTTGATTTTACTTCCTGTTGAGCCAGTTTCTGTTGAGATTCAGCAATCACACTCACTAAACAGCCTCTTTGTATGGAGTTTCATGGTCAAGGATATGCAGGCTAACCTATCCCATATGCACAATGGTGCCTACTGCAGTTTCCTACTTTCCTATAAAGCATTGTACTTGCTTCCTTTTCTTAATGCAATGATAGTACTCTTTTCTTTTCAGTGAAGTATCAATGTCATTGTCCACATACACAAGATTGTGTTTATGAGTCCAAGTCTCAATCTTGGAACCTAATTCACTTGTGTAACAAACAATGTCTTTGTCTTCTCCATCATGAGTCCACACTTCTCCTTCCATCCACCATAAATCACTGCCATGCTCTAGATCCCGCATTTCTCACATGGTATCAGAGCTTAGCTGAGCATGGCTTAGCTCTTTTCTGCTCTCTCTCAGTTCCTCTTCAACTCTGGTCACCACAGTTCCAGGCCATGACTTCATCTCTCAACTCTACCTTCACTTGAGCTTTCATGGCAGCCATAGCCAGCATCACCCTGTCAGCTTGAAGCTCTTATATCTCACTCTACAGGTCAAACCTCTTGGAGCTTCTTTCTGGGAAAGTGTTCCCCTGCTTCTAGAGCTTCTTCTTGACACATCAATCACTGACTTTGGGCAAGCATAGCTTTAGCATTGCAAAAATTCTCAATCTCTGCTCTGTGTCTTCCATAGCCAGACAGGACCTACCTCACTTGGAGCTTCCATAACTCCTCAACCAGGCCATTTCAGCTCCTGATTTCTTCTAGGGGATTGTTCTCCTACTCAAGGCGCTTCACCCTGGCACATCAATCGACCACATTGCTGCGCCTTGACCCTGGCATTACGGAAATTTGTCATCACTGTCCTGAATCGCGCCGTGGCTGTTCGCACCCTTTGCTTGCGTCGTGCTGTCCACAATCTGGACGATTTCCATAGGGCTTTGATAGCCCATGAAGTAAGCTTCCTAGACATGTAAAATTTTTTGAAAATGATCAAGTATAGCTCCTGCAATCTGAGAAAAACCAGGCCCCTGTCTCAGAAACCCTAATTCCACCATAGCCAAAATCTCCCAAAACTCATTTTTCTTTCATTTTCTCTCTCCTGACACTCAACCCAAGCCTCTGTCACTCTAATCCATTGACCCAACATCAAATCAAGGAAGGGAAGGACCTGAGAAGATTGAAGAACGACTAAATGATCCCGAACAAGAAGAATCAAGCTCAACATCAACACTGACATAGTGTGTTTTCACACTGTCACTAATTGTGTCTCTTGACACACTGCATTTTGCTCTTCTAGTGATAAAATCTCAGAGTTCTGGTGTTGATTTGCTGCTGATCTTGCAACCTCAACATGGGAAAAGACTCTCCAAATTCTCGATTCAAAGGAGTCAGGTTTCACACCTGGCAAACCTGCATCAAGCTCATCTTGATGAAAAAGGGTCTCTGGGCCATCACGAATGGCAAAGAGAAGAAACCTCGGGACACGGACCTTGCAACTACTTGGCAAAAGAATGATGACAAAGCCCAAGCCATTGTCAAACTGGAGCTAGACGACAGTTATATCCACCATGTGGATAACTGTGGGACCTCATAGGATACATGGAAAAGACATGACACCCTATTCGGTGCACAATCTAAATCATCAAAGTATGGTCTCCTGATTGGGTTCTTCAGGCTTGAAATAAAGTCCAGCACATCACTTGCCACACATCTCAATTACATGGAAGGACTCCTAACCCAACTTGTAGGAATCAACATTAAAATGGATGAAGATGTTTGCATCGGTGTTCTACTTAAGAGTTTGCCTCCTGAATATAATAATGTATCAACAACTTTAATCAACATGCCAAATCCTGAACTTGTTGATATCCAGGCGTCACTGTTAGAAGAGGAAAAGAAGCTAAAAACTAAGGAAGAACCAAGTACGTCTAGAGATGAGCATGCATTATATGTTGGCAACAGGTACAAAGGCAAGAAGGATCAGCTCTTCTGTGACTTCTACAAAAGGACCGGACACACTGAGAAGTTCTGCCATGCAAGAAAGAGATCCCAAAAGGCCTATCTAGTCGCAGTCAAAGAAGAAGAAGAAAATGGAGCAAAGGAAGATGAAGATGAAGATGAAGACCACCAGGATCGGAAGGACAAGACTCATCAGTCCTTCTACTCTCATAACTCTGATAGACTATTTTAAAAGCCGTGTATTTCCTTGCCCTAATGCTTCCTGCCATAAGCTTTGTAAACTCCTTATGTAACTTGGCATTACAGTCCCTGTACACTTTGTGAGGCCCCTGTTACAGCCTCTGGATGTCCATCATGTTTTGGTGCCCCCACTTAGCCTTTTTTGCAACAGCCTCTGGTGTCTACCATGTTTGTGGTGTGCCCACACTTTGTAGGTGGTTCTCATTACAGCCTCTACACACTTTGTGCCTTTTTAGTTGTGATTGAGGAGGGGTGTTGAGATTCAGCAATCACACTCACTAAACAGCCTCTTTGTATGGAGCTTCAGGGTCAAGGATATGCAGGCTAACCTATCCCATATGCACAATGGTGCCTACTGCAGTTTCCTACTTTCCTATAAAGCATTGTACTTGCTTCCTTTTCTTAATGCAATGATAGTACTCTTTTATTTTCAGTGAAGTATCAATGTCATTGTCCACATACACAAGATTGTGTTTATGAGTCCAAGTCTCAATCTTGGAACCTAATTCACTTGTGTAACAAACAGTGTCTTTGTCTTCTCCATCATGAGTCCACACTTCTCCTTCCATCCACCATAAATCACTGCCATGCTCTAGATCCCGCATTTCTCACAGTTTCTCCATTTGTCTTTGCTTGACTCTTTGCTTCTACCTGACTTTTGGACATTTTGAATTTAGGCCTATAATAGTTCACCTTAACTATTGTCCCATTCATGTTAAGAATGATCTAATTGAACCCCTTCCCAAAGATAGCCAACACATACTTGTCATACCATGCCAAGCCCAAAATGGTTTCAAATTCATCCATCGGCACAATCACAAAGTCCATTTTTTCCCTCCATACTCCTAGTTGAACCCACACACCGTAAGCTATGTGCACATTTGAATCCTTACCTTGACCAAAACTCATAGTGCATGTCTCTAGATTCACCCATTTCTCCACTCCTATTCTTCTTGCTAGTTATAGTGTCATGAAATTGTGTGTTGCACCTATGTCTATCATCAATCTTTGTTTGTGAGCATTCACAATTCCATCTACATATATATGTTGCATTGATGGCAAATTTGCTACCATGACTCATAATTGAACCTAAAGTACCACCACCACTTTGGGGAATTTTTCCTCTTCTCCTATCCCCCGGACTTCTTCCTCTTCTACTTCTGTTATCCTCACATCGTGTTGAGATTCATTCTTATAGTCTTGATCTGCTATATTGGTTGTAACCACTGGTGATCGATACATCCCATGACCTTGAGGAAAATCCCTTGTGATGTGTGATTTGTCTCATGTCTAACATCTCCTCATTAGTGCATTCCATGCTACAAAGCCCTTTCCTTGTTCAACACCAGTTCTTTCACCATTACACTTTGAACTTGCAACCCATAGTCTAGATAATTGCATGTTGGGGGTCTATACACAGATGATGTTGATGCAACGCTCTCTATTACTTGACTTGTCTCCCCATCTCAGCTCACAATAAGTGTTCTCCATGATTTTCCTTATGTTTGATTCACCATGCTAATTGATGTGCCTCTCCTTGTCCCCCATAGAGCTACATGCATCCATATATGCCAACCTCTCTACCATCTCAAATGCTTCTCTAATGTTTTCCGGCTCTTGCTTCTCTATCTACTTATGAGCCCAGTCTTGTATGTTCAAGGTTCAGAGGGGGAGAGAGAGACAAAGACATGGAGCTGTAATAGAGAGTACTAAACTACCATTTTTCTCTTCTTCTCATTCTTCATAATGCTTACTAAAGTCTAATAACACATAATTAATAAACACACTAGGTCATTAACTGATTGTACCATTAACTGTAGTCGGGTGTGAATGACTCTGTTATTACAATACGCATGTAGAGTAATAGCTATCTAGATAAGGTCGGTCATGTCGGTGATACTGATCATGAGCTTAATTCTCAACACTCTCCCTCAAGCTCAAGCTAATTGTTGTACTCCAAGTAGCTCCTTGAAATGCACAAACTTCTCTTTACCAAGTGATTTGGTAAAGATATCTGCTACCTGGTCTTCTATCTTGACATGGAGTAGATCAATCTTTCTAGCAAGTACCATCTCCTTGATAAAATGGTAATGAACTTCTATGTGTTTGGATCTAGCATGATAGACAGGGTTGCTAGCCAGCATCACACTACTGAGATTGTCACAATGCAATGTGACTTTGCTGTCCAACTGTATACCCAAGTCATGTAGCATTTTTGCAAGCCAAATTGCTTCGCATGCCTCTAAGGCTACACCCCTGTATTCTGCCTCTGTAATAGATAAAGAAATGGTTGGCTACTTCTTACTACTCCAACTAATCATACTACTGCCCAAACTAAAAGCATAACCACTGGTTGACCTCCTGTCCTAGAGACAACCAGCCTAATCAGCATCCATATAACCTGTCAAGTTGAATGATTTCCCATGCTCATAAAATAGCCAATAATTAACAGTAACCTTCATGTACCGCATAATCTCTGACTGCAACTAAGTGTGGCTTATAAGGTTTCAGCATAAATTGGCAATCCCACTGCATAACTCAAGTCATGACGGGTAATAGTAAGGTAAATCAAGCTACCCACCATCTATCTATACATAGTGACATTCTCAATATCAGTCCCAACATCAATCGCAAGTTTGACATTTTGATCCAATGGTGTTTCCATGGCTTTACACTCCATCATGCCCTATTTTTGCAACATATCATGAGCATAATGTTTTTGTAATAGCCATATACCTTGAGGTATACTTCAGCTCACCAAGATCCTTGACTTTGAATTCATCTTGTAACATTACTTTAATTTCAATAATCCCATGATCATCATTTCCAATGATGATCAAATCATCAACATAAACCACCAGAAAAATATAACCATGCTCTGTCTTCTTTGTAAACAAGTTGTGATTGGCATGACCTATCTGAAAACCAAGTTGCTACAAATAAGTGCTTATGTGAGCATTCCATGCACTCGGTGCTTGTTTTAGCCCATACAATGCCTTTTTCATCTTACACACATATGTCGAATAGTTAGGGTGTGTATAACCCTCATGCTGCTTCATATACACCTCTTCAAGCAAGTCACCATTCAAGAATGCATTTTTTACATCCATCTACCATAATTTTCAGCCCTTAGAAGTCGCTAATGCAATAACTATTCTCACCATTTCCATTTTGCCAACCAGGATAAAAGTCTCATCATAATCTAGCTCATACTACTGTCCATATCCCTTTGCAACTAGCCGGGCTTTATACCTTTCCAATGAACCATCTATCAAGATTGTGGGAGAGAAGGAAGGAGTCTCACTTGTAGCTTTCTTGCTTGCACAATGGGGGAATACACACAAAGGTGGAGGCTGAAAACAGTTTTCCTCTTCTTAGTTGTGTAAGCCAAAAAGAACTCAAGTACATAGAAATAGAAGAACCCTATATATGGGTCTCAAACCAAACTCAACTAACTAAGGTGGCATACTAACTAAACCACGAACTAGAGTAGATAAGGATAGCTTTCATCTAGCTATTATTCATGGGCAGTGTACCAACCGCATCTGACTGACAAGTCGGTGACATAAATGCACAATGGTCACCCTGGCATATCACGAGTGGAGCTCGATATCTCAACACTCCCCCTCGAGCTCAATCCCAATTCCTGCACACCAAGCAGGTCTCTGAACTTGTGCAGCTTCTCTGCGCCCAATGCCTTAGTGAATATGTTAGCTACTCGATCCTCTGTGCTGACATAAACTAGATCAATAAGACCTAGTAAAACCCTCTCCCGCACATAGTGATAATGCACCTCAATGTGCTTTATTCTAGCATGATAGACTGGGTTATTTTTCCAAGTGTATACTACTCATGTTGTCATAATGAATGACAACTGGCCCATCTGTATACTGGTGCATATCATAAAGTAGCTTATGCAACCAAGCTACCTCACATGCAGCCATTGCTACGCCCCTATACTCAGCCTCTGTGCTCGACAGGGCAACTGTAGGCTGTTTCTTGCTACTCCAAGTGACTGCAACACTTCCAAAAGAGAACACATATCCACTGCTAGATCATCTATCAGAAATACTACCAGCCCAATCAGCATCAGTGTATCCATGCAACTGTATCTGAACCCCAGTCTCATAAAATAGTGCATACTGCAATGTGGACTTCACATACCTGAGTATGCGTCTAGCCGCATCCAAATACGGTTTCCTTGGAGCTTGCATAAACTGACTTACCAATCTAACAACATAGCTCAAATCTAGCCTGGTAATAGTCATATAAATCAAACTTCCTACTATGCATCTATATATAGTAGGGTCTTCGAGAAGCTCACTTGCATCTGTGCTCAACTTCACGTTCTGCTCCAAAGGAACTGAAATAGGCTTACAACCTGCCATCCCATATTTGGACAGCATGTCCAATCCATACTGCCTCTGCAAGAGCCATATCCCACTTGGTGATCTAATCACCTCAATGCCCAAGAAATAATGCAGCTCTCCTAAATCCTTCATCTCAAACTTTTGCTTCAATAGCATTTTCATATGAAGTATATCTTCATCACTATCACCTGTGATAATCAAATCATCAACATAAATAACAAGTAGCATAATACCTTTCTCTATTTTTCTCACATAAAGTGAGAAATCTACCTTGGAAATCTGAAAGCCAATAGTGACAAGATACTGTCCTATCTTGTCAGACCATGCTCTAGGTGCTTGCTTCAAGCCATACAAGGCTTTATTCAGCTACAAACAAACTTAGGATGAACATCATGCACATAACCTGGTGGCTGCTCCATATAGACCTCTTCTTGCAAATCACCATGCAAGAAGGCATTCTTTACATCAATCTGATGTAAAGACCATCCCTTTGATGCAGCCATAGCAATGACTGCTCTTACGGTTTCCATCCTTGCAACCGGACTGAATGTTTCTTCATAATCAATGCCATATATTTGTGCATACCCCTTGAATACTAATCTTGCCTTGTATCTATTCACAGAACCATCTGCATTGTATTTTACCTTATAAACCCACTTACAACCAATTGCATTCTTATCTTTAGGCAAAGGTACCAATTCCCATGTAGCATTTGCATCCAAGGCATCCATTTCTTCATCCATGGCTTTCTCCCATTTTCCTTTTCCCATGGCTTGCTCAAAAGAAGTGGGTTCTGGTTCCTGTATCAATTTGACCATATAGGCATAGTGAATGGCTGTAAATCCATCATATTTCAGCCTATCCACAAGATACCTAGATCTGGTAGACCTGCACAAGGTAGGTTCACTCCCACGTTCTCTCAAAACATCCCTGGTCTTCCTTACTCCAGGTGTAACAATAGAAGGAATACCCAACTCATCGTCAATGCTCTATTCTAAGCCACTGGATTCACCATCCACATAAGAGTGACCTGCATTCATATCAAACATGGGCTGATCTACCTTCTCTTTTCCTTTTTGTGATACCTGCATACCACTATCTGCATTGCTTTGAGAAGATTCTCCTGATCTCAATCTGCTTGTCCATGGCGAAGAATGTGAACCACTGCTAGAGGACGCTCCAGGTCCACTAATATCTTGTGGCTGCTGCTGTGAATTCTGTGTAGCATTACCATTTTGTGCATCTACATCATCAATCACATTTACTGGTTTATACTAGCTACTCATCTCATCAAAAACAACATCTCTGCTCACTGTAAACTTAGAAGTAGAAGGGTTATAGCATCTATACCCTTTTTGCTATAGAGAATAACCAATAAAGATGTACTTCTCAGCTTTTGGATCCAACTTGGATCTCAACTCATCTGGCACATGAACATAGGCAATGCAACCAAAAATCTTCAAATGAGAAATATCTGGTTTTCTATCAGTATACCTCTCCTCTGGAGTCATGCCATGTATTGCTGTAGTGGGACTCCTGTTCATTATGTAGACTACTGTAGCAACTGCATCAGCCCAGTAAAAATTCTGTAAAAATCTGGTAGGTCTTTTTCATTGAGCATGGCACGAGATATCTCTCCAATATGCCTGTTTTTTCTTTCTGCAATTCCATTTTGATGTGGCATATGACTACATGAATATTGTTGCTTTATGCCATGCTCTTGTAAGAACCTTGCAAACTCATTTAAGAGGTACTCTCCCCCTCCATCTGACCTTAGGCATTTTATTTGCAGGCCTGTTACTTTTTCAACCATAGCTTTAAGAGTTTTGAAATGCCCAAAGACTTCACTATTCTTTTTCATAAAATACACCCAAAATTTTTTGCTATAGTCATCAATAAAAGTGACAAAATAATGACAACCTCCAAGAGATGCAGCTTTAGTAGTCCACACATTAGAGTGGATTAATTCCAATGGCTTCTTACTCTCTTGAACATGTCTAGGAAATGGTTTCCTTGCCTGTTTTCCAAATTGACAATTTAGGCAATCTTGCAACAATATTTTGGGCCTGCATTGATTTAAGTCGATGTACATTAACATGACCAATGCGTTTATGCCATATATCAATTTTTGCAACTACACCGATCCCATGTGCAAACATTGTTGCACTCAATTCAGGCATGTTTGCATCCAACGTAAACATTCTGCCCTTCTTCTTTCCTTTTGCTATCAAGCAACCTTTATTTTTCATATTCTCAAACAAAGAATCCATGAGGATTAAATCTGACCTCCAAGCCCTGCTCAACCATTTGACCAACAGAAACCAGATTCTTGGTGATATTCGGGACATGAAATACATCGAACAGGTATTTCTTTTTCCCATCCTGCATAGACAAGGGAATTTTTCCAATCTACACAATAGGATGTGCAGTATCATCACCAGTCTCCACAAATCCTGGTTTTTCCATTTTCCTTGCATCCTCCATCCATTCTGCATGACCTGTCATGTGGTTTGATGCACCTGAGTCAACGTACCATACATCGTTGCTTTCTTCTGCACTTGTCACAGAATTTTTCATATGCTGCATCATAAAAAAATGTTCATTTCTGTCATCACCCTGTCTACTAGAAGATGCATAATTCCCTTGTTGCAATTTTCCATTCATGATGTGATTCTGCTTCTTATAGCAGTCTTTAGCCGTATGACCCATTTTACCACAGTAGTAGCATTCAACATTACTGTTTGCATTTTGGCCTCTTTTCCATCCACCACGACCTCTTTGGCTCCCCCTGCCTCTAGAGTTACCACATCCTCCTCCATAGGACTGGTTTTCTTGAATTTGCTGCATATTCTGATTTCTACCATGGCCTCTAGATCGGCCTCCTCTACCTCTACCTCTACCTCTTCCAGCATTTGAGTAGAAGACAGCTTCTTTTGAAGTTCCTCCTAAAGAAGATGCACCACCATTTCTCTACTCCTTAGAAATTAGAAGAGCAATCAACTCCTCAAAATCAGGAAATCTTTCACGGACGGAAATGGATGTTCGGAACTGTGCATAATCCTTTCCTAGACCATTCAAGGTCACAGAAACTAAATCATCATCTTCCACTGGTGACCCAATGGAAGCAAGTGCATCTGCAATCTTCTTCACCTTCATGTGGTAGTCATTGATGCTCATATTTTGTCTTTGCACATTGTGCAACTCTTACTTGAGTTGCATTTTCCTGGCTTGTGTATTTGTGCTATACATTTTTGACAATGTATCCCATGCCTCCTTTGGCGTACTTGCATCTTGAATATGCACAATCATAGAGTCTGAAATGTTGATAGACAGCCAGTACATAACTTTCCTGGCTCTCTCATGCCATGCTTTAAATGCCTGCATTTGCTGTTAATTGGGAACATCAGGAAGAATTGGTTCTTCTTCATTTCCTGCAACGAATTCCCAATATCCTTTTCCCATAAGGAAATTCGTCATTCTGAACTTCCATGCTTGAAAGTTGTTCTTGTCAAGCTTTTCAGTGACAATCTGTGAAAGAGAATTAGATGCCATTAAAGAACACTGCAAAAAATTATGTCACTGCAAAGAACACAACTTCAGCCTCACAAGGGAAAATCTGCAAAACTGATGAAAGTGGTATTTTACCACACAGTCACTTCCTAGTGACGATTTTGCATCAACAGGCAACAAGGATGATTCTGTAACTCCTAATGTCTCTGCGCACAGGTATACGATGCAATTTCTATAGTAACTTTTCACCGACCTGTAGAACAGTGGTTGCACATCATAAAACAGGGCATTTTCTGAGGGCGTGTAGAAAACTTTCCCCTCTAAAACAGGCCCCGAAATGGCCTCAAATCAAAAAAACAGAGCAACCAAGGGCTAAAGCCTTCTCCCACAGCATATACTGCCCTCTTGCCACACCGCGAAGGGCATCTCAATCTGAGACAATGCACTCTTGCACTTTCCGGCTGTGCTACCTACAGAGACTTGCTCCCAAAACAAAAAAATGAAAGCAACACAGGTCCTCTTACCAGAACACCGCGAACTTGGTTTACTTTCTTAAGCTCCTTACCACGAACAAGGCTCTGATACCATGTCAAGATTGTGGGAGAGAAGGAAGGAGTCTCACTTGTAGCTTTCTTGCTTGCACAATGGGGGAATACACACAAAGGTGGAGGCTGAAAACAGTTATCCTCTTCTTAGTTGTGTAAGTCAAAAAGAACTCAAGTACATAGAAATAGAAGAACCCTATATATAGGTCTCAAACCAAACTCAACTAACTAAGGTGGCATACTAATTGAGCCACGAACTAGAGTAGATAAGGATAGCTGTCATCTAGCTATTATTCATGGGCGGTGTACCAACCGCATCTGCAACAACTGATAAGTCGGTGACATAAATGTACAACGGTCACCCTAGCATATCACGAGTGGAGCTCGATATCTCAACACCATCTTACAGTGCATTTCACTTTATAAACCCATTTGTAGCTAATGGGTACTTTGCTTTTAGGCAAACGAACCAATTACCATGTCTCATTTTTAGCCAATGATGTGTATTCCTCATCCATGGTAGCACACAATTCTCATTTGTAACTACCTCACTGAACTTCGTAGGTTCTTTGTAGCTTGACACTTTAGTCATCTATGCATAATGTTTGGATGAATACCCACTCTATGTCAGCCTATCAAATGGTTTTCTGACCATTTCAATCCTCCTCAACTCTGGTGCACTTTGGGCTTGCCTCTCATGAGGCTGCACATACCCACTTTGCCTTGCACCAGGTGTCATAACAAATGGTATGCCCAATTCACTATCAAGGCTATCACTGTGAGGTGACTCATATCCAGATGTAAGTGGGCTAGTCACATCATCAAACATCTTTTCTTTGCCTTTATCCAATATCCCCCTCACTAACTTATCCGTGTCAATGGATGCAATAGTACAACTACAAAGTCATCCTGTCCAAGGACTAATAGTAGAACCATCACTTGTCAGTCCACTCATAGACGTACTAGTTGAAGAATAATTCTTAGCATAAGTAGGGCTGGCTGGTCCATCAAAGACCATTGCATTTGGATTACCATACCATGAGACTAGCTCATCAAAAACTACATCACTACTAATTAGGGTTTTCTGAGTGGATGGATCATAGCATTTGTAAGCCTTTCTCTCCTGTGCATAGCCAAGAAAGACACTTTTGATAGCTTTTGGGTCTAAATTTTTCCTCTTTTCATCAAGCACATGTACATGGCAATGCAACCAAATACTTTTAGGCTACTAATGTTGGGCTTGTGCCCATACAATTTCTCATACGGAGTCAAATCATGAACCCCAACTGTAGGTGTTCGGTTCAACACATAAACTACAATAACCACTACTTCATCCCCATAAGCATTTGGCAAATTGTTTTCATTAAGCATTTCCCTGGCAGCTTCCATAAGCACCCAATTTTTTCTCTATGCCACACCATTCTGCTGAGGTGTGTAACTACATGTGAGATGCCTTTTTATGCCATATTTAGCAAGGTACTTGTCAAACTCTCTAGATACATATTCTGCATCTCCATCATATCTCAAACATGAGATATAATAGCCAAGTTCATTTTCAACATGCTTCTTAAAGTCGTTAAAGACATTGAGCACCTCATCCTTGTGCTTCAAAATGTATAGCCATGTGTATTGGCTGAAATAATCAATGAAGGATACATAATACCTGGCACCACCAAAAGAGGCATTATGGGCAGGACCCCATACATCCTAATATATCAACCGCAAAGGCCGAGAACTCTTTCTAACATGTCTCATGAATGGGAACCTCGCTTGTTTCCCAAACTTTTAAGCAAAGCATACATGCCCAAGACCACTGTACTCAAACTTTGGCAAGCCAAGTACAACCTCTTTCTGTTGTATATTTTTTATTTTTTGTACACTAACATGACCAATGTGTTTGTTTCAAATTTCTACATCCCAAACTACTCCATTATCATGGGCAAACATGACTGCCTTCAATTCTGGGATAGCTACATCCAAGGTAAACATTCTACCATCTCTCTTGCCTTTGGCAATCAATTTATAGCCATTGCCATATTCTTCAATAAAACAACCATCCCTATTGAATCTGACTTGTAGATTCTATTTTGCTATCATCTATCCAACCGACAGTAAATTCTTGGTAATAGAATTACATGTAGTACATCATGTAGGCTCTTCTTTTTTCCATCAAGCAGCATGAGCAATGGAACCACACTTGTATGTTGAATATCATGTTGTGTATCATCACCATTACATACAAATCCATGAGACCTTACTACTAATTCATCAAACCATTCACTATGATGAGTCATATGATTGGATGCTCTTGAGTCTATGTACTATTTCTCATCTTTGCCTTGCTTAGACGCATTCTTAGATACATGCTGCATAGCAAACAGTCTATCTCCCTGGTCATCCTGAGTACCATTGGAAGATGCATAATGTCCATGTTGCCTACCTTTTTCCTTCATATCAGCTTGCTTTTTATGGAAATCCTTTGCAATATGCCCATATCTTCTGCAATAATGACAGAGTCTTTATCCCTGTTAGACTGCTCATGCAACTGGCAAGAGCCACCTCTTCCTCTAGAGCTGATCTCCCTTGCCTCTAAAGGCTCTAGATCCTAGGTGTCCTTGCGTATTTGAGCTATGCCAAGCATTTTGATGTTGCTGTCCATATGTGTTTTGAGTGTCTCCTTGACCCCTAAAAGTTCCATGAGCTCTAACACCTCTAGCTCATTGAGTAGAGTAAAAGACATTGTCTCTGCTCTGAGATGTGCTTGAACCTATATTTAAGCCAAGCTTTACTTCTTCATGTAGCAATAGTGCAAGTAACTTATCCCAATCAGGGGGTTCTGTTCTCACATAAATGGACGTATCAAATGCCTTATACTCATTGCCTAACCCATTCAATGTCATTGCAATCATATCATCCTCTGAAACACGAGATCCAATAGTAGCCAGCTGGTCAGCTATGGTCTTTATTTATGTCGTGTATACTTGAATGATCTTTCCATTCCTAGACATGTTGTTGAATTACTACTTTAGCTTTGTATCTTCCTTTCATGCGTGACATTACCATAATTCTTCATGAGTGCATCCCAAGCATCCTTCGGGGAATAGCAATTGGTAATCTGCATAGCCATTGCATTAGAAATGCATAAATAAAACCAATGTAGTACTTTACTAGCTCTTTTTGACCACTAACGGTGAGCTCTCTGTTGTTCTTGTGTAGGATTCTGTTCAGGCAATTCGGGTTCTTAGCTTTAGCCCTTGTACATAAATCCCAATAATCTTTTCCAATAAAAAAGTCTTGCATCTTGAACTTCCATAAAGTGAAGTTTTTGTTGTCGAGCTTCTTTCCCACAATTTGAGTGATATTGTTTGTGTCTTGAGCATTTTCCATATTTGCAACTAAGATATTCAATGCCATATGCAATCTATAAGTGCTTGACTCCTTGCAGTTCATGAATAGACTTTTTGCAATTCAAAAATGCTTTTTCTACAGTTCAGGAGCAAAATTTCTGTAGCTCAGGAATAGTCTTCCTGCAGTTCACGAACAATTTCCTACAATTCAAGACTAGTTTCTTGTAGTTTAGGACTTCTTTCCTGCAGTTCTTTAGGTAGAGTTTCTTGACAACATGCTTATTGTAAATTGTATTCCAGCAATGAAAAAATTAGTTAACTAAGCATAAACCATGCTCAAATCAGTTCAAAACATTCTATGGTAGTGGCAAAACATCCTATCAACAAACTATGCCCATACAATCATCAATAGATGCATAGAACTGATATTGACATTCATTAGACTTTCCCATAGTTTATGACAATAGACAAGTAGCCTATTATGACTAGCAACATAAACTTTGCAATAATCAGGGTATTCTCAGCTCAAAAATATCCTCAAACCACCATAAACATGTCCCAATACATTGGGGATTCAATACCTGACCAAACAAGCATCAATGTTTGTACTATATGCAAGTAGCAGTACCAAATACTCTAACCATAGGTTGTTTATACTGCTATAACCAGTAGTATTTTCTCTAATAAATCAAGAAAATATAGACCTCAAATAGCCTCAAAACATCTCATTTAGTTGTCACTCTATGCAAGAGTTGGTACATGTCCAACCGGTCAGAATAGATTGCATGTATGTCAAGTGAAGATTATAGGTATCCTTCTTGCAAACAATAACCAGGTATAACTAGTAACAAATCAGTCCAGACTTTGGGCTTTCAACACTCGTAGTATCCCAAAAAACATCTACCACTCAAGTGGTATGATCCAAGCATTTGTTAGTAGCAAATAACCATCACAGATACTTCAACCTTGTAGGTATATGGTTTCCAAATTCAGGACAACAACTAGTTCACTATTTCAAGCCTACAAATCAGATTACATGGTTATTCTCATGTTGAAGATGGCATATAGCCCCCCCCCCCCCCCCCCCCCTCATGAAATCGTAATCGCCTATCAATGGCATTTTCATTTTCAGCATGTGCCCAAAAAAAATTCCCTCCCCCCCCCCCCCCCCATTTCGTCAAATTTTCGGGGGGTGAGACCCTAAGGGTAACCCCCCTTAGCCTAAAGTCTTTTTCCACTTGAGATCCTTTGGATCTTGGCCTCCCGGGCATCCCCATTTCCTCATCCGACGTCCGAATTATGATTTGAAAATTCTTGGGCATGCGTCTTGAAGGACCGCACTGTTGGGCATCTCCAAAAGTCCCATCTAATAGTCATCAAAATTATGAAAATTCCCCAACCGCCACTTGGTGGGTCTTTAAAGCACTTTTGGGGCATTACCGCTTAAAATCATACTAATTGCAACTACCGCCGTCAACAAAGTCTATTTTTCCCCTAAAATTCCAAATTTTTGGCTATTTTTAAGCACTTCTCAGCATCAAAAATCATCTGTCACATAGCCTTGAAATCAATCTTTATCTCTTCCTTCCCTTCTTGATTCTCCATATTGGGCATCTTGATTTTCAGTCACCTTGTCTTCGACATAGGCCTCTTCAGGTTTGTGAAAATGATCATGGTATGGCTCATCTACCACCCACTCTTCCTTTTCGGTCCATTGACTTACCTCGTGCATTTCTTCATCTTCGGCTACATCATCAAATTGGTCTGAATCTTCATCTAGTAAGGCCATATCCCTTTCTATCTGGTTTGCCTCATCCCACATCCTCTCTTCACAAATCGACCTTTTTTCATCCCAATATATTTTTTCATTCAACTAGGGCTCATCTATAAACGTATCAAGTTCATCGATCTTTGAATCCTCATCTTTAGACTCACCCATGGTATCTACTAGCTTGACAGTATCCTTGTATTGGCTTTTGCGCTCTACTAGCCCCATTTTCAATGTAGTCATTAGTTGATGTAGCATGTTGTGTTGTTCTCTACTTAGTTGCCCATTAGCATCATGGTTTTGGCCCCCATAGCCAACTGGTTTTCCATTGCAGCATAGATATTTTTGCCTCTATCCAGTTTTCTCTCACTACTTTCACTATCCATTTCTCTTTCAACTTCAGATTCTTGCATTTCAGCACATGGCTTTGTTTGATATGCTTGGGGTCTCTGGACTTTCTCCTTTTCATCTGGCATACACCGTTGCACTACAATCTCACCGTAATCTTCAATGAGTTCACTTCTTAGCCTCCATTCCACAAGTAATAGGTCATAACTAGGGTCATTCTTGTGTTCTTCATACCACTCATATAGCTTTTTGTTTAGCACACACAGAGATCTGCCTTGAGTTCACCTTGCCTATCTCTCACTTAATTCAATATGTTTTCCATATCATCCTCTTTCCTTTTTGGAAATTTATAGCTACTTTTTAGCTATTGTACCTTTTTTGCCCATAATATTCTTCGTTCATCCTCACAATCACGACATTGAGCCAAAATTTTGATTTTTGATGCATACAAATTTTCAATTCTTTGCTTTTCAACCTCATTTCAGGCTTTTTCATTTTCTTCGGCCTTACTATTCATTTTTCTCTATGCTTCTTATTTTACCTATTTTACTCATTTTTAGCCTCCCCTCACCTCGAGACATCACCACTCCATCATGGGGTCTAACTTTGATACCAAGTATCACGGATTCAAGAGCAAATTCCCCTCAGTCCTAACCTCACATGTCACGCTATGGCCCATCTCAACACGGCATCTCAAGTCGACAAAGCAACATAACTCAACACAACATAGCACATCACTGCTCCCCCTTTGGGCTAGGGACCCACCTCAACATGCTAGCATAGCATGGAAGTCGACACAACGCGGTATCACATCATGGCACAGTGCCAATGCATCACAAAAATCCACCTTAACACCTCCCCCCCCCAAACGGGCAGGGAGTTCACCATGTCACCATATCTTTTTTAGTGCTAATGCAAGGACACACCCCTGATACCCTTCACCATGGCACAACACGCCACTCACCTCTCACCCCACAAAACTGAAGCATGTCCCCCTCACTAGTCATTGAATGCACTTACCATCCCCACTCTAATAGTCCATGTGGAGCCAATGAACCACTTAACCATGCCCAAGCATAATGCATGGCCCAATGCGGAAATGCACCCTAAGAGCGAGGATGCCAAAGATCTGGAATCCAAACAAGGAAAAAGGAAAGGAGGTGGTAGGAATGTCTAGACCGTCTGGCCAAGAAGATATTTGAGGAAGGGCAATTTTTGGATGCACCCACAGAGGATGAAAATGAGGAAAGCATAGCAAGTAGATCAGAGGTGAGCAATGCAGATTTTCAAGCCGCTTTGTGTAGAGATAACTTAGTTATTGACTACTAGGAATCGAGAGTAACATAGAAAGGGTAAAGGGAGAAGAAAGGAGATGCAATATGATAGAGAAGATTCTGAGTCTAAATATGGTAGATACAAACATGTGGCTCTAGATAAGTACAAAGGAGAAAGAGACTCTTTGGTTCTTGATAGATGGTTCAATTTCATGCAGTAATATATGAACATCTTGAAAGTTCCCACATGGAAACCAGGTAAAGTGGCATCTCAACATCTAGGTGACCAAGCATATGATTGGTGGTTGGCAAAGGAGAAAGAGTGGATAGAGCAAGGTAAATATTGTGTAATGAGTTGGGAAGAGTTGCGTACTGAACTTAGAAATTATTTCATCCCCAAGAATGAAAAATTCAAATACAGATATGAATGGCATGCCTTGAGATAGCAAACAAAAAATTTGAGGGGACTCATAGTGAAATATAGATCAATTATGCTACAGCTTCAAGGTATGGATGCAACGACAAATTAACATAGTTTTTTGTATGGACTACAATGTTGAGAATCAAGCTCGTGATCAGTATCACCGACTTGACCAACCTTATCTATAAAATTCTCATCTTAGCTATCACTTTACATGTGTATTGTAATAATTGAGTCGGTCAAACTCAACTACAGTTAGTGGTACGGCCAGTTAGTGACCTAGTGTGTTTATCAGTTATGTGTGATTAGTCTTTAGTAAGAATTATGGGAAGAATGAGAAGAAGAGAGCAATAGGAGTTCACTACTCTCTATTATAGCTCCAAGTCTTTGTCTCTCTCCCTCCCTTTGAATCTTGAACATGGTATTAGAGCCAGAAGCCTGAAGGCTTGGCAGCGGCCATTTGACATCAAGACATCAGATATGAAGAAAACATCATCAAAGGAAACTGTGAATGTAGCCTCTTTTTTTGCAAAAGCTATGCATGGTTATGGAGTGTTAAATGCTTAGCTGCCTGATGCTTGATGCCTACGCTCTCCATCCCCAGTCTCCCCTCCTCTAATGGCTACCTCAAGATGAAGAACAAAAACAAGTCTTTCTCTCTCCTCCATCTCTCTCTTCCAAGAGGCAATTCATGCGGGAAGAACCAAGAAGAGAATCGAGTGGTGAAAGCTTATCCCGGCATGGTACTGGATCACTCCTGAATTGATGGAGGGCTAGAGTTGGCTGTTCAAAGGTGGGTTGAGCCTCGAATGAGGGTTGATTTGCTGTCTCGCATTAGATTTTAAAACTCGCAAAGAAGGAAAAAAATTGGTAATTCTATTTCACAAAGAAAAATTGTTTTTTTTAAATATTTGATTGAGCCAATGTTGTTCTTATGGACTGAAAATTGGTAGACATGTTGTTTACTATTTTTTCTATGTTTTCATAGTGAAAATTTTAGAAAACATAAAGTCAAAATGTTGGAAATAATTTTTAGAAACCTGTAAAACACAGTTTTAGTGATAAAAATGGGGTTTTTGGTGTTTTCGGGTGGGATAAACCAATATACATAGGATGAAATGTCAATAAAACCTATATTTTTGCTATTCTAAGAATGAAGAGCCTCAACTATGAAAATATATCAGTTTTTTTAATTAGAAAAATAGAGAAAAATGAGAGAAAATAAGAGAAAGATAGAAATATGCCTTAGAAAAATATGGAAAAATATAATAAGTGGTTGTGGACGTATGGTAGGCAAAGCATGAGTTTTAGCCTCAGTTTGCCCTACCTTTTGGTCACAATGTGTGATTTATTGCTTGTTATACATTAGACCATGACAAAACAATCTCTATACACCTATGCAACGAAGCAAAACTTAAACATGAGGGGGAGGAGGATTTTGTGCAACAATTTGAGGGCTGAAATAATACTAATTCTGATTGTTTTTTCTATGCATAGCATTTAGGAAATGACCTATTTGGAAATAAGGGATCTAGTAGCACAAGGTTTGCCTTGGTGCTAGATCCTTGCAATGAAGCATATACGTATTAGTTGGAATTCATGAAAATACATTTTGCATAATAGTACATAGGAGACTGATTTCAAAACATAGTTGCTTGTGCATGATGAGACATCCACTATTGCATTGATTATACATATGGTATCAACTCCTAGAATGCATAGCAATTGTTTGAATTATAGTTGACCCATGCTCGAGAGGGTGAGATTCCCCTTGTTGTAGGTTAGTCGTTCGTTTCTTGGGGGAAATTATTGGTGAGAGGAAACATGGTATCTCCTAGATATCGTTAAAAAAAAAGAGGAGTCTTGTGCAAATGTGTTTATATGTGAGAGCAGCGCATCAAGGGGCTAATCCCGAAGATGTACTAGGACAACTGCAGTGGGGCCATGGCAATCAGTCGATGGGGTGCCTCCTATGTCTGTGATATATGGCACTTATTGCTAGGATACCCCCTTTAAGGGGTTTTGGAGACGGTGCCATTGGACTCTTATCCAGCTACAAACATAATATTAGATGTATCTAGTGTACATTTAGTTATTACAAATGCTCTTGGCCCGTGAGGTCGTGTGGTGGTGGAATTGTCTGTTGTGTACATGAGGTCTAGCTAGTGCCATAGCCAGTGCCGGCCCATTTTTGGTCCCATCAATGGTGCGTCTACTGGGCATTGCCTCAAAGTGGTGGTTTCCAAATCTAGGGTCTCTTGGGACCTACTTGTTAGTTGATGTCCTTTGAAGAGATCCATCAAGCCAAACTCTAAAAACACGAGAGAGCCAAGAGGGCTAGACAAAGGGCCGAAATCAATAGGCATTATTCTGCTAAAAGGAGTAGTATTGAACCTATTCAAGGGTGGGGTCTTAGTAACCTTAGCCTAAATCAAATTCCATCAAGAGATGGAAGTTCTAGTACTTCCCCCCTCCCAATTAATCTTCCCACTTTGAGTGGTGTGACAGCTTTTCCTGTCCCGATTCCATTAGCAAATCCGATCATTGCCATGGTGCAACCTATTGCAATCCCTACAGGAACAGTGGATTTTCGAGCCTTAAGTTTTCCCCTACCCATTTTTAATAGGTTCCAAAAGCTGATGTTTTAACTACTGCATCCAAGAGGAAGGGCATCTAATGATGTTCTTGAACATGACCCTGAAGGGAAGGGCAGTTATATGGTATCAGGGCCTTGAGGTCGGAAACATAACCACCATGGACTTATTTTATGAAGCCTTTCGAAGGGAGTTTGCCTCTGAGAGGGGTGACCAATATTGGTTGCGCATGTTGAATTTGACACGCCAAGAATCGCATGAAGATATATGAGCGTATGTCAAGAAGATTAAAGAGGCTTTCTGTAAATTGGATGCCTCTATCCCTATCCCACCTGCTGCCTAGTTACAATACTTCTTGCATGGTCTTGATTTTAACATCCAGGTGCAGTTGAGTAGTGTCATCTTGGTGGATATAGACACTACCATTAGACAAGTGCAAGAAATAGAATCCCAACTGTAAGCAGCCTATGCTTCTCGAACCAATCCTGATATGGGTCTAGCATCGGGAAGTAATTCGCAACTGATCAATGGAAGTGGAAGCCAAGGGATAAAAATGGCCAACCCTAATGGGAGAGGGAACATGGTGCCGAATGCGCTTTTACTGCCAGCTCCGCTTAGTGTAGTGTGACTATGCCTATGGCTAGTCAGATGCCTCCAAATGTGGGAGGCCAAGCAACGAACCCTAACGTCATTCTTGTGGGTCACCAACCAATGCAACCAATGCCTAATCAAATTGTGTAGCCAAGGGACCAATGGGTAGATGATGAGGGCTATGAGTCACGTTCGTCAAATGTCCTTGCTAAGTCAAGGACATGATGAAGCACTACACGTATATGATCTCTAAACAATATTAGCAAATAGCCATTGATGTTAATTTTTTAAAGAAACAACAAAATCTAATATAGGAAGTCGATGCCTCGAAGAGGGTGCACCCTCTAGATTCAACTGCAAATTGTGTGGTGGGCAACATTATCCACGTAATTGCCCAAATGTCAAGTGTGATATTTGCAAGAACTCCAGCCATTTAGCAGCCAACAGTTGGACCAAGATCAGTTCCCTCCAGCAAGGTAGTCGGCCAACCAGGGCATGTTAATCATTGTGCGCAAGGAAACAATTTTCAGTAGGATGATGGGCCGAAACAAATACTCCAAAGTGGTAAGGCTACTGTCGAAGGCAGCAGTGGGGTGAGTCTCATCGAAGCTGTGCAGGTTAATGGCACTGAAGCTTCTAGCCTACATGCCGTAACAAGAGGCCAAAAAAATAGAGAAAATGACAAAGATAATTGTAGGACCTGTTGATGGAAACCCTAGGTAGGATGATAGAGGAACACAAGTTCTAAATCTTGACAAGGAAGGGGGACCTCTGAACCCCATAGAGAGTAAGGCTGACACCAAGAGAGATAAAGAGGTGTTGAGAAAGAAGGTGAGAGTTAAAAAAGAGGTGATAAAGCTGGTGCATCATCCTAAAGAGCGGATGGTTTGGCATGAGAAGTGAGCTTTAGCAAATTATCATGAATTTGATTTAGCTAGCTCCCTTTGCGATGTTAAACCAGAGGTGAATCTCTTGCAGCTAATCAAGCTGTCGCTAGGAGTACGCAAAGATTTTAAAAAGAACTTGTGTACGGGTTATATCATAGAACCCTTGGGAATAGTGCAGATAGGGGATGACCCATTTGAACATGTGGCCGAAAAGCATTACCCAAGGGTTATAGCCTATTTTGATGGGATTCTAGTGGATAATGCTATCGTCGACACAGGATCCTCGGTTATTGTTATGAGTTCTAAATTGATGGAGAGGTTGGGTATTGTGATTTAGAAAGATACCTCCGCAATCCTTAGAATGGCTGACGATAGTCTAAGAAAACCAGAGGGCTGCATTACTAGAGTCCACGTGACAGTTCCCAATGTAGAATGCCTGCTGGAATTCAGAGTAATCTGATTTGCAAGGCGTCCGAGTTACCAAGTATTTCTTGGTCAACCTTGGATTTTGCAAGAAGACTGTGAAGTAGATATACCTGCTAGTATATTGATATTTGGCAGAGGTGCTAGACATGTGGTAGTCAATGCATATCCTGAATCACCTCAAAGTGAGAGAGCTTCCCTGTCTTCTACAGAGTTAGAGACAATGGAAGATGTGTCTGCAAGTGAGACGTCGTTGGACTGACAATTCCAAAGAGGGATCGACCACAAAGAAGACATCTATCAAGTAACGTTGAACGAGCCATTAGAAGCTCAAGATAGAGTAAGGGACGTAGATGTTATCGAGCTAGACCTTGGTACACCAGATGATAAGCGGCCAATAAAGCTAGGGTCCATGCTTAGTGTGGAGGAACGGGAGGATTATGTCACTTTGATCCAAGAGTTCTGCGATATTTTTTCTTGGAGTTATAATGAACTTAGGGGCATTCTCCCAGCCTCGCTGTCCATACAATTCTATTGAAGGAAAGAAGCCATCCTGTGCGACAAAAAGTCAGACGTATGTCATTTGAGTTGCGGGATGGGTTGTTTGAGGAGTTACAGAAATTACAGAAAGCGGGTTTGATCTTCCCTGTGCAGCACACTGAATGGTGTTCACCAATTGTGATCAAGAAAGAATAAAAATAATCAAATCTGACTATGTGTGGACTTTCAAGAGTTGAAAAGAAAACTATTAAGGATTATTACCCACTTCCCTTTATCATCTAGATTGCATGCTATAATTAGATGGTGATTGTAGAAGAGGATAAGCTCAAAACAATGCTCATAACAGTCTTCGGGACCTTTGTGTATCATGTGATGGCATTTGGTCTATGCAATGCACCTGGTTCTTGGCAATGAACTACCGAGAAGACCTTTGGTGACATTTCCCCTGAGATGAAGGTATTTATTAACAATTTAGGGGCAACCACCATGAGAGAAAAGCAATTGATTATTTTACAAAAATGTTTTGAGCGATGTAGAAAATTTTGCATAGCCCTCAATCCGAGGAAGTGTGTTTTTGGTGTACCTTATGGGCTCCTGCTAGGCCATGTAGTTAGCTTAGTAGGGATTTCGGTAGATCCTGAAAATATCAAAGCTATAGTCTCCATGAGTCCACCACACACCCCTAGAGAAGTCCACTGCTTTTTGTCTCATTAGTTGGATATTATCGACGGTTCATAAATGCTTTAGCAGAAAGAACGTTACCATTGAAAAATCTACCTTGTAAGGTGGCTTTCGAGGATGTAAAGCAAGAACTCACAAGAGTACCTATGCTGAAAGCACCAGAGAGGGGTGAAATTTTTTATATATTTTTAGCAACTACCATGCATAACATTAGTTGTTGTTTATCGCAGATGTGGTAAGAGAAGTGGTATCACTCGATTGCTTTTGCCAGTCGGAAGCTAGTTGTATCCGAAATTAATTATACTTATATGGAAAAGTTGTTCCTTGCGATGGTCTTTGCAACTAAAAATTTCAGGCACTACATCCTTTATGAGAAGGTTGTCCTTTATATGAAGGCGGAAGGGCTACGACTGTTGATGAATAAGCTACAACCGCCCGACCACTTGGCAAAGTGGTTAATCACTTTGCAAGAGTTTTACTATGAGGTTAGGAGCAAGCCACCCAGGTTGCAAGGTATCGTAAAGAGCCTTGTGGACTTTGGGGAGCCAAAGGAATCTCTAGTTGAAGGCAATGACTGGGACTCATTGTTCAAGATTGACATGGCATCTATTCCCTCATGATATGCAGCGATAATGCATTATTTGGCAACGAGAGAGACTGAAGCTATTCTATCAAAGTCAAAAAAGTGAAAGATCAAGCAGCAAGCTTTAAATTTCATAGTAATCGTAGGCACGTTGTATCAGCAAGGGGTAGATGATATCTACCGCCGATGCGTAATGCCTGACGAGGTCCCTTTCATCTTAGAAGAGTGCCATGACTCTGCTTACGGAGGTCATTTTGTTGGGTGGCTAACTACACAAAAAGCCTTGAGGGTGGGATATTGGTTGCCAACCATCTTCTAGGATGCATTCTAGTACGTTAAAGATGCGACATCTATCAACAACATGATAGCCAAGAGAATAGGAAGCAACCACTCACTCCTATTATGGTGATCCTTCTGTTCGAGAAGTGGGGGATTGACTTTGTGGGCCCTATTACTCCGTCGTCCACTACACAAAAAAGATATATTATCGTAGTGACTCATTATTTTACAAAGTGTTCGGAAGCATGTGCAACACGGAAAGACGATGCAAAGGAAATTGCCAATTTCCTATTAGAGCAAATAGTATGTCGATTTGGTCCGCCCAAAAGAAATAGTGTCAGAGGATGCATTTTCTGAACAAAGTGATAAAAAGCCTAACTGAGGCTTGGCACATCAAGCACAATAAAACAACCCCCCTATAACCCACAAGCCAATGGACAGGTTGAGAGTACCAACAAGCAGCTTGTGGGCATCCTATCTAAGGTAGTATTGGAAAAGAAACGAGATTGGGACAAAAAGCTGTACGTGGCAATGTGGGCATAGAATACGACGTTCAAAAGAGCTACTGGTCACACCCCATTCAAGTTAGTATATGGAGAGGAGTGCATCCTACCTCTAGAGATCAAGTTGCCGATGATAAGATTCATAGTCAATCATTTTTTGGGTGATGGGGATACCCTCTTAGAGCGGTTTATGACTCTAGCACACCTCGATGAGATTAAATTGCAGAGCTTGCTACATCAGGAGGTGACCAAGCATCGGATGAAGTAGCTCCATGACCTAAAAGCAAAAAAATACACTTTTAAGAAAGGACAACTAGTGTTGTACTATGATGCACATAGAGAATTATTTCCAGGAAAGCTGGAGCCCAAATGGGATGATCCTTATAGGATTGTCAAGATTGGGTAGAATAAATCCACAGCATTATTGGCAAATCTTGAGGGTGTGGAGTTTAAGAAAAAGGTTAATCTTAATAAGATTAAACCTTATTATTTCTGACTGCGCTAATGACATAAGTGCCTTCAGGTCTATGTGAGTTTGATCAAACATCTGCAAGGAAATAGCGATAGAGGTTGATGGGTCAACTGATCCCTTATTTGGAGCACCCATACTTAGAGCAATGATATCATCAGGGAAAGTTCATCTGGTGGAGTAAAGGCTATAAAGTGACTGAGCAAGACAATGGGACATTCATTTGGGAGATTAAGGTCTTCTATCATCACTGTTTGCAGATTTTGTCGAGCGTCCCTGTAGTCTTTAATGATGAAGGTGGGATGGAGCCATTAGTTCATCCTCTCAATATGTTGAATTTTGACTATCATAAATACAAATAGGGGAGGTCTGGATGACTGGCTGCATAAACCCATTGTGGACATACACATTATATTTTGATGGGGTGTCCAGGGGCCCTAATAAAAAAGGGAGTGTTGGAGTAGTTATCCGAGATCCCTAACGTAGAGTTATAATGAAACTAGCTACTTATCTCGGGATAGGATTCACCAACAACATGGCGGAGTATAAAGCCTTAATTATGGGACTGAATATTGCCAAGAAAGGTGGTATTCGGTAGTTGTTAGTAAAAGAGGATTCCTAGCTGATCTTAAATCAACTCAATGAGACATATTTAGTCTGGAATCCTATCCTTCATATGTATCATCGAGCTGCTATAACCCTACTTGATGAATTTGAGAGCGTATCTCTTCAGCCGATTCCACGTTCTTGGAATCAGTATGTGGATTCACTAGCCAATTTTGCTTATGAAGAGGACTTCTTCTTCAATTGTGGTCCTAGTCCAAATGTTGCTATTGATAACAAGACATGATTTGGTCGCTTGTGGGGAATGTTATCAAACCACGCGTTATATGGCATGCGATGGTTGATATGGGTAAAGAGTAGTCGAGACCCATCTACCACTATTATCCTAGACCCATAGGTTAGTCAGACGACATGTTATTCATACGCCTCTTGCTATATATGTAGGAGGTATGGGTCACAACTTGATGCATTTAGTTTAGGGCTAAAAGCCCTATTTTTTCCCTTGGAATAGAACATATTTTCATATATTTGCCCTCTTCCAAGGAAAGATCTATATGAGTTGGTTTGATTGATTTCTTTAGGCCAAGAGGCCCAGTTAGTTTGCAATACAAATGTACTATTTCTTTAGGCCAAGAGGGCCATTTGACTATTTGGTGCAGATACGGTTAATGGTTTATTGTTTTAGTGATTGCATCATACAGGTTGATGAAGTCAAATAGTCAAAGGCATTGTCAGGCATTGTCAGGCATTGGAAGACCTTTTTTCGAAGGAAGTTCTAGTGACCCTGTTCTGCTGACCTACTAGGCAGCTGTTCTAGGAGGTCCTGTTAGTGTGAGGCAGTTAGAGAAGCCTACTAAAATGATGATATAAAGAAGAAAAACCATAAATATCTGAGAGAAAATCTATGAATTATGGAGGTGTGTAAAAAGGAGTTGAATCCCTATTAAAAAAATATATAGAAAAGGAAAGAAAGAAAAATCCTTGAGCCGATGCCTTGTCTTCCGAGGGGGGAAAACTAGCTAAAAAGGAAAGAAAAATAAGAAAAAGAAGGTTGGAGCGAAAATAAAAGTGAGCGTTAGAAAAAGGATTAAGTGTTGCCTTGGTAGGTTATTGGGTACTGAGATAGGACCTCAGGTCGATGCCTTGTTCTCCTTGGGTCACTACGCTCATCTCCCTCCTTTTTACACACCCAAGTATGGAAAATAAGAGGCTAAAGGACCAATATGCTAAAAGATAATATTTGTTGATTAGGCTATAAGAGTCCTCGCCTAGTAGGATCTCCTAGTTGAGTTGTCCTTAGGTAGGTAGTTCAGACCACCACTTAGGATGCCCTCTCTGGTAAGTCTTTTTAGCTTGGCTGTGTTGGAACAATTGGTTAGTGACTAGCTTTAGACTGTTCATCAAATTATGCTAGGCCTACTTCTCTCCAATTTCATGCCTTGGTTTTGTCAGGGGGTAGGGTGAGAGTTGTGATGTATTTTGATGCGTATCTATTTTGTATCTGTTTGATGCTTCCTTTGGGTGTTTTTGTGCAAATCTATTCGTGGGATTCGACGAGTTGAGTCGCCCTATCCCGTGTGGTTGCCAATGAAAGATAATTTTTTACACCACACAAGTAGTGCTTAAAAATAGCCAAAAATCTTGAATTTCAGGGCAAAAATGGACTTCGTCGAAGGTGACAACTGCAATCAGTACAATTTTAAGTGGCAATGCCCCAAAAGTGCTTTAAAGACCCACCGAGCGGAGGTTGGGGAATTTTCATAATTTTTTCGATTGTTAGACAAGACTTATGGAGATGCCCAATAGTGCAGCACTTTGAGATGGACGCCTAGGAATTTTCAAATTGTAATTTTAACATAGAACGGGGAAATTGGGATGCTCGAGATCCAAAGGATATCAAGTGGAGAAAGACTTTAGGCTAAGGGGGTGACCCTTGGGGTCTCACCCCCCAAAAATTTGATGAAATGGGGGGGGAGGGGGGGCAGTGAGGAGCATTTGTTTCGAGCAGATGCCGAAAATGGAAACACCATTGATAAGCGATGCCAATTTCATTTGGGGGGGGGGGGGGGGGGCTATAGGCCATCTTCAACTTGAGAATAACCATGTAATCTGATCAAAACCGCCTGATGCTTGATGCCTATGCTCTCCATCGCCGGTCTCCCCTGCTCCAATGGCTGCTTGAAGATGAAGAACAAAAACCAATCTTTCTCTCTTCTCCCTCTTTCTGTTCCAAGAGGCAATTCATGTGGGAAGAACCAAGAAGAGAATCGAGTGGTAAATGCTTGTATGGCATGGTACGTTCGGATCACTCTTGAATTGATGGAGGGCTAGATTTGGATGTTCGGAGGTGGGCTGAGCCTTGAATGAGGGCTAATATGAAGTCTCGCATCAGATTTTAAAACCTGCAAAGAAGGAAAAAATTTGGTAATTCTATTTTTTAAAGGAAATTTGTTTTTTAAAATATTTGATTGAGCCAATGTTGTTCTTATGGAGTGAAAATTGGTAGACATGTTGTTTACTATTTGTTCTATGCTTGCATGGTGAAAAAATCAGAAAATATAAAGTCAAAATGCTAGAAATAATTTTTAGAAACCTGTAAAACATAGTTTTTATGAGAAAAATGGGGTTTTTGGTGTTTTCGAGTGGGATAAACCAATACCCATGGGATAAAATGTCAATAAAACCTATATTTCTACTGTTCTAAGAATCAGGAGCCACAACTCTAAAAATATATCATTTTTTAAAATTAGAAAAATAGAGAAAATGAGAAAAAATAAGAGAAAAATAGGAATATACCTTAAAAAATATGGAAAAATATAATAAGTGATTGTGGATGTATGGTAAGGCAAATCATGAGGCTTGGCCTTAGTTTGCCCTATCTTTTTGTCACAGTGTGTGATTTATTACTTTTTATACATTAGACCATGGCAAAACAATCTCTATACACCTATGCAAGGAAGCAAAACTTAAACATGAGGGGGAGGAGGATTTTGTGCAACAGTTTGAGGGCTGAAATAATAGAAATTTTGATTGTTTTTTCTATGCATAGCATTTAGGAAATGGCCTATTTGGAAATAAGGGATCTAGTAGCACAAGGTTTGCCTTGGTGTTAGATCCTTGCAATGAAGCATAAACGTATTAGTTGGAATTCATGAAAAGATTGTTTGCGTAATAGCACATAGGATGATTTTGAAACATAACTATTTGTGCACAATGAGAAATCCACTATTGCATTGATCATACATATGGTATCAACTCTTGGAAATGCATAGCAGTTGTTTGAATTATAGTTGACCCACGCTTGAGAGGGTAAGATTCCCCTTGCCATAGGTTAGTCGTTCGTTTCTTGGGGGAAATTATTGGTGAGGAAACATGGTATCTCCTAGATCTTGCTTTAAAAAAATAGAAAGAATGGGATGAAGAATGCTTGTCCGGCAATGTACTGGATTATTGCAAGATCAAGAGGATGTTGAGAATTGATATTTTGTGCTGTGTGAAAATAAATGATGGGTCCAATGGCTGTCAATGTATTCGATTTCCGTGACACGAAACACACAATAATTTAGTGGTATGTCCATTTTATAAAGAAAATTTACTTGTTTTGACAGTTTATGGTTCAAATGAAGTGCATATGGTATGAAAATTTGTATACCTTGTTTGGCATGTCTTTGAGGGCTGCGAGTAATAATATGTGAAATCCACAATTAAATGTGATTTTTATTAGTAATTTAAAGCCCAAATTGCACTATTTAAGCAAAAAAAATAAGGGTTTTTTCTATTTCGGATAGAAAAATCATGTTCTTATGGAATGAAATGAAAAAAAATGATGAATTTTTGTAATCCTAATCAAATTGAATATGAAAATTAGAAAATAATAGCAATATATTAATAGATAAATAGATAAAAATCAAGAAAAATATAATTTTAAATGGATAAAAATAAGTTTTATGCATAAAAATATACAAAAAATTATCAATGTATTTGTGAATTTATGGTGGGCCTAATGCATGAGGTTTATCCCCATTTCCATATTATAGTGCATGATTTATTACTTTTCAAAAAACAAGAAAATAACATGAAACATCCTCTACACCTACCACCGCAAGCATAATAATAAAAGGTAGGGAGGGGACGGGGTCATGAGTGCTAAATGTAGGCTTAAATTTGATTTTTTCTAAATGCACTCTACATATAGGATGCTTTTATTTTGGAAATTAAAGAGTTTAGTAGCATGAGTATATTCGGGGTTGTTCCCTTTGCAAATGAAGCAAATGTGTTAGTATGAAAGAATGAAGAGAACTGTTTCTACACTATCACAATGTTTATTTGAATAAATAAAATGGTTAAGCATGATAGATTATCCACTCTTGCATTGCATTCATTATGCAGTATTGGAAATATATGTATATTGGATGCATAGCACCTGCTTTTATAAACATTGACCCACATTGAGGGTGAGGAGTCCCAAGCTATAGGGTTAGTGATCCATTTCCTTTGGGGGACTTATTCAGTGACGATTATACTTTATCTCCTGGAATGATAGATTAAAAGAGAGGACTATGTATTGTACGTGTTATATGTTTGAACAACACATCTTGGGGCCAATCCGCAAGGTATAGGAGAGCCAAAGTGGTCCGCGACAGTGCTAGTTGAGGGGTGCTTTTTGTGTATGTGCTATGAGGTGCTACAAATCATTATATTTGGTTACTTCCTATGAGGAGTTGGGAAAGAATTCATTGGACTATAAATGATACAAATATGTGTTTAAGTTAGATCAATATGTATAGCCTTCAACGGATGCTCTTGGTTTTCTAATTGTGGGGTGTTTTGCTTGGGCATAGAGGCTCGGTTAGGGCCTTAGAGCCAGTGTTGGGCCTAGTTTTGGTCCCAATAGGTGGTGCATTTTCCAGGAGCCACTAATAAGTGGTGTTGTCTAAATCTTTATTGATAGGAACCAGTTGATTAATGTATGCCAAAAGGTAGTACAATAGATTCAAAAGACCATAAAACCGAGCTTCAGAAGTAAGGAAGAGCTTAAAGCACTAGACAAAGGGCCAAAATTATTAGGATCTATTCTCCTCAATGGACCAGTCTGATATCCCTACAAGAGAGGGGTCTCAACAACCCTAGTTCTATGAACAGTTCTTTGGAAGAGGAAGAAGCTCTAGTACTTCCCCTCTCCCAATTGATCAGCCCACTTCGAGTGGGGATGTCAAAATTCCCTCTACCCATTTTTAATGGGTTAAAGATGATGTGAAACTCCACATTAATGAGTTCCAAAAGTTAGTGTTCAATAGTCAAATCCAAGATAAAGGACATGTGATGATGTTCTTTAATATGACTCTGAGAAAGGACGAGCTGCAATATGGTATCAGAGCCTAGAAACTAGAACCATAACTACAATTGATCTATTTTTTGTAGCCTTCCGAAGAGAGTTTTCCCCTAAAAGAGGCAACCAGTATTGGCTACGTGTTCTTAATGTAACACGTGAAGAACCTCATGAGAATGTTCAAGGTTATGCCAAGAAAATAAAATAATTGTTTCATAAATTGCAAACTTCTATTCCCATTCCAGTCACCACTCAACTACATTACTTTTTTCACAAGATGGACTTTAATATCTAGGTGCAATTGAGTAGTGTTGTTGCTCTTGTTGCTGACATTGATATTGCCATTACATGAGTAGAGGAGGTAGAGTTGTGATTGCAAGTGGCCTACACTTCTAGGGCAAACTTAAATTTGAGTCTAGGGTTTGGAAATAATTTGGCATTGATCGGTGGAAGTCAAGGAATATCCATGACCACTTCGAATGGGAGAGGAAGCGTAATGCAAAGTGTGTCTATGTTACCAACTCCCTCTAATGTGACTATGCCGACAACTAGTCAAATGGCTCCACTGAATAATGGAAGCAAAATGACAAACCCTAATGTCATTCTAGTTAATCAACACAGCCAATTCCTAATTAACTGGGGTTAGACCAACTAAAAGGAAAGTAGATGAACACGACTATGAGTCTAGTGCATCAAATGTTCTTGGAAAAGTCAGAGACATAATCAAGCATTATACCGGTATGATAACGGAACAATATAGACAAACAATCATGAATGTTAATTTCCTAAAGAAGCAACAAAACTTAGTAGGAAGTGGACGCCTTGAAGAGGGTGGTCCATTAAGATTTAGTTGTAAGTGGTGTGATGATTAACACTTTCCAAGACACTACCCTAATGTCAAATTTGACATATGTGGAAAATATGGCAATTTAGGTAGTACTTGTTGGAGTGAGATTAGCTCTCTTCAGCAAGGGAGTAAGCAAACAAGTACAATAAACCATTGAGCACAAGGGAACAACCTTCAGTGGGATGAAGGACCAAAACAAATACTGCAAAGAGGAAAAGCTACCGTGGAGGAGTTGTCCAGTGGTACTAGTGTCAGCCTTATTGAAGCTATGTGTGTTAATTCCACTTAGGGTTCCAATCTGTAGGCCATTACAAGAGGACAAAAGGTTAAAGAAGGTGACAGGGATAACACAAAACTTGTTGAGACAAACCCTAAACAAGATGATAAGGGGATGCAAGTCCTTAACCTTGATGTGGAAGTTGGTCCATTAAAAGAGATTGATGGAAAAGTTGACCCCAATAAGGTGCTATCAAAGAAGAAGGTAAAAGCCAAGAAAGAGATGTCAAAGCCTATTCAACGAGACCAAGAGAAATAATTGTCTGGCGGAAGAAGAGAATCGTTTCTAGCTATCATGATTTATCGAGTTATCTTTGCAGGTAAAGCTTGATGTGAATCTCTTGCAGTTGATCAAGTTATCTCCAAGAGTCTATAAAGAGTTCAAGAAGTTCATGTTGGAAGTGATTGGTTTGAACATGTTGAAAAGCATTGCCCAAGGGTAGCAGCATATGTTGACGATATATTAGTGGAACATGCCATTGTGGACATGGGATTCTCCATTAATATTATGAGTTCAGAATTGATGGAAAGATTAGGACTGGAAATCCAAAAGGATGCCTCCACAATTCTTTGAATGGCTGATGACAGTTTAAGGCAACCCTGAAGGTTGCATTACCAAAGTCCACCTGACTATTGCTAATGTGGAATGCATGGTGGACTTTTCAGTTATTAGCTTTGCAGGGAAGCCAAGCTATCAAGTATTGTTAGGAAGGCCATGGATCTTGCAATCCAATTGTCAATTTGATATATCTACTTATCGTATAATTTTTGATAAAGGTTCCCAATGTGTGATAATGGATGCATATCCTGAATCTTCTCAAAGTGAGAGAGTACCTTTATCTTTGTCAGAATTAGATGCATTAGAGGATCCGTTTGGTAGTGAGACTTCATCAAATGATGAATCCAAAGAAGGGTCCACTATAGAGAATGTCTACTAGGTGACTCTAAATGAGCTGATGGAAGCTCAAGTTAGAATAAGAGACATGGATGTGATTGAGCTAGACCTCACTACATTGGATGATCCACAACCAATTAAATTAGGATCTATGCTCAGTCTTGAAGAACAGAAGGACTACGTATCCTTGATCCAAGAATTCTCTGATATCTTTGCCTAAAGCTATAATGAGGTTAGGGATATTCCTCCCAGTTTTGTTGTGCATGTTAGATATGCTCAATGCCCCACCCTCATAAGGTTCTACCAATGATCCATGGTGCTCAAAGTTGTAAGGCCTCCATTATGAGGAGAAGCCAAATTTCAGCCTGGTGGTTGAGTCTTGACTTGTATATCAGATGAGGTCTATGTGATCGGATGGCAAAAAGGTGACCATTGTGGGTCTAATCTTTGGGTTGGACTGAGTAGTTAAGTTGGTAGCAACTCGAGGCACATTGCATCAAGTTGCAGGGTAAGGGAGTTAAAAGGGGCCCCTATTTTGGGGTCCGTGGGCCGCGGAAGCGGCCCCTGGTTGGGGGGTCCCAGGGGGGCCAGCGGCCCTCCGGGGGTCTAGGGGTAGCCCTCTCAGCCAAACGATAAAGGGAATATTCATTGGAATATTCCCTACGCTGACTAGTGGAGGCTCATATGGTAGGTCGGTCATGCCAACCTAACCGCCTTCATGGGCTATAAAAGATAAACTCCTTCACAGCCATCGATCATCTATCTTTCACCTAGTTAGAGTTGTTCCAGCTAGCCTTAAGCTCTTCACCTATCTTCTGTCTAGATCGCCATCTAAGCTTCACTATGGGAGCGCATGGATGGACATAGCCATCTTTGTATCAGTTGTTTGGAGCTAAAGAAATTTTCTAATTCTCCTCTTATCTGTTGTGTACTCTCTATCTCTATCTCTTTCTCGGATTTTGTTCATTGCGCCTTGTAAATTTTTTACATGGTATCAGAGCCCAGGGGGCTCTAGGGATCAAAGAGTGCTCAAGAGGCAAAGGTTTCAATAGTAAAGAGGAACAATGTCATCTTTCGGAAGCGATTCTGAAAAATCAGGAAGAAGCGGTGCAAGAGGTGGTGCTGCTATACCAGCTATTCAAACACTGAGGAATTGTCCACCAACCTTCAACGAAGGAAAGTTAGATGGTACAAACAATACCTTGTGGAAGTTCAAAATTACAACCATCATTGATTCTTATGAGGTTCCAAGAGCTACCCCTATCATTAAGGAGGAGGAAGCATCATCTTCAAATGATGAGAAAAAAGTTCACAACCTGACATCACCCCACCGAAAAATCCATTTCTGTGTTGGGTGAATCAGCTCTATGACGACAATAATCCTATGCCCACATCTATTGAGGAGAAGGCAGAGGGACCAAGGAGGTCTCAGAGAATAAAGGAGGAAAGGAGGGCTTCTGCTCACATAGTCAATATGGCCTTGATGGCTGAGATTATGAGAGAAGTAAAGGATCCAACTAACTTAGAAGAAGCACTTGCAGATCTAGCATGGAAGGCAGCTATGCAAGCCGAGTATGATAGCATAATGAAGAATGACACTTAGGAGCTAGTGGATTGGGCAACAAAGCGAAAGGTTATGGCACCAAGTGGCTTTGGAAGGTAAAGTACAAGGCTAATGGTACCTTAGAAAAGTACAAAGCTAGACTAGTTGCACATGGATTTTTACAGGTTGAAGGGTTTGATTTTCAAGAGTCATTTTCCCCAACTGCCAGAATGATCACTATTCACATAGTACTTGTAATGGCCGCCCACAAGTAGTGGCCAATTTACCAAATGGATGTTAATTTAGCGTTCTTGGTGACCTCAAGGAGGAGGTATACGTGGCTCAACCCCCAAGGTTTGAGGCCCCCCATTCTGAGAACAAAGTGTGTAAGATAAAGAAGGCATTGTATGGGCTGAAACAAGCCCCGAGAGCATGGTACTAGCGGCTCGGATAGATAAGTTCTTTTTTAGCTTAAACTTCAAAAGATGTGCCTCAGATGCTAACTTGTATGTTTATAGGGATGGTGAAAGTCTGTAATGATTATCCTATATGTGGATGACCTTTTTATTACAGGTGACTATGAAGATATGATCAATCAAACTCGAAAGGCTTTGAGTTTTGAGTTTGAAATGATAGACTTGGGCTTGCTGCACTATTGTTTGGGAATTGAATTCTTGCAAGAGCTAGGAAAGATCTTCATCTCTCAGAAGAAGTATGCATGGGAGATCTTGAAGGAATTTGGCATGACCGAGTGCAAGGAGATAGCTACACCTATGGAGGTGAATGTAAAGTTATCCGTTGAGGATACATCAGTACTAGCAGACATTGGGAGTTACAGGAGGATGGTTGGTAGTCTGATCTACTCGTGTAATACCAGACCAGATATCAGTTTTGCTGTTGGCATTTTGAGCAGGTTCTCAAACAAACCTCATCAGAGTCATTGGAAGGCTGGTCTTGACTATGGTATCACATATAGTTTCGGAACTTCTCTTGTGGGGAATTGTGACTCAGATTGGGCAAGAGACTGTGATTCCAGGAAGTTAGTCTCTGGTTATTGTTTCTCTTTGGGTTTAGGAATTTTCTCTTGGATTAGTAAGAAGTAGCCAACTGTGGCATTGTCTTCTACCGAAGCAGAGTACAAGGCAGCTTGTTTTGCTGCATGTGAAGTAGTATGGTTGAGAAGAATCCAGCGTTTCATGCATGCACCAAACATATAGAGATCTAGTATCACTATGTGTGTGATTTGATGGAGGATGGGATAGTGGAATTGGTCTACTGTCCAAAAGTGGAGAATGAGCAAATATCTTCACCAAAGCACTTATGAAGGATTTGCTTCAAGTTCATCTTCAGAGACTCGACATTGGGCCAAGGAGATAGTTCACCTATGGGTGGACATTGAGGGGGGGTGTTAGATATGCTCAATGCCCCACCCTCATAAGGTGCCACCAATGATCCATGGTGCTCAAAGTTGTAAGGACCCCATTATGAGGAGAAGACAAATGTGAGCCCAGACATTGGTTGAGTCTTGACTTGTATATTAGATGACGTCTATGTGACCGGATGGCAAAAAGGTTACCATTGTGGGTCTAACCTTTGGATTGGACTGAGTAATTAAGTTGGTAGCAACTCGAGGCACATTGCATCAAGTTGCGGGGTAAGGGAGTTAAAAGGGGCCCCTATTGCGGGATCCGAGGGGGGGTTCAAGGGCAGTGCCCTCGGCCCGACGGTAAAGGGAATATTCCCTAGCTAACTAGTGGAGGCTCATATGGTAGGTCGGTCATGCCGACCTAACTACCTTCGCGGGCTATAAAATCTAAACCCCTTCATAGCCATCAATCATCTATCTTTCACCCAGTCAGAGTTGTTCTAGCTAGCCTTAAGCTCTTCACCTATCTTCTGTCTAGATTTCCATCTAAGCTTCACTCTGGAAGCACATGGGTGGATAGAGCCATCTCTATATCAGTTGTTTGGAGGTAAAGAAGTTTTCTAATTCTCCTCTTATATGTTGTTTACTCTCTATCTCTATCTCTTTCTCAAATTCTGTTCAGTGTGCTGTGTAATTTTTTACAGTGCATACCATTCCCTTGAAGGAGGTAGCTGCCCTGTGTGACAAAAGGTGAGGCATATGCCTTTTGAGCTAAGGAATGGTGGACCATTCAAGGAGCTACAAAAATTGCATAAGGGTGGCCTCGTAATTCCTATACAACACACAGAGTGGTGATCACCAGTAGTTATTAGAAAAAAGAATAATAATCAAATCTCGCATTGTGTAGATTTTAGGGAGCTCAACAAGTAGACAATAAAAGACTACTATCTGTTGCAATTTATTGATTGGATCTTGGATCCATCTAGTGGATAGAGACATCTATTCATTCATGGGCTGCTTTGCTCGATATAAGCAAATGGCTATTACAGAGGAAAACAAGTTAAAAATGACATTTATTACTATATTTGGTACCTTTGCATATCATGTTATGGAATTTGCAATGCACTAGGTTCTTGGCAACATATAGCTTATGAGACTTTTGGTGATGTTTTCCCACAGGAGTTGAAAATTTTTATTCATGATCTAGGGGCAGCCACCACAGGGAAGAGACAATAATTATTCTAAGAAAATGTTTTAAGCATTGCAAGCAATTCTGCATTGCTCTTAATCCAATAAAGTGCATCTTTGGAGTGCCCTATGGATTGTTATTGGGCCATGTGGTTAGCTTGGTTGGTATTGCGATTGATCCTAAAAAGATAAAGGTTATTGTCATTATGAGTTTGCCACGTAATTCTAAAGAAGTACATAGCTTCTGTCATTAGTGAGATACTCTCAAAGATTTATCAATGCACTGGCAAAGAGGACGTTGCCACTAACGAATCTACTATCCTTTAACTATCGATTTGTTTGGAGTGACCCATATCAAGTATCTTCTAAGGATGCAAAGTAGGAACTAATGAAAGCATCAGTCTTGAAAGCACCCAAATGAAGTGAGTTCTTCTATATATTTTTGATAACTACAATGTTGAGATATCGAGCTCCACTCATGATATGCCAAGGTGACTGTTGTGCATTTATGTCACCGACGTGTGTGTGTTGCAGATGCGGTTGGTACACTGCCCACGAATAATAGCTACATGACAGATATCCTTATCTACTCTAGTTCGTGGCTCAGTTAGTATGCCACCTTACTTAGTTGAGTTTGCTTTGAGACCCATATATAGGGTTCTTCTATTTCCTTGTTTAGAGTTCTTTTTGGCTTACACAACTGAGAAGAGGAAAACTGTTTTTCAGCCTCCACCCTTGTGTGTATTCCCCCATTGTGCAAGCAAGAAAGCTACAAGTGAGACTCCTTTCTTCTCTCCCACAATCTTGACATACAATGCATAGCATTAGCTATTGTTTAGGGACGAGAAGTGGTATCATCCAATTGCATTTTCCAATTGTAAATGGGAGATATTCGATATTAATTAAACATACATTGAGAAGTTGTGCCTTGGAATGGTATTTGGGGCAAAAAAATTGAAGCATTCCATCTCTATGAGAAGGTGGTATTTTATACAAAGGAAAAGGGGTTGAGGCTATTGATGAATAAGTTGTAGTTGCTTGACCTCTAGCAAAGTGGTTGATCACTTTGTAGGAGTTTTATTATGAAATCAAGAGTAAGCCACCAAAGTTATAAGGCATCATTGAATGTCTTGTGGATTTTGGGGAGTTAAATGAAATTTTGGCTAAAGGTAGTGACCTCCTGGAGGGTCTATTTAAAATTGATACAGCTTCCATTCTATCTTGGTATGCTACTATAACACACTATCTATCTACAAGAGAGATTGGAGCTGTTTTGTCAAAGATTGAGAAGAGGAAAAATAAACGTTATCCTTTAAAATTTGCATTGATTGTAATAACATTATATCGGTAGGGTGTTGATGAGGTTTATCACCGATGTGTTATGCATGATGAGGTTCCATTTATCTTGGAAGAGTGTCATGACTCCCTTGTGTGGAGGACACTTTGTTGGACGGTTGACTTCACAAAAAGCTTTAAGAGCCAGATATTAGTGGTTGTCTATTTTCCAAGATACATTTTCATATGTCAAGAGATGTGATGTATATCAAAGACACGATAGTAGGAAGAATAGGAAGCACCCATTGATTGCTATTGTGGCTATCCTACCATTCGAGAAGTGGGGCATCGATTTTGTGGGTCCTATTACGCTGTCATCCTTCACAAAAGAGCTATAGTATAGTGACAATTGATTATTTTACAAAGTGGTCAGAAGCACGAGCGACAAGAAAGGAAGATGCAAAGAGACTGCTAGCTTCTTGCTTGAGCTAATTATCTACCAATTCGGTCCATCCCAAAGAAGTTAATGTTAGACTCTGCGGAACCCATTTTCTAAATAAGTTGATTAAGAGCCTAATTGAAGCATGGAATATTAGACATAATAAAATGACACCATATAACCTCCAAGTGAATGGGAGGTTGAAAGTACTAATAAATAGCTTGTGGGTATTCAAAGATAGCATTAGAGAAGAAACCAGATCGGGATAAGAAGTTATGTGTGGCTGTCTCGTCATATAATACGACCTTTCAGCAAGCTACCGGCCACACCCCGTTCAAGTTAGTTGATAGTGAGGAGTGCATACTATCCCTATAGATCAAGTTATTGACTATAAGATTGGCAATAAACCATTCTTTGGGGAATGAAGACACACTCTTTGAGCGCTTTATGAATTTAGCACACCTCGATAAGCTCAAATTGCAAAGTCTACTACATCAAGAGGTAGCTAAGTGTTGAATGAAGCAACTATTGAGATATTTGTAATCACACCTACTTGAGTCTCTTTTTAAGGAGCAGTGAGGGCTCATGACTAGAATCCCATATGCATAGTAGGAGAAGTGTTACCATTCAATTCCTATAAAGCATTGTACTTGCACTCTTTTCTAATGTTATGCTAGTACTATTTTCTTTCGAGTAAAGTATCTATGTCATTGTCCACACAAGATTGTGTTTATGAGTCCAAGTCTCAATCTTGGAACCTAATTCACTTGTGTGACAATATGTCTTGTCAGGGTCAATGTCTTCATGAGTTTCTTCTTCCTCTTTCAACCTCATAGCTTCCGTACCTGCCATGCTCTATATCCCACGTCTTTTGACATGGTATCAGAGCCCAGTCGGGCATGGCACTGCCTCTCTAGCCTCTCTTGGTTTCTCTCAATCTCAGATCCAGCTTAGAATTAGTGCATGACTTCATATTTCAACTCTACCTTCACTTGAGCTTCCATGGCAGCCATAGCTAGTAGCACCCTGTTAGCTTAAAGTTCCTATATCTCACTCCACAAGTTCAATCTCTTTAAAATTCCTTCTGGAGAAGTGTTTATTTGCTTCTAGAGCGCCTCCTTGGCACCTCAATCATTGAAATTGGGCAAGTATAGCTTCATCATTGCCTTGTTTCAGAGTTGTTGTCATACTCATGCCTGTGGATAGCAGCACCTACCCAACTTGGAGGAGCTGGATCTCCAAATACAGAGCATATCTTCATGAAGTCTCTTCTAGAAATATCTTCCCCTTATGGCACTCCCTCCTGGACCATAACTCATTGACATTAGTACTCTATATCCTCAATATTATAAAAAATATTGAAATTTGTCAGAGATTGTGCCTGTTGCCATTGTCTGCCCTGCGTGCTTGGATCTGCTAGCAAACTCAATCATCATTATGGGCATTTGATAGAGCATGAAGAGAGATTTATTTCCATAAAGAAAGTTTTCAAAATGATCCACTGTAGCTCCCACAATCATAAAAAAATGAGGACTGGGTCAAAACACTAATCCAGGAAGCCATAGCCAAACTTCACTAAAGCTCAAAAATCTCATCATTTTCTCTCTCCCGCCACTTGGAATTCTTTCACTCTAATCTACTATCCCAACATCAAATCAAGGAGGGGAAGAAATTTGAAAGATTGATGAAAGATCGATGACCCCAAACTAAGAAGATTCGAGTTCGACATCACTTAGACATAACCTTTACATAGTGTGTTTTCACACTGTCATTACTTGTGTCTCTTGACAGACTGTAATCTACTCTTCCACTGATAAAATCTAAGAATTCTAAAGTTGATTTCCTACTACTCCAGCTATCAAATATGGGCAAAGGCTGTCCATTAGCTCGCTTCAAAGGAGTTGGGTTTCACACTTGGAAAACATGCATCAAACTCATCCTAATGAAGAAGGGCCTTTGGGCCATTACCGATTGGAAAAGAAAAGAAGCCTTGTGATGCGGAACTTGTAGTCACTTGGAAAAAGAACAATGATAAGGCTCGAGTCATTATAAAATTGGAGCTAGAAGACAGCTGTATCCACCATGTGGATAGCTGTGATACTTCACAGGATACATGGAAGAGGCTTGACACTTTATTTGGTGCACAATCTAAGTCATCAAAGTATAGTCTCTTGATTGAGTTTTTCAAGCTTGAAATGAAGTCCAATACATCATGTGCCACACATCTAAATTACATGGAAGGATTTCTAACCCAACTTGCAATAATCAACATTAAAATGGAAGAAGTTGTTTGCATAAGTGTTCTACTTAAAAGTTTGCCTCCTGAATATAATAATGTATCAACAACTCTAATCAATATGCAAAACCCTTAACTTGTTGATATCCAAGCATCACTGTTAGAGGATGAAAAGAAGATAAAAACTAAGGAAGAACCAAGCACCTCTAGAGATGAAAATGCATTATATGTTGGCAACAGGCACAAAGGCAAGAAGGACTAGCTTTTCTGTGACTTCTACAAAAGGACCAAAAACACCGAGAAGTTCTGCCACACCAGAAAGAGGTCCCAAAAGGCCTATGTAGTTATAGTTAAAGAAGAAGAAGAAAATGGAGCAGAAGAAGAAGAAGAAGAAGAAGAAGAAGGCCACCACAAGAAGGACAAACCTCATCAGTCCTTCTATTCAAATAAACTTTTTTAGCCTTGTATTGCCTAGCCCTAATGCTTCAGACATAAACTTGTAAACTCCTCACTTAGCCTTGTACTACAGTTTCTGTACACTTTGTGAGGCCCTTGTTATAGCCTCTTGATGTCCACCATGTTTGTGGTACCCACACTTAGCCTTTTCTGTGACAACCTTTGGTGTTTTTCCATGTCTATGGTGTGCCCACACTTTGCAGGTGTTGCTCTCACTAAAGCCTCTACACACTTTGTACTTTTGGTTGTGATTGAGAGGGGTGTTGAGATATTTACAATCACACCTACTTGAGTCTCTTTGAAAGGAGTAGTGAGGGCTCACGACCGGAATCCCATATGCATAGTAGGAGAAGTGTTACCATTCAATTCCTATAAAGCATTGTACTTGCACTCTTTACTAATGTAATGATAGTACTCTTTTCTTTCCAGTAAAGTGTCTATGTCATTGTCCATACACAAGATTGTGTTTATGAGTCCAAGTCTCAATCTTGAAACCAAATTCACTTGTGTGAAAATTTGTCTTGTCAGGGTCAATGTCATCATGAGTTTCTTCTTCCTCTTTCAACCTCCATAGCTTTCGCATATGCCATACTCTAGATCCCGTGTCTTTTGACAGTAGCTTCATGATTTAAAAGCAAAAAAAGTATACCTTCAAGAAAGGGCGGTTAGTTTTATACTATGATGCATGTAGGGAGTTGTTTCATGGGATGCTAGAGCTAAAGTGAGATGGTCCCTACAAAATAGTTAGAATTGCAAAAAATAAGTCCACACCATTACTAGCATATTTGCAAGAAGTGGAGTTTAAAAAAAAGGTTAATTTAAAGAAGATTAAACCTTATTAACTTTAGGCATACTGATGAAATAACTGCCTTACATGTCAAGGTCAGACTGATTTAAAACCTGTAAGAGAGGCTAAAAGTTGGTTGATGGGACAACTAATTCTCTATTTGGAACACCCATACTTGGAACAGGAATACCTTTAGGGAAGACTTGTTTGGTGGAACAAAGGCTATAAAGAGAGTGAGCAAGAGGACTGGACATTTGTTTGGGAGATTAAACTCTTCTATCATCATTCTTAAGGATTTTGATAAGCATCCCTTTTGAATTCAATGAAGAAGGTGAGATAGAGCCTTTGGTTCATCCTTTGAATATGCTAAATTTTGACTATCATAGTTACAAATAAAGGAGCTGACGATGGCCGGATGCGTGAACCCTTTATGGACATATACATTATTTTTTGATGGAGCATCTAGGGGTCCCAATAAGAAAGGGAGTATTGGGGTAGTAATTAGAGACCCCAAATGTAGAATCATGATGAAATTAGCTAGCTACCTTGGGGTAGGATTTACTAATAATATAGCATAATATAAAGCTCTCATCATGGGATTGAATATTGCTAAGAAAGTTGGTATTTATCAATTATTAGTAAAAGGGGATTCCTATTTGGTTTTGAATCAATTGAATGGGATTTATACAATATGGAATCCCATTCTTTGTATGTACTATCACACTGCTATGAACCTGATTGACAAGTTTGAGAGAGTGTCTCTTCAATTGATTCCACAATATTGGAATCAATTTGCTGATTAATTAGCAAATTATGGTTATAAAGAAGGCCTATTTTTCAACTATGATCCTAGTTTAGATATCTCCATTGATGATGAGACATGACTTGGTCAATTATGAGGACTTTTATCAAAACATGCTTTATATGGTAGGTGATGGTTAGTATGGTTAATGCAAAGAATAGCCAAGACCCATTTACCATTGTTATCTCGAACCCATAAGGTGGTCATACGATGTTTTATACTTACACCTCTTGTTGTATATGCAAGAGGTATGGGTCATAATCTGATTCGTGTAGTTCAGGGCTAAGAGCCATGTTTTCTCCTTGGAATGAAGCATCTTTTTGTATGCAAGAGGTATGGGTCATAATCTGATTCATGTAGTTTAGGGCTAAGAGCCATGTTTTCTCCTTGGAATAGAGCATCTTTTTGTATGTTAGTACTACTCCAAGGAGGGATGTGTATAAGATGTATTGATTTTTTAACTTTAGGCCGAGGGCGGATATTTGTTTTGAATGCACAATGTTATATTTCATTAGGCCAAGAGGGAAAACTTTTTTGTTGTGAAATGTTATATTTCATTAGGCCAAGAGGGCCATGTATCTATGTTTGTTGCGAGTATGTTTAATGGTTTCCTATTTCAGTGGTGTTGTACCAAACATGTCTAACAAAGTGCCTAGAGGGAGCCTTTGCGACGTGATGCTTCTTGTGGCCAAGTCCATATGATCTCCTTCCTTTGTGAGTTCTTTCCCTTTATGTTAAATGGTTATGTGTATTTGTGGGGATTTTTCTTTGTTTTATTGGGGATTGGCAACCAAGGCATGAACTTCCAAGGTTTAGATTAGATATGTCTAGTGGGACTTACAGATGATTTTTTATGCCAAGAAGTGCTTAAAAATAGCCAAAATTTACGAATAACCGAGGAAAAGTAGACTTCGTCAAAGGCGGTGGTGGCAACTAGTACGATTTTAAGCGGCAATGTCCCAGAAATGCTTAAAAGAGCCACTCGACGGTGGTCAAAGAATTTTCATAATATTTTGGCATGCGAGACAAGACCCTAGGAGATGCCTAGCTGTGGAGGACTTCAAGATGGATGCCTAGGAATTTTCAGATCAAGAATCGGACTGCCGATGTGGAAGAGGGAGTGCCCGGGAGGCCAAGCCCAAATTGGCAATAGGTGGAAATGGACTTTAAGAAGAGCCCAAAGGGTGTGACCCTTTGGGGCCCAATTTTTGGAAAAAAATGGGGGGGGAGTTTCGTTTTTTCCCACGAGATCAGCAACAAGGCGCCATCATTACGTTTTGGTGGAGAGATGGAGGATGGGGGCCGTGAACAACCCCCCAACTGATCTTGGCCTTAATTTGCATTCTATCTTCACTCTCTATCACTCCAGACTACTCCTCCATTGGCTGCCTGGTTGTGGAGAACAAAAACCAATCTTTCTCTCTCCTCCCTCTCTCTCCTATATAGAGGCATTCATGTGCAAGAAATCAAGAAGAATAGGGGATGAAGAATGCTTGTCCGGCTGTGATGGGATTGCTTCAAGATGAAGTAGAGGCTGAGGAAAGAGGTTCAGCACTAAAGAATGGTTGTTTTTTGGTCAGTGGGCTGCTCAGAATAATCATTAAAAAACCCGCAACACGCAAGACACGTGGTATGCTTCAATTTTACAAAGAAATTTGATTGTTTTTATTGTTTCATGGTCCAAATGTTATTCATATGCAATGAAATTTTGTTTGAACCTTGTTTACATCATGATTGAGGGCTGTGACTACAGAAACATAGAACTCGTAATGATTTAGAGCCGTTAAAACACACAAAATGTCATTTTCAATGGAAATTAGTGGTTTTTTTCAAATTTGAGTTGGAGAAAAGGGGTGAAAATAGGATAAAATTAGAGAAAGTGTTAAGTTTCAGTCAAAAAGCTAAGTCGATAAAAATAAATCATAAAATACCTATTTTTCATGAATAATAAATAGAAAAAAATAGCAAAAAATAGAGAAAATTAGGATTTTCGCGCTCAAAAAATGTGGAAAAATAATATTTATGTGTGTGAATATTTGGCAAGGTTAAATCATAAGGTCAAGCCTCAATTTGGCCTTGTCCTTTGTGTTATAGTCTGTGTTTATCACTTTTTACATACAAAAATGATACAAAACAACCATTTACACTTATGCACCGTAGCAATACCTAAACGGTAGGGGAGATGAAGTTTGTGTGATGAGATAATTTATGAAAAGATACAAATTATGATTTCTCTCTTTGTGCATAGCATTTAGGGATTGTTTCATAATTAAATATAGGCGACTAGTAGCACGGAAGGTCCGGTGCTAGCCCCTAAAGCAACACAGCACGTAACACTTAGTTAAAATTCATGAAAGGGTTGTTTTTCGCACCTCACATGGCTGTTTTTTCTAATCATAAAATGGTTGTACACAATTTTCATACACCTTGCATCAAGCATGGCATGTGGTATCTCTTGGAATGCATTACACTTGTTTGATAAACTTTCACCAACGCTGAGAGGACAAAAAACCTAAGCTGTAGGTTTAGACGGGTTCTTCCGTTGGCGAAAGTTTTGTGAGGTAAATCAAAATCTCATGGAACACTGGATTATGAAAGAGTGGAGTTTATGCGTTATGTTATATATGTTGGAGTGACACATCTTAGGGCTAATCCCCAAGGTTTAGGAGAGTCGTAGTGGAGCTGTGGAAATCAGCCGAGAGGTGCTTCCCTATGTGTGTATGTTATGGGATCTCCCTCTGAGGAGAAGGGAAGGTGAGCATTGGACTACATATTGGATACAAAGGCAAAATCGTCATAAGCATTTAGTGAAAAGTGAGTTTTAGATGCTCCTAGCTCGTGAGGCCGTGTGATGGGGTTGTCTGTCGTAGGCATGAGGTCCGGCTAGTGCCATAGCCAGTGCCAGACCATTTTAGGTCCCATGAATTGTGCGTCTGCTGGAGCCGCCAACAAGTGGTGGTTCTCGAATCTAGGGTTTTTAGGGACCAAATAGTTGGTTTATGTTCTCTAACAAGGACCCTCAAGCCATGGCACAACCTATCGCAAATTTAGCAGGTACACTTGATTTATTGGCATTAGGAGCACCATTGCCCATTTTCCATGGGTTAGCAGAAGAAGATGGAGAACTCCACATTAAGGAGTTTCAAACGCTCATGTTCAACTATCGAATCCAAGACGAAGGACACCTAATGATGTTCTTCAACATGACATTAAAAAGGAAGAGTGGCAGTGTGGTATCACGGTCTAGAAGCCGAAACCATAACTAGCACTGCCGAATTCTTCAAGGCTTTCCGTAGGGAGTTTGCCCCTGAGAAGGGTGGACAATATTGGTTGCGTGTTCTGAATGTAACATGCCAAGAGCCAAATGAGAATGTCCAGGCATATGCCAAGAAACTAAAGCAAGTTCTTCACAAACTTAACGCTTATATTCCCATTCCAGTGGCTGCACAGTTGCAATATTTTCTACACGGATTGGATTTTAATATCCAGGTGTAGCTGAATAGTGTTGCTTTGGCCGATATTGACACTGCCATTACCCAAGCAGAAGGAGTAGAGTCGTGCTTGCAAGCGGCTTATGCAGCAAGGATAAATCGGAATGGTAATAATTTGGCCTTGACCAATGGGATTCAAGGGGACCCCATGTTAAATACGAGTGGTAGAGGGAGTATTATGTCAAATTTGCCTATGTTACTAGCTCCTCCTAGCATGACTATGCTTATGGCTAGCCAGGCGGCCTCACTAAATAGTGGTGGAAACCAAACAATGAATCCTAATGTTGTCCTAGTTGGTCAACGGCTAATTCCTAATCAAGTGGTTAGGCCCATGGGACGACAGATTGATGATCACAGCTATGAGTCGAGTGCTTCTAATGTCCTTGGTGAAGTTAAGGACATGATGAAGCACTACACCGATATGATCTCTGAACAGTATCAGAGCAAATAGCCGTGGATGTCAATTTTCTTAAGAAGCAACAAAATTTGATAGGGAGCCGACGCCCTGAAGAGGGTGGCCCCTCAAGATTTAGCTGTAAGTGGTGTGGGGGCCAACATTTCCCTAGGAATTGCCTGAATGTCAAATGCGATATTTGCAGGAAGTCTGGCCACTTAGCTGCTACCTGTTGGAGTAAGATAAGTTCTCTCCAACAAGGCAGTAAACAACCAAGTCTAGTTAACCATCACGCACAAGAGAATAATCTCCAACAAGACGATGACCAAGGCAAATACTGCAAAGAGGAAAGGCTATTGTAGAGCAGTTACCTCATGGTAGTGGAGTCAGCCTTATTGAGGTTGTACATGTCAATGATGCGGAAACTTCTAACCTACGAGTTGTTACAAGATGCCAAAAGGCTAAAGAGGGTGAAAAAGATAATGCAAAACCTATCGAGGGAAGCCCTAAACAAGATGCTAGGGAAAAGCAAGTCCTGAATCCTGATAAGGAAGGTGGACCATTAAGACTTGTTGCTAGTAAAGTCGATCTGAAGGAGGAGAAAGGATTGCCAGGAAAGAAGGTAAAGGCTAAAAAAGAGGCACCAAAGCCGATGGAAAGACCAAAGGAGAGAATGGTTTGGCGCGAGAAGAGAACTTTGGCTAATTACCACAACTTTGACCTAGTAAGTTCCCTTTGTGAAGTCAAACTAGACGTGAATCTCTTGCAATTGATTAAACTTTCACTAGGAGTACGCAAGGAATTCAAGAAAATCCCATGTATAGGGTATATAATAGAACCTTTGGGCATAACTAGAGTGGGGGAAGATTGGTTTGATCATGCTGAAAAGCATTGCCCTAGGGTTCCAGCATATGTGGATGGAATATTAGTGGAGCATGCTATCGTGGACACTGGATCCTCCGTCAATATCATAAGTTCAGACTTGATGGAGAGGTTAGGTCTAAAGAGGGTGAAAAAGATAATGCAAAACCTATTGAGGGAAGTCCTAAACAAGATGCTAGGGAAAAGTGAGTCCTGAATCTTGATAAGGAAGGTGGACCATTAAGTCCTGTTGCTAGTAAAGTCGATCCAGAGGAGGAGAAAGGATTGCCAAGAAAGAAGGTAAAGGCTAAAAAAGAGGCACCAAAGCCGATGGAAAGACCAAAGGAGAGAATGGTTTGGTGCAAGAAGAGAACTTTGGCTAATTACCACGACTTTGACCTAGCAAGTTCCCTTTGCAAAGTCAAACCAGACGTGAATCTCTTGCAATTGATTAATCTTTCTCCAGGAGTACGCAAGGAATTCAAGAAAATCCTACATATAGGGTATATAATAGAACCTTTGGACATAACTAGAGTCGGGGAAGATTGGTTTGATCATGTTGAAAAGCATTGTCCTAGGGCTCTAGCATATGTGGATGGAATATTAGTGGAGCATGCTATCGTGGACACTGGATCCTCCGTCAATATCATAAGTTTAGACTTGATGGAGAGGTTAGGTCTAGAGATCCAAAAAGATGGCTCCACACTTCTTAGGATGGCTGATGATAGTCTAAGACAACCAAAAGGTTGCATTACTAAGGTCCATGTTACAGTTGCAAGTATGGAATGCTATCTGGACTTTAGGGTGATAAGGTTTGCAAGACATCCTAGCTATTGGGTTTTGCTAGGTAGGCCATGGATTCTACGGACAGATTGTCAAGTCGATATACCCACTGGTCGAGTGATTCTAGCCCATCATGTAATAGTGGATGCTTACCCTGAGTCTCCTCAGAATGAGAGAGCTCCACTATCCTCCATTGAACTAGAAATAGTAGATGATCTATCTGGTAGTGAGATGTCATCGAACGATGGATCTAAGGAAGGGTCCACTATAGAGGATATTTCTCAGATAACCTTAAATGAGCCGATAGAGCCTCATGATTGAATAAGAGACACGGACGTTATTGAGTTGGATCTTGGTACGCTAAATGATTCACAGCCAATTAAATTAGGGTCCATGCTCAGTTCAGAAGAAAAAGAGGATTATGTGTCCTTAATTCGAGAGTTTTGCGACATTTTTTCTTGGAGCTATGATGAACTTTGGGGTATTCTTCCCAGCCTAATTGTGCATACTATTCCTATAAAGGAAGGTACCCGCCCTATACATCAGAAAGTAAGGCATATGCCTTTTGAATTAAGGGACGGGTTATACGAGGAACTCCAGAAGTTGCATAAATCATGTTTGATCTTTCCTATTCAGTATACTAAATGGTGCTCACCAGTTGTGATTAGGAAGAAGAAGAATAATCAAATCTGTCTTTGTGTAGATTTTAGAGAGTTGAATAAGCAGATTGTTAAAGATTACTACCCATTTCCGTTTATTGACCAAATTTTTTATCAACTAGCGGGTAGGGAGATCTATTCCTTTATGGACTGCTATGCAGAGTATAACCAAATAGCAATCGTTGAGCAAGACAAGCTAAAAACGACGTTTATTACAGTCTTTGGTACATTTGCGTACCATGTGATGGCATTTGGATTTTGTAATGCACCTGGTTTGTGGCAAAGAACAACCGATAAGACCTTTGGTGACACCTCCTTAGAAGAGCTAAAAGTATTCATTGACGATCTGGGGGCAACCACCATAAGGGATAGACAATTGATCATTTTGTCTAGTGGACTGCACCTAAACAGGCTATATAGAATACAATGTTTGAGTTCAATCAACCTATATACACTATTGCAAGTTGAGATATTATTGAATATGGTATATCCCCATATAATAATCTTTCCATAGAGCTATTAAGCATTGGTGTTGATTCCATATTTAGAGAGAAACAAGAGGTTTAGTGATAAATTGTCTACTATTACAGCACTATTTCCTAATGGCCAGGAATAAGAAGAAAAACCCTATTATTGAGGCATTGAATGATGGTGTCAAAGACTTCCAAGAGGATCAAAATTACACAATTGAAGCCCATAATCTTGATCAAGTAGATGAAGAATTAAGTATTGGGATTGCTCACAGCACACATCAAGGACATCAGGACATACATGAAGAGCATGAAGGGAATGATTATCTCCTACTGTTAAAAGAGTTGGGACATGTCAATAAAGGCATTTTTAAGGATTTGAAGGCTTTGAATGAAGGTTTAACCCATATGAATCAAGGTTTGTTGCAAGGGATGGCTCAATTACACCAAGGAATCTCTGAATTAAAGCAAAACAATAAATTCTTATTCCAAGAGCTCATCTCAGCCATAAAGAAAATCGAAAGCAAACCACAAAGTGATCCTAAAAATATTGAAGACTTCCATGTGATTCCCTTTGTTGGTAGTCCTTCACATCCAAACAAAGAAATGTCTCAACCAGTAATGCATACCTTTGAAAAGGGAGAGAAACCTAGAGTCAAGGGCAACCATCATCCTTCACAAATTCATGGTATTCATACCCCAAGGTATCAATTTAGCAGTCCAAAGGATAATCATAGACAGGAAGGGGAATATGACAACACTAGATGGGACAGTGATTATCATGGATGTGACCCCTTCTACAATAATTTTTATCATCAGTCCTCAAATGCACAAAAAGGAAATGCAGTCAATAATCAAGTTCATGATGGTGGAAGGCATGATGAGCAAAGATCAGCCCGCGACATCCCAAACCAAGAGTGTGTTTCAAATGGACAACCCTCATCTCATGGTTTTGGGCCACCTAATTTTAGACAAAATTCATGGAATAAAGATTCATGGAGACAACAATCTCATGGGCATCCATCTTACAATGAAAAAGAATATAAAGAGAAGATCAATATCACTAATTTCAAAGGAGATAATGCATCAACTTCAAAATGGGAGGAGTGGATCAATAAGCTTGAATTGTACTTCACCCTTTACCCTAGAAGTGAAGAGGCCAACATTATTTTCGCGGCTCTTCATCTTGAAGGTTATGCCCGTACTTTGGTGGCATTACATGCAAAATATTGGGCAAAGTTTTGACTCTTGGGAGGAGTTTAAGCAAGCAATGATTGATGTCTTTGTGTCTCCTTTGGAAAAAGAAAGACTTCAAAGAAGATGGTATGCGTGCACTCAAAGGGGAATGTCCGTTAGAGACTATTCCAATGCCTACTTGAATCTTTCCATGTATGTTGAAGGTATTTCAAATTTTGCTAAGCTGAATAAATACATTTCTGGTCTTGACCCTGCCCTATCATCAGAGGTAGGAGCTCAACAACCAAAAACATTACATGAGGCCATACAATTGGCTGAAAGATACTCTTTGAAGTACAAAAGGGATGCATGAAATTTTCAGCAAAGAATTATGGGTAATAATGTTTCCAATCAACCTACAAAGTATAGGTAAGTTTTCAGCCAATCAAGAGACTCGTTTAGACAAGAAAATAGAGGCTATAACAGTCCAACTAGTTATAATAGCAAAGTGCCAACGTTTCCCATTGTTTATGCCTCTAAACAGAGTGGAAATTTTGTACCAAAACAGGGGCAAACTTTTAGAAATGTGGCTGAGCTAAGAAGTACTTTTTCAGGAACTAAAAATGCTCCTAAAGTGCCCTAAAACAATTCTAGCAACAACTTTCTTCCACACGGCAAGCTTCGGGAAATGCATGCAAAAGGATTATGCTTCAAGTGTGTGGAGAAGTGGTCACAAGATCATAAGCTGAAGTGAAAAGATAAGAACTCAAAAATCAACATGGTGATCACTCAGGAAGTGGAAGTTGAAGAAGAACAAGGTCAAGAGGAAAATTTACTGCATGTTGATGCATATCCAATGGTTGAAGAGATTCATGAAGAGGAGCATGCCACCAACAAAGAATTCTATGATCCCATGGATGGATTTCCTTTTGATCCATGCGATAATCATGATTCTCATGTTTTCTTGTATACCATCTCACATGATGCATGGACCGGTTGCAAAGGGAAAAATACATTTAGACTCAAAGGTTTCATTAATGGCAAGGTTGCACATATTCTAGTGGATATACGGGCAACACTCATAGCTTCGTCAACACCAAATCTTTGAATGGGCTGAAGTTGCTACCCATTGATATGGATTCTTCCTTGCGGATACAAGTTGCCAATGTTGCATATGAGTCTAGTAAAGAAGTGTGTCCATGTACCTCAATTGAGTTATCACCGTCTTACACAATAAAAGTGGATTTGATCACTTTGGATATGGGGTCTATTGACATTGTCATTGGTTGTAATTGGCTGAAAACACTTGGCAAATTTACCTTGGACTTGGAACAAATGCTACTGAAATTTAATTGGCAAGGATAGCATATAGAGTTGAAAGGCATAGACCAAAAACAAATAGAACTCATTTCCATGAAGAAGTTGTGAAAATAAATCAATGCAAAATCATGCATCTTCACTCTTTTACTTGCGAAAGTAAATGAAGGTCAATCCACAAATCAACCATCTTCTCCTTCAAAGGAAAGGGATTCTTGTTGAAAACAATTCTTGTTTTCTTTGATGATATCCTAATCTATAGTAAATCCAAGGATGAGCATTTGAAGGATATGAGAGAGGTCTTTGACATTTTATGAAGACACACACTCTTTGCCAAGATGACGAAGTGTTCTTTCATGGAAGATGAAGTTGAATACTTAGGTCATGTTGTGGGAGAACAAGGGATTAGAGTGGACCCCCAATAAGGTAAAATGTGTCAAAGAATGGCCTACTCCTACGAATGCAACCTCTTTGAGAGGATTCATTGGGTTGTCATCCTTCTATAGAAGGTTCATCAAGAATTATGCTCATGTGGCAGCTCCATTGACAGATAGGCTCAAAAAGGAAGCTTTCTTTTGGCACTCCATCGCTGATCAAAGTTTCAGTGAGCTAAAATCTCTTCTAATTTCAACACCCATCCTTGTAAGTCCGGATTTCTCAAAGGAATTTATCATATGTGCGGATGCTAGTGGAAGAGGAATTGGGGCTGTTTTATGTCAAGATCATGGATGAAAGGTGAGAAGGATCGAAGCTTGCACGCGAGCTATGGCGGGAGAGCAAGAGCAAGAAAGAGAGAGACAAGAAATGGGAGCTCCAACGGTCACAATGTGTGACCGGGCCTTCCTTTATTCAAACTGTCACTAAAAGAATAAAGAATAAAGTGACGTGACGGGCACCCGCCACCTGCAGTGTGCAGTGGCGGGTACTGTCAGTGTAGTAATACACGGGGCGGCACGGCGGAGGCGCCTTTACCCCCAACAACCTCCCACTTAAAGGCGAATCTACCCTAGTGAGAGAGAAAAGAAAAAGAAAAGACAGTACAAATGTACATAGGTACAAGGGATGAGGAAAGGTGACATCTCATCCAACGCCCATCAACCTCCTGAGGAAGGCAAAGCGCTCAGTAGTGAGGCTCTTCGTGAGCAAATCTGCAGGATTCTCGTCAGTGGAGATCTTGACAAGGTCAACAGACCTGTCCTCCACGACACCACGTATGAAGTGATACCTCACCTCAATGTGTTTCGTCTTCGCATGGAAGACCGGATTCTTAGCCAACTGAATGGCACTCATAGAATCCGAATGCAGTGTAGGTGTAGCATCAATCCCAAGGTCAGCAACTAGACGGCCTAACCATATGGCCTCCTTGCAAGCCTCAGTGGCTGCAACATACTCGGCCTCAGTGGTAGACAAAGCCGTACACTTCTGAACCCTGGACATCCAAGAGATAGCCCCTCCAGCATAGGTGAATACATAGCCAGAAGTGGACTTCCTACTATCTGCATGTCCTGCATAATCGGAGTCAGTGTACCCCACGACCCCTGTATCCTGGCTGCCATAGCAAATACACATATCTGCTGTGCCCTTCAGGTACCTCATGATACCCTTCACGGCATCCCAATGTCTGCTGCCAGGTGTAGCCATATAGCGTGCCACAACACCAACTGCATGTGCAATATCTGGACGAGTGGCTATCATGGCATACATCAAACTGCCCACGGCTGATGCATAAGGGATCTTGGCCATCTCGGCCCTCTGCTCATCTGTCTGCGGACAATCGGCCTGTGATACCTTCACATAAGAAGGTAATGGACAGCCAATAGGCTTTACGTCCTGCATGCGGAAGCGCTCAAGGACTTTATGAATGTACTCCCGCTGTGAGAGATACAAAAGTCCCTGATGCCTATCGCGCTTAATGCGCATCCCAAGTATATGTGAGGCCTGTCCCAAATCCTTCATCTCAAAGCTCTTCTTCAGCTGAGATTTAAGAGCATCTAGCTCATCATGAGCTTTCCCTACTATCAGCATATCATCAACATAGAGTACCAAGATAAGAAAACTGCCATCACGGGCTTTCTTCGTGTAAAGACACGGATCCATAGCACTCCTGCTGTAGCCCTGTGACTGCATAAAGGCATCAAACTTATGATACCATTCCCTAGGTGCCTGCTTCAAGCCATACAAGCTCTTCTTCAACTTGCACACTAGGTGCTCCCTGCCAGGTTCTGCAAAGCCCTTAGGCTGATCCATATAGATCTCATCATGCAAGTCCCCATGTAGAAAAGCCGTCTTGACATCCATCTGATATAGATCTAAGTCAAGCTGTGCAACCAAAGCCAAGACTAAGCGCAGGGTGGTCATCTTAACCACAGGAGAGAAGACCTCATCAAAGTCCACACCATGTTCCTGCTTAAAACCCTTTGCTACCAATCTAGCCTTGTATGCCGGCTTGGGGTGTCCAGGGGTACTTTTCAGCTTGTACACCCACTTGCATGGCAAAGCCTTCTTGCCCTTAGGCAAGGCAACCAAATCCCAAGTCTCATTCTTATGCAGGGAGTCTATCTCAGACTGCATAGCCCTCTCCCAGGAGTGACTGTCACCCCTGCGCATAGCCTCATCATAAGTGAAAGGCTCTCCTGCATCTGTAACCAAAACATAATGCATAGAGGGCTGAAATCTGTCAGGTGGACGTCTATCTCTAGCAGACCGTCTCACCGCAGGCTCTGCTGCCTGTCTAACTACCTGTCCAACATCCTGGCCCTGTGGAGGAACTACTGCAGGCTGTACTACTGGCTGTGCTGGAGCTTTAGGCTCCTCCTGAAAGATCACTCTGCGGATCTCAACCACCTTCTCAGGCTGCCTGTGCATCTTGTCTTCATGGAAGACGACATCATGGCTGCGTACTATTTTCCGCGCCTGCGGATCCCATAGGCGATAGCCCATCTCTCCTGACTCACCATAGCCAAGGAATATGCATTTAATGCTCTTTGGATCCAATTTACTCCTCTTGTCCTTGGGCACATGGCAGAATGCCTCACATCCAAAGACACGGAGATGTGCATAAGAGGGTGGCTTACCAGCCCAAACTTCCTCTGCAACCTGGAAATCCAATCCACTGGAAGGCGATCGGTTTATGACATGCACTGACGTACTAACTGCCTCAGCCCAAAAACTCGGGGGTAGGCCTGCATGGCTAAGCATAGAGCGCACACGCTCCTGAATAGTCCTGTTCATGCGCTCAGCCAAACCATTCTGGGGTGGGGTGTAAGGGGCGGTCAACTGACGCTTAATACCCCTGTCATCACAAAACTGCTCAAAAGCATGCGAGACATATTCTCCCCCATTATCTGTCCTAAGGCATTTCAGCCTATACCCAGTTTGGTTCTCAACAAGAGCAAGCCATCTCTGAAAAATTGCCAGGACATCGGACTTCTGCTTTATGGGATAAGCCCACACTTTCCTAGAAAAATCATCAATGAAGGTAACGAAGTACTTCGCGCCACCCATAGACATGCAAGGCATAGGCCCACAAACATCGGAATGCACCAATGCCAAGGGCTCACTCATGCGTGGCCTACCCGATTTCTTATGCGTAGACCTATTCTGCTTACCATAAAGACAATGATCACACGAGTCAAAACATGCATAATCCAAAGGCGGAAGATACTGCAAACCAGATAACATTTTCATTCCTTTCAAAGACATATGCCCCAAACGGGCATGCCAAAGTGATACATGTGGGATAGAGCCCACTGCCAAAACATGGTCTACAGAAGACCCAGATACAACAAGAGGATAGAGGCTGCCAGCCTTGGCGCCTCTAGCAAGCACAAGTCTGCCTTTGGTAATCTTCCAGGCAGAATCCCCAAAACAGACATGAAATCTTGCATCATCCAACTGTCCTGCAGACATAAGACTACGCGTAAGCGCAGGTACATGACGTACATCCCTGAGCAAAAAGGAACTGCCAGTGGAAAACTGCAACTGAATATCTCCACAGCCCACAATATCAAGAGACCTGTCATCTCCAAGTCTGACTGATCCAGACACAGTACGGTAAGAGTGAAACCACTCACGGTAAGGCGTCACATGGAAGGACGCACCTGAATCCAATAACCAGCACTGTGCATACATACTAGGTGTCTCAGTCAAGTGTGAAGCATCAGAAGAACTAGCTGCAAGTATAAACTCATCACCACCATCGGACTCTTCAGTCTGCGTGACATTAATTTCCTCAATCTTGACGTTGGACTTCGCAGGTACTATGCTGCGATCAGAGGACTTCTCCTGCACTTTATCTTTCCCCTTATCCTTGCGCTTCTCATTGCGCAACTCATGACACTGTGGTCTAATATGGCCCTTTTTCCCACAATGATGACAAGTGACATTTGCATTGCGTCCACGCGACTTACTACGCGACTTGCCACCACGAGATTTAGACCGACCCTTCTGCGAGTCACGGCCTCGGCCATTACCACGGTCATACCTGTCATTCCTGCCTCTAACTGTCAAAGCATGACTACCACGAGAGGCATCCAAGTTTTTGCGATTCACCTCTTCCTGAAGAAGAGCACTCTCAACATCTGCCAATTTTAGAGTAGCACTAGAGGCACAAAGGGCAGTGCGGAATACATCCCATGACTCATTCAGAGTTCCAAGCAAGAAAAGAGGAGTTACTTCCTCTCCAAAGGTGATATCCTGCGAAGTCAGGTTCTTCAGTATAGCATGGAACTAGCTCAAGTGAGCAGACATAGTCGCATTATCCTTCATGCGCAGATCCATAAGCTGCTTCAACCAGTACATCTGACTCGCCGGACTTTTCTTATCATAAAGATTCTTGATCTTATTCCATAGATCCCATGCACTCTTTGCTTCCTCAAATACATTATAATGTACCTGTTCAGTGAGAGACAATACAATCGTGGACTTGCATAGCTCATCAAGTTCAAGCCATTCGTCAATGTCCATAGTTTCAGGCTGCTTCCCACTCAACCGAAGTGGCTTAATCTGAGATTTCTGCACCAAAACCTGCCATATTTGACTCTTCCAGTAAGAGTAGTTGGTACCATCCAACTTTGTAATGTTAAAGATGGCACTATCATGCGAAGATGACGCCATTATGCAGGCTGGAAATGCCCAAACAGCCCAAAACTGCTTGCTGTTTTACTGCAGAAACTGCCCAAAAATGACCAAAACGGGGTCCAAAGGGTGAGCAAAGTGTGCCAAAAGTTGCTGCCCACTTAGTACTAGGTGCGGTACACCAAATCAGGATATTTCAGCATGAAAAGTACACCTCAGTCCACCAATAACTGCTTGCTGTAATAAATTGCAGGTATGCAGTCTAGAGAGCAAACTGTCCCAAAATAGGATCCAATGTCAAGCAAACAATGCTAGGTCCAAAGCCGGCATGAAACGGACATAAACAAGGCCAATGACAGTGAAAAGAACATGAGCTCAACACCAAGCATGTCAAAATAACATCTGCCAGTGAAAGGCACACCCCTAGACACTCTAGGCAAAGTGTTCCTGTAACTGCCAAAACCTGACACAAATAGGTATCTGCTCAAAGAGAAAGATCCAAATATGAGACTCAGCTCATAAGCATCCTGTGAACCAAGAGTACATCAATGCATATCCATAAAGATCGGAGTATGATCCCAAAGTCTCAATGTGTATGTAGCTGCTCAAGACATAAACTGCTCCAAATACATGTAAGTGCTCCAATAGCATGCAACTGTCAAAGGTCAAGAAAGCATGTAAAATGCTCCCACTGGCACAAAAGGCGTACAAAGCGAGCTCAGAAGCTCAAACAACCCAAGAGAAAGCACCAGTGATAAGTGACCCTGTCAATGCATCAAGCGCATCCGAGAGAGCATGACATACATGAAGCACCGGTCGTATTAACCATGAAGCAATACATAAGCCCAAATAAGCTCTCGGTCAACTCAATGACATCCAAATAGCAACCAAGATCAGTGATCAAGTAAGCCGGGAATGCTCAAATACATCCAAATCCAAGCTCCAAATGTCGGTATGGCATACACGAACCAAATAGCATATGTCACGAACCAAAGCATGTAATGCAAAAGCCTAACTGTCAAGCACAGACATGAGGCATAGGCGGTCCACGAGCATGCCGAGTCGGTCCAAATGCCAATGAAGACGGAGCTAATGCGAAGCTCAAAAGCATCCCATAATCTCATACATATGCTCCAAGTCGTCCCCAAATGTCAGAGATATCATGCCAAAGCTCAAAGCATACATTCGGTATCGGTAGGTAAGTGCCAAAGCATGTAAAGTACCTTCAGCCCACTGTTATTCCAGCATGTATTTACTGTTCTAAACAGTAGATTTCAGCCCCAAATTCAAGCCAAAATCATGGTCAAACCAAATGCATACATCCCCAATACATCCGGGTAGGAAGTAGACCGCATACGGGCATCAAACAAGGTAACCGGAGTAGAGTATAAGCATTAAATGCCAATGCCAAGTGTGGCTGCCCTGTTTCCAGCACTGTATAACAGTAAATAACAGTCCCAAATCAGCCAATATTTCAAGCCAAAATCATGGCATAATCATGTGCATACATTCCCAAGGCACTAGGCATCATGTAGACCGCATACGGGCATCAAATAGCACAACCGGAATGGAGTATAAGCAACAAATGCTAATGCCAATGGTGCTGCCCTGTTTTCAGCCTGTTATGACAGTTTATGACAGTCCCAAATCTGAAGAAATCAGCCCCGAAAGATCAAGACCAATACCCAAAGCTTGAATGACATCAAACATGAAGTCTATAGCCCTCTTGATCAAGGTAGAGAGCAAGAAGCAATGGCCAAGTGTGGAGCTGAAGTAGATGAGTGCTCACAGCCTGGAAAAAATGATGCAATCTGCCCTGTTGGTGCTGAACTTGCTGTTGCTCCACATGGGCTGAAAAGGGGGTAATGGGGGGCTCAATGATGGCCCAAGGTAGGCACATACCAAGCCATGAAGGCCCAATGCAAAGGGGAGGGAAGATATGAGCTATGGAGCTCAAGAAGAGTGGCTGCCCTTTGTTCCTGCCCTGTTTCAATCTGAGAATACACTCAAATCCCTGCAAATGCTGAAGCAATACCTCAAGGGCAAGGCCCTGATGAAGCTCAAGAAGGCCAGGATGGAGCTCGGGAAGCCGGGGAGAGTCGGGAGCTCAAGAGGTCGGCTATGGCTGCCGGGATGGAGACCCAATGCGTGAAGCGAGTCGATACGAAGGTCGGGAAGCACCGAGTCGAGCTCGAGCAAGAGAATGCCAAGCTCTGATACCAGTTGAAAGGTGAGAAGGATCGAAGCTTGCACGCGAGCTATGGCGGGAGAGCAAGAGCAAGAAAGAGAGAGACAAGAAATGGGAACTCCAACGGTCACAATGTGTGACCGGGCCTTCCTTTATTCAAACTGTCACTAAAAGAATAAAGAATAAAGTGACGTGACGGGCGCCCGCCACCTGCAGTGTGCAGTGGCGGGTACTGTCAGTGTAGTAATACACGGGGCGGCACGGCGGAGGCGCCTTTACCCCCAACAATGGAGTCATAGCTTATGAGAGCCGAAATCTTGATGACAAGGAGCATTAGTTACATGTTTATGAGCAAGAGATGTTAGCAATATTGCATGCTATCAAAAAGTGGCATCATTACATTTAAGGCAGCCATTTCAAGGTCAAAAGCGATCATCATGTGCTGAAATATTTCCTTTCACAAACAAATTTATCTCCAGAGCAACGAAGATGGTTAGCTACTCTTCAAGGATATGACTTCAAAATATCTTATATGGCTAGAATAGACAATGTGGTGGCGGATGCCTTATCAAGAATGTGGACATGTTCCATTTCAATTGTGCATAAGGATTGGATCCATGATATCCAAGAGGAGTATTTGCTTTATGAGCAAGCATCAAAGATGATGAAGGAATTTCAACAACGCAAAGGAGAAGAGTATCCAAATTTCAAATGGAACAACGGTCTTTTATGGTATCGTGGTAGAGTATTCTTGACACCACAATCTTCTTTCAAAGACCGTATCTTGCATGAGATGCACTCTTCACTCTTAGCGGGATACCTTGGGTTGTTCAAAACATTTGACCATATCGACAAGAGTTTCTATTGGAAGTGCATTTGGAGGGATGTTAAGGATTATGTTATGCAATGTATTCCGTGTCAACAAAATAAATATTTCTCTCTTCTACCTAGTGGATTACTTCAACCACTTCCTATTCCTCAAGGCAAGTGGACTGATATTATAATGGATTTTATTGTAGGCTTACCTACAACAATGGTGGACCGGTTGACTAAATCAGCTCATTTTATTCCTACCAAGGCTCAATTCACAGCAAAGCAAGTGGCTAAACAATTCATGGAATGTGTTTTTAAGCTTCATGGTATGCCATTGAAGATAGTATTCGATCATGATACTAAGTTCATGGGAAGCTTTTGGAGGAGTTTATTCACTTCTATGGGAACAATTTTGACTCCTAACAGGGCATATCATCCCCAAACCGATGGTCAAACAAAACGTGTCAATAAATGGTTGAAATTCTATCTTCGTCATTTTTGCCATGACAGTCATGCTTTGTGGGATCATTGGTTACATCTTGCTAAATTATGTTATAATAATACTCATCATATGAGCATCGGCATGTCACCATTTGAAGCACTTTATGGATACAAAGTGCAAATACCTTCAGCCCTTTTTCATGAAGACGTGAATCCACAAGCCAAGGTTGAAGTGGAGAAAATGGAAGCTCTTTTGAATCAATGCAAGGAAAACATTCAAAAGGCACAAGTTGTTATGAAGAATTATGCTGATTTTCCTTCTTCAACAAGGATCCATTCTACCTTCCATGCTTCCCAACTTAAGAGATATGTGGGTCCATCCATAAAGGTTTTAAGGGAGTGACCTTCCATGGATGAAGATGGTCTTATCATTTATGAGCCTGAAAAGGTTATTGGAAAAATAGAAAAGTTTTTAAGGAAACATTCGTTGCTGAGGTACCTTATTAAATGGAGAGGTTTGCCCATGGAGGCATCTACTTGGAAACCATCATCATACCTTGACTCTTTTCCATGGCTTTTGCAGGAAATAGAGTAATATCTGAACAGGACAACTTGTTGTATTAAATTTTTGTCGTAAAAATAATTGCTTTATGGTCATCAAAATGGGATTTTTATGGCATGGCTGGATATTAGGGATTGTCCTCTACATTTCTATAGCTCAACCATGATGATTGGACATTCCTTCTTCAAGTTATGGCCATTATTTTGCAGTAGCCTGTTTTGGACAAATTTCAATAGTATATTCAAATTTCATACCTATACTTCATTGATATATGAGATCTTCTTTAGCTTGGAGTTTCATTCAGCATGGATTCATCACTTATAAGCTATTCTTGTAATCTTCCTTTATCAATTTTCCCAATTCCAGCTTTGAGGACAAAGCTCTCTTAGGCCGGGATGGCTTGTAATAAAGCATAAATGCTTAGCATAAATGCCTTAGTCTAGGCTAAGTATAAAAGGTGGAGGCGTAACATATGTAACATCTTTTTCGCCATTTTACAAACATATCTTGTTTGAGATCTCAACCTCCCACCATCTACGAGGGTGAATACTCTTGGCCACCATAGCTTGGGGTACATACCTTGCTGCAGCCTCTCATCATTTAATTCTCAACCAATATTGGTAATACCATTTTGTGCCAAGCTACCTTGGCTATGGCTTTCTGGCATTTTATGTCTATTTCTTATAATCTCAGTTTAAAAGCTTGCTGTAGAATTTAGCTTTATTACATCTTTTTACACGCCTAAGTATCTAAAAATGAAAGACCATGCTACATGAGTCCTGGTCCAGTTGTCCTAGGGTAGATAGGTAGTTCAGACCACCACTTAGGATGACCTCTTTGATAATTCCTTTTAGTCAATTTGTGTTGGATAGTTGGTTAGCGACTAGATTTGGATCTCTATCAGGTTATACTTGGTCTATTCCTTGTGGGTTTTATGCCTTGATTTTGTTAGGGGGTAGGGTGAGAGCAATTTGTGTACTCTATTTTGTATTCTGTTCTATGGTAGCTTGATGCTTTTTATGGTTTTTATATGTGAAGATCAATTCATGGATTTGACGGCAAAGCAAAAATGGAAGCTCGATGGAAGCGAAAGATGTGGATTTGACAAGTTTAAGTGGTCATGCAAGAGTGGAATTCAAATTACTTTAAACGATTGACTTTTGAAATGGTTGTTGATTTTTTATAATTTTTCCATATGTTTGATTGAAGCACAACAAGTTTCCAGCAGTTCAGGACTTCAAGACAAACACATAGAATTTTCCAAATGTAGAATCAGGTGCCGGATGCAGGAGGAATTGGAGGCTAGGCACTAGGACAGTCAAAGTTTAGCCAAGATTGGAAAAGGCATGGGCCTTGGGGCCCAAAAGCCCAAAAATTTCACGTGATGGGGGGGGGGGACTTGTTTTTTGACACGAGCTGCCTCAATGTAATGCCATGGTGACATTTCAATCATGAGGGTGGTTGGGGGACTCAAAAAACTCCCCATGGATCTAATTCTATACGGATATTTCTTCAATTTCTTACTCGGATTCACCGATCTTTGTATGAGGAATGGCTACCTAGTTGTGGAGATCAAGATTTAGTATTTTTCTCTCCTCTCTCTCTCTCATCTTAGAGACCATTCATGTGGACAAAAGAAAGAGAAGAATGGGATGAAGAATGCTAAATGAACCAAATTATTGCAAGATCAAGAGGATGTTGAGTATTGATGTTTTATGCTATGTGGATATCAATGACAAGTCCAATGGCTGTCCATGTATTCAATTTCCGTGACCTGAAACACACAATTGAATGGTATGTCCATTTTATGAAGAAATTTTACTTGTTTTTGATAGTTTATGGTTCCAAATGAAGTGCATATGGCATGAAAATTTTTATGAACCTTTTTTGAAATGTCTTTGAGGGCTCCAAGTAAGGACATGTAGAATCCATAATTAAATGTGGTTTTTATTAGTAATTTAAAGCCCGAAACATGGTATATAAGTAGAAAAATAGGGGTTTTTCCGTTTCGGGTGGAAAAATCATGTTCTTAAAGGAATGGAATGAAAGATAATGATGAATTTTAGTAATCCTAATCAGATATAATCTGAAAATTAAAAAATAATAGCAATTTATTAATAAATAAGTAGATAAAAAATAAGAAAAATGGGTTTTAAAAGGGTCAAAATAGGTTTCATGCATCAAAAAATTACAAGAAATTACCAATGTGTTTGTGAATGTGTGGTGAACCTAAGGCATGAGGTTTATCTCCATTTCCATATTATAGTGTGTGATCTATTACTTTTCAAACAAGAAAATGGCATGAAACATCCTCTACACCTACCACCACAAGCATAACATTAAAAGGTAGGGAGGGGAGCGAGTTGTGAGTGCTAAATGTAGGCTGAAATCTAATTTTTTTAAAATGCACTCTACATATAGGATTAATTTATTATGAAATTAAAGGGTTCAGTGGCATGAGTATATGTAGGGTTGTTTCGTGTGCAAACGAAGCAAATGTGTTAGTATGAAAGAATGAAGAGAACTATTTGTGCACTATCACAATGTTGTTTTGAATAAATAAAAATGGTTGAGAATGACAAATAATCCACCCTTACATTGCATTCATTACATGGTATTGGAAATATATATCACAGATGCATAGTACCTGCTTTTATGAATGTTGACCCATGTTGAGGGTGAGGAGTCCCAAGATGTAGGGTTAGTGATTCGTTTCCATTAGGAGGCTTATCAATGAGGATTACACTTTATCTCTTGGAATGATTGATTAAAAGAGATGACTATGTATTGTACGTGTTATATGTTTGAATGACGCATCTTGGGGCCAATCCTCGAGGTGTAGGAGAGCCAAGTAGACCGTAGCAGTTAGCTGAGGGGTGTTGTTTGTGCATATACTATGAGGTGCTAGGGACCATTATGTTTGGGTACTCCCTGTGAGGAGTTGGGAAAGGATCTATTGGACTATAAATGATATAATCATGTGTTTAAGTTAGATCAATGTGTGTAGCCTCTAGACACTCTTGGCCACGAGGTCATGGGTTGTTTTTGGTTGAGCATAGAGGCCCGGCTAGAGCCTTAGAGCCAATGTCATGGTCCCGACATGTTGGAAGTGAAGATGACCTGCAGGTCGAATCTATTGCTAGATGGAGTGATCCTAGAGGAGTGTGTAATGGGGGATGAGGCTGAAGAAGCCAAGTTTCGCGTTGATGATTCTTATGGACCTAAACCTGATGGACCAACAAGTGATGAGAAAATTGAAGACATGTGTGAGAGTGAGATCGAAGACTCTTGTATACTTGGAGGACTATAAAGAAGTCAAGATAGATCTAGAGACTGAAGGAACCGAGTTTCGAGTTGATGATTCTTATGGACGTGAAACTGATGGACCAACAAGTGATGAGAAAATTGAAGGAGTTGAGTTTTGAGTTGATGATTCTTATGGAGATGAAGCTAACGGACATGAGAAAATTGAAGAAATGTGTGAGAGTGAGACAAAAGACTCATGTATACCTAGAGGAGTATAAAGAAATCAGGATAGATCCAGAGACTCTTGTGCCTAGGGGGAGTGTAAAGAATCCAAGGCAGGTTGAAACACCATGGTGTTGTGAAGAGCGGGCAAAGCCTAAATGGTCTAATGAGATGACAACTTGTTTTGAAGAAAGAAAAGTGTATAGGTTAGAGGCCCTTTTCATAGATGATACAAATATTGAAGTAGAGGATGACGGGTATGTGATTGTAGAAGAAGAAGATGAGGCCATGTGGCCAACCCTTGAAGAACTGGTGAGCCACAAGTCTAGACAAATGGCCAAATGTATTGAGAGCTACACAGAAGAAGACTCCTAAAGATGAGAGGATAAATTGATGGCCAACTTTGATGAGAAATAGAATGAAACTCATGGAGCCACGAGTCTAAATGAATGTGCCATGTGAATTGAGTTGGGTGATAAGGCCAAGGGACCAAAGGATGAAGAACTCAACGAGCTGGTGGGTATAAAGAAATGGGTTGCGTGTGGTAATGAGATGGTATGCTGAGAGAGGGGCCATGTTGTGCCAAATAACTCATGAGCTGCGAGTCTAAATGAATGGTTGTGTGTGAGGTTGAGGTGGATGAAACTTGTGGAGTCGCTAGTCTAAATGAGTTTGCCATATGTATTAAGTGGGATGGTGAGGCGAAGTGGCTAGCAGCATTTGAAGAACACGTGAGCCATGAGCATAAACAAATGGCCAAATGTATTGAGGTGAAGTATGAGGCCAGTGGGGCCAATGCCAAAGAGGAGAGATGTGCATAGAAGAGGATAGAGATGAAGGCCCAAGCTAGGGAGCGGGCTCAATCAAATGATGCTTCAAAACACAAGGCAAAGGGCAAAGACTATGGCATCGACCCTAGAGCCTCAAGAAACGGAGTCAGCTATAGCAAGGGGAAACATTTGTACTTCAGCAATGAGATGCAAAAGTACTCTTACAAATCTAATGAGGAGTGAGACTATGTTATAATTGCTAATTGTGAGGGAGGTGAGCCCTCATACAACAAAGAAGATGAGGGTACTAGGTGCCCCTAGTGTGGGATGCACAATGAAAAATGGATCTTTTGGAATGGAACTCAAGTAGGATGGTGGAAGTCTTGTACTTTGGATAAGGGTGCCCTTTAAATAACCTTCTTCACAATCAAAGTCTACTTGTGCATTCAAGCCCATTCTAGTCTCAGCACCAAAGGGATACAACTTGTTAGATGATGTCATTGTGGTTGGATGGCTTTATGGCAAAGGTGAGCAAGTTGCACAAAGGCTTCATCCTCTAGGGGATCAAAGATGGATCTGACTTGGCAAGGATCCCAACATAGCTATCAAGGCCAAGTGTGAAGGCTTGGTCTCACATTGGATCACAAATTCTTATCTCGATGGTAAGAGACTATTGTTAACAACCAAAGATTTGGCTATAAGGGCAAGGCGGTGTATGGCCACCTTGCGTCTTGACTCAAATAAGCTATTCTCGACCCACTTGAAACATCAGGCCATACATGGCTATGTTGAGGTGGATACAATGAGGGAGATGGCCCTCGCATTGTAGGCTAGACAGTTTGATGGTTCTCATCAAATTACTCTAACTTACATGTTGGTGATCCAACTCAATCTAGCCAAGCAAGGCCTTCTAGTGCAAGTTGGTGTAGTATGGTAGCTCAATAGCAATGGTCTCTACATCTATTTGTGCATCACCAAGATCAATCCAATCGGAGAGGGCCAACACAATTGGTTTCAGCAAGCAAGAGTAGTCAAGTCAAATCTAGCCATGTAGGGCTCTTTCCTTCTCCACACCTCTTCTCTGTGCATAAGGGTGCAAAAAGGAGAAGGATAACACGCGTAGGGACAATGGACTTACAAGGAGAGTGCATTGACATATGGCTTCAAAGGGTGTCGACACATGCTTCACAGGTGCTTTCCCAAAGATTCGGTGCCAGAAAGGGAACTTCAAGAAGAAGGCTTAGACCCAAGGACAACATGGCCAAATGGGATTGCACTTTTTGCACCAGGAAACATGTGGCCTTTGCAAGGAGATGGTCCATCGCAAAAGGAGCTCCAAATTCCAACCCCCCAATGCAAGCCAATTTGCACATGCCAAGAGTGATTAAAGTGCAATGTGGGGGACTTCTTGATGTAAGTGCCATGGACAAGGCAAGCAGGGAAAAATGGTACATGGCAATTTGACGTGTAGCCATGACATCCTCCTACATCACTTCAAAGAATGATTTGGCTAGGAAGAGCTCAAGAGGTCAAATGGGTCACAATACCAATGCCACACTTTATCATTGGCATATGGTGGCGATAATGTGACACAGCTTGTAAATACAGTTTGAGTGCATAACTAAGTAGGGACATTCATATAGTTATATTCACTCTTTTGAATCTACTTATGAGTATTGGGTCTATTCTTATGTATAGAAAATCTCAGTAACTACAAAACTCAAAGTGGGATTTGAATTTTTTGTAGGGGGAGTGGATATATTGGGGGTATATCTCTCTTGAGGCTTGGCTCTTCTCAGGGCGTGTTGCAGCATCATGGGACCATCGTGCATTACACCTGGGCATGGTTAAGTGGCTCACAACCTTCACATGGAATATTAGAGTGGGAATGGTGAGTGCATTCAATGACTAGTGAGGGGGACATGCTTCAATTTTGTGAGGTGAGAGGTGAGTGGGGTGTTATGCCACAATGAAGGGTTTTCGGGGCACATCCTTGTGTGAGCACCAGAAAAGATATAGTGACATGGTGAACTCCCTACCCATTGGGGCAAGGTGTTAAGGTGGACTGTTGTGATGCATTGGCGCTATGCCACGACGGGATACCATGTCATCTTGACTTTCATGCAACATTACCATGTTGAGATAGGTTCCTAGCTCAAAGAGGGAGCCGTGACACACTGCATTGTGTTGAGTTATGGTGTCGTGTCGACTTGAGGCCGTGTTGAGATCGTGGTTCGCCACATGACATGTGAGGCTAGACCGAGGGAGATTCATAATAGTTGTTTCTAGCTCCATATCACGATGCCTACTTAGTCCACGAGTATGACGCATGGAAAAACACACAAATAATATGTTCCATGGACACGCAGCACCATGTCACATCTAGAACATGCAACAAAAGCCAACTCAAAAGATATACCAAGAAGACGTCATTGCATGACAGCACACACCCTCTGCATTTTGTTGCATCACATGCTCTTACGCCTTGATATCCCTCTAGCACTGCGGCTTACTCACAGTATGCGTAATGCATTTTTCTAACTCACACTTGCGTAACTTGGTGCTTGGAGTTGGCGGATCATGCCATGAAAGAGTTCAGGACTCACACAAGGATCCACTTTCAAGCATCTTGGACCATGATGCCATGGGGCAACACAGCTCAACCTGTAATATTTCTGCACAATAAAAGTTGGTTAGTTCAAAAGTTAGTTAGTCAATTAATAAGTTAGTAAGATTACTAACTAAAGACTAACCAAGGTAAAAACCGACTAGCATTAATAGTTAATCATTTTCATTCAAGTAAAAATATATTTTAAAAAATCAAGAGTCATAAATCTGACATTTTTCTTGGATTGATAAGGATTGTAGCCACCCTTCACGAAAAATACAATGTGAACGGGACTTATGAGTCATATTAATCACTAGTATTAATGTGTATAGTTTGAATGGTCCAAAAATATTAGATTCTTGGGGGAAAAAAAATTATATTTTAGATATTATCCTAAAAAGATAGAACTAAAAGTCATTTAAAAGAAAAGGCAAGTGATGTTTTAGTTAGTTTGGAGATTTTATAGAAATAAAAAAATAAAGAGAGGATTTGCAAAATCGTAGTCTACAAGCAGTAGACAACACTTCGAATAAAGAAAAGAAGAAGGAGTGAACTAAGAGCTTTCTAAACAAGTGTCTTGCAGTTTTACCCCCCTTTTGGAGCCAATGCAACCATCAGATTTGTGATCTGAGCATCAGAATACTGAGTCTTCTAAGAGCCCCTCCACTCTTGTCCTCAGACTTATCCCCTCGTCTCTAATTCATTATAAGTATGAGGCATGGGGAGGCACAAGGGAGCATAAGGAGACCCCGAAAGGCTGCAAGAGAGAGGGAGAGAGAGAGTATATCCCTCCAAGAGATTGTGAGAGAGAGCTTGAGAGAGAGAGAGAGAGGGAGAGAGAGAAGAGTTACCTCGAGAGGTTGCACAATTTCTCTCTATCTCGATCCTCGATTTAACCATCTTCTCTTTTGCTCTCCCATCTTGAATCTATTCCACCTTCTTAATCTCTTGAGTCTACTTGCGGAAAATGGCCTCCAAGCGAAGAATGTCGCGTGCAGATGACAATCCTACAACCAGCAAATAGATCTTCGGGCGAAGGCATCACTGTCAATCCAATTGCGGTACCAATCGTAAGTAATGTATTTTCAAATTGATAGATGCTTATTTTAATGCTCACAAGAGATACATTAGGCTACGTACCTTGTGGTGCTAGAATAGGTCATTGAAAAGGATAAATCACATCTCAAATATTCAAAGATGAATTTGTAAAGTGCTTGTATCAAAGGGAGTTAAATTGCACCTAATTGCTATGCGATGAATCCATGCATAGCATAAGCAACATATGGGACACTAAAGTATTGAGCATCGATGAGTCTTTGATTGATATTTACCGAGGATAATATTGTTTAAAGTTCACAAATGCATATACACGGTACATACATGGGAGAGATTATGTAAACTTTACATCGATGACATGCGACTCCTTGCCTTAGGAGGAAGGAAGATAAAGCCAAGAAAAAATGTTGCATAGTAGGAAAATGCTAAAAGATAATTGTCACTTAGAGAAGAGGCATAAATGCTCTTGCTAGATTGATTAATTTGCATTGGAATGATAGTACTTACGTCATATATAGTATTGGAACCTTTAGCATATGCCTTAGGCTAAAGGAGGGAATATTAAGTAAATTCTACTCTTTGGCCCAAAGGGGGAGAGTGAATATGCAATGGAATTATTGTTGCGTCTATTATTGTATTGTTTGGGAAAAATACAATTAGTTTTGTTGGTTGATTGAACAACACCCCAAATGTTTTTGTTTCAATCAAGGGATTGTTGCATTGTGATTTGGATAAATATTCCAAGGCTTGTGTTGATGGCAAATGAATGGCAGGGGTCTGTAACGACAAGTTGCCATGGGAATAAAGAAATGTTTTTCTAGAAGATGATATTAGGGCTTATTGCTTTGATTGTGCTTGAGTTTTAATTGGATTAATTAAGGAAGGATATTTTGCACGCATGGATCATCTCCAAGATCACATCACGGATTATCCCAAGAGGGCACTCCTCGATTCACAGGCCAATGGTCGAGTGGTGAAAAGGCCAACCACGAAAATGGCATCTCACTCCTAGACTACTTGTGGGTCAAGTGGAGCTCTGGACACCCCTTGCCTGTCCAGAATGGAGTTGGAGATCCCCGTGAGCCCAACGTCTAGGACATTGGAAGATCCTATTCTAGATAAAGGATGGAAATTTCGGTGCCATGAGATTTGGACCAGATACTTCTGTTGGATAGAAGGGATACATAATTCTCCTGTATGGGCAAGAGACAAAGATTAACTTAAAGATAAGTTAAGGAACTTGTTTGATAAAAGGACTGCTTGTTTTGTTTTTGTGTATGTGTTGTAAATTACGTGAAAGAACTCTGTGCCCTAAAAGGCTTAATTAATGAATCTGATTTTAAATGTTGTACATAAATGTGGTAGGACCTAATTAGACAACTAAAGCTATCAAGGGAAGCGGATGGATAGAATCCCCAGACAGGTTTGACTGGGTGGTCCGAGAGATCTGGGATGGACAGAATCCCCCGAGAGGTCCGTCCTATGGCTGGGTGGTCCAAGAGAACTGGGAGGCTTCTCACAAGGATTTACCATCAGATGACTTTAGGTATTGTTAAGTTAGAACCCGATTCATGCCGTTTTAGGGGACCGAAATGAGACTATGCCCTATGGGCAGAGAGGTTGAGCGGTGCATCCCTCTCGTTTTCCATTCTCTATGAACCAAGTGCAACATAAATCTGCTTTGACTCTGTTGTTCCTACTCAAAGTGGGTCATCTGGAGCTTGACGCTAGCTACTTCCTAGAGACTTGGCTGATAGGAAAGAAACCCTGACTTCAAGTTGGTCCTAAGTGGGAATGGTCGGATACTTCCGCTTCGAGGCAGACTCGGGAAGACCTAGATCGCAAACGTTGTGACATTCCTTGCGAGTGCCAGGTGGCGCTTTCTAGACTCCCCTCCCGATGGGCTACTAAGACGTGCCCCACAAGTGGTCAAGTGGATACATTACACAATTCTACCTCTCCTCATGAAACCAAGACATAATGCATCAAGGGCTCAAATATATCAAGTGGACATCTATCTCTAGTAGACCGTCTCATGGCAGGCTCTGCGGACTGGTTCAACACCCTAGCTATGTGTACGAACTACTACTACAGGCTGTCCAATTGACTATGCACGAGCACGTGGCTCCTCCTGGAATATAAACCTACGTATCTCTACCACCTTCTCAAGCTACCTATGCATCTTGTCTTCATGGAAGACTACATCATGGTTGCGGATGACTTTCCGCGCTTGCAGATCCCAGAGGCACTAACCCATCTCGCCTACATCCCCATAGCCAAGGAAAATGCATTTGACACTCTTAGGATTCAACTTAGTACACTTATCTTTGGGAACATGGTAGAATGCCTCACATCCAAAGACATGAAGATGCCCACAAGATGGAGGTTTCCCAGTCCATACCTCCTCTACAACCTAGAAAATCATACCACTAGAAGGTGATCTATTTATGACATTCATAGCTGTACTGACTGGCTTAGCCCAAAAGCTCTGTGGTAAGCCTGCATGACTAAGCATATTGTGTACACGCTCCTGGATGGTTATATTCATCTCCTCACTCAAACCATTCTGGGGTGGGGTATAGGGGCGATTAATTGACGCTTATTATCCCTCTCGTCACATAGTTGCTCAAAAGCATGTGATATATATTCTCCCCCATTTTCATCCTAAGGCATTTTAGTCTATGCCTAGTTTGGTTTTCAACAAATGAAAGCCATCTCTGAAATACAACCAAGACATCGGACTTGAGCTTAATGGGGCAAGCCCACACTTTACGCAAAAAATCAAACTCAATGAATGTCACAAAATACTTTGCACCACCCATAGACTGATAGGGCATGGGCCCACAAATATCCGAATGTACCAATGCTAGGGGCTCACTCATGCGTGTCCTATCAGACTTCTTATTTGTATTCCTAGTCTGTTTGCCACCATAAAGACAATGCTCACATGAATCAAAACATGCGTAGTCAAGGGGCAGTAAGTACTTTAAACCAGAAAGCATTTTCATTCCCTTCAAGGACATATGGTCCAAATGGGCATGCCAAAGAGATACATGTGGGATGGAACCCACTGACAAAACATGGTCAATAGAGGACCCATCAACTACAAGAGGATAGAGGCTGCTAGCTTTCCCTCCAGACATAAAACTATGTGTAAGCACAGGTACCTGACGTACATCCTGTACCAAAAAATTACAGCCAGTAGAGAAGTGCAGCCGTACATCCCCAATGCCAACAATAGCAAGTGACCTGTCATCATCCAAGTGAATTGAACCAGAGACAGTGCGATAGGAGTGAAACCACTCACGACATGGTGTAACATGAAATGAAGCACTAGAATCCAAAAGCTAGCACTGTGCATACATAGAGTGAACATCAGTCAATGATGTACCATCACAAGAACTAGCTGCAAGTATATACTCCTCATCGGAGTCATCAGTCTGCATGACATTTATCTCCTCGATTTTCACATTGGATTTCACAGGCATAATGTTGGGATTAGAGGAATTTTCCTGTACATTGTCTTTCCCCTTCTCTTTGAGCTTCTCATTGTGCAACTCATGACACTGTGGGCGTATATGACCCTTTTTGCCGCAATGATGACTTGTCACATTAGCATTTCTCCCACCAGACTTGCTACGCGACTTACCACGTGACTTAGACCTAGACTTCTGCAAGTCTTTGCCACGGCCATTCCCACGGTCATTCTTTCCATTACCATCTCTACCTCTAACAGTCAAAGCATGCAGCACACGAGAAGCATCCAAGTTCTTACAGTTGATCTCTTCCTGAGAAGAGCACTCTCTACATCAGGTAAGTTCAAAATAGTAGTAGGAGCACATAAGGCAGTGCGGAATACATCCCATGACTCACTTAGAGTCCCAAGAAAAAACAATGGAGTAACCTTATCATTAAAGGTAATACCCTGCGAAGTCAAGTTCTTGAGAATACCATGGAACTAGCTCAAATAAGCAAACATTGTCATATTCTCCTTCATGCGCAGGTCCATAAGCTGCTTCAGTCAATACATCTGACTTGCTGAACTTTTCTTGTCATAGAGTTCTTAATTTTATCCCAAAGCTTCCAAGCACTCTGTGCTTCTTCAACCACATTGTAATGCACATGTTCAGTGAGAGAGAAGATGAGGGTGGACTTGCATACCTCATCAAGCTCATTCCATTCATCATCAGTCATAGTTTCAGGCTGCTCACCATGCACCCTTAGTGGCTTTATCTGCGATTTCTATACCAATACCTACCAAACTTGGCTCTTCCAATAGGCATAATTCGTACCATCAAGCTTAGTGATATTGAGAATAGCACTGTTAGTGGAAGAAGAACCCATAATGTAGTCCAAAATAGTGTACACAGTTCAAAACTACTTGTTATTTTCTGCTGTAAACAGCCAAAAATACCACCAAAACCAAGGCAAAATGACCACGAAGTGATAGCTAATGATGTTGCCCACCAAGTACCATCAAAGTTACATAAAATCAAGTTGATTTAGCGTGAAAATTCCACATCAGTCCATACATAACTACTTGCAGTAATAAATTACAACTAGATACAATGAGAGCAAAGTGTAGGCAAAATCAATGCATCAAGTTAACCACTTACTGTCAAAGCATGCAACGTGCCCGCTCCTCAAATTGTGGGACACGTCTTAGACGTCCATCGAGAGATATTTCTAGAAGTCGCCGCCTGGCACTCGCAAGGAATGACACAGGGTTTTCAAACTAGGGTCTCTCGAGTCTGCCCTTGCAATAGAACTTATCCGGCCATTCCCACTAGGATCGCGGGTTCCTAGCCAACATTTTCTAAGGTCATAGACCAACTTTTTCCTAACATTTCTCATTAACATTTCCTTTGAGGAAAGCTTTCAGCTAACCAAGACCACCCTTCCGTAGGATAGATCCATCGGTCCACCCACCATGCTTCCCTCAGGGGTTGTTTTAGTTATCTAATTACCTACCACGTTATGTTTGACACATAAAAGCAGCTTCCTTAATTAACCTGTTAGTCATAGGTTCCTTTATGTAATTTAGGGCACAGACACAAAGACAAGATAAAACATGATCAAACACTTCCTTAACTTATCTTCAGATTAATGTTTGTCTCCCACCCATACATGAGAATTAAGTGTTCCTTTCTGCCTCCGCAGAAAAATCCTTCCATTTCCCGGTAACAAAACCTGAAGGTTTATCCTACCAAGATTTCGCCTTATAACTAGTATCAAGGCCTCGTGATCCCATCTCGAGTCACGTAGAACACTTGTGTAGGGCCCAGAGGCATTGGGATTTACGGCCAGAGCCCCCACTGGCACCCAAGCATCCTTCTACGCCAAGTGATTTCCACAGAGAGACCTCTTACAGTGGGTTCGGTCCACATTCTCGGCACGAATTCATAACCCCCTTGGTTAGGGTTTGGCGGCTCGCGGGGGGTAGCTAGCGCCATCCTTCCTTAATTTTTCCTTTAGGAAATCAACCATAGCTAAAGCAACTAGCTTAATAACAATCGCTAGGGAAAATGTTCCTTTCGTTTCCATGGCAATCAGTCATCTCAGACTCGGCCATGACATCATCAAACACTCCCCACTTGGGTTAACATCCAAAACCACATTAACAAACAGTTGAATGCACAACCTCTTGCTTCAAGGCATCGCAATCCCATTGCATGCACAATCAGAATTTTAACTGGATGTATCAAACACTTGCTTAAGGGATTTACAACATTTCCAAACTGCCAAGCATAACTTGGGTCAAAAATCCATTTAGGGTAAGGTCACCAGCTTCAATTAGGCTAGGAGCGTATCCATTTGTGATAGTCCATAGCAAGATCGATAAAACAATTCGCACGTAATTATACTTATTCCTAATGCATCGGATCTTATGAAGGTCTAGGTTTCTATCCATCAGAGTCTATCATTTTGTGTGTTTCTTTTAGTCATGATCGCAAAGCATGATTTTTAAATGACTATTCATGCATTGAATTGGTTTAAAAGCTATTATTTTATGTGAAATAATGCAAAAACCTTATCATTTTATGTGTGTAAAAGCTATCATTTCATGCATACAACCTAGCGCCTAAGACTCGTCCGTGTTCCATGCACGTAGCTAACCCCTTCGTTTCTTTCACGAGAAATAAAACGTAATTAATTACAAAGCTTAAAGAACCTGGGTTTGATTTATGAACGTAGGGGCATTCATCACGTTGGTTGCTCCGCTTGCCTCTCCCTCATTACCGGTACCAACAGTAGCTTTGGCACCTACGCTTCCCGTGACTTTCTTCTTGGGAGCCATTTGCCTGTGGAGATTGGACAGTCCGGACCTCGACGGATTTCAGGACGACAGGTTTGGTAGGAAAGATCGCTGGATGGGGGTCCTTCGCCGAGGGGGGAGGTTTGAGTGTGGCTCCTTGAAGTTACTCACTAGCTCCCACTCCCTGTCTTTCTTTCTCTCTCTCTCTCTCTCTCTCTCTTCTTCTTCTTGTTCTCTTGTTCTCTCTCTCTCTTCTCTTCCTCTTCTACTTCTACTTCTACTTCTACTTATTTCTCTCTTCTACTCCTCTTCTTCTTCTGTCTCTCCTCTTATTCTCTCCTTCTCCTCTTTTCCTTCTCTCTCTCCTTCCCTTTTCCTCTCCCTCCTCTTCTCTCTCCCACTCCTTCTTCTTCTCTCCTTCTCCTTCTCTCCCTCTTCTTCTTTTCTCTCTCTCTCCTCTTCTTCTTCTTCTTCTCCCTTCTCTCTCTCCTTCTCCCCCTCTTCTCTCTCTTCCCTCTTCTTCTCCTTCTTCTTTTCATTCTCTCTTCTCTCTCTCCTTGCCCCTTCTTCTTCTCCTTCTCTTCTTCTCTCCCTCTTCTCTCTCTTCCCTCTTCTTCTTCTTCTTCTTCTCCTTCTCTCTTCTCTTTCTTCTCTCCCTCTTCTCTCTCTTCCCTCTTCTCTCTTCCCTCTTCCCTCTTCTCTCCTTCTACCCCTTCTTCTTCACTTCACTTCTCTCTCCCTCTCCTCTTCCTTCTTCTCTTCTCCTTCTTTTCTTCTCCTTCTCTTCTTCTCCTTCCCTTCTCCCTCTTCTCTTCTTCTTTTCTCCTTCTCTTCTTTCTCTTCTTCCTCCTCTCCTTCTTCTTCTTTTCTCTCCTTCTCCTTCTCCTTCTTCTTTTCCTTCTTCTTCCCCTTCTTCTTTCCCTTCTTCTTTTCCTTCTTCTTTCCCTTCTTCTTTTCCTCCTTTCTCTCTCCTTCTCACTCTCTCTCCTTCTCTTCTTCACACGATCACAGGGGCGTCCTTTGTCATTGAAGGAGGGGCCACAGGAGAGGATGACGGCAGGGGTGGCACCTACAGTAAACAGGGGGCTGTGGATGACGAGGAGGAGGGGTGGTCTTATAAGGGGGGCACAGCTGTCCGTCGCCACACCTGGGCTGCATGCCCCCCCCTTTCCCCACTTCATTCCCTCTCTCTCTCTCCCTAACATACTATCGAGGGGGGAGGGAGAGGGAAAAAATTTTGAAAACAATAAAAAATGGGGGGGGAGTTTCTATGGGGGGAGGCACTAGGCACACAGGGGGGGGGGTGTTACATCCTCTCCCCCTTATAGGAATCGAGATTTCCTCTTCTTGAATGCACTTAGGGTTCATTGATAACAAGTTATCATTGGGTTCTAAAACCTGTGGGTTAGGACTCATCATGCTTTTGCTGCGCAACTCTAATTACTCAAATTCTTAAAATAACAACTTGCCATAACTCATAGGGTTCAATAGGATTTATTCCAAGTACAAGACTTATTGCCTCAAGAGGATCTTCCTAGGATATCTACTCTCATCATTAAAGGTTACAACAGGCTCCAAGCCTTCATCATCATGTGGTTCATAATATGAGCCAAAAGTGGAGTTTAGATAGCTTCGTTTGACTACATGTTCCTGATTCTCAGGGTCCAAAGCAGGACAATCTGTTTGGATGTGTCCTAGTTCATTGCATTGGAAACATTGGCGGTTGGGGCATCTCTTACAGATGTGTACTATCTCTCCACACTTGTGGCACCTCTTGTCTTGATCCTGTGAGTCAACTTCATCATAGTTGCCTGATTTAAGTTATTGGACGATTGGATTTGCTCGGAGTAATGCATCTTGCAAGTCCATTGGGAGCATTGATTCCATTCGAGAGTTTATGGGTGGATTCAACCTAGCACAGAACTTTGACACCTGTTGTGTCACATCCATTGGGGGTGCATACTTTAGGAGTGAAACAAACTTTGAATAATATGCTTCAAGGGATAATCCTAGCTACTTCAAGTCATAGAATTCATTCATCTTTTGTGTACGATAGGCAAGTGGCAGATACCTCCCTCGCATAGCTTCCTTAAGCTTATTCCAAGTGACTGTCCCTCGCTTGGTCTCTGCACCACTGTTTCCACCGAAGTCTCACTTCGCCTATAAGCTTAATTTGGCGAGCATGGCTTGGTTAGCAGGTGCAGTTCTCGCATCCTCAAAATAGTCCTCCATGGACTCAATCCAGATCTCGGCGTTAGCTTGAACAGTCCTTCCCTTGCCATTAAACTCGGGTGGCTTAATTTGCTTGAGAAGAAACTTCTTCTCTTGCATGCCAGCATTCGTGGGTGCAGAAGGTGCCTGACAATCAAGCCATACCCCTTAGGTTATTTCTATTTAGGATATATCTATGAACCGAACATTAATCAATCATGTATTATTATGAAGTTTTGCTCTAATACCAACTGTAACGTGCCTGCTCTTCAAATCACGGGACATGTCTTAGCAATCCATCGAGAGATATATCTAGAAGATGCCACCCGGCACTCACAAGGAATGACACGGGGTTTTGGAAACTAGGGTCTCTCGAGTCTGCCCCTGCAATGGAACTTATCCGGCCATTCCCACTAGGATCAACCTGAAGTTCGGGTTCCTAGCCAACATTGTCTAAGGTCATAGATTGACTTTTTCCTAACATTTCTCGTTAACATTTCCTTTGAGGAAATCTCTCAGCTAACCGAGACCACCCTTCCATAGGATAGACCCATTGGTCCACCCACCACGCTTCCCTCGGGGGTTGTTTTAGTTATCTAATTACCTACCACGTTATATTTGACACATAAAAGCAGCTTCCTTAATTAACTTGTTACTCATAGGTTCCTTTACGTAATTTAGGGCATAGACACGAAGACAAGATAAAACAAGATCAAACACTTTCTTAACTTATCTTTGTCTCCCGCCCATATAGGAGAATTAAGTGTTCCTTTCTGCCTCCGTAGAAAAATCCTTCCCTTTTCCGTTAACAAAACCCAAAGGTTTATCCTACCAAGATTCCGCCTTTGTAACTAGTATCAAGGCCTCGAGATCCCATCTCGAGTCACGTAGAACACTTGTGTAGGGCCTAGAGGCATTGGGATTTACGGCGAGAGCCCCCACTGGCACCCAAGCGTCCTCCTACGCCAAGTGATTTCCACGGAGAGACCTCTCATGGCGAGTTCAGTCCACATTCCCAGCACGGATTCATAACCCCCTTCGTTAGGGTTTGGCGGCTTGCGGGGGGTAGCTAGCGCCATCCTTCCTTAATTATTCCTTTAGGAAATCAACCATAGCTGAAGCAACTAGCTTAATAACAATCGCTAGGGAAAACGTTCCTTTTGTTTCCATGGCAATCAGACATCTCAAACCCGGCCATGAAATCATCAAACACTCCCCACTTGGATTAACATCCAAAACCACATTAACAAATAGTTGAATGCACAACCTCTTGCTTCAAGGCATCGCAATCCCATTGCATGAACAATCAGAATTTTAACTAGATGTATCAAACACTTGCTTAAGGGATTTACAACCTTTCCAAACCACCAAGCATAACTTGCGTCAACAATCCAGTTAGGGTTAGGTCACCAGCTTCAATTAGGCTAGGAGCGTATCCATTTGTGATAGTCCACAGCAAGATCGATAAAATAATTTGCAGCCAATTATACTTATTCCTAATGCACCGGATCTCATGAAGGTCTAGGTTTCTATCCATCGGAGTCTATCATTTCATGTGTTTCTTTTAGTCATGATCGCGAAGCATGATTTCTAAACTACTGCTCATGCACTGAACTGGTTTAAAAGCTATTATTTTATGTGAAATAATGTGAAAACCTTATCATTTTATCTGTACAAAAGCTATCATTTCATGCATACAACCTAGCACCTAAGACTAGTCCATGTTCCATGCACGTAGCTAACCCCTTCATTTCTTTCACAAGAAATAAAACGTAATTAATTACAAAGCTTAAAGAACCTGGTTTTGATTTATGAACGTAGGGGCATTCGTCATGTTGGTCGCTTCTCTTGTCTCTCCCGCATTACTGGTACTAACAGTACCTTTGGCACCTACGCTTCCCATGACTTTCTTCTTGGGAGCCATTTGCCCATGGAGATTGGACAGTCTGGACCTCGACGGATTTCAAGACGACAGGTTCGGTAGGAAAGATTGCTGGATGGGGGTCCTTCACCAGGGGGGGAGGTTTGAGTGTGGCTCCTTGAAGTTACTCACTAACTCCCACTCCCTCTCTTTCTTTCTCTCTGTCTCTGTCTCTCTCTCTCTCTCTTCTTCTTCTTGTTCTCTTGTTCTGTCTCTCTCTTCTCTTCCTCTTCTACTCCTTCTCTTCTTCTTCTCTCTCTCCTTCTCTTCTTCTCTCCTTCTCCTCTTTCCCTTCTCTCTCTCCTTCCCTTTTGCTCTCCCTCTTCTCTTCTCTCTCCCACTCCTTCTTCTCTTCTTCTCCTTCTCTCCCTCTTCTTCTCTTCTCTCTCTCTCCTCCTCTTCTTCTTCTTCTTTTCCCTTCTCTCTCTCCTTCTCCCCTCTTCCCTCTCTTCCCTCTTCTTCTCCTTTTCCTTCTCTCTTCTCTCTCTTCTCTCTCTCCTTACCCCTTCTTCTCCTTCTCTTCTTCTCTCCCTCTTCTCTCTCTTCCCTCTTCTTCTCCTTATTCTTCTTCTCCTTCTCTCTTCTTTCCCTCTTCTCTCTCTTCCCTCTTCTCTCTTCTCTCCTTCTACCCCTTCTTCTTCACTTGTTCTCTTCTCTCTCCCTCTCCTCTTCCTTCTTCTCTTCTCGTTCTTTTCTTCTCCTTCTCTTCTTCTCCTTTTCTTCTCCCTCTTCTCTGCCTCTCTTCTCCTTCTCTTCTCCCTCTTCTCCCTCCTCTCCTTCTCCTTCTTTTGTCTCCTTCTCCTTCTCCTTCTTCTTTTCCTTCTTCTTTTTCTTCTGCTTTCCCTTCTTCTTTCCCTTCTTCTTTTCCTCCCTTCTCTCTCCTTCTCTTCTTCACACGATCACAGGTCATCGTCTGTCGCTAAAGGGGGGTGCTAGACAGGATGACGGCAAGGGTGGCGCCTGCAGCAAACGGGGGGGGCGCTATGGACGAGGAAGAGGAGGGGTGGTCTTATAAGGGGGGGCGCAGCTATTCGCCACCACCTAGGCTACATGCCCCCCCTTTCTCCACTTCACTCCCTCTCTGTCTCTCCTCGACGTACTGTCGAGGGAAGGGAGAGGGAAATTTTTTTGAAAAACAATAAATAAGGGGGGGGAGTTTCTATGGGGGGAGGCACAGGGCACATGGGGGGGAAATGTTACAAGGCATAACCAGCATCAAGGGGGCATAAATAAACATATGAAAATCATACGGACATCAAGCAAACACCCAAGCATGTCAAACGAATCCATCAGTAAGCTCGCACACCCTTGGTGTAATAGGGCAAAGTGTACACAACACTAGCAAGACCTGACACAAAGAGGTGTATGCTGAGGGAGTGGAAAGCCCAAATCAGCCATCGCATATTAACCATGCAACATCCAAGTGAAGAAGATCACAGTCTCAAAAGACTCAAAGCTTGTAATGTGTCCACTAGTATCATATAGGACACGCCTTAGCATTCCATCGGAAAGGATGTCTAGAAAGCTCAGCCCGGCACTCCCATGGAATGATACGGGACTTGCGATCTAGGTCTTCCCACGTCTGCCACGTGGCAGAAGTATCCTGGCTGTTCCCACTTAGGATAGACTGGAATTAGGGTTTTCTTGATTGGTCATTACTTAACAGCATCTAGCATCGGACTCAAGCGAACTACTTTATGCAAAAACGCGAGGTCCGAAGTAGATTTACGCTGCACTTGGTTCAAGGAGAATGGGAAACGAGAGGGATGCAAAGCTCAACCTCTCTGCCATAAGGCATAGTCCCATTCCGTTCCCCTAAAACAACGTAAATCGGTTAAGACATAACTCTAGGTCCACGGTTTCGTTGTTCATGTCTTTTGATGATCATTCCGCTGTTCCTCAAGATTTTGAGAAAAGTTCCAGGCTAACCGGGACCACCCATCCGTAGGACGGACCCATGGCCCATCCTCCGCACTTTCCTCGGTTTGTTTTAGTTATGTAATTATCTAACACATTAATTTGACATGTATCAATCAGCTTCTTTAATTAATCCATTAAGCACTCGTTCCCTTACGTAATCTTATCATGTGACATAGAAAAACAATATCAAACAAGTTCTTTATTAACATATCATCATTTTAATCTTTGGAATACAAGGAGTTTCTGCCCGTAGGCTTGTCCATAATCCGCCCGAAGGCTATCCAGTAATCCATAGGGATCACTATTCCAAGCTTCCGCCCGTGAACTAGTATGCGGGCCTCGAGATCCAATCCCGAGTCACATTAGCCTCTTGTGCAAGACCCGGAAGGCGAGGGATTTACGGCCAGAGCCCCCCCTGGCACCCAAGCGTCCTCCTGCTCCAAGTAGAGCTCAACGGAGAGATCTCACGTGGCGGGTTTGGTCCACGTTCCCGGCGCGATCAACAACCCCCTTGGTTAGGGTCAGGCAGGCAGCATGGGTAATTGAAACTGCCTCTCCCTTCAGGTCTTCAACCTGAAGTATAGATATTCATTTAATTTATAATTCATAAGTCAAACAATGCTCTAAAATCTCTAGCAAGCACAAACATTTTCATTAATCGACTGTGTTGTTTGGCAAATTGCTAAGGACTTATTCTTTCCTTTCGATGTATCAGCACTCGTTCCAAGGTGTCTTGCAACTTGGCAAGATCCTTTATATTCCGGGTTAGGGCGTACCTTATTAACCCAACTTGGTCAACCCTAAAGGTTTCATTAGATACTTTAGTTTCCGGTTTATAACTTTCCTTATTTAGAAGGATATCCAAGAATACGTCCTTTTGCAAGATAACTTGCGTAAGGATCTGCCATCCTTGTTGAGGGTATTTACCCTTTCTCCTTGTGAATCAATCACAAGACTAAATGACTTCGTACTTGCTGTGCAAGTCCTGCGATGAAATAATCCATTTTAGATTCTTTTAGCTGGGACCTAGGGTCCCTTTTTAAGGACCTCAGGGACAACCCTAGTTCTTTTACCTTTACGAAATTAATTGACCCTACAATCAGGGAAGGTAGTCAAGTGCTTAAGGTATAAACGTTTCTTTGGTCTTTAAATCATTCCCAATGCATATTTTGCAGCATGGTATTTCTAAATTTAGATTGATTTGGTTAACTTTTGGAAGGAAATATTGATAACCTCGGCACGATTTGTTATCCTTGTGACAATTGATTTTTCAGTCCTAAACTTTATTGCTTTGTGGTAGGTAGATTCTATTTAATCTTCCTTTTTCCTTGCAAACAAAACTTATGCCAATTAACATTATTTTCCTTGCCAAGATATGCAATTAGCAATGATAACTTCCTAGTAATTTCAGCAACGTAAAAAAAACCTTTCATGAATTTCATCATGACTTGTTGCAAAAAGAATAGGGTTAATGGTGCAAGATGCAGCTTTTACACCTTCAGGAATTTAACTGAAATATACTACTATAGTAAGTAGATAATCTTGTTCGTAATTCGTTATAAATGCTGTCAAGATTGTGGGAGAGAAGGAAGGAGTCTCACTTGAAGCTTTCTTACTTGCACAATGGGGGAATACACACAAGGGTGGAGGCTGAAAACAGTTTTCCTCTTCTTAGTTGTGTAAGCCAAAAGAACTCAAGTACAAAGAAATAGAAGAACCCTATATATGGGTCTCAAACCAAACTCAACTAACTAAGGTGGCATACTAACTGAGCCACGAACTAGAGTAGATAAGGATAGCTATCATGTAGCTATTATTCATGGGCAGTGTACCAACCGCGTCTGCAACTGACAAATCGGTGACATAAATACACAACGGTCACCCTGGTGTATCACTAGTGGAGCTCGATATCTCAACACTCCCCCTTGAGCTCAATCCCAATTCCTGCACACCAAGCAGGTCTGTGAACTTGCGCAGCTTCTCTGTGCCCAATGCCTTCGTGAATATGTCAGCTACCTGATCCTCTGTGCTGACATAAACTAGATCAATAAGACCTAGTAAAACCCTCTCTCGCACATAGTGATAATGCACCTCAATGTGCTTTGTTCTAGCATGATAGACTGGTTTATTTGCCAAGTGTATACTACTCATGTTGTCACAATAAATGACAACTGGCCCATCTGTAGACTGATGCATATCATAAAGTAGCTTATGCAACCAAGCTACCTCACATGCAGCCATTGCTGCACCCCTGTACTCAGCCTCTGTGCTCGACAAGGCAACTGTAGCCTGTTTCTTGCTGCTCCAAGTGACTGCAGCATTCCCAAAAGAGAACACATATCCACTGGTAGATTGTCTATCAGAAATACTACCAGCCCAATCAGCATCAGTGTATCCATGCAACTGTATCTGAACGCCAGTCTCATAAAATAGTCCATACTGCAATGTGGACTTCACATACCTGAGTATGCGTCTAGCCGCATCCAAATGTGGTTTCCTTGGAGCCTGCATAAACTGACATACCAATCCAACAGCATAGCTCAAATCTGGCCTGGTAATAGTCATATAAATCAAACTTCCTACTATGCGTCTGTACATAGTAGGGTCTTCTAGAAGCCCACCTGCATTTGTGCTCAGCTTCACATTCTGCTCCAAAGGAACTGAAATAGGCTTACAGCCTGTCATCCCATATTTGGACAGCATGTCCAATCCATATTGCCTCTGCAAGAGCTGTATCCCACTTGGTGATCTAATCACCTCAATGCCCAAGAAATAATGCAGCTCTCCCAAATCCTTCATCTCAAACTTCTGCTTCAATAGCATTTTCACATGAAGGATATCTTCATCACTGTCACCTGTCATAATCAAATCATCAACATAAATGACAAGTAGCATAATACCTTTCTCTGCTTTTCTCACATAAAGTGAGAAATCTACCTTGGAAATTTGAAAGCCAATAGTGACAAGATACTGTCCTATCTTGTCAGACCATGCTCTAGGTGCTTGCTTCAAGCCATACAAGGCTTTCTTCAACCTGCAAACAAACTCAGGATGAACATCATGCACATAACCTGGTGGCTGCTCCATATAGACCTCTTCTTGCAAATCACCATGCAAGAAGGCATTCTTTACATCCATCTAATGTAAAGACCATCCCTTTGATGCAGCCATAGCAATGACTGCTCTAACGGTTGCCATCCTTGCAACCGGACTGAATGTTTCTGCATAGTCAATGCCATATGTTTGTGCATACCCCTTGACTACTAATCTTGCCTTGTATCTGTTCACCAAACCATCTGCATTGTGCTTCACCTTATAAACCCACTTACAGCCAATTGCATTTTTACCTTTAGGCAAAGGTACCAATTCCCATGTAGCATTTGCTTCCAAGGCATCCATTTCTTCATCCATGGCTTTCTCCCATTTTTCTTTTCACATGGCTTGCTCAAAAGAAGTGGGTTCTGGTTCCTGTATCACTTTGACCATATATGCATAGTGAATGGCTGTAAATCCATCATATTTCAGCTTATCCACAGGATACCTAGCTCTCGTAGACTTGGGCAAAGTAGGTTCACTCCCAGGTGCTCTCAAAACATCCCTGGTCTTCCTTACTCCAGGTGTAACAATAGAAGGAATACCCAACTCATCATCAATGCTCTGTTCTGAGCCACTGGATTCACCATCCACATAAGAGTGACTTGCATTCACATCAAACATGGGCTGATCAACCTTCTCTTTTCCTTTTCGTGATACCTGCATACCACTATCTGCATTGCTTTGAAAAGATTCTCCTGATCTCAATCTGCCTGTCCATGGCGAAGAATGTGAACCACTGGTAGAGGACGCTCCAGGTCCACTAATATTTTGTGACTGTTGCTGTGAATTCTATGCAGCATTACCATTTTGTGCATCTACATCATCAATCACATTTATTGGTTTATACCAGCTACTCATCTCATCAAAAACAACATCTCTACTCACTGTAAACTTACGAGTAGAAGGGTTATAGCATCTATACCCTTTTTGCTGGAGAGAGTAACCAATAAAGATGCACTTCTCAGCTTTTGGATCCAACTTGGATCTCAACTCATCTGGCACATGTACATAGGCAATGCAACCAAAAATTTTCAAATGAGAAATATCTGGTTTCCTACCAGTATACCTCTCCTCTAGAGTCATTCCATGTATTGCTGCAGTGGGAGTCCTGTTCATTATGTAGACTGCTGTAGCAATTGCTTCAGCCCAATAAAAATCTGGCAAGTCTTTTTCATTGAGCATGGCACGAGATACCTCTCCAATATGCCTGTTTTTCCTTTCTGCAATTCCATTTTGTTGTGGGGTATGACTGCATGAATATTGCTGCTTTATGCCATGCTCCTGCAGGAACCTTGCAAACTCATTTGAGAGGTACTCTCCCCCTCCATCTGACCTTAGGCATTTTATCTACAGGCCTGTTTCTTTTTCAACCATCGCTTTAAGAGTTTTGAAATGCCCAAAAACTTCACTTTTCTTTTTCATAAAATACACCCAAACTTTTCTGCTATAGTCATCAATAAAATTGACAAAATAATGACAGCCTCCAAGAGATGCAGCTTTAGTTGTCCACACATCAGAGTGGATTAATTCCAATGGCTTTTTACTCTCTTGAACATGTCTAGGAAATGGTTTCCTTGCCTGTTTTCCAAACTAACAGGCTTCACATACCTTATGCATTTCTACAACCTTGAATTTTGGCAAACCTGCAACAATATTTTGGGCCTGCATTGATTTAAGTCGCTGTACATTAACATGACCAATGTGTTTATGCCAGATATCAATATCTGCAACTACACCGGTCCCATGTGCAAACATTGCTGCACTCAATTCATACATGTCTACATCCAATGTAAACATTCTGCCCTTCTTCTTTCCTTTTGCTATCAAGCGACCTTTATTTTTCATATCCTCAACAAAGCATCCATGAGGATTAAATCTGACTTGCAAGCCTTGCTCAACCATTTGACCAACAGAAACCAGATTCTTGGTGATATTCGGGACATGAAATACATCGGACATGTATTTCTTTTTCCCATCCTGCATAGACAAATGAATTTTTCCAATCTGCACAATAGGATGTGCAATATCATCATCGGTCTCCACAAATCCTGAATTTCAATTTTTCTTGCATCCTCCATCCATTTTGCATGACCTGTCATGCGGTTTGATGCACCTGAGTCAACATACCATACATCATTGCTTTCTTCTACACTTGTCACAGAATTGTTCATGTGCTGCACCATAAACAAGTGCTCATTTCTGTCATCACCTTGTCTACTAGAAGATGCATAATTCCCTGGTTGCAGTTTTTCATTCATGATGTCATTCTGCTTTTTATAGCAATCTTTAGCCATATGACCCATTTTACCACAGTAGTAGCATTCAACATTACTGTTTGCATTTTGGCCTCTTTGCCATCCACCACGACCTCTTTGGCTCCCCCTGCCTCTAGAGTTACCACGTCCTCCTCCATAGGACTGGTTTTCTTGAGTTTGCTGCATATTCTGATTTCTACCACGGCCTCCATATCGGCCTCCTCTACCTCTGCCTCTACCTCTTCCAGCATTTGAGTAGAAGACAACTTCTTTTGAAGTTCCTCCTGAAGAAGATGCACCACCATTTCTCTGCTCCTCAGAAATTAGAAGAGCAATCAACTCCTCAAAATCAGGAAATCTTTCAGGGACGGAAATGGATGTTCGGAACTGTGCATAATCCTTTCCTAGACCATTCAAGGTCACAGAAACTAAATCATCATCTTCCACTGGCAACCCAATGGAAGCAAGTGCATCTGCAATCTTCTTCACCTTCATGTGGTAGTCATTGATGCTCATATTTTCTTTTTGCACATTATGCAACTCTTGCTTGAGTTGCATTTTCCTGGCTTGCGTATTTGTGCTATACATTTTTGACAAAGTATCCCATGTCTCCTTTGGCATACTTGCATCTTGAATATGCACAATCATAGAGTCTGAAATGCTGATAGACAGCCAGTACATAACTTTTCTGGCTCTCTCATGCCATGCTTTAAATGCCTGCATTTGCTGTTGATTAGGAACATCAGGAAGAATTGGTTCTTCTTCATTTCCTGCAACAAATTCCCAATATCCTTTTCCCATAAGGAAATTCGTCATTCTAAACTTCCATGCTTGGAAGTTGTTCTTGTCAAACTTTTCAGTGACAATCTGTGAGAGAGAATCAGACGCCATTATAGAACACTGCAAAAAAATTCTGTCACTGCAAAGAACACAGCTTCAGCCTCACAAAGGCAAATCTGCAAAACTGACGAAAGTGGTATTTGACCACACAATCACTTCCTAGTGATGATTTTGCATCAACAGGCAACAGGGATGATTCTAACTCCCAATGTCTCTGCGCACAAGCATACGATGCAATTTCTACAATAACTTTTCACCAACCTGTAGAACAGTGGCTGCACAGCATAAAACTGGGCCTTTTCCTGAGTGTGCGCAGAAAACTTCCGCCTCCAAAACAGGCCCCGAAATGGCCTCAAATCAAAAAAACAAGGTCGCCTAGGGCTAAAGCCCCTTTCCCGCAGCATATACTGCCCTCTTGCTTCACTGCGAAGGGCGTCTCAACCTGAGACAATGCACTCCTGTACTTTCCAGCTGTGCTACCTGCAGAGATCTGCTCCCAAAACAGAAAATGAAAGCAACACTACTCCTCTTACCAGAACACCACAAGCTTGGCTTGCTTTCTTGAGCTCCTTACCATGAACAAGGCTCTGATACCATGTCAAGATTGTGGGAGAGAAGGAAGGAGTCTCACTTGAAGCTTTCTTACTTGCACAATGGGGGAATACACACAAGGGTGGAGGCTGAAAATAGTTTTCCTCTTCTTAGTTGTGTAAGCCAAAAGAACTCAAGTACAAAGAAATAGAAGAACCCTATATATGGGTCTCAAACCAAACTCAACTAACTAAGGTGGCATACTAAGCCATGAACTAGAGTAGATAAGGATAGCTATCATGTAGCTATTATTCATGGGCGGTGTACCAACCGCGTCTGCAACTGACAAGTCGGTGACATAAATACACAACGGTCACCCTGGCGTATCACGAGTGGAGCTCGATATCTCAACAAATGCATGATGCTATTCAAAGGAAACTACGTGCTATACATTATCATTTGTTCAATTAAACTGAACTCCTTCATTGTAAATAACTCGGAAAAATATATCCTATCCTTAACAATTTATCTTTACATGATTTGACTTAAAACCCGATATAAAACCAAGAAAGAAAAACTTGGTTTTGGGGTGAGATATCCACATGTATACCGGGAGATGACCCTCTCGTAGCTACTCCTTGAACTTTCTTAGGCGGCATCGCAGTTTGAATGTAGAGGAATCTTTTGCTCTTTCTTTCAGATTTCCACCGTCTCTCTCTCGAGGCAAGAAGTCGTTCAAAAAGTTGACCACGAGAAGGGATAATAAGACCTCTAAAATCTTAGCTTCTTCGAAGAGGGAAAGGTTTATAAAGCTTAAGAGAAAAAGGGTCTATAGGATATAATCACGGTGGAAAAAGTTGTGTGAATGTGGCTTCACAACATCTATGAAAGCCCTTGGGAGATCTTTGGCACTAGTGTGAAAGGACTTAGGGGTTTTTCAAACCCAAAGGAAAATTTGAAAGATAATATAAGGGTTTATAATATGGGGGAAAAGGCGTGTAAGTAGAAAGGGGACACGGGGTTTTAAAAAAAAGCTTAGGGGTGTATGAAGTAAAGAAATATGAGGGTTAAAACACAGGGTTTCAAAGAAAGATGGGACTTATGGATTTCGGCACGAGGATTAAGGGTTTTTGAGGTCAAGGGAATTTGGGATAAGGTGGCTTTCGAGGGATGCTAGGAGGGAAAAGGGCTTCTAAAGGTTAGAACCGGGAGGGAATGAAAAGGGTAAGGAAGGGTATAGGAAGGGGAACTTGAGGGTTTTAAAAACCCGGGGGCGAGAGGGAATGAAAAAGCACATGAAGGGATATGAGGGGGTGAATGGGGGCCAGCTCCAGCTCGATGCTCCAGCACGATGCTCCAGCACGATGCGCCAGCATGATGCGCTACCATGAAGGCATAATTTTTGTTAAATATTTAATATATTAAATTCTCTCCCCCTTAGAAGAATTGAGATGTCCTCATCTCGAGGAAAACTAGGGATATTGATGGTTGAGAGTGCCTTCATCTACCCAAGTGGCATCCTCTTTGGGATAATCTTTCCACTGGACGAGGCATTCTCTCAAGGTTCTGGATCTTAACTGTCTCTCCCTAACATCTAAGATCCTATCTGGCCTTAGTTCAAGGACTCCTTGACTAGGAATTACAATTTGTTGGTCATCAAGTACATGGTTAGGGTTGGGTACATATTTTTTCAATAGGTTGATATGGAATACATTGTGAACCTTTGTTGAGATGACAAGCTCAACACATGTGGACATTGATGATGGACCGCCTGGTTAGATGGGTCCACACATCTACACTTAGCACGTTGGTGGTCATTATGACTCTCACATGGCCACTGACTCATTACTTATTATATTCAGGTTGTTACACCTATTTACATCTGGCATAGTTATAGCACCAGTCGACTAGTGTAGTCGGTTATGCATTGTTTGACTTAGTAGGCCACTTTCCTTTTATGTTGTATCTTATCTATACTTTGTGTATATTGTAAAAAGGGTGGAAGAATAAGAAGAAATCAGCAAGAAAACGTTTTGGCCTCCATCTCTCTTCTTGTCTCTTGAGTGAGCTTCTCCTTGTGCATTCTATGTGTGTTCGATGCAGCATCTTGAGAAACTCCCCCCACCACGCGATTCTTGACATGGTATCAGAGCTGCACTACTAAGAGAGGCTGATTTCGAAGGCTGAAGTGAAGGAGAAGAAGCAAGGTTCGAGCAAGCAAGCCACGGGTAAGAAGCTCTCCCATTCCTCCACTCTCTCTCTTGGATAGTGCCTGTGGAGGCACCGAAAGCAGGGCATAGCAAAAATCTCAGATTGCAGTGAGATTTTCTATGCACGAAGAGCACTGTGTTTTTCCGCAGTTATTTTGGGCATCTGAGGCCGTTTCAGGGCCCATTTTAGAGCTGCAAGGTTGCGGACAACAGTTTCAGGGTACATTGTGACTTCGTTTGTATTGACCGAACGTAGGTGCGTAGGTTACAGATTTCAGATCTGTAAGTTCAAAGGTGTTTACAGTGAGTAAACACAAGGTTATCTACAAACAGGTTGCAGATTGCATGTATTGTTGAGCAAACAGTGAAAAAGGCTATCTGGTGTATTGCTGTGCACTACAGGTCGAGGGTTGTAGAAGATTTGCTTGCTGTTGGTATTAATTTTGTGATAATGGCAGAGAACAGTGGAAGCCCCATCATTGAGAAGCTCGACAAGAACAACTACCCATCATGGAAGTTTCGTGTCACGAACTTCCTTATTGGAAAAGGCCTCTACGAGTTTGTTTCAGGTGAAGAAAAGGAGCCGGAGGTGAGTGATCCTCCAACTGCAGAAGAGACAAAGGCACGAAAGGAATGGAATGCAAAAGACAAGAAGGTCATGTATTGGTTGTCTGCAGTAATTGACAATAATATGCTGGGACACATTAGAAATGTAGAGAATTCATATGCAGCTTGGACCATACTTGAAAGTATGTTTTCTGTAAATACAAAGACACGAAAGATTCAACTCAAGCAAGAGTTGAATACATTGAAGAAAGGGAAGATGTCTATCAATGAGTATGCATTGAAGGTAAGGAGCATTGCAGATGCATTGGCAATAATTGATGCAATGCCCAATGATGATGATTTGGTGTCATCAACCTTGGGTGGACTTAACAATGAAAAGGCTTGGAAGTCTTTTGTAACTTCTGTATATGTTAGAAAGCCATTCCCAGATTTCAATGAGTTGGTCTCTCTAATGATCACTGAAGAAATCAACATGCAGAGTGAGACATCTGAAAGAAGTGGTGAACAGGTCCAGGATTTCTACTCTAGTTCAGGAAGGGGACGTCGTAGGTTCTCTTCAAGAGGCTGTGGTACAGGACGTGGTAGTGACAACCAGCAAAACAGATTGAATCAACAATTTGGCGATATGCAGGTTTCAGGCAATCGTGGTAACTTTAGAGGCAGGGGGAGCTTTAGAGGAAGAGGTGGATGGCAGAACAGAGGCTCTAACAACTCTGGTATTGTGTGTCACTACTGTGGCAAAACAGGTCATATTGCAGCCCAATATTATGCTAAGAAAGATGATATTCAGAGTGGTAAGTTGCAGCAAGGAAACTATGCATCGTCTTCACGACAGAATGAAGACAAAAATGAACGTTTGTTTGTTATGAAGCATATGCTGAATGCTGTTACAGGAAAGGGAACACATGAAGATGTTTGGTATGTTGATTCAGGTGCATCCAATCATATGACTAGCCATGCAAAATGGTTTGGAGAGATGCAGGATTTGCAAAATGCAGGTTATGTGCAGACGGGTGATGATTCATGCCAACCAATTTCACACATTGGAAAAGTTCCCTTGTCCTTGCATGATGGTAAGACAAAGAGTCTTTCAGATGTATTACATGTGCCATCTATTACAAAGAACTTGGTGTCAGTCGGCCAGCAAGGGCTGCAAGTCAGATTTAATGCAAAGGGCTGCTTTGTAGAAGACTTCAATGACAAGTGCAGGTTGGTATCAAAGGGAAGTAGAGTTGGACGTATGTTTACTCTAGATGCTGGAATTCTTACTATGAATGCTGCTATGTATGCCAAAGGAAAAGGTGTTGTTGCAGACATTGAAATTTGGCACAAACACATTGGACATGCAAATGTACAGAGGCTGAAATTAATGCAGTCCAAAGGGTTGGTTACAGGTTTGCCTACATTTAGAGTTGCAGAATTCTAGAAGATATGTGAAGCATGTCAGTTTGGTAAGCAGGCAAGACAACCCTTTTCACATGACAGAGATGTAAGCAGAAATATCCTTGATGTTGTGCATACAAACATTTGGGGGCCTACACAAAATGTATCTCTTGGAGGTAGTTCATACTTTATCACATTCATTGATGATTTTTCTAGAAAGATGTGGGTATATTTTATGAAGGAAAAGAGTGAAGCTTTTGAGCACTTTAAAACTTTCAGGGCTGCAGTTGAAAGAGAAACAGGCTTGAGAGTAAAGTGCTTGAGGTCAGATGGAGGGAGAGAGTACCTCTCAAATGAGTTCAGTGATTTTCTGAGGTCTCATGGAATAAAGAGACAGTTCACATACAGGTATACCCCACAACAAAATGGGGTTGCAGAAAGGAAAAACAGACATATTGCAGAAGTTGCACGCACCTTGATGGTGGCTGAAAAGAATATGCCTAAGCATTTTTGGTCTGAGGCTGTTCATACTGCTGTTTATATTATGAACAGAACTCCCACAGCTGCAGTTCATGATATGACCCCCAAAGAATTTTTTACAGGTAAGAAGCCTGATGTTTCACACTTGAAAGTGTTTGGCTGCATTGCATATGTTCATGTGCCAGATGAGTTGCGGAAGAAACTGGATCCAAAGGCTGAAAAGTGTGTATTTATTGGATACTCTTTAGAGCAGAAAGGGTATCGCTGTTACAACCCTGTCACATGTAAGTTTAGAGTGAGCAGGGATGCCAATTTTGATGAAATGAGCAGTTGATATGCATCTAGTGGTGATGCATTGGATGATGATGATGATCATGACACTCATGTGTAGGCTGAAAAGCAAGAATCACGAACTCTTAGTGGACCAAAGACATCATCTAGTAGTCCTTGGTCTGGGAGACTAAGGAGTACCTCTACATCTTCGGGTGCATCTAGTAGCACTACAAGTAAAGACAAAGGAAAGAATAAAGTGTCAGAAGACATTGATGCAGTTCTTGATGGAGACTCCAGTGGCTCAGAGAGCTTGGATGATAAGCTTGGCATTCCTTCAGTGAAGACTCCAGGTGTGCAGAGAGCACGTGTTAATGCAAAGACTCCATTGAGTGATCCAGTGGTACGCAGGTCTAGCAGGGTGAGATACCCTGTTAAAAGATTTGGTTTTGAAGGTTATGCAGCTCACCATCATGCTTATATGGTGAAACTAGTTGAGGATGTTGAGCCCACATGTTTTGAGGAGGCTATTGGTCATGCTCATTGGGATGCAGCAATGGATGAGGAGATGGCTGCATTTGAGGCCAATAAGACTTGGGATCTAGTATCATTGCTGAAGGGAAAGAAAGCTATTGGATGTAAGTGGGTTTATAAGATTAAGCACAATGCAGATGGTTCTATTAACAGGTACAAAGCTAGGCTAGTTGCAAAAGTCTATGCCCAAACATATGGCATAGATTATGATGAAACCTTCAGTCCAGTTAGATGGCAACTGTTAGATGTGTGATTGCTTTGGCAGCTGCCAAAGGTTGGAGGTTGCAGCAAATGGATGTAAAGAATGCCTTCTTGCATGGTGATTTGCAGGAAGAAGTGTATATGGATCAGCCAGCAGGTTATGAAGATTTAGAGTATCCCACGTATGTGTCCAGGTTGAAGAAGGCACTCTATGGGCTCAAGCAAGCACCTATAGCATGGTCTGACAAGATAAGAGATTATCTTGTCAATATTGGCTTTTATGTTTTTGATGATGATCACTCACTTTATGTAAGAAAGGGAGATGCAAGTTTGGTCATCATAGTCATCTATGTGGATGACTTGATTATTACAGGTGATAATGATAGTGGGATTGCTGAAGTCAAGGGCTGTTTGAAGAAGAAGTTTGAGATGAAGGATTTAGGTGAGCTAAGGTACTTCATTGGCATTGAGGTGATCAGATGTGATGATGGTATATGGCTGTCCCAAAGAGAGTATGGCTTGGATATGTTGTCCAAGTATGGTATGACTGCATGCAAACCACTTTCAGTCCCGTTGGAGCAGAATGTAAAGCTGAGTGCTGATGTTGGGGATGAGATAGAAGACCCTACTATGTTCAGGAGGATAGTGGGGAGTTTGATTTACATGACCATTATAAGGCCAGACTTGAGCTACGATGTTGGTCTTGTGAGTCAGTTTATGCAAGTACCTAGAAAGCCACATTTGGATGTAGTCAGACGCATATTGAGATATGTGAAGTCCACATTACATTATGGACTTTTCTATGAGGCAGGTACAGATGAACAGGTGTTTGGATACACAGATGCAGATTGGGATGGTAGTATGTCTAATAGAAGATCTACCAATGGATACATGTTCTCTCTTGGTAGTGCAACAGTTGCATGGAGCAGCAAAAAGCAATCAGCAGTTGCTTTGTCGAGTACAAAGGCTGAGTATAGAGGTGCTGCTGTTGCAGCATGTGAGGTAGTATGGCTGCAAAAGCTATTGGCTGATTTGGATGTGCAGGTGGAAGGTCCAGTTGTCATTTATTGTGACAACATGAGCAGTATATAGTTGGTTAGGAACCCTGTGTTCCATGCTAGGACAAAACATATTGAGGTACACTACCACTTTGTGAGAGAGAAGGTACTAGCAGGTGAGATTGACTTGGTGTATGTTAGCACACAGGATCAGATAGCTGACATCTTCACAAAGGCATTGGGTACAGAGAAGCTTCAAAAGTTTCGAAGCTTACTTGGAGTTGCAGAGATGCAGTTGAGCTTGAGGGGGAGTGTTGAGATGACAAGCTCAACACATGTGGACATTGATGATGGACCGCCTGGCTAGATGAGTCCACACATCTACACTTAGCACGTTGGTGGTCATTATGACTCTCACATGGCCACTGACTCATTACTTATTATATTCAGGTTGTTACACCTATTTACAGCTGGCATAGTTATAGCGCCAGTCGACTAGTGTAGTCGGTTATGCATTGTTTGACTTAGTAGGCCACTTTCCTTTTATGTTGTATCTTATCTATACTTTGTGTACATAGTAAAAAGGGTGGAAGAAGAAGAAGAAATCAGCAAGAAAACGTTTTGGCCTCCATCTCTTTTCTTGTCTCTTGAGTGAGCTTCTCCTTGTGCATTCTGTGTGTATTCGGTGCAGCATCTTGAGAAACTCCCCCCACCATGCGATTCTTGACAACCTTTAGGCTCTCAAGGAGTTGCAATCTATAAGCATTGGGTCCTAGGCATTTGAGGATTTTGTACGGCCCACAATACCTTGGACTTAGCTTCTTGCAATCTCCTAGGGATAGAGAACTCTTTTTAGGGCATATGCGAATGAAGACCATGTCTCCTTCTTTGAAGACTCTTTCTTGACGCTTCAAATCTGCATATGCCTTTTGTCTATCCTTGGCCGCTTGTATGTCTTGTCTTATTGACTTTATTTGATCATCGATGTCTTCCAACATTTGTCTTGACGCTTCAACCCTTAGGGTTGGATCAGAAAAGTTTAGGGGAGTTCGACAATCATGACCATACAATGCTTGGAAAGGGGTCATCTGAATGCTTTGTTGGTAAGAAGCATTGTAGGAAAACTCTACCAAAGGCAAGTATTGAATCCACTTCTTGGGTTCTCGAGAGCAGTATGCCCTAAGCATATCCTCGATGACTTGATTTACTCGCTCTATTTGGCCATCCGTTTGGGGATGGTAGGCGATGCTAAAATAGAGTTGAGTCTCAATAGCTTCAAAGATAGCTCTCTAGAAGTGTGATGTGAAGAGAGAATCTTGATCACTAATGATTTTTCTGGGTAACCCATGTAGCTTGAATATCTCCTTAATAAACAATCTTGCAATGTCGGAGGCTTTATAGTTTGTTTTTACTGGAATTAGGTGTGCAACCTTGGTAAGCATGTCAACCACAACCATAATAGAATTGTATCCTCCTTGGACTTGGGGTAAGCCTAAAACAAAATCCATACTGATGAATTCCCATTTCATTTGGGGAATGTCAAGCGGTTGCAGTTTCCCTGGCATCATGACATGTTCGGCTTTGATATGTTGGCAAGACAAACACTCAGTGACATATTTGAGAACGTCACCTTTAAGCCTCTCCCAATGGTAGCTCTTCCTAACTGCATTAAGAGTCTTAGCATAGCCAGGATGTCCTATGAAAGGGGAATCATGAGCTTCCCACATTATCTTCTACTTAAGTGAGTGGCTTGCTGGTATACACAGCCTTGTCCTGTAGTAGACAAGTCCATTATCAATGGAAAATTCCTGATACTTAGCTTGCAACTTTTGATTCTGCTCCTTGGTAGATATTTCCTTTAGCATTTTTTGGTAGGCCAAATCATGGCATGCTTTCTCTCTAGCTAGTTCAAGTATAGGGTTGTTTGGCATAGATACTTTTGTAGCCAGAGATCTGGCCGTTGATGGATTCTGCAAGATTAGGGAATTTAGGAATGCCTTGCGACTAAGTGCATTGGCAACTACATTCTCTTTCCCTGGTCGGTACTTGATTTCAAAATCATATTCCTCCAACACTTCAATCCACCGATGTTGCCTCATGTTGAGCTCGTTCTGGGTAAAAATCCATTTGAGACTCTTATGATCAGTTACTAGAGTAAACTTGTTATCCAATAGGTAGTGTCTCCAAAGCTTTAGAGCATGGATGACATCTAGTAATTCCAGATCATGCGTGGCATAATTCTTTTCATGACTCTTCAATTTCCTTGAAGAGTATACTACTGGATGACCTTCCTGCATAAGTACACACCCCAAGGCAAGAATGCTAGCATCAGTTACTACCTCGAACTCCTTATTGAGGTCAGGAAGTTTTAGAATAGGTGCTGATACCAAACTTTGCTTCAATCTGTCGAAGCTATTTTGTTCAGAAATTGACCATGTAATGGAAGTCTGCTTCTTTAGTAAGTCTGTAAGAGGTGCTGCAATCAAAGCATAGTTTTTTATGAAGACCCTATACCATCCTATCAATCCAAGAAAGCTACATATCTCTTTGATGGATACTGGTATTGGCCATTCAAGCACATCTCTGACCTTGGCTGGGTCTACTGATATTCTTTCTGATGATACTATGAATCCCATATATTCAATCTGACGCTTGAAGAATGCACACTTCTTCATTTTTGCATACAGCTTATGTGACCTCATTGTCTCAAGGACAATCCGAAGTTGAGGTTCATGATCTTCTTCCTGTTTAGAATAGACTAAAGTGTCATCGAAGAAGACAAGCACGAAATTATCAAGATATGGTCTAAAGATATCCTGTATTAATCTATTAAAGGTGGCAGGTGCATTTGTAAGCCTGAATGACATAACTAGGAACTCAAAGTGCCCATATCTTGTATTGAAGGCCATCTTTGGGATATCTTCTTCCTTGATTCTTATTTGATAGTGACCTAACCTGAGATCAATCTTGGAGAAGATCTTTGCACCCTGAAGACGATCAAGAAGCTCATCTATTCTAGGAATGGGATACTTGTTCTTGACTGTTGATTGGTTCAACCCTCGGTAATCAATACACAGTCGAAGTGTCCCATCTTTCTTTTTCTAGAATAGTACTGGAGCTCCCCACGATGAATTGCTAGGCTGGATGTAGCCCAGATCTAATAGTTGCTTGAGTTGTTCCTTCAACTCAAATGCTTCTGGTATGGATATTCTATAAGGTCTCTTTGCAATTGGCATAGCTCCAAGTACTAACCTAATCTCATGATCTACTTCTCTTGCGAAAGTTCGGTCAATTCTTTAGGGAATACGTCAGCGTATTCCTTTAGCCATGAAGGTGCTTCATGAGACTCTTGCTTTTGATCTAACTTGTTGAGTATGATCAAGTAAATGGGTAATCCTTTTCTGACTCCTTTTATGATCCGAGATATTTTGGCCAATTGGATTCTTGGCACTCCTTCCTCACCTTGAGTTGTGAAAAATTCCCTTTCAGAGTTTCGAAAGGAAACTTGAACCTTTCCACAGTGAATGTGGGCATCGTTGGGCTTAAGCCAATCCATCCCGAGTAGACACTCATAGATACCTAAATTCATGACTCTGAATTTGACTGAAGTCTTCTTTCCTCCTAGAAAGGATTCCACCTTAGCAGTTTGCCTGGTACAAGTTACCTCACAACCATTTGCCAATTCCACAAGCAGGGTAGGTGCTTCTATTGTGGCTATTCCTAATCTTTTTGCACATGCTGGTGAGATAAAGGAATGTGTACTGCCACAATCAATCAAGGTTTTGAAACCTTTACCTTGATAGTCCGACGGTGTCTGAATCACTAAGAACTGGCAATTCGGCCCTTTCTTGTGTAAAGCGGCATGGACTGTCGCTCTTTCGAATTCTGCTTCCATAGTCGGATCTTCCTCTTCTTCTTCTTCGCATATTTGCCTATTGGCAATGCAGGAGGTTCTTTCTATTCCACGGTTGGTAGCTCCTTGACCACGGCCTACTCCTTGGAAAGGCGTTTGGCGATGTCCTCCACTGAGCTTGGGACATTGCCTCTTGAAGTGACCGAGTTCGTTGCAATGGAAACAACAGAGGTTTTGGCATTTACTTTGAGTAGGAACAAAGTTGTTGACGTTATTTGTCCTTGCTTTCTTTCTTTGTCTTTGAAATCCCTTGATCCCTGCACCATTGCTTCCGCCAAAGTCTGGCTTTGCTGGTGAGCTTTAACTTGGCGAGCATAGCTTGATTGGCGGTTGCAGTACCGGCGGCTTCGAAGTAATCCTCCATGGATTCAATCCAAATTTCAACATCAGCCTGAACAACCTGCCTCTCCTGTCAAACTCGGGTGGCTTTATCTGCTTGAGGAGGAACTTCTTCTCCTGGATCACAGCAGTACTTGATGTAGGAGGTGAATTTGGAACCTGTACCTAGGGTTGTGCCTTAATAAAGGTTTTCTTAATGTTATTATACGATAATTGCCGTTAGCTTATCTTTCATTTTTAGTTCAGCTATCTCGTAAACAATGTAGCTACTTATCTTTTTTTAACAACTCTTATGCACAGCCACATATTGATAAAAAGAAGTCTTTATTTGTATTTAGATGGGCATAGCCCTTTTGAATACAACATTTCATGTGATGATAAGCCAATCGTTACATTCAGTTTGGGGAGAATAACATTGTGCATTTGTCTTCAGGAACTGTGTAATAGTAGGGTTTTGGGTCATGGATCTTTAGGAATCAATAAGTCATTGGAATTTTAGGATACCCTTTCCATTGGAATCCATACTTCTCATGGCGGCCCAACACGTTAATCCTGTCGGTGGGGATTACACGCATTACTTCCTCATATACATATGAGTTCATTTCAACCCTCCGACCTTGAATATGTAAAGTCAAATTTACGTGAGCTTCCACAAAAATGAATAGCTTCATGACTTTCAAGTCTTCCAACCACCTGATCCTCTTAGGTTGGTCTGTAGATAAGCAAACTGGTGGGCGGCTATATAGTAGATTCCAGAAGACCTCGTCCATATTCATTCTATGTATAGAGGTGATGGATTATAAATCTACTCCAGGATGTTCATCATCCCAATTCTTTGTCTATAAAGCGGAGAATGCATTGCAGTCATAAACATGACCCGAAATACCAAAAACTTGTTCCACGTTTCGTAACTCTGCAAGACAGCATTGAAGGTAAAGAAATGTTTGGACAGCAATAATTTCTTTACTTCATTTTATTGAGATTTTATAAAAGCAATTCCGTTATTAGTCGGCTCTGATACCAACTGTAACGTGTCCGCTAGTATCATACAGGATACGTCTTAGCAGTCCATCGGAAAGGATGTCTAGAAAGCTCAGCCCGGCACTCCCATGGAATGATACGGGACTTGCGATCTAGGTCTTCCCACGTCTGCCACACGGCAGAAGTATCCTGCCCGTTCCCACTTAGGATCGAACGGAATTAGGGTTTTCTTGATTGGTCATTACCTAACAGCATCTAGCGTCGGACTCAAGAGAACTACTTTACGCAGAAACGCCAGGTCCGAAGTAGATTCACGCTACACTTGGTTCAAGGAGAATGGGAAACGAGAGGGATGCAAAGCTCAACCTCTCTGCCATAAGGCATAGTCCCATTCCATTCACCTAAAACAGCGTATTGGTTAAGATATAACTCTAGGTCCACGCTTTCGTTGTTCGTGTCTTTTGAGGATCATTCCGCTATTCCTCAAGATTTTGAGAAAAGTTCTCGGCTAACCGGGACCACCCATCCGTAGGACGGCCGGACCCATGGCCCATCCTCTGCACTTTCCTCGGTTTCTTTTAGTTATGTAATTATCTAACACATTAATTTGACATGTAACAATCAGCTTCTTTAATTAATCCATTAAGCACTGGTTCCTTTACGTAATCTTATCACGTGACATAGAAAAACAATATCAAACAAGTTCTTTATTAACATATCATCATTTTTATATTTGGAATACCAGGAGTTTTTGCCTGTAGGCTTGTCCATAATCCACCCGAAGGCTATCCAGTAATCCATAGGGATCACTATTCCAAGCTTTCGCCCATGAACTAGTATGCAGGCCTCGAGATCCAATCCCAAGTCACGTTAGCCTCTTGTGCAGGACCCGGAAGGTGAGGGATTTACTGCCAGAGCCCCCCCTGGCACCCAAGCGTCCTCCTGCTCCAAGTAGAGCTCAACGGAGAGACCTCACGCGGTGGGTTCGGTCCACGTTCCCGGCGCGGTCAACAACCCCCTTGGTATAGGTATTCAGGCCTTCAACCTGAAGTATAGGTATTCATTTAATTTGTAATTCATAAATCAAACAGTGCTCTAAAATCTCTAGCAAGCACAAACATTTCCATTAATCGACCGTGTTGTTTGGCAAATTGCTAAGGACTTATTCTTTCCTTTCGATGTATCAGCACTCGTTCCAAGGTGTCTTGCAACTTGGCAAGATCCTTTATATTTCGGGTTAGGGCGTACCTTATTAACCCAACTTGGTCAACCCTAAAGTTCATTAGATACTTTAGTTTCCGGTTTATAACTTTCCTTATTTAGAAGGATATCCAAGAATATGCCCTTTTGCAAGATAACTTGCTTAAGGATCTGCCATCCTTGTTGAGGTTATTTACCCTTTCTCCTTGTGAATCAATCACAAGACTAAATGACATCGTACTTGTTGCGCAAGTCCTGCGATGAAATAATCCGTTTTAGATTCTTTTAGCTGATATATGTCGGACCTAGGGTCTCTTTTTAAGAACCTCAAGGACAACCCTACCCTACAATCAGGGAAGGTAATCAAGTGCTTAAGGTATAAATGTTTCTTTGGTCTTTAAATCATTCCCAAGGCATATTTTGCAGCATGGTATTTCTAAATTTAGATTGATTTGGTTATCTTTTGGAAGAAAATATTAATCAGCTCGGCATGATTTGTTATCCTTGTGACAATTGAATTTTCAGTCCTAAACTTTATTGCTTTGTGGTAGGTAAATTCCATTTAATCTTCCTTTTTCAGGCAGCAGCAGCGGCGGCAGCAATCGAGCAGGGCGGCATGTATATTCTTCTCCTCTTCCTCTCCCTTCAACCATGCGGCCCTCCCTCTTTAAATAGGGGAGGGGAGGGAATCCTCCTCCCCTTTCCTGTCAGCTTGCATGGCGAAGGAGCCAAGCAAGCTCCAGCAAGGAGCTTGTTGGCTCCTCCATCCCCCCTTTCACGCTCCAACTCGATGCTCCAGCACGATGCGCCACCATGAAGGCATACTTTTTTAAAAAAAATATGTAATATATTCCAAAGCTCAATAGCATAAACCACCTGCTCAATGCCTTTCAAACACCAAACGATTCTTCCACTAGCACAAAAGCCATATGGATCAAGCCAAGAAGCTCAAGAAGGTCATATGAGAGCACCAGTGATGAAAGTTCCAAGACTAGACATCCATAAGACATCATGAGAATATAGGCTATGTAGCCTCCAATTAGAGCATCCATAGACATAAAATGTATCCCAAATACAACTCTGGCAAGCCAAGAAATATCCCAAGTAAGTCTTAGAAGCCAGATGCAAGCCAAGACAAGGCACTAGTAGCAATCGACTCCAAACAAGGTAAGTAGCATGTAGTAGTGGCATAGGCCAAGCATGTCAAGACCGATCAGACATAGGTAACATACATGCCATATGTACATCCAAGATGGAGTATAAAATGCATTACAAAGTCAAGCTCAAGCTCAAATGAAGATCTGGAACCAAAGACAAGCTCGATGTCATACCCCGAAGGTCAATACTTCATTGCATATCCCCCAAAGACATAGCTCGAAACCAATAGGCATAACCAAATTGGAGGTAAAATAACATGTCAACCATGGTAGCATAAATCCCAACCAAGAACAAAGTGTCGGCATCCAAATCAAGGCTCAATAGCTCTCAAATAGCATATCCGGGCATAAACCATGATGACTAAGCATCAATAAATCCAACAGGACACCAGAATGTCAACAAAGAGCATTATGCATAAGCAGTCCCTGATAAAACCTTGCTGCCCAAACAATGTACAACAATAAATCCATGCATAAATCAATTTATGGAAGCTCAAACCAAGTCCCAAAGCATCTCAAAACATTGGGCAAATAACCCCAAAGTATTTGGGCATCAAATACCAAGCCTCGAAAGCATCACATAAGCTAAGAGCATGACATTTTCTTGTTGTAAATCAACTCACATCTGTTACAAAAAATATTGTAATCCGAAATTGGCAAATTTGACATTGCCATCATATCAAAAGCATGCCAAAACCCCGAGTTAGACTCTTACCTTGCCTAAATCGGGTTCCAGATGTTCGAGATATGAGAAAAAATGGGATTTTTGAGCTAAATTTTGAAACAAGCGCAAAAAAAAAGTTAGCTGATTGTGAGACCTACTGGTTATGTTGAGGGTAAGGGGGCAAACAAGGTGCCCAATGAAGCCAAGGAACACCTGTAAAAGAGTCTATGAGGGCCGAGGAGAGGCGAGAGATAAAATCTTACCCCGAGGGAAGAAGCCATGGCTGGCATTGAAGCTCCAAACTCTAGGTCTTCAATCCGGGCTGAAGTAAGGCCAAAGCTCTAATACCAGTAGAAAGGTGACAAGGATCGAAGCTTGCTTGGAAGCAAGCTATGGCAGAGAGCAAGAGCAAGAAGAGAGAGAGACACAAATGTGAACTCCAATAGTCACAATGTGTAACCGTGCCTTCCTTTATTCAAACTGTCACTAAAAGAATAACAAATAAAGTGATGACGGTGATGGGTGCCTACCACCTGTAGTGTGTAGTGAAGGGTACTCTCAGTGTAGTAATACACGGGCGGCTAGGGAGAGGCGCCTTTACTCCCAACAGCGATGTAACCAACTCAACATGACATGGCACAAACTTATTACGACATGGAACATGCAATGGAACTCAAAGAAAGCACACTAGTTTACAGAATGGCCCGTCTTGAGGGCAGAAGCTCATATTCATATCAGGGAAGCATTTATGAGATAAGCCGAAGACACAACTAGGGACCATATTGTTGAGAATCAAGCTCATTATCAATATCACCGGCATGACTAGCTGTCATCTTAGCTATCACTCTCCATGTGCGTTGTAATAATTGAGTCAATCAAACTCAACCATGGTTAGTGGTACAATCAATTAGTGACCTAGTGTGTTTTTAGTTATGTGTGATTAGACTTTAGTAAGCATTATGGAATAATGAGATGTAGAAAGAGTTCACGACTCTCTATTACAGCTCCATGTCTTTGTCTCTCTCTCCCTTTGAATCTTGAACATGCTATTAGAGCTTAAAGCATGAAGGCTTGGCGGTGGCATTGTCATCAGCATTGCAAGAGTTGGAGCCTAAAGTCAGGAGCTGCACTGTGACCTACAAAAGTTCATGTGTTGGCAGCCATTGGATTAGTTGGAAGGTATGTTTCTTATGGTTTATTAGTTCACAATCTATTGAGGCTTCCTAGAGGGGCTCTCTACCTCTCATGAATGAGCATTGAGGGAAAAAACAATAGTAAGGTAAAAAACGTGACCTGCATAGATTGCCTCAGTTTGCTTGTAATCTTCTCTTGCTCCAACCAACTTAGACATTGACAACCATAAACACACTCTACTATTGATAAACAACTTGTTAGGGATTGAAGAAAGCTTCATAGCATTGGTATCTTGGTTCTCAGCTCATTTGTGGGATTTTTGAATCAAACATTGGCTGGAAAATAGAGCAGGTTTGCTGTTAATTATACATGGATAGCATACATCTACTTGGTTGTAGTTCATTGGGCGATATATCGACCTCTACTGATATCTACTGATGCTTGGAAATGTATATGCCTTTACTCTCATGTATTTTGGCATGGCTTTGAAGAGTTCAAGACTCATATTTAAATGGTAATAGTAGATTGAAATCTATCTTGGAATTTCCAGCACTAAAATAGGGCATAATTTGATCAATGTATTGGAGTGTTAAGTTCTCAAATTTGGAGCTTATTTGCAGGTTGGAAATAATGAATTGGTTGTTGTTCTAAATTTGGAAACAATATACCTATAGGGTTGAAGTATCTATGATGCTTATTTGCTTTTGAAAAATGCTTGGATCATACCACTTGAGTGGTAGATGCTTTTAGGATACTATAAGTGCTAAAAGCCCAAAGTTTGGATTGATTTGTTGTTGGTTATACTAGGATATTGATTGGTTATTGTCTACAGAAAGGATACCTATCATCTTCACTTGACATACATGAAATCTATTCTGATAGATTAGTCATGTATCAACTCTTGCATAGAGTGGCAAATTGTATGAGATGTTTTGGGGCTGTTTTGAGGTCTGAATACTCTTGTTTAGTAGAGAAAACACTATTGGTTATACACAGATTGTTGTTCTTCTGTGTTCGATTCCTTTTTGGATTCGTCAGTCCACGACGTCTCACTTGCAAACACATCTTCCATTGTCTCTAACTTTGTAGAAGACACGCGAGCTTGCTCAATTTGAGGTGATGCAAGATATGCGTCCACTACCACATGTCTAGCACCTCTGCCAAATATCAATCTACCAACGGGTATATCTACTTGGCAGTTTGCTTGCAAAATCCAAGGTCAACCAAGCAGTACTTGGTAACTCGGATGCCCTGCAAATTGGATTACCCTAAAGTCCAACATGCATTCTTTATTGGCAACTGTCACGTGGACTTTAGTAATGTAGCCCTCTAATTGTCTCAGTCTATCGTCAGCCATTTTAAGGATTGTGGGGGCATCTTTTTGAATTGCAAGACCCAACCTCTCCATCAATTCAGAACTCATAATATTAACCGAGAATATTGTGTCAATGATAGCATTATCCATTAAAATCCCATCAACATAGGCTACAACCCTTGGGCAGTGCTTTTTGGCATGTTCAAACCAGTCACCCCCTACCTACACTATTCCCAAGGGTTCTATGATATAACCCGTATGCAAGATCTTTTTAAATTCTTTGCATACTTCTGGCGATAGCTTGATTAGCTCCAAGAGATTCACGTTTGATTTAACATCGCAAAGGGAGCTAGCTAAATCAAAATCGTGATAATTCACTAAGGCTCGCTTGTTGCATCAAACCATCCACTCTTTCGGACACTGCACGGGCTTTATTGCCTCTTTTTTAACTCTCACCTTCTTTCTCGATACCTCTTTATCTCTCTTAGCATTAGCCTTACTCTCTACAAGCTTCAGAGGTCCCCCTTTCTCGTCAGGATTTAGAACTTGTGTTCCTTTATCATCTTGCCTAGGGTTTCCATCTACAAGTTTTGCCTTATCTTTGTCGCCTTCTCTATATTTTTGGCCTCTTGTTACGGCACGTAGGCTAGAAGCTTCAGTGCCATTAACCTACACAGCCTCAATGAGGCTCACCCCACTGTCACCTGGCAATTCTTCGATAGTAGACTTACCTCTTTGGAGTATTTGTTTTAGCCCATTATCTTGCTCAAAATTGTTTCCTTGCACACGATGATTAATAGGCCTTGGTTTCTGATTACCTTACTGGAGGGAACTAATCTTGCTCCAATAGGTGGCTACTAAATGACTGGACTTCCCACAAATGTTGCAATTGACATTTGGGCAATTACGTGGATAATGTTGCCCACCACACCATTTGCAGTTGAATCTAGAGGGTGCACCCTCTTTGGGGCATCGACTCCCTATTAGATTCTGTTGTTTCTTTAAGAAATTCACATCAATGGCTATTTTTCGATATTGTTCAGAGATCATATCCATGTAATGCTTCATCATGTCCTTGACTTCTCTAAGAACATTTGAAAAACTCGACTCATAGCCCTGATCATCTACCCATCGATCCCTTGGCCGCACAATTTGATTAGGCATTTGTTGCATTGGTTGCTGAACCACAGGAACGACATTAGGGTTCACTACTTGGCTTCCCATATTTGGAGGCATCTAACTAGCCATAAGCATAGTCACACTAGGCAAAGCTGGCAATAAAGGCACATTCAGCACCATGTTCACTCTGTCGTTAGGGTTGGCCATCCCTATCCCTTAGCTTCCACTACCGTTGATCAATCGTGAATTATTTCCCAACACTAGACCCATGTTGGGATTGATTCGAGAAGCATAGGCCACTTGTAGTCGGGATTCTATTTCTTGCGCTTGTCTAATGGCAGTGTCTATATCCGCTGCTAAGATGACACTACTCAGCTGCACCTGGATGTAAAAAATCAAGACCATGCAAGTATTGTAACTCGGCAACAAGTGTGATAGGGATAGAGGCATCAAATTTACAGAAAACCTCTTTTATCTTCTTGGCATACGCTCGTATATCTTCATGCGGTTCTTGGCGTGTCAAATTCAACACGTGCAACTAATATTGGCCACCCCTCTTAGGGGTGAACTCCCTTCGGAAGGCTTCATAAAATAAATCCACGGTGGTTATGGTTTTGACCTTAAGGCCGTGATACCATATAGCTACCCTTTCCTTCAGGGTCATGTTGAAGAACATCATTAGATACCCTTCCTCTTGGATGTGGCAGTTAAACATCATCTTTTGGAACTCCCTTATATGAATCTCTGCATCCTCTTCCACTAACCCATTAAAAATGGGTAGGGGGAAACCTAAGGCTAGCAAATCTGCCATTCCTACAGGGATTGCGATAGGTTGCGCCATGCAATGATCAGATTTGCCAATGGAATCGGGACAGGCAAAGCTATCACACCACTTGAAGTGGGAAAATTAGTTGGGAGGGGGGAAGTAAAAGAACTTTCACCTCCTGGCGGACTTTGATTCAAGCTACGGTTACTAAGACCCTGCCCTTGAATAGGTTCAGGACTACTCCTTTTAGGAGAATAACTCCTATCGATTTCGACCCTCTGTCTAGCCCTCTCAACTCTCTCTTGTTTTTGGAGTTCACCTTGACGGATCTCTTCAAGGTGGCTCCTGGTAGACGCACCACTAATGGGACCAAAAATGGGCTGGCACTAGCTATGGCACTAGCTGGACCTCATGTATACAACAGACACCTCCACCACCACAGGGCCTTGCAATCCAAGAGCATTTGCAGCAACTAAATGCACACTAGATACTTCTAATATTGTGTTTGTAGCTGAATAAAAGTCCAACGACACCTAACGACACCATCCCCAAAACCCCTCAAAGGGGTATCCCACACATATTGGCAATAAGTGCCACGTATCACAGACATAGGAGGCACCCCATCGGCTGATTGCCGTGGCCCTACTGTAGCTCTCCTACATCTTAGGGATTGGCCCCTCGTCGATGCATTGCTTTCACATATAAACACATTCGCACAAGACTCCTCTCTTTTGTCAGTGAGATCCAGGAGATACCATGTTTCCTCACTAATAATCTCCCCCTAGAAAGGAATGGCTAACCTACGGCATTCAAACAATTTCTATGCATTTGTAGGAGTTGATACCAAATGTATGATCAATGCAATAGTGGATGTCTCATCATGCACAAATAGTTATGCTTCGAAATCAGCCTATGTACTAATACGCAAACAGTCTTTCCATGAATTCCAAGTAATACGTATATACTTCATTGCAAGAATCTAGCACCAAGGCAAACCTTATGCTTCTAGATCCCTAATTTCCAAATAGGTTGTTTCCTAAACGCTATGCATAGAAAAAACAATCAGAATTTATATTATTTCAGTCCTCAAACTATTGCAAAAAATCCTACTCCCCCTCACCATTTAAATTTTGCTTCGTTTAGAGGTTATTTTGTCATGGTTTAGTGTATAAAGAGCAATAAATCACACACTGTAACAAAAAGATAGGGCAAACTGAGGCCAAACCTCATGCTTTTCCCTACTATACATCCACAACCACTTATTATATTTTTTTGTATTTTTCTAAGACATATTCCTATTTTTTCTCTTATTTTTTTAATTTTTTTCTATTTTCCTCTATTTTTCCCAATTAAAAATTGATATATTTTAGGATTTGTGGCTCTTTATTCTTAAAACAATAGAAACATAGATTCTATTAGCATTTTATCCCATGTGTATTGGTTTATCCCACCCGAAAACACCAAAACCATTTTCCTCATAAAAACCCATGTTTTACGGGTTTCTAAAAATTATTTCCAACATTTTGACTTTACGTTTCCTATTTTTTTCATTATACAAGCATAGAAAAAATAGTAAATAACATTTCTACCAATTTTCACTCCATAAGAACAACATTAACTCAATTAAATATAAAAAGCAAGCAATTTTTCTTTGTAAAATAGAATTACCGATTTTTTTCCTTCTTTGCAGGTTTTACAATCTAATGCGGGACTGTAGATCAGCCCTCATTCAAGGTTCAGCCCACCTCCAAAAAGCAAACTCTAGCCCTTCACCAATTCGAGAGTGATCTGGTACCATGCCGAACAAGCAGTCTTCAATCGGTCTTCAATCCTCTTCATGGGCATGAACTGCCTCTTAAGGGGAGAGAGAGGGAGGAGAGAGAAATACTAAATTCTAATCAGGTCATCCGGACAACCATTGCACACACGGAGAGAGGCAATAGAAAGCATAGACAGGAGGAAGATCAGCCATGTAATCAGAAGGGGGGTTGTTTGCAACCACCATAGCCCCCCCAATCCACAAATTGTAAAGATGGCGGCTTCTTCCTACCTGCCATCGAAAAAAATGCCCTCCCCCCCCCCCCCCCCACAAAATTGTTTTTTGTTGCCCCCCCCCTAAAGGGAGCCCCCAAAGGCTACACCTTTCGGCTAAAAGTCCATTTTCACTTGGCCACTTTGTCCTTGGCCTCCTGGGCACTCCCAATCGATCATCCAGCCTCCGATTCGGCCATTGAAAAATCCTGGGCATTCTTCTTGAAGTCCCCCACTATTGAGCATCTCCGAGAGTCTCATTGCACATGCCAAAAATTTATGAAAATTCATTGACTGCCGTCTAGTGAGTCTTTAAAGCACTTTTGGGCCTTGCCACTTAAAATCGTACTGATTGCAACTGCCACATTCGACGAAGTCTATTTTTCCCCTGAAATTCGGAATTTTTGGCTATTTTTAAGCACTTCTCGGTGTCAAAAATCAGATATGAACTCAATAGGAACAAAAGCCACTTGAACCATCCAAGCAACAATTGGAAAGAAGACCTAATGAAGGCACATCGTGTATGAATCTGATCAAAACTAGCATGTCTAATGATGGGGAAAATGTATATGTTCTAGCTAACAAGAGAGTCAGAGAGAGGGATACTGAAACTGAAACTCAAAGGGTAGCAAGGATTAAAAAGGGAAAATAGGTTGCAGATGATCCAAAAACGAGTAGCAAAGCTAGACAACGAAGGAAGATTCAAATGGGGGACTTTGCTTTGGGAGTCAAACAAGCTCCTTACAACTGGCTTGAGGATTTAAAAGGTAAAAAAGTTGATGTTACATATGGCTAGCTACTACAGATGAACTCATCTCTGAGGAGGCAATGGCATGGTTTGGTTAGCATCAAGACACAAGTTTGCGTAATCACTAAAGAAGCAATGCTGCAAATGCATCTTACAATGACATGGAAGTCATTGTTTAAGGTTAAAATGACAAACGACTCAAAAGTGAAATGTTTGGGAGTCATTAAGAACTTGGAAATCAACATTGGACATCAAAGATCATGTTTGGATTTCCATATTAGGCCTGCAAAACTTGGAGCATATCCTCTCATTTTGGGACGATCGTGTGGCTGATTGGTATGAGATTCATACAAGATTGGTATAGAGGTCAATTGGAACTTTATCTAGAGAAGCCAACTTATAAGAGTGTGATCTTTGACATGACAATAGGGCCCGTCATTCAAAATGGACATGAAAGTGATGCTGGAGGTGATGAAAGTAGTGATTCAGAAAATTTCAGCCTTGATGAGGAAGATAGAGAATGGGAAGCTAGCCTACTCTCTAGGGATGTTGACCTCTTTGGGTTGTCAATCTAGGGTTCAAAAATAGAGGAAAAAGTTGTAAATATTGATGTAGGAAGTACAAACCTCATGCAGGAAACATGTGATCAACAACCTGAAGTGAATGTTGGATTGCCTAAGCTTATGAAAATGCTGGGAAATGACTTGACTAATGATGAAAGAGACAAATATTCAACCATTTTTCAAAAATACCCAAAACTGTTTGCTACAGAATATCACCAACTAAGGAGTACTAAAAGCATTGTGCACCATATCAAATTGAAATAAGGGTATAAACCAATGGCTCAAAAACTTAGGAGACTTGGTACAATTCAGAAAAATGTACTTAAAGCTAAAATTCAAAAGTTTCCTGAGGCAGGATTTATTTATCCTATTGATGATGTAGAGTGGGTGTCTCTTGTTTTAATTAGGCCAAACAAGAATGGAAAGTGGAGAGTATGTGTCGATTTCAAGCCTCTTAATGAAACTACTAAGAGGGACTACTATCCTCTTCCGTTCTAGGATGAGATCTTGGATCAAGTGGTTGGTCATGAATTTTACAATGTGTGCGATGGATACTTTGGATATTTCCAAATTAGAATAGTAGAAGAAGATGAAAAGAAAACAACATTCATTACCCCATGGGGATGCTTCTGCTATAGAGTAATGCCTTTTGGTCTAATGAATGCATATGCCAACTTCTCAAGATGGGTTAGTTGGGTATTTGCTCCTTTCATTGGGAGATCTTTATGGTTATTTATGGATGACTTTTGTGTGTACAAATCAAGGGCATTACACTCTAAAAAACTTGATGAGGATGGTGGTTAGCTAAATCCTGATAAAATTGATGTATATAGCTTAAGAGCATTACACTCTAAAAAACTTGATGAAGTTTTTTGTAGACTTGATGAGGATTGCAGTTAGCTAAATCGTGATAAATGTAAGATAGCAAGAACTAGAGTGATTCTCTTAGGTCATGAAGTGTCTGCTAATGGTATTTCACCTGAGCCTAGTAAATTTGAGGCTTTACTTCTTATGGATTCTCCAAAAACTGTCTAAGAACCGATGAGCTTTGTTTAAAAGTTGAGGTATCTATCAAGATCATTCCATATGCTAGCTGAGTATCTATATCCTCCTTTACAAAAGGCATTTCAAAGGGATCCTTTAGTTTGGATGCAAGTTGAAGAGGATGCATTCTTACAAATTAAGAAGCACTTTGCCAGTTCTTATGCCTCCAAACTAGGATGAACCTTTCTTCATTAGTATCAGTGTTGGGAAAAATGCAATGGGAGCCATTTTAATGCAGAAGGGAAAGGGGATGTCCTATATGAGGCTTGTTTTTTATATAACCAGATCCATTGGAGTGTTAGAATATTAAGCTCATGTTACTCTTCAATCAATCTATCTTTATGTGTGTGACCATGGATACATATGCACACGTGTGTGACATTCAATAAGTTGGTGTAGTTAGTGACTTAACCATAGTTAGTCTTGGTTAGTCATACCTATGTGTGTAAGCCTCTTTTAGTTAGTATGATGGAAGAATAATGGAAGAAGAATAGTAATGAGATGAGGCACATCTTCTGCTCCACTCTGTCTCTCTCCCTCTCTTTCAACATGGTATCAAAGCCTAAACACTTGAAGCTTGAAGGCTTGGCAATGGCCATTTGATATCAAGACATCAGATCTGAAGAAAATGTCATCAAAGGAGACTGTGCCTGCAGCCCGTTTTTTTTTTTTGCAGAAGCTATATCTTGCTAAAAAAGTGGTTTTTGGAGAAACAACCCGCGATTCCTAACTGTTTCAATGTGCTCTACAACTTTTTAGAAGAACGTTTTTTCAATTTCCTCACACATTTTGAGATATTCAACATAGACATGTGCAGATTGGTTGTTTACTCCAGTAAGTAGCAAGTGATTCCAAGACATTGGTGGCTTTCATCCTAACAATGTATATGCCCTTATTGTCATGCATTTGAGCATGATATTGGAGTGTTAAATGCTCAATTTTGGAGCTTATTTGCAGGCTAAAAACAGTGAATTGGTTGCTATCTTGAATTAGGAAACAATATACATACAAGGTAGAAGTATCTGTGATGCTTATTTGCTACTAAAACAAATGCTTGGATCATACCACTTGAGTGGTAGATTCTTTTTGGGATATTGTGAGTGCTAAAAGTCCAAAGTTTTTATTGATTTGTTGCTGGTTATACAAGGGTATTGATTGGTTATTGTCTACAGGAAGGATACCTATCATCTTCACTTGACTTACATGCAATATATTCTAACAGGTTGGACATGTATCAACTCCTGCATAGAATGTCAAATGAGTGAGATCTTTTGGGGCTATTTTTAGATCTAAATGCTATTTTTTTAATAGAGTAAATACTACTGGTTATAGTAGTGGGCTAGCTGTATTTGATACTACTACTTGCATACAATACAAACATTGATACTTGTATGGATATAGTTTGTTGTTGGGATGTTTTGCCACTACCATAGAATGTTTTGAACTGATTTGAGCTTGATTTATGCTTAGTTGACTATGTTTTTTCATTTTTGGAATATAGTTTACAGCAAGCAGGTTGTTAGGAAAATTATCCTGAATAGTAGGAAATTGGTCCTGAACTATAGGAAAAGGAGTCAGATACTTACAGGTCATATAAATCACTGAATACCTAAGTTGCAACTATGGAAAATGCTCAAGGCACTAACAATATCACTCAAATTGCTTTGTTGTTGCATGAGGAAGTTAAGCTTGGGATGAATATAGGTTCTAGTACGTCTCAAAGCAGAGACATTGTTCTTTACTCTAGCCAGCATGGTAGAGGCGACAGAGGCCGTGGCTCTTTTTGAGGTCGAGGAGACACTTGAAACACTTATGGATAGCATCAATAGATTTCTTGGCATGGCACAAATACATAGGGCCAATGTGGATCTGGTGGCTTAAGAGGCAGGGGGAGATCACCACATGGTAGAGGTGGTGGATCTGGTTCATGGCAGTTAAAAGATTAGTCAAATAGAGATAAGGATTGTCATTACTGTGGCAGATATGGACACATTGCAAAGGATTGTTAGAAGAAGCAGGGAGATATGAAGGCAAAGGGCAAACAATCTGGGCAATATGCATCTTCCAACGGCGCTCATGATGAGTAGGTTGACATATTGTTTGCCATGTAGCATGTGTCTAAGAATGCATCTAGGCAGAACAAAGATGAGAGATGGTACATTGATTTAGGGGTTTCAAATCATATGACACCCCATGGAGAATGGTTTGATGAGATGGTCGTAAGTTCACATGGTTATGTGTGTACTGGGGATGACATTCAACACATAGGAATTGTTTCGTTGTTGATGCTTGATGTCAAGAAAAAGAGCACTCATGATGTACTACATGTACCTACAATAACCTAGAATCTTTTGTCAGTTGGACATATGGCAAAACAAAATTTTTAGGTGAGATTTAATAGAGATGGATGCTTAATTGAAGAATATAGTAATGGCTGCAAATTGATTGCTAGAGGCCAAAGAGATGGCAGAATTTTTACTCTTGATGTGTCAATTCCAAAATTGAAAGCAGCCATGTTTGCACATGATGATGGTGATGTACGGGATGTTGAGATATGGCATAAGCGGATTGGCCATGTGAATGTACAAAAGCTAAAATCTATGTAGCAAAAGGAGATTGTGCTTGGACTGCCTAAGTTCAAGTATCATGACTTTGGACATGTATGTGATGGATGTCCATTTGGAAAGCAAGCATGGTTTCCATTTATGAGACATGTACAAATTAGCTCATGACCCTTGCAGTTGGTACATTCAGATGTATGGGTTCCATATCATAATGCTTCGTTTGGTGGTGCTCATTACTATGTATCCTTCATTGATGATTTCAGCATGTATACTTGGCTTTACATACTAAAACATAAGGATGATGTGTTTGATGCATTCAAGGATTTCAAGAAGCATGTTGAAAATGACTTGAGCTATAAAATTTCATGTCTCAGATCAAATGGAGGTGGAGAATGTGTCTCTAATTACTTTGATAGGTACCTTGCTAAATATGGGATCGGAAGACAGTTAACTTGCAGCTATACATTGCAGCAAAATGGTGTAGTAGCAGAAAGGAAAAATAGGGTACTAATGGAATCGGAAAGAGCTATGCTGAATGAGAAGAGTTTGCCAAATGGTTATTGGGCTAAAGCAATAGTGACTATTGTCTGTGCTAAATAGAACCCCTACAACAGGGATTCATGATGTAACTCCATATGTGAGGTTGTATGGTCATAAGCCTGATATTTCACACTTGAAAGTATTTGGCAGCATTGCATATGTGCATGCTCGTGATAAAAAGAGGAATAAATTGGATCCTAAAGCTATCAAGAGTGTATTCCTTGGTTATGCACAAGACCGGAAAGCTTACAAGTGTTATGTACCATCTACACATGAGACATTGATTAGCAGAGATGCTTTTGATGAGCTAGCATCATGGTATGGTAATCCTATTGCAGTGGCTATTGATGGATCAACCAACACTAGTAATGCCAAAAATACACCTACATTGAGTACATCTATGAGTGATCCTATAAGTGATGGGCCACCTACAATAAGTCCTTGGTCAGGATGCTTGCAGAGTCATACTCCTATGTCCACTGACACGGATATGTAAGTGAGGGGGAGTTTGAATAAGGGAAAAGAAAAGATGCTTGAGGATATGATAGGTCCACTTACAATAGGTTATGAGTCATCCAGTAGTGATAGTTTGGATAGTGAGTTGGGTATTCCGTCTGTTATGACGCATGGAGAAAGGCAGAGTCATTATGTACCACCTCATGAGAGGCAAGCTCAGAGTGAGCCACAATTATGGAGATTTGAGAGAGTTAGAAAACCAGTTGATAGGTTTACATACACTGGTTATTCAGCCTGCCATTATGCATATATGGCTAGTTTGACACAGGATACAAAGAACCTACAAAGTTTGATGATGTAGTTATAGAAGATAACTAGTGTGCTACCATGGATGAGGAGTATGCAACCTTGGCTAAAAATGAGACATGGGAATTGGTTGAGTTCCTAAAAGCAATGTCATCATTGGCTATAAATGGGTGTACAAGGTTAAGTGCAAGTCAGATGGTTCGTTAGAATGCTATAAGGCCAGGTTGGTTGCAAAAGGGTATGCACATTAATATGGCTTGACTATGAGGAAACTTTCAGTCCGGTGGCTAAAATGGCAACACTTAGAACTATCATTGCTTTGGCAGCATACAAAGACTAAAAATTATGGCAAATGGACGTCAAGAATGCTTTCTTGAATGGTGATATGGTTGAGGGCGTATATAGGGAGTAGTGTGAAGACTATGTTCACCCGGACTTTTCTACACATGTATGTAAGCTAAAAATGTCTTTATATGGACTAAAGTAGGCACCTAGAGCATGGAATGATCCAATCAGTAGTTATTTATAGCAACATGGATTTAGATTGGGTGATGTAGATCACAGTCTATTCACGAAGAAGAGAGATCATGGATATGTGTTTCTAGTGGTTTATGTAGATGATCTTATCAGCACTGGAGATGATGAAGAGGGCATTGCTGAAATTAAATCATGTTTACAGGCTGAATTTAGAGTCAAAGTCCTTGGTGAACTAAAGTATTTTCTTGGGATTGAGATAGTCTCTACGCCTCAAGGTATATGGCTACTATAAAAGCAGTATGCTCATGACATGTTACAGAAGTATGGTATGGCTAAATGCAAGCCTATGGAGACACCTCTTGATGAGAATGTCAAGCTATAGATTGATATTGGAAATGACATAGAGAATGTGATGATGTATCGACATATGGTGGGTAGCTTGATATACTTAACTAACTTATGTTATGTAGTGGGGCTGATTAGTCAGTTCATGTAGAAGCCTCGTAAACCACATTAAGATGGAGCGAGGAGGATCATGATATATGTAAAGTGTACTACAGATTATGGGTTATTTTATGCATATGGAAAATCCCTTGACTTGATAGGGTTTATTGATACTGATTGGGCTAGTTGTTCCTATGATAGGAGGTCAACCAGTGGTTATGCATTTGGATTGGGCAATAGTATGATTAGTTGGCAGAGTAAGAAACGGTCTACTATTGCATTGCTGAGTACAGAAGCTGAGTATAGAGGAGTTGCCTTAGTGGCTTGCGAAGTAGTTTGGTTGATGAAATTGTTGAAAGACTTGGGACTAGAGTTGGAAAACAAAGTGAGATTGAATTGTGATAACCTCAACAGTGTTATGTTGGCTAGCAATCTTGTCTACCATGCTAGGTCCAAACATATTGAGGCTCACTACCATTTCATCGTAGAAATGGTTCTTACAGGGCAGATTGACTTGATTCATGTGAAGGCTGAAGACCAAGTAGTAGATATATTTACCAAGTCTCTTGGTAAATAAAAGTTCATATACTTCAGACAGCTACTTGGAGTATATCAAATGGTTTGAGCTTGAGGATGAGTGTTAGAATATCAAGCTCGTGTTACTCTTCAGTTAGTCTATCTTTATGTGTGTGACCGTGGATACAACTGCACACATGTGTGACATTCAATAAGTTGGTGTAGTCAGTGACTTAACCACAGTTAGTCTTGGTTAGTCATACCTATGTGTGTAAGTCTCTTTCAATTAGTATGATGGAAGAATAATGGAAGAAGAACAACAATGAGCTGAGGCTCATCTTCCTCCACTCTATCTCTCTCCCTCTCTTCCAACATGGAGCAATTGAAAAGGCTTGGATGGAAGAAGAATTGTTGGTATGGGGACTGGTATATACATTTAAAAGATGGAATTCATAATTGATTCAAAAACCATTTGTCGTACTTACTATTTTCCAATTGCTTCCACATGTTTTGTGATCTGCTAAAAATGCTCCAAGAGTTATTAAGTGGTTGTTCGCTCTACAATAATTTGAATTTACATGTTTGAAGGAGGATATAAACTGATATTTTGACTTATAAAGAACCTATTGAAAGTGCAGTATTATAAGACGAAAACTAATTCTACATCTGCAAATTCATGAGGAGATGAAGGATAAAGATGCTACCTTGTTTTTTGATGGCAGTTACAAAAGAATGCTAAAAAAGGGAGGACTGGGTTTTGTCATTATGAACACTGAAAATCGAGAAGTCTTTTTTGGAAGTCAAGAAAGTAAAGTGATACAAAGTAACAATGAAGCTGAATATGCAAGTTCACATGGTGGCCTAAAACAATGTATTCAATTGGGATACATGAAGATAGTTGTAAAAGGCAATGCTATGTTGGTGGTCAAATATATTCAAAATGTTTGGAGAGTCAATAAAGATATTTTGAAAGACTGGCTATTTAAGATAAAAGGCCTCATGAGTCGGTTGCAAAAATTTAAAATTTTGCATATTGGCAGGGGATAACAACCGTAGACTCATGAATTGGTTGAAAATGCTCTTTCCCAGTATGTTGCTACCATGAGAGTGGATAATCCTAGATATGAGGGCAAGGAGAGCCTTCATTGATTGAAGAGTTTCTAAAAACTAGGGATATGTACTCATAAATGATCAGTTGTACATGAAGGGGATTGATAATGTACTAAGAAGGGTGCTAGATAGTTATGAGACTCCTGCTGCTTGCTTATCTTCCTGTCATGAGGAAGCATGTGGTGGTCATTTTGGTTTTGATCTTACCAAAAGAAAAATTGTACTAGTAGGACTTACTTGTCCTAGTCTGAGCATTGATATTGCTCATTGGTGTAAAAGTTGTCATGCTTGCCAGTCATATCCAAAAAGGGTACTAATTCTAGAACCTGCTAAAGCCATTGTTGCCTATGGATTGTTTGAGAAGTGGGGTTTGGATTTTATTGGAACTTTTCCTGCTACAAAAATAGAAAATTATTACATTCTTACTGTAGTTGATTATATGACCAAATGGCCTGAAGCTAAGGCTACAAGGAATTGCAAGAAAGAGGATGTATCTCAATTCCTCATGAAGGACATATGTTGCAAATTTGGAATATCACTAGAAATAGTGACATGTCAAGGTCTTGGTTTAAAAAATAAGCTATTGAGAGAATTAATAGGGAAACTAGACTTCAAACATGGATTTTCTACTCATTACCCTCTGTGCAACGGATTGGTGAAAGCATTCAATGGAACGTTACAGAAGATTATCTTTAAGTTGGTGGAAGATCATCCTAAAGATTGGGATAATTATCTACATCAAGCTTTGTGGGTTTGTAGAACAATGCAGAAAATAAGTACAAGATTCACCCCTTTTAAGTTAGTATATGGTCAAGATACTTTATTACCTATGAATGTCATGTTTCCTACAATGGAGTTTGTAAGAAAGCATCAATTAAATCAAACAGAATTGGGAGTTGACAGAGGACTGAACTTGCATACCATACAATTGGATAGGCAACAAGCAATGAATTGTTATGAAAAATAGACTATGAAGAGAAGAGAATGGTTCAATACATAATTGAAGAAGGAAAATCTTGCAGAAGGAATGCTGGTTATGAGATATGATAGTAACTTGGACTCCACTTTTCAAAACAAGTTTCGAGTTCGATGGGAAGGACCTTTCCTCATCAAGAAAAAGTTTGAAAATGGCACTTACTTGCTACAAGATTTAGATGGGACTATTCACAACAGTAGAATCAATGGGTTCCGTTCAAAGAAATATATATGCACAATCCTGTAAATAAAGGGGATGTAGTAATGTACATACTAAACATAAAGTAGGTTTCTTCTAGTTTACTATTTGGGGTAGATTCAGTTTTTTGAAATCTGGTGTTGATCAGATGGTTGTAAATGATGGATAGCATATTTAAAGTGTGCTTTGACACCTAGTTAAAGGCCTCTATCAAGTTTGATGTTGATCCGAGCAAGAATATGAAAGTTATGGTCTTTGGAAGGTCGGTGTCTGAAGCGGACTGCATGCAGAAATTTATGACTACAGGCTATGCAGAGTTATTTCAAGATAGCAAATCAAAGATTTTGGCTCTAAATTTTATGAAGACTTATAGATTGGAAAGAGAGCTACAACTTTCCTTTTCAAATCTTGGGGATCCAAGATCTAGTTAGAAAGTTATGAGATGTTATGTGCAATGCTCTATGAGGCATATTTTTAGGAAAAGGAGTTTGTCTCTATCAGATGTTTTCAAAGATTTTAATAAAGGTTTGTTGAAGGAGTCAAGTGAGGTAACACATGAAAATATCTTTTTATTTTCTTTCTAACACTTACCTGTAGCGGGAGTTGGGTTGATAAATGGAAATCCCAAGTGGTATCAGGCATATTCACATGTGGTTGTGATATTGCAATTTTGAGACATGCACCTCATGCAGGAAGAGAAGGAAATGTGTTCTCACTTCCGATTTTGAGTCTTCGAGTGGAATCATACGTGGCAAGGGGCATGTTTTCCATCTAGCAACTAAGGGGAAGCAAGGGACAGCTTGGTAAAATAGGGGAAAAAGCAAAAACGTGAAGAGTCTTTTGGAAAAAAAGAGAAGAAAGGGAGAGAGGGGCTCGATACAATACAAAAAACATTAGTAGGCGAATTGGATAGTTCGCCTCTAACAACCCCTAAGACAACACTATAGGATAAAGACTAAGGATCTCACCTCAACAAAACCCACAAAACAACACCACTGAATACATGATCGAATATTCCTAATTTCTCACTCCTCACCAAGACTTCAACTTAACATTTAAGCAATTTAGACCTTCAAGCTCAGATTTTACCATTTTTAGAGAGAATCTAATGCTGAAACAACCATGGTTGAGACTCTAACAACATGAGCTTTCAGATTCACACAACTCCTATTTTTTAGGGATAGAAACCCCACACAACAGACTACCCCACAAAGCATGATTGCCTCAAATGGTGCAAAATCAATTGTAGATCCTTTCTATTCCTCTTTTCTCAAAGCACACATAAATACAAACCAAAAAGCACAAATTACCGAAGCTTTATATGGCAAATTCTCATGTGAATTCAACGGCTATAAGCATTTCACTATTGTAGACATTCTATTACTGTAACAAAACTGAGTTTATATTGATATAGCAATGGATAACTATGATGACCTTCATGGGAAACCAAGTTGGTGACGTAAATGCTATTGAATTCACATGTTTCCTCATAGAGCATAGAAATTGCCTCATAGAGCACTACACATAACAATTCATAACTTTCTAACGGATCTTAGATCACCTGGTGAGCGAATCAGATGCCATATGTGTACGTAGTGAGCGCCAAAAAGTCCCCAAGAACAAAGAACTCTACTTTTTGCTCAAAAACCAAGAGAGAAAATTTGCACGACATAAAGTAGGAAGACTAATTAGGTACAATCTCCCCCCATGCCTTGTGTGAGCGCTCCACAAAACATGTATTTTATATATTATTCATCTCTAAGCTCAAAAATAGCCCAAATTTACAATTAGCATGCTTTAGCTTTTGTGTTTCAAATACTGAATAAAGCGATTGGGCGCCCAGAGAGTCGGGTTGTACCCAAATACAATTTCCAATAACGAATATTTAAATCCCGCGCCCATGCGCATACAAAATAATAAATATATATCAAGCACTTTAATAAATAAGGGCATCAAAATAAATATTGGCACCACGCCAAAGATGCATGCCCATCGAAAATGATAATTTCTTCTAAATAACTTGAATACACACTATTGCCCAGTGCTTCCCAGTGCCACCGCCACTTGCTCTACACATCAACTGAAGCATTCACAATTGTTAGAAAATAATAAAATTAAACAGACAAAAGTGAATACCTAGTAGTCTTTAGCTAAAAAATAAATAAATTGGTTAGAACTCAGTCCTAACCTTAATTTATTATGAGTGCGCAGACTAAACTCATAAACGTCCATTAATTTAAATATGTATTTTGCGGAATCACCTGCTATGGAATCACCCACTTGAACATTAAATTAACAAGATGCCCAAAAAGGACAGGCATCCCCATCGGCTTTTCACACAAGGAATCCACCTTGTGTGTGAGCTCCGGCAATAAATATAATTTTACAGAATCCACCGCAAAACCTCATGGAATCCACCGTGGAATATGCCTCCTGGCATCATACCCCCGGGGTGGGATAGCAATTGTCCTCAATTGCTATTAGCTCAATGTGGAGCGAGCAGTGAGGGGTAAGCACTTAGGTCACAAGTGTGCATCCATTGGGCCTCTTCAACAGGATGCTTTTTAAAATTTACCAAATATCTAGAATATCTACAGCTGGTTCTAGTGGTCATAAAGTCAGTATCTAGAATAGTCTCAGGTTCAAGGATTTCAGTTTCTTATTCTAACAAAGGGGGATTTTCATAAACAGGATGGACAGGTAATTAGCCTTTGAAAGGTCGTAACAAACTAATATAAAAAGTGTTGTGGATTTTCCACTGTGGGGTAGTTCTAGTTTAAAGGCATTATCATTGATTTTGTGAATGATTTTGAAAGGTCCATAAAATCTAGGAGCTAACTTTACAACAGGGTGTTTCTCAACACTTTGTAGTCTTCGCTTTTCAATTCGTAACCAGACATAATCATCAACTGTAAAATTCATAGCTTTTCTTTTCTTGTTTGCTTTTTTAGTATATGATTGATGGGCTTTCGCAATCATATCTTTGACTTCATCGAAAATAGTAGCATGCATGTGGGAAATATCATCAATAGCTTTAACTTTGTTTGACGATGAAGTAAGAGGTGTAGGCAATCTATATCCATAAATGATTTCAAAAGGTGCTTTTTGTGTAGCTGTATGGGGTGTGTTATTGTATGCAAACTGAAGTAAATGCAAGTGTGTATCTCAGGTTTGTGGTTTTGAAATTATGTATGTACGTAAAAGATCTAAGATTGTGTTGTTTGTAGCTTCTGTTTGCCCATTTTTTTCATGATGGAATGCAGATGAAAAATCAATCTTTGTTCCTGAGTTAGCAAACAAAGTAGTCCAAAAATTATTGCAGAATCTAGAATCTCGATTAGAAATAATAATTTTTGGTAAACCATGGTTAGTGAAAACAATTTTTAGAAACAATTGAGCAGCTTGAGATGCAGTTAATGTTTTCTTGCATGGAATGAAATATGCATGTTTACTAAATCGATCTACAATAGTCCATATCATATCGTGATTAGCTTGAGTGTTAGGCAGACCAATAATAAAATCCATTGAAATATGCTCCCATGGTCTTTTAGGGATTTGTAAAGTCATTAACAAACCATACTGCTTACCATGGTGTCGCTTAACTCTTTGACAAATTAAACACTCAAATACAAAGTTAGAAACATCGGATTCCATCTATGGCCAATAAAAATCTTCAATCAAAGTACGTAAAGTAGAAATAATACCTCTATGGCCTTGATATGGAGGACAATGAATTTTGTGCAACATAAAGGATCTAAATGTAATAGATGCACATAACCTTTTCTCATAAAACATAAATCCATCAGTGTAATACAATTAATCAATTCGAATCCAGTTATTGGTAATCAACTTATTCCAATTAGCTTGAAAACTAGGGTCTTGGTCATAGGTATCTTTCATATGGATAAGAAAATTAAAAGATATCACAGAGATATTATGAATAGTCGGTCTTCTACTTAAAGCAAGGCAACAACATTTTCTTTTCCAAGTTGATATTGGAAAACTTTGAATAAAAGCATCCAATTTAATGTGTTGGTTAGATATTTGTGGCTGAATAAGAAGATGTTTCATACTTTGTTGGTCAGTTTTGATCATGAATTCAGATCCCATTAGATAGTGTTTCCATTGATGTAAAGCTTGTACTACAGCTAGCAATTCCTTATCATAAGTAGAGTACTTGAGTTCAGAGGGTGTAAGCTTGCAGCTAGAGTAAGCTATGGGATGGGAATCTTGCATAAGGACAGCTCCTATTCCAGATCCACTAACGTTAGTGAATACTAGGAAAAATGGTCTAGTAAAGTCAAGAAGTTGAAATATAGGAGCATGAGTTAAAGCATGTTTCAGTAAATCAAAGGACTTTTGTTGATTGTTGGACCAATGATACAAAATACCTTTCTTTAATAATTTTGTCAAAGGTAATGCAAGCAAAGAAAAATTTCTCACAATTTTTTTGTAAAAGCTAGCAAGACCTAAGAAAGAACGTAATTCATGCATATTTTTAGGTATCGGCCAATTCAAAATTGCTTCTATCTTTTTAGGATCAACTTTAATACTTTCAAATAAAACAATATGTCCTAAGTATTCAATTTGTGTTTGGAAAAATTCACTCATTTCAGGGTTAGTATATAATTGATTCTCTTTCAGTAATTTGAAAACCAAAGATAAATGTTTATAATGTTCATAATGTTCATTTTCATTCTTACTGAAAACTGATATGTCATCAAAGAAAACGATGACACAATGATGATGCTTCAAAAAGATGCGATTCTTCATACGACTAAATGTAGCTGGTGCATTAGTTAATCCAAAAGGCATAACTAGGAGTTCATTTGTCCAAATTGAGTTCTAAATGCAGCTTTGAAAATGTCAGATGCTAGATTGTAGCCCCTTGTAGTTTGTCCATAAGATCGTCTACCCTAGGAATGGGATATCTATTTTTTACAGTGATTTTATTTAGGGCACGATAATCAATGCACATTCTATAAGTGTTGTTTTTCTTTTTAACTAATAGAAAAAGTGTACCAAATGGAGAACTACTAGGTCTAATGAGTCCTCGGGTTAATAATTCTTCAACTTGAGTTTGAATTTCTTTCTATTCAATTTGATTATGTCGATAAGGTGCTTTACATGGTGGTTGAGGACCTAGAATTATGTCTATTTTATGATCTTTAGGACGTGTGGGTGGTAAACCAGGTGGTAACTCAGCAACAAAGCAATCTTTAAATTGTGAAAGAAATTTTGTATGTTTAGGATGCATCTTATTTTCCTTAACTTCAATTTCATTCACCCAAATTAAATAAGATTTACTATCTTTTCTTAATGCTCGTTTAGCCTGTGTATGACTAAGCAATGGAAAATGATCAAAAGTGTGCATACCATGCAATGTGATTTGTTTTCCATGAGAATGAATCTTCATTGAATGCATAGAATAATCTATATTGGGATTATACTGATGACGCCAAGGCATGCCTAGAATAATCTCACTAGATTGCAAAGGCACAACTAGGAAATTTCTACATTCAACATAATCACCAATTTTAATTTCCAAGTCATGCACTTCTTGTGTTCCATTGTATCTAGTGCCTAAAAATGCAATCTTGATGTGATAATGAGTAGAAACAGTATGCAATTTCAATTCTTTGACCAATTTTGCAGAAATAATGTCATGTGTACTCCCATCATCATGTAAAACAGTCTTTTCTTTACCATGTACAAAACATTTCATTGTTAATAAAGAATGGGAATTTGGTATACTTGGTAAAGTATCTGACGTAGTACCATTGTCGTCATCGTCTTCCATGAAATCTAGCATTTCTTCATGGTCTTCATCTTCTGTTGCTCCCAAATAGTTGGTGTGAATAGTTAGCTTTTTGGATTGACAATTCACCGCTATAGATGTCCAGGTTGATGGCATTTGTAACAGACTATGGATTTGGCCTTAGACACATTATTGGTAATAGCGGAAAGTTTAGGAATGTTGGAATTTGACTGAAGAGATAGCTTAGGATTTGGATTTGTTTGATGGTAAAGCAGGGGGTCATGTCCAAGATTTACGGAATGAAGATGGAAGGAAACGGTTTTGATTGAATCTTCAAAAATTAGAATTGAATTTCTTTATAGCGAAGTTACCATTGTTTGAAAATTGTTGTGGTTGCTTCTCTCATCCTCAAATCTTCTCTTCAGCATCATGGGCCAAGGAAATTGCATCTTTGAGAGTCGTTGGCTTAAACATATTCACTTCCACATAGAAGTAACCAACCCAAATATAAACTTCCACTTATTATGAGTTGCCTCAGGTACATCTTCGAGCATTTGTAGTTGCAATAAAGCATTCCAAAAATGCTCGGTATATTGGGAAATAGGCTCGCAATCTCTTTGTTGCAGAAGATCCCACTGTTTGATTGCTTTTTTGTGGAATGGGGGTGGAAGAAAATTGTGCAAGAATTTCTTGTGGAAAGTCTTCCAAGTAGCAGGACAATGAATGCTTTTGCGGACAATAGTCCACCATAGGGATGCTTTGTCCACTAAGTGATTAGTGACACACTTAATTTTATCTTTTTCAGCTACTGTTCTTCATGGAAATAATAATCAAACTGGCTGATAAAAGCAAGTACAGTCTTTCCATTGCATGACCCATTGAAAGTATGAAATTTGAAATTACTTTTACTTATCTTTGTTTCTTTCCAAAATAGATTGCACTTCAAGTGTCGCGTCAATCATACGTCGTATAATATCTTCAAATTGCAGTCCATCTTGATCGGCAGTAGATCATTGTAGATTAGCCAATTGAGCTTGCAAAGTTTGACGTGCACTTTGTTCCTCTTGAAGCTACATCATAATTAGGTCCAGTTTTTGCTCCATTGTTGGTTCTAGTAAATCACCTTCGGCCATAAAATCTTCCATATTTTGATCGGTCATCCTGCAAAATTTCAAACAACCTCACACACTCGAAATCCTATTAGCGGGATGAGAGTAGCTCAAATTTGGGATTACAAGGCTTGCTTTTTTAAAAAAAACGTGGCTTTTGATGATTTTTCTTCTTCACAGTTATGAGAATTGATGTCGGCCTTCTTCCAAGAGAATATTTCGTACATGTAGACTGTGTATAGCAATCAATGTGCTAGGATTTTGGCTTTGCCAGTGTGCAGGCATGAACAAGGACTTGCAAAGAAGCCAAAAACCCGGTTCAAGATTAACTAGTGTGAACGCAAGCAATTGAAAGCTTCAAACTGGTTCAGGAGTTGAGATAGTGTGAACACCCATGATAGCGTAAATAAGTTATGACTATTGTGATTAAGCTTACTAAGCTTAATAATATTTATGGGCCGTTTTTTTTACAGATGACATGTAAGGGGGGTGTTTTTTTTACGCCACAGTCTGTGGCGACATACTCCCACAGCAAGACGATATTTCAGAGAGCTTAAAGCTCTTATAAGCTTTTAAAGCTTATATTATACTTAAGTAATGAATGCTTATAAAATAATAAACTTCTTCTTCTTGCTTATCTGTAAACAAGCGACTTGATGTGGGAGTTTGTCTATTGGCCCTCCGCCTCGTGCAACTGTTCCTTCACGATCAGAGGGTATAGCAGGGGGTTTTTCACTACCAGGAACATGCTAATATTGACGGATTGCTGCAAGAGTGATTGTAGAGCTTGATCGTTCGATTGGAAGCCCTCAATCATCTCAGCTTCGCTCTGATACCACTAGTGCGCGAATCGGATGTTGTATGCATACGTAGTGAGCGCCGGAAGGTCCCCAAGAACAAATAACTCTACTTTTTGCTCAAAAACCAAGAGAGAAAATTTGCACGACATAAAGCAAGAAGAATAATTGGGTACAATCTCCTCCCATGCCTTGTGTGAGCACTCAACAAAGCATGTATTTAATATATTATTTATCTCCAAGCTAAAAAATAGCCTAATTTACAATTAGCACACTTTAGCTTTTGTGTTTGCTTTTGTCCAAATAAAGAATAAAGCGGTTGGGTACCCAAAGAGTCGAGTTGTGCCCAAATACATTGTCCAATAACGAATATTTAAATCTTGTGCCCATGTGCATATAAAATAATAAATATATGTCAAGCGCTTTAATAAATAAGTGCATCAAAATAAATATTGGCACCACGCCTAAGATGCGTGCCCATAAAAAATGATAAGTTCTTCTAAATAACTTGAATACACACTATCGCCTAGTGCTTCCTAGCGCCATTGCCACCTACTCTACACATCAATTGAAGCATTAACAATTGTTAGAAAATAATAAAATTAAATTGACAAAAGTGAACACCTAGCAGTCTTCAGCTACAAAATCAATAATTTGGTTATAACTCAGTCCTAACCTTAATTTATTACGCATGCGCACTCTAAACTCATAAACGTTGAGAGCAGAATTTTGCTGTTGAAAAGTGCTTAAAAATAGCAAAAAATTATGAATATCAAGGGAAAAATATTCACTGTCAAAGGCGGCGGCTCGATCTAGGACGATTTTAAGCGCCAAAGTGCTTTAAAGGTGCCCGAACGACACTTGTTGATTTTTCATAATTTTTCAAATAGTCGTGCGGCAAGAGTTACTGGCCAATGCGGGATGCCAAGCCGGACGCCCAGGATTTTTCAGAGCTCAATTCGGAGTCCGGACGGGGAAATGGCCAAACGGTCAAGATATGAAAAGGTGGACACTTGGGAGGCCAAATTTGAGCATGCCTTTTGAGTTTGGACCCCCCCCAAAAATTTTATGCACCTTATGAAGCAAAAAACGTGGAGAGAGAATGAAGAGGGATGAAAAAAACGTGATCAACAGAGGGCGCCATTTTTTTCACCATGGATGGAGAGAGGGCATCATGGCTGCTGCAAACAACCCCCCCAATGGATTATGGGGCTTCATTCCCCTCTGTCTGTGGACTCTATCACCGCCTCTCGCCCAAGAAATGGTGGTCTCTATGAAGAATTCTGATTTCAGTCTTTCTCTCTCCTCCCTCTCTCTCTTCTAAAGGCAAGTTCATGTGGGGAGAAGAAGGAAGAAGAAAGAATGATGGAGGCTTGTCCGGCATGGATCGGATTGCTCCACGGGCTGGAAATGGTGATTGGTGATAGTGCTGGACATGAAGTGCTGCTGATTTCCAAATTTGCAGCCATGGACATGAAACCCGAAACACGCAAATAAGCGGTAATTTAAAATTTTCAAAGGAAATTTGAGCTTTTATGACTTTTGTTTGATGAAATGTTGTTCATGTGGGATAATAATTGTTCATGTTGCTGTTTTCTATGAGTTCTTGCTGGTCATAATCAAAAAATTAGAAAAATATGCATTTTGTGGTTCAAAATAATATGCTAAAACACGTAAAACATGAAAAACAAGGGAAAATGAGGGTTTTTGGCATAAAAATGGGAAAGTGAATAGGAACATCAACTAAACTTTCATTTTTCTGCAAGAAGGAACTAAGGGCCACAGCCCATAACCTGTTCTTAATTTTCAGTAATTAAATAATGCAGAAAAATAAGGAAAAATACAAGAAAAGGGTGGAAAAACCCTAAAAAATAGGGGAAAAATACATTTTGGGTTTCGAAAAATAAGGATAAATAAGAGCAATGTTTGTGAATGTTTGTGGGGACTGAAGCATGAGGATTTGCCTCAGCTCAACCCCACCTTCTTGTTCTAGTGTGTCTTTTTCCGCTTTCTACACATAAAATGATGTCAAAATACCCTATGAACCTATCCAACGATGCACTATTTAAACGGGGAAAGGTAGAGGAGTTGAAATATGTCTAAATGCCGTGTGAGATGATGGGAAAGTTGCTGATTTCTATGCATAGCATTTAGGACGGATAATAATTAAAATTAAGAGCTTAGTAGCACGAGGATCACCTCGGTGCTAGGCCCATGCAACGAAGCACGAACGGCAGTTGGAAACCATTAAAAGGATGTTTTTGCACTTGTGCACGATACTGTTTTACTAAATGCTTGAGCACTAGGCATCCACCAAATGCATGGAGCATGAAAAAGAATTTAAAAGTATCAGTGATTAACTCCTGGACATGCATTGCAATTGGTTTATGAGGACATGACCTACGTTGAGAGGCAGTGAGATACCCTAAACCGTAGGATAGTCATGGGATCCCAAAGGGGAAAACAAGTGAGGACAATGGTACATTCCTGGACATGTTTATTGGGTACCTTGAGCGGCGTTTGTGCGAAATGTCTAAATGTTGAGCGACGCATCGAGGGGCCAATCCCCAAGGTGTAAGAGAGTCGCAGAGGGTTGACGGCATTCAGCCGTAGGAGGAACCCTATGTGTATGTGATTCGAGCCTTTTGGCTATGTGAAACGGACTCCCTCTGAGGAGTAGTGGGCTAGGATCAGTTGGACTATAACGTATTACAAACGCAATGTTTAGGAAGGCAAAGAGTTTGATAGACGCTCCTGGCCGCGAGGCCGAGGGATTGTCTTGTGCGTAGTGATGAGGCCCGGCTAGTGCATGAGCCAGTGCCGGCTTGTTTTTAGGTCCATCAGTGGTGCGTCTGCCGGGAGCCGCTTAAAAGTGGCGGTTCTCGAATCCTGGTTGTTTAGGGACTAACTAGCGGTTTATGCCAAAGGATACTGAGATTGATCCGTTATTTATTGATAAGCATCGTCTAGCAGAAATCCAAAAGCAAGAAAGAGACGAAAGAGCTAGGCGACGTGCTGAAATTTTTAGGAGATATTCTCCTAAGCATAGCGGCGCTGAACCCTTACGAGGGAGTGGATCTAGTGGTCTTAGTACCACGAGCAGTAAGTTAGGAGAAGGTGGAAGCTCTAGTGCTCCCCTTCCTTCTATAAGCCAGTCCACGTCAAGTACGGGAGGTGTAACCCCACCGTCCCCTATTCCTAGTGCAAATCTAATCCTTGTCATGGCGCAGCCTATTGCAATTCCAGCAGGAACGATGGATTTGCCGGCTCTAGGTTACCTGCTACCCATTTTTAATGGGTTAGTTGAGGAAGATGCGGAACTCCACATTAGGGAGTTTCAAAAGCTGATGTTTAATTGTCGCATCCAAGAAGAAGGACATTTAATGATGTTCTTCAATATGACTCTCAAAGGAAGAGCCGCTATATGGTATCATGGTTTAGAAGCCGGAACCATATTGAACATTGATGCATTTTATGGAGCTTTTCGAAGGGAGTTTGCCCCTGAAAGGGGTGGGCAATATTGGTTGCGTGTACTCAACGTGACCCGTCAAGAACCACACGAGGATATTCGTGCTTATGCGAAGAAGATAAAAGAGGTTTTCCGTAAGTTGGACACCTCTATCCCTATCCCCGCAGCTGCCCAATTGCAATATTTCCTACATGGTTTGGACTTTAATATCCAATTGCAGTTGAGTAGTGTTCCCTTGGGGGATATAGATACTGCCATTACACGAGCACAAGAGGTGGAATCCCGACTACAAGCAGCCTATGCTTCTCGAGGTAATTCGAACATGGGTTTAGTATTGGGAAACAATATGGCAATGGCCAATGGCAGTAGTGGTCAAGGGATGGCGAGGGCTAACCCTAATGGGAGAGGGAACATGATGCAAAATGTGCCTTTATTACCAGCTCCCCCTAGCATATTGATGCCTACGGGCAGTCAAATGGCTCCAAGTGGTGGAGGCCAGGTGGTCAATTCTAGCACCATGCCTGTGGCTCAACAACCAGTACCTAATCGAATTGTTAGGCCGATGGAACGACATGGTAATGACCAAGGCTATGAGTCGAGTGCTTCCAATGTTCTTGGTGAGGTTAAGGACATGATGAAGCATTATACCGACATGATTACGGAGCAGTATCGACAAATAGCCGTTGATGTCAACTTCCTTAAAAAACAACAAAATTTGATAGGAAGTAGATACCCAGAGGAGGGTGCGCCGTCGAGGTTTAGTTGCAAATGGTGTGGCGGGCAGCACTATCCAAGAAATTGCCCAAATATTAAGTGCGACATCTGTGGAAAATCTGGCCATTTAGCAGCTACTTGCTGGAGTAAGATCAGTTCCCTCCAACGTGGAAGTCGACAACCAGGGCCTGTTAATCATCGTGTGCAAGGAAATGATTCCCAGCGAGAAGATGGGCCTAAACAAATACTTCAACGACCAAATACTATAGTGGAAGAGCTACCAAGTGGTAGTGGGGTTAGTTTAATTGAGGCTGTACGCGTTAATGATGCTGAAACCTCTAATTTGCAAGCTATACTTACAAGGGGTCAAAAGGGTAGAGAGGCCGACAAGGATAAGCCTGTCGACGGAAACCCTAAACAAGGCGACAAAGGAACGCAAGTTTTGGATCCTTCCATGGAAGGGGGACCTTTGAAGCCCGTAGAAAGTAGAGCCAATAAGGAACCACCAAAGAAGAAGGTGAAAGTTAAGAAAGAGGCAATAAAGCCGGTTCAGCGACCTAAGGAGCGGATGGTTTGGCGTGAAAAGCGAGCTCTATCGAACTATCATGAATTCAATTTGGCGAGCTCTCTTTGCGAAGTCAATCCGGATGTGAATCTTTTACAGCTTATTAAGCTTTCCCCAGGAGTACGTAAGGAATTTAGAAAGATTCTACGTACCGGGTATATTGTAGAACCTTTGGGTATTGCGCGAGTTGGTGATGACTAGTTCGAGCATGCTGAGAAGCATTGCCCAAGGGTTGCAGCCTATGTCGATGGGATATTAGTAGATTATGCCATTGTCGACACGGGATCATCTGTTAACATTATGCGTTTTGAACTGATGGAAAGGTTGGGTCTTGCGATCCAGAAAGATACCTCCACAATTCTCAGAATGGCAGATGATATTTTGAGACAGCCAGAAGGCTGCATTACTAAGGTCCATGTTACTGTTGCAAATGTAGAATGCTTGTTGGACTTTAGGGTGATTCGTTTTGCAGGCCGTCCAAGTTACCAAGTATTACTCGGACGACCCTGGATCTTGCAAGCGGATTGCCAAGTAGATATACCTGTCGGTCGACTAATATTTGGCAGAGGTGCCCAGCGTGTGGTGGTTGATGCTTATCCTGAGTCCCCGCAGAGTGAGAGAGCTCCTCTATCTTCTACAGAATTGGAGACATTAGAAGATTTATCTGCCAGTGAGACATCATCGAGTGACGAGTCCAAAGAGGGATCCACCACCGAGGACATTTATCAGATCACTTTGAATGAACCGATAGAGGGCCAAGAGCGTATAAGAGATGCAGATGTTATCGAGCTAGACCTTGGTACGCCTGATGATTCGCGGCCAATCAAATTAGGTTCTATGCTCAGCTCAGAAGAAAGGGAGGACTATGTGGCCCTGATTCAGGAATTCTGTGATATCTTTGCCTGGAGTTATGATGAGTTGAGAGGCATCCCTCCTAGTCTTGCTGTGCATACAATTCCGTTGAAAGAGGACAGTCGTCCTGTACGGCAGAAAGTAAGGCGTATGCCTTTTGAACTAAGGGACGGGTTGTTTGAAGAGTTACAGAAGCTTCGGAAAGCGGGTTTGATTTTTCCTGTGCAACACACGGAATGGTGTTCACCAGTTGTGATTAGAAAGAAGAAGAATAATCAAATCCGTTTATGTGTAGATTTTAGGGAGCTGAATAAGCAGACAGTTAAGGACTACTACCCGTTGCCATTTATTGACCAGATTTTGGATCAATTAGCGGGTAGGGAGATATATTCGTTTATGGATTGCTTTGCAGGATACAACCAAATGGCAATTGCAGAAGAGGACAAGTTGAAAACAACTTTTATCACTGTATTTGGTACTTTTGCGTACCATGTGATGGCCTTTGGTTTATGCAATGCGCCTGGTTCGTGGCAACGAACAACAGATAAGACATTCGGTAACATATCCCCTGAAGAGTTGAAGGTGTTTATTGATGACTTAGGGGCCGCAACCGTGAGAGAAAGGCAGTTGATCATTTTAAGAAAATGCTTTGAGCGCTGTAGACAATTCTGCATTGCCCTAAACCCACGGAAGTGTGTTTTTGGAGTACCTTATGGGCTATTGCTGGGTCATGTGGTCAGTTCGGTAGGAATTGCGACAGACCCCGAGAAGGTCAAAGTTATAGTTGCCATGGGTCCACCACGCACTCCGAAAGAAGTTCATAGCTTTCTGTCTTCGGTTGGTTACTACCGTAGATTCATCAACGCCTTAGCAGAAAGAACGTTGCCGCTTACAAATTTATTGTCCTTTAGCTGTTCGTTTGTATGGGGTGACCCTTGTAAGGTAGCATTCGAGGATGTGAAACAAGAGCTAGCAAGAGCGCCCGTTTTAAAAGCACCTAAAAGAGGTGAGATGTTCTATATATTTTCAGCAACCACTATGTATAGTATCAGCTACTGTTTAGCCCAAATTTGGGAAGAGAAGTGGTACCACCCGATTGCTTTTGCTAGTCGGAAGCTGGGGATATCCGAAATCAACTATACTTACATGGAGAAATTGTGTCTAGCGATGGTCTTTGGGACCAAGAAATTCAGGCATTACATTCTCTATGAGAAAGTCGTGCTTTATACGAAGGCGGAGGGACTTCGACTATTGATGAATAAGCTACAGCCGCCTGATCGTCTAGCAAAGTGGTTGATCACTTTGCAGGAATTTGATTATGAAATCAGGAGTAAGCCCTCAAGGTTGCAAGGCATCATGGAATGTCTTGTGGACTTTGGGGAGCTGAAAGAATCTGTGGCTGAAGGTAGTGACATGGAGATGTTATTTAAAATAGATACGGCATCTATTCCCTCCTGGTATGCTGCAATAACACATTATTTATCAACAGGAGAGGCGGGATCCGAATTATCTAAAGCTGAGAGAAGGAAAATTAAGCAGCAAGCGTTAAAGTTTGCTTTGATCGCAGGTACATTATACCGGCAAGGGGTTGATGATATCTATCGCCGATGTGTGATGCCTGACGAGGTACCATTCATTTTGGAAGAGTGCCATGATTTTGCTTGCAGCGGTCATTTTGCTGGACGGCTTACAGTACAAAAGGCTTTGAGAGCAGGTTATTGGTGGCCTGCCATCTTCCAGGATGCGTTTGCGTATGTTAAGAGATGCGATATTTGCCAATGGCATGACAGTCGAGAGAATAGGAAACGACCACTCACCCCTATTATGGCGATGCTTCCATTTGAGAAGTGGGGAATAGACTTTGTGGGTCCTATTACTCCGTCGTCGACTACGCAAAAGAGGTACATCATTGTCGCAACTGACTACTTCACAAAGTGGTCAGAAGCACGTGCAACAAGGAAAGATGATGCTAAAGAAACTGCTAGTTTCCTTTTAGAGCAGATAATATGCCAGTTTGGTCCGCCGAAAGAATTAGTGTCGGACCGCGGAACCCATTTCCTGAATAAGGTGATTAAAGGCTTGACAGAGTTGTGGCAAATCAAGCATAACAAGACAACCCCATATAATCCGCAAGCCAATGGGCAGGTTGAAAGTACCAACAAGCAGCTTGTGGGCATCCTGTCCAAAATTGTGTCGGAAAAGAAACGGGATTGGGATAAAAAGTTATACGTGGCAGTGTGGGCTTATAATACGACTTTCAAACGAGCCACTGGCCATACCCCGTTCAAGTTAGTATATGGGGAGGAGTGTGTCTTGCCTTTAGAAATTGAGCTGCCGACTATTCGGTTTGCCATCAATCATTCTTTGAGCAATGAAGACGCACTTTTTGAGTGCTTGACGACACTGGCACATTTAGATGAGCTTAAGCTGAAGAGCTTATTGCACCAAGAAGTGGCAAAGCGCCGAATGAAGCAGCTACACGACCTCAAAGCTAAGAAATACACCTTCAAGAAAGGACAGCTTGTTCTGTATTATGACGCACGACGTGAATTATTTCCAGGCAAGCTAGAGCCCAAATGGGATGGGCCCTATAGGATCGTTAGAATAGGAAAGAATAAATCCACAGTTTTGTTAGCTGACCTTGAGGGGATGGAATTTAAAAATAAGGTTAATCTTAATAAGATTAAACCTTATTATTTCTGATTGCACTAATACTATGATTGCCTTGCAGGTCTAGGAGAGATCGATCAAATATCTGCAAGGAAATCGTGATAGAGGTTGATGGGTCGTCTGATCCCTTATTTAGAACACCCATATTTAGAACAGAGGTATCATCAGGGAAAGCTCATTTGGTGGAGCAAAGGATATAAGGTGACTGAGCAAGAAGGCGGGACATTTATTTGGGAGATCAAGGTCTTCTGCCATCACTGCCTACAAATTTTGACGAGCATCCCCATTGAATTCAATGATGATGGAGAGATGGAGCCTATAGTCCATCCGTTGAATATGCTGAATTTCGATTACCATAATTACGAGTAGAGTTCCGGATGGCGGGATATGTAAACCCTTTATGGACGTACACCTTGTACTTTGATGGGGCGTCCAGGGGTCCATGCAAAAAAGGAAGTGTAGGAGTTGTCATCCGAGACCCCCGACGACGCATTGTCATGAAGTTAGCTGCTTATCTCGGGGTGAATTTTACCAATAATATGGTAGAATACAAAGCCCTGATTATGGGTTTGAATATTGCGAAGAAGGGTGGTATCCGCTAGTTATTGGTGAAAGGGGACTCTCAGTTGGTTTTAAATCAACTCAATGGGACGTACATGGTGCGAAACCCCATCCTTTGTATGTACCATCATACTGCTATAGCCCTGCTAGACGAATTCGATAGAGTGTCTTTTCAGCTGATTCCACGGAATTGGAATCAGTTTGCCGATTCATTGGCTAATTTTGCGTATGAAGAAGACCTCTTCTTTAATTGTGGCCCTTGTCCCGATATATCTATTGATGGTGAGACAGGACTTGGTCGTTTGTGGGGTATGCTTTCTGAACATGCCCTCTTTGGCAGACGATGGTTGATTTGGGTGATGCAGAGGATAAGCGAGACTCATCTGCCTTTATTGTCTTGGACCCACAGACTGGTTAGACAACATGTGATGCGAACACCTCTTGCAATATATGCAGGAGGGATAGGTCATAATTTAATGCACCTAGTTTAGGGCTACGAGCCTCTGTTCCCCTGGGAATAGTATGCTTTGCTGTCTATCATAGTTGTTTCCAGGAGGATGTTATGCATAGTATTGTTTTATTTCATTAGGCCAAGAGGGCCGATGCAGTTTTGTAGTGAAGTGTTTGATTTCATTAGTCCAAGAGGGCCATTTCCCTGTCTAGTGCGGGTGTGTTTAATTGGGTTTTTGTTTAAGTGTTGTGCTGGACAGATTTCGTGTTTTGTGGAATTTGATGGAGCCTGGAGGAGCCTTTGCTGCGATGGAAGCTTCTTGTGGCCAATCCAGGTGATATTTCTCCTTTACGAGTACCTTTCTTTCCTGTTATATGTGTATCTGTACTTGTCGAGGGGATCTATTTTTGTTAGGGATCGGCAACCAAGGCATGAAGTCCCAAGTTTAGGCTAAGTATGTTTGAGGGAGGTTGGAGTAGTCATTGCCTCCTGCAAAGACATTGTTGGACATTGAAAGACCTGTCTTAGAAGGAAGTCCTAGTGGCCCTGTTCTGCTAGCCTGCTAGGCAGCCGTTCTAGGAGTTCTTGTTAGTAGTGAGGCAGTTAGAGAAGCCTGCCAGAAGTTAATAATGATGATGCCAAGAAACTCTGTACATCCTAAAAGATGAATATAAATACGAAGGTGTGTAAAAAGGGGTTCTAACCCCTATCAAAGAAAAGAAAAGACATGAAAAGATATAAGCAGTTGATCATTGCCTTGCGAAGGCCTGGTAGGTTCCTGGGGACGAATCAGACCCGGGGCCGATACCTTATCTTCCTAGGGGTGGCTTCTTGCCAAATATAATGACAAAATAAGGAAGGTTGGAGCGAAAATAAAAGTGAGCGTTAAAAAAGGATTAAGTGTCGCCTTGCGAGGGCTTGGTAGGTTCTTGGGTACCGAGACAGGTCCTGAGACCGATGCCCTGTTCTCCTTGGGTCACTACGCTCACCTCCCTCCTTTTTACATGCCCAAGTATGTTCATCCAATAAAAACCCTAAAAAAAAGAAATGTACTGAAAGAAAATACTCTTTGATCAGGCTATAGGAGTCCTCGCCTTGCAGGAGCTCCTAGTGGTGTTGTTTTTAGTTGGTAAGTAGCGCAGACTACCACTTAGGGCAACCTCTTTGATAGGTTTTTTTTAGTTTGGCTGTGTTGGAGCAGCTGGTTAGTGACTCACTTCGGATCTTCTATTAGATGATGCTAGGCCTACTCCTTGTGGATGGCATGACTTGGTTTTGTCCAGGGGTAGGGGGAGCATTGTGCTGAGTTTTATTATATATTTGTTTTGTATCAGTTTGATGCTTCTTTGGTTGTTTATGTGCAGATATGTTCGTGGATTCGACGGGCTGAGTCGCCCTATCCCGTGGTTGCCAATGAGAGCGGAATTTTGCTGTTGAAAAGTGCTTAAAAATAGCAAAAAATTATGAATATCAAGGGAAAAATATTCACTGTCAAAGGCGGCGGCTTGATCTAGGACGATTTTAAGCGCCAAAGTGCTTTAAAGGTGCCCGAACGACACTTGTTGATTTTTCATAATTTTTCAAATAGTCGTGCGGATTAGCAAGAGTTACTGGCCAATGCGGGATGCCAAGCCGGACGCCCAGGATTTTTCAGAGCTCAATTCGGAGTCCGGACGGGGAAATGGCCAAGGAAACGGTCAAGATATGAAAAGGTGGACACTTGGGAGGCCAAATTTGAGCATGCCTTTTGAGTTTAGACCCCCCCAAAAATTTTATGCACCTTATGAAGCAAAAAACGTGGAGAGAGAATGAAGAGGGATGAAAAAAACGTGATCAACAGAGGGCGCCATTTTTTTCGCCATGGATGGAGAGAGGGCATCATGGCTGCTGCAAACAACCCCCCCAATGGATTATGGGGCTTCATTCCCCTCTGTCTGTGGACTCTATCGCCGCCTCTCGCCCAAGAAATGGTGGTCTCTATGAAGAATTCTGATTTCAGTCTTTCTCTCTCCTCCCTCTCTCTCTTCTAAAGGCAAGTTTATGTGGGGAGAAGAAGGAAGAAGAAAGAATGATGGAGGCTTGTCCGGCATGGATCGGATTGCTCCACGGGCTGGAAATGGTGATTGGTGATGGTGCTGGACATGAAGTGCTGCTGATTTCCAAATTTGCAGCCATGGACATGAAACCCGAAACACGCAAATAAGCGGTGATTTAAAATTTTCAAAGGAAATTTGAGCTTTTATGGCTTTTGTTTGATGAAATGTTGTTCATGTGGGATAATAATTGTTCATGTTGCTGTTTTCTATGAGTTCTTGCTGGTCATAATCAAAAAATCAGAAAAATATGCATTTTGTGGTTCAAAATAATATGCTAAAACACGTAAAACATGAAAAACAAGGGAAAATGAGGGTTTTTGGCATAAAAATGGGAAAGTGAATAGGAACATCAACTAAACTTTCATTTTTCTGCAAGAAGGAACTAAGGGCCACAGCCCATAACTTGTTCTTAATTTTCAGTAATTAAATAATGCAGGAAAATAAGGGAAAATACAAGAAAAGGGTGGAAAAACCCTAAAAAATAGGGAAAAAATATATTTTGGGTTCCGAAAAATAAGGATAAATAAGAGCAATGTTTGTGAATGTTTGTGGGGACTGAAGCATGAGGATTTGCCTCAGCTCAACCCCACCTTCTTGTTCTAGTGTGTCTTTTTCCGCTTTCTACACATAAAATGATGTCAAAATACCCTATGAACCTATCCAACGATGCACTATTTAAACGGGGAAAGGTAGAGGAGTTGAAATATGTCTAAATGCCGTGTGAGATGATGGGAAAGTTGCTGATTTCTATGCATAGCATTTAGGACGGATAATAATTAAAATTAAGAGCTTAGTAGCACGAGGATCACCTCGGTGCTAGGCCCATGCAACGAAGCACGAACGGCAGTTGGAAACCATTAAAAGGATGTTTTTGCACTTGTGCACAATACTGTTTTACTAAATGTTTGAGCACTAGGCATCCACCAAATGCATGGAGCATGAAAAAGAATTTAAAAGTATCAGTGATTAACTCCTGGACATGCATTGCAATTGGTTTATGAGGACATGACCTACGTTGAGAGGCAGTGAGATACCCTAAATCGTAGGATAGTCGTGGGATCCCAAAGGGGAAAACAAGTGAGGACAATGGTACATTCCTGGACACGTTTATTGGGTACCTTGAGCGGCGTTTGTGCGAAATGTCTAAATGTTGAGCGACGCATCGAGGGGCCAATCCCCAAGGTGTAGGAGAGTCGCAGAGGGTTGACGACATTCAGCCGTAGGAGGAACCCCATGTGTATGTGATTCGAGCCTTTTGGCTATGTGAAAGGGACTCCCTCTGAGGAGTAGTGGGCTAGGATCAGTTGGACTATAACGTATTACAAACGCAATGTTTAGGAAGGTAGAGAGTTTGGTAGACGCTCCTGGTCGCGAGGCCGAGGGATTGTCTTGTGCGTAGTGATGAGGCCCGGCTAGTGCATGAGCCAGTGCCGGCCTGTTTTTAGGTCCATCAAACATCCATTGATTTAAATATGTATTATGTAGAATCACCCACTATGGAATCACCCACCTGCACATTAAATTAACGAGATGCCCAAAAAGGACATGCATCCCCATCGACTTTTCACACAAGGAATCCACCTTGTGTATGAGTCCCAGAAATAAATATAATTTTACAAAATCCACTGCAAAACCTCACAGAATCCACTGTGGAATATGCCTCGTGGCATCATCACCAAGCTTCAAAAAGAAAAGTTGTAGCTCTCTTTCCAATCTATAACTCTCCAGGAAACTCTAAGCCAAATTCTTTAATCTGCTATCCTGAAATAGCTCTGCATAGCATGTGGTCCTAAGTTTACTACTGCTCTATACAGGAAAATACAACTTATCTGCTCCAAAAACACAAACTTGCAAACAGGAAGATGCTTTATTTGATTTCAGATTGTCATTTTAGCATACCAGCAACAAATACATCTCAACATATCTTGCATTGATGGAGAGTTGCGAGAGCCTTAAACTTCATGAACTCTGATTCATCATTTTCCTGGCTGCAAATCCTTCTAGATTTCCACTAACTGGAGTTTATGCATTCAACATCAGCCCATTATACATATTCTCTGCCATATACACAGTTTCAGATGTAGAGATCCTTTACTTTCCTTCTTCTCTTGTTGACGGAAAATCTCACGCAAACAGTTAACACACATCACTTTGAACATGATGAAGAACAACCCTCTGTTGTTTTTCGCTCATACCCATACTTCAGAATTGATCTGCATACTCTTTGCCCTACACAGCAATAGAAGAAAACAAGACAAAAGGAAGACTCTTATTATCATCATCTGAAAACTAGGAGCTCACATCAGCCCATTGACTTCAATAGCCTTGCCATCATGCTCCATGGCTCTGATAACTTCAACTTCACGGTCTCTTTCTTCTAAAAACCTATTCTTATTCTTCTAAGCTTCAGATTTCTCCCTTCTCTTCAGGATCTGCAAGATTCTTATCTCCCTCTCCCTCCCTCTCTCTCTCTCTCTCTCACGTTGATTCTAACGTGTCGAACATGCATGGTACCACTTGGGATTTCCTTTTATCAACCCGACTCCTACTACAGGTAAGTATTAGAAAGACAAAAAAATGATATTTGCATGTGTTACCCCAAGTGACTCCATGCAACATCATGTCCCCAGTCACTTATTTTCACCCACCATGATTAGCCACCCCCTAGCTTGTAACACAAAGTGTGAACAAACCTTTATTAAAAGTTTTGAAAACATCTGGCAAAGAGAAACACCTTTTTTTGAAAATCTACCTCATAAAGTATTGCATAGAACAACTCGTAACTTTCTAACCATGTGTCAGATCACCAGGCTTCAAAAAGTAAAGTTGTAGCTCTCTTTCCAAACTACAACTTTGTAGAACAATTTAAGCAAAATTCTTTGATGTGCTGTCCTAAAATAGCTCTACACAGCTTGCAGTCCCAAATTTTTGCATGCAGTCCACTTTAGACATAGACCTTCTAGAGACCATAACTTTCACATTCTTGCTTGCATCAACACCAAACTTGACAGAGACCTTTATAGGTGTCAAAGCACACTTTAAATATGTTGTCCATCATTTAAAACCATATGATCAACACTAGATTTCAAAAAACTGAATCTGCCCCAAATAGTAAACTGGAAGCAACCTACTTTATGTATAGTATGTACATTACTTACATCCCCTTTAGTTACATGATCTTGCATAAATATTTCTTTAGATGGAACCCATAGATTCTACTATTATGAAAAGTCCCATCTAAATCTTGTAGCAAGTAAGTGCCATTTTCAGATGAAAAGGTCCTTCCCATCTAACTCAAAACTTGATTTGAAAAGGGGAGTCCAAGCTACTATCATATCTCATCACCAACATTCCCTCTACAAGATTCTTCTTCTTTGGTTGTGTATTGAACCATTGTCTTCTCTTCATAATCTATTTTTCATAACAATTCATTGCTTGTTGCCTATCCAATTGTATGGTATGCAAGTTCAGCGCTTTGTCAACTCCCAATTTTGTCTAATTTAATTGATGCTTTCTTACAAACTCCATGGTAGGGAACATGACATTCATAGGTAATAAAGCATCTTGACCAAACACTAAACTGAAAAAGGGTGAATCCTGTACTTGTCGTATACATTGTTCTACAAGCCCACAAAGCTTGATGTAGATAAGTGTCCCAATCTTTAGTATGATCTTCCACCACCTTAAAGAGAATCTTTTGTAACATTCCACTGAATGCTTCCACTAGTCCATTGCACTAAGGGTAATAAGGAGTAGAAAAGCCGTGTTTCAAGTCTAGTTTTCCTACTAATTCTATCAATAGCTTATTTCTAAAACGAGGACCTTGATCTGTCACTCTATAGCAGAAGCATCCCCATGGGCTAATGAACGTTATTTTCTTCTAATCTTCTTCTACTATTCTAATCTATAAATATCTCGAGTATCCATCATGCATGTTGTAAAATTCATGACCAGCCACTTGATCCAAAATCTCATCTTGAAACGGAAGATGATAGTAGTCTCTCTTGGTCATTGCATTAAGAGGCTTGAAATCAACACATACTCTCCATTTTCCATTCTTCTTTGGCCTAATTACAACAAGAGATACCCACTCTACATCATCAATAGGATAGATAAATCCCGCATCAAGCAACTTTTGAATTTCAGCTTTAAGTACATTTTCTTGAATAGTTCCAAGTTTCCTAAGTTTTTGAGCCACTTGTTTACACCCTTCTTTCAATTTGATATGGTGCACAGTGCTATTAGTATCCCTCAATTTGTGATATTATGTAGCAAATAGTTTTGGGTATTTTTGAAAAATGGATGAATATTCATCTCTTTCATCATTAGTCAAATCATTTCCCAGCATATTCTTATAAGATTAGACAGTCCAACATTCATTTGAGGCTGTTGATCACATACTTTCTGCATGAGGTCTATACTTCCTACACCAATATTTACAACTTTTTCCTCTCTTTTTGAACCCTGGATTGACAACCCAAAGAGTTCAACATCCCTAGAAAGTAGGCTAGCTTCCCATTCTCTATCTTCCTCATCAAGGCTGGAATTTTCTGAATCACTACTTTCATCATCTCCAACATCACTTTCATGTCCATTTTGAATAACGGACCCTGTTTTCATGTCAAAGATCACCTCTTATGAGCTAGCTTCTCTAGATAAAGTTCCAAAAGACCTCTATACCAGTCTTGTCTGGAGATCTCATACGAATTAGCCATAGTCATCCCAAAATGAGAGGATATGCTCCAAGTTTTGCAAGCATAATATGGAATCTAAACATGCTCTTTGGCCTCCAATGTTGATATCCAAACTCTTGATGACTCCCAAACATTTCACTTTTGAGATATTTGCCATTTTAACCTTAAATAGGAACTTCCTAGTCATTTTAAGATGCATTTGCAACATTGCTTCTTCAGTGATTAATCAAACTTGTGCACCGCCATCAACATAAACTTGATCAAAATTCCTTTCGTGTATCCCATGCGTCCATGATAGGTATAATGTCTTTCACATCTGATAGGTATACCACTCCAACATGCCCAGTTTGCATTTCTCCTTTCCTGATGCTAACCAAACCATGCCATTGCCTTCTCAGAGATGAGTTCATCTATAGTAGTTGACCATATGAAACATCAGCCTTTTTACCTTTTAAATCCTCAAGTAGGTTGTAAGGAACTTGATTTACTCCCAAAGCAAAGTCTCCCATTTGAATCTTCCTTTGTTGTCTAGCTTTCTTGTTGGTTTCTGGATCGTCTGCAACCTGTTTTCCCTTTTTAATCCTTGTTGCCCTTTGAGTTTCAGTTTTAATATCCCTCTCTCTGACTCTCTTGTTAGCAAAAACATCTACATTTTTTCCATCATCAGACATGCTGGTTTTGATCAAATTCGTACTTGATGTGTCTTCATTAGGTCTTCTTTCCAACTGCTGCCTATGTGGTTCAAGTGACCTTTGTTCCTATTGAGGTCTAGCATCTTGCCTAGCATTCCGTTGTGGCATGGGATACATCTCCCCTCCTATTCTTCTTGGATAAGGCCAATCAGGAGCAATATGACCTCTCTCCCTACAATTAAAGCATTCAAAGTTTTCCCATCTATTTCTTGGAGGTCCTCTAAATCTAGGTTGCTTTAGAGGCTGCCTTGCCTGCAATAGGTTCATATTCAAATTCAGATTTGCCAAATGTTCATGGAGTTTACTAACCCCATCATCATCAAGTTTCCTATGGCCTTGTTGAATTCCATTCTTCGCTCTTTCAAATGCCACCCCATGAAGATTCACAGCATGTTGTCCTGCATTTCCTGCAATAGTCTCAACCTAATTAGGCCATAAAAATGCATGCACAGAAATATCTCTTGATTGATCCAACCTCAATTGTATTTTCCTCTGTTTTTCTTTGGCTATTTTGACTACATCTTCATATGTATTAGGGTCTTTGATAAGAATATTTTCTCTAATTTCAGGTTTTAGCAATGAAAGAAACTTGTCCTTTTCATGAACATCATGGGAGGTTGCTCCATGCTTTGTGCAATTTCTATCCATTTTACTTCAAATCTCGCAGCAAATCCCCCTGAAACATCATTTTCAAATATTTTCATAAACTCTCTGGAGTTTGCTTAGCTGCAAACTTTGTAAGGAACTCATTTTTTACTTCATTCCAGTTTGCCCTTATCTCTTCATTCAGTAAGTTCCACCATAATCTTGCAGAGCCTTCAAGCAGCATGTTGATCATTTGAAGCTTATCTGCATCAATGTCCCTTCGATCTTGGTAAGCCATCCACTCCAATCTCTTGATAAATTGATTAGCATCCTTGTTTTCAGTACCAAAGAAGGGTTCATATCCAAAAGCCACCATGCTTGAGTTTGTGTATAGGTTGGTTTCCAAACCATACACTTCCCAACTGATAAGATTAGTAAGAGATCTTCAACACAAGAGCTCCTCAATGGGGGCACCAATCTATGGTAGGTGAATTGGGTAGTCGGCCTCTAACAACCCCCAAGACAACACCATAAGATAAAGACCAAGGATCTCACCTCAACAAAACCCACAAAACAACACCCTTGAACACATGATCAAATATTCCTAATTCCTCACTCCTCACTGAGACTTCAACTCAACACTTAAGAAGTTTAAACCTTCAAGCTCAAATTTTACCAATTTTAGAGAGAATCTGATGCTGAAATAACCATGGCTAAGGCTCTGGCAATATAGGCTTTCAGATTCACACAATTTGTAATTTTTAGGGATGACAACCCCACGCAACAAACTTTCCCACAAAGCATGATTGTCTCAACTGGTGCAAAAACAGTTGTAGATCCTTTGTGTTCCTCTTTTCTTAGAGCACACATAAATACAAACCAAAAAGCACTGGTTAACAAAGCTTTATATGGCGAATTTTCATGCCCATTCAATGGCTACAAGCATTTCACTATTGTAGACATTCCATTACTGTAACAAAACTAAGTTTACACCAATATAGCAATGGATAACCATGATGACTTTCATGGGAAACCAATATTGTGACATAAATGCTGCTGATTTTACATGTTTCCTCATAGAGCACAGAAATTGCCTCATAGAGCGCTACGTAGAACAGTTCATAACTTTCTAACCAGATCTTGGATTGTTGAGTTTCAAAAAGGAAAGTTGCAGCTCTCTTTCCAATTTATAATTGTCTAGAAACACTCAAAGCCAAATCCTTTGATCTTTTGTCTTGAAACAACTCTACTCAACCTCCTGCAGTCCTAAATTTACTACTGCTCTATACATCAAACACAACTTCTCTATTCCAAAACACAAACTTGCAAACATAAAGACACTTTCTTTAATTTCAAATTGTCATTTTAGCATACTAGCAAATACATCTCAACATATTTTGCATTGATGAAGAGTTGCGGGAACCTCAAACTTCATGAACTGTGACTCATCATTTTCCTAGCTGAAAATCCTTCCAAATTTTCACTAACTGGAGTCCATGCATTCAACAGCTACCCATAATACAAATTCTCTGCCACATACCTAGTTTTAGAAGTAGAGATCCTTTACTTCCATTCTTCTCTATTGATAGGAAATCTCACACAAAAAACTAACACACATCACTCTCAACATGATGAAGATCAGCCCTTTGCTATTTTTCACTCATATCTATACTTCATAACTAATTTGCATACTCTCTACCACATAGCAATAGAAGAAAACAAGACAAAAGGAAGACTCTTATTACCATCATCTAAAAACTAAGAACTTGCATTAGCCCATTGACTTCAACAGCCTTGCCATTATGCTCCATGACTTTGATAACTTCAACTTCACAGTCTCTTTCTTCTAAACACTTGTTCTTCTTCTTCTAAGATTCAGATTTATCCCTTCTCTTCAAGTTGCAAGATTCTTCTCTCTCTCTCTCTCTCTCTCTCTCTCTCATTCATTCTATTGTGTCAAACATGCATGGTACCACTTGGGATTTCCATTTATCAATCCAACTCCCACTACGGATAAGTGTCAGAAAGACAAAAAAATGTTATTTTCATGTGTTACCCCACTTGACTCCATGCAGCATCATGTCCCCGGTCGCTTATTTTCACCCACCAACTTGAGAGAGAGAGAGAGAGAGAGAGAGAGAGAGAGAGAGAGAGAGAGAGAGAGAGAGAGAGAGAGAGAGAGAGAGAGAGAGAGAGAGAGAGAAGAATCTTGCAACTTGAAAAGAAGGGAGAAATCTAAAGAAAGAGGTCGTGAATCTGAAGTTATCGGAGCCATGGAGCATGATGGCAAGGCTATTGAAGTCAATGGGCTGATCTAAGCTCTCAATTTTTAGATATGATGGTAATAAGAGTCTTCTTTTTGTATTGTTTTCTTCTATTGTTGCATGGGGCAGAGAGTATGCAGATCTATTCTGATATATGTATATGAGTGAAAGACAGTAGAGGGTTGTTCTTCATCATGTTGAGAGTGATTTATGTTAGTTGTTGCATGTTGTGTCGCTATGCCCACACCGTGTAAAAAATCTAGAGTGTGGCTTCCTTTTAGATTTAGAGAGCCAATGCCAATTTAGGCATTAATGTCAGCATCCATGGCTCAAAATATTACTGCAGAATAAAACAATAGCAATGGTCAAGCCTCTAAGCAAGTGTACCCACTTTGGGCCCATATATTTTTCTCTCAAACTTAGTTCTAATTAGAAATAAGCCAATTGTTAGGCATTAATGTTGGTACGGTGTGTTGACAGGTCACCACCATGGCAGGATAGGACAAAGGAGGCAAAATGCCATTCTCAGAAGAGGAAATGACCAAATTCGGCATCACCATCGAGATGCGCGAATTCAGTCACTTCACTTTTAAGCACATACTTAATCTGGACGAAGCCATCCTGGAGGAACCCACGATCAAAGACTTAGTGGATAGATGCCATCTCCACAAGTACGTGGAGAAGGTGGGGCAGGCGGTGGATTACAGCATGTGCGCGGACTTCCTGAGGAATTTCGACAAAAGCAGGAACTGTGGCACCATCATAGTAAGGACGGGGGAGCAAGAAAGAAGAATCGAAGTGCCCCTCAATGCAACAATCATAGAAAAGGCCCTAGGGCTTGTGCCAAAGAAAGAGAGAAGGCCGAGGTGAGATGTTTACACCATGCTTGGGGTCAAGAAAGAAGCGGTGCATACTGTGAATGGAATCAGCCTGGCTGACATCCCAGACCCAGCGGTGAAACTACAAGCAAAAATGATCCATACCCTCTTCTCGGGCCAATGTTACAATGCGCTGATGAACAAGATCGGGATCCCACTATTGGAAAGCATAGCAGCAGGAGCCTCTGAAGAAATAGATTGGAATGGATTCGTACAGAAGACCATTCAAAGTTCAGATGCCCTTCTCACTCCGGTAGAAGCACCAACAGAAGGAGAGTCCCCTGCCTCAATAGTGTGCTCCGCAAGGAAGAAACCTGCGTCAAAATCATCTACAATCAGATACGGGGGCATCCTGACAGCCATCATAGACGAAGCAATAAGGAATGAGGGCATCATGGAGGGGGAAGCGGCGCATCAAAGCTCAGCTCACCACGAAGGAGGGGAATCAAGCGAAAGAACAGTAAGTGACAAGGGAGAGCAGGAAGTGCCGCCTCCATGAGCGAGCAAACCTGAAGAACAAAGCAAAGGTGATAGAAGACAGAAGGAGAAGGAAGAGAGATTAAGTAAGGAAGAACGGGCTGACATCAAAAAAGCTAAAAAAGAGTCTTGAAGGGCCGAGGAAAAAAGGAGGAGGAAAGAGGAGGAGGAGCTCGCCAGAATAGGAGAGGAGTCGAAGAAGGCGGAAGAGGACAGGAAAAGGAGGGCAGAGGAAGAAGCCGAGGAGCAGCAACTCAAAGAACTGGCCGAACTGGTAGAAGCTACTCAAAGGTCGATAGAAGAGACCCATGGGGGTAGAGAACTCGAACCCGCAAGCCCTGGCCATAAAGCAGAAGCCAGCGCAAGTGTGGAAGCAGCACCGGTGGTTGTAGGCAAGGGCAAGTCCCTCCTACATCTACTCCCTCCCTCCTTCGTGCCAACAACAGCTAAAATTACAACCGCAACTGCTGCACAACCCACGCCTCCTCTCGATGAGGCACAGCTCATGACCATGGTGCAGATGCTCGTGAGCAAGGTGCAGATGCAGAGTCACGACAAAACCCCAAATGACAAAGGCTGTAGGCACCGACCACCACGCCCAATACTCCCATACCTGCCGCAGACTATGACGCATATGTGGCCGAGTTACAGACACAACTGGACAAGGCAAAAGAAGAAAAGAAAGTGGCCGTGCTAGAACTTGAGAAAGAAAAGGAGATATCAGCGGCCCTCAGGCTAGAGGTCTCAAGGTAGGAAGCTGATAGACGGAGAGAGATAAAGGCCCTGCAAGACCAGCTAGAAGAGAAAACGAAGGAAGCCCAAACCAATGAAAGCCGCATTAGGAAAAGGCTGGAGGATGAGGAGCAGAGCCTGGTGGTGAAACAAAGGAACCTAAAACTATTGATGCAGCAATACAGTGATCTCTAGCAAAGGGTGGCCCAAGTGGAAAAGCTCTACTGGGAGGTTCAGGAAGGCGAAACCACTATTCCACAAGAACATGCCGCGGAGCCCCAGTCATGGCACAAGCAAGAAGAACAGAACAGGCTAATCAGGGAAATCGAATTCCTGAAAAATGAAGGGCTAGGGGTCTCAGTAGCTGAAGCAAAACGACTACAGGATGAAGTGCAGAGATTGCAAGATGCGTTGGAGACCTCCCAGGAAGACGTGGAAGCCCTCATGGCCATGACCTTTAATCAGAAGAGGCTGTTCCGCGTTGAAATCCAGAGCCAAGAACAGTTGGTACAAGAGAAATCAGAAATCCTGGCCGAAGCGCACCACAGGCTCAGCATTGTTGATCAAGCAAGAGGGATCGCTGAAGAACAACCCGCTCAGAAACTAAGAGAAAGAAACCAGTTATGGTTTCTATCAAATGAGCAGCAACAGGTATTAACCACCCTGGTGGGCCAGCTAGAGAAACAAAGGCAAAAGATGGAGGAGAGAGCCATGGAGTGGGAAAGAAAGAACTTTGACAGGGTGAGGGACTTAACAGAATGCCTGGTGGTGGCGGAATGTGAAAGAATGCTGGCCGAAGCTAGGGTTGAGGCTACAAAGATAACCACTAAGACCTAGCAACAGGCCTTTCTCAACACAGTGCTCCACGTGACGTAAGCCAAGGGCGATGATACAGTGGAATAGGTAAAAAGAAAGTTGGAGCTAAGCACCCGGGCGCTAAGATACGGCCCTCATGAGCGGGAGCTTCCAACAAGTACATGAATAACTAAAGAGCAACAGTTCTACTACCTGTGCTATACGGGCCTTTCCACTGCGGAGCTCAAGGAGTTGGGTTTTCAGGAGCAGGAGCAGCCCCACCGCCACCACCACCAGCCCTTCCTCCTGTGGTAGAGTGAAATGTCGAAGAGGGCCCGAACTTCGAGCAAGGTGATGACGAAGAGCCATAAAGGATGCCGAGTCAACCTCAACCCGAGATCCCACAGGAGGAACCTGCCGATGCCGAGCTACCTAAACACATAATTGCAGCAAGAAGAAGGAGGCAAGAGTTAGCAAAGGAGGCCCAACGCCGAGCGTGCATACTTCCACGACAACTTCCTGAGGAGCCCATGCCACTGAGAAATGATACACATCGTGTAGATTGGCCCCAGGAGTTGGTCATATGGCGCCAGAGAGAGCTACATAAGAGGCCATTCGAGCTTTCATTCGCTTTTCCACGCTCCTTGGACCGGGCCCTACCCTTAGGAGTCGTAGCCAAGATCAGAGATCTGGCTAACGAACTTGCAAACAGATGGATGGAAGAGAGAAGCATGATAATGACCAGGTGGAGACAAGAGCCACAAGAATACTGGGAAGACAAGGTCGGCCTGGTTCCCAAATCCGTCCAAGGCTATGAGGCACAACCAAAATGGCGAAGGAGGATTTGGGACACCAATTTTAATGCCTGGACCACATTTTATAGCTCCCTCCCCGAAGAGCGTAATGATCCCATCTACATGCCCTACCCCCGTAGGCATGGAGTGGATTACAACACAGATTTGCATGGGGATTTTGACTTCTTGAGAATCTATCATGTAAATGCTAGAAGCCTGGAGGAGTGCTTAGTATTTAGGGTAAAAGATATACTTCCCTCCATAAATTGTTTCCTTGTAGATTTCTATTCCTGCCCCGATCCAACATTCTTAACCACTTGTAATAACCTCCGACTTCTCAAATTCCTGCTATTCCAGAAACTTGCAGCAGAGGAAGCCCATCTCCCTCCACTCTTTTTGGATCTTAACCTAGGAATAGATAGTAGAGCCATGACGAGGTTGATGATGCACGCTACTCTCCTCCCAGCCTTCTGCTTAGAGCTATTAGAAAATATGAGTGACACACGTTTTGCAAGGTGTAATCACCCCTTTTTGTCCACCACTCCTCTAAGAGCTAGAGCCGGTATTAAGAAATACCTACAAAGTCGCGCATTTTTATCACAATGCCTGCGACCGCCCCATGACTAAATAGGTGCCCCATACCTTGCCCAATGTACTCTCTCTCTCATTCACCAAAAAAAAAAAGAGAGAAAAAGAAAGTGCCTACAGTCTTCATTCACTATTATGGTGCACCATACTCACTGCATCTAGAGTTCTCTCTAGCCCCTCCCCCACTTCACACTTAGGGCACATCAAGGGCAGGACTTTCAGACCTGTCACCCTGAGTTTTGCACTGCACCTCAGAAGCCGCACAAACTGGGTTCTCAAGTATGGGACATTACCAAGGGCTTGCCCAAGGTTAGACCCATCTCCCGGTTCCACTGGCACGGGCAGCATGCACTACACAGTGAGACAGACACAGCCCCTAGAAAGTGCACCACTTTTCTTGCCAGTTATGTTCATGCTTCAAGAACGGGTTGCTTGGATGACGGCGATCATCTACTACACCCTCCAATGACAATGAATTTTTCCAGAAGTCGGATATGACCCCATTACTGCAACTTCAGGAGCTTCGCTGCGAAGGTTTCAATGGCTCAATAGATTTCATGTTGACAATCATATGCCTATTGATGGCTGCCATGACTGAACCAAATCAAGCTGAAGGAAAACCCTGTGATGGGCTGCCATTGGCATAGATCTTGGAACCTCACCGTCCGATGATCCATGCCCACTGCCTCAAGATCTACGGATCGCTTATTAGCACCACAAGCCTGAAGACTTTCAACTCAAAACTGAAGATCCTCTACTCCTAGATAAAGGTTTTCAGCCCAGGCCATAGCTTTTCAAGGCAAACAGCGTTCGGGGGGTTTCTCGAGAATAAATCCCTCCAATACCATCCTCCTAAGGGATTGCTTATTGTTTCAAGCATTTCGGATACTCAAAAGACGACCAACTCCATAGGGGCGTCAGAACAGTGAGAAAGATGCCGAGAATCGTCAGGAAGACTAAAGCACGCAGGAATCTCTCCTGGTCATCGTCATCAAACTCCATCACCTCTCATTCACAAGCCTCAGTGTCCTCTACCCACCAGTTACACCTAGCAATAGCATCATCTATCCCAGTACTTCCCACCACAGTGCCATGGGACTGGCACTCGTCTAGGAGGGGGGTAATGTTAACCCCAACACGAAGAAAGCAAATGAAAGCGGAAAAGACGCAGGGCAAAGGCGGAAAAAAAGGTAGCCCGACTGAAGAAAGAAGAGGAAAAAAGACCAAAAGCGCAAGGGAAACCTTAAAAGTCCAAGGCAAATGCGGAAGGGGAAAGGCACATTTTAAAATAAAAAGGCGCACCCTGAAATCTTGTAAAAGAGCGCCGGGCTCTCACCCGTGCAATTTGTAAATGTAGACAGACGGTGGAAAGGAAGCTAGGAGGATAGACAGACAATGAGAAAATGGACTTAGAGGCTAATGGCCGGCCATATAAAAAAGAGGGATGACCGCCCATGGAAATTAGGGCATGTATATAAAGTTAAAAAGTGAATGAGAAGCTCATTCTCGTGTGTGGCAGAAAGCTTCTTCTTCTCCTCCTCTTGTTTCTTGCCTTCTTGCTTGTGCTTGAGAGAGGGATTGAGAGAGTGTGAGGGAGTGATTGTGTGAGAGTGAGGGATCTTGGAGAAGAAGCTCTCCATCTTCTCTCTTCATCTTCTCCTCCTCTCTTCTCTTCTCTTGTCTCTCGCATGGCTATGGAGGATGAAGCTCATGGGAGAGGGATTGAGGTTGCTTGAGCTTGCCTCAAGGATCGTGGAGCTTTTGGTGTGCAAGAGAGAGGAGGGTACTCGATCGAGCATCAAGGTAAGCTCACTACACCCGTAAGGTAGGCATTGCGCGTTGGCTATGTGAGAGGTAGCCATGGCTGCTCGGTTCGAAACACTTGAGCAATAAGTGGTCCGTAGGTCTCGAGGTAGAGCTTGAAGAGCTCCCACAGCTCCTCAATGGCAAGATCAAATCGAATCAATGTTGGAAACACACTCTTACTCTCTCTCACTCTCTCTCAATTTCAAGGCATGAAATGAGCTCTTCCAAGTCCCCTTGGCCCTTAAATCCCTTGCTGGATAAGGTTTTGGTGTCCAGAATCACTCACTTGCTGACATTAACATCCCAAGCGCTCTTAATTTTTGTATGACTTGTGCCCTATTTTACCCTATTTTTCAACAGCAAACCCTATGCTTTTCCTATCTGGTTTCCTAATCCTATCCTACTCTAAATGCAACGACAGTCAAAGGCAAAAAGCTGAAATGATTTCTCCATCTTTTCCAATCATCAAACCAACAAAATAACCCAAAATACTTACTTTTTTCAAAGATTAAAAAACCCAAACTCCTACCTATCTCAAGCTCCGGTTCGGGGATGAATCCCTTACTTCGATGCTCGAAATGCGATGCGCGAGGGCTAAAGCTTGAATCCATTGGTCCCGGCAATGGAACCAAAATGTGGGAGCTTTTGCTCAATTGCCAAGACCCACTGACCGCTTATTGCTTCAAGCGTTCCAAGCGAGCTCTCATGGCTCTCTCTCACCTAGCCGACATATCGTCGATCCTCTCGAGGTGTAGTGAGCTTATCTTGATGCTGAAATGAGTTGCCTCCTCCCTGTAATATCTCCGCACAATAAAAGTTAGTTGGTTAGTTTGAAAGTTAGTTAGTCAATTAATAAGTTAGTAAGATTACTAACTAAAGACTAACTAAGGTAAAAACTAACTAACATTAATTATTAATCATTTTTATTTAATTTAAAATATTTTATTTAGAAAAATCGAGAGTCATAAATTTGATATTTTTTCTCAGATTGGCAAGGACCGTAGCCACCCTTCACATAAATTACAACGTGAACAAGACTTATGAGTTATATTAATCACTAGGTCAATGTGTATAGTTTGGATGGTCCAAAAATATTAGAATTTGGGCAAAACTAGTATATTTTAGATATTATCCTAAAAAAAGATATGGAGATTTTTAGAACTGGATGTCATTTAAAAGAAAAGACAAGTGATATTTTAGTTAGTTTGGAGATTTTATAAAAAGAAAAAAAAAGAGAGGATTTGCGAAATCGCGCGTGCTGCGATCGCACTACACAGGTAGTGGACAGCACTTTGAACACAGAAAAGAAGAAGGAGTGAACTAAGAGCTTCTAACCAAGTGTCTTGGCAAGTGTCTTGGGGGTTTACCCCCCCTTTCGGAGCCAATGGAACCATCAGATTTATGATCTGAGTATCAGATCACTGATCTTTCCAAGATCCCCCTCCACAAAGAACTCCACTTCTCAACCACAAGTCCTCTTCTCTAATTCACTATAAATACGAGGCATGGGAGAGGCATAAGGAAGCATAAGGAGACCCCGAGAGGCTGCGAGAGAGAGGTAGAGAGGAGGATACTCCTCCAAGATATTGTGAGGAAGAGCTTGAAAGAGAGCGAGAGAGAGAGAGAGAGAGAGAGAGAGAGAGAGAGAGAGAGAGAGAGAGAGAGAGAGAAGAGTCACCCCGAGAGGCTGCAAGGAAGAGAATTAGCTCAATTCTCTCTATCTTGATCCTCGACTTAACCACCTTCTCTTATGATCTCCCATCTTGAATCTATTCCACCTTCTTAATCTCTTGAGTCTACCTGCGGCGAACGATGGCCTCCAAGCAAAGAATGTCATGTGTGGATGACAGTCCTACAACTAGCAACAAGGCTTCGAGCAAAGGCATCACTATCAATCCAATTGCAGTTTCGATCATAAGTAATGTATTTTCAAATTGATAGATGCTTGCCTTGATTCTCGTATGAGATACGTTAAGCCCTATACTACGATACATGAGTATAGGTCATGGGAAAGGATAAATTTCATCTCACCTACTCGAAAGATGGAGTTTGTGAAGTGCATATATCAAGGGAAGAGAATTACACCTAGTTACATATCAATTATTTGCTAGTAGAGCAATTACAAGGAAGAATTAGTCAAGCATTATGAATGGCATAGTCATAAAAAAAACAACATTAAAGGATTGTGCATACAAGTGCTAGATTAAGGTATAGTCAAGGGTTATAAATAGCATAATTACTAAAAGAATACGACATTGAGAATCATGAATAGAAAGTACTAGTTTTAAAGTTTAGATACTTCAAAAGTACTTAGCCTAAGAGCCTAGGAGTCTAATTACTTGAGATAATCTCACACTTATCTTATCAATTATTTACACGATATGCCTATAACATGTTTGATATATGAGGATAATTTTCTAGTTGCCTCATGACTTGACTAAGAGCTAGTACACAAAATTAATCATAAGGGTTAAAACTAAGATGTCTAGAGTTCCGTCTGATAACGATGACTTTTTTCAATCCAAATCCAGGGTTGGGTTATCAAGCAAGGTAAGTGACCTATAGAACTTACATCATGAGTAGTGTTTGAACCCTTAACATATGCCCTAGCCAAAGGAAGGAAGTGTTAAGAATCATTTTTGCATAGTATTGCTCTTAGATCCCAAGGGGGAGAGCAATTATGCAATGGGAAATATTATTTCATCTACTCTTGCATTGTTTTGGAAAGAATGAAATTGGTTTTTTTGATTGATCGAACAACATCCTAAATGTTTTTACATTCAACTGGTTGTTAGTTGTTGTTTGGATGATTATTCCAAGTGCTTGTGATTTATGGTAAATGCATGGCAAGGGTCTGTGATGACAAGTCGGCATGGGAATAAAGGAATGTTTTCTTGGAAAATGATATTAGATTGAATGCCTTATTTGTGCTTGATTCTTAAAGGATTTAATTAAGGAAGAATATATTATACGGGTGGATCACCTCCATGGTCGCACCGTGTATTAACCCGAGAGGGCACTGCTCGATTCATGGGCCGAAGGTCGAGTGGTGAAAAGGCCAACCAAGGGAATGATGTTTCGCTCCTAGACAGCTTGCGGGTCAATTGGAGCTCTGGACACCCCTTGTTAGGTCTAGAATGGAGTTGAAGACCTCAGTGGCCCCCAACATTTGGGCATGTTGGGAGATCCTATTCTAGATAAAGGATTGAGTTTGTGGTGCCATGTGAATTGGACCAATTACTTCTGCATGGCAGAAGGGATACTTTTGTTGGACAAAAGCGATACATAATTTCTCATGTATGGGCGAGAGACAAAGATTAAGTTGAAGATAAGTTAAGGAACTTGTTTGAACTTGTTTGTCAATAGATTGCTTTGCTCTATTTTTGTGTCTGTGCTATAAGTTATGCGAACGAACCCTGTTCCCTAAAAGGCTTAATTAATGAAGCTGACTTTAAGTGTCACACACAAAATGTGGTAGGACCTAATTAGAAAACTAAAGCTATTAAGGGAAGCAGATGGGCGGAGCCCCTAACGGGTCCATGGCCGGGTGGTCCCAGAGAACTGGGAGGCTTCTCATAAGTTTTTATCGTCATTCGACCTTTAGGTATTGATAGGTTAGAACCCGATTCATGCCGTTTTAGGGGACCGGAATGGGACTATGCCCTATGGGCAGAGAGGTTGAGCAGCGCATCCCTCTCATTTTCCATTCTCTTTGAACCAAGTGCGGCATGGGTCTGCTTTGGATTGGGTATCTCTGTGTAAAGTAGGATGTCCAAAACCCGACGCTAGAATGCTAATAGGAGACTTTGACAACTAGGAACCCGATTTTCAGGTCGATCCTAGTGGGTTTGGTCGTGAACGTTCCGTTGCGAGGCGGATTCGGGAAACCCTAGGCGACAAAAACTCGGAATATTCCCTGGGAGTGCCGGGTAGCGACGCTTAGATTCGTTTCTCGATAGACCGCTCAAAGAGTGTCTGGAAAGCCGATGGGCAATCACCTCACACTCTCTCACACAAGTCAGTAGCCCCACGATCCTAGATGCTAGCTCAAGCATCCTCAAGCCTCCTCCATCTCCAAGCTCCATTCTCCATAGCTATGTGCAAGGTAAGAGAAGGGAAGGGAAGAGAGAGGAAAAGAGAAAAGGAGATGGTTAAGAGCTTCACCCTCTTGATCCCTCACTTCCACACACTCACTCACTCCATCACACTCCCTCCCTCAAGAGCACACACACTAGCAAGAAGAAGAGAAGAAGAGAAGAAGAGAAGACTCTTGTTAGCCACACACCGAAGAATGAACTTTCATTCACTTTTTGAACTTTATATACAAACCCTAAAACCCGCATGGATGCCCATCCATTGTTACATGACTGGCCATTGTGGCAAGGTCCCTTTTCCTAATTCCCTCTTCTTGCTCCATGCCTATACCCGTCTATTCCTTTACAAGTGGTACAGGAGAGAGCCTCGCGCTCTTTTATAAGAGTTTTTATAGTTTCTGAGTTGCCTTTCCTTTAAAATTGCTCTTTTTGCCTCAATCTAGTTTTTGAGGCCACCTCTATGCCTTTGCTCTCTTTCTGTTCTTTTTGCACTTTTTCCTTTATTTTTTTTCCATTCCGATTTGAGGTTAACACTTCTGTAAATACGAGACAAGTAGTTACATAGATATCATGAAATTTCTAATTCTCAATGAGTTGGAAATACTTACTATTTGCAATGTTTCGTTGAAAGGACACAATGGGTGCAATATGTATTTGTTTTTGCATGAATACATGTTGTAAAAATGCCTCTATTGCAAGATGAGAATCAACATTCCTTTGTCTGAGAGCTAAAATTTTACCCTTCTAGTGCTTTGATACATCTGCAACAATTGCAGATGCTTTCACCTTGAAATCTCCCTTCATACTTGGACACATATGTACCCAAGACAAGCAATGATACGTATCAGTAATCCAATTCCCTTCTTCATCTTTTCTGTTATGTACTTCTATCGAGAGAATGCTTGTTCTTCTCTCAAGAATTATAACCTAGGAATTAGATGTAAAGAAGTATGTATTAACCCCTAAATAATAAGCATTTTAAGTCTATCTAGTAATCATCAATATGCCATACAAATCAACATGGCATTAAGAGATATTTACACTTTTGTAAAAAGACACAAACATTGATATTGAAACGCATATGGATATGTATATCGACACAAAGTATAGATTAAATTTCAAGGCATCACTCTAATCATACAATTTACATGAAATATAGTGAAAAGAATAGCACAAGAATACACAGAGAATTTTGCCAAAATAAATTTTATTATAATGAATAGGAGTCTGATTTGACTCAATACATTGTATGAAATGTGGGTATTATAGAGTAGTTGTTGCAAGGATAACAGCCACATGGCATGAAAATATTAACAGGCACATTGGATTGACACATGAGATATTCTATGACTCAACACATTGTGTGTTATATGGATGATATGATACAAGAGTTTCATGGATCATTGCCAATTGGGATGGAGATCTGAATGGATATACAGGACCAATAAAGCAGAGGATTTTTTAACCATCGACTTCCAACAGATCCATATCAGTCAGCATAAAGGAATCACTCACCACATCAAAATAGTCGATCAAGAATTATGTGCTTCACCTAAACCTTATACAATACCTGCATGTACAAAAAAATACTTGCATGAATTCCTTTTAACAAAATATATCTAGATAACTGCATGAATAGAAGCAACACAAAATAGGGTCAATTTACTTATAAGTTGATCTGTTGAAGATAAGTTTGAATTATTTTGCTGATCAAAACCTATTGTTAATGATGGACAAAAGAAAACATCAATCCCATCAAACATAAAAGTCATTAATTAAACAAATAAATTTTAGCACCACAAAATATGAAAGATTTACGTGTAAATTGAGCTATAGAATCTCTACGCTACCTTGTGTTAAGTGCTACAACAACAATTGATCCTTAAGTTAGAACTAGCATTAAACCCTATTGTAAAGATAGTAGAAAAGGAAAAATACAAAGAGGAAGAAAGAGAGTGTGTGTGAGTACACAGGAGAGAGAAAGAAATCTGCACCTATCCAATCTTGCCCAAATTGATCTCTGCAAAAGACAATAGCAAGAGTTAGTATTTACATGAAGGTATACTAAAAAAATAGTAGAAAAGAGAAAACATAGAGAGAGAGGAGAGGGAGAGAGAGATGAGCACTTATGCAATGTCACCCAAAATGATCTCTCCAATAAAGCAACAACAAAGGTTGGAACTAACATCATGTTGTATTGAAAAGAGAAAACATAGAGAGAGAGGGGGGAAAGAAAGGGGAGAGAGAGAGGCATGAGAACCTCTGTCTCTTGCCCAAAACAACCTCTACAATAAAACAACAATAATAGTAAGAAATGACATCAAATCCTATTGAAAAAATAGCAAACAAGAAAAAATGTAAAGAGAGAAGGGCACTTATGTTTTGCCCAAAATCTGGAGCTAGATGGAGAAGAAAGTGCAGAGGTAAGCAAAATGCTCAAAACCCTAATTACTCTCACCAAGGAGCTTCAATGGAGACGAAAATTCACCAGTATAGAGAAGAGAGGGAAAGTGGTCTCTTTCTCAACTTTTGGGTCAAATTGATTTCGTGAGAGGGAAAAAAACTGAAATTGAAAATTCTCCAAAAAAAGGGAAAAATACGAGGTGAGAGAAACTCAAAATTTGTGTACTATTCATTCTTCCTTTTTTTAAATCCCCCACTACCCCTTTTTTTAATTAAAAACCCAAGATTTGGAGAGAGAAGATTCACCCTCCATGGATGTCAACATCTAGCCTTCCTATTGGACAATCCAAAAGGCCCACATCCTAAACTATATTATTTTTAAGGACCCATTTGTGAGTTCATTTTTTTCCTAATGGTAGCTTCTATTAAACCTTAGCTTCAACTTGTCCAAAATTATACCAATCTCGACCAAGGCTTATCAAGTTTCCACTCTCAAAAAATCAAACAAAATAACAAAAATAAGTCCTAAGCTAGACAAACACAGAAAATCCAACTACAAAATGACAAAACAAGCAACCACGTAAACAATCTAACTAACAAAACTCCCATCCTATCTACAGTTTTTCTAGCAGTTTTCAATTTTCACAAATATGCTTGATAACAAATTCTTTGTGTGAAATGGTTAGGTCCTTATATTGTGAAGGATGTACATGACAATGTGACATATTCTTTGTGTAGAATGGATGGTACACATTTGAAGATTCCTATTGTAGGAAAGAGGATCAATACTTGTAAGGTAATGGAATGTAAGGGAATTAATTGAAGAACATGTGTAGGATGAAAAATAGGTTTATGCTAGCTTGGATAATCAAGAGAATGATGAAGATGTAGAGATGGAAGCTGAATATATTAATCTAGATGAAGATTAACCATGTGACACATACCGGAGGATGTGTAGGTTCAAAGAGGGTGGATGTCCTTCCACTACATAGATATAGTGTGAAAAATCCTAGAGTGCATCATCATCTAGCTTTCTTATTAATTTAGAGATTCACTATCATATTAGTGATTCTCTATTTTAGTGTCTATAATATGGATGATTCAAAATTACGAGATTTTTAGATAATTTTAATCAAATTTTGATATTATTTCTTATAAATATCCTCAAAAGGTGAAGTAAACTTCTAGAATAGGGTGTCATGCATAAAGTAAGTTGATTTTTAGCTAGTTTTGGAGATCTCATGTAAAAAGAAGGACTCCGGAATTTGCATTGCACACAATCACAGTTTGAAGAGAGCGAACAACACTCCAGACAAGAGGAGGGGACAAGGAGCAATCTGGGAGAGTTGTGACCAAGCATCCTAAAGTTTTACCCCTCCTTTGAAGCCACAAGAACCATTAGATTTGTCATCTAAGCAGTTGAGTAGAAGCTAGTGTTTGGTGTGAGTTTTTGGGTATAATAGGGTGAAACAAGACATGTTGAAGGGGAGACTTATTATAAACAGATTTTCTTAATGAAGGATTGGATTTGGGATATTTTGAGCCTTTGATCTCTTGCATGTATGTTGTTTCATCTCTCGTTGCTCTCTACTTTATATAATCTCTATCATAATCTCTGCTCTCATGCAAGAATCTACCGAATCTCTTCCTACCATTTAATCATTCTAAAGAATCTATCTATCATCATATACATCTATTTATCCATTACTACTCTTATTCACTCTCACATCTAGAGACCCGGTGTCTTCTTAGTATATGTGCAGATTCTATTGACACGATGACATTTGCATCAATAAAAGTTAACTACTTTTTACCTTCCATTGAATGAAGCTTCCGTAGACCGCTTTTGGATATAGATCCGACTCCTTCAAGGGAGTAGTGTTCTAGTCTAATGTTCCTCTAAAACCAACTTCAATCTTCAATGGAGACTTATCTACCTCTTTGGAATACCAAAATGGTATCAAGGTTTTTTTAGGTTTTCTTTGAGAGTTAATTACTTCTTAAATCAAGAACTCGCTTCTGAGGATACATCCAAGAATATCATATAACAAGGACCATCTAAATTCAGTTTGGGCTGCAAGATTGGTGCTTGTTGGCAAGGTGTATCATCATCATCCTTTCTTGAGAAGGGTAGTGTAGGCCGATAATAGCCATTGCTAAAGGAAGGCTTATTTTGCTTCATCCGCTTCTTATAAATATTTTGCATATGATGAGATTCATTTACCAATCCAAAGGATACCATACTCATTATGTCCAATAGCATGGGATCTTCAACTTTTGTGGCCTCTGAGACTTCCTCCTCATTAATATCCTATTTTGGTTGGATAGCTTCTTCCACATCGCTTTCATAATCTGCATCTTGACTTTCATCTTCGTCCTCTTCAAACTCTGTATCTACCTTTGTATGGGCTCTATAAGAGAAGAACAAGCTCTCTATTTCTACTTCTACTTTTCTCTTCCTAGCTCTACTATGGTCATGTAATAGGGATAGAAGTACATCCATGCCTCTACCTCACTATTAGAGATAATTTTGGAAGTCATTCTTAGTTTTGGTAGGAGGTACTCACCCATCAATAATGATTTTGCATCTTTCAGGAGTTGGCTTTTAGTGCCCACTATTAGGGATTGTGCTTTAGGTTTCTTTAAAAAAATATGCTTGATGGTGTCTTCTCCTGTTGATGTTTGGAGAGTCTAAGGAGACTTCTATGGATGTGGATCCATTTCCTTTTTATGAACCAAAGAGATTCATACCACTTTATTGGGTCCCCTACCTAGGATTAGGGTTCCTTTAAGCCAATCCATCCTTGCTCATGCTTTAAATAGCCATGGTCTTTTAAGTAACAAAGGGTAAGATATTCCATAAGAGTTAGGCTTTATCACTAGGTATGTTATCTAGTGCTCTCATCTTGCAACTCTGTTCTTGACATATGGGAGGATGCTAAATGGTTTGATCCCGCTTTGATTGGCTAATCTGATAAGCCACTAAGTAGGTTGCATGTCTTGCAGGCCTAGATCTTTCATCCTCACATCTATCATCATGATGTTCACTAAAGAGCCTCCATCTATCAATGCACTTGCAATGAAGTAGCCTTCTATTTAGATGCCAATCTCTAGAGTGCCATAACCTAGAAAGATATTTCCTACCTTCACTTTTTTCATAAGCTCTAGGACCTTACTATTTTTTGTAATAGTTGTAGGGTTGGCAATCCTTAGGCCACATCTTCACATGAGAGTGCTTTTGAATGCCTTTCTACAATCTAGAGACAATATCAATAGTTTTCAGAATGTCAAATTAGGATGCAAGGTATCCAAGTACTTTACTAAGTCATACTCCTTGATAGGGTCCATGGTCTTTTTCAACCGGCTAGGGAATAGGGAAATACCTACTTTCATTTTTCCTCTTTCTTCAAGCAAGGGCTACATCACCACTTCATCTATCACTGGAGATACTTGGTCCTCTAGTTCTATATCCTAGACTATCTCTATAACCTTTTATGGCACTAGACTATTCTACACTGTATTGTCATGTACTATATTGCTCTCTATTCGCCTATGTTGAAAGCTTGAACTTGCCAACTTTTGTAAGTGGAAAATTCTCTTTTATAATTTTTTTTTCTCTTTACTTAGCATGTGTAACTACAGCTACCTCCAATTCTACTAGATTGGAGGTAGGCTCTTGATTCTTTTGTTGGTTGTCTATGTGGCATTAGCCTTGACTAGGATAGACTTTAGCAGTGTGACCTTATCCTTTGCATCGACTATAAAGGGGTTTGTAATCTATGGATCTTCTAGGATTTTGGAAATTTGGAAAGATATGACCCTTTTCTCAATATCTGCAGCTTTCCACTTCTAATATATATCTACTACCAAATTGCCTTCCTCTGTAACTTTGGGTAGGAAACTTTCGTGGACCAAAATTAGGGTCCAACACTCTTGGCTTTGGGAAAATATCTTGGATTGTCATCTTGGATTCTGGCAAGTTGAATCTTGCTTCCTCATATTTTTTCCTTCTTTCATGCATCTCCTTTAGAGAGTAAACATCCTCTGTGTAGTTCTTTTTTAGGTAGTAAGAATAGAAGGCTCTAAGAATAATTGGTTTTTGGGTACATTCAATGGCTAAATGTCCTGCTTGATGGCACTTTCCACACCATGTACTTGATCACATCACACCTCTTCCACATCCTATAGTACTAGATATGCTAGTATATTCACATTCAATGTCTGTAGCTATTCTGTAATCACATTTGCAAGATCTTTCTTGATGCATGCAACTAAATTGGACAAATAGTCCTTCAAATTTTCTCCTCTTTGATTACTTATAGTAGGGCTTTGCGAAGTCTCTATAGAGTCACTGCATGGATTGGTTGGGTTGGTCTAGAGGGTCCTCTATTTTCATTTTGATTCAAATCTCCTATTGGAATTGTTGGTTGCTAGGTCTAGTTGGTAGAGTTCCCCTGTTGTTGTTGATTTAACATTGGGAAAACTATTTTAGACCATTGCTATTGTGGTTGAACCATCATTTAAGACATTGTTGTTTGCAGCCACCACTGTGGATTCAATGCTCTATACTGTGGCATTATTTGCATTGAAGGGAGGGATAGGGAACAGTCCCTAAGACTACATTTATTGGGTATACCATTTTTGGCATGGGAGGAGGTAAGGCTCCTCTTCCTAAGGTCATTGATAGTCTTGCTTCAACTTCATCATATAGTCTTACACCTTCCACTATAGCTTGTAGGTTGGCTCGTCTTCTCAACTCTCCAAACTTACAAACTTCTAGTTGTAGGCCTCTAAGAAAAACTCCCTTCTAGATGCCTTCATCCAAGTTATGGTTAGTCCATCTCTTCAATATGGATTTCATTGTAGAGACATATACTTTTGCCCATTCTCTAGAGGTTCATGAACTCCTCTCGCCTTCGCTCTCTTCAAAACTTTTGTGTGTAATGAAGGGGACCTAAAAGAGAGAAAGAGAAGGAAAAATACTGCAGAAGAGAGAGAAGAAGAGAGCAGAGGAGAGAGAAATACTAGGAGAAGAGAGACAAAGACACGAAAAGAGGAGAAAGAGGGGAGAGAGAGAAAGAGGAAGCCATGGGAGCTGAAGGTGAAGGTGAGGAGAGAGATTTGTATTTATCAAATGGTACCCTAATCAGGTCCTTGCACACCTTAAATACCCCATCAGTGTAATTGGGTATTTGAATGTGCTAACCCCGTGTAAGACCCTCTAATCCCATTCTTTACATTCCATCCCGACCCGGAAGGTTTTTGCCCTCAATAACAAAAAGAGGACATATTGGTATGGCTAGGTGGGGGGGGTGAAATATTGTGAAATGGTGGCCTATGAGCATGTATGCAGTGTGAGCATGAGGGAAGAAGGTAACTCAGTACAAGGATAGGCACCAATTCCAAACAAAAAGGGCTGGACAACGTTGGACAGCATGATGTCCCGAATAGGCCTACAGTGGAAAATTGATCATAACTTGCCATGAGCAACTCTAAAGGAGACAATTCACATGTCAAAACGGAGCTCTTTGAGTGTACTTTCAGCGCAGGTAGGTCATGCATGGGTGCAATTAATGCAGGCCCAAAACTATTCAAAGACAGATGGTTGTCTACAACAAAATAGGCCCGAATCGAGTTGTCCTTCAGCCAAGGTTACCCCCTCAAGGTGAGGAGACTGCACCGGGGGAGTGCTGATGTAGATAGAGCTTTTTTTTTTCAACCCCCGGGATCAAATGGATAACTTGCATAATAAGCATCAAGAGCACAAGGGTCATGCATACAAGCATGGGTCACCATACTACCGTTGGGGTCGAAAGGATAATTGTGATCCAATGCATCCGCTATATCATAGAAGTAATTCATGGTGTCATCTTTGAGCACTGATGGTGGCACAAGATCCTAACCGACCCATACGGTAGCATGCATTAACTTGTCCATAAACTCATTAGGAACCACTAGGTCAAGTCGGACTGGAGCAGATGAGGTTGCAATCACTACAACATTCACTGCATCAATCCCTAGGCATTTCATGTCCATGAGTTTCACATGTGTGGCTACTACTGGGTCATTCAAAGTTAAGGGCCTTGGGCTAATGGGGCACCTGCTCATGAGCCTACAGTAGTGAGATACTCTCATCATGGCATCGTTCTTGAGAAGTATCATGTGGCTCATAAGAATGTGCATGTTGCTTATAGTAATGATCAAGTGACTGATGATATCGAGCACTCCATTGCTAATAATGATGTTGCTCCCCATGTACATACTTATATACATTTGCATTATGTTTTCCATGTACATAGTGCTATCTAGATGGTTTTCCATCTATGTGACCAGAATGTAGCTCATAAGAACATACATAGTCATCAGATGCATGCTGCTCAAAATATTCACAATCATCATATGCATGTTGACCATAAGTAGGCGTATGCACTTGCCTTTGCACATCGAACCCATGCCAATGGTCATGGTACTCATAATGTCCTTGAGAATGCCCATACATGCCTTGCTGACCAAAATGTCACTAGGTGCCATGTTGCCCATGCATTACATTTGGACCAAACTGATTATTAGGGCCTTGCTGCTCGAAATTCCCATGCTGCCCATGTGCACTTACATTAGGGCCTTGCTGCCCAAAATTTCCATGCTGCCCATGCAATACATGCAAACCAAACTGAACATTGGGGCCTTGCTACCCAAAACTGGCATATGTGCTGCCCATTACCATGTGCATGCTACCTGTGTGCACCTAGATTAGGGTCTTGCTACCCAAAATTTGCATTTTGCCATTGCATATAGCTTCCACTATGGGGGAGGTGTTGTCCCAAGGATGGGATGGAAGGGTTTGTCATGGGTGATGGGAGAATGGGTTCATCATGTTGCATTTTGCCCTTGCATATAGCTTCCACTATGGGGGAGGTGTTGTCCCAAGAATGGGCTGGAAGGGTTCGTCATGGGCGATGGGAGAATGGGTTCATCATGTTGCATAGAGGGCTCACCCAGCCCATATGTGCTATGGGAGAAGCCATGGGTGCTACCAAAACCTTGTTGGCCACGTCTCGTCTCCAAGGGGGGAGGGCGGCTGGTCTCATGTGGAGAACCATGCTCCTTAGGCTGAGCCGAGGAGGGTGAGAGGGTGGAGATGAGGGTGCCCATGTGCTCTATGAGCAAGTCCATCTTAGCCATCATCTCGCTATGACACTGATCTTGGAAGTTTTCAATCTCCCTATGGCAGTGTTCCAGCTCTCGATGCCCCTCAGCATGATGGGTCTCATGTTGGCATAGTGTGTCGTTTTTCATAGCAAAATGGTCCATCTCGGGGGCACCTTCTTCAAGCATGTCTTCACCATCTTCTTGGGTGGAGCTAGGATCATTCATAGATGCACAGGAATCTTTGATCTCGCACTGTAAGTCCTCCTAGGCCTTGGCTTTATCATTATGATGTGCCATACTAGGTACAGTCCATCGGACCCCTTGTCACAAAAACTGCAATATCTTGAGCTAGGGAGCTCTGATTGGGGAAGTTTCAAGTTCACAACGGAGGGAAGAGTGCCCTCTATGAACTTATGCAAAAAAATTTATGACAGAAAATATTCAAAATTGACTGTGAACAACTTTCTGTGGTTTTACTGAAGGGGACTGTAGCTTGTGTCCCGTAGGACCACTATACACAAAAGTGGTTGTAACTCTCCAATGGGAGCTCTGATTGGGGAGTTTCTAGCTCTAGTTGAAGGTATCGATCCCCTCTACACAAAGATCATAGGTATGTAATAGCAGGTCTTATATAGAAAATTATGTAATAAGAAATGCATGGCTGAACTGTGCAGTCCAACACCTTGTTTACAAGAATGGCAATTGGGACTCCAAACCTGCACAATTGCATGCCATCAAGTATCAGAATTGAGGCAATTCTTTGTTTTTGAGTTCTAGACATATTCATGTCAAGCAATCGATTTCATTACAAATACCAATAATTTGTACGAAAATCCCAAATTTTGCACATGGACTTTTGTCTCAGTATGCCATGGATTGAGCTATGAGCAAAGCAGAGGAGGTCCTTGAAATCAAGTCTTTCACAAGAGTCATTAGCACCTACCTCAACTATGCAGTTGCCATGGAGCAAGATGTAGCACACTAGGAGTTCCATAAACATGTGAGGTTACTTCCCTTTGCATTGTATCACCAAGAGAAAAATGAGACTGCTTAATTTGCAACATCTTGGCATCAATCTTAGGGTACAATCGTTGCACCTGCACCAGCTTAGCTTCCATCTTTCTTCTGAGCTCCCTGCGCTATTCTTTCATCATTTCTACAGGAGCTATGGTCATCATGAATCCTTCCACAAAAGAGTTAGAAAGCCAACCCTGAAAATTGAAGTTAAGAGCTTGCTGCTCATCTCTCCATGTGCATTGCACTCAATGTTCAGATGCATCGCCTCATAAAAAAGAAGAAACGCAGAAGTGCATCAGCACAAAGGGGTCACTGAAGGTTCTTGGGATTCCTGTTTGAATTGTGATGTTCTTTGATCATTCATAAACCTAACTCTCTTGTCAATATTCTTGGAGGACTCTCTTGCCAACATTTCTTCTACTTCATTCTTTTCAATGTCTCTAAATTCAACCACTCGTTCTACTACAGAGGGAAAGATATTTAGTTTTGAAGATATCAAAATTCATTCTTCTGAGGATCAGCATAGTGCTATTGTCCTGATAATACCAACTTTGGAGGGTTTCAATAGCATAGGTTGTGAAGAAAACTCTATCTACTAGCTTCCTGTGGGTTGTGAATCAGACAAGCATAAGGTTGTCAATATACCAAGCATCCCATGTATCTTGCTATTGTACATCCACCAATAAGTCCCAACTCTTTTCCCTCTTATTCTTATACTCCATTGACTACGACTCGTGAAGATTTTTCACAATCTCCCACTGGTGATATTTGAAAATTCTTTTATGAAGGCCAAAGCTTCCATTGGTATTTTGTCAATTTTGCTCTTGAAAAACAGTTGGCTATAGTGATACAACTTTCTATAGGTTCAAAAACTATGGGATCAGTCTATCACATAGAGCCCATGTCAAGTTATTGACATGTTTCTACCATTGAGGAATGCACTTCTTGTAGAAAGTGACTTTGGCAATGAAGATCTCCAACTCTTCACCATTAGCAAGATTTCTACAACCTTCCATTGCTTTTCTTCCTTTCAACAGTGCCACCGTTTAGCTTTCCTTGGTGCTTTTGCTGATGGCATTTCTCTAACTGTGTAGCAAAAACATGGAGGCCCAAGAGAAACACCAAGAAAATGGAGAAAATATTGCAAGAAAATCTATCTTGTCACACAAACAAGAATGTTTTTCATACTTTAATCAACCACAAGAAGAAAAAGAACACCAAGAACAACCAATCTTCATGTAGCATCATATAATTAATCTCTCGCAGATTTATCACAATAAATCTTCAACATTTTCTTCCTAGAAACCATCAAAGAACCAATACAACACAAAGTAATGATCAAATTTGAATGGTATTCATCACATATTCATCATCTTCATAGTCTTCCTCTCAATCTCTCTCATGTAGACATAATGTTCTTTCATAGAAATTGACTATCTCTCATACACTATTTCTCTCACATATGCTTTCTCTCAATAATACATTATTATAACAAATAATGATAATCAATAATCCTCTCTTGGTCATGAATACCCCTTCCAAGATGTATGATTGATATGAAGGGGCACCTGAGCCATTATAATGTCCCTTGAGAGCTCATCAATGCTAGTGTCACTTCAGTCTTTAGTTTAAGTCTTCATCAGCTACTTCTTTTGCTTCTTCAAGTTATTAAGAGCTTCCATTATTCTCTTTCCAAGATTAAAAAACATCCCCACTCTAAACATCTATCCATCAAGAAACTTACAAAAGCATACAAAATACATTAGAAGGTATATAGAAGCTCAACGGTATACTATAGAAGGTCTACAAAAGGCACAAAACCATGTAGCTCTAACCATCAAAAACCATCCAAATCACTCTTGATCATTCCTCAAACCATTAATTTATAATCATAACCTCTCAATCAGAAAGAAAATAGATCAAAACACAACCAAAATAGACCCATCAGAACCAAACAAACACAACACATGATCAATCAAAATATCATAACTCAACTAAAAACCATTACGAGCATCTCAAACCTATTCAAACCATTCTAAATCACTTGAAATCACTTTGAAAGCATCCAAAAACCAATCAATTAACCACAAAATCAAATAAAAACCACCCAAAAATCCAACAAAAATAGCTAAAATTACAATCATTTTAACACTCAATAAGACTAAAGTAGTTTGTTTTCACAGGTATAATTTGAGATATTTCTCCAATGAATGGATCTTCTCTTGAACATCCTATAGTTTTTGTAATAACTCATATCTATGTTTTGTTAATAAGAGACTCTCCAATTTAAGAGCATCCTTCTTTGCAACAAGATTAAGCATAGACCTAAAAATTCATTATAACCATCATCGATAAACCTCATCAATGAAGAGCTATTATAAAAAGGAGAAGAACTATTATTTATAGGATCTCTAGGATATAACCTTCAATTCAACCAAAGATCAAAACTTTTCTTTCCTTCAAGTCAAAATACGTGTTTCATGGCCTTTGAAACAATGTTTTTTTTTGTTCTTTTCATGAATGATTCATACTCACATTCTAGCTTGATGTGAAGATGATAGAGAGCTCTTTTACTAGAGCAAAAAAATCATCAAATGATTGATCCATAACTAAGGACGTGATTTGCAACTTTGAGGTGAAGATGATAGAGAGCTATTTTACTAGAGCAAAAAAATAATTAAATGATTGATCCATAGCTAAGGACGTGATTTGCAACTTTGAGTAAGAGATTTGTGTGAACTTGAAAAAGAAGAGGAATGAGAAAGTAACTAATCAAGAGAAGGAAAAGGAAAGAAAAGAATGAGAATGGAAGGAGGTAACCAAATGTTTAAAAAATTCAAATGGAAAATTTCACTTTTATTTTTATAAAGAGAAAATGGGATTTTTATTAAATCAATCATTGTCATCTTTATGGCAACATACATTTCTAGGTTTGATGCAAGCCACCATAATATTATGATAATAACTTTTTAATAATTATATATATTTTTATCTTTCAAAATATAAACTTTTAAATAATCCAAAAAATGATTTTTATTTCCCAAAATATTTTGTCTCTCTAACATATCTTATAGGGAATTTTTGACACCTCAAATCTCCCCTAATGATTTTGATATTACTATAAGTAGTATAGAAGGGTAGAACCAAGAATTCATGACCCATAGGCTTTGAGAGTTTAAGCTTATCGAATCCTTTGTGTTATGCCTAAAATGGCGTTACAAGGAATATCTTCTAATGATGTTTACCTAGTACTAATGACACTACTAGGCATACAATCATCACCCATGCTTAGATCATTTGTCCACAATCAAGCTCATGGAAAAATTCATCTTGGGTAGATGCCATTAAAGATCCCAAGATGGAAGATGTTTTAATAATCATCAAGAGTTTGTCACAGCTTGATATATTTTGAGATGAAAAACCCCAAGATAGCCATATTTGTACTCCATCCAAGAGATATGAATTTTGAGAACCCTGGATATAAATGAAAAAAATATATTAGTTCCATTTCTAGATGTCTATATCTAAACATTTATTTCTCTTAATGCGTGCATATCTATGACTATATGAGAGAGAGAGAGAGAGAGAGAGAGAGAGAGAGAGAGTCTAGAGCTTGTGTGAGAACTTATTGGAGACTTCCTCTGTCTTTTGCTTCATCATCTTGTGCAAAGCATGGATATGGCTAGGAAGAAAGCTTCTTCTCATCCTCAACCCATCATAGAGGCAAAGCATGAATAAGGTTGCCTGGTTATGGTGAGGAAGAAAGCTTCCTTTTTACATCCCCTTCTTCCTTAATCTTCTATACCATTTTGGAGTGGAAGGACAGCATTGTGGGATGTGAAGTGGTCCTATATGGATCTTGGATTGAAGAAAATAAAACTTGGAGCATATCGTACGAGCATCACTTGGATAATGGGAGAGTAGAATATAGCTTCTCCTTGTAGATTCACTACATGGAAGGACGAGATAAGGATTTTATTATGTCTAACCCCCTTCAATTTAGTTACTTTTTTGCATCTATGTACTACAAAGAGAGGGCATCATGTAAAAAGTAGGAGTTAGAAGTAGGGAGCTCCCGCATGAGAGGTAGTAGAGCTTGAGAGAGTTCGCGAAGCCCTTCAAGGGATAAGGGAGTATACATTCAGCCTCTTGCATTGAGCCCTGTCCTTTAGAGAAAAACTAGACCCATTATGAATTCACAACTGAATATAAACAACCTAACATCCACCTATATTAGAGTTGATGTAGTAAACTCAAATAGCTGTGCGAACGCTTATGAATATAGCTTCCAATTACCTTTTGGCTCTTTCCAAACCTGTATGGTAGCATATCCTTATGGCACTCCTAAGCAAAACCTCCAACATCGTAGAGTAAATGACTTACATTGCTTTATCCAAAACTTTACATGTGGTGGAGTAAGTTAACCGCTGGTAACATCGCGTTATGGGCACGAATCGATTGCAATTGGTTTTGGAATGCTATGAGAGACCTCTACGAGGCTTGGTTTTGATGTCTATCGGGGTACCATGAATCAAATATGAGATTTGAGAGGAGTGACTCCATGGATTATGGTTAATCCTGCTGACCGCTAATATGGTGCAGAAGTTTCCTCATACTTCTGCAGTTTCTATCTAGCGTAAGAAAGCAAGGCTTTGCTAAAAGTCGCATATGTGAGATAAATATTTGGATCGAATACCGCCGTGTATGTATTACTCAATACCCTCACTGTAACAGCGCATTGGAAAATGCACAAAACTGCATGCGATTTAATGGAGAGGAGCTGGGGGGTCGATGATATATATATATATACCTGCGCTCGAGGTCGAGGCGGAGAAGAAGGCATAGTTCTCGAAACGAATGGCGCAGGCAGTGTTGATGGAGCACTGAGCGCCGACGTTGAGGGGGCAGAGCTGGACGGCGTTGTCGATGGCCTCCTGGACGCAGGTCCCGCAGTCGGACAGGGGCTGCAGGAGAGGGCTGCACTGGGCCATCGCCCACGCTCCCGCCCCGGCCCCGTCCCCTTGGCCCTCCACGTCGCCCACCTTCAGCCCCTGGCCCGCCGCCGCCTTCTGCTGCACCTTCTCCAGGGCCGTGTTCAGGTTGATGCTAAAGCGGTCCCCGTCCCTGTAGCTGCCCGTGCTGCACAGCGTGCTCACGTTCGTCTCAGAATCATACCACCCAGCAGCTGCAGCGGCAGCTCCTCCCACCATTGCCATCGTCATCGTCATTATCGCCGATACCATCATCACCTTCCGCGCCAGGATTACCCTCGTCGTCATCATTAGCTGTACTGCACAAGGAAGTCCGTCGTCTTTAGGGTCTCTCATGGACCGCTTTAACGTGAGCCTTGGCCTTGTTATCCTCACTCAGCGACTTAACGCGTCTTCTCATCGGCACGCGGCCTTGCGATCTCGTATTCCCCGCTCTCTGCCGTCTCGCTAGTCAAACAAATTGGTTAGGAGTTCAGAGTCCAGACGATCAGACTACGGCATGGGCGGCTTTACCTTGGTCGATGTAATCATTTGGTGTGACATTAATGAACATGGAAGAGGTGTTTCGTTTGATTGAAGGTTGAACGGATATAAAATCCTCCAACTGCATGCGTTTCTACCTGGAGACGTGGGAAAGAAGCTCGTTGCATACGAGGAAGTTGAACTTCCACTTCTCACCACCGCTTTAACACAAAGACAAATTGCTTATGGCAAAGGGGCCAATACAATGTTAACCAAGAATCCATAATGTCTTTTTGACCGGCCTAGCCAAGGTTGTCGTATGTTTCTACCCTTGATGTGAATCAATGGATTTTTTAATTGTATTAATACTTTGATGCTCTTCCAAGTGTATGGTTTTGAATCAATGGATTTTTTTTTGTATTTATACGTTGATGTTTTTACAAGTGTATGGTTTTGAATCTATGAAATGTATTAAATATTTGGTTTGTATATCCATGTGATAGCATGAAGTACCCACATGCCATGTGTAAGAAAATAGACCATAGCACAAAATACAAGTACAAGAGAGACTAGGAGAGAATAAAAATATGTTCTTCCTTTTACCAAATTGATACAATTGATAGTTGAAGGCTCTATCCACTTGTATGCCACTACAAGCTTCGATGGTGATCTAGATGGATGCTCGATGGAATCTATGTACTCACATGTTCAATAGCTATGTTGTATTTATCTATACAACATATATCCTTGTAAGGATGTCAACATAGTAGGTGAGAAAAAGATGGATTTTTAAAGTGACAAGTGGAAAATATCCTTCACCACATGCTTTCCCTTGACTCACCACTCACGTGATTCCCTTTGCCTCACCACCACCCACATGGTCCATCTGATTCACTAGCCTATTACAGGGATTAATCTCTAGACCCCTATAACTTGTCACTTGCTAAAATACTACTATCTTCATTAACTCTTTTCCACTTTATCCAATGGACAAGTCTACATATGCCATCTCATAACCATATGGACTTCAAGGTTGCATCTAAAAAGAAGCCCTCCTGATGTCCGATGCCTATCATGGCTTCTCCTCATTTGGCTATATTACAAGTGTTGGTACTCATAGCCTCACTTGTAGCATAGTCAAATGATTGAGAGGTGGGTGTTTAAGTGACTTCCAACACCCCTCCTTCAATGTCTACATGAAAATGAATTACTTGTTTGTTCTAACAATGAAGAGAGCCTAAGTAAATATGTGAGAAAAATTGTTCTCTCTAGGACAATGTTTCCTCTCCTCAATCCCATCCTCAATGAGCTCTCCATATAGTGATATTGAATTTCTATATGCTTTGTACGGGGATGAAACACAGGGTTATTTATGATTGCCATGCAAATTTGACATTCATAGATTGTTTTCTTTTTCTGTTGTGAGCAACGAATGCATGGTTTGCGCGTAGCGAATGGAAGAAGAACTTTAATTTATAAGCATTAGGATTAATACAATGGAGAATTTTAAAAGGTCCATAGAAACGAGGAGCTAATTTTACATTTGGGTTCTTTTCTACACTATGGAGTCTGCGTTTTTCAACACGTAACCAAACATAACCTCATTCTTTATAAATCATAGCTTGCCTCTTTTTATTTGCTTGTTTCACATATGATTGTTGGGCCTTTGCTAATATTTGTTTAACTTGCTCATAAATACTTGAATGATTTTGAATCCAATCATCAACAGAATGTATTTTCTGAGTTAGACGAAATGTGGGAGTTGGCAATTTGTGACCATAAACAATTTCAAAAGGTGCCTTTTGTGTAGCAGTGTGAGTGGTATTATTGTAAGCAAACTGTAGAAGGTGCAAATGATTATCCCATGTGGCTGGAGAAGAAATTATGTAAGCACGGATTAAATCCAAAATTGTGCTATTTGTGGCCTCTATTTTACCGTTAGTCTCTAGATGAAATGCAGAGCTAAAATCAATCTTAGTTCCTTAGTAAACAATGTAATCCAAAAATTATTATAGAATCAAGGATCTTGGTCAAACATAATAATTTTCAGCAATCCATGGTGCACAAAAATATGCTTGAGAAATAAGTTAGCGGCTTGTGCAGCACTTAAGGTCTTTTTACAAGCGATGAAGTAAGCCTATTTACTAAATCTATCAACTATGGTCCATATCATATTATTTTGTGAAGAAGTTTGTGGTAAACCTGTAATGAAGTCCATAGAAATATGCTCCCAAGGTGAATTAGGGATAGGTAATGGAAGTAATAAACCATATGACTTACCATGATGTATTTTTATGCATTGATATACAATGCGTTCAGAAACAAAATTAGAGACATCACGTTGCATATTTGGCCAGAAAAGTTCTTTATGTAAATTTCTAAGTGTGTAGATAATACCACGATGTCCCATATAAGGAGGCTCGTGTACTTCTTGCATAACGAAATGACGAAAAGGATTAGTAATACATAACCGTTTTTCGTAAAAAAGAAAACCATCAGAAACAGAAAAGTTATTAGTAGGGATCCATTGATTGTTAGATAATTTTACCCAAACATCATGAAAATCGGGACCTTGAAGATAAGTATTTTTCATTATGTCTAACGAAGAAGTAGAAATGACAGAAATATTGTTTAATGATGGCCTACAGCTAAGTGCATCGGCTACTACATTTTCCTTACCTAGTTGATATTGAATGAGTGGATGAAAGGATTGAATAAATGATGCCCATTGTATGTGTCTATCATATATTTGTGGTTGTGACAATAAATGTTTAATACTCTGTTGATCGGTTTTAATTATAAACTTTGAACCCATTAAAGAATGCTTCCATATGCGCAATGCATGAACTATGACTAATAATTCTTTGTCATATGTACTATATTTAACTTCAAAAGGTTTCAGTTTATAACTAGAGTATGTTATAGGGTGATTGTCTTGCATTAATACTGCACTGATGCCAGAACCACTTGCATCAGTAACCACAAGAAAGAATGGTCTATTGAAATTAGGTAACTACAAAACTGGTGTGTGTGTGAGTGCATGCTTAACTATTTCAAACAATCGTTGTTGGTTGTCGCCCCAATGATAAGCAAGATCTTTCTTTAATAAAAGAGTTAACGGTAAAGCAAGCAATAAAAAGTTTCTAACAAATTTTCGATTAAAACTAGCTAGTCCTAGAAATGAACGAACTTCATGTACATTTTTAGGTGTTGGCTAAGACTTAATTGCTTCAATTTTATGTGGATCTACATGTATGCCTTTGGCAGACACAATATGACCTAAATATTCTATTTCAGATTGAAAGAAATAACTTTTGTCAGGGTTAGCATATAGATGGTTTTTTTAAAATAAACTAAACACTAAAGATAAATGTTCTTCGTGTTTTTTTTCAGTTTTGCTGAAAACAAGAATGTCATCGAAAAAGACTATTACACAATGCTGAAAATGCAAAAATATTCTATTCATCATTCTACTAAATGTAAGTGGTACATTGGTAAGTCCGACGGGCATTACCAAGAATTAATAATGTCCAAATTGTGTATGAAAAGCTGTCTTAAAAATGTTAGAAGTAGACACACAAACTTGATGATATCCTGATTTTAAATCAATTTCACTAAACATTGTTGCTCCTCGTAATTTATCTAGAAGGTCGTCTATTCTAGGTATTGGATACCTATTTTTAATCGTTATTTTATTAAGTACTCTACAATCTATACACATGCGATAAGTTTGATTTTTCTTTTTAACTAATAATACAGGAGCTCCAAAAGGCGAACTACTTGGACGAATTAATTTTCTACTTAGAAGTTCTTCAATTTGCTTTTGAATCTCTTTCTGTTCTAATTGGTTATGGCGATAGGGAGCTTTGCAAGGTGGTTGACTACCAGGAAGTAAATCAATTTGGTGGTCTTCAGGTCATGATGGAGGAAGTTGTAAAGGTAAATCATTAGAAAATCAGAAAATTTAGCAATAAATTGCTGTTGCTTTGGAGTTAGTTCAGTTTTTGTAACATCAACTTCATTAATCCATAATAAGAAAGCTTTTGATTGCTTACGCAAAGCTCGCTTCGCATGTGTATGACTAATAATTGGAAATAATTCGGTTTTTGTTAACCCTTCGAGTAAAATTTGTTTACCTTTGTGCTCAATGTGCATTGAGTGTGTGTTGTAATCTATATTGGGATTGAATTGGTGACACCATGGCATTCCTAGAATTACATCAGCAGATTGCAAAGGTGCTACTAAAAAATTTCACTTTTCCTTATAGGATCCAATACAAATTTCTAAATTATGAACTTCTTTAGTACCATTATATCGTTGTCCTAGAAATGCAGCCTGAATTTTATAGGCAGATGGAATAGTTTTAAGTTGTAAGTTTCTAACTACTTTTTCTAAAACAAAATCATGAGTACTACCATCGTCATGCAAAACAGTCATATCATTATTATTGATTTTACATCGCATCTTTAATAAGACACGCATAGAAATTTTACCAGCAAGGTCTTCAGGTTCGTTAGAATTTTTGCCGATAAGTGTAGCCTCATCGAAGTCGGGCATTACTTCAAGGTCTTCGTTGGATTATTCAGTTCCAAGAAAATTTAGATGTGTTGTGGGTCTCTTCCAATCACGGGTGTTGCCCATGGGACAACGACTCACAATATGACTAGGACACTTACAATTATAACAAATTACATTTTTGGAAATGGCATTGGAGACACTTGGGTTAATATTTTTCGGTTCACTAGATTTAGGCAAATTTGAAGGTGGATTTGAAGGTTTAAAATTGGAAACTGATTGACCATGATTATTAAGAACATTTCGCATCCATGGCGGTCGGTTAAAACGATTCTTTCCATATAGAGAATTGAAGTTACGGAAAGAATTAAAATGAAAGTTGTTACCCATGTTGTTACCATTGGATGCTGGAAATTGCCTTCAATCTTTAGACTGCTTCTTTTCAGCGTCCTGAGCTAGGGATATGGCTTCGTCTAGGTTATTGGGCTTGAACATGTTGACTTCGGCTTGGATGGATGGAATTAAGCCAAACATATACTTTCTCTTGAAGAAAGACTCGTCCACTGGCTCCACCATTTGGAGCTGCAAGAGAGTGCTCCAAAATCTTTATGTGTATTGAGGGATAGAGTCACGTTCCCATTGCATGAATAGGTCCCATTGTTGTTGCATGCGGAGCTCGAATTGTGCAGGGAGAAAATTTGCAAGAACCTTCTTATGAAAGTCGTTCCATGTGAGAGGACGATCAATGCTTTTACACGTGACATCCCACCATAATGCAACTTTCTCAATAAAATAATGAGATGCATATTTGATTTTATCACTTTCTAAATATTTCTCATTGTCAAAATAAGCTTCGAACTGACTTAACCATGACAGAATTTTGCGACCATCTTTAAGACCATCAAAAGATTTAAATTTGAATGTACGCTTGCTTATCTTGGACTCCTTTCGACTAGCGTGGACATCCAAAGTAGCGTTGATGGCGTGAATTAGGTTGTCGTCGTTGGTAGAAATTTTAGTGGCAGGACGCTTGAGGGACTTTAGTTCTTGCTCCAGTTGTACGCGGTGTTGACACTCTTCTTCAAGTTGCATGGATATTAAATCCATAAGCTGCTCCAAGGTTGGCTCAGGAAGTGGTGATGCAGAGTCGAAATTGGCCATGATTGCTTGATGGAGAAATCTGAAGATTTAGGATGCCTTGCAAATGAAAAGGTGCCTTGCTTGTCATTGAAGAATTTTGTGTGTAAGACCAAAAATTTAAATGGTCTTTGGACAAGAAATTATGGATGGAAGTAGGCAAGAAAGGCGGGAATTTTTATGGGAATTTTGTGAAATTTATGAAGCTGGAAAGAATTGCGTGAGAATTGCCTCTATGGAAGAGATAGTCAGTTGTGACTTGTGAAGATTTGCAGAGTCTATGTATGACACGGAGTAAGAGAGGTTAAAGTTGATCATGAAGGTTAGTAATGTAACTTGCTTAATAAGGCTTTAAGCCTTAAAAAACTTGATGTTTTAGGACAAGAGGAGGTCGTGGATGCTACTGTGGCGTCAAAAAATGCCTCCCACCCCCACGAAATCAAAATAGAGCTTAAGCTCTTAATTAAGCTTAAGCAAAGCTTTTTAATTAAGCTCTAACTAAGCTTACTAATCACCTGTAAGCTCCAATTCATCACGAAATATGGCGCCATGATGTAGGAGTGGGTCTTCTTCAATGTCTGGGAAAACAACCGAATTTCTTGACAGTGATAGAGGGGTTTGGGGTTTTGAAGGCCTGGGAATCCAGCTGTGTAGTCAGTTCACGATGTGACGGACCATAGAGCCCGTTTACAGCAGAGGGTTCGCCTTCATGCTACAGGGTAGGCAATTGGAAGCCCAAGAGGTAGGCTAGGCTCTGATACCATTGTTGCGAGCAATGAATGTGTGGTTTGCACATAGCGAATGGAAGAAACTCCCTCTTTCTCTCTTTTACTCGTAAAATTGCATACGACTCATGAGAAATTAAAAATAGACTAAAAGAGAAGGTAAAGTAAGATGAAGTGACTTAAGATTGGGTTCAATCTCCCCCCGACATGAAGTGGGCAACTCCTTTCATGCCGTATTTATAATAATATTATGAAATCTTATTTGCCCAAGATTTAGGCCCTTTACAATCACTATTTGCATAAAGAGTTTGAGTGAATTGAAAAAGAGATAGAGTAATTTGAATTAATGGATGCTAGCAGTTGTGCATCCCACAACTCTCTGAAACCATTAATATTGTATTGGACATATCTTCTTAAAAAAATCTATTTTGCTAATAAATATTTACATAGAGGCTATGTGCACGCTTTATAAGAAATAGTGGTGCATCTAATACAATAATCCAATAATTGCCAAATAAATTCTTAAGGAAATAATCTTTAGAATGCTTGCTCGTGGTGCGCCTTTCCGATTCTCCTTGATTTACACATCAGCTACCAAAAATTCAAAAAATCATGTTAGAATAATAACCAACTGAATAATTGCAGCTAGCCACATAAATCAATTAATTTGAAATTCCATACAATAGTTAATTCATGAAGACATTAATACTCGTGTGGATAAAATGGTACCACCCACGCTCACACTTGCATCGACCCCTGAAAAGGATAGGCGTCCCCATCTACCATCTGCCTAAGAGAATTCTTATGAACATGCCCCACATTGACGGAGAACCATTTAAGGTGCTCATCCCTTTGCGTAGGTGCCACCTAGCAACATTTTCATTGGAACTCAATGAGATGAAGTAATTTAATGGGCAAAATGTATCAATCTAACAAGATGATTTTTCATGGGGTTCCTCAGTATACATGCAAGAGCCAATATTTTTATTGTCTTGTTGTCCATGCATTGAGAGAATGATTGGCTAAATTATATCAAAGAGATGCTTATTGGATTGCCTTTAAGAAGAAAATAGGAGTTTTTCCTTAAAGACATAGGATTAGTTATATAGAAGATGTTTACAGATTGGGTGGAAAGACCTAATGAGGGTCTTGTTGTTACTACCTTGTTGTGTGAATTTGAAAATTGCTATGCTCAGTTGGATGTGGATGACCAGAATCATTGGAAAGTCAAAAAGTTGAGTTATTCTTGAAAGTTGTTGACCTTGTGTTACAAGAGAAATTGATTGATCATGTAGAAGATGAAACCTCAAAAACTAGGCAAAAATATGAGTGAGCACATATCATTGATGCTCTAAATGTAATTGTGAAACGAGAAAGGATGAGATTGAGGTTGGGAATAGGGTCTATGCCTATAGTTTCAATGAAAAGTCCTAAAATTTGCAACAAAGCCATTTGTATCTAACCCATGATGCCCGAGGAAGTCACTATATACAAAAATGTGTATCAGGTGATTCAAAAAAGGGAAATAATAAAAATATATAATCTCACATATATACATTTACAAAAGGAAATATTTTTAAAAGTGTAGATTTATTTCTAGACTAGATTTTTATATTTCATATATATATATATATATATATATATATATATATATATATATATATATATATATATATATATATATATATATATATATAGAACGGTATAGTTAAATCATAAAATTGGCCTAGATTTTTGCAACACAAGGATATGACGAACCTCAACAAAGGTGGGATATGATGAACCTCCTCTAAACTGGTGTGCAAGGTAAATAATATCCATTCATGCACGATTTAACTTTACTATGTTAAAATATGGAAGTCTCTTGAAAGCCCATCAGACTACTCCATTTCATTATGCCTTAGTTAAAGCCCTCTTCTCCCTTGATTAAGGCATACCTATTCTTACGATTGCTCTCTCCCTCCTCATAAAATCTATATTCTCTCTTTTAATTTCCTCTATTTAAATAAAATCACCCCTCTCTCTATCTCTGTCTCTCTTTCCTCCCACCCCCACTTTCTCTCTATCTATATGCATCACAATGTAATTTGATCATATTGAACTTTGGCCATTTTACAAAGTTGTTAACATTTAACATCTAGCACAAATGTTCTCTAACAAGATGTAGTTATTATTATAGATAGGATATTTGCATAATACTTATATCCATATTACAAAGTGGTATAGGAACATCCACTAATACTAGCTATATCCTTGTTGATTTTTTTCCATTGGATAAATAAAATATAATTGCAGAATGTAGTTTTTGCAAAAGCCTAGATTTGGAAGTTTAAAAATCATTCTTGAATCTATAGTAGTTAAAAAACATGCAAACATTTTGCTTGTATAAGCGAGACATAGGAAGACATATGTGTTTACATTACCTTGATAGACATTTGTATAATACTTATATCCATATTACAAAGTGGTATAGGAGCATCCATTGAGACTATCTATATCCTTGTTGATTTTTTCCATTGGATAAATAAAATATCCTTTCCAAAATGTAGTTTTTGCAAAAGCCTAGATTTGAAGTTTTAAAATCATTCTGAAATCTATACTACTTAAAAAATATGTAAACATTTTGCTTGTATGAGTAAGAAATAGGAACAGACCTTATACAAGAAACTTTGATACATTAATTTTGAAACCATAATGCCCTACACCATACAACTAGCCACATTCTATTCATGTTGTGATGCATTTTTTCAAAACTCAAAAAACCCCTAAGTCTACATAGAGTAGATAAGTTTTGGGACCTTCGCATGTGTTGTTGTTGCCTTTGTGTTTTGGTAATGGAATACAACTTTAAACTTTCTGAAGCCATGAACTAGCAAGGGACAAGTAAGTGCTCATCTCTAGCTTGATTTTGATTTGATGTTGAGCCTTTATGGTTGTGACAATAACTAGATCATAAAGTTTTTGCCCGATAGTCATGCTTGTGAGGATTTAAGTGCAAGTGGGTATTGATATAAGGAAACTATTATAATGATATACAATTGGACATTTGCATGCTAATATGGACATCTCAAACATTATTTTTGTTCTTGTAGAATCTAGTGATCTAGGTAGAGAATTTTCTTTTATGCATGATGCTTATGCTGTGAGACTTGGATTGTATTCTGCTTCTTAGTGGAACTTTGAAGAGCAATGTTATTGCCATACTACTTAGAGTTTATGGACTAAGTGTGGTGAGATTCTAGTTTGAATTAGAATTGCCATGCCATATGCATGTGTTTCATGTGGCTTGTTAAAAGACCATGTTTGTAGGAACCCTTGAGTTTTTATGGCCTCATTTTTCTATAACTAAAGGAGATATGGAGGTTTGAGGCCCCTCTAACTATATCTGATAAGACGACTAAAACTCTTTTATAAAACCTTAAGAGCTAGTTTGTGATCAATTCTATAATAAAACCAATGTTTTGTATCTATTGCATAAGGATTTGTTAAATTCTTCTATGAACAAAATAAATTTACAGTAAAGATTTATAAATTATGATAAAAAGGTTATGGAAGGGTCAAGATAACATCACAAAATAGGTTACATAGGGATATATGAAATATGCCATGAACACATATGATCTATAGGATTTATACATAGTGACTTCCCCGAGTTCACATTGAGGGTTGGAAAGGTCTAGGCCTAAATCTAATGGGGATCAGGGGAAAAAGAAGGCAAATGGAAAAAAGAGATATTAGAAAAAGAATTCTTGAATATATTGTAGAATATAAGAAACAAATAAACTCGACAAGAAAATGTAATACTCTTTTGTACAACTACAATAAATCTCTTCAAACTAAATACATTACGCAATCGCAAGTACAAAGGAAAACTTGGAAGTACTATAGAATACTATTACCAAAGTAGCTAGGAAATGTAGTAAAAAACCCGTAACCACTTTATCTCTCTTTCTTTTGTAAAACCTTTTGAGATCTCTTCAATTATAGCCACACAAACATTTTCAGTCTTAACCTACTATAGTAGGTAAAGATTGTTGGAAGAGAGGGAGAGAGACAGAGTGGAGTAGAAGATGAGCCTCAGCTCATTGTTGTTCTTCTTCCATTATTCTTCCATTTATTCTTCCATCATACTAACTGAAAGAGACTTACACACATATGTATGACTAACCAAGACTAATTGTGGTTAATTCACTGACTACACCAACTTATTGAATGTCACACACGTGTACATCTGTATCCATCCAATGTCGGTAATACACATAAAGATAGACTGACTGAAGAGTAACAGGAGCTTGATATTCTACTTGTCTGAAGTATATGAACTTTTCTTTACCAAGAGACTTGGTAAATATGTTTGCTACCTGGTCTTCAGTCTTCACATGAATCAAGTCAATGTGCCTTGTAATAACCATTTCTATGGTGAAATGGTAATGGACCTCAATATGTTTAGACCTAGCATGGTACACATGATTGCTAGCCAACATAACACTACTAAGGTTATCACAAAATGCAATCTCACTCAGCTTTCCAGTTGTATTCCCAAGTCTTTCAGCAGTTTCATCAACCAAACTTCTTCGCAGGCTGCTAAGGCAGCTTCTCTGTACTAGACAATGCAACAATAGGCTATTTCTTACTTTTCCAACTAATCATATTGCTACCCAATCCAAATGCATAACCACTGGTTGACCTCCTATCATAGGCACAACTAGCCCAATCAGCATCAGTAATCCCTATCAAGTCAAGGGATTTTCCATATGCATAAAACTACCCATAATCTGTAGTGCACTTTACATATCTCATGATCCTCTTGATTGTATCTAAATATGGTTTATGAGGCTTCTGCATGAACTGACTAATCAGCCCCACTACATAACATAAGTCAAGACAGGTAATAGTCAAGTATATCAACCTGCCCACCATCTGTCGATACATGGTCACATTCTGTATGTCATTCCCAACATCAATCTGCAGCTTGACATTCTAATCAAGAGGTGTCTCCATAGGCTTGCATTCAGCCATACCATACTTCTGTAACATGTCATGAGCATACTGCTTCTGTAGCAGCCGTATACCTTGAGGCGTAGAGACTACCTCAATCCCAAGAAAATACTTTAGTTCACCAAGGTCTTTGACTTTGAATTCAGCATGTAAAAATGATTTAATTTCAGCAATGTCCTATTCATAATCTCCAGTGATAATAAGATCATCTACATAAACCACTAGAAACACATATCCATGATCTGTCTTCTTCGTGAACACATTGTGATCTCCATCACCCAATCTAAATCCATGTTGCTATAAATAACTATTGATCTGAGCATTCCATGCTCTAGGTGCCTGTTTCATTCCATATAAAGCCTTTTTTAGCTTACATACATGTGTAGGAAAGTCTAGGTGAACATAGCCTTCAGGTTGCTCCATATATACTTCCTCAAGCAAATCACCGTTCAAGAAAGCATTCTTGACGTCCATTTTCCATAATTTCCAACCTTTGCATGCTGCTAAAGCAATGGTAGTTCTGACTGTTGCCATTTTAGCCACCGGATTGAAAGTCTTCTCATAGTCAAGGCCATACTGATGCACATACCCTTTTGCAAGCAGCCTAGCCTTATAGTGTTCTAATGAACCATCTGACTTGCACTTAACCTTATACACCCATTTTCAGCCAATGGGAACTTTTCTTTCAGGCAACTCAACCAATTTCCATGTCTCATTTTCAACCAGGGCTGCATACTCCTCATCCATGGCAGCACACCAGTTATCATCTATAACTGCATCATCAAACTTTGTAGGTTCTTTGTAACTTGTCACACTAGCCATATATACATAATGGCGGGTTGAATAACCAGTGTATGTAAACCTATCAACTGGTTTTCTGACTCTCTCAGATCTTCGTAATTGTGGCTCACTCTGAGTTTGTCTCTCATGAGGTGGTACATAACGACTCTGCCTTGCTCCAGGCTTCATAATAGACGAAATGCCCAACTCACTATCCAAGCTATCACTACTGGATGACTCATAACCTGTTATAAGTGGACCTGTCACATCCTCAAGCATATTTTATTTTCCCTTATCCAATCTCCCCCTCACTGACATATCAGAGTCAGTCAACGTAGGAGTACGAATTTGCAAGCGTCCTGACCAAGGACTTACTGTAGGTGACCCATCACCTGTAGGACCACTCATAGATGTACTCACTGTAGGTGTATTTTCAGCATTGCTAGTGCTGGCTGATCCATTAGTAGCCACTGCAATAGGATTACCATACCACGATGCCAGCTCATCAAAAACAACATCTCTGCTAATTAATGTCTTATGTGTAGACGGTACATAACACTTGTAAGCTTTCTGGTCTTGTGCATAACCAAGCAACACACTCTTGACAGCTTTAGGATCCAATTTCTTCCTCTTTTCATCAGGAACATGCACATATGCAATGCTACCAAATACCTTCAAGTGTGAAATGTCAGGCTTATGACCATCATACGGAGTTACATCATGAATCCCTGATGTAGGGGTTCTATTCAACACATAGACAATAGTCACTACTGCTTCAACCCAATAACAATTTGGCAAACTCTTCTCATTTAGCATAGCTCTTGCCGATTCCATCAATACTCTATTTTTCCTTTCTACTACACCATTTTGCTGTGGTGTATAGCTGTAAGTTAACTATCTTGTGATCCCATATTTAGCAAGGTACCTATCAAAGTAATAAGAGATATATTCTCCACCTCCATCTGATCTAAGACATGAAATTTTACAGCTCAACTCATTTTCAGCATGCTTCTTGAAATCCTTGAATGCATCAAACACATCATCCTTATGTTTCAGTATGTAAAGCCAGGTGTACCTGCTGAAATCATCAATGAAGGATACATAGTAATGAGCCCACCAAACCAAGCATTATGAGATGGACCCCATACATCTGAATGTACCAATTGCAAGGGCCATGAGCTATTCCGTATATGTCTCATAAATGGAAACCGTGTCTGCTTTCCAAACTGACATGCATCACATACATGTCCATAGTCATGATACTTGAACTTAGGCAGTCCAAGCACAATCTCCTTTTGCTACATAGATTTTAGCTTTTGTACACTCACATGGCCAATCCGCTTATGCCATATCTCAACATCCTGTATAGCACCATGATCATGTGCAAACATGACTAGTTTTAATTCTGGAATTGATGCATCAAGAGTAAACATTCTGCCATCTCTTCATCTCTAATAATCAATTTGCAGCCATTATCATATTCTTCAACAAAGCATCCATCTCTATTAAATCTCACCTGCAAATTCTATTCTGCCTTCTGTCCAACTGGCAAAAGATTCTTGGTTATTGTAGGTACATGTAGTACATCATGTAGGCTCTTTTTCTTGCCATCAAGCATCAGCAACGGAATAATTCCTGTGTGCTGAATGTCATGTTGGGTGTCATCCCCAGTACTACATGCATAACCATGTGAACCTGCAACCATCTCATCAAACCATTCTCCATGGGGTGTCATATGATTTGAAGCCCTTGAATCAATCTACCATCTCTCATCTTTGTTCTACCTAGATGCAATCTTAGACACATGCTGCATGGCAAACAATCTGTCAACTTGCTCATCATGAGCAACGCTAGAAGATGCATAGTGCCCATGCTGTTTGCTATTTGTCTTCATATCTCCCTGCTTCTTGTAACAATCTTTTGCAATCTGTCCATATCTGCTGTAGTAATGACATCCTTATCTCTGTTTGATTGATCATTTGACTACTATGAGCCAGATCCACCACCTCTACCATGGGGTGATCTCCCTCTGCCTCTAAAGCCGCCATATACATGCTAGCCCTATGTATTTGTGCCATGCTAGGCATTGTGATGATGCTGTCCATAAGCATTTTGAGTGTCTCCTTGACCTCGAAAAGAGCCACGTCCTCTACCGCCTCTACCACGTTGGCTAGAGTAAAGAACGGTGTCTCTGCTTTGAGACGTATTAGAACCTGTATTCAACCCAAGATTAACTTCCTCATGCAGCAACAAAGCAATTAGCTCATCCCAATCAGGGGATTCAGCTCTCATAGAAATAGATGTATCAAATGCTTTATACTCTTTGCCAAGTCCATTCAATGTCACTACAATCATATCATCCTCAGACACTAAAGACCCAATGGTGGCAAGCTGATCCGCTATGTTCTTGATCTCTGTAGCACTACAAGGGACTGGGGCAATAGCGACGCCGATTAGCGACGGCGTTTATCGGCGTCGCTATTGGCGTCGCTATATGCGTCGCTATTTGCGTCGCTATTTGCGTCGCATTTGCGACGCAAATAGCGACGCATATAGCGACGCCGCAGGGAAAAAAAGCGCGGCCGAAACCAGAGCGCCGTTTTCATTTTGTTTTCTTCGCCTTTTGAGAGCGAGAGCGAGGGAGAGAGCCAAGGCTTTGTGAAAGAAGAGGAGGAAGAGACTTGTTGCCGCCGCCGCCGCCACCGCCACCGCCACCGTCGTTGTTCGCGAAGGAGAGGAGGAGCCCTCGTTGCAAAGAGAAGCCGCCCACGCTCGCCATATCTCATTGGTGAGTCTCCCTCTCTCTTTCTTTTACTTGTTGAAGGTTTAAATCGTTCTCTTTTGTTTATTTAGGATAGGAAAAGAAAGAGAAGGAGAGGGAGAGGGAGAGAGAGGGAGAGAAAGAGAGGGAGAGGGAGAGAAAGAGAGTGAGAGTGCATTCTCTCTCTCTCTCTCTCCCTTTTGCTTGTTTAATGTTTAAATTACTTTCTTCTTTGCTTGTTTAGGAGAGGAAACGAGAGAGTAAGAGAGAAAGAGAGGGAGAGGGAGAGGGAAAGGGAAAGAAAGAGAAAGAGAAATAGAGGGAGAGGGAGAGGGAGGGGGAGGAAATAGGAGAGGGAGAGAAAGAAAAAGAGAGGGAGAAGGAGGGAGAGTGCATTCTCTCTCTCCCTCCCTCTCCCTTTTGCTTGTTTAATGTTTGAATCACTTTATTTTTTTCTTGTTTAGGAGAGGAAATGAGAGAGAAAGAGAGTGAGAGGGATAGGAAGGGGAAGGAAATGAGAGAGGGATAGAAAGAGAAAGAGAGGGAGAGTGCATTGTATCTCTCCCTCTCCCTTTTGCTTGGAGGATGTTTAAATCACTTTATTTTTTGCTTGTTTAGGAAATGAGAGAGAAAGAGAGATAGAGAGGGAGAGGGAGAAAAAGAGAGGGAGAGGGAGAGGGAGAGGGAGGGGGAGGGGAAGGAAATGAGAGAGGGAGAGAAAGAGGGAGGGGGAGGGAGAGGGAGCGAGGGAGCGAGGGAGAGGGAGAGGGAGAAAGAGGGAGAAAGAGGGAGAGGGAGGAGGAGGGAGGAAATGAGAGAGGGAGAGAAAGAGAACGAGAGGGTGAGGGAGAGGGTGAGAGAAAGAGAGGGAGAGGGTGAGGGAGAGGGAGAGGGAGAGGGAAGGGAATGAAATTTAAGATAATATACGTATCGATAATGGTATGCAATGTGCTTTGCATACGGCCACGTACTTCATCAAAATTAACCCAAAATTATTGTTATAGAAGTGGAGATCCCTTAAATTGAGTATAGGATAATTTCTCTCAGGTCTTATGACTATGAGTAGAATTGATTGAAATAAATTTTATTACTATAGTTGTAAAATTTCATAGATGGCGCGCATTAATTTTAAAATGGATTACTTATACTCAAAGCCGAGATATAACAAAAAATTATCTACCGGGACAAACAAATCGTTGAGCATGATACAAGGCCGAGATATAACATCGGAAAATCTCTCGACTACTATATACAATGCAAGGTTTATGGTCAACTTGCAAGTTGACGTACATCTCCAAAAAGCTATCCATTTAAGCCTCGTTTGCTGTAATGTAGATAAGATGGCAAACGAAGAAGGTCCTATTGTTCAAGACCGCGAGTCGTATCTTAATCAGCGTGTCCCATGTCCTTGCTCTCAATGCAAGTTGGCAATTAGACGAAAACGCCGATTGTCTATAGAACACGTACGACGATTTGGCGAGTTTCAACCTGAGATTATTAATCAGGCGATTGCAGATTTTCAGCAAACGGTATTTTCAAGTTAGCATTTTTCATGCATTGTACTCTCAAGCTAATTGAAAACCATACACAATAAGATTGGGTCTTGTTGGCAAATTTTGTGTCCAGGGGGGTGATGTCTCGACCCAAGGGGGAGTGCACCCTTTGCGGCCAATTAGAAGAGTTCGTGGACGTGAGATGGATGGATGGCAGGAGCCAATAGACCACTCGCAAGGCCCATCTATATCGTCAATGCCAGAGGAGACAGACAACCTTCCCGACTTGCCTACAATCTTGGAGCCTGAGATGGAGGCAATGATCGATGCATTGATTCCCATGGATGTTGAGACATCTGACCCGCTTAGAGAGGAAGCATCCATACCATTATATGATGGGTGCCGAGTATCTCGGTTGAAGACATTGCTTGCACTCTTAAGTGTGCAAGCGAAATACGGTTGGAGCGATACGAGTGTGACTGAGTTATTCAGGTACCTTGCATACAGACTTCATTGTTTTTTTTTTAAACAGTATTATTGTAAATATGGATGGATTTTTCAAGGTGTTTTATGATGTTTTCAGGTTATTGAAATATCATATATTGCCACCTGCAAACACCATGCCTGAGTCTCGTGATGATGCACGACATGTTTTACGGAAGCTTGGCATGGACTACAATAACATCCATGCATGTATCAACGACTGCATATTGTTTCGAGATGAATACGAGACTATGGAGACATGTCCAAAGTGTGGTGCTCACAGGTATCGACAGGACTTGCAAGGGCAGACCATCCCTCAAAAAGTCCTCAGACACTTTCCGCTCATCCCCCGCATAAACCACATGTTTCGCACGTCTGCCATGGCAAGCTTGACAACGTGGCATGTGCAGAATAGGTCTACGGATGGAGTGCAACGAATATCAGCAGATTCGCGCGCATGGAGCCACATTGACTCTACCTTCCCAGGCTTTGCGCGAGAGCCAAGGAATCTTCGGCTCGGTCTCGCCATGGATGGTGTGAACCCATTCGGTCTGCGCTCGACTTCTTACAGTGTGTGGCCTATAGTGCTTGTCAACTACAACATTCCTCCATGGCTTTCTACGAAGAAAGGACATCTCATCCTTAGCTTGCTCGTCCCGGGCCGCTACAAAGTAAAAAATATGGACGTGTATCTTCGTCCATTAGTCGATGAGCTTAAGATTTTGTGGGAGGAGGGGGTCACGGTGCAAGATATGAGCAGGCGCGATGGTCGGCGGTCAGCCAACATTCGAGCCATTCTCATGTGGACGATGCATGACTTTCCGGGATTGGGAGAGTGCTCAGGTGAGCAGACCTTTGTTCACGCCGGTAATATCTATATTTTATTTCATTCAATCAAGTATTCACTAGGTCGTGGATCGCCTTGCAGGTCTCGTTACCTCAGGTTATCATGCATGTCCATTGTGTGGGCCACAGTTAGACTCCCGAAGGTCACGAACCATGAAGAAGATGGTATATCAAGGACACGCCACTTTCTTGCCGGAGGATCATGAACTCAGGGAAGGTTTTCTTGGACGACCTCCAGCACGTATGAACGCTGCAAGCTGGTACGAGCTGAAAATGGTAAACCCGGAATCACATCCAAATGGAATGCGACGGTTCTCAGTTTTCTACGAGTTGCCATATTGGACCCACTTACAGGTCAACCACTTGTTGGATCCCATGCATATTTTCAAAAATGTGGGCAGCTTGCTATGGGACCACATCACAGGAAAGAGAGACACTATAGGGTCACGAATGGATTTAAAGGAGGTAGGTAAGATGGAGGCGCTTTGGCCGCAGTCGAGTGCTGAAGGGGGAGTGCAGCTTCCTCGCGCTCCCTGGGTTTTGTCTACCAAAGAAGAGCGCATTGTGAAGCAAGTAATCAAGTCTATCCGCACTCCGACGGGTATGATGCGTTCTCTCAGGTCCGCATTTTCTAAAGATGACCAAATGTCTGGGCTAAAATCCCATGATTGGCATAAGATATGTCAGGTTTGTGAACAGAATGGATTTTAATAAGCGTGGACATTTTGAAATTTGAAAAGTGACCATTATTCTTAATGCTTTCTCATTTGTGGCAGTTTGTCCTACCGATCGCGATCGCGGGATGCCTAACTCCAGAAATTCGCGGGGCCATTTACAAGCTGTCGACTTTGGTGCAATGGATCTCACAGAAAGAGATTAAGACGTCCTCTATTGAATCCGCAAGGCGGGGAGCAGTTGAGATGGTCTGTCTCTTTGAGAAATACCTGCCCACTAGCATGCTCACGATACAAGTTCACCTTCTTGTGCATCTTGTGGACGAAGTGGAGATTGCCGGACCTGTCCATACGCGATGGATGTTCTTCCTGGAGCGCTTCATGAAAACCCTGAAAGGCTTTGTGCGACAACGAGCTCGTCCGGAAGGTAGCATGGCGGAGGGTTGGTTGGTGTCAGAGGCATTAGTGCATATCTCACAATGGCTACCAACGGTGGAACCAGACAATGAAATGCTATGGACGCTCAAGGACGATGACAGGCTGACTGGAGATGTGGTGGTTGGAAATGGGGTAGAAAAAAGAATGGATGCCTCAATGGAAGAGAAAGTGAATCGCTTTTGTATGTTGCACCATGCCTCCATGGAGACGTGGCTCGCCAAGTACCAGATTGCAAGGCAAGATCGAGAGGAAGCGCGAGCTGAATTCCGACGTAGTACGCGTCACCGACCGATTCGATATCCCGAAGGCATGGAGGAGATGCCGCGGTTTATGTCAACACGATGGTTGCATGGAGCCTTGATCGCAGCATCCAGCGAAGGGGCAGAGGTCTCAATGGAGGAGTGGGAGTTCTCGAGGGGATGTAGTCCAAAGGTAATGAGGGGTTTAGAATGTGTCGTATCTGAATTTGTTTGCTACATCTAATTTGAGTGTTTCAATGTGCAGTACAAAATATATAGTGCAGCGTGGTCGCGCGGACGGCATTTTTGGGTGGAGCGTATTGACAAAATGCGCTCCACAATGGACTGTGGTGTCATGGCAAGGTTTGAGCAAGAGAGCCGGCGACGAGCAACGGATCCGAACACGGTTGTGGATGAGATGGAGTATTTTGGGAATTTGCAAAGTATTATTACGGTGGATTACCGTAGCTTCTCCATGATAATATTCGATGTGCAGTGGTTCAAAGTGGTACTTGGAGGAGCTGGCGCAACGGTTCGACGAGGTCCATCTGGATTTCTCGAAATAGATTCCGAAAAAAAATGGATGGATTTGCGCGACACCTTTGTGTTGCCGGCACATTGTGAACAGGTAATCTTCTAGTCATTTGCTTGCTAATTGTAATACGACATGCTTTATGTCACAATGATTTGAAGACGGTTTGTAAGTGTTTGTGAACATGTAATCTTCTATCCAAATCCCCGACAACCTCGATGGTGGTATGTTATACCTTCAACTCCTAGAGGTGCGAGAGTATACGATCAAAGCGATGTTCCAGGCATAGATGAAGAATATATGCAAATAGAGGGATCGAAATTACAAGGGGTGGAGGCCACCGCAAGCTTGGAGCCCGCATCGGCTAACAATGATGGAAATACAGAAGTCATAGAATTTTTTGAGAACGAGGCAGACTCGTTCTTTTGTGGTGACATGTCTATCGACCTTCCAGTGTATGCAGAGTTATGTCAGGAGATTAACATGGGACCATAGAATACTTCATTCTTGGAGAATTGTATTACTCAATTCGTTGTTTAGATCTTCCATAAAGGTAGATAAGATATGCATTTTAAGATGGATTTTTCAAAAATGATTTATATTAATGCGCTTTGTATAGTTTCAATTGATTATTCTAACATTATTTTTTATCTCTGCAGGTATCTTTATTTTCAGGATGAGTCGAGGGATGAGCGATGAGGAGTTTCAGGAGATGATGGCACGTATGTCTCCAGATCAGCTCGCGAGATTCAGAGAGATAGCAGATCAGGAGCTGTCTCGTTCTTCGTCAGGGCGCTCTGCTAGATCAGCTTCAGTGCGATCAGATGCTTCAGCTTCGAGCAGACGATCTCGACGCTCGCGACTTGGGCCAGAGGGAGGGACTGCGACTGCAGGAGGATCAGGGGGGTGCTGCTGTGGAGACACGGACGCGGTGTCTCCGTCTCGTCGTTCAGCTAGAGCTCGGTCACCTCCAGGATTTGTCACACCTGTGGGGACGTCCACTCCAGTTACTCCGGCTTTTGCGCAGCCGTCGGCAAATGTCACGCCTTTTGGTGGCACTCCTTTTGGTGGCACCCCCTCTGGTGGCACTCCTTTTGGTGGCACCCCCTCTGGTGGCACCCCTTTCAGTGGCACTCCGGGAGAGGGTACCCCTGTCGGTACACCGTATGTTCAGGGGTCTCCTGGATATGCCCAGGAGCGTGGACGGAGATGGGAGAGGGCCCATACGAGGCACACTCCTAGGGATTATGGATACCTAGTGGATGGCAGGTCAGGAGCTATCATCATGAATGATGAGGGGAGGAGGGTGATAGCTCGCATGAGGGAGTTGTGCCAACAAGTTTTTCGGCACAACGTCCTGGATCATTGGAGGAACATACCGGAGGGGAGCAAGGAGTACATAGTAGCATCCTTGCATGAGGAGTTCCCGGTGCCAGCCGCAGTGGATAGATTCTCTACGGGCTGGATGATGGATTGCATGCGTGCATACATGTCACATAGACGATCCGACGCACGCAAGGCAATCAAGAGTGGGGCTCCAAAGCCCGAGTGGTTAGATGCAGAGGACTGGCGCCGACTGAGGGAGGAGGCTACAAATTCGCCAGGACGTTGGAGTCAGCAGCGGGAGGCGGCGAGGGCACGAATCGAGGCCGGATCGGTACATCATCTTGGGAGTGGCGGCCACAGGACATATTTGGAGGACTTTGTAAGTTTCTCTTTTGTTTTGCTTATTTGTTTTTTTGAGATATTATTTGTACTGACAATCATATTTCTAACAGTTAGCATTTTGTTTTCTTTGCAGCACTCCATTACAAATCGTGATCCGCAAGGCCTTGAGACTCAATATGCAGAGAGGCACGGTCTCAGATCATTGATCGACCGATTGTACAGACGCGGCGGCCCAGTAAGTCTCTCATCTTTCATGTCCGTAGTTACCATGAGATATTTGAATGCATTATTGTATGGTGGATTGATATGTTGTTTCTTTTTCTGCAGAATCCGTTTGATGCTCCTTTGCAGAGGGACGAGCTTTCGGGGGACGACGATTTGTAGCTCGCCCTCGGATCCTTAGCGCTCACATACCTTTAGTTTTTAGTCGCCCGATCTATGTAGACATTTTCTATGTATTAGTGATATTGTTTTATGATTGTACCAATCGCATTTTATGCGATATCATGTATTTATTTCATCTATCAGTTTTATGATTTCAGTATAGATTCTTTTTGTTTGCAAACGCTTTGTATGCAGCAGTGCAGAAACTATTTTGTATGGCTCTCATACAGCACACAGTGCTATATGTGGCAGGGCAGCTTGCTGCCCTGCCACAAAATTTTTTTTTCCTCTGTTACCGTCGCTATTTGCGTCGCAAATTTACTGCAGGCGTCGCTATTGTCGTCGCTATCAGCGTCGCAAATTCTCTGTAACCGTCGCTATATGCGTCGCAAATAGCGACGCAAATAGCGATGCATATAGCGACGCAAATAGCGACGATTCCATGGCGTCGTCAATAACGACGCTTTTTGCGACGACGGGGGCAAATTTTGTTGTTTGTATTTTCGTCGCTTTAAACGTCGCTATAAGGTCTATATCTTGTAGTGTAGTGTAGGTCTGAATGGTTCTGTCATTCCTAGACATGTTATTGAACTATTGATATAACTGAATCTTTCTTGCATATGTTACATTTCCATAATTCTTCATGAGTATGTCCCATGCATCCTCTTAGTCCCATGCAGAGGTTATTGGGACCAATGTAACACCTTGCATGCTCTCTCAGTCCATAACTTATGAGCCCTTTTCTGATCATTTGTCAGATTTCTTTCATGTATTTCAGGTTCAGCCTCATCACCTGTACATAAGTCCCAATAACCTCTGCCAACCAAAAAATTATTCATACAGAACCTCCATAAGTAAAACTTTTGTTGTCTAGCTTTTCTCCCACAATTTGAGTGATATTGTCAATGCCTTGAGCATTTGCCATAGTTGCAGCTTAGGTATTCAATGATGTATACAATCTGTAAGTATCTAACTCCTTTTCCTACAGTTCAAGACCAGTTCTTGCTATTGAGGACAGTTTTCCTGACAACCTGCTTGCTATAAAGTGTATTCCAACAATGAAAAAACATAGTCAACTAAGCATAAACCAAGCTCAAATCAATTCAAAACATTATATGGTAGTGGCAAAACATCCCAGCAACAAACTATATCGATACAAGTATCAATGTTTGTACTATATGCAAGTAGCAGTACCAAATACAACCAGCCCACTACTATAACCAGTATTATTTTCTCTGTTAAAACAAGAGTATTCACACCTCAAACAGTCTCAAAACATCTCATTCAGTTGCCACTCGATGCAGAAGTTGATGCATGCCCCCCAACCTGTCAGAATATATTGCATGTATATTAAGTGAAGATAATAGGTATCCTTTCTGCAGACAATAACCAATCAATACCTTGGTATAACCAGCAACAAATTAGTCCAAACTTTGGTCTTTCAACACTCACATTATTCCAAAAAGCATCTACCACTCAAGTGGTATGATTCGAGCATTTGTCACTAGCAAGTAAGGATCATAGATACTTCAACCTTGTAGGTATATTGTTTCCAAATTCAGAACAAAAACTAGTTCACTATTTTCAGCCTGCAAATAAGCTCCAAAATTGAGCATTTAACAGTCCAATATCATGGTCAAGTGCATGATAATAAGGACATGTACATTGTTAGGATGAAAGCCACTAGTGCCTTGAAATTGTTTCTCCAAAAACCATTTCTGTAACAAGATATAGCTTCTACAAAAAAACAGGCTACAAGCATAGTCTCCTTTGATGACGTTTTCTTCAGATCTAATGTCTTGATGTCAAATGGCCATTGCCAAGCCTTCAGGCTTCAGGCATTCAAGCTCAGAAACCATGTTGGAAGAGAGGGAGAAAGACAAAGTGGAGGGGAAGATGAGCCTCAGTTCATTGTTGTTCTTCTTCCATTATTCTTCCATCATATTAACTGAAAGAGACTTACACACATAAGTATGACTAACCAAGACTAATTGTGGTTAAGCCACTGACTACAACGACTTATTGAATGGCACATACGTGTACAGCTGTATCAGCGATCACACACATAAAGATAGACTGATTGAAGAGTAACGACAGCTTGATATCTAACAAAGATATCTTCAGGTTTGTCCCAAAAATAACTTTCTTATAAGCAGGCCTTTCTTGGCTAAAGGCACCCATATAGATCTAGAATCACTTGTCTTTTACTCCATCCTTGTTAACCATAGCAATAGATCACTTATTTATTTATCAAGGATTATAATAATAGCTTAAATATATATTTATAACCATTTACAATGGTTCAAGCCTACTTTTCATGCTTTTTTCTATATCTTTTTAAAAAATTCTTAATTGCAACTTGTTTTGACTAGAAATTTTGCATAGAAATACAAAATAGGGTCATCTAGCTACTCAAAGCTAAATAAACCAACGTGAGAAAAATTGCAAAAATCCTCTAAAAATAATTAAAAAAGTTTCTTTTTTTGTAAATGCATCACTCTTGAATATTTTTTGGCTAGGAATACTTGTTCCACTCAAAATAGGACTTGGTACATTAGTAATGGTCTCTAACACTTAATTTTGGTTAGTTATATGTCTGGTATATAAACTAGTATTTTACACTATGTCATTCACTGGCTTACTCTTGATAGGTCACATAAATAACTAAACAACTCATCCTATAGGCACATACTAAAATCTTGCAATATTGAAGATAAAAACAAACAAGGGGAGAGAGGTGAAGAAACTAAGAGCACACACACAAAATAATGGAGACTTAAGCATACAGAGAGATAGGGATGAAATCTTCTATGTTTTCTTTCTTCTTCTTCCACAAAAAGAACTAAGTCTACAACATGATAAAATACTAATATAAAAGTACCACAACATATGTAGACACAATCAATAAGTGTGAACCAACTAAGAAAAGAAGAGGTGACATAATGAATATGCCATAACTAAGGTTGGACTACATGGATGTAGTCCAATTGTAGAATCACTAGCATATCCTCATATATCAGTCACCTAACATGCCAATGAATAATATTATACCACATCGCCAAGGTGTATATGTGAGAAACACAAATCTAGAGCATGGCGGGAGCTATGGTGGATGGAAGATGAATATACAATTCATGATGACATAGACTTAGATAGACTAACTATTACACAAGTGAATTAGGTTTCAAGATAAATTAGCTTGGACTCAAAAACAAAATCTCGTGTAAGATGAACAATGATACTGACAATGATTCAAAATGATAGTTAGATCACATTGAAATGAGTGTCAAGTACATGCCTTTATAGCTTTTTGGACAGTACCACTCTCCTCATTATGGAGGAGGATTTGGGACACCAATTTTGATGCATGGATAGCCTTCTGTGGCACACTACTTGAGAACGGAATGATCCTATCTTGATTTGCAATGGGAAAGAGAAACAATGTTGGAAGTGAAGAAGAGAAAGATGCACAAATGCACACAGAGAGAGAGAGATATATATATATATATATATATATATATATATATATATATATATATATATATGAAGACTCCAAGTGTTGTAGGTCCTATCTAGCTATGGGTGCCAAACACGACAATGAGATTCAAGTGAAGAATGGGGGTCATACACTCAAATTGAGTTGTATTGAGATGAAGAGGAGCTGATAGGAGTGAAAAGAGAGCTAGGCCATGCTCAGCCGATACCATGTGAGAAACATGAATCTAGAGCATGGCAAGAGCTATGGTGGATGGAAGATGAATATACAATTCATGATGACATAGACTTAGATAGATTAACTGTTACACAAGTGAATTAGGTTCCAAGATAGATTAGCTTGGAATCATAAACACAATCTTTTGTAAGATGAACAATGACGCTGACAATGACTCAAATGATAGTTCCATCACATTGAAATGAGAGTCAAGTGCATGCCTTTATAGATTTTTGGATACTACCACTCTCGTCATTCTGCATATGGGATTCTGAACCCTCTTCCTAGAGCATACATCATTTGTCTATCTTCTAGCCTCTTTAGGGCATACATCTAGCCTCTATGGGCAAGCATCATTTGCTATTCTCAATAGTATAGTGGATGCGAGCTCTCATGTAGAGCTCGACATCTCAACACTTTCCCTCAAGCTCAACATGAGCTTGTGAAATCCAAGCATAGTCCTAAAGCATTGAAGCTTCTTAGTGAAAATGTCAATAGCTTGATCCTCCATGATGACATAAACCAAGTCAATATCGCCTATCAAAATCCACTCCTCCTAAAGGAAATGATAATGGATCTTTATGTATTTGATATGTGCTTGATCACTAGGTTCCTAGCCAATTGAAATGATAATGGATCTTTATGTATTTGATATGTGCTTGATAGACTAGGTTCCTAGCCAATTGAATGCTACTAAGTTATCATAGTAGATGATAATCATCTTATCCACCTGCATCCCTAAATCACCAAGTAGCTTACATAACCAAGCTACCTCACATGTTATAATTGTAGTACCTTTGTACTCTACCTTTATACTATACAAGACAACTATCAATTGTTTCTTGCTGCTCCAAGTAACAACAACACTACCAAAGGAAAATATAAAACCATTGGTAGACCTCCTATCTCAAACACTACCCACCCAATCTGCATCTGTGTAACCATACAAGTCCAATGGTATACATGCACCATAGAATAAGACATAATCCAATGTGGACTTGACATAGCACAATGTGTGCCACACTCGTGGAAGCTGCATAAACTGACTCTACAAACCAATTGTGTAGTTTAGGTTTGGTTTACTGATTATTGAATAGATAAGGTGCCCACAATATTTTGATACATAGTAACATCCTCAATCAAGTCACCCTCATGTGCATTAAGCTTAGCATTAATATCCAAAGGTATAGAAATAGGCTTCCAATTATTCATACCATACATTTTCAACATATCCAATGCATACTGTATCTATGATAACCATATACCATTAGGAGTCCTCATTAATATCCAAAGGTATAGAAATAGGCTTCCAATCAGTCATACCATACATTTTCAACATATCCAATGGAAATTGTCTCTATGATAACCATATACAATTAGGAGTCCTCATTATCTCTATGTTGAGAAAATAGTGTAGCTCTCCCATATCCTTCATCTCAAATTTAATCTTGAGGAGACCCTTGACATTGTCATTATCTATCTCACTATCACCCATAATGATCAAATCATCCACATGTATATAAAGGCCACAATATCTACAACAATCTTATATACATGATAGAGTGACTGATCAACCACCATGGGCCTTAGCATGCCCACATCCATCTTGATTGTACAGATCAATGCTAGGTGCCCACACCTTGCCTTCTCTTGCCTAGCTTGCTCCATGAAAATCTAGATCCACTTGGAATAGCCTAGAGGGTGAAGCCTCCTTGCCTCTACCTTGGCTCGATCTCATAGCCATCTTACCACTTTGATTTCCCTAAGTAGATTGCATCCAAAGCTACAAAATTTGTACATATATTTTATATTGATAGTAAAGATATCTTTTCTTGAATGTCCTTGCAGTGTATATTATTTTCTCTCCTTTTTTATATCTGTAAAAAATAAATTGCAAATGTTTGTTAGTTAGGAAGTGAGATCTTGATATACATCTAAGTAGATATAATATGATGTGGGTGTCATAGGTTCCTGCACTTCCTTGAAGTTCATCATTGTGGTGAGTATAGGCCCTATATCATCCCATATCTCTACCACTTGGATTCCATTAGAAAGATCCAATTACTATGATCAGTCCACACTCAAAGCACCCTAACTCCCAATGAACTTATCGTGTGAGGGTCTCACACCCTTAGAATCAGCCTTTACTCCACATATCTTCTCGCCACATGAGGGTATTTCACCCTCTGAATTAGCCATTAGAGTGCAAAAAGTTAACTCCTCCTCAAGTTTGTAGCAGTAGTGCTGAGATGTAGAGAGAGAAGATATGTTGAGATGAGAGAGAGAGAGAGAGAGAGAAGAGACGCACCATATACACTCCCAAATGCTATTTCATATTGATCATAATCTACATATATATCATTGAGACTTGGTCTAGATAGTGTGAGCTATATATAGATCTAATATCCCTGCTCAAACAAAGGTCTAGTAGCGGATGAAAAACCCCTTGGGGAGCATAAGGGAAAAACCCAAGCTCCTATATACAAATGTACAAACATGATTAAGAAGGATTATTGTGTGCAAGTAAAGTGAATCCATGCATGTAAAGTGAAATTGAATAAATATGTACAAAGATGACCATGAGGTTTAAGGTGTATGTGCATGTGTGAACTGCTTGGTGACTACAAGGAGTATGTACAAGGGACTACAATGTCATAGTAGATTAATTCCCAAAGATTGAAGTTGAGACAACTCCAAGTTCCGAGCATAGTAAAGTGAAGCGTGCTTCATTGAGTCTTTGCTGAATGTAATTGTAGTCATCAAATCACTTGGACAATGTTCAATTGTGATCATACCTCTCTTTACCTCAAATCAAACATAATGATAATGCACTACAATATGTTTAGACTTGTTATGTTGAACATAGTCTTTAGCAAGACTAATAGCACTTTGGTTATGACATCGAAGTGGTGTGCTAGAGAGAGGAGGATGGCCAATATTTGATAGAACTTCTTGAAGCCATACTAATTCTCGAGCCACTAAAAATGCAACTACATATTCATCCTCTGTAGTGGAAATAACAACACAATGTTGTTTCTTACTAGTCCAAGAAACAAGACAACCATTGATAAAGAAACAATTTCCAGTTTTAGAACACATAGTTAAGTAAGAGCTTACCCAATCTACATCAAAATAATCCAAAATTTGAAGTGAATGTAGAGTGTTACCGTGTTTCCGACCACGTTACTGTAGCACAGAGGAGCGGAAACTGGGAAGAAGGAAAAAGAGCAAAAAAGGCGCCTTGACTGGCAACCAATCCCTGAAAAATTCAAATGTTTGGACACGACCCTTAAGAGGCTTCGGTGTTGGGCCACGGCAATGAAAGAGGAAAAGGCGCACCATTAAAATGTAAGAGCGCCCCCAAATCTGTGTAAAAGAGTGCCAGGCTCGCTCCTGTGTAAAAGTGTATGCATTAGTGGGAATAGGATAAATTAGAATGGTGGGAAATGGGAAAGAAGGCCTAGGCTATGGCCGGCCATGTAAAAGAGGAAAAGGGGATGACCGCCCGAAAGGGATTTAGGGTTTTGTATATAAAGTTGAAAAGTGAATGAGAAGCTCATTCTTTGGTGTGTGGCAAAAGGAGTCCTCTTCTTTCTCTCTTTTTCTCTCCTTCTTACTTGTGTGTGCTCTTGAGAGAGGGAGTGTGAGAGTGTGAGGGAGTGAGTGTTTGTGAGGGTGAGGGATCAAGAGGGTGAAGCTCTTCACCATCTCCTCTCCTCTTCTTCTCTTCTCTTCCCTTCTCTTCTCTTGCATGCGCGGCTATGGAGGATGGACCTTGGAGATGGAGGAGGCTTGAGGATGCTTGCGCTAGCATCTAGGATTGTGGAGCTACCGGAGTGCAAGAGAGAGGAGGATACTTGATCGAGCATCAAGGTAAGCTTTCACTCGTAGGATCGACGGCGCGTCGGCTAGGTGAGAGATAGCCATTAGAGCTCGCTTGAAACGCTTGAAAGAATAAGCAGTCCGTGGGTCTTGGCGGTTGAGTGAAAGCTCCCACATTTTGGTTCCGTTTTGTCGGGACCAACGGATTCAAGCTTGAGCACTTGCACAGCTCACATCGAGCATCGAAGTAGGGTATTCATCCCCATGAAAAGGAAGTTTGAGATAGGTAGAAATTTGGGTGCTTTTAATCTTCGAAACAAGTAAGTATTTTGGATATTTTGGTTGTTTGATGATTGGAAAGCATGGAGTTTCTATTCCAATTTTTTGCCTTCGATTTTTGTTGCATTTAGCGTAGGTTAGAGCTAGGAGATCGAACCGGAAAAGGGTAGGGTTCACTATTTCAAAACAGGGTAAAAATAGGGAAAAAGTCATGCAAATGCGCAAAATGCTCGCTAGTGAGGACTAAGATCGACAAGAGAGGGATCAAGGGTGTCAACGCCACAGCTGGGAGGGCATATAAGAATCGAGAGGCCAAAAGAGAACTCATTTGTGCCATTTCAGTGTGAGAGAAAGAGAGAGAGAGAGCTAGAAAGCCCCAGGCCGTGTGATTCGATCGCAGCACCGACGCACTCATCGACCCATTCAGGTATATGAATCCCTCCCTCAAACTCCCTAGATGGTATCTGGAGGTTTGTGCTTGTAATGGTTGAGTAAATCATAAGAATCGGGCAAGATTGGCATCGCACTGTTTCCGTCGCGCCGTTTTCGGCCCGTCCGAGCTATTGCTTCTAGGCCGAGGCCCAAAATCAGCCTTCGGCCCCTTGCCATTCGGCCACTCGGCCGGAACCCTAGTCGGCACTCGGACCGTCTGAGTCAACCCGTCCGAGAGACCCTCCTCGGATCGTCCAAGCCAGAACTTTTTGACCACGTGGCACATTCGGCCTTGTGCCATTCGGCCCGTCCGAGTGACTCGTCCGAATTCCAAAATCAGAACTCGACCACACCCGGGATTCGACCCTCAGCCAACTGCGGTTTGACCTATCCGAATTAGCCTGTCCGAATCTGTCAAACCTGCCATTCGGCCCATCTGAGCCAGATTTGGAGATTCGGCCCTTGACCCCATGCCATTCGGCCCGCCCGAGTGACCCACTCGGACCCTGCAATTCGGACCACTCGGTCCGAATGCAACTTTTTGTCAAAGTTGTCAGAAATTTGACCTGACCGACAAATGCGCATTAGCGCAACTTGTTGAAACCCTTCGGGCGTTCAGCACTTGATTCTGGCGCACGGGGTAAGAGAAATTGTAGTACACAGCAATTTAGCGGTGGGGTAGTAGACAGTTGAGGGATCCACAGACTAGGACGCAAGCCGCTAATCCACAAAGACCTGATTGATCGGAAGCAAACAAGGAAACATACAAGGAGTCCTGAACCTTGACTAAACGGCCGAAAAATGGACCTACAAGCCTATCAGACCAGAAACGAGCGAGAGTGAGTGAGGCGCCGAGGAATTGCTTGCTACACACATTGAATTTTGCACTTGAAGTACACTTAAGGAAATTGAAAGCTTGATTGGGCACAAGTGCACGAGGAACAACACACTCATCGAGTGGCTATAAATTAAGAATTGTATTCAGTAAATAAGGGAACCAACTCAGATAAATCGCTCAAGGAACTCACCAATAGGAGAGGACCTAGGATGTAGACAAACATGCAAAGCGCAGGAGAGAACAAAGTGAGGAGCGCCAACAACAAGGACCTGTCCTAGTTAGCCTGATCGACAGCGCGGCGAGGCGCAAGAATTCGACCATGACGGAGGAAGGCTTAGACCATCGGTTTACCGAGGAGCTCGATGTGAGCGCATTCCCAGATGCTATACAGCAGATGGTGAGCAGTTACGATGCGCACGCCTGGTACGAGCACCGTGGCAGGACGGTAGATGCAATCATTGCAGACCTAGAGGAGGAGAGAAGGCTAGCCCGCAAGGCATTGCAAGGCATAGCCGAGTATAATAGGGATCAACAAGCTAGGAGCCTAAGGCAAAGCATGGAGCTGCATGAGGTGCAACGAGTGCTAAACTTGGCTGGCCGGAACCGAATGGCGAACCAGAAAAGAGCACTAGAGGGAGACCTGACGCTGAGTGAGCTCCTCATGAAATGGCTACTCGATAACACCACAGTAGAGCAGAGTGCCACTACACTAGCGACGTCACCGCTTGCAGGGCTAGGGGCAAACCAGGGCTCAAAGAGCCAGGCCAAAATACCGATAGTTGCCAAGCAACTCGACAAGTACCAGCCACATGACGATCCATACAGCTTTGTCGAGCAGTTTGAGCAAGTCTGTGAAGCCAATGGCCTCAACGGCTAGACTCAACGTTCGCAAGCATTCGGACTTTGCTTAAGCGATAAGGGTAGGACGTGGTATACAAGCCTGGATGCTATAGAACGAGCCAACTTCAATAACCTCAAGGATCTCTTCGTCAAGAGGTTTGCCGAGCCTAGATACTCCGACAACCTGCTAGTATGCTTGATGAATGTCAAACAGAAGGAGAAGGAGGGCATCCGTGACTATGTGACCCACGTGAGAAATCTCTTTAAAAGAATCCCCTTAGGCGAGTGACCGACTGACAGGGCAGTATCAACTGTATTCATCAGCAGAATTCGAGATGAGGAGTTATATAAGGCACTGGCAGGCAACTCAAGCTTGCAGCGAGACGTGGTGGCTAGGGTTTTTGAGGAAGCCATTAGAGTCAATGACCAGCTGAAAGAGTAGAGCTCTAGGAGCTCAAATCTAGAAGAAACCAACCCGCGGAGTTTAGAGAGAACGCCAGCCCCCTAGTGAGCGGTCGAACCCAGCACCCCAAGATAAGGGGAAAGCCACCGAGATAGACCAAGGCCTGGCGGAGGTCAAGATGGAATTAGCCAAGATATAGGACATGCTGAGACGATCAACGCACCCGCACATCTAGTGCGTGTACTGTGGAGGAAGCCACTTGCCAGCCGAGTGTCAAGACCTAGGTTAAGACCTTGTGCCAACTGCAGGAGGTTCGGTCACGATGCCGCACAATGCAGACTACCAAGAAGGTTTCCATACTCGCAACCCTATGGCCAGCCTTATCTAACTAACAGGCCGCAGCCATTCTTCGGAAGGGGAGCCCCATTGGCTCTACCCACGCCTAACAATATGAAACCTGCCGTCCCTAGAATGGACATAAATCCCATCGGCATTCCTAGACCGCCTGGTCCTTATGTGACCCACCCACCGAGCGACGCTCCACTTCATTACGTGGAGGAGCCAAATGATGAAGAGACCTACATATACCCTTACGTCTCACATGACAATGAGGGTAACGGGGTCCTCATGGATTATCGACCCGTGCCCATGATGGCATTGGGAAGAGGACGGGGTAGAGGCCTAGGAGGGCAGCCACAGGATCCAGTCACTTGTTGGACTTGTAGACACCTTGGTCATGTCTCATCAAGCTACCCTGAAAGAGAGCAGCAAAACAGGGACAAGGCTGATCAAAGGTGCGCGGAGTGCGGAATCACCCCTCTTTTCATTGATTGCCCAAAGCGGAAGCTATCCTCTAGCGCAGCTAATTTTCCATCCATCCCATTAGGGCTGTCTGGTGTCGAAAACCCCGATGGGGAGGCCACACCTATTCCTTTACGAGTTATGACTCGAGCCCAAACCAAGCAGGCCGGCATCTCTCTGCCAGGACCTAGCAACCTGGATGTAGCCTCAATAGGGAAGAAAAGCCGCAGGCGAAAAAAGAAGAGGTCAGACACTAAGGTCGCATTGAAGACCGAGAGTGCTATGACTTTAACTGCTGGGAAGAAAGTCTCAGACGCGGAGGTAGAGACTTCAGCCCTTAAGACAGCCGAAAAGGGAAGCACTAAGATAGGGGAATACCCGCACCCCAAGCGACAATTGGAGGCCATAGAAAAGGTGAAGGAATGGGTGAGGGAGGCTCAACAGCACCTCAAAGATGCTGAACCCATCACGGAGGATGAGATCGATGATCTCTCCAGCATAAGCATGCCAATGTCATCGCCTCAACCTAAGTCGGTGGAGGCTACTATGCCACAAGCAGTGCCATTGAGACCAAGCCTAGACGCAACAGAGCTGCAGATCAGCCGCGGCCATTGGCCTGGTTAGTCTAGGTTAAAGGAGGGATGAGTATTTAGCAATCTCCTGACCACACTAGTGACCACCCCTGTAACATTTGGCTTGGGAGATTTGCTTAAGCAGCACTCTACCCTATGGCAAGACCTTAGGCAGTGGGTTGAGGGTTCACAAGAGCAGGTCACGGTAGACCCTCAAGACCAGGATGCAAAAACACAATTGCCCAGTCTCACGCTACACTCTGTACCTAAATCTTTGCACGTCAACGCCTTTTGGGAAGGCTCTGAGATGCACGTAGTCCTGCCGGTCCTAGCCTTGGGTGACGCAACAAGGAAGGGAATCGTAGACACGGGAGCCGGGTTAGTGTGCTTAGCCACGCGGTGCTGCAAACTTGGGGAAACCCGCCTGTTGAAGCTGTTAGGTTTAACGTCAGGCTAGCAAATGGTATGAGAGTGAAACCATTCGGAGTCCTGAAAAATTGGCCAGTGAAGATCGCAGGAGTCCAGTTCTTGGTTGACTTTATAGTCATGAAGGGAGTGGACTACGATGTCCTATTAGGCCGACCCTGGATGTGCAATACTAGAGTCATCGAAGATTGGGGTAACAGCTTGATCTTCCTTGGCAATAGAACTAATGCCGTATGAATAGAAATGGACACTTGGAAAACCTCACCAGTCAACCTGGACGCCATCTCTGCTATGCTCAAAGGGAACACTCAGGTCAGGAAGCCCTATGAGTCCTTGACCAAGTATATCCCATACCTAGAGGATGAGGGGGATTGGATGCACGTCCTCGCTACAATCGACCTGCCATTCTCTGACTAGGAGGCATACGAGCAAGCCATCAAAACGGTCGGCAAGACAAACGGAACACTTCCTACGCCACTCTACATGATGGCAGCAAGCCCCCATGGAGGGCCTGAGCCTGTTACCTTCCAAGTGCCTTCCAACAAAAGGGAACTCCAAGGAATATTGGAGTACTTAACGGACCGACTAGTGGGCAACTCAGCTGCTAACTTCAAGCCACTCCAGGACCTCTTGGAGGAGTCCGAGTGGAAGTGGACCAGGGTGCACGAGCTGAACCTCATGTATAACCGGGCCTTGGTCCCCGACCAACAAGAGGAGGCAGAGCAAGCCTTGGGAGACAATGAGCAGTCGAGCGATAAAGATTCCTGTGATGAATACGAAGACTGCCAATCCTTCGGTGATGAAAGAGAGGGTGAAGTGGATACCATAGAGTACGAGACTAAAGGACGAGAAATTGAGTAGATACGGGCAGATGCCAAGCCGCAAAAAAAAAGGCCCTTAGAATGGACCAAGGAGTCATGTGTATGAAATGTGATCGTGCTTGGTTGGAATGCATAGGAGCCATAGACCTTGAGCAAGCCGGCCTAGCCCAACCAGGAATGACATCAATGCTTAGAACCGAATCGCCATCTGAACTGCGGCCACCAGGGGAGACCACCTCTTCTAGTGAAAATGGAGGGTTTGACTCTGAATTGGAAGTTACTTCTGATAGCGACCCAGAAATCCCTAGGCCACCCATGACCAGACGCACCAAGGGGGACTTACCCGTCCACCTGAGGCACAGATGGTTACGGTAGGATGAGGCAAAGCGTCCCAAGGATGCACAATCAGAGAAACAAAGAAAGCCGCAAGACCTCCCTAAATGCTTCACTAAATTCAAAAAAGGGGATAGGGTAGTGGTTCTGCTAGGTGCCAAGCGCCAAGGGCGAACAAGAGAACCAATCGAAGGGCCAGCCAAGGTCAAGGAGGTAAACCTAGCCCTAGAAGGGGAAGTATCCCGACTGGTGTTCATTGCCGAGGACTTGACTACTGAAGAAGAGTTCAGTCTTGTCGCTCTTTTGCGGGAGTACATAGACCTATTTTCTTGGTCCTTACATGAGCTACGAGGGGTAGATCTGAGTGTTGTGACTCACAACATACCCATGACATCGGATGCAACGCCGGTCAAGCAATGACCATACCCCATGAATCCAAAGCACGCTCATGCTGTCAAGGAGGAAAATGACAAGCTGATGAGAGCTAGATTCATTTACAAAATTGAGCACGCAGATTGGGTGTCACCCATAGTCATTGTGATGAAGAAGAATGGCAAGATTCGAGTGTGCGTCAATTACAAGAAGGTGAACGCTGCTACAAAGAGAGACAACTACCCCTTGCCACACACTGAGCACATGCTTGAGAGAGTGGCAGGTAAGGAAGCCTACAGTTTCCTGGATGGCTTCTCAGGGTACAACCAGGTACAAGTGCATCCTGCAGAAAGGCACAAGACCGCCTTTGCCACTGAGTGGGGCGTCTTTGCGTACGTAGTCATGCCCTTTGGGTTAACCAATGCCCTCGCCACCTTTCAATGCCTTATTTACACCATATTCAAGGACATGCTTCGTAAGGAGTTGGAGGTCTTTGTTGATGACCTGTGTGTCCATTTGACCTGGATTGAACATCTAGACAAACTCCGCATGGTCTTTGAATGGTGTCGCCTATATCGCCTCTCCCTGAACCCCTTGAAATGTCAGTTTTGGGTGAAGCACGGATGCATCTTAGGACACGTGGTGTTGAAGAATGGCATTGCCATGGACATCTCGAAGGTCAGAGTTATCATTGACCTTCCACCCCCAAGTAATTACAAGGGAGTTCAATGCTTCTTAGGTCACACATGATACTATCGGCGGTTTGTACTGAACTATGCACTGATCGCTAGGCCATTGTACAAGCTACTAATCGTCTTTGAGTGGATTGAAGCATGCCAACGGGCATACAAACAATTGAAAAAGGCTTTAACAATGGCACCAATTCTACGAGCCCTGGATTGGACCACTACCTTCCACGTACATATTGACGCCTCTAAGTTTGTTGTGGGAGCAGTGCTGTGCCAACCGGGTGAGCATAACTTGGACTACCCAGTGAGCTTTGCTAGCAGGCAACTCATTGAGACAGAGATGATTTATTCAACAACAGAAAGGGAGGGACTAGCCATGGTGTTTGCGGTGAAGAAATTTTGGCACTATCTACTAGCCACACCTCTCATTTTCTTCGTGGACCATCAAGCCCTGCTCTACTTGGTAAACAAACCTTGAGCTACAGGACGCATAGCTCGATGGCTCCTCCTGCTCCTAGAGTTCAATTTCTCCATGGTGGTACAAAAGGGAAAGCAGCATTACATGGCTGATCACATGTCCCGTATACCCATAGGAGAAGCAGCTGGACAAGGCATCATTGACGAGTTACCTGATGCCCACTTATTCCACCTGTCCAGAGAGAGAGACCTATTTAAGGCTGATCTGACACCATACTGGACAGATGACATAGTCCAAGTGCTCGAGCACGGACTACCTGAGCGACCAATAGAAAAGGCACAACTTAGGTGCTTGATATTGAAGCTCCAGCCCTACCCAGCTGATTGCAGGCCAACTCTATAGGTTGGGGCAAGACGGATTGCTGCGAAGGTGTGTGTGTGAACATGAGATGCATGATGTGCTCTCAGAAGCACACAGCGGCATTGCAGGCGGACACTTTAGCGGAGACACGACAGCACGGAAGGTGTTGCAGTCCCAACTATGGTGGCCCACACTTTTCCGCGATGCCAAGTAATTTTTCAAGCATTGTGACGAGTGCCAGTGGGCAAAAGTTCCGATTCGTAAGGATCAAATGGAGTTAACCCCAATTATTGCTCGCCAACCCTTCGAAAAATGGGGAATCGACTTCATAGGACCAATAAGCCCCACACGCAGTACTCGCAAGCCAAGTACATCGTGGTGGCCACGGATTACCTCACGAAATGGGCAGAGGCAAGAGCAACACAAAAAAACGATGCTAGAATGACTGCCAAGTTCTTATGGGAGCAAATGATCTCACAGTTCGGTTGCCCCATCGAACTACTCCGCGACCAAGGCACACTCTTCATCAACGAAGTGATAGCACATCTCCTATCCACCTTTCTTATCATCCATCACAAATCCTCGCCATACTACCCTCAGGCTAATGGCCAGGCAGAATCGACTAACAAAATTCTTATTAACATCCTGACTAAGGTGGTCTCAGCCTCAAGAAGCGACTGGGACAACAAGTTGATGGCAGCCTTGTGGGCCTACCGCACAGCTTATAAAATAGCTGTCAGTCAAATCCCCTTTAGGCTTAACTATGGGATTGAAGCAATTCTACTAGTAGAATTCTTCATCCCTAGCCTGAGAATACCACTCCAAGAACGATGGGAAGGGAAGAAAGTATGGACGCAACACCTGACCGAGCTGGAATGCCTGTCAGAAACTCGTCTTCTAGCCACCCACGCGCTCATCTGCGAGAAGGCTCAATGAAAGATGTGGTTTGACAAGAATGTCAAGTGGCGAGACTTCGAACAAGAAGATCTTGTTCTGCTATACTCAGTAAAAGGACACAAACAGAAGATGAAGTTTCGAGGACTAGGCCCTTTTAGAGTACGCATGATTGGTAGAACTGGGAATGTTGAGTTGGAGACACTTGACGGTGAAGGAGTAGGCTTTTTTAACGGCAGCCGTGTAAAGAAGTACTATCCTCCTTCCCATCCATTACATGAGCCACCCATGCTAGAAGCCCTGTTGAACGTCCGAATGGCAATTATAACCGACCTTACGGATCAGGATGAGGAAGCAGTGGCACCGACGTATCTACGAATCACAGTCACAGCAGGCGCGGTGTATTTTTTCAACGCCTTGATTGATGAAGGGGCTGACTACAACATCTTGATGCATGACCATTGGACACGCATTGGTCAACCGACGCTACAACCCACTAATTCCAACCTCACCACGTTTGGGGGTGCTACCTATTCACTCCTGGGGAAGTGCAAGGCACTTGTTTCCATCAAGACTGAAAGTCTACCAGCCTTCTTCCATGTGTTGCCTAACACTAAAGAAGCCAGTAATGTGTCACTATTGGGTCACACCTTCAAGAAGCTAACACACTGTAATGTGGATTACAACCTAAACCGCATTCATCTTGCCATCGGCAACACCCGTATAGTAGCGACCTTCAGCAAGGGCTGTCATGATTCCTCCACCATCATGTCGCCACCGGTAGAAACCCCTACGACTAGGCCCAAGACCTAGTCTAAACGGGAGAAACCTATGGCTTTGTGCCATGCACTCGACCCCAGGCCCAAATCCACCAAGAATGCTCACAATGCCAAGGAGCCCAGAATTATGTGGGTGCCAAAATGACAGGAACCACATTTGGGTACACCACCCAAACGGGACCCTAACTGCCAGAAACATCAACTGTTCTGACCTAGGAGGCAGTATAGATGCTATTGCCATAGACAAACAACCATGCTGCCATGGATTCGTAAGGATCTCTTGTGGACACAGGGATACTACGAGGGCAACCCCTGGATTTGGGTGCCTAAAAATGGTCGGCTAAAAAGCTCATCTACAAGTGATATCGCCCTAGAAAGGAAGGCTTGCACACGTGGTAACCAACACATAATCATCACGCCATTGCCAGCAATGGCTAGTAAGCCTCAACTCATCTATCGACCAAAGCAAAGGCCACAAGCCTTAAACCTGCTTAATCTAGAGGGCTTAAAAAGCCCTATGACTACTCACTCAGAACCCAGCCCAACCCCCAGGCCCCTAGAGCTTCCTGCAGCACCTCAATGTGCTTCTACATACAAAGCCCAACCTGTGACACCGATGAGGGAGTCACCACTGTCCAGTCTAGTTGCACGATCCCCACCAGCAGGTCTTAGACCCTGGTACGCGGTACGACCTTTCCTCTCCTTGGCTAACGACCTTGCCACGACCTCTGGGGATGACTTAATAACCTGCATCAGGACGTTGGACGACACTTTCACCACATTCGCTAGAAGCTATGAGAGGCTAGACCTAGGACTCCTTGACAAAACCCTTGCTTCGGAGGTTCGTGCATTACCATGCACATGGGAGGAATACAAACTTATAACTACTAAATCCCCCAAGACCGCTGCCGAACTCATAGCAAACGATGAAATCTCAAACGAGCAAGCGGAGCTCAGACGCCTAGTCACTTCGTATTGAAAGCCTCCCCGCTCTGTTCCTGAACACGAGATGCATGAGCTCATGCAGATGGCAAGCTCGCCCTCCACGTTCTTACAACAGTGGTTTGCTCTACGAATCCAATGGGAAAAAATAGGTTGCCAAATAATGACCGATGCTGAGCAATGCAAGGCAATTAAAACCATTGAATACGACCCCACTTATGTGGCACCCATCTCGTTTAGGGTTTTGGCCATCACCCGCAATCAGTAATTGGACGACCATGTGCTCGCCCACCCCTATATTGACCAACTCCTCACCAAAGAGGAATTACATGTCACGAGCCGCCTTAATACTGGGGATCTCTTTCATGATGTCTTAACCTACATCTCCCAGGTCTCTATCCAACCGGCTGCTCTCGATTGTCATGCGCAACTGGAATACAACCCATGATTCTACACGTGGCTTCTTCACACGTAAATTCCTACCCCAACAGGACCAACATCACCCTTTAACTCCCAATCCTAGGAAGGATTCTTCTCTCAGCCGGAAGAAAGGTGGGTATGTACGTGGGTGTATGTGGGAAACACGGTGAAAAGAAAAGTGGGAAACACAGTGAAAGGAATTAGATAGGAAATGAATAAAAAGGGGGTATGGTAAAATAATAGTGAAAGACATAAGCATTAGTATGAGAAAAATGGCTTCCAAAAATTCAGTTAAGAGTTTAAAAACAGCAAAGTGCTATGTGGAAAACACTAACGGAAGTTATGAATTATGGCAGGAGCAGAAAATGTCGCAGGAAGACCGCGCCCATCGACTCCCATTCACTGACAAGGAAAGGGAGCTATATTGCATCCAATTGGAAAACCGCGCCTTCGGCCAGCTGAAGTTCTGAACCATCCACAACATCGGAGTCATGGTGGCGAAGGAGGAGGCAGCCAAAAGGGTGGTGGAACAGTGCAACCTGACAAATATATTGAAAAATTCTCACAGGAGCCGGATCACTTCAAATGTGTGGAATTCCTCAGAATATACAATTCGGACCAGGAAGCGGGCATTGTAACACTAGGCCGAGGAGAGGGCGCAAAGAAGGTACCGGTCCGATTGGACCCAGTCTTGGTGGAAAAAGCTCTGGGATTGGTACCTAGGACAGAAAGGCGGCAAAAAATGGATGTTTACGCCTTGCTAAAAATGAAGAAGGAAGAGGTACTTATGAACAACGACATAAGCATCCAGGACATCCCCAACACTGATGCCAGGCTGCAGGCCAAGTTGGTGCACGTGCTCTTCGCCAGCCAATGATACAATTCCTTAATGCATCAGATTAGTGTGCCCATGCTGGAGAATGTAGCAGTCCACACTCTAGATGAGGTGGATTGGAACGGCTACGTGCGGAAGACTATCAATCAAGCGGCCAAAGCACTAGCCCTGGGAAGTGCACCAATAGGAGGAGAATCTCCTGCCTCTAAGGTGATGAAAAGGAAGAAAGCCTCCTCCAAGGCCTCTTTCATTGGCTATGGAGGAGTCCTAACTGCACTAATTCAGGAGGCAGTAAAGGCATCACAAGATCCAGAGGAGGGAGAAGGAGAAACGCCAGAGAAGTCGCCCCCTCAACAGGACAAAGACAGGTCCACCAACAGAACAGAAACAGAAGAAGAAGGGGAAGGACCAACTAGTAAGAGGGCAATCAGGACAACGAAGAAAAAGGCGGTGCAGGGGAAGGAAAAGGGTGATGAAGGCAGGAAGAAAGAAAGGGAATACTTGGAAAGGGCAAAGAAGAAATCCCTGAAAGAAGCAAAAGAGAGAGAGAGGATGAAAAAGCAGGAGGAGCAGAGGGAAAGAGAGGAGTTGCAAAAAGCCAAGGAGGGGTCCAAACAAGAAGCTGAAGCAGAGAAAAGGAGGGAAAAAGAACAAAAAGGGAAAAAGCAGGAGAAGTAGAAGAAAAGGCAAGAGGAAAGGAAGAGGAAAGCAGAGGAAGAAGAGGAGGAGCTGCGAAGGAAAGAGGAGGAGGACCTAGCGGAGGCCACACAACGGTCCATCGAACAGCAGTGCTGAGCGGACGAACTAAGAAACCTGAGCCCATGCAGAGAAGACAGGCCTGGATCCAGCACACAGGTGCCAGAATTTGTGCCACCCCCAGTCTCTGAAGGCAAAGGCAAGGCCCCGCTTCATCCGATCCCTACCCTCCTGGTACCTCATGCGAAACTCACCACCGTCACCCCCAACATCCCCACTAGCGTAGATGTGTCGAATTTCATGGCGTGGATACAGTATTTTATCAACAAAGAAATGGGCCAGGGGCGGAGCACGGAAACTACGGCCAGATGACAGAAAAGGCCAGCCGCAGATGCAGAGACCAGGCAGGAATCCAAAAAGCAAAAAGTCGAAGCCTCCACCTCGCCTATTCACGCAACGATGATGCCACTGGCTAATTACGATGAATACATCGCCAAGCTACTCTCCTAGTTGGAGAGAGCGAAGGAGGAACACAAAACAGCCGTGGCTGAGTTGGCAGCCAAGAAGGAAACCATGGCCGCTTTCCAGTTGGACAAGACAAGAATGGTAGCCTTGCAGCAATGCGAAATTGCAGAGCTGAAATAGGAATTGAAGGCTAGGGATGAGAGGGAGGAACATTGGAGGTAGCTACTCAAGAATTAGATGCAAGAGTTAGTAAACATGCAAAGAGGGCACAAGCTTCTCATAGGGCAGTACCAGGAGCTTGCTGCAAAAGCTGCTAAGGTGGATGCACTCAGGGAGGAGCTAAGTGCTAGGGATGAAGAAAGGCAACGAGGCATGGAGGAGCAGGAGGAGGAGCTCAAGCGCCTAACAAATCAGCTGACCTCTAAACGACAAGAACAAGAGAGGCTGGTCAGGGAACTAGAGGATTATGGATAGAAAATCATGATGTTGACTTTTGGACAAGGGGAAGGCCTGGAAGTGATGAACAAGAGGGCAGAGGAGTGGGCCGTGCATAATGAGAGGAGGGTGAAGACACTGGCATGCCGCATTGCTTTAACAGAAAAAGAGAAAATCATTGCAGAGAGCAAGGCAGAGGCAGCCCAAGTGGCCTTGAGCGCTCAACAGAAGATCTTCCTCGACACCATCTTAGACGCCACCCACACAACACAAGGAGAGCCGTTGGAAGCAGTACAGAGGAAGCTTGGCATGGCGAGAAGAGCCCTACACGCTGGACTACAGATGTCACCATTGCCGGCGGAGGTGAGGCTGGGTCTGGAGGAACAGCGGAAATACCTGACGAGAGCCGGCCTAACCCCCCAGGAAATAGATGCCCTCGGGTTCGAGGAAGAAGCAATACATGTAGAATGGCAGGGGGAAGAAGCTGAGCTGGAAATCAATGTGAATTGCTTCAAGGAAGATGTGGTCCCACAACCCCCCTCACCACAGGCCCAAGATCCACCACAAGCAGACCCAGCTGCAGAAAGAAAAGCCATCTCTAAAGAAAGGCAAAAAAAGCTGGTGGAGGAGGCCAGACAGAAGCTGAGAGCCAAACCAGCCATGCTACCATCCACGCCTCTCCCTCTGTGCCCAGATGATCTCACGGCTGGATTCCATGCAGAACTGGTGGTGTGGGGGGTGCAGGAACTAGGAAAGGAGCCATTGTCCTTTAGTTTCCTCCTACCCAATAGTTTGCGGAGGGTCCTGCCCCTCAAAGTGATGGATGACGAGGTGATTGCGGTCGGTGGGCGGCTGGGGAAAAGATGGCTGGAAGAGCAGGAAAAGACCCCAACCTCTTGGGGAACCGAAGTGGCTGACTACTGGCATGATAAAGTTTTTGAAATCCCCTACACTGTACAAAACTATAGGGACCAACCCCTGTGGAGGAGACGAGTATGCAACATAAGCATGCTCGCCTGGATGGCTTTTTGTAATACCCTGCCATTCGAGCGGAACGACCCTACTTATATAGCGTACCCTCGAAGGGTAGGCGTAGATTTTGATGCCACCTTCCACAAGCATGATGACTTCCTCGTCATTTATAACTCCACTGTAGCATCCTTCAACAACGCCCTTCTTTTTACCACAGAAAGCCTAGACGAATCTATGATGCACTTCCTTGCGGACTTTTCCTCATGTCCTGACCCCATCTTCATAACCACCTGTAACTATCTTAGGCTAGGCTAATCCTTAAGCAAGACTTGACTCCATAAGAGCGTGGCCTGCCTCCCCTATTCTTCGACCCTAATGCTATAGATAATTGTGCCATGGCTCGTCTCATGATGAGGGCTACTCTCTTCCCTTCTTTTTGCCTAGCCCTCCTAGAGGACATGAATGACAGCCAATTCACTAGATGCAACCACCCCTTCCTCTCCACTACCTCCCTACATGTCCGCATGAATCTAAATAATTACATGCAGAGTCACCAATTTTTGAGCAAGTCTCTCTGCCCACCTTCTCCTCCTCATTTCGACTGAGATACTTGGGCCTATGTCCCATCTCCAAAAAAAAAAAAAAAAGGCACCTAGGGATTTCCCTAGCCCCCTCCCCCACTTCACGCCTAGGGCACATCAAGGGCAGGACTTTCAGACCTGTCACCCTAAGGCTCGCACCGCACCACCAACAAAGCACAAGATGGGTCCTCAAGTGTGGGACGTTACCAAGGGCTTGCCCAAGTTTAGACCCATCTCCCACTTCCACTGCCACAAGCACAACACACTACACGGCAAGCAGCACACCCCTTAGGGAGGGCACAACTTTTCTTGCAGGTTATATCGACTCTCAGGGGATGGATACCCGCGGACGACCGTCACCCCTGGCACCCTTTAAGGACCCAAAGCGTGCCGGCCTCCAGCCACTTGCCTGGTGCTGATGGCCACCATGATCGAACCAGCTCAAGGTGAGACTGCCATTGGCATAGATCTTGGAACTGTATCGACCAACGATCCATGCCCTACGCCTCAAGATCCATGGATAGCTTATTGATTCCACTGGCCCGAGGACCTTCAAATCCAAGGCACAAATCTTCAATCAAAGCCATGGGGTTCAAGCCAAACCGAGTTCAAGGGGTTTTACCAGAATAAATTCCCCCAACACCATCATTGCATTGCTTCAAGCGCTTCTCCTACTCACAAGACGACCGGCTACAACCGTGTGACAAATGCCGAGTGTCTCCATGGAGCTTACCATACGTCGGACTCGCTCCGGGTCAGCATCCCTAACCACCCACATACCTGTTCCGCCTACTAGCCGACCTAACTTGCCCCCTTGTCCCACCACAGTGCCATGGGACTAGCACTTGGCTAGGAGGGGGGTAATGTTACCGTGTTTCCAACCACGTTACTGCAGCACAGAGGAGCGGAAACTGGGAAGAAGGAAAAATAGTAAAAAAGGTACAAGAGCAAAAAAGGCGCCTTGACTGGCAACCAATCCCTGAAAAATTCAAATGTTTGGACACGACCCTCAAGAGGCTTCGGTATTGGGCCATGGCAATGAAAGAGGAAAAGGCGCACCATTAAAATGTAAGAGCGCCCCCAAATCTGTGTAAAAGAGTGCCAGGCTCGCTCCTGTGTAAAAGTGTATGCATTAGTGGGAATAGGATAAATTAGAATGGTGGGAAATGGGAAAGAAGGCCTAGGCTACGGCCGGCCATGTAAAAGAGGAAAAGGGGATGACCGCCCGAAAGGGATTTAGGGTTTTGTATATAAAGTTGAAAAGTGAATGAGAAGCTCATTCTTTGGTGTGTGGCAAAAGGAGTCCTCTTCTTTCTCTCTTTTTCTCTCCTTCTTACTTGTGTGTGCTCTTGAGAGAGGGAGTGTGAGAGTGTGAGGGAGTGAGTGTTTGTGAGGGTGAGGGATCAAGAGGGTGAAGCTCTTCACCATCTCCTCTCCTCTTCTTCTCTTCTCTTCCCTTCTCTTCTCTTGCGCGCACGGCTATAGAGGATGGAGCTTGGAGATGGAGGAGGCTTGAGGATGCTTGTGCTAGCATCTAGGACCGTGGAGCTACCGGAGTGCAAGAGAGAGGAGGGTACTCGATCGAGCATCAAGGTAAGCTCACTACACTCGTAGGATCGACGGCGTATCGGCTAGGTGAGATCAGATAGCCATTAGAGCTCGCTTGAAACGCTTGAAAGAATAAGCGGTCTGTGGGTCTTGGCGGTTGAGCAAAAGCTCCCACATAGAGAATCAAAGTTTTATTGGTGTCAATAAAGTAACCCAAAATCTTTAGTGCCTTTCAGATACTTCAAAATTTGTTTAGCTTTAGTCCAATGTTTAAGGCATGGAGAAGTAAGATGTCTAAGAAATTTTGTAGCAAAAAGAATGTGAGGGCAAGAATTTAAGCCAAAATTTTAAAGACATCCAACAAGATTAGCATAAGGTTGACATAATGCTAATGTTCCATCATTTTTCCACCAAAAGTGAGAGTTTTTGGTAGAGCTCACGAGATAAGGAGTAGTAGCAGGATGTGCAAAACTCAAAACCAAAATTTTGAATAATATCTTCAATGAAATTTGTTTCACAGAGTGACAAAACACCCTTTTCTCGATAGCATTGAATTTGAATACCAAGACATGAGTGCATATCTCCAAGATCCACCATGTCAAATGCAAAAGAAAAAACCTTCTTTACTTGTTAAAGAAAGCTGAGATTGTTAGAAGAAAGTATGGTATCATCCCCATATAGAGCAAGAATAACAAAACTATCATTGCAATGCTTGACATATAAGTTAGGATATGAAGAACAATAGATAAAACCTTGTTTTGTAAGGAAGAGATCAATCTGTTGATACCAAGCTCGTGAAGATTGTTTGAGACCATAGAGTGCCCAATGAAGTCTACAAGCAAGATTTTCCTTATATTTGACTACAGATCCCTCTAGTTGCTCCATGTATATCTCTTCCTTTAAATCGTGATTAAGAGAAGCAGTTCTCATATCCATTTGGTGAACATCCAAATCAAACTCAACAAAAAAACTAACAAGACTTGAATATTAGTAATATGAGCAATAGGTGAGAAAGTTTCTTGATAATCAACTCCTACAATTTGTGAGAAACTTTTAGCAACTAGCCTTGCTTTGAATTTGTCAAATGTTCCATCTCTTATGTTTTAGTCTTATAAACCCACTTGCATTTAATAGCAATACATCTAGGTAGTAATTCATTTAGAACCCATGTACTTTTAGAGAGAAGAGATTCATACTCAATTTCCATAACCTCCTGTGATTGTTCCCTTTGTGGGAATGCCATGACGTCACTATAAGAGATAAGGTCTTCACAAATATTGAGAGCATTCTCAAGAATATTAGCATCATAAACATGACAAGTACCATCCTCATTATTGATTGGAAGATCAACATGAAGACCAATCCCAAGGTCATCATCAACAATATCTCGTGAAGGAGGTTCATCATCATATAGAAAAGAAAAAGCAGTGAGTAATGACTTTCTATCATTAACGTCCTCTAGTGACCATGTCCTCCCAGCATCCTCTTGAGACCATGTGTTGCCCACAAATTGCTCATTGAAAATAGCATCACGACTTATGATTACCTTCTTGGAGGATGGATCATAAAACTTGTATCGTGATGATGCCATATTTTAATGTTAAGATCATCAGGAGCTGCAACAGCATTTGCAACACCTTCATTTAAAGATAACTCAAAAATATTACCATTTTGAGGAGCGATGGCTATGGTTGGCCATCTTTCTCAATGTGACATTTTCTATGATCAAAACCAACAAAGTGACAAGATCCACAAGTCTTACAACTAAAAGAAAACTCCTTTGTAGATCTAGGACATGTAAAACTCCACGCAGAATTCTTCTTGAAGAAAGAGTACCGAGATATAAATCACTTATACCTTTGACTTGACAGGTTGTGTCACTAGCAAGATAAACTAATTCTTGATAGAAATAAAATGATAATATGTAACCATTGGGACTGATATATCATGTTTCTCGTAGCACTAGAATCAATAATAAAAAGAGATCCATCATGAACATGAAGTATCCTTCTGGAGAGAGAGACAAAACATAGAAAATAATAAAGTGGCCCAAAATAGATGAAACATGTGAGAGAATAATCGTCCCGATATAGATTATAAATATGAAGAATGGTCAAAATGTTATCACTTTACTTTATTAGCCTCATATAGATGATACATATGAACAACAATCAAAATGATATCACTTTACTTTTTGGCAAAAAATAGATGATGATCTAGCTAATTTTGGTGAAAACTCAAAAGTGAGTAATCATGACAAAACTTATGTCATAGAAGTCTATTTGAAAAGCTATTATCCTGTTTGTTTTCTTGTTTCAAGTTCAATTTATCTAAATTGACATACCTTTTGATATAAAACTCCAAATTGAGCATGGATTTTCTAGAAAGAAAGCTTGTGAGTCCTAGCACATCACAAAAATTGGTGAGTCTAGTTTAATTGAATTGACATGTCGGGACCTAAAACATGCCCGATACAGGCTCTATGGCACTAGCCAAGCCTAGACTACACACCCAAACCACCCCACACAACCTCATGGCCAGGAGCATTTAAGGGGTATACTACCCTAACCTCTAATGTAAAACTTTGTGTTTGTATGGATTGTAATCCAATGGATAACCCTTTCTACACTCCTCAAAGGGAGTCCTTACATATATTGGTGTAATACAACATGTAAGCATAGATACGGAATCCTTTTGTGAAAACACATCCACACCAATACACAACAACCCTTCATTCTTTTCCACCTCCACATCTATCCCATCGACCTCATTGTTGACACAAGAAGCATCAAGTGGTCAGTCCTCTGTCAACTCCCAATTCTATTTGATTTAATTGATGCTTTCTTACAAACTCCATTGTAGGGAACATGTCATTCATAGGTAATAAAGTATATTGACCATATACTAACTTAAAAGGGGTGAATCTTGTACTTATTTTCTACATTGTTCTACAAGCCCACAAAGCTTGATGTAGATAATTGTCCCAATATTTAGGATGATCTTCCACCAATTTAAAGAGAATCTTCTATAACGTTCCATTGAATGCTTTCACCAGTCTGTTGCACAGAGGGTAATGAGTAGCAAATCTATGTTTCAAGTCTAGTTTCCCTGTTAATTCTCTCAATAGCTTAGTTCTAAAATCAAGACCTTGACATGTCACTATTTCTAGTGATATTCCAAATCTGCAACATATGTCCTTCATGAGGAAGTGAGTTATATCCTCTTTCTTGCAATTCCTTGTAGCCTTAGCTTCAAGCCATTTGGTCATATAATCAACTACAGTAAGGATGTAAGACTTTTCTATTTTTGTACCAGGAAAAGGTCCAATAAAATCCAAACCCCACTTCTGAAACAGCCCATAGATAACAATGGCTTTAGAAGGTTCTAGAATTAGTACCCTTTTTGGATATGACTGGCAAGCATGACAACTTTTACACCAATGAGCAATATCAACACTCAGACTAGGCCAAGTAAGTCCTACTAGCAGAATTTTTCTTTTGGTAAGCTCAAAACCAAAATGACCACCACATGCTTCCTCATGACAGGAAGATAAGCAAGCAGGAGTCTCATAACTATCTAGCACCCTTCTTAGTACATTATCAATCCCCTTCATGTACAACTGATCATTTATGAGCACATATCCCTAGTTTCTAGAAACTCTTCAATTAGTGAAGGCTCTCCTTGCCCTCATATCTAGGATTATCCAATCTCATGGCAGCAACATACTGGGAAAGAGCATTTTCAGCCAATTCATGAGCTCTACAGTTGTTATCCCTTGCCAATATGCCAAATTTTACATTTTTGCAGTTGCCTCGTGAGGCCTTTTATCTTAAACAACCAGTCTTTCAAAATAACTTTATTGGCTTTCCAAACATTTTGAATATTTTTAACCACAAACATAGTGTTGCCTTTTATAACTATCTTCATGTATCCCAACTGAATACATTGTTTTAGGCCACCATGTGAACTTGCATATTCAGCTTCATTGTTACTTTGTATCTCTTTACTTTCTTGACTTCCAAAAAAGACTTCTCGATTTTCAGCGTTCATAATGACAAAACCTAGTCCTCCCTTTTTTAGCATTCTTCTGTAACTGCCATAAAAAAACAAGGTAGCATCTTTATCATTCATATCCTCATGACTTTACAGATGCGGAATTAGTTTTTGTCTTATAACATTGCACTTTCAATAGGTTCTTTATAAGTCAAAATATCAGCTTATATCCTCCTTCAAACATGTAAATTCAAATTATTGTAGAGCCAACAACCACTTAATAACTCTTGGAGCATTTTTAGCAGATCACAAAACATGTGGAAGCAATTGGGAAATAGTAAGTAGTACAAATAGTTTTTGAATCAATTATGAATTCCATCTTTTAAATGTATATACCAGCCCCCATATCAACAATTCTTCTTCCATCCAAGCCTTTTCAATTGCTCCATGTTGGAAGAGAGGGAGAGAGATAGAGTGGAGGAAGATGAGCCTCAGCTCATTGTTGTTCTTCTTCCATTATTCTTCCATCATACTAATTGAAAGAGACTTACACACATGACTAACTGTGGTTAAGTCACTGACTACACTAACTTATTGAATGTCACACATGTGTACAGCTGTATCCACGGTCAAATACATAAAGATAGACTAACTGAAGAGTAACGCGAGCTTGATATTCTAACACTCATCCTCAAGCTCAAATCATTTGATAAACTCCAAGTAGTTGTCTGAAGTATATGAACTTTTATTTACCAAGAGACTTGGTAAATATATTTGCTACCTGGTCTTCAGCCTTCACATGAATCAAGTCAATCTGCCCTGTAAAAACCATTTCTCTGATGAAATGGTAGTGAACCTCAATATGTTTGGACCTAGCATGGTAGACAGGATTGCTAGCCAACATAACACTGTTGAGGTTATCACAATGCAATCTCACTCTGTTTTCCAGCTCTATTCCCAAGTCTTTCAACAATTTCATCAACCAAACTGCTTCGCAAGCCACTAAGGAAACTCCTCTATACTCAGCTTCTGTACTCAGCAATGCAATAGTAGATTGTTTCTTACTTTGCCAACTAATCATACTGTTGCCCAATCCAAATGCATAACCACTGGTTGAACTCCTATCATAGGCACAACCATCCCAATCAGCATCAGTAAACCCTGTCAAGTCAAGGGATTTTCCATATGCATAAAATAGCCCATAATCTGTAGTACACTTTACATATCTCATGATCCTCCTCACTGCATCTAAATGTGGTTTGCGAGGCTTCTGCATGAACTGACTAATTAGCCCCACTGCATAACATAAGTTAGGGTAATAGTCAAGTATATCAAGCTGCCCACCATCTATCGATACATCATCACATTCTCTATGTCATTCCCAACATCAATCTATAGCTTGACATTCTCATCAAGAGGTGTGTCCATAGGCTTGCATTTAGCCATACCATACTTCTGTAACATGTCATGAGCATACTGCTTCTATAGTAGCCATATACCTTGAGGCGTAGAGACTACCTCAATCCCAAGAAAATACTTTAGTTCACCAAGGATTTTGACTCTAAATTCAGTCTGTAAACATGATTTAATTTTAGCAATGCCCTCTTCATCATCTCTAGTGTTGATAAGATCATCTACATAAACCACTAGAAACACATATCCATGATCTCTCTTCTTCGTGAACAGATTGTGATTTGCATCACCCAATCTAAATCCATGTTGCTATAAATAACTACTGATTCGATCATTCCATGCTCTAGGTGCCTAATTTAGTCCATATAAAGCCATTTTTAGCTTACATACATGTGTAGGAAAGTCTAGGTGAACATAGCCTTCACGCTGCTCCATATATATGTCCTCAACCAAATCACCATTCAAGAAAGCATTCTTGACGTCCATTTTCCATAATTTTCACCCTTTGCATACTGCCAAAGCAATGATAGTTCTGACTGTTGCCATTGTAGCCACTGGACTGAAAGTTTCCTCATAGTCAAGGCCATATTGCTATGCATACCCTTTTGCAACCAACCTGGCCTTATAGCATTCTAACGAACCATCCGACTTGCACTTAACCTTGTACACCCATTTATAGCCAATGGAGACATTTCTTTCAGGCAACTCAACCAATTCCCATGTCTCATTTTTAGCCAAGGCTGCATACTCTTCATCCATGGCAGCACACCAATTATCATCTATAACTACATCATCAAAATTTGTAGGTTCTTTGTATCCTGTGTCACACTAGCCATATATGCATAATGGCGGGCTGAATAACTAGTGTATGTAAACCTATCAACTGGTTTTCTAACTCTCTCAGATCTCCATAATTATGGCTCACTCTGAGCTTGCCTCTCATGAGGTGGTACATAATGACTCTGCCTTGCTCCATGCGTCCTAATAGACAGAATGCCCAACTCACTATCCAAACTATCACTGTTGGATGACTCATAACCTGTTGTAAGTGGACCTATCACATTCTCAAGCATCTTTTCTTTTCCCTTATTCAATCTCCCCCTCACTGACATATCCGTGTCAGTGGACATAGGAGTACGACTCTGCAAGCATCCTGACCAAGGACTTATTGTAGGTGATCCATCACCTATAGGATCACTCATAGATGTACTCACTGTAGGTGTATTTTTGGAATTACTAGTGCTGGTTGATCCATCAATAGCCACTACAATAGGATTACCATACCACGATGCCAGCTCATAAAAAACATCTATGCTAATCAATGTCTCATGTGTAGATGGTACATAACACTTGTAAGCTTTCCGGTCTTGTGCATAACCAAGAAACACACTCTTGACAACTTTAGGATCCAATTTATTCCTCTTTTCATCAAGAGCATGCACATATGCAATGCTGCCAAATACCTTCAAGTGTGAAATATCAGGCTCATGACCATACAACCTCACATATGGAGTTACATCATGAATCCCTGTTGTAGGGGTTCTATTTAGCACACACAATAGTCACTATTGATTTAGCCCAATAACCATTTGGCAAACTCTTCTCATTCAACATAGCTCTTTTTGATTCCATTAGTACCCTATTTTTCCTTTCTGTTGCTACACCATTTTGTTGCGATATATAGCTGCAAGTTAACTGTCTTCTGATCCCATATTTAGCAAGGTATCTATCAAAGTAATTAGAGACATATTCTCCACCTCCATTTGATCTGAGACATGAAATTTTATAGCTCAACTCATTTTCAGCATGCTTCTTGAAATCCTTGAATGCATCAAACACATCATCCTTATGTTTTAGTATGCAAAGCCAAGTATACATGCTGAAATCATCAATGAAGGATACATAGTAATGAGCACCACCAAAGGTAGCATTATGAGATGGACCCCATACATTTGAATAAACCAACTGCAAGGGTCGTGAGATATTTCGTACATGTCTCATAAATGGAAATTGTGCTTGCTTTCCAAACTGACATGCATCACATACATGTCCAAAGTCATGATACTTGGACTTAGGTAGTCCAAGCACAATCTCCTTTTGCTGCATAGATTTCAGCTTTTGTACATTCACATGGCCAATCTGCTTATGCCATATCTCAACACCCCGTATAGCACCATCATCATGTGCAAACATGGCTGCTTTCAATTCTGGAATTAACACATCAAGAGTAAACATTCTGCCATCTCTTTGACCTCTAGCAATCAATTTGCAGCCATTACCATATTCTTCAATAAAGCATCCATCTCTATTAAATCTCACCTACAAATTTTGTTCTGCCATATGTCCAACTGACAAAAGATTCTAGGTTATTGTAGGTACATGTAGTACATCATGCATGCTCTTTTTCTTGACATCAGGCACATCAACAATGGAACAATTCCTCTGTGTTGAATGTCATGTTAGGTGCCATCTCCAGTACACACATAACCATGTGAACCTGCAACCATCTCATCAAACCATTCTCCATGGGGTGTCATATGATTTGAACCCCCTAAATCAATGTACCATCTCCCATATTTGTTCTATCTAGATGCATTTTTAGACACATGTTGCATGGCAAACAATCTATCAACCTGCTCATCATGAGCACTGTTAGAAGATGCATAGTGCCCATATTGTTTGCCCTTTACCTTCATATCTCCCTACTTCTTCTAAAAATTCTTTGCAATGTGTCCATATCTGCCGCAGTAATGACAATCATTATCTCTATTTGGCTAATCTTTTAACTACCATGAACCAGATCCACCACCTCTACCATGGGGTGATCTCCTCCTGGCTCTAAAGCCGCCAGATCCACGCTGGCCCTGTGTATTTGTGCCATGCCAAGAATTCTGGTGATGCTATCCATAAGTGTTTCAAGTGTCTTCTTGACCTCAAAAAGAGCCATGGCCTCTGTCTCCTCTACGACGCTGGCTAGAGTAAAGAACAGTGTCTCTGCTTTGAGACATACTAGAACCTATATTCAGCCCAAGCTTAACTTCCTCATGCAGTAGCAAAGCAATTTGAGTGATATTGTTAGTGCCTTGGACATTTGCCATAGTTGCAGCTTAGGTATTCAGTGATTTATACAACTTGTAAGTATCTGACTCCTTTTCGTATAGTTCAGGACCAATTTCCTACTATTTATGACAATTTTCCTGACAACCTCCTTGCTGTAAACTATATTCCAACAATGAAAAAACATAGTCAACTGAGCATAAACCAAGCTCAAATCAGTTCAAAACATTCTATGGTAGTGGCAAAACATCCCAACAACAAACTATATCCATACAAGTATCAATGTTTGTACTGTATGCAAGTAGTAGTATCAAATACAGCTAGCCCACTGCTATAACGAGTAGTATTTTTTCTATTAAAAAAATAGCATTTAGATCTAAAAACAGCCCCAAAAGATCTCATTCATTTGCCATTCTATGCAGGAGTTGATACATGTCCAACCAGTTAGAATATATTGCTGACAATAGGTATCCTTCATGCACACAATAACCAATCAAACCCTTTTATAACCAGCAACAAATCAATACAAACTTTGGACTTTTAGCACTCACAATATCCCAAAAAGCATCTACCACTCAAGTGGTATGATCCAAGCATTTGTTTTAGTAGCAAATAAGCATCACAGATACTTCTACCCTGTAGGTATATTGTTTCCTAATTCAAGATAGCAACCAATTCACTATTTTTAGCCTACAAATAAGCTCCAAAATTGAGCATTTAACACTCCAATATCATGCTAAAATGCATGACAATAAGGGCATATACATTTTATTGATGAAAGCCACCAATACCTTGAAATCACTTGTTGTTTACTGGAGTAAACAACTAGTCTGCACAGGTCTATGTTGAATATCTCAAAATGTGTGAGGAATTTGAAAAAACTTTCTTCTAAAAAGTTGTAGAGCACGTTGAAACGGTTAGGAATCGTGGGTTGTTTCTCCAAAAACCATTTTTTTAGCAAGATATAGCTTCTGCAAAAAAAACAGGCTGCAGGCACAATCTTAATATCAAATGGCCATTGCCAAGCCTTCCGGCTTCAAGTGTTTAGGCTTTGATACCATGTCGAAAGAGAGGGAGAGAGACAGAGTGGAGCAGAAGATGTGCCTCATCTCATTGATGTTCTTCTTCCATTATTCCTCCATCATACTAGTAAAAGAGACTTACACACACAGGTATGACTAACCATGACTAACTATGGTTAAGTCACTGACTACACCGACTTATTGAATGTCACACACGTGTATAGATGTATCCATGGTCACACACGTAAAGATAGTCTAGCTAAAGAGTAACGGGAGCTTGATATTCTAACACTCCATTGGATCTGCTTATATAAAACACAGGCCTCATATAAGACATCCCCTTTCCCTTTTGCATTAAAACGGCTCCCACTGCATTTTTCCCAACACTGATACTAATGAAGAAAGGTTCATCCCAGTTTGGAGGCATAAAAACTAGCAAAGTGCTTCTTAATCTGTAAGAATGCATCCTCTTCAACTTGCATCCAAAATAAAGGATCCCTTTGAAATGCCTTCTGTAAAGGAGGATATAGATACTCAGCTAGCATATGGAATGATCTTGATAGATACCTCAACTTTTAAACAAAGCTCATTAGTTCTTTTACAGTTTTTGGAGAATCCACAAGAAGTAAAGCCTCAAATTTACTAGGCTCAGGTGAAATACCATTAGCAGACACTTCATGACCCAAGACAATCACTCTAGTTCTTGCTATCTTACATTTATCACGGTTTAGCTGACCGCCATCCTCATCAAGTCTACAAAAAACTTCATCAAGTTTTTTAGAGTGTAATGCGCTTAAGCTATATACATCAAGTTTATCAAGACCACCATCCTCATCAAGTTTTTTAGAGTGTAATGCCCTTGATATGTACACACAAAAGTAGTCCATAAACACCCACAAAGATCTCCCAATGAAAGGAGCAAATACCCAACTAACCCATCTTGAGAAGTTGGCGTATGCATTCATCAGACCAAAAGGCATTACTCTATAGTAGAAGCATCCCCATGGGGTAATGAATGTTGTTTTCTTTTCATCTTCTTCTACTATTCTAATTTGGAAATATCCAAAGTATCCATCGCACACATTGTAAAATTCATGACCAACCACTTGATCCAAGATCTCATCCTAGAACGGAAGAGGATAGTAGTCCCTCTTAGTAGTTAGATTAAGAGGCTTGAAATCAACACATACTCTCCACTTTCCATTCTTCTTTGGCCTAATTACAACAGGAGACACCCACTTTGCATCATCAATAGGATAAATAAATCCTGCCTCAAGAAACTTTTGAATTTTAGCTTTAAGTACATTTTCCTGAATTGTACCAAGTCTCCTAAGTTTTTGAGCCATTGGTTTATACCCTTCTTTCAATTTGATATGGTGCACAATGCTATTAGTACCCCTTAGTTGGTGATATTCTGTAGCAAACAGTTTTGGCTATTTTTGAAAAATGGCTGAATATTTGTCTCTTTCATCATTAGTCAAGACATTTCCTAGCATATTCATAAGCTTAGGTAGTCCAACATTCACTTCAGGTTGTTGATCACATGTTTCCTACATGAGGTTTGTACTTCCTACAGCAATATTTACAACTTTTTCCTCTCTTTTTGAACCCTAGATTGACAACCCAAAGAGGTCAACATCCCTAGAGAGTAGGCTAGCTTCCCATTCTCTATCTTCCTCATCAAGGCTGAAATTTTCTGAATTGCTACTTTCATCACCTCCAGCATCACTTTCATGTCCATTTTGAATGACGGACCCTATTTTCATGTCAAAGATCACCCTCTTATAAGTTGGCTTCTCTAGATAAAGTTCCAATTGACCTCTATACCAATCTTGTATGAATCTCGTACCAATCAGCCACGATCGTCCCAAAATGAGAGAATATGCTCCAAGTTTTGCAGGCCTAATATGGAAATCCAAACATGATCTTTGACGTCCAATGTTGATTTCCAAGTTCTCAATGACTCCCAAACATTTCACTTTTGAGTTGTTTGCCATTTTAACCTTAAACAATGACTTCCCTGTCATTGTAAGATGCATTTGCAGCATTGCTTCTTCAGTGATTACGCAAACTTGCGTACTGCCATCAACATAAACTTTATCAATATTCTTTTCGTGTATCCATGCATCCATGACCATGCCATAATGTCTTTCACATTTGATAAGTATACCACTCCAACATGCCTAGTTTGGGTTTTTCCTTTCTTGATGCTAACCAAACCATGCCATTGCCTCCTCAGAGATGAGTTCATCTGTAGTAGCTGACCATATGTAACATCAACTTTTTTACATTTTAAATCCTCAAGCCAGTTGTAAGGAACTTGATTGACTCCCAAAGCAAAGTCCCCCATTTGAATCTTCCTTCATTGTCTAGCTTTGCTACTCGTTTCTGGATCATCTGCAACCTATTTTCCCTTTTTAATCCTTGCTACCCTTTGAGTTTTAGTTTCAGTATCCCTCTCTCCGACTCTGTTGTTAGCTAGAACATATACATTTTCCCCATCATTAGACATGCTAGTTTTGATCAGATTCATACATGATGTGCCTTCATTAGGTCTTCTTTCCAATTGTTTCCTGGATGGTTCAAGTGACTTTTGTTCCTATTGAGTTGATAGATGATTTTTGACACCGATAAGTGCTTAAAAATAGCCAAAATTTTTGAATTTCAGGGGAAAAATAAACTTCATCGAACGTGACAGTTGCAATTAGTACGATTTTAAGCGGTAAGGCCCAAAAGTGCTTTAAAGACTCACTAGATGGCGGTCAATGAATTTTCATAAATTTTTGGCATGTCGGACGAGACTCTCGGAGATGCCCAATAGTGGGGGACTTCAAGAAGAATGCCCAGGATTTTTCAGTGGCTGAATTGAAGGCTGGACGATTGATTGGGAGTGCCCAGGAGGCCAAGGCCAAAGTGGCCAAGTGAAAATGGACTTTTAGCCAAAAGTTGTAGCCTTTGGGGGCTCCCTTTGGGGGGGGGCAACAAAAAATGATTTCATGGGGGGGGAGGGAATTTTTTTCGGTGGCAGGTAGGAAGAAGGTGCCATCTTTACGATTTGTGGATTGGGGGGGCTATGGTGGTGGTTTCAAACAACCCCCCTTCTGATTACATGGCTGATCTTCCTCCTGTCTACGCTTTCTATTACCTCTCTCCATGCATGCAATGGTTGCCTGGATGACTTGATCAGAATTTGGTCTTTCTCTCTCCTCCCTCTCTCTCCAGTCTTAGAAGACTCAAAGCTCAGTAGCATAAACCACCTGCTCAATGTCTGTCAAACATCCAATGATGCTCCCGCTAGCACAAAAGCCATATGGATCAAGCCAAGAAGCTCAAGAAGGTCATATGAGAGCACGAGTGACGAAAGATCCAAGACCAGACATCAATAAGACATCATGAGCATATAGGCTATGTAGCCTCCAATTAGAGCATCCATAGACATCAAATGTATCCCAAATACAACTTTGGCACGCCAAGAAATATCCCAAGTAAGTTTTGGAAGCCAGATGCAAGCTAAGACAAGGAACTAGTAGCAATCGGTTATAAGTAGCATGTAGTAGTGGCATAGGCCAAGCATGTCAAGACCGATCAGACATAGGTAACATGTATGCCATATGTGCAGCCAAGACAGAGCATCAAATGCATTCCAAAGTCAAGCTCAAGCTCAAATGAAGATCCGAAACCAAAGACAAGCTTGATGTTGTACCCCGAAGGTCAATACTTCATTGCATATCCCCCAAAGACATAGCTTGAAACCAATAGGCATAACCAAACTGGAGGTAAAATAACATGTCAAGCATGGTAGCATAAATCCCAACCAACAAAAAAGTGTCAACATCCAAATCAAGGCTCAATAGCATATCCGGGCATAAACCATGATGACCAAGCATCAATACATCCAACAGGACACCCAAATGTCAACAAAGAGCATTATGCATAAGTCGTCCCTGATAAAACCTTGCTGCTCAAACAATGTACAACAATAAATCCATGCATAAATCAAGCTATGGAAGCTCAAACCAAGTCCTAAAGCATCTCAAAACATTGGGCAAACATCCCCAAAGTATTTGGGCATCAAATATCAAGCCTCGGAAGCATCACATAAGCTAAGAGCATGACATTTTCTTGTTGTAAATCAACTCAGATCTATTGCAAAATATATTGTGATCAAAATTTGGCAAATTTGACATTGCCATCATGTCCGGAGCATGCCAAAACCCCGAGTTAGACTCTTACCTTGCCTAAATCGGGATCTGGATGCCCGAGATATGAGAAAAATTGGGATTTTTAAGCTAAATTTTGAAACAAGCACAAAAAAAGAGGTTAGCTGACTATGGGACCTACTGGTTATGCTGAGGATAAGGGGGAAAATGGGGGCATACAAGGTGCCCAATGAAGCCAAGGAACACCTATAAAAGAGTCTATGAGGGCCGAGGAGAGGCGAGAGATGAAATCTTACCTCGGGAGGAAGAAGCCATGGCTGGCATTGAAGCTCCAAACTCTAGGTCTTCATTCCAGGATGAAGTAAGGCCAAAGCTCTAATACCAATTGAAAGGTGAGAAGGATCAAAGCTTTCTTGGAAGTGAGCTATGGCAGAGAGAAAGAGCAAGAAGAGAGAGACACACAAATGGGAACTCCAATAGTCACAATGTGTGATCGTGCCTTCCTGTATTCAAACTGTCACTAAAAGAATAACAAATAAAGTGATGACAGTGACGGGTGCCTGCCACCTGTAGTGTGTAGTGGCAGGTACTGTTAGTGTAGTAATACATGGGCAGCTAGGCAGAGGTGCCTTTACCCCCAACAGCGATGTCACCAACTCAACACAACATGGCACAAACTTAACACGATAGGGAACATGCAATGGAACTCAAAGAAAGCACACTAGTTTACAAAATGGCCCGTCCTGAGGGCAGAAGCTCATATTCATAGCAAGGAAGCATTTACGAGTTAAGCCAAAGACACAACTAGGGACCATGTTGTTGAGAATCAAGCTCATGATCAATATCACCAATGTGACTAGCTGTCGTCTTAGCTGTCACTCTCCATGTGTGTGTCTCCATGTGTGTTGTAATAATTGAGTCAGTCAGACTCAACCATGGTTAGTGGTATAGTTAGTTAGTGACCTAGTGTGTTTTTAGTTATGTGTGATTAGACTTTAGAAAGCATTATGGAATAATGAGATGTAGAAAAAAATGAGATTTCATGACTCTCTATTATAGCTCCATGTCTTTGTATCTCTCTCCCTTTGAATCTTGAACATGGTATTAGAGCTTAAAGCATGAAGGCTTGGCGGTGGCATTGGCATCAGCATTGCAAGAGTTGGAGCCTAAAGTCAGGAGCTGCATCGTGACCTACAAAAGTTCATGTGTTGGCAGCCATTGGATCAGTTGGAAGGTATGTTTCTTATGGTTTATTAGTTCACAATCTATTGAGGCTTCCTAGAGGGGTTCTCTACCTCTCCTAAATGAGCATTGAGGGAAAAAACAACAGCAAGGTAAAAATGTGACTTGCACAGATTGCATCAATTTGCTGGTAATCTTCTCTTGCTCCAACTCAGACATTGACAACCATAAACACACTCTACTATTGATAAAAAACTTGTTAGGGATTGAAGAAAGCTTCATAGCATTGGTATCTTGGTTCTCAGCTCATTTATGGGATGTTTGAATCAAAAATTGGCTAGAAAATAGAGAAGGTTTGCTATTAAATTTACATGGATAGCATACATCTACTTGGTTGTAGCTCATTTGGAGATATATTGACCTCTACTGATATCTACTGATGCTTGGCAATGCATATGCCTTTACTCTCATGTATTTTGGCATGGCTTTGAAGAGTTCAAGACTCGTGTTTAAATGGTAATAGTAGATTGAAATCTATCTTGGAATTTCCAACACTAAAATAGGGCATTGTTTGATCAAGAAATGCAGCTTGAGAATGATGCACATGATCATTGTAGATGCTTGGCAAGTAAATTAGCAACACTCACGTATACATGGGCATGATGTTGGAGTGTTAAGTTCTCAATTTTGGAGCTTATTTGCAAGTTGGAAACAATGAATTGGTTGTTATTCTGAATTTGGAAATAGTATACATATAGGGTTGAAGTATCTATGATGCTTACTTGCTTTTGAAAAATGCTTGGATGATACCACTTGAGTGGTAGATGCTTTTAGGATACTGTAAGTGCTAAAAGCCCAAAGTTTGGATTGATTTGCTGTTGGTTATACTAGGGTATTGATTGGTTATTGTCTGCAGGAAGGATACCTATCATCTTCACTTGACATACATGAAATCTATTATGATCGGTTAGTCATGTATCAACTCTTGCATAGAGTGGCAAATTGTATGAGATGTTGTGGGGCTGTTTTAAGGTCTGAATACTCTTGTTTAGTAGAGAAAAAGCTATTGATTATACATAGATTGCTATTACAAATTGTTGTCTATCATTGATTATCATGAACACGTACATGTCTACTATTCAAACACATGCTATCTATTTGGAATTCCACTGCATTTAGATGTTTTTCCACATGAATGGGAATGTATTTGACGTACATATGAGTTGAAACACACTATTTACTACTCGTTTTTATTGTGACAACTTACTGAAACAAAACTATCATAAACACCTAAGGGTTGTGCACGGAGTCAGCCATTAAGTGAGCACTAAATTTGCAGCTATGGCAAATACTCAAGGCACTGATAACATCACTCAAATTTTTGGTGAGACACTCAACAATAAAAACTTCACTCTATGGAAGTTTAGGATGGAGAATTTTTTGATTGGCAGAGGTTATTGGGATTTGTGTATGGGGACTAAAGCTGAACCTGAATTGCCTGAACGGAATCTAACACAAGAACAATGGAGAGCTCACCAACAATGGTCGAAAAGAGCTAGTAAAGTATTGCATCGGTTTTCTTTGTGCATTTTTTATGTGATGGCTATGTAGATTACTAGTTGCCATTCCTCGAAGGATGCTTGGGATGCACTCATGAAGAATTATGATAATGTCATGCATGCAAGGAAGATATAGTTAAAGCAATAGTTCAACAACATGTCTAGGAATGGCAAGAGCATTGAAGCATACACGACGAAAATAAAGACCATAGCTGACCACCTGCTAGCTACTATTGGATCTTGTGTTTCAGAGGATGATATGATTGTAGAGTGACATTCAATGGGTTAGGCAAGGAGTATAAAGAATTTGATATGTCCATTTCTGTGAGAGCAGAACCCCCTGATTGGGATGAGTTACTTGCATTGCTCCTACATGAAGAAGTAAAGCTTGGCTTGAATACAGGTTCAAGTACATCTTAGGGCGCAAGAACACTGTCTTTTAGTCTAGTTAGTGGGCTAGAGGTGGTAGAGCTTGTGGAGCTTTTCCGGGTTGAGGAGACACTCAAAAAACACATGGATACCAACATCAAAATGCTTGGCACAACTCAAATACGCAAGGACAGCGAGGATCTGGAACCTTTAGAGGCAGGGGGAGATCACACCTAGTAGTTGCATGAGCAATCTAACAGAGATAAAGACTACCATTATTATAGAATTTATGGGCATATTGCAAAGGATTGCCATAAAAATCAAGCTGATATGAAGGCAAAAGGCAGGCAACATGGACATTATGCATCTTCCAGTGGTACTCAAGATGACTAGGGAGATAGACTATTTGCTATGCAGCATGTATCAAAGAATATGCCTAAGCAAGGCAAAGATGAGAAATGGTACATAGACTCAAGAGCACCCAATCATATGACTCCTCATGGTGAATGGTTTGATGAGTTAGTAGCAGGGCCTCATGGATTTGTATGTACTGGTGATGATACACATCATGATATTGAGCATATATGTGTGGTTTCATTACTCATGCGTGATGGTATAAAGAAGAGCCTACATGATGTACTATATGCACCTTCTATTACCAAGAATTTACTATCAGTAGGATAGGTGGAAAAACATAATCTGCAAGTTAGATTCAATGGGAATTTTTGTTTTATTGAAGAATATGGCAATGGTTGTAAATTGATTGCCAAAGTCAAGAGAGATGGTAGAATGTTTACCTTGGATGCATCTATCCCGAAATTAAAGGTATCCATGTTTGCCCATGATAATGGAGCAGTTCGAGATGTAGAAATCTGGCACAAACGCATCGGTCATGTTAATGTACAAAAGCTAATAAATATGCAGCAAAAAGAGGTTGTACTTGGCTTGCCAAAGTTTAAGTACACTAATCTTTGACATGTATACTTTGTTTGTCAGTTTGGGAAAGAAGCAAGGTTTCCATTCATGAGACATATCAAAAACAGTTCTCGGCCTTTGTAGTTGATACATTTGGATGTATGGGGTCCTTCCCAGAATGCGTCTTTTGGTGGTGCCAGGTATTATGTATCCTTCATTGATGATTTCAACCAATACACATGGATGTACATTCTAAAGCATAAGGATGAGGTGCTCAATGTCTTTAAGGACTTTTAGAAGTATGCTGAAAATGAACTTGGCTATTATATCTCATGTTTGAGATCTAATGGAGGTGGGGAATATGTATCCAAAGATTTTGACAGGTACCTTGCTAAATATGGCATAAAAAGGCAGTTCACATGTAGTTACACACCTCAATAGAATGGAGTAGTAGAGAGAAAAAATCGGGGTCTTATGGAAACTGCTAGGGAAATGCTTAATGAAAAGAATTTGCCAAATGCTTATTTGGTTGAAGCAGTGGTTACTATAGTTTATGTGTTGAACCAAACACCTACAGTTGGGGTTCATGATTTGACTCCGTATGAGAAACAGTATGGGCATAAGCCCGACATTTAGTCACATAAAAGTATTTGGTTGCATTGCCTACATACATGTGCCTGATAAAAAGAGGAAGAAGTTAGACCCGAAAGCTATCAAAAGTGTTTTTCTTGGCTATGCAGAGGAGATAAAAGCTTACAAATGCTATGATGTGTCCACTCAAGAAACCTTGATCAATAAGGATGTAGTTTTGATGAGCTAGCCTCATGGTATGGTAATCTAAATGCACTGTTCTCTGATGGACTAGCCATCCGTACCTATGCTAAAAGTAAGCCTTCACCTAGTATGTCTATGAGTGGACTGATGGATGATGCTTCATCTACTATTAGTCCTTAGACAGGATGACTCCACAGTTGTGCTACTACATCCCACTGACATGGATATATTAGTGAGGGGGAGATTGAATAAAGGTAAAGAAAAGACGTTTGAAGATGTGACTGACCCACTTACAACTGGATATGAGTCACCTGGCAGTGATAGTCTTGATAATGAATTGGGCATACCATTAGTTATGACACCTGGTGCAAGGCAAAGCAGGTATGTGTTGCCTCATGAGAGGTAATCCCAGAGTGCACCACATTTGAGGAGGTCTAAAAGGGTCAAAAAACTAGTTGATAGGTTGACATGTAGTGGGTATTCAACCAAATATTATGCATATATGACTAAAGTGTTAGGCTACATACATAGACTCTAAGAAGTCCAGTGAGGCAGTTATCACAAATGAGAATTGGTGTGCTGCCATGGATGAGAAATATGCAACATTGGCTAAAAATAAGACATGGGAATTGGTACGTTTTTATGAAGCCAAAGTATGCATTGGCTACAAATGGGTTTATAAAATGAATTGCAAGTCAGATGGTTCCTTGGAAAGGTATAAATCTTGGCTGGTTGCAAACGGATATGCATAGTAGTACGGCCTAGATTATGAGGAGACTTTCAGCCTAATTGCCAAGATGGCAATGGTGAGAACAACCATTGCATTAGTGGCTTAGGGCTAGAAATTATGGCAAATGGATGGCAAAATTTCATTCTGGAATGGTGACTTGCTTGAAGAGGTGTATATGGAGCAACCTGGGGGTTATACACCCTGATTATCCGACATATGTGTGTAAGCTGAAAAAGGCCTTGTATGGGCTGAAACAGGCACTGAGAGCATGGAATGCTTGCATAAGCACTTATTTATAGTAGCTTGGTTTTTAGATAGGTCATGCAAATCACAGCCTGTTTATAAAGAAGTTAGAGCATGGTTATATTTTTCTGGTGGTTTATGTTGATGATTTGATCATCATTGGAGATAATGATCATGTGATTACTGAAATTAAAGCAATGTTACAACAGGCTGAATTCAAAGTCAAGGATCTTAGTGAGCTGAAGTACTTCTCAGGATTGAGGTTGTGTCTATACCTCAAGGTATATAGCTGTTGCAAAAATAGTATGCTCATGATATGTTGTTGAAATATGGCATGATGGAGTGTAAAGCCATGGAAACACCATTGGATCAGAATGTCAACCTTGCAGTTGATGTTGGGACACTAATAACCGTCTTGAGTTGAGTTATGTAGTGGGGCTGATTAGCCAATATTTACAGAAACCTCGTAAGCCACAGTTAGATGCAGTCAAGAGGATTATGAGGTACGTGAATGGTACTACTAATTATGGGTTGTTTTACGAGCATGGGAAATCATTTGACTTGATAGGTTATACGAATGATGATTGGGCCAATTGTGTCTATGACAAGAGGTCAACTAGTGGTTAAGCTTTCAGTTTGGGCAATAGTATGATCAACAATTAGGAGGATTATGCATTATGTGAAGGGTACTGCTAATTATGGGTTTGTTTATCAGCATGGGAAATCATTTGATTTGATAGGTTATACGGATGCTGATAGGGCTGGTTGTGTCTATGACAGGAGGTCAACCAGTGGTTAAGCTTTTAGTTTGGGAAACAATATGATCAGTTGGAGTAGTAAGAATCAGCCCATCATTGCTTTATCTAGTACAGAGGCAGAATACAAGGTGCAACCTTAGTGGCATGCAAAACAGTTTGGCTTGTGAAACTGCTACATGACTTGGGTATACAGTTGGACAGCAAAGTCACATTGCATTATGACAATCTCAGTAGTATGATGTTGGCTAGCAACCTCGTCTATCGTGCTAGATCCAAAAATATAGAATTTCATTACCATTTTATCAGGAAGATGGTACTTGCTGGAAAGATTGATCTACTCCATGTGAAGAGAGAAGACTAGGTAGCAGATATCTTTACCAAATCACTTGGTAAAGAGAAGTTTGTGCATTTTATGGAGCTACTTGGGTATAATAGTTAGCTTGATCTTGAGGGGGAGTGTTGAGAATCAAGCTCATGATCAATATCACTGACATGACTAACCTTATCTAGACAAGTGTTGTCTTATCTATCACTCTATATGTGTGTTGTTTATGGTCAGTTAATGACCTAGTGTGGTTTTAGTTATGTGTGATTAGACTTTAGTAAGCATTATGGAATAATGAGATGTAGAGAACGATGAGAGTTCATGACTCTCTGTTATAGGTCCATGTCTTTGTCTCTCTCTCCCACTCTGAATCTTGAACACATGTCATAGGTGAGGGTAGAGCTAACAACACGCATCCAACACAACTCGACACAATGGGATGAGGATGCTAGGGGTACTCCCTCATAGGAAACTAGATATGAGAAAGTGCCTTTGCCTCACTATGAGGGAGAACCTCTCGCTTCGTCATTCCATGGTGTCGAGTCGTATTGGATGCACGTTGATAGCTCCACCCTCACCAATGAAATGGTTCCTTACCATGTCTTCGATTACCTTCTAAACGCTTGCTTGCCATGAATATGAGCTTCTACCTTCAAGATGGGACATTCTGTAAACTAGTGTGCTTTTTTTAAGTTCCATTGCATGTTATGTGTCATGTTAAGTTTATGTCATGTTGTTTGTTTCAGATCCCCCTTGGTGCCAACCTCACGTGCCACACCATGAACCATCTCAATATGGAATCTCAAGTCAATATGGCACCACAACTCAACACAATGCACCACATCACAACTCCCCTTTGGGCTAGGAATCCACCTCAACATGATAATGTAGCACGGAAGTTGATATGACACGGTATCGTGTAATGGCACAATGCCAATGCATCACAGGAGTCCACCTTAACAAATTCCCCTACTTAGTTATGCTCTAAGAGTTTATTTACAAGCCGCATCATGTCGTCCCCACCACATTTGATTGCCAATGCTAAAGTGTGGTGTTGATGTTGTAATCTCTCTCACATGTTGGGCTCTTAGTAACTGGATCATCTTCTAAAGTGTCGTTGGAGGAAGTAATGGGGGATGCATCTCAAGGCCATGTACCTCTTTACTCTCCTTGCTCTATCCATGGTGCTTGCATCAAGAAGTCCCCAATGCCGCATCTTCATTACTTTGAAAATGTGCAAATCAGCTTGCATCCAGGGGTTGGACTTTGCAGCTCCTTCTGCAGTGGATCATCTCTCTTGGCAAAGGCTACACATCGCTTGGTGCAAAAAGCATGATCCCATTTTGCCGCACCACCCTTTGGTCTTCATCTTCTTCTTGTGGTTCCCTTTTTGGCATGAATCTTTGGGAGTGCACTAGTGAAGAATGCACTAACTCCTTTCAAAGCATGCCCTCCTTGCAAGGTCCATCATCCCCGCATGTAATATTCTTATCCTTTTTGCACCACTACGCAAGACAAGGGTGTGGAGAAGGAAGGGGTGTGAAAATGAGCAACTGCGGACATGGTGCTACATGGAGTCAAGTGAGGTAACACCTGCAAATATCATTTTTTTGTCTTTCTAACACTTATCCATAGTGGGATTCGGGTTCATAAATGGAAATCCCAAGTGGTATCATGCATGTTCACACGTGGTTGTGATATTTCAGTTTTGAGACATGCACCTCATGCAAGAAGAGAAGGAAATGTGTTCTCACTTCCGATTTCGAGTCCCCAAGTGGAATTGTATCATGGCAAGGGGCACGTTTTCCATCTAGCAATTAAGGGGAAGCAAGGGGTAGCTTGGTAAAATAGGGGAAAAAGCAAAAACGTGAAGAGTTTTTTGGAAAAAAAGAGAAGAAAGGGAGAGAGGGGTTCGAAACAATACAAAAAATGAGTGAGTGAGAGAGAGAGAGAGAGAGAGAGAGAGAGAGAGAGAGAGAGAGAGAGAGAGAGAGAGAGAGAGAGAGAGAGAGAGAGAGAGAGAGAGAGAGAGAGAGAGAGAAGAATCTTGTAGCTTGAAGAGAAGGAAGAAATTTGAAGAAAGAGGGCATGAAGCTGAAGTTATCAGAGCCATGGAGCATGATGGCAAGGCTATTGAAGTTAATGGGCTAATGTGAGTTCTCAATTTTTAGATGATGATAATAAGAGTCTTCTTTTTGTCTTGTTTTCTTCTATAGTTGCGTTGTCATGAGGTTCTCTGCCCACAGTCTAAAAATAAAACCTTTTTCTCTACATATAGCTCATGGTAGCTTCTAACTCAGGCATGATACAAGATGATTTTCTTACTTTAATACCCTAAGTCACATAATTCCTCTAGCTTGTGACATGATGTAGCAATGATGGGGTTCCCAGCCTTGATAATAACAATAGCAACTTGGAAAATTCACAAGAAGTTGAGTTTTTATCCAAACTCTACTCTTGACTTGTATCTTTTGCTTAGAGTTGCAACAAGTCTTTAAAGTCGTAAGGCATAAAACATGGTATGTTTGGATCTAAGCACTTAGATGACTTGAAGGAGAACTCTTGGAGTCCCAGTACCATGATGATGAAGTGTACTTTCAATTCATCTAGCTCATCAAGGTCTCTCATGATGTCTATCTTTCCAATAACCCCTCAAGTCCAAAAAGTCACCTAGGTTTGCTTCATGTGACATAACATATGAGTTATGTGTAACTTATATGGTCTAGATAATGCTCACAAATAAAAGAGGAGAAGAAGCACAATTCACACCATGATTTTCAGGCAGTTCTCAGGACTGAAACAAGGTACAAGCTGAGAGAGATGGAAGGAGCTCAAAGACTACCACAGAAAGGGAGATGAAGGCATGCAACCACTATTGGAAGATAGGGAGAGAGACAGAGTGGAGCGGAAGATGAGTCTTAGCTCATTGTTTTTGTTCTTCCATTATTCTTCCATCGTGCTAATTGAAAGAGACTTACACACATAGGTATGACTAACCAAGACTATTGTGATTGAGTCATTGACTACACCAACTTATTGAATGCCACACATGTGTACAACGGTATTCAGCTAATGTCAATCACACACATAAAGATAGACTGACTAAAGAGTAATGTGAGCTTGATATTCTAACACTCCCCCTCAAGCTTAAACCATCTTATAAACTCCAAGTAGTTGTCTGAAGTATTTGAACTTTTCTTTACCAAGAGACTTGATAAATATATCTGCTACCTGGTCTTCAGTATTCACATGAATCAAGTCAATCTATCCTGTAAGAACCATTTCTCTGATGAAATGATAGTGAACCTCAATATGTTTGGACCTAGCATGGTAGACAAGATTGCTAGCCAACATAACATTAGTGAGGTTATCACAATGCAATCTCACTCTGCTTTCCAACTGTATTTCCAAATCTTTCAGCAATTTCATCAACCAAACTACTTCACAAGCCGCTAAGGCAACTCCTTTGTACTCAGCTTCTATACTAGACAATGCAACAATAGGCTGTTTCTTACTTAGCCAACTAATCATACTATTGCCCAGTACAAATGCATAACCACTGGTTGACCTCCTGTCATAGGCACAACCAGCCCAATCAGCTTCATAAACCTTGTTAATTCAAGGGATTTTCCATATGCATAAAACAACCCATAATCTATAGTAACCTTTATATATCTCATGATCCTCCTGACTGCATCTAAATGTGGTTTGCAAGGCTTCTGCATGAACTGAATAATCAGCCCCACTACATAACATAAGTCAGGACGATAATAGTCAACTATATCAAGCTTCCTACCATTTGTCGATACATGGTCACATTCTCCTATGTCATTCCCAACATCAATCTATAGCTTGACATTGTGATCAAGAGGTGTCTCCATAGGCTTGCATTTAGCCATACCATACTTTTGTAACATGTCATGAGCATACTACTTTTGTAGCAGCCGTATACCTTGAGGTCTAGAGACTACCTTAATCCCAAGAAAGTAATTTAGTTAACCAAGGTCTTTGACTCTGAATTTAGCCTATAAACATGATTTAATTTCAGCAATGCCCTCTTCATCATCTCTAGTGATGATAAGATCATCTACATAAACCACTAGAAACACATATCCATGATCATCTGTCTTCTTTGTGAATAGACTGTGATATGCATCACCCAATCTAAATCCATGTTGCTATAAATAACTACTGATCTGAGAATTCCATGCTCTAGGTGCCTATTTTAGTCCATATAAATCCTTTTTTAGCTTACATATATGTGTAGGAAAGTTCGGGTGAACATAGCCTTCATGCTGCTCCATATATACTTCCTCAACCAAATCACCATTCAAGAAAGCATTCTTGACATCCATTTGCCATAATTTCCAGCCTTTGCATGCTGCCAAAGCAATGGCAGTTCTGACTATTGCCATTTTAGCCACTAGAGTGGAAGTCTCCTCATAGTCGAGGCCATATTGCTGTGCATACCCTTTTGCAACCAGCTTGGCCTTATAGCATTCTAACGAACCATCTGACTTGCACTTAACCTTGTACACCCATTTGAAGCCAATGGAGACTTTGCCTTCAGGAAACTCAACCAATTCCCATGTCTCATTTTTAGCTAGAGTTGTATACTCCTCATCCATGGCAGCACACTAGTTATCATCTATAACTACATCATCAAACTTTGTAGGTTCTTTGTAACATGTCACACTAGCCATATATGCATAATGACGGGATGAATAACCAGTGTATGTAAACCTGTCTGGTTTTCTGACTCTCTCAGATCTTTGTAACTGTGGCTCACTGTGAGCTTGCCTCTTATGAGGTGGTACATAACAACTTTGCCTTGCTCTAAGCGTCATAATAGATGAAATGCCCAACTCATTATCCAAACTGTCACTGTTAGATTACTCATAACCTGCTGTAAGTGGACTTGTCACATCCTCAAGCATATTTTATTTTCCCTTATCCAATCTCCCCCTCACTGACTTATCCGTGTCAATGGACGTAGGAGTATGACACCGTAAGCGTCCTGACCAAGGACTTATTGTGAGCGACCCATCACCTATAGGATTATGACACCGCAAGCGTCTTGACCAAGGACTTACTGTAGGCGACCCATCACCTATAGGACCACTCATAGATGTACTCACTGTAGGTGTATTTTTAGCATTACTAGTGCTGGTTGATCCATCAGTAGCCATTGCAATATGATTACCATACCACGATGCTAGCTCATAAAAAATAACATCTTTGCTAATCAATGTCTCATGTATAGACGGTACATAACACTTGTAAGATTTTGTTCTTGTGCATAACCAAGAAACACACTCTTGACAGCTTTAGGATCCAATTTCTTCCTCTTTTCATCAAGAACATGCACATATGCAATGCTACCAAATACCTTCAAGTGTGAAATGTCAAGCTTATGACCATAGAACCTCTCATATGGAATTACATCATGAATCCCTACTATAGGGGTTCTATTCAGCACATAGATAGCAATCACTACTACTTCAGCCCAATAACCATTTGATAAACTCTTCTCATTCAATATAGCTCTTATTGATTCCATTAGTACCCTATTTTTCCTTTTTGCTACACCATTTTTCTATGGTATATAGCTGCAAGTTAACTATCTTCTCATCCCATGTTTAGCAAGGTACCTGTCAAAGTAATTAGAGACATATTCTCCACCTCCATCTAATCCAAGACATGAAATTTTATAGCTCAACTCATTTTCAACATGCTTCTTGAAGTCCTTGAATGCATCAAACACATCATCCTTATGTTTCAGTATGTAAAGCCAAGTATACTTGTTGAACTCATCAATGAAGGATACATAGTAACGAGCACCACCAAACGAAGCATTATGAGATGGACTCCATACATCTGAATGTACCAACTGCAAGGGCCGTGAGCTATTCCATACATGTCTCATAAATGGAAAGTGTGCTTGCTTTCCAAACTGACGTGCATCACATACATGTCCAAAGTCATGATACTTGAACTTAGGCAGTCCAAGCACAATCTCCTTCTACTGCATAGATTTCAACTTTTGTATATTCACATGGCAAATTCTCTTATGCCATATCTCAACATCCCGTATAGCACCATAATCATGTGAAAACATGTCTACTTTTAATTCTGGAATTGACGCATGAAGAGTAAACATTCTACCATCTCTTTTGCCTCTATCAATCAATTTGTAGCCATTACCATATTCTTCAACAAAGCATCCATCTCTATTAAATCCTACCTACAGATATTGTTCTGCCATCTGTCCAACTGATAAAAGATTCTTGGTTATTATAGGTACATGTAGTACATCATGCATGCTCTTTTACTTTCCATCAGGCATTACCAAAGGTACAACTCCTTTATGCTAAATAGTATACTGGGTGTCATCCCTAGTACAAACACGTCCATGCGAACCTGTAACCATCTCATCAGACCATTCTCCATGGGGTGTCATATCATTTAAAGCCCCTAAATCAATGTACTATCTCTCATCATTGTTCTTCCTAGATGCATTCTTAGACACATGCTACATGGCAAACAATCTGTCAACCTGCTCATCATGAGCACCGCTAGAAGATGCATAGTGCCCATGTTGTTTGCCCTTTGCCTTCATATCTCCCTGCTTCTTGTAACAATCCTTTGCAACGTGTCCATATCTACTGCAATAATGACAGTCCTTATCTCTCTTTGACTGATCATTTGACTACCATGAACCAAAACCACCACCTCTACCATGGGTGATCTCCCCTACCTCTAAATTGCTAGATCCATGATGGCCCTATATATTTGTGCCATACCAGGCATTTTGCTGATGCTGTCCATAAGTGTTTCGAGTGTCTCCTCGACCTCAAAAAGAGCCATGGCCTCTGCCACCTCTACCATGTTAGCTAGAGTAGAGAACAGTGTCATCGCTTTGTAGAACTTGTATTCAGCCCAAGCTTAACTTCCTCATGTAGCAACAAAGCAATCAGCTCATCCCAATCAGGGAATTCAGCTCTCACAGAAATAGACGTATCAAATGCTTTATGCTCTTTTCCAAGTCCATTCAATATCACTACAATCATATCACCCTCAGACACTGAAGATCAAATGGTGGCAAGATGATCCACTATGTTCTTGATCTCTATAGTGTAGGCCTAAATGCTTCTGCCATTCCTAGACATGTTATTGAACTGTTGCTTTAGCTGAATCTTTCTTGCATGTGTTACATTTCCATAATTCTTCATGAGAATGTCCCATGCATCCTTTGGGGAAATGCATCTAGTAATCTGTATAACCATAGCATCTAATATACATAAGGAAAACCAATGTAACGCCTTGCATGCTCTCTCAATACATAGCTTATGAGCCCTTTTCTGATCATTTGTTGGATTTCTTTCATGTATTTCAGGTTCAGCCTCATCACCTATATATAAGTCCCAATAACCTCTACCAGCCAAAAAATTCTTCATGCGTAACTTCCATAGAGCAAATTTTTTGTTGTCCAACCTTTCTTCCATAATTTGAGTGATATTGTCAGTGCCTTGAGCATTTGCCATAGTTGTAGCTTAGGTATTCAATGATGTATACAACCTATAAGTATCTAACTCCTTTTCCTGCAATTCAGGACCAGTTTCTTGCTATTCAGGACAGTTTTCTGCAATTTAGGAAAGTTTTTCTGACAACTTTACTTGCTATAAACTATATTCCAACAATGAAAAAACACAGTCAACTGAGCATGAACCAAGCTCTAATCAGTTCAAAACATTCTATGGTGATGGCTAAACATCCCAGCAACAAATTATGTCCATACAGGTATCAATGTTTGTTACTGTATGCAAGTAGCAGTACCAAATACAGCCAGCCCACTACTATAACTAGTAGTATTTTCTCTATTAAAACAAGAGTATTCAAACCTCAAAACAGCCCCAAAACATCTCATTCAATTGCCACTCTATGGATGAGTTGCTACATGTCCAACTAGTCAAAATATATTGCATGTATGTCAAGTGAAGATGATAGGTATCCTTTCCTACAAATAATAATCAATCAATGCCCTAGTATAACCAGCAATAAATCAGTCCAAAATTTGGACTTTCAGCACTCACAATATCCCAAAAAGCATCTACCACTCAAATGGTATGATCCAAGCATTTTTCACTAGCAAATAAGCATCACAGATACTTCAACCCTGTAGGTATATTATTTCCAAATTCAGGACAGTAATCAATTCACTATTTCTAGCCTGCAAATAGCTCCGAAACTGAGCATTTAACACTCCAATATCATGCTCAAATGCATGATAATAAGGGCATATACATTGTTAGGATGAAAGCCACCAATGCCCTAGAATCACTTGTTGTTTACTGTAGTAAACAGCCAGTTTGCACAGGTCTCAAAATCTATGAGGAATTTGAAAAAACTTTTTTCTGCAAAGTTGTAGACCACGTCAAAAAATGGTCAAGACTCACAAGCCGTTTCTCCAAAAACCATTTTTGTAGGAAGATATAGCTTCTGCAAAAAAATGAGCTATAGGCACAGTATCCTTTGATGATGTTTTCTTCAGATCTAATGTCTTGATGTCAACTAGCCACTGCCAAGCCTTCAAGCTTCAGGCATTTAAGCTCTAATACCATGTTGGAAGAGAGGGAGAGAGACAGAGTGGAGCAGAAGATGAGTCTCAGCTTATTGTTGTTCTTCTTCTATTATTTTTCCATCATGCTAACTGAAAGAGACTTACACACATAGGTATGACTAACCAAGACTAACTGTGGTTGAGTTACTAACTACACCAACTTATTGAATGTCACACATGTGTACAGATGTATCCAGCTAATGTCAATCACACACATAAAGATAGAATGATTGAAGAGTAACATGAGCTTGATATTTTAACAACCACAGAGGAGGATCAAGCCATCAAAGGGCTGCAACACTTGACATGTAACTGCATCTTCTCTCCATACATTTTTTGCTTCCATGGCCACAAGTGGCTGCCCAAAAGAGAGCTAAACTATGTATTTAAAGGCAGCAGCCCATACTTACGAGAACTATCTTATGATTCTTGAAGAAGGCTTATTCTTGACTTGTGTATTCTTCTAAATGCTGATTCTGATCTCTCATGCCAAGAGAGGCATCAAATTTACTCTCTTGAGTACTTCAAGAGTTGAATGAGGACTGCAATTGGTTGTCCAAACTTGTAATGTGAAAGGCTGAAGCTCATCTTCTTGCATTCCCATCTAATCTTGTTACATCAAGGGGCTCATTCTTGCTCTTGGAAGCTAACTACAAGCTACCATTGTAGAAGCTTGGAGAGAAGAGTATTAAAAAGCCTTATTGACTTGATTATGTGATGAAATTGGGCTGAAATAGCTAGCCCAAACAAAGAATTGTAGGCAGCAGCACATATCTTTCTCTTCTTGAAGATTCATGATCAATCATTGGTCTTACTTGACATTGATATGCTTGATGCAAGTTGACATTGCATAAGCATTGTGGAAGGGGTATCAAGAGAGCATCTTGATTTCTCTATGTACATGCTTGGGGCTGAAATAGGTAGCCAATAGTAGGGTAGACAAGGGCAGTAGGATTTCCTTCTTCTCTCCTACTTCTACATGCTTATTGCAAGCTACCTATTGCTTGTTACATGCTCTTGAATATAGGGGCTTCTTTTGTACTTCATCAAAGTGTCTTCTTAGAATGTTGATGCCATGTATATGGGCTGAAATAGGCAGCCCACACAGTGATTTTATGGACAACAGGTCTTTTTTCTTCTCTATTTCTTCATATGGTGTGATAGACACTTGCACTTGGCTGGTCTATGCACTTCGAGATAGGGGAAGTTTATGCTATCATCAGAGGTGAATGTTGGATGATATTTGAACTGATTTGGGTTGATAGCCATAATCAAAGAATTAGCTAAAGCAGTGATCTTTTGATTCATTTCTTGGTCTACAAAAGACGTCTTGACAAGATATGCAAGTCTTATGTGCCCATATGGCAAGGCAATGTTTGTAGATCATTCATAGATTCTTTGACTTAGATTAAGAGGAGATTTTTCCCTTTATTTCATGGCTATAATAACCTAACCTTATCAGGAACTCTATTTGAAGCTTTCTTGAAGCAAGTCTCTTTTGCTCTACAAACCTTGTAATTGACTCATAGTCTTTTTTCCCTAACAGTCTACATTGAATGTAATCATGAAAAGTCGACTCATGCTTTGGCATCATGCATGATTGATGGGATGCAGAGTTGTTTATGATACATGAGAGCTTATTGTACTTGAATACATATCTTCTGATTGCTCTCACACTCAATAAAACAAGCTTTATTTGAGTTGGATCTTATGAGGTAATACTCTTGTGATATTTGCTAAGTACATGTAGTTGGAAGCCCTATTAACATCTTTGAGAACTTGGCTTGAAACTTTCAACCCTTCTCTTATCTCTACCATCTCCAAAGTCTAAGCTCTTGAACCCTCATACATTCTTCTTCCTCAAACCCCTGTGGTTGACCTTCAACCCTACATGCTTCGACATTGTGGGGCAGAGAGTATGCAGATCAGTTCTAATATATGGATATGAGTGAAAGATAGCAGATGGTTGTTCTTCATCATGTTGAGAGTGATGTATGTTAGTTGTTGTGTGAGGATTCCCGTTAGCAGAGAAGAATGGAAGTAAAGGGTCTCTACATATGAAACTGGGTATGTGGTAGGGAATATGTATTATGGGCAAATGTTGAATGCATGGACTTGAGTTAGTGAAAATCTGGAAGGATTTGCAGCCAAAATCAGAGCTCATAAAGTTCAAAGCTCCTGCAACTCTTCATCAATGCAAGATATGCTAAGGTGTATCTGTTGGTATGCTGAAATGACCTTTTGAAATCAAAGAAAGTGTCTTCGCATTTGTAAGTTTGTGCTTTTGGAACAGAGAAGTTGTGTTTTGGTGTATAGAGCATGCAAAAATTTAGGACTGCAAGCTGTGCAGAGCTGTTTCAAGATAGTAGATCAAAGAATTTGGCTTTGACTTGCTCTAAAGAGTTATAGATTTGAAAGAGAGCTACAACTTTCCTTTTTGAAGCTTGGAAATCCAAGATCTAGTTAGAAAGTTATGAATTGTTCTGTGTAGTGCTCTATGAGGCAATTTCAATGCTCTATGAGGAAAGAAGTGAATTCAGCAACATCTACGTCACCAACTTGGTTTCCCATGAAAGTCATCATGATTTTCCATTGATATATCAATGTAAACTCTATTTTGATGTAGTAATAGAATGTCTACAATAGTGGAATGCTTGTAGCCATTAAATTGGCATGAAAATTTACCGTATAAAGCTTTGGTTACTTGTGTATTTGGATTGTATTTATATGTGCTCTAAGAAAAGAGGAACATAAAGGATCTATAACTAATTTTGCACTATTTTAGGCAACCACGCTTTGTGGGGTAGTTGTTGCATGAGGTTGCCATCCCTAAAAATAGGAGTTGTGTGAATTTGAAAGCTTGTGTTGCCAGAGTTTCTGCCATGGTTGTTTCAACGTTAGATTCTCTCTAAAAATGGTAAAATTTGAGCTTGAAGTTTAAAGTACTTAAGTCTTGAGTTGAAGTCTTAGTGAGGAGTGAGTGATTAGGAATTTTTGATCATGTGTCTAGTGGTGCTGTTTCGTGGGTTTCGTTAAGAGGAGATCCTCGATCTTTATCCTGTGGTGTTGTCTTGGGGGTTGTTAGAGGCCAACTATCCAATTCACCTACCATAGATTGGTGCCCCCCCTAAGGAGCTCCCATGTTGAAGATCTCTTATTGATCTTATCATTTGGGAAGTGTAAGGTTTGGAAACTAACTTGCACACAAACTCAAGCATGGCGGCTTTTGGATATGAACCCTTTTTTGTACTGAAAATGAGGATGCTAATCAGTTTATCAAGAGATTGGAGTGCACCAAAGTAGATAAACTTTGAATGATCGGCATGCTATGTGAAGTTTCTGCAAGACTATGGTGGAACTCACTGAATGAAGAGACAAGGGAAAATTGGAATGAAGTGAAAAATGAGTTCCTTACAAGGTTTGCAACTAAGCAAACTCTTGAGAGTTTATGGAAATCTTTGGAAATGATATTTCAGGGAGAAAATGAGGAAGTGCCTAAATTTGCTGCAAGATTTAAAGAAAAATGGATAGAAATTGCATAGAGTATGGAGCAACCTCCCATGATGTTCTTGAAAAAGGACAAGTTTGTTTCATTGCTCAAACCTAGAATTAGAAAAAATATTCTGATCAAAGACCCTGATACATATGAAGATGCAATCAAAATAGCCAAACAAATGCAGAGGAAAATACAATTGATGTTGGATCAATCAAGAGGTATTGCTGTGTATGCATTTTTATGACCTAATCAAGTTGACACTGTTGTAGGAAATGCAAGACATCAAGTTGTAAATCTTCATGGAGCATTTGAAAGAGCGGAGAATGGAGCACAACAAGGTCATAAGAAACCTGTTGATCATGTGATTAGTAAACTGTAGGAATAGTTGGCAAATTTGAATTTGAATATGAGCCTATTGCAGGCAATGCAGCCTCAAATGCAACCTAGATTTAGAGGACCTCCAAGAAATAGATGAGAAAACTTTGAACGCTTTAATTGCAAGGAGAGAGGTCATGTTTCTCTTGATTTCCCTTATCCAAGAAGAATAGGAGGGGGGATGTATCCCATGCCACAATGGAATGCTAGGCAAGATGCTAAAACTCATGATGGGACCAAAAATGGGCTGGTACTAGCTATGGCACTAGCTGGACCTCATGCATACAATAGACACCTCCACCACCACATGGCCTCGTGGTCTAGGAGTGTATGTAATAACTAAATGCACACTAGATACTTCTAATATTGTGTTTTTAGAGCTGAATAAAAGTACAATGGCACCTTCCCCAAAACCCCTCAAAGGGGTATCCCACACATATCGGCAATAAGTGCCACGTATCACAGACATAGGAGGCACCCCACCGTCTGATTGCCATGGCCCCACTGCAGCTCTCCTACATCTTAGGGATTGGCCCCTCGATGTGCTGCTTTTACATATAAACACATTTGCACAAGACTCCTTTCTTTGTCAGCTAGATCCAGGAGATACCATGTTTCCTCACTAATAATCTCCCCCAAGAAACGAATGGCTAATCTACGGCAAGGGGAATCTCACCCTCTCAAGCGTGGGTCAACTATAATTCAAACAATTGCTATGCATTTAGAAGTTGATACCACATGTATGATCAATGCAATAGTGGATGTCTCATCGTGCACAAACAGTTATGTTTCGAAACGCAGATTTTGAAATCAACGTTTCAAAATCAGCCTATGTATTAATATGCAAATAGTCTTTCCATGAATTCCAACTAATACGTATATACTTCATTGCAAGAATCCAGCATCAAGGCAAACCTTGTCTTACTAGATCCCTAATTTCCAAATAGGCCGTTTCCTAAATGCTATAAATAGAAAAAACAATCAAAATTTGTATTATTTCAGCCCTCAAACTATTGCAGAAAATCCTACTCTCCCTCACCGTTTAAGTTTTGCTTCGTTGCATAGGTGTATAGAGGTTATTTTGTCATGGTCTACCATATAAAGAGCAATAAATTACACACTGTAACAAAAAGATAGGGAAAAATGAGGTCAAACCTTGTGCTTTGCCCTATTATACATCCACAACTACTTATTATATTTTTTCATATTTTTCTAAGGCATATTTCCATTTTTTCTCTTATTTTTCCCTATTTTTCTCTATTTTTCCCGATTAAAAATTAATATATTTTAGGATTTGTGGCTCTTGATTCTTAAAACAGTAGAAATATAGGTTTTATTAGCATTTTATCCCATGTGTATTGGTTTATCCCACCTGAAAACACCAAAAACCCCATTTTTCTCATAAAAACCATGTTTTAGGGGTTTCTAAAAATTATTTCCAGCATATTGACTTTATGTTTCCTGATTTTTTCATCATGCAAGCATAGAACAAACAATGAATATCATTTCTACCAATTTTCACTCCATAAGCTCAACATTGACTCAATCAAATGTAAAAAACAAGCAATTTTCCTTTGTAAAATAGAATTACCGATTTTTCTCCTTCTTTGCGGGTTTTAAAATCTGATGTGGGACTGCAAATCAGCCCTCATTCAAGGCTCAGCCCACCTCCGAACAACAAACTCTAGCTCTCCACCAATTCGGGAGTGATCCGGTACCATGCTGGACAAGCGGTCTTCAATCCTCTTCATGGGCATGAACTGCCTCTTAAGGGGAGAGAGAGGGAGGAGAGAGAAATACTGAATTCTGATCAGGCCATCTGGGTAGCCATTCCATGTGCAGAGACAAGCAATAGAAAGCGTAGATAGGAGGAATATCAGCCATGTACTCAGAAGGGGGGGTTGTTTCCAGCCACCATAGCCCCCCCAGTCCACAAATCATGAAGATGGCGCCTTCTTCCTGCCTACTGCCGAACAAAATGCCCCCCCCCCCCCCACGAAATCATTTTTTGTTGGGGCCCCCCCAAAGTTTACACCTTTTGGCTAAAATTCCATTTTCACTTTGCCACTTTGGCCTTGGCCTCCCGGGCACTCCCAATCAATCGTCAAGCCTCCGATTCAACCACTAAAAAATCCTGGGCATTCTTCTTGAAGTCCCCCACTATTGGGTATCTCCTAGAGTCTCGTTCGACATGCCAAAAATTTATGAAAATTCAATGATCGCCATCCAGTGGGTCTTTAAAGCACTTTTGGGCCTTGCTGCTTAAAATCATACTGATTGCAGCTGTCGCCTTCGATGAAGTCTATTTTTCCCCTGAAATTTGGAAATTTTGGCTATTTTTAAGCACTTCTTAGTGTCAAAAATCATCTGTCATTGGAGACCATGGGATAGGTCGACTTAGCCCATCGAATCCCACAAACAAATTTGCACAAAAACAACCAAAGGAAGCATCAAGCTGATACAGAAAGACACACATCAAAACACATCACAGCTCTCACCTTACCCCCGTGACAAAACCAAGGCATAAAATCCACAAAGAGTAGGCCTGGCAGAATTTAATACAAAGTTAAAAGCTAGTCACGAATCAACTGTTCCAACACAGCCAAGCTAAAAAGAACTATCAAATAGGTCATCCTAAGTGGTGGCCTGAACTACCTATCTAACTAAGGACAACTCAACTAGGAGCTCCTACTAGGCGAGGACTCCTATAGCCTAATCAACAAATATTATCTTTTGCCACATTGGTCCTTTAACCTCTTATTTTCCATACTCAGGCGTGTAAAAAGGAGGTAGCTAAGCGTAAAGACCCAAGGAGAACAGGGCATTGGCCTCTGAGGTCCTATCTTGGTACCCAAGAACCTACCAAGCCCTCGCAAGGCGACACTTAATCCTTTTTCTAACGCTCACTTTTATTTTTTCTCCAACCTTCTTTTATTCTTTGCTTTTGAGCTAGTTGCCACCCCTAGGGAGACAAGGCATTGGCCCTGGGTCTTGTCTCGACCCCAAGAACCTACCAGGCCTTCGCAAGGCGATAAACGACTGATCAAATATTTTTCTTTTTTCTTTATTGATATAGGGGTTAGAAGCCCTTTTTACGCACCTCCATATATTCATATATTTTCTTTCAGATATTGAAGGTTTTTCCTTATTTTGGTTATTTTTAGCTGGCTTCTCTAATTGCCTCACAACTAATAGGAACTCGTACAATGGCCACCTAGTAGGTTAACAGAACAATAGGGTCACTAGAACTCCCATCTAAAATAGGTCTTTCAATGCTTGACAATGCCTTTGCAGGAGCCAATGACTACTCATACCTCTGGCAGACATACCAACCTAAACTTGGGACTTCATGCCTTGATCACCGGTCCCCATCAAACAAAAGAGAATAACCCTCACAGGCATATATATTATTAATTGCTTAAGGGCAAAGACTCAAAAAGGGAACAAAACCACCTGGAATGGCCATAAGAAGCTCCTTCGCAGCAAAGGCTCCCTCCAACGACTTCATCAACCTGTATGATGCAATCACTACAATAACAAACCATTAACCATACTTGCACCAAATAGACATAGAACCCTCTTGGCCTAAAGAAATAGCACATTCGTAGTGAAAACTAACTTTCCCTCTTGGCCTAAAGAAATCAAACATGAAAACCTTAAAACAACTGGCCCTCTTGGGCTAAAGAAATCAAACATGAAAACCTTAAAACAATTGGTCCTCTTGGCCTAAAGAAATCATACATGAAAACCTTAAAACAATTGACCCTCTTGGCCTAAAGAAATCAAACATATCAACTCAAAAAGATCCCTCCTTGGAAGAAGGCATATATACGAAAATACGCTCTATTCTAAGGGGGAAAATGGGGCTCTCAGCCCTAAACTAAATGCATCAAGTTGTGACCCATACCTCTTGCACATACAGTAAGAGACGTATGCATAACATGTCGTCTGACCAACCTATGGGTCTAGGATAATAGTAGTAGATGGGTCTCGACTACTCTTTGCATTACCCAAATCGACCATCGCCTGCCATATAACGTGTGGTCTAATAACATTCTCCACAAGTGACCAGGTCTTGTCTCATTATCAAGAGCAACATCTGGACTAGAACCACAGTTGAAGAAGAGGTCCTCTTCATAAGAAAAATTGGCTAGTGAGTCCGCAAACTGATTCCAAGAATGTGGGATCAGCTGAAGAGATATGCTCTCAAATTAATCAAGTAGGGTTATAGCAGTTCGATGATACATACAAAGGATAGGATTCCAGACTGTATATGTCTCATTGAGTTGATTTAAGATCAGTTGGGAATCCCCTTTTACTAGCAATTGCCGAATACCACCTTTTTTGGTAATATTCAGTCCCATAATCAAGGCTTTATACTCCGCCATGTTGTTAGTGAATCCTACCCCAAGATAAGCAACTAATTTCATTGTAATGCTACGTCGGGGAACTTGGATAACTACTCCAATGCTCCCTTTTTTATTAGCACTCCTGGATGACCCATCAAAGTATAATGTGTACGTCCACAATGGGTTTACATAGCCAGCCATCTAGAACTCCCCTATTTGTAATTATGATAGTAAAAATTCATCATGTTGAGAGGATAAATTAATGGCTCCATTCCATCTTCGTCATTAAAGACTACAGAGACTCTCGTCAAAATCTACAAACAATGACGACAAAATACCTTAATCTCCCAAATGAATGTCCTCTTGTCTTGCTTAGTGACTTTATAGCCTTTACTCCATCATATGAGCTTTCCCTAATGATATCATTGCTCTAAGTATGGGTGCTCCAAATAAGGGATTAGTCGACCTATCAACCTCTATCGTTGTTTCCTTGTAGATGTCTGATCAATCGAGCATAGACTTGCAAGCACTTATGTCATTAGCGGAGTCAGAAATAATAAGGTTTAATCTTATTATGATTAACCTTATTCTTAAACTCCACACCCTCAAGATCTGCCAATAATGCAGTGGATTTATTCTTCTCGATCCTAACAATCCTATAAGGACCGTCCCATTTGGGCTCCAGCTTTCCTGGAGAAAATTCTCTACGCACATCATAGTACAACACTAGCTCTCCTTTCTTAAAAGTGTATTTCTTTGCTTTTAGGTCATGGAGCTACTTCATCCGACGCTTGGTCACCTCTTGATGTAGCAAGCTCTACAATCTAATCTCATCGAGGTGTGTAGAGTTGTAAAGCGCTCTAAGGGGGCATCTCCGTCATCCAAAGAATGATTGATTGCAAATCTTATCGTCGAAAACTCGATCTCTAGAGTTAGGACACACTCCTCTCCATATACTAGCTTGAATGGGGTGTGACTAGTAGCTCGATTGAACATCGTATTATACGCCCATATTGCCACATATAATTTTGTATCCCAATCCCGTTTCTTTTCGAAGACTATCTTGGATAGGATACCCACAAGCTACTTATTGGTACTTTCATCTTGTCCATTTGCTTGCAGATTATAGGGGGTCATCTTATTATGCTTGATTTTACACACTTCAGTCAAGCTTTTAATCACCTTGTTCAAAAAATGGATTCCACGGTTCGATACTATTTCTTTTGGTGGACCAAATCAACATACGATTTGCTCCAATAGGAAATTGACAGTATCCTTTGCATCGTCTTTTCGTGTTGCATGTGCTTCTAACCACTTAATAAAATAATCAGTCGGTGCTACGATAATATATCTTTTCTGTGTAGTGGACGATGGAGTAATAGGGCCCACAAAGCCGATCCCCCACTTCTGGAACAAAAGGATAGCCATAATAGGAATGAGTGGTCACTTTCTATTCTCTCAGCTATCATGTCTTTGACAAATGTCACATCTTTTAATGTACTGAAATGCATCTTGGAAGATGGCCGGCCATCCATATCCCTCCCTCAAGGCTTTTTGCACAGTTAGCCACCTAGCGAAATGACCTCTGCAAGCAGAGTCATGGCACTCTTCTAAGATGAAAGGAACCTCGTCAGGCATTACGCATCGTCGGTAGATATCATCTACCCCTTTCTGATACAACATGCTTGTAGTTATTGTGAATTTTAAAGCCTGATGCTTGATCTTTCGCTTTTCTAACTTCAATAGACCAGCTCCAGTCTCTCCCATCGACAAATAATGCGATGTTGCTGCATACCAAGAGGAAATAGATGCCATGTCAATCTTGAACAATGAGTCCCAATCACTACCTTCATCCAGAGCTTCCTTTGGCTCCCCAAAGTCAACAAGGCACTATACGATACCCTGCAACCTGGGTGGCTTTCACTTAACCTCATAGTCAAACTCCTACAAAGTGATTAACCACTTTGCCAAATGGTCGGCGGGCGGTTGTAGCTTATTCATTAGCAATCTTAGCCCTTCCGTCTTCGTATAAAGGACAACCTTCTCATAAATGATGTAGTGCCTAAACTTTTTAGTTGCAAAGACTATCGCAAGGCTCAACTTTTCCATATAAGTATAATTAATTTCAGATACACCCAACTTTCGTCTAGCAAAAGCAATCGGGCGATACCACTTCTCCTCCCAGATCTACACTAAAAAGCAACTAATGCTATGCATAGTAGCTGGTGAAAAGATATTAAAAAATTTTCCCCTCTTTGGTGCTTTCAACACGGGTGCTCTTATGAGTTCCTACTTTACATCCTTGAAAGCCACCTTACAAGGGTCACTCCACATAAATATGCAATTGAAAGATAATAGATTTATCAATGGCAACGTTCTTTTTGCCAAAGCTTTTATAAACCATCAATAATATCCAACTGATGAAAGAAAGTTTTGAACTTCTTTAGGGGTATGTGGCGGACTCATGGCGACTATAGTTTTGATTTTTTCAAGATCCGTCACAATCCCTACCGAGCTAACTACATGGCCTAGCATGAGCCCATAATGTACGCCAAAAACACACTTCCTCGGATTGAGAACTATGCAAAATTTTCTACATCTCTCAAATTTTTTTTGTAAAATAATCAACTATCTATCTCTCATAGTGGCTGCCCCTAAATCATCAAGAAATACCTTTAGCTCCTCGGGGGAAATGTCACCAAAGGTCTACCAGCATCCACTAGCACACGTCTAGCACCTCTGCTAAATATCAAGCTACCAGCGGGTATATCTACTTGACACTCTGCTTGCAAAATCCAAGGTCAACCAAGTAGTACTTGGTAACTCAGATGCCCTGCAAATCGGATTACCCTAAAGTCCAACATGCATTCTACATTGGCAACTGTCATGTGGACTTTAGTAATGCAGCCCTCTGGTTGTCTCAGTCTATCATCAGCCATTCTAAGGATTGTGGGGGCATCTTTCTGAATTGCAAGGCCCAACCTCTCCATCAATTTAGAACTCATAATATTAACCAAGGATACTGTGTCGACAATAGCATTATCCATTAGAATCCCATCAACATAGGCTACAACCCTTGGGTAGTGCTTTTCGGCATGTTCAAACCAGTCACCCTCTACCCGCACTATTCCCAAGGGTTCTATGATATAACCCGTATGCAAGATCTTTTTAAATTCTTTGCATACTCCTGGAACAGCTTGATTAGCTCCAAGAGATTCATGTCTTTTTTAACATCACAAAGGGAGCGAACTAAATCAAAATCGTGATAATTTACTAAAGCTCGCTTCTTGCGCCAAACCATCCGCTCTTTAGGACACTGCACCAGCTTTATTGCCTCTTTTTTAACTCTCACCTTCTTTCTCGATACCTCTTTATCTCTCTTAGCGTTAGCCTTACTCTCTATGAGCTTCAGAGGTCCCCCTTCCTCGTCAAGATTTAGAACTTGTGTTCCTTTATCATCCTACCTAGGGTTTCCATCGATAGGTTTTACCTTATCTTTGTCACCTTCTCTGTATTTTTGGCCTCTTGTTATAGCATGTAGGCTAGAAGCTTCAGTGCCATTAACCAACACAACCTCAATGAGGCTCACCCCACTGTCACCTGGCAGTTCATCGATAGTAGCCTTACCTCTTTGGAGTATTTGTTTTGGCCCATCATCTTGCTGAAAATTGTTTCCTTGCACACGATGATTAACAGGCCTTGGTTGCCAACTACCTTGCTAGAGGGAACTAATCTTGCTCCAACAGGTGGCTGCTAAATGACCAGACTTCCCACAAATGTTGCACTTGACATTTGGACAATTACGTGGATAATGTTTCCCACCACACCATTTGTAGTCGAATCTAGAGGGTGCACCCTCTTCGAGGCATCAACTCCCTATCATATTCTATTGTTTCTTTAAGAAATTAACATCAACGGCTATTTTCTAATATTGTTCAGAGATCATATCCATGTAATTCTTCATCATGTCCTTAACTTTGCTAAGAACATTTGACAAACTCGACTCATAGCCCTGATCATCTACCCGTCAGTCCCTTGGCTGCACAATTTGATTAGGCATTGGTTGCATTGGTTGCTGACCTACAGGAACGACATTAGGGTTCACTGCTTGGCTTCCCACATTTGGAGGCATCTGACTAGCCATAGGCATAGTCACACTAGGCGAAGCTGGCAATAAAGGCACATTCGGAACCATGTTCACTCTGTTGTTAAGGTTGGGCATCCCTATCCCTTAGCTTCCACTACCATTGATCAATTATGAATTATTTCCCAACGCTAGACCCATGTTGGGATTGATTCGAGAAGCATAGGCCGCTTGTAGTCGGGATTCTATTTCTTGTGCTTGTCTATATCCGCTACCAAGGTGACACTACTTAGCTGCACTTGGATGTAAAAAATCAAGACCGTGCAAGTATTGTAACTCGGCAGTAGGTGTGATAGATAGATCAGGCATCAAATTTACGAAAAACCTCTTTTATCTTCTTGGCATACGCTCGTACACTACAAGATATAGACCTTATAGCGACGTTTAAAGCGACGAAAATACAAACAACAAAATTTGCCCCCGTTGTCGCAAAAAGCGTCGTTATTGACGACGCCATAGAATCGTCGCTATATGCATCGCGACGCATATAACGACGCATATAGCGACGGTTACAGAGAATTTGCGACGCTGATAGCGACGGCAATAGCGACGCGTGCAGTAAATTTGCGACGCAAATAGCGACGGTAACAGAGAAAAAAAAAATTTGTGGCAGGGCAGCGAGCTGCCCTGCCACATATAGCACTGTGTGCTGTATGAGAGCCATACAAAATAGTTTCTGCACTGCTTCATACAAAGCGTTTGCAAACAAAAAGAATGTATACTGAAATCATAAAACTGATGGATAAAATAAATACATGATATCGCATAAAATGCGATTGGTACAATCATAAAACAATATCACTAATACATGTTATATTTGTCTACATGGATCGGGCGACTAAAAACTAAAGGTATGTGAGCTCTAAGGATCCAAAGGCGAGCTACAAATCGTCGTCCCCCGAAAGCTCTTCCCGCTATAAAGGAACATCAAACGGATTCTGCAGAAAAAGAAACAACATATCAATCCACCATACAATAATGCATTCAAATATCTCATGGTAACTACGGACAAGAAAGATGAGTGACTTAATGGGCCGCCGCGTCTATACAATCGGTCGATCAATGATCTGAGACCGTGCCTCTCCGCATATCGAGTCTCAAGGCCTTGCGGATAGCGATTTGTAATGGAGTGCTGCAAAGAAAACAAAATGCTAACTGTTAGAAACATGATTGTCAGTACAAAGAATATCTCAAAAAAACAAATAAGCAAAACAAAAGAGAATCTTACAAAGTCCTCCAAATATGTCCTGTGGCCGCCACTCCCAAGATGATGTACCGATCCGGCCTCAATTCGTGCCCTCGCCGCCTCCCGCTGCTGACTCCAACGTCCTGGCGAATTTGTAGCCTCCTCCCTCAGTCGGTGCCAGTCGTCTGCATCTAACCACTCGGGCTTTGGAGCCCCACTCTTGATTGCCTTGCGTGCGTCGGATCGTCTATGTGACATGTATGCACGCATGCAATCCATCATCTAGCCCGTAGAGAATCTATCCACTGCGGCTGGCACCGGGAACTCCTCGTGCAAGGATGCTACTATGTACTCCTTGCTCCCCTCCGGTATGTTCCTCCAATGATCCAGGACGTTGTGCCGAAAAACTTGTTGGCACAACTCCCTCATGCGAGCCATCACCCTCCTCCCCTCATCATTCATGATGATGGCTCCTGACCTGCCATCCACTAGGTATCCATAATCCCTAGGAGTGTGCCTTGTATGGGCCCTCTCCCATCTCCGTCCATGCTCCTGGGCATATCCAGGAGACCTCTGAACATCCGGTGTACCGACGGGGGTACCCTCTCCCGGAGTGCCACACAAAGGGGTGCCACCAGAGGGTGTGCCACCAAAAGGAGTGCCACCAGAGGGGGTGCCACCAAAAGGAGTGCCACCAAAAGGCGTGACATCTGCCGACGGCTGCGCAAAAGCCGGAGTAACTGGAGTAGACGTCCCCACAGGTGTGACAAATCCTGGAGGTGACCGAGCTCCAGCTGAACGACGAGACGGAGACACCGCGTTCGTGTCTCCACAACAGCACCCCCCTGATCCTCCTGCAGTCGCAGTCCCTCCCTCTGGCCCAAGTCGCGAGCGTCGAGATCGTCTACTCGAAGCTGAAGCATCTGATCGCGCCGAAGCTGATCTAGCAGAGCGCCCTGACGAAGAATGAGACAGCTCCTGATCTGCTATCTCTCTGAATCTCGCGAGCTGATCAGGAGACATACGTGCCATCATCTCCTGAAACTCCTCATCGCTCATCCCTCGACTCATCCTGAAAATGTCGATACATGCACAGATAAAAAATAATGTTAGAATAATCAATTTAAACTATACAAAGCACATTAATAAAATCATTTTTGAAAAATCCCTCTTAAAATGCATATCTTATCTACCTTTATGGAAGATCTAAACAACGAATTGAGTAATACAATTCTCCAAGAATGAAGTATTCTATGGTCCCATGTTAATCTCCTGACACAACTCGGCATACACTGGAAGGTCGATAGACATGTCACCACAAAACAACGAGTCTGTCTCGTTCTCAAAAAATTCTACGACTTCTGTATTTCCATCATTGTTAGCCGATGCAGGCTCCAAGCTTGCGGTGGCCTCCACCCCTTGTAATTTCGATCCCTCTATTTGCATATTTTCTTCATCTATGCCTGGAACATCGCTTTGATCGTATACTCTTGCACCTCGAGGAGTTGAAGGTATAACATACCACCATCGAGGTTGTCGGGGATTTGGATAGAAGATTACCTGTTCACAAGCACTTACAAACCGTCTTCAAACCATTGTGACATAAACCATGTCGTATTACAATTAGCAAGCAAATGCCTAGTTGCACCTGTTCACAATGGGACGGCAACACAAAGGTGTCACGCAAATCCATCCATTTTTTTTCGGAATCTATTTTGAGAAATCCAGATGGACCTCGTCGAACTGTTGCGCCAGCTCCTCCAAGTACCACTTTGAACCACTGCACGTCGAATATTATCATGGAGAAGCTACGGTAATCCACCGTAATAATACTTTGCAAATTCCCAAAATACTCCATCTCATCCACAACCGTGTTCGGATCCGTTGCTCGTCACCAGCTCTCTTGCTCAAACCTTGCCATGACACCACAGTCCATTGTGGAGCGCATTTTGTCAATACACTCCACCCGAAAATGCCGTCCGCGCGATCACACTGCACTATATATTTTGTACTGCACATTGAAACACTCAAATTAGATGTAGCAAGCAAATTTAGATACGACACATTCTAAACCCCTCATTACCTTTGGACTACATCCCCTCGAGAACTCCCACTCCTCCATTGAGTCCTCTGTCCCTTTGCTGGATGCTGCGGTCAAGGCTCCATGCAACCATCGTGTTGACATAAACCGCGGCATCTCCTCCATGCCTTCGGGATATCGAATCGGTCGGTGACACGTACTGCGTCGGAATTCAGCTCGTGCTTCCTCTCGATCTTGCCTTGCAATCTGGTACTTGGCGAGCCACGTCTCCATGGAGGCATGGTGCAACATACAAAAGCGATTCACCTTCTCTTCCATTGAGGCATCCATTCTTTTTTCTACCCCATTTCCAACCACCACATCTCCAGTCAGCCTGTCATCGTCCTTCAGCGTCCATAGCATTTCATTGTCTGGTTCCACCGTTGGTAGCCATTGTGAGATATGCACTAACACCTCTGACACCAACCAACCTTCCGCCATGCTACCTTCCGGACGAGCTCGTTGTCGCACAAAGCCTTTTAGGGTTTTCATGAAGCGCTCCAGGAAGAACATCCATCGCGTATGGATAGGTCCAGCAATCTCCACTTCATCCACAAGATGCACAAGAAGGTGAACTTGTATCGTGAGCATGCTAGTGGGCAGGTATTTCTCAAAGAGACAGACCGTCTCAACTGCTCCCCGCCTTGCGGATTCAATAGAGGACGTCTTAATCTCTTTCTGTGAGATCCATTGCACCAAAGTCGACAGCTTGTAAATGGCCCCGCGAATTTCTGGAGTTAGGCATCCCGCGATCGCGATCGGTAGGACAAACTGCCACAAATGAGAAAGCATTAAGAATAATGGTCACTTTTCAAATTTCAAAATGTCCACGCTAATTAAAATCCATTCTGTTCACAAACCTGACATATCTTATGCCAATCATGGGATTTTAGCCCAGAAATCTGGTCATCTTTAGAAAATGCGGACCTGAGAGAACGCATCATACCCGTCGGAGTGCGGATAGACTTGATTACTTGCTTCACAATGCGCTCTTCTTTGGTAGACAAAACCCAGGGAGCGCGAGGAAGCTGCACTCCCCCTTCAGCACTCGACTGCGGCCAAAGTGCCTCCATCTTACCTATCTCCTTTAAATCCATTCATGACCCTATAGTGTCTCTCTTTCCTGTGATGTGGTCCCATAGCAAGCTGCCCACATTTTTGAAAATATGCATGGGATCCAACAAGTGGTTGACCTGTAAGTGGGTCCAATATGGCAACTCGTAGAAAACTGAGAACCGCCGCATTCCATTTGGATGTGAATCCGGGTTTACCATTTTCAGCTCGTACCAGCTTGCAGCGTTCATACGTGCTGGAGGTCGTCCAAGAAAACCTTCCCTGAGTTCATGATCCTCCGGCAAGAAAGCGGCGTGTCCTTGATATACCATCTTCTTCATGGTTCGTGACCTTCGGGAGTCTAACTGTGGCCCACACAATGGACATGCATGATAACCTGAGGTAACGAGACCTGCAAGGCGATCCACGACCTAGTGAATACTTGATTGAATGAAATAAAATATAGATATTACCGGCGACAACAAAGGTCTGCTCACCTGAGCACTCTCCCAATCCCGGAAAGTCATGCATCGTCCACATGAGAATGGCTCGAATGTTGGCTGACCGTCGACCATCGCGCCTGCTCATATCTTGCACTGTGACCCCCTCCTCCCACAAAATCTTAAGCTCATCGACTAATGGACGAAGATATACGTCCATATTTTTTACTTTGTAGCGGCCCGGGACGAGCAAGCTAAGGATGAGATGTCCTTTCTTCGTAGAAAGCCATGGAGGAATGTTGTAGTTGACAAGCACTATAGGCCACACACTGTAAGAAGTCGAGCGCAGACCGAATGGGTTCATACCATCCATGGCGAGACCGAGCCGAAGATTCCTTGGCTCTCGCACAAAGCCTGGGAAGGTAGAGTCAATGTGGCTCCATGCGCACGAATCTGCTGATATTCGTTGCACTCCATCCGTGGACCTATTCTGCACATGCCACGTTGTCAAGCTTGCCATGGCAGACGTGCGAAACATGTGGTTTATGCGGGGGATGAGCGGAAAGTGTGTGAGGACTTTTTGAGGGATGGTCTGCCCTTGCAAGTCCTGTCGATACCTGTGAGCACCACACTTTGGGCATGTCTCCATAGTCTCGTATTCATCTCGAAACAATATGCAGTCGTTGATACATGCATGGATGTTATTGTAGTCCATGCCAAGCTTCCGTAAAACATGTCGCGCATCATCACGAGACTCAGGCATGGTGTTTGCAGGTGGCAATATATGATATTTCAATAACCTGAAAAAATCATAAAACACCTTGAAAAATCTATCCATGTTTGCAATAATACTATTTTTAAAAAAAACAATGAAGTCTGTGTGCAAGGTACCTGAATAACTCAGTCACACTCGTATCGCTCCAACCGTATTTTGCTTGCACACTTAAGAGTGCAAGCAATGTCTTCAACCGAGATACTCGGCACCCATCATATAATGGTATGGATGCTTCCTCTCTAAGCGGGTCAGATGTCTCAACATCCATGGGAATCAATGCATCGATCATTGCATCCATCTCAGGCTCCAAGATTGTAGGCAAGTCGGGAAGGTTGTCTGTCTCCTCTGGCATTGACGGTATAGATGGGCCTTGCGAGTGGTCGATTGGCTCCTGCAATCCATCCATCGCACATCCATGAACTCTTCTAATTGGCCGCAAAGGGTGCACTCCCCCTTGGGTTGAGACATCAACCCCCTGGATACAAAATTTACCAACAAGACCCAATCTTATTGTGTATGGTTTTCAATTAGCTTGAGAGTACAATGCATGAAAAATGGTAACTTCAAATTACCGTTTGTTGAAAGTCTGCAATCGCCTGATCAATGATCTCAGATTGAAACTCGCCAAATCGTCGTACGTGTTCTATAGACAATCGGCGTTTTCGTCTAATTGCCAACTTGCATTGAGAGCAAGGACATGGGACACGCTGATTAAGATACGACTCGCGGTCTTGAACAATAGGACCTTCTTCGTTTGCCATCTTATCTACATTACAGCAAACAAGGCTTAAATGGATAGCTTTATGGAGATGTACGTCAAGTTGCAAGTTGACCATAAACCTTGCATTGTATATAGTAGTCGAGAGATTTTCCGATGTTATATCTCGGCCTTGTATCATGCTCAACGATTTGTTTGTCCCGGTAGATAATTTTTTGTTATATCTCGGCTTTGAGTATAAGTAATCCATTTTAAAATTAATGCGCGCCATCTATGAAATTTTATAACTATAGTAATAAAATTTATTTCAATCAATTCTACTCATAGTCATAAGACCTGAGAGAAATTATCCTATACTCAATTTAAGGGTTTCTTCTTCTATAACAATAATTTTGGGTTCATTTTGATGAAGTACGTGGCCGTATGCAAAGCACATTGCATACCATTATCAATACGTATATTATCTTAAATTTCCTTCCCTTCCCTCTCCCTCTCTTTCTCTTCCTCTCCCTCTCTTTCTCTCACCCTCTCCCTCTCCCTCTCGTTCTCTTTCTCTCCCTCTCTCATTTCCTCCCTCCCCCTCCCTCTCCCTCTCCCTCCCTCTTTCTCCCTCTCCCTCTCCCTCGCTCCCTCTCCCTCCCCCTCCCTCTTTCTCTCCCTCTCTCATTTCCTTCCCCTTCCCCTCCCTCTCCCTCTTCCTCTCCCTCTCCCTCTCTTTCTCTTTTTCTCCCTCTCCCTCTCTATCTCTCTTTCTCTCTCATTTCCTAAACAAGCAAAAAATAAAGTGATTTAAACATCCTCCAAGCAAAAGGGAGAGGGAGAGATACAATGCACTCTCCCTCTCTTTCTCTTTCTATCCCTCTCTCATTTCCTTCCCCTTCCTCTCCCTCTCACTCTCTTTCTCTCTCATTTCCTCTCATAAACAAGCAAAAAATAAAGTGATTCAAACATTAAACAAGCAAAAGGGAGAGGGAGGCAGAGAGAGAATGCACTCTCCCTCCTTCTCCCTCTCTTTCTCTTTCTCTCCCTCTCCTATTTCCTCCCCCTCCCTCTCCCTCTCCCTCCATTTCTCTTTCTCTTTCTTTCCCTCTCCCTCTCCCTCTCCCTCTCCCTCTCCCTCTCTTTCTCTCTTACTCTCTCGTTTCCTCTCCTAAACAAGCAAAGAAGAAAGTAATTTAAACATTAAACAAGCAAAGGGGAGAGAGAGAGAGAATGCACTCTCCCTCTCTTTCTCTCCCTCTCTCTCCCTCTCCCTCTCCTTCTCTTTCATTTCCTCTCCTAAACAAACAAAAGAGAACGATTTAAACCTTCAACAAGTAAAAGAAAGAGAGAGGGAGACTCACCAATGAGATATGGCGAGCGTGGGCAGCTTCTCTTTGCAACGAGGGCTCCTCCTCTCTTTCATGAACAACGACGGTGGCGGCGGCGGCGGCGGCGGCAAGTCTCTTCCTCTTCTTCTCTCACAAAGCCTTGGCTCTCTCCCTCACTCTCTCCCTCGCTCTCGCTCTCAAAAGGCGAAGAAAACAAAATGAAAACGGCGCTCTGGTTTCGGTCGCGCTTTTTTTCCCTGCGGCGTTGCTATACGCGTCGCTATTTGCGTCGCAAATAGCGACGCGTATAGCGACGCCAATTGCGACGCATATAGCGACGCCAATTGCGACGCCGATATCCGCCGTCGCTAATCGGCGTCGCTATTGCCCCATTCCCTTGTAGTGGTATATCTTCATGCGATTCTTGGCATGTCAAATTCAACACGCGCAGCTAATATTGGCCACCCCTCTCAAGGGCGAAATCCCTTTAGAAGGCTTCATAAAATAAATCCATGGTGGTTATGGTTCCGATCTTAAGGCCATGATACCATATAGCTACCCTTCCCTTCAGGGTCATGTTGAAGAATATCATTAGATACCCTTCCTCTTGGATGTGGCAGTTAAACATCAGTTTTTGGAACTCCCTTATATGAATCTCTACATCCTCTTCCACTAACCCATTAAAAATGGGTAGGGGGAACCTAAGGCTAGAAAATTCATCATTCCTACAGGGATTGTGATAGGTTGCGCCATGGCAATGATCAGATTTGCCAATGGAATCGGGACAGGCAAAGCTGTCACACCACTCGAAGTGGGCAAATTAGTTGGGAGGGGGGAAGTAAAAGAACTTCCACCTCCTGACGGACTTTGATTCAAGGTACGGTTATTAAGACCCTGCCCTTGAATAGGTTTAGGATTACTCCTTTTAGGAGAATAACTCCTACTGATTTCGACCCTCCGTCTAGCCTTCTCAACTCTCTCCTATTTTTGGAGTTCACCTTGACGGATCTCTTCAAAGGACATAAACTAACAAGTAGGTCCCAAGAGACCCTAGATTTGGAAACCACCACTTTGAGGTGGCTCCTGGTAGACGCACCACTAATGGGACCAAAAATGGGCTAGCACTGGCTATGGCAGTAGTTGGACCTCATGTATACAAAAGACACCTCCATCACCACATGGCCTTGCAGTCCAAGAGCGTTTGCAATAACTAAATGCACACTAGATACTTCTAGAATTGCATTTTTAGCTGAATAAAAGTCCAACGACACCTAACAACACCATCCCCAAAACCCCTCAAAGGGGTATCCCACACATATTGGCAATAAGTGCCACGTATCACAGACATAGGAGGCACCCCACCAGCTAATTTCCGTGGCCCTACTATAGCTCTCCTACATCTTGGGGATTGGCCCCTCGATGCACTCCTTTCACATATAAACACATTCGCACAAGACTCCTCTCTTTATCAATGAGATCTAGGAGATACCATGTTTCCTCACTAATAATCTCCCCCAAGAAACGAACTGCTAACCTACGGCAAGGGGAATCTCACCCTCTCAAGCGTAAGTCAACTATAATTCAAACAATTGCTATGCATTTCCAGGAGTTGATACCACATGTATGATCAATGATGTCTCATCATGCACAAATAGTTATGCTTTGAAATCAGCCTATGTGCTAATACGCAAACAGTCTTTCCATGAATTCCAACTAATATGTATATACTTCGTTGCAAGAATCTAGCACCAAGGCAAACCTTGTGCTACTAGATCCCTAATTTCCAAATAGGTTGTTTCCTAAATGCTATGCATAGAAAAAACAATCAAAATTTATATTATTTCAGCCCTCAAACTATGGCACAAAATCCTACTCCCCCTCACCGTTTAAGTTTTACTTTGTTGCATAGGTGTATAGAGGTTATTTTGTCATGATTTAGTGTATAAAGAGCAATAAATCACACACTGTAACAAAAATATAGGGCAAACTGAGGCCAAACCTCATGCTCATCCACAACCACTTATTATATTTTTTTGTATTTTTCTAAGACATATTCCTATTTTTTCTCTTATTTTTCCCAATTTTTCTCTATTTTTCTCTATTTTTCCCAATTAAAAATTGATATATTTTAGGATTTGTGACTCTTGATTCTTAGAACAACATAAATATAGATTTTATTATCATTTTATCCCATGTGTATTGGTTTATTCCACCCGAAAACACCAAAACCCCATTTTCCTCATAAAAACCATGTTTTACGGGTTTCTAAAAATTATTTCCAGTATTTGGACTTTATGTTTCCTGATTTTTTTTCATTATACAAGCATAGAAAAAATAGTAAATAACACTTCTACCAATTTTCACTCCATAAGAACAACATGGTCTGCATACATGTACTTGGGCTGATTTGGGCTTTCCACTCCCTGAGCATACACCTCTTTGTGTCAAGTCTTGCCAGTGTTATGCAAGTACACCCTCATCTTGTCTCTCACTGAACAGGTGCATTACAATGTGGTTGAGGAAGCACAGAGTGCTTGGCAGCTTTGGGATAAAATTAAAAACCTCTATGACAAGAAAAGTTCAACAAGTCAGATGTATTGACTGAAGAAGCTTATGGACCTACGCGAAGGAGAATATGACAATGTTTGCTTATTTGAGCCAGTTCCATGCTATTCTCAAGAACTTGACTTCACAGGGTATTACCTTTAATGATGAGATTACTCCATTGTTTTTGCTTGGGACTCTAAGTGAGTCATGGGATGTATTCCGCACTGCCTTATGTGCTCCTGCTACTATTTTGAACTTACCTAATGTAGAGAGTGCTCTTCTGCAGGAAGAGATCAACCGTAAGAACTTGGATGCTTCTCGTGTGTTGCATGCTTTGACTGTTAGAATTAGAGATGGTAATGGAAAGAATGACCGTGGGAATGGCCATGGTAGAGACTCACAAAAGTCTAGGTCTAAGTCACGTGGTAAGTCGCGTAGCAAGTCTTGTGGGAGAAATGCTAATGTGACATGTCATCATTACGGCAAAAAGGGTCATATATGCCCACAGTGTCATGAGTTGCACAATGAGAAGCTCAAAGAGAAGGGGAAAGACAATGTACAGGAAAAGTCCTCTAATCACAACATTACGCCTGTGAAATCCAGTGTGAAAATTGAGGAGATAAATGTCATGCAGACTGATGACTCCGATGAGGAGTACATACTTGCAGCTAGTTCTTGTGATGGTACATCATTGATCAATGTTCACTCTATGTATGTGAAGCTAGCTTTTGAATTCTGGTGCTTCATTTCATGTTACGCCATGTCGTGAGTGGTTTTACTCCTACCGCACTGTCTCTAGTTCAGTTCACTTGGGTGATGATAGGTCACTTGCTATTGTTGGCATTGGGGATATACAGCTGCACTTCTCTACTGGCTGTATTTTTTTGTTACAGGATGTACATCAGGTACCTGCGCTTACACGCAATCTTATGTCTGCAGGGCAGATTGATGATGCTGGGTTTTATGTTTCATTTGGGGAGAGAGGAGTTTGTGCTTGTTTGTGTTATATAACACAATATTAGTGAGTTTGGAAATCTCCCAATTCCCATTTTTTGAATCCTAAAAAGGTGGCACACGGATAACATGCACATAAGTTTCTCAAAACCATATCATGTGACCTATCATTGGAAAGCGCTTGAAAAATGGAATCTATTGAGCTATAGAGTGCCCAATTTGGAGTTATAGTGTTCAAGTTATGAGAAATCCAAAGATTTGACCACATGTCCCAAACTTATGGGAAATTCCCATATTCCCCAATATGGTGTTATATGTTTAGCAGCGCATCAAAGGGCCAATCCCTGCAATGTAGGAGAGCTGTAGTGGGGCCGCGGTGTTTTTACCGAGAGGTTGCTTCCATATGTGTGTGATCGTGGCATTGCCAATGTGTATGGGTTCTCCCTTTGAGGAGCTTAAGGGAACCGTTGGACTATAAACTATAAACGCATGAATTAAACTTTAGGGCAGTTTGTCCTTTAGCATTAGATTGACGCTCCTAGTCTGCAAGGCCATGAGAGTGTTTGTGTGTCATGAGCATGAGGTCCGGCTAGTGCCATAGCAAGTGCTGGCCCATTTTAGGTCCCATCACCTTGGTTATACCAAGAAAGATGCAGTCAAGATTGGTATAAAGGTTCAATTGTGATTGGTCCTCAGAATGATATGGTTGGAATATAAGTTATCTCAAAGGGGTTTTTCAGAGAGCAAGAGATAAATCAGTTAGTAAAATGGATGAGAAATCTAATAATGAGTTCTATGATTCATAATTAGAGAGAATTGATAAACGAAGGCTCTTATGTTTGGTTGTTTAAGACACAACTCCCTAGCAAGAACCAAAAAAAGTATGTGAATGCAATACCTCAACCTCACAAAGAAGAACATATAGGTATTGGTGAATACATTGTCCATTTCTCACCCCCCATGATGATTCTAATAGTGATACCATTAAGCACTCCCTTGATAATAATCAAAAGAGGTATTTACATTCTGAGAGGTAGATGGTTGGTTATTATAGAAGCCACACTAAATTGATCAAGACTCACATGTGGGGCATTCATGAGGTTGTGTTGCCTCATCATCCTAAAATAGTAATGGATTCTACTATTTATGGATTCAAAGCATAGCTTAGATGGTTTGAACCATTAGCACCTAATAACTTTATAGAGCTTAAACAAGTCATTCATTAACTAGGCTATTAGATTCAAGATGAAAGAGATGACGATTTACACTCATTAATCCTCAATCTTAGAAGTAACCAATCATGGTCCTAGAGTTCAAATGATTAGGAATGTTCGGAAAAACATATCCAAATTTTATGCTATTAACGTCAAATGTAATATTACATGCTCAACATCCATGTCAACTAGAGCAAATACTATGTGCAATTGACTCTATGAAAACCTTACTCACTGTAAAGTCCAATAGGGATTTGAAAGCTAATACGTGCTACATGAGTACCAATCCAAAAAGATCTACAATAAGATCTTTGCCCAATGTATCAAGTATCTCTAAAATAGAAACTATTGATGATGTTTAAAATAATCTAGCTATTGTACCTTATAGGGTTTTTCCCTTGATCCATTCTATGAATGTGGGGGATGAAGTACCAAAAACAAGTGCAAGGCATAATCTACTAAAAAATGTGTTAATGGAGATATCAAAGGATATGCATGTGGCTAAACCCCGTAATATAGTCTTTATATATATTGAGGAGCTAGAAGTAAATATAAGTAACATAGAAATGATAAAAGGAAAAAATCTAAATTTAGGTACTCAATTGGAACCCCATGACCATGAAAAAATTAAAAAATTATCACAAGCACATGTTTGAGGATTTGCTTGACCATATAAGGATCTTAAGGGCATCAAGGTTAAACTTTGTCAACATTATATTGATCTAGAACCAAGCACAAATCCTATATGCCAACATCAACAAATAATAAATCTTGTGTATGGAGAATAAGTAAAATCTAAAATTACTAAGCCTCTAGATGTGAGATTTATCTATTTTGTTGCACATTAGTGAATGGGTATCTCCCATTATTGTGGTAGTACCTAAGAATAGCAAGAAGATCCACATCTGTGTTGATTATCAGAAACTTCATAGTAAAACAGAAAAAGATCATTTCCCTCTACCATTCACAAATGAAGTACTTGATAAGGTTCAAGGCCATGAACTATATTCCTTCATAACAACTTGTGTGTTTATGGCACAATAGAAGAAATACCTAAGCTATTATTGCAAGTATTTAAATGTAGTGATGAAGTAGATATCTTGCTCAATTCTTATAAATGTGCTTTTGAAGTTCCAAAAGAAACTTTGTTGGGCATTTTATTTCTAAGGAAGTTACTACCATGGATCCTACCAAAATTACTAAGATTTTTGTGCTTCCATCACCAACAAATCTTAAACACCTCATAGCATTTTTAAGACATTTAAATTATTATCAGTATTTTACTTCAAATTTTATTAAGGTTACATTACCCCTAAAAATTTTATTACAAAATGTACTCCTTTTAATTGGGATGATACTTGTCAAGTAGCCTTTGAGTTCCTTAAACAAAAGTTAATTGAGAGACCAATATTAGCACCCTCAAATTAGAAAAAGGGAATTTCACATTCATGGCGATGCAAGTCTACTAACACCATATTAGAGAATTTGGGAATCTCCCAAGTTCCACTTTCAAATAAGGGGTAAAGATTTGGACATGTGGTTAAATCTTAACCTATGCTTCAAAGTGGGACTTAGAAAGACAACCTATATAGTTATTAGGGTAGACTCCACTTTCAAGTAAGGGGACAAGATTTAATCATGTGACTGAATATGAACTATATTGGGAATTCCCAAACTATATGACAATTCCCAAATTCCCTAATATAGTATTTACTGTGGAAGTTGTTTTATTTCAATTAGATGACAATAAGGTGGATCATCTCATTTATCATGCAAGTTGAAATCTAAGTAATGTAGAAAGGAATTATAACACTACTGAGAAAGAATGCTTATCAATGGCATTTGTGGTGGAGGAATTTCACCATTATTTATTGGAAAATAATTTTACTACCTATATTAATCATGTAGTGTTTAATTATTTTCTTAATAAAGTAGAACTTTTTGGGCGAGTGATTCATTGAATGTTCTTATTTCAAGAGTTTGATTTTCAAATAATTACCTATCCTAAAAGAGATTATATTCTCATGGACCATCTTTCACAATTATTAACATAAGATAAGGAAGAAGGTGTGGAGGATGATTTGCCTGATGCATCATTTTTTACTATGGTGGCACAAGTTCCATGGTATGCTTATATTGCTAATTTTCTTAGCACAACTCGATATCCACCTAGTGATAATAAATGGTAGAAATAAACTAGTATTAATGCAAGTATGTTCCTATCATTTATTAGGGGATTATTTATATAAATTCTTTCCTAGGGAGAATATTTATGGATGAAGTTCTGATAGTTCTCAAAGCTTTGCATGATGAGCCATGTAGTGGCCATTTCATCTTCACTAGTGATGGGACCTAAAACGGGCTGGCACTGGCTTATGCACTAGCCGGACCTCTATCATGCGCTCAACAACCCCACGGCCTCGCGGCCAGGAGCGTGGATGACACATACATCATCTTCCTAAACATATTGTGTTTGTATTACGTTTTGTAGTCCAACTCTAACCCAACTAACACTCCTCAGAGGGAGTCCCAGCACATTGCCAAATAATATGAAGTACAAACATAGGAGGTCCTCCAATGACTGAATGCCACTGCCTCACTGCGACTCTCCTACACCTTGGGGATTGGCCCCTCGATGCGTCGCTAAACATATATAACGCATACGAACACAAACTTCTCTCTTTTATGATTCGCGTATTTCCAGGAGATATACCATGCTTTCTCACTTTCTTTCCCCTAGACCCAATGCCTAGCCTATAGCTTGGACAACCTTACTCACTCAACGTTGGTCATATTCCTCTAAAAAGCAATTGCCATGCATCCAGGAGGTATTGTCTGATACTTTTTAAATTTCTTTATGATTCATGCAAGTTTTGAATGTCCATGTGCTCAAACAATTAAGACAATCAGCATTTGTGCTTAGTGCAAAAGCATTCTTTCAATGAATTTGACTATTGCTCATATGCAGCGTTGCATGAACCTAGCACCGAGAAACCCTCGTGCTACTAGGTCCTTAATTTTTAATTATCACCCGATCTATATGATATGCATAAAAACCAGCAAGCTTTTCATCATTTCATTCAGCATTTACACACCTTTCATACACTCTACCCCCTCACCCGTTTAGGTTGTGCATATTGCATAGGTTTAGGGTTCATTTTCCACATTTTTATTGCATAAAAGCCATAAAAACTTACTAGAACATAGAGGTAGGGCTGAACTGAGGCTAAAAATCATACTTCAGACCCCCCATACATCCACAAACATGAAACTTATTTTTCCTTAATTTTTGGCAGTCAAAATCTATTTTTTCCCTATCTCTCTCTTATTTTTTCTCTTATTTTTTCTATTTTTCTTGTATTTTTTGAAATATTTAAAGACTAAAAATTCAAAATGAGTTATGAACTGTGGCCCTTAGGTTCATTTGCAGCAAAAAGACAAGTTTAGTTGGTGTGTCTTATGATATTTTCCATTGATATCTCAAAAACACCCAATTTCCCCATATTTTGCATATTTATGGGTTTTTCACTACTAATTTCATCCACAACACTTATGATTTCCTAATTTTCTGAGCATAAACAATTGAAAGACATTGCAAACAACATTATAATGCATAATCATCTCATGGGAACAAGAATTCATGAAGCAAATTGCATAAAAACACTATTTTCCTTTGTAAAAATGAGATTACCGTTCTTTGCAGGTTGCGGGTTTTTATTTGCCATATCTCAGGACTGATTTCCAGCCACCATTAATGCTCAAGATAGTCCACATTCAGCAATCTTCAATCTTCTTACACCATGGAGCAATCGGGTCTTCATTGGACAAGCATCCATCATCCATTCTTCTTCTTCCTCTTCACCACATGAATCTGCCTTTAGGGGAGAGAGAGAGAGGAGAGAGAAAGACTAGATTTCTATCTCAGCATTCAGGCCACCATTTGACGGGTGAGAGGCGGCGATATGACCAGCAAGAAGAAGGAAGACAAGGCCAATGATCAGTTGGGTGGGTTGCTTTGCAGCCCCCCATCACCCTCATCCTCCCACATGGTGCATTTTTCGGGCGCAACCTGTTTCTCTCCTTCATCACATTTTTTGATCTTCTTCTTCATGCCACGATTTTGTGTGGCATAAAATGCCTCCGAAGACCCCAAGGGTCACTTACCATTTGGCCCAATTCATGTCCATCTCTTCAAATCTTGACCAATTATTGGCCATTTCCCCGTCCGGACTCGGAATTGAGCTCTGAAAAATCCTAGGCGTCCGGCTCAGCATCCCGCATTGGCCAGTAACTTGTGTTGTTGAGTGTTGAAATGACTTGTTTTTTGGCTGATTTTTGTTGTTTTTGAGAGCTGAATGGTTGATTTTATGAGATGATTGATTGATTTGGAAGTGGTTTGAGAGTGTTTTGGATGATATTGATTGTGTTTTGGAAGATCATGATGTTTGTTGGTGGTTCTGTGATGTTCTGATAGGTTTTGATAGGTTATGTATACCTTCTGTTTTGTTCTGTTTTGCTCTGTTTTGTTCTTATTGTCTTCTGTAAAGAGGGATGGAGTATTGATTGATGAAGAATGAGATATTGTGAAATCTTATTGAATGGTTTGTGAGAGTTTGGAATGGTTTGAGAGTGAGTTATGTGGTTTTGATAACCTTCTGTAACCTTCTGTAGGTCTTCTGTAGAGCTTCTGCTTCTGTTCTGTTTCTGTTGTGTTCTGTACTGTAGCTGTTCTGGTACTGTTCTGTAGACTGTTCTGTATGCTTCTGTAAGTGTTCTGTGGAATGTAAGTGTGACTTTGGGAAAGTTTTCTAGCCTTGGAAAGAGGTGAATACAAGTGCAAAAGAGCTGAAAGAAGTGGAAGAAGTAGCTGCTGAAGACTCAAGTGAAGACTAGAGTGAAGTGACAGTAGTGAGCTATGAAAGGACACTGTAGTGGCTCTGGTGACTCTTCATATCAGACATACCTCTTGGGAGGGGTATCCACGACCTAAGAGGGATTATTGAGAGTGATTTTGAGAGATTGTAGTGAGGACATGATGCATTATTGATAGAGTGAGAGAGAGAGAGTCAGAGATAGCCAATTCTACTGAAACAGAGTGATTGTATATGAGAGATTGAGAGAGAAGACTATGAAGATATTGAAGATGAATACTATGTGATGTATTTCCATTCAAAGATGGTGTATTCCTTTGCTTTCTTTGTTCTATTGATGGATTTTGTGAAGATATTGAAGAATATGGTTGATTCTATTAAAACCGTGGGAGATCTACATGGTGCTGTATGAAGATTTGTTGTGCCTGGTGTTCTTTTCTTCATTGTGATCATATGAAACATGATAAACAAGCTTGTTGATGTTACAAGATAGATTTTCTTGCAAGAGAATTCCCTTTTCCTTGGTGTTCCTCTCGGGGCTCCATGTTTTTGGTGCGCAGCCGGGGAAAACTTGCCATCAACAAGCACCAGAAGAGGCTGAAAATGAAGGAAATGGCATTGCCAAGAAGAGAAGAATTCAATGGATGTTTGTAAAGTTCCTTCTTCCACTGAAGAGTTGGAATTTCTCATAATCAAAGCCACTTTCCACAAGAAGTTCATCCCACAATGGCGGAAACACATCACCATCATGATGCATGCTCTATATGGTGGACAATTTCCTCTTCCTATTGAAGCAGCAGAAACTTGCATCTTGGTGGCAAATTGTTTGGGAACAAACTGAAGAGCAGAAACAGAGAGAATGAACATCCATGGAAGATTTGGCATTCATTGAGAAGTTTCCAGACAACATCAAGTGGGAGATTGTGAAGAAACTTCAGGAGTCTTGGTCTGTAGAGGTTCACAAAGACAAGAAGGAAAAGAGTTGGAATTTGTTCGTGGATGCTCAACAGCAAGATACATGGGATGCTTGGTGCACTGATAATCTTCTCTTTGTTCAATTAGCAACCCACTAGAAGTTGGTAGATAGAGTGTTTTTCACAACATACACAGTTGAAACCATCAGAAGCTGGCATTACTATGATGATGGCACCACCACAATGCTCAGACGTATGCATTTTGACACCTTCAGAACCGAATACCTTCCTCTGTGCAGTGGAATGAAAGCAGAATTCAGGGACGTTGAAAAGAAAGAAGTAGAAGAAATGTTGGCAAGAGAGTCCTCCAGAGACTGAAGCCTTCTGTTAACCCTCTGTGGAGCACTAACGACATAGTGGAGCCAACCCCCTGATGAATGACGCAATAAAGAGGCAAGCGTTAGAACGAGTTCAGAGGTACGTGAGAAGAGAGAAAGCAAAAATCAAGGCTGACAACGAGCTAGCAGCAGAAGCCGCCTTTGATGCCCTTGCGGAACTCTTTACAGAAGTCCCAATGGCACATCAAGCCCTTCCTCCTCCTGCTGGAGGTCCACTTCCAAGCCAGATCCGTCCTGGAAATTTTGATGACAGGCCAGCGAATGTAGTCCCATTACCGGTTTTTAAGGGAGAGTACAATGAAGACCCCGATCTTCATGTAACAGAGTTTATGGTAGCGTGTGTGGCTAACAATCCCAGAACCCCTGAGCATTGGTTAGCAATATTCCCCGCCACTTTCAAGGGCGCGGCGTTTCAGTGGTATGAGAGACAAGCAGCAGGAACTTTTGGCACATGGGATGACCTGAAGTTGGCCTTCCTCACTAAATTCAGGCGTGAAGGTTTTGAAGAGCGGATGAGAGAGGAATTTATGAACCTAAGTCAGTCCTCTGGAGAAAGAGTGGAAGCTTATGTCTCAAGAATGGAATCCATCCTGAAGAGATGGACTAACCATAATCTAGATGATGGCATTCAGAAGGGGGTGTTTCTCAAAGGATTACAACTAGAAGTCCGTAAGTTTGTGGAGTTGCAAAGACCAGCCACACTGCAAGCTGCAATAGAAGGTGCAAGACTGTACGATGAAGTGGAAGCTCGATTAACGATGAATTCGGGAAGAGGAGTCCTACCTCCTCTGATGCCAGGAATGATGTATCCACCAAATGTAGTCCCAAGGACTGTTCCCTACCCCTACCAACAGATGCCCCCGGTATCACAGTACAGTGCACCAAATCCACAGTGGCCACAACTCATGCCTCAAATGATGGCTCAACCACAACAACAATGGTCCCAACCAATTTCCTCAATGACAAATCAACAACAACAGTGGAATCCTACCAACTGGAGCCAACAGCCAACAGTTCAAACAGGAGCACTGAATCAGAACCAGAACAGAGACCCCTCTGTACCAGCCCAACCAGTTTATGCAGTGATTACAGAGACTCCTCAAAACCCTCCTGCCAGTACGTCCGGAGGAGAAAGCTTGAAGGATTACTTATCCAACTCAGTTGCAAACATAAAAAAGGAGTTGATGGATGTGATTACAGAGCAGCTACAGACGTTGAAAGTGAATACCGCGAGCATATCCAACGTTGCAGGAGCAGGAAGAGATGTGATGTGGTCAAATACTTGGTGTGGTAAGTGTCATCAAGCAGGCCATTTAGCCACTGAATGTACACGCAAACCAACCATTCCTGGAGCCTTCTGTTCCTACTGTTTGCGGAAGAATCATACAGAGGACATTTGCTCTCTGAAGGAGATGCATGATAGGAGAAGGAAGGAAGAAGACGCAAGATTCAACTTGCTGGAATCCAAAATGACAACACAGGATATTGGACCCAAGCCTAGAGAGTTTGGTCCTAATTTCGAACCCATAAGATTTCCCTCCCAAAGTTACAGAGGAAGACAGTCTGGCGGTGGTCAGAGATCAGAAGTGGAATGTTACAGATGCGGAGAAAAGGTACACATTTCACCAAATTGTCCAAATCCTCGAAGGTCACTGGATTACAAGCCCTTATGCAGTCGATGCAAAGGAGAAGGCCACACTGCAAAAGACAGTCCAAGCCCAACCCCAGTGAAAAACAGTGCTACTGATAGTTCGGCCAAGGTCCAAGAGCCTACCTCCAATTTGGTGGAATTGGAAGTTGTTGCCATCACGCGTGCAAAGCAAAAGGAACCACTTATCCAGAAAGAAAATAACCCTCCTGCCAGAATAGTGAAGTTCAATCTTCCACCAGAAGAACAGAACAGAACAGAACAAATCCTAACAGTGCCGTACAGAGCACTACAGTGCCACAGAGAGTTACAGAGACAGTTACAGAGACAGGACCAGAGGTCCAGGAGACAGAAGAGGAGGAAGTGCCATAAGTGGCAAAAGAAGTTCCTGTAATTCCTCTGTTGGAAGAAAGAGGGAAAATGAAAATGGGTGTTGCCCCATTCCCTAACTGGTTAGAGAAGCCAGTGGATCCTATTAAGGAATACGATCTGGTCAGAGATCTAGATACCTTTAAACCAAACCTTACATTCCGACAATTATTGATGTTGTCTCCCAGTTGCCAGAAAAGGTTCAAAAGTATACTGACAAGATGACGTGGTTTAAGGATTGCTCCCTCAATAGCAACAAAGTCCAACAAGGCTCCAGAGCCTGTAAAAGAAGTGGATGTGGCTAATGCTTTCCTAGATCCGGGTACTCCAGAGACTGGCGTGTGGATAGAAGGCTGTTTCATTGCAAATGCACTGATTGATGGTGGTTCATCAGTGAATATTATGACGGATGTGACAATGAAGGATCTAGGCTTACAAGGTGTGCAACCAACCCAATGGCTCATCAGACTGGCGGATCAGAGTAGAATCAAGCCTTTGGGCATTCTCCCATATGTGAAGTCTACAGTGGCTGGAAAAGATTATTGGCTAACCTATCTGGTGGTGAAGCCAAACTCTTATGGTACATCCTACCCTCTGTTACTAGGCAGACCATGGCTTTTTGAAGCCCGAGCAAGGACGGATTGGTTCAAAGGAACTTTGACCTTGGGTAGAGGACCCAACAAAGTGGTGCTGAAACTGTATGGTTCTCAAAAAGGACATGGATCCACCTCCTTGGAATTATCTTCTGACTCCCCTAATGAGGTTACAGATGGAACATCAGCAGACGAAGATGCTGTCAAACAGATCCTTCCCAAGAAAACAGTGGCACATTCCTTAACAGTGGATGCTGTAAGTCGACTTCCAAAAGATGCAAAGCCATTATCAATGGGTGAATACTTCTTGCCTGAACCAGGAATGACTTCTGAAATCACTTCTGACAGTGAGATAGAAGCATGGATGTATTGCTCTCCCTGTTACATGGCCATAGCAGAAGCCGAGACAGAGGAAGGAGAGGAAACAAAGAATCTGTTCTTTTGTTACAGAGCTCCTACAGAGACAGAAGCAGAAGCAGAAGGAGAGACAGAGACAGAGACAGAAGAGGATGAATATGATATGGACGAAGAAGGTTATGAAAGTGAAACGGAAGAATCTATCCCACCTACAGAGGATACATTTGAAGAAGAAGTTCCAGAAGCTTCAGAATTAGACGAGCTCATGCTACGGGACAGAATGGTGATGGTACCATTTGGTCTGGTAAATGGATCTTCTCATATGCAAAACCTTTATAAGAAATGGATTAAGAAGAACAAGCCGTCTTTCAAGAGTGGCTCCTGCTGTCCTAACCCATCCTTGCCAAAGAAAGATGATGATGATGCACCGTGCCAACAAGCACCAGTCCCACAAACCCAACAGAAATCAGAGGGTCCCTGTTATGTGACGTTCCTGGATGCGTCATCAGAAGATGAGTCTTCAAGTCAAGAGGTAATTAATTTTGAAACCAAACTCGGAACAGCTCTAATCCCATTCCAACGTCTTAAGGAGCAACCTAAGTCTCCACCAAAAGAAGAAGTTGGTTCTAGTGGGACATCAGAAGAGGACACCACTCCCTTGAAGGAGTCGGATCTGTATCCAGAAGCAGTCCATGGGACCTTCATCCGTGAAGTAGAAGGTGAAAGGCAGTTAACCTTTGTGGATGCAGAAGGCACTGAACGCCACTTGAAGGTGGGTAGCAGTCTCCCAGAAGAGGAGTTGTCAACCTTGTACAACTTGTTGAAAGAGAATTTGGACGTGTTTGCATGGTCCTACAAAGACCTAAAGGGGATTGATCCCACAATATGTCAACATCATATTGACTTGGAGCCTGATGCCAAGCCAATACGGCAACGACAGAGGTGAATGAACCCGAATTATTCCACATTGGTGAAAGCGGAGCTGCTGAAGCTTCTGGAAGCAGAGTTCATCTATCCAGTGGCAAATAGTGAATGGGTTTCACCCATCGTGGTTGTACCCAAGAAGAATGGCAAGCTTCGTATATGTGTGGATTTCCGAAAGCTCAATTCCAAGACGAAGAACGATCACTTTCCTATCCCTTTCACAGACCAACTGTTGGACACAGTGGCAGGACATGAGCTTTATTCTCTTCTGGATGGATTCAGCGGATATAACCAAGTCCAAATCGCGGAAGAAGACCAATCCAAAACAACCTTCACCACAGAATGGGGGACCTACGCTTACCGGGTGATGCCGTTTGGGCTCTGCAATGCCCCTGCTACTTTCCAACGAGTCATGATGGCCGCATTTCAAAATCATCTGCACGACTTTACTGAAGTATATTTGGATGACTTCTGTGTCTATAGCTTGATCCGTGAACACTGGGAACACCTGGAACAATGCTTTGACCGATGTCGGGAGTATGGGATTTCCCTCAACCCCGACAAATGCATCTTTGGGGTCTCTTCTGGAGTTCTGTTGGGCCACATTGTCTCTGCACAAGGAATATCAACAGACCCTGCAAAGATTGAAAAGATCGCAGCTTTGATAGCACCCACCAACCTCAAACAGTTGAGGGGATTCCTAGGCCATGTGGGTTACTACAGACGGTTCATAGCTCATTTCGCAACAAAGGCAACCTCCTTGCAAAAGCTTCTGAGGAAAGATGCAGAGTTTACTTGGACGGAAGAATGTGACAAAGCCTTCCACACTCTGAAGCAGTGTCTAATTGAGGCACCCATTCTGCAACCTCCTGATTGGACGAAAGAGTTCCATGTACACACTGATGCATCAATTGAAGGCTTAGGTGCTGTCCTCTACGAAAAGGGCCCCTCGAAGCTGGATCAACCAATCTATTACGCAAGCCAAAAAGTTACTGATAGGGAATGGAACTATACAGTGACAGAGCTGGAGTGCTTGGCAATGGTGTTTGCCCTGGAGAAGTTCCGCCACTACCTCCTATCCACCCACTTTAAATTTTATGTGGATCATGAGGCCCTGTCCTTCTTGATGAACAAAGCAGATGTGAAAGGACGAATGATGAGATGGCTCCTTCTATTCCAAGAGTTCGACTTTGAGGTGATTACTAAGCCTGGTCGTTCCCATGTTTTGGCTGATCATCTGTCGTGTATCCCACAAACTGTAGACGAGGAGCAGGATGATCCAGACCTCCCTGATGCTTCCCTCTTCTTGGTAGAAGCTATAACTCCCTGGTATGCAGACATTGCCAATCTGCTGGCAATCCAACAGTACCCTCCTAGCATTTCTAGTCGGGAAAGGAAGAAGCTTATGCTAGAATCAGCCCCATACACCCTGCTAGGCGGTGCACTGTACAAGAAAGGCAAAGATGAAGTGCTCCGAAGATGTGTTGCAGGAGATGAGATTGGGATTGTTCTGAAGGCTTGCCATGACGAGCCATGTGGAGGTCACTTTGCAGGAGAAGCTATAGCAAGGAAGGCTCTGCTAGCAGGATATTGGTGGCCTACAATTCACAAAGATGCCTATGATTACTGTAAAAGATGTGATGCTTGTCAAAGAATGGGGAAACCCACGAAGATAAGTGCCATGCCACTGCAACCTATCCTTCCTTTGAAGCCGTTTGAGAAGTGGGGCATTGACTTCGTAGGTCCGATCGATCCTCCTACCAGAAGGAAACAGAACCGATACATCCTCGTATGTACGGATTATGTCACAAAGTGGTGTGAAGCTAAAGCCCTAAAGCGGGACGATGGTAACAGCGTGGCCCTGTTCATGTACGAGAATATCATTACCCGTTTTGGCAGTCCCTTAGAGCTGGTAAGTGATAGAGGCACGCATTTTCTCAACAAAGTCATGGAAGAGTTGACAGAGTTGTATAAGATCCGCCATCGCAAGTCTACTCCTTATTACCTCAGAGCCAACGGCCAAGTCGAAGTCACCAATCGCATCCTCTGCTCGATCCTGACAAGAACGATTGCCGCACATTGTCGTGATTGGGATGATCGACTTACAGAGGCCCTCTGGGCGTACAGAACCTCCCATAAAGCAGCAACAGGACAGACACCCTTCCAGCTGGTGTATGGAAGAGAAGCTGTTTTTCCTGTTGAATTGGAACTACCCTCTTTGAGAGTGGCTATCAAAGAGCGTTTGGGGGATGATGATTCACTGCAACGCCGTCTCCTGCACCTCGAATGTTTGGACGAAATTCGTAGGATGGCTCTCCAGTGCATGGAAGCCACGCAAGCTCGACGCAAGGCTTACCATGATAGCTTCATCAAGCACAAGGAGTTCAAAGAAGGTGATTTGGTCCTAGCCTATGATTCACGATTTGGCAAGTTTCCTGGCAAGCTCCAACAGCGGTGGATGGGCCCCTATAAGGTACTTGCCGTCAACCCTAATGGTTCTATCCAAGTGCAGACCGTTGATACCTCTGATGATCCCTTTCTAATCAATGGATATCGCCTGAAGAAGTACTTCCCTCCTTCGGGATCTTGACAATTACGGACACTTGATCCTTTCCCTCGTTGGCACGGCACTGTACTTCTTATGATGCTACTTCTGATAACCGTTCTTCAGTCATTCCTGATGAAGTGGACGCAACCCTCTATCCCCTCAAACCCCCCTTCCAGCCTTAATCTCTTATCCTCTATTTTCCATCAGCGACAGTGGCGAGGTGGGTTCTGACAAATGGCAGTTCTACCATTCCCTTGCTCAATTCGAAAAAAAAAAAGAAAAAAAAAAGAAAAGAAAAGAAAGAAAAGAAAGAAAGAAAGAAAAAGAAAAAGAAAAAAACAAAACATATCGGTCATGGGAGAAAATGACTTAGGTCCTTGTCATGCCGACCTATTCTTTGAGAAAAGGTGGAAACACCCTCGGGAATAGGGGAAAACAAGAAAAAGAGAAAAAAAAAACAAAACAAATCTGTTATGAGAGAAAAGGAAGCAATTCCCTGTCATAGCAGGTCTCGTTCCAGGAAAAGGTGGTAAACACCCTTGGGCGAGAAGCTGGCTGTGGAAAAGGTGGTAACACCCAGTAGTCCAGAAAGTGGATTCATTAATTGATATCTCCAGGATCCAATTTCGAAGCTGCCTCCCTTGGTACGCTGTGTCCTGGGTCTCTTTGCAAAGTGACTACCTGTCCTCTAGGAGATGACATGTTCCTATCCAATACAATATTCGATTTGATGGCTACCTCCCTGGGTACGCCTCTTCAACAACTGATGACGCGATCTTCATCGACAAACAATAGAGTGACGTGAGCTTTCATCCTAACCGGATGGGGAAGTGAGTATGGTTGCCCTCTGTAACTATCAACAACGAGTGCGACAGAGGGTGGGGCGAGTGACCAGTCTTTTCCCTTCAAATCAAATGAGAGGTGAGAAGTGTGAATGAAGTGTTGCACGCATGGGATGGTTCTCTCGATGCACAAAGCATAATTTGTTTCTGTGCACTGCACCATAAGGCTCCCTTGCCTTCCTTCTCGCACAGTATGCCGGCACAGGGCGGGATGCACAGTTGCACCATCAAATGCGCACAAGGCATACAACCTTTGCACAAGTGACCGTGAGGATTTCAGGAAAAGGCTGCCCTCCTGTATTTATCAACAGAGAGTGAGACAAAGGGTGGGATGAGTGTGACTGGAGTTTCTTCAATCAATTACCGAGAGGTGAGATTGAGGGACGTTCCGACACTTGGAGTTAGGTATGTTCCTGTTTCCCTATGCACCCACGGGATGGGTTTTTGCTGTCATCACAAGACACGTCACCCTGTTTTGTACATTGCACCATAAGGCTCCCTTGCCTTCCTCCTTGCACTTATGCCAGACGGGTTGGACGCACTAATGCACCATCAACTGTGCACCCTGGCATACTCCTTCTGCACCATTCCCCTCTTGTCGATTCCTCAACCGGGTATGAGATATGGGTTTTAATCCTTTTTCCTCAAGTGATATTAGTCATGGGGCGAGTGACTGTTCTTTCATTTCAATTGAGTGATTGAGAGTTGAGTGTAGTATCCCTCATCATCGATAAATTTCTTGTGATTCCTTCCATTAGCTACCTCCCTGGGTACTGCCGCGTGGTCCCTGCCATGAAGGACGTGTGCTGTAAAGATGCCTTGGTCCCTCCAGCGCCGACAACCACCCTAGACGTGCCGTCGACACTCAACCTTGATTCTTGACAAAACGGGCCAAGTTTTTCTAACCCTACACTTTGGTTTCTTCGTGACGGTCATGTTTTAAGTGTGGGGACGTTAGTGGATGGTCTGTGGCGTGGTCCTAGGTCCCTATTGCTCGGTTAACCCTATCCGTTAAGGTCTTAAGTGTGGGGACGCGTCCCTGCACGTCTATATTGCATACCCCTTTGCATATGCCTTACCCTGTTCATGCATGTCTGCCATGCCTTGCTTTTACCTTGATGGGGTCCCTTCCCACCCACCCGGTTATGTTCCACCCACCCTTGGAGCTGTTCCCCTGCAGTTTTCGTTTCTTTCTTGATTTTGAGGTCCTGTCATGTGACCGCACCCTACGTTCACTGACGTCCCAATCCAACTTTATAGCCCTGTTCCTCCCTTTGAACTGATCATTTTTCCTTTTTACCTACCCTTATTCCGGTGCACAGTTTTTGAGTTATTAATTTTGAAGTATTTTGCTCAAATTAGCCGGTTTTCCATATGAACACGCTTTTCTTGCTTCCGCATCATGCTCTGACATCATAGCCCTGACCACCATTTTTCCCCTGACATTTTTCCTTTTTCCTCCGCATCATTCTGATACACGGTTTGTGCGTTATTAATTTTCCAGTTTTTTTTACGACTTTTTCATGCGTCTTTTGACATTTTTCCATGTGAACCTGCCATGTTTGCATCGGAATTTCAATTTGATCTGACAGCCGTGTCCCCTGTTCCTTCCCCCACCTTTTTCCTTTTTCCTCCACCCTCTTTCGACTTTCGGATTTTTACTTATTAATTTTTAAATGTGTTTTCGGGAGTAATTTTGGAGTTTTTTGCATGTGAACCCCTCCTATTTCCACCGGAACTGCGGTTTAACATGATAACCCTGTGCCACTCCTTCCTGGGGACATTTTTCCTTCTTACTGCATGTTATTCCGGTGAATGGTTTGTCCGATATTAATTTCCGATCCCATTTTCGGGTTTTTTTTTGGGTTTTTCCCATGTGAACGCATCTTATCTCAGTCGGAATTATGTTTTGATGTGATAGGATTGTCGGGCACATCTTTCTGCACAGTTTTCCTTTTTTCTGCACCTCTTTCCGCTGCAGGGATTTTTCGATATTAATTTTTAATTGTGTTTTTTGGTTCATTTTTTGTGTTTTTTGCACGTGACTGCCCTTCACCCCTCCCTGAATCTCCGTCATATATTTTTCTTGTTTTCTCCCTGTCGTCCTGCCCACTTTTTGTTTTTAAACTATTTCGTTTTGATGTCCGGATTGGGAGTTATTAATTTTTCTTTATTTTTACGTGTATTCGAGTGCCTGTTTTGCGTGTGAACGCGCCCTTTTTTGATTTTACGCATCCCCACGCGCCCCGGTCGTGTCCGCCTAACCCGTACCGTCATCCCCGGTTCCATTTCAATTCCGTCATGGCAAATTTTTTTACCCCGCCCCGCGCACGTGCGCGGGACGGGGATACGCCCCCTCTTGACACTACCCTCCCCTACCCCTGCCCACCCACCCTGCCCATCCTCCCCCCATGTCCATCCTCCCCTACCCCTGCCCAACCACCCTGCCCACCCCAACCCCTTGACCATGTCCACCCTGCCCTACCCCTGCCCACCCCCCTTGTCCCTGCCCATCCTCCCCCCATGTCCATCCTCCCCTACCCCTGCCCAACCACCCTGCCCACCCCAACCGCTTGACCATGTCCACCCTCCCCTACCCTTGCCCAACCACCCTACCCACCCCAACCCCTTGACCATGTCCACCCTCCCCTACCCCTGCCCACCCACCCTGCCCACCGCCCTTGTCCCTGCCCATCCTCCCCCCATGTCCACCCTCCCCTATCTCCCCCCTACCCTCCTTTCTCTCTCCCCGTCCCCCAACCGTCTCCCCTTCTCCTTCTACGTTTTCCTTCCTCCTCCTTCTCCACCTCCCTCTCCTTCTCCACCTCCCTCTTCACCTCCACCTCCCTCTTCACCTCCACCTCCCTCCTCTCCTCCTCTCCATTTCCTCTCCCCTCCTCCTTCTGCATTTCCTCCTCCTCCATTTTCTCTCCCCCCGTTGCTTCCTTTTCCCCTCCATCTTCTCCTCCTCCCTACTCTTCCTCCCTCCCTCCCCCGTCTACTGTAGTGCCCCGCAGCGCCTGCACACTCCCTCCTCGCAGCGCCTGCGGACTCCCTCCTCGCCGCCGCCTGCAGACTCCCTCCCCGCGACTGCCCTGGCCGCCTCCGTCGCCGCCACCTCCCTCGTCGTCGCCTGGGGCTGTCGCTGCTGTTGCCGCCTGTGGCCAACGCCGTCACCGCCGTCCCGAGTCGCCGCTGCCTGCAGCTCCGTCCGCGGCCGTTGTGGCTGCCTCCTCTCCTGCCTCCCCACTACGTCGCCAGCGCCCTCGACGCCTGCCCGCCGTGGCCCCCGTCGCCAGTGACTTCCCCACCACGTCGCCAGCGCCCCCGCCCGAGTCGCCGCCGCCCGTCGTTCTCTCCCTGTGCTCCCCGCGCCGCCCGTCGCTGGACCGGTGCCACCGCCTCCTCCTCGCCCGCGCCGCCCCCACCTCCCCCACCACCTCCACCTACAACCACCTCCTCCACCACTAACCTAACCGGGTTTGAAACTAACCCTAACTAGGCTAACCTAACCCTAACTAGGCTAACCTAACCCTAACTAGGCTAAACTAACCCTAACTAGGCTAACCTAACCCTAACTAGGCTAACCTAACCCTAACTAGGCTAACCTAACCCTAACTAGGACTAACTAGCACTAACTAGGATTAACTAGGACCCCACTCACCCTAACCTAACCCTAGTTAACTCACCCTAACCTAACCCTAGTTAACTAACCCTAACCCCACCCCTAGTTTACTAACCCTAGTTAGGTTACTCTAACCCTAAGTTAGTTACCCTAACCCTACCCTAGTTAAACTAACTCTAGCCTAGTTACACTAACCCTCCTTAGGTTAGTCCCCACAGACCTAACTTAGTTTACTAACCTAACTTAACCTACCCTGACTAACCTAACCTAACTTGACTTCCTGTGACTAACATGACTTATCCACACTAACCAGACTTAACTGACTTACTTCTAACTGACTTATCTGATTAACATGATTTATGTGATTTAATTAATTTCTAAATTAATTTTTCCACACAAAAACTTCAGAAAAATTTCTAAAAATTCCTTTTGCTTTTTGCCAATTTTTGGGAGTTTGTCCACTGGCGATTACCTACCCTAAAATTTTTGCAAATTCAATATTGCCTAATTAATCCCCTCAATTGCCAATAAATGTAGAAAATTCATTTAAAAATAGTACAAAATTCTTTAAAAAAATTTAAAAAAAAATATTAAAATTTCCCCTCACCTCCCTTGCTCATTTTCCATTTATTCATTCATAAATAATCACAACTTAACACCAAAAACAAAAATAAAATATAAAAATACTAAAAATAATAATAATAATAATAATAATAATAATAAACCAACACAAACCAAATCCACCCATCTGCTAAGGTGTTGTCTTTGTTGTTTCATCAGTGCTCTTTACTTTTTCCTTACTGGATTCACTTCTTTTGGGGAGACTCTTCCGTGCGCATTTCTACATTACATACACACCCCTTCCAGGTATTTATTTTATGTGCTTTATTTATTTTCATTTCCCCCTTACTCACAAATTAATTGTTAAAATGAACCCTTTAATTGACCCATAGTTTCCACGCGCATTCGCGCTCAACATACACATTCTTTTTAATTAAAATAAACCAGCCGTTCACTTAGCACGCGCTACGTGCGCTACAGAGGCACTTTAAAATTTTAATTAAAATAAATCAGCCGTCACATGAGCACGCGCTGGTAAACAAGCGCTCCACATCACCTTAATTTGTAATCAATGACCTTGCATTTAGAGACCCAGTCGGGTATCGAAGTCCGGGAATCAAATAAAAGCACCGTTTTAACCTAATAATTGGTAATTTAATTTCTAATAAGGAACCGCCGTTTTCTTGCTAAGGTTTATCACTTAATAAAAATTCACCCATTTTTAATAATTTATTAAAATCAACCCTTCATTAAATTAATTCCTCCCTCACTGCACTTAATTCCCCTTTTTAATGAATCGTTTCGTGGGATGGGTATGCGCAGTCATTAGCGTTGTTTTCCATGGTCCAGTCTTGGTTTATCACAGATATAGTCTTGATATTTGTCGGATATGGTATTGTTTTGGTTTCCTGTTTTTGTTCCGGTTAAGGGTACGGTATGCAGTTTTTTTTCTTTTATTGCCTGATACGGGGTTCTGGGTGTTTGTCTGATGCATCGCATGAAGCTTTCGGTCGCATTTGTCTCAAGGTCATATCAAATTTTTTCTAGGATGTGGTTTGCTTGGGGTTAGTAGGTCGAGTCACGTTTTCTTATTTGGTTATTCTCTTATCCTTGGTTTTTGTATGTTGCTTTGCAGGCATTCTCCTTGATTGTCTATGTTTGTGGTGTGTGTGTAACCATCTGAATGGCGCCTTCTCATGCTCCTCCCCCTATCCAGTACGTCCCATTAGTTAGTAGGGATTACTCTTCCCTACTTACTTTTGAGCCTCTCACGAAGGCGGGACTTGTTGCTTTTGTGGCTACTCCTTTTCCATTGCTTCCAGAGGATCCGTCGTTATGTGATGAGTTACTGGCCTCTTACAGCAAGAAGACAGGACTAGTCCAAGGCATGTCTATGACTTTGACATCTCGAGGCTTAGGGAAGGCTCTGTCTTTACCCTTCAAAGGTGAACCTTTTGTGACCACTCGTCAGCACTTCTCTAATGAAGAGATTCTCAAGCTGTTGCAGAAGCAGACAAGGGAAATCCTCGATGTTAAGAAGGTGATAAACTCTTTAGGAGTTTCCTTTTCTATGATCACTGATCCCGTATGGAAGACGATCTGTCAGTTCCTTCAGGACAGGTTTATGCCTGCCAAAACGCCATCCCACTATTTGTCCAAAGAGCTTTTCACAGCTTCCAGGATGGTGTTGAAAGGAGTTGCTATTGATTGGAGCACTTACCTCCTTACTAAAATGGATCACCATTTTGTTAAAGTCACCAGGGGTAATGTTACCAATGTTACATATGGATCATATTTGTCTGCCTTCTTGACCTATTCAGGTTTACAGAAGACTATGCCTCCACCTCCTCCATCAGATCCAGTACCTCCTCCTCCACCTTCAGAAGAGTCAGAACCCATTGACATAGAGGATGATGATTCTCCGCCTCCCCTGGTCATCCAGCGCAAATGCTTGAAGAGAGTAGCGGATAAAGCCCCTTCAGTACTTCCTTCAGTGCCCATCCCTGCTACCTCTGGCAGTGAACTCCCTGGGTATCTCACTTGTAATAACCTGTTCAGAGCACATCGAGAAGGATCATTGGACATATCAGTTCCTTCCCTGAACAGTCTCGTCTCAGGAGATGCCATTCCTTTCCTCTGCAAGGATATTCAAAGTTCCATTGAGTTGTCAGTGACAACCTGTGTTCAACAGCTGTACGCGTCTTTTTATGAAGAGCTCATGCAGTCTAAGGACCAGTTGCATAAGGCAACATCTGAGTTAGCTTCTGCTAAGGATACCCTAGCAGATTTATTTAAGCAAATGGAACAGCAAACCCAACTGGTTGTCACCCAAAGCGATGAGATTTCTTCATTGAAGACCCAGTTACTCGAGGCTCAATCCCAGGTTACTAGCCTTTCAGAAGAGAAGGAGAGGATGTCCAGAGAAGCAAAGGAATTCCAAGCTATCTTAGATGACAAGCTTTCAGCTTTACAGACTGCTAATGACACAGTGGCCAACCAAGCCTCCCAAATCCAGCAGTTGCAAGATCAACTTGCAAAGTCCCGCTCTGTTCCTCCAAGCCCTCCTGTTCCATTGATTCCTTCTCTTTCACAGCAGGACTTGGCTGCTCTTCAGAGACAGGCTACTTTGTGCCCTCTATTCCAAGATAAAGTGGAAAGGTTGCAGTCCAGAATGGATTTGTTATGGTCTACCTTTGAGCAGTTTCAGGAATATGTCTTACCAGACCATTCTTTCTTTGTCCACTACCACTTACAGAAGTTGGTCTTCTACATGAAGCTTTCCATGATGGATTTACCTTTTCCAGAGGATGGCTGGAGTGGGGCTTGGTCTGCTGAGTTGATGACAAAGGTAGTCAGAATGGTCTTTGAAGATTCTGTCACACCAGACACCATGTTGATGTCATACATGTATCTACGAGGAGATTTGTTAATTCCAGATGAGGTAGATATGGCATGGTATGTGGGGGATGTGGTCTTACAGGCTGTTTTATATGTCAATCATTTGGAGTTGCGCATAGCTGACATGTTCCAGAGTTATTCCTCCAAAGTAGCTGATTGTCATGATAATTCATGGCATCCCATTATTGATTCGGTGGTCCTAAATCAAAGAAAAAACACAGCTCCTACCTTTGCCCAGAGTACTAACCAACTGAGGATGGATCTCTTAACCTATCTTTCTAAGCATAATCCATTTGATGCTCCCTTCTTTGATGCCTATCATAGACGATCTCTCTTAGGACCTTCTGTTCCTACCCTCCTCTATTACCAACAAATGGCTCACCGCTATGCTATATATCTTTCCCTTTGTCAGTCTAATTCCACAATAATTTTACCCCTTCTTTTCCAACCTTCATCTTTCCCTCAAATTCCTATTTTCACTTACTGTTCCTTTATTGAGGATAGGATATTTTCCCCTTCTCCACCCTGTCCTTCTCCCTCCATAAATGTACCCTCCACATTTCCTATTTATCAGTTAACACCCTTCCTTAGTGATTCCCTACAAATTTCTGCCACTCCTTCTTTAACCTTTTCTTCCTTTTATGATTTTTCCTATCCTTCCCTTCATCCACTTTCCCTTATTCCACTACCCTCTCCTAACACTTCCATATCTCAACCACCTCAGTTGGTTAGTGACTGTGACGGGTTTGATAATCAGATTTCCAGAAGAAGGGGATGGAGTTCGGATGATTGCCTTACAGGACCGCAGATTAATTGGCCAGTAATTCCAGGAGAATGGACAGCTTCCAGTCAAGCTTATCAGAACTATGTTCATTTTGCCCAGCAGTATTCACAGTCTGCATATCCCTCAGTGAGATTAACTGCTCACTTTGCTTGGTACCTGGCGTATATGCATAGGCACTCTCATAATGATTCCAAGCCTATTCCAAAGTTGTGCATGAATGTCAATGTTAGCATTGATTCCCAACAGTTGGAGATATTGTATTTTCATGCCCTCTGTTTGCCTAGCAGATACCTGGTCCTGTTGGAAAGGATGTGATGTCTCCAATTTTTTCAAAATCCTCCCAAAAACTTTGTAGATGAATCCTTATCTATGGATCGATTCCGCCAACATCAATCTTTTAAGAGGGATCATCTTCATTGATACCTTTCCAATGTATGGTAGAAGCTTTTCATTAAAAAACTCTCTTTTTGAAGGAGTCATTCAGATGGTTGTGTTGTGTATTAGTGTTTGTGTTGTGAGTTCATTTATGTAATACGAACGTGGTGGTTTCCTATTGGATTTCGTGTACGAGCTACGTTTTGGAGATTTGTGGTGATGGGGTCGTGGATGGAGAATTGAAGCAGATGCAGATGCAGATGAAGAAGAAGAAAACTCTTATATCCTTTACAAATTTGTTGTGATTTTTACTTTGATAAGAGGTATTAATGTATAAAGGGTTTTCCTTTCTTTGTATTTTTATATCAGAAACAGGTTATAAGTTGGGGTCGTGGTGGATGGATTCTTTGTGAAAAGATATTGAAGATCAAAGTTGACCTTTTCAATGCACTTGTATTCCCTTTTTCCTGGGTCGCGAGGACGCTTCCTTATTAAGTGTGGGGATATGTTGAGTGTTGAAATGACTTGTTTTTTGGCTGATTTTTGTTGTTTTTGAGAGCTGAATGGTTGATTTTATGAGATGATTGATTGATTTGGAAGTGGTTTGAGAGTGTTTTGGATGATATTGATTGTGTTTTGGAAGATCATGATGTTTGTTGGTGGTTCTGTGATGTTCTGATAGGTTTTGATAGGTTATGTATACCTTCTGTTTTGTTCTGTTTTGCTCTGTTTTGGTCTGTTTTGTTCTGATTGTCTTCTGTAAAGAGGGATGGAGTATTGATTGATGAAGAATGAGATATTGTGAAAGCTTATTGAATGGTTTGTGAGAGTTTAGAATGGTTTGAGAGTGAGTTATGTGGTTTTGATAACCTTCTGTAACCTTCTGTAGGTCTTCTGTAGAGCTTCTGCTTCTGTTCTGTTCTGTACTGTAGCTGTTCTGGTACTGTTCTGTAGATTGTTCTGTATGCTTCTGTAAGTGTTCTGTGGAATGTATGTGTGACTTTGGGAAAGTTTTCTAGCCTTGGAAAGAGGTGAATACAAGTGTAAAAGAGCTGAAAGAAGTGGAAGAAGTAGCTGCTGAAGACTCAAGTAAAGACTAGAGTGAAGTGACAGTAGTGAGCTATGAAAGGACATTGTAGTGGCTCTGGTGACTCTTCATATCAGACATACCTCTTGGGAGGGGTATCCACGACCTAAGAGGGATTATTGAGAGTGATTTTGAGAGATTGTAGTGAGGACATGATGTATTATTGATAGAGTGAGAGAGAGTTAGAGATAGCCAATTCTACTGAAACAGAGTGATTGTATATGAGAGATTGAGAGAGAAGACTATGAAGATATTGAAGATGAATACTATGTGATGTATTTCCATTCAAAGATGGTGCATTCCTTTGCTTTCTTTGTTCTATTGATGGATTTTGTGAAGATATTGAAGAATATGGTTGATTCTATTAAAACCGTGGGAGATCTACATGATGCTGTATGAAGATTTGTTGTGCCTGGTGTTCTTTTCTTCATTGTGATCATATGAAACATGTTAAACAAGCTTGTTGATGTTACAAGAAAGATTTTCTTGCAAGAGAATTCCCTTTTCCTTGGTGTTCCTCTCGGGGCTCCACGTGTCAACCCGCACAACTGTCTGAAAAATTATGAAAAATCAACAAGTGTCGCTCGGGCCCCTTTGAAGCACTTTGGTGCTTAAAATCCTAGATCGAGCCACCGCCTTTGACGTTGAATATTTTTCCCTTGATATTCGTAATTTTTAGCTATTTTTAAGCACTTCTTGGCACCAAAATTTTGCTCTCTTTGGCGACCACGGGATAAGGCGACTCAGCGCATTGAATCCAAGAACATATTTGCACATAAATAACCAAGGAAAGCATCAAGCTGATACAAAACAAATATATAATAAAACTCAGCACAATGCTCACCCTACCCCCTAACAAACCAAGGCATGACATCCAGAAGGAGTAGGCCGAGCAATAATCTGATAGACGATCCAAAGCTAGTCACTAACCAACTGCTCCAACACAGCCAAACTAAAAAGACCTATCAAAGAGGTGGCCCTAAGTGGTGGTCTGAACTACCTACCTAACTAAGGACAACACAACTAGGAGCCCCTACTAGGCGAGGACTCCTATAGCCTGATCAAGAAGTATTTTATTTTAGTACATTTCTTCTTTTAGGGTTTTTATTTTATTGACATACTTGGGCATGTAAAAAGGAGGGTGCTGAGCATAGTGACCCAAGGAGAACAGGGCATCGGCCTCAGGACCTGTCTCGGTACCTAAGATCCTACCAAGCACTCGCAATGGTGCGCAGATCGGACGCAGGTAGCTCACGTAGTGAATTCCCAAAGGTCCCCAAGAACAAAGCACTCTACTTTTTAGCACAAAAATCAATGTGAAAGCAAGCACGACATGAGACAAGAGACAAATTGGGTTGAATCTCCCCCATGCCTTGTGTGAGCGCTTCACAAAGCATGTATTTAATATATATTTCCAATCTTTTTGCTCAAAAATAGCCCAATTACAAAAATATGCAAGCTTTTAGCTTTTGAGTTTGCTTTCTACCAAAAATAGGAAAATAAAGCTAATGGACGGTGCCCAAAGAGTCTGGCACGCCCAATCTCAATGTCCAAATAAAAATAACATATCCAGGCGCATAAGCGCATACAAAATAATAATAAATAGTCGATGTCTCTATAGACATAATCAAAATATAGGCGTGGCGCCTATCAAAATATAGTCGAAAGATCGGAAACTCGCTAGACTCCAATGCTTTCCTCCGCCACTGCTGCTATCTCTACACATCAACTGAAGCATTCACAATCGTTAGTAAAATAACACAATTAAACCGACAAAAGTGAATACCTAGCAGTCTTCAGCTACATAAATAAATCAACTGGTTAGAAATAAATCCTAACCTTAATTTATTACGAGTGCGCACTCTAAACTCATAAACGTTTATTAATTTAATATGCATTTTGCGGAATCACCCGCTATGGAATCACCCATGTACACACTAAATTAATGAAACGCCCGAAAAGGACAGGCGTCCCCATCAACTTCTCGCACAAAGAATCCTCTTTGCGTATGAGCCCCGGTCATCTAAGTTTACGGAATCCACCGTAAAACCTCACGGAATCCACCGTGGAATATGCCTCCTGGCATCATACCCTCGGGGTGGGATAGCAATTGACCTCAATTGCTATTAGCTCAATGTGGAGCTAACAGAGTGGGGAAAGCATTTAGGTCTCTAGCGTGCATCCATTGTGCTTCTTCTACAGGATGGTTCTTAAATTTCACGAGATATCTAGAGTACTTTCGGCCAGTTCTAGTGGTCATGTAGTCAGTGTCTATGATGGCTTATGGTTCAAGTATTTCAGTCTCTTCCTCTAGTAAAGGTGGGTTTTCATAGACAGGGTGGATAGGTAATTGTCCTCTAAATGGTCTCAACAAACTAATATGAAAGGTATTATGAATTTTCCAATGAGATGGCAGTTCTAACTTGAATGCATTGTCATTAATCTTATGAATGATTCTAAATGGTCCGTAGAATCTAGGGGCTAATTTAACAACTGGATGTCTATCTACACTTTGCAGTCTACGTTTCTCTATTCTAAGCCAAACATAATCATCAATTTTGAAATTCATGGCTTGTCTTTTCTTGTTGGCTTGTTTGGTATATGATTGTTGGGCTTTAGCAATCATATCCTTTACCTCATCAAAAATAGTGTTATGCATAACAGCAATATCATCGGCACTTTGTATTCTATTAGACAAAGATGCAACAGGTGTAGATAATCTATGTCCATAAATAACTTCAAAAGGTGCTTTCTTTGTAGATGTGTGCGGTGTATTATTGTAAGCAAACTGTAATAAGTGTAAATGAGTATCCCATGTCTGAGGTTTAGATATAGTGTATGCACGTAAAAGATCTAAAATAGTGCTATTTGTGGCTTCTGTTTGTCCATTTGTTTCTGGATGAAATGCAGATGAGAAATCAATCTTTGTGCCTAGATTTGAAAACAGTGTAATCCAGAAATTATTACAAAATCTAGAATCTCTATCTGAAATAATCACTTTCGGCAATCCATGGTTAGTAAAAACAGTTTTCAAAAATAACTGTGCTGCTTGTGATGCTGTTAAAGTTTTCTTACATGCAATGAAATATGCTTGCTTACTAAATCTATCTACAATTGTCCAAATCATGTCATGGTTAGATTTAGTATTTGGTAAGCCAGTAATGAAATCCATAGATATATGTTCCCAAGGTTTAGATGAAATAGATAAAGGCATTAATAACCCATACTGTTTACCATGATGTCTTTTTATTCTTTGACAAATCAGACATTCAGAAACAAAATTAGACACATCTGCATCCATATGCGGCCAATAAAAATCTTCAGTTAACATGCGTAATGTAGAAATGATACCTCTATGACCTTGATATGGGGGACAATGAATTTCATTCAAAACAAAAGATCGGAATGGAATAGTAACACACAGTCTCTTTTCAAAGAACATGAATCCATCATTATATGACAATGAATCAACAGGAATGAAATTATTTTGAACTAATTTTTGCCAATCAGAATGAAAAGTAATATCCTGGTGATATGTGTCTTTCATAGCAATCAAAGAATCAAAAGATATGATAGAAATGTTATGAATTGCAGGTCTTCTACTCAATGCATCGGCAACTACATTTTCTTTTCCAGGTTGGTATTGAATGATAGGATGGAAACTTTGAATGAATGAAGCCCATTTGATATGGCGGTCAGAAATTTGGGGTTGGCTAAGTAGATGTCTAATGCTTTGCTGGTCGGTCTTTATCATGAATTCTGAACCCATTAAATAATGCTTCCATTGTTTCAATGCTTGGACAACTGCTAAGAGTTCCTTGTCATAAGTGGAATATTTAAGCTCAGAGGGTTTCAGCTTAGAACTAGAATATGCTATTGGATGGTTATCTTGCATTAACACGGCTCCTATTCCTGATCCGCTAGCATCGGTCACAACTAGAAAGAATGGTCTGTTAAAGTCAGGCAATTGTAGGACAGGGGTATTGGTCAATGCACGTTTAAGTAAATCAAAGGATTTCTGCTGGTTTTCAGTCCATTGATAAACAATACCTTTCTTAAGAAGTTTGGTCAGTGGTAAAGCAAGTAATGAGAAATTACGTACAAACTTCCTATAGAAACTAGCAAGACCAAGGAATGAGCGTAGTTCATGTACATTTTTAGGAATAGGCCAATGCAATATTGCGTCAATTTTCTTAGGATCAACTTTTATTCCTTCTTTTGATACAATATGACCTAGATATTCTATTTCTGTCTTAAAGAATTCACTCTTGTCAGGATTTGCAAACAATTGATTTTCTTTCAGTAATTGAAAAACTAATGATAAATGCTCATAATGCTCTTTTTCACTTTGACTGAACACTAAAATATCATCAAAGAAAACAATCACACAATATTGATATTTTAGAAAAATACGATTCATCATTCTACTGAAAGTGGCAGGTGCATTAGTTAATCCGAATGGCATAACTAAAAATTCGTAATGGCCAAACTGTGTCCTGAATGCAGTCTTAAATATGTCGGATCTATCTAACCTCACCTGATGATATCCAGATTTAAGATCAATTTTACTAAATATAGAAGATCCTTGCAGTTTGTCCATAAGGTCGTCAACTCTAGGTATAGGATACCTATTCTTTACAGTGATCTTGTTTAATGCTCGGTAGTCAATACACATCCGATAAGTATTATTCTTTTTCTTGACTAAGAGCACAGGTGCACCGAATGGAGAACTGCTAGGTCGAATTAAACCTCTATTTAGTAATTCTTCTACTTGAGTCTGGATTTCTTTTTGCTCTATTTGATTGTGTCTATATGGGGCTTTGCAAGGTGGTTGTGTGCCAGGTATTAGGTCAATCTTATGGTCTTCTGGACGTGATGGAGGTAAACCTGGTGGTAGATCTTCTGTAAAACAGTCCTTAAAATATGCAAGAAATTCCTTATGCCTAGGGTGCATATGAGTTTCTTTTGCGTGCAATTCATTCACCCAAATGAGATATGATTTAGTATTCTTGCGTAGTGCACGTTTTGCTTGAGTATGCGAAAGCAGTGGAAACATATGAGATGCATGCATACCAAATAATGTAATAGATTTTCCCTGAAAATTTATATTCATTGTGTGTGTGGAATAATCTATATTGGGATTATGTTGGTGTCTCCATGGCATTCCTAGAATAATGTCGCTAGATTGTAATGGGACAACTAAGAAATTTCTTCTTTCAATATATGGACCAATTTGAATTTCTAAATTTTGAACTTCTTGTGTGCCATTGTACCTAGTGCCTAAAAATGCAGCTTTTATGCGATAGTGCGTAGGTACTGTATGCAATTTCAATTCCTTTACCAATTTTGCTGAAATAAAGTCATGCGTACTACCGTCATCATGCAATACAGTTCTTTCTTTTCCATGCACCATACATTTCATAGTCAACAATGAATGTAAAGTAGGCATACCTGGTAAAGTGTCGGAAGTAGTAGTAGGATCATCTTCTTCTTCAGTGAAATCCGGCATATCCTCATGCTCGTCTTCGTCCATAGCTCCAAGGTAGTTGATATGTGCTGATGGCTTCTTTGAATGACAATTTGCTGCGAGATGGCCTGGCTGGTGACACTTGTAACATACGATAGGCTTGGCTTTGGTCACATTATTTGCAATGGCTGGGAGTCTGGGTATATTTGGATTTGCTTGTTGGATAGGCTTAGGATTTGGATTGATAGTGGATGGTAATGCAGGTGGTTTAGGCCAATTCTTGCGGAAAGATGGTGATGAAAAACGACCTGGATTAAACCTTCTGAAATTTGAATTGAATAGTTTAGATCCATAATTACCGTTTGCTTGGAATGACTGCGGTCGTCGATCTCTTCCACGTAACTTATCTTCAGTGTCGTGAGCTAAGGAGATGGCATCTTCAAGAGTAGCAGGCTTGAACATATTCACCTCAACGTAGTAATGTCCAAGAAGTCCAGACATGTACTTCCGCTTATGGGTCGTCTCTGGTACATCTTCAAGCATGCGTAGCTGTAGGAGTGCATTCCAAAAACGCTCTGTATACTGTGGTATAGGCTCACGGTCGCGCTGTTGAAGTAAATCCCATTGCTTGATTGCCTTCTCATGAAATTGCGGTGGAAGGAAATTTTGCATGAACTTCTTCTTGAAATCTTCCCATGTAGTAGGACATTCTATACTCTTGCGGACGACAGTCCACCAAAGTGATGCTCTATCTATCAGATGATTAGTAACACACTTGATTTTATCTTTCTCAGGATAAGTTTCCTCATGGAAATAGTCATCAAACTGGCTAATGAATGATAAAACAGTCTTTCCCTCTCTTATGCCATTGAAAGTGCGAAACTTGAAACTTCGTTTACTTATCTTGGATTCCTTGCGAATGGTTTGTGCTTCAAGAGTGGCGTCGATGGTACGGCGTATCAAATCTTCAGCTTGAGGTTCTTCTTTATCAGTGGACGCTCCTTGTAGCTTTGTCAATTGAGCTTGCAAGGCTTGCCTAGCTCTTCGCTCTTCGTCCAATTGTAGCATGATAAGATCCAGCTTTTGCTCCATGGTAGGCTCGGGTAGGTCGTCTTCAGCCATAGGATCATCCATATGTGGGGTAGTCATCCTGTAAAACTCAACAAACCTTTCTCACTCAAAATCAGTTAGCGGGATGAGCGTAGCTCAAATTTGGGGTTACAAGGCTATGTATTTTTGGGTATTTTCTTCTTCAATTTTCAGAAATTCTGAAATATTTCTGTCTCCGTTTGCTGAAAGTACTTCAACGAAGTTGCAGATAGGTAAAACAGCTTGCTGCGAACAACTTTCCAGTTCAGAGTTTTTGCAAACGAACAAGTCTTCTAGGAGTTTCGAGCGTTAGTCAGTTCTGATTTAGTCTGACTTGCAGAGTTGCAGACTTAACAGACTTGCAGGGTTGTTGACTTGCTGGACTTAGCCGACTTGCAGGACTTACAGTACTTGATTAGTGTCGACTTGCAAAACTTGTCTTCTGGAGTGCGTGACCCGGAGTTTGCAGACTTGTCAGATCTGTGTGTCTTGTCAGACTTGATGAAAGTTGTGTGACTTAGCTTAAGTAACTAAGCTTAAGTTTAATAAGCTTAGTAACTTAGGCTTAATGAAGAAGAAGAGCCGTCAGAAAACGGCGCAAATCGTGGAGGACTTGAATATAGATTTGATGCCGTCGCGGAATTTTCGGACCCCCTCATACACCTCGTGATGAATTTTTGAAATGGTTAAGCTTTCTTCTAAAGCTTAAGTCAAGCTTAAACTTCAAAGAGAAAAGAGATATGAATTTTTTTTCTCACTGTTTCTTCACGACTTGTATGTGAGGATGTAGGAGTGGTCCTCCGCCGACAGAGAGTGGTCCTTCGCGATCTGAGAGTGGAAACAGGGGTTCTTGATCACCAGAAGTCTGCCTGTATCGACGGTTCGCGACGAGATTGACTGTAGAGGCCATTTGTTCCTGGAGCTCCGCCTTCGCCCGAGATTGGTAGCGATTGGAAGCCCTTGATCTCTGCTCCGCTCTGATACCACTGGTGCGCAGATCGGACGCAGGTAGCTCACGTAGTGAATTCCCAAAGGTCCCCAAGAACAAAGCACTCTACTTTTTAGCACAAAAATCAATGTGAAAGCAAGCACGACATGAGACAAGAGACAAATTGGGTTGAATCTCCCCCATGCCTTGTGTGAGCGCTTCACAAAGCATGTATTTAATATATATTTCCAATCTTTTTGCTCAAAAATAGCCCAATTACAAAAATATGCAAGCTTTTAGCTTTTGAGTTTGCTTTCTACCAAAAATAGGAAAATAAAGCTAATGGACGGTGCCCAAAGAGTCTGGCACGCCCAATCTCAATGTCCAAATAAAAATAACATATCCAGGCGCATAAGCGCATGCAAAATAATAATAAATAGTCGATGTCTCTATAGACATAATCAAAATATAGGCGTGGCGCCTATCAAAATATAGTCGAAAGATCGGAAACTCGCTAGACTCCAATGCTTTCCTCCGCCACTGCTGCTATCTCTACACATCAACTGAAGCATTCACAATCGTTAGTAAAATAACACAATTAAACCGACAAAAGTGAATACCTAGCAGTCTTCAGCTACATAAATAAATCAACTGGTTAGAAATAAATCCTAACCTTAATTTATTACGAGTGCGCACTCTAAACTCATAAACGTTTATTAATTTAATATGCATTTTGCGGAATCACCCGCTATGGAATCACCCATGTACACACTAAATTAATGAAACGCCCGAAAAGGACAGGCGTCCCCATCAACTTCTCGCACAAAGAATCCTCTTTGCGTATGAGCCCCGGTCATCTAAGTTTACGGAATCCACCGTAAAACCTCACGGAATCCACCGTGGAATATGCCTCCTGGCATCACGCAAGGCGACACTTAATCCTTTTCTAACGCTCACTTTTATTTTCGCTCCAACCTTCCTTAATTAATTTCTTTTTTCCAGCAAGAAGCCACCCCTAGAAAGACAAGGTATCGGCCCCGGGTCTGACTCGTTCCCAGGAACCTACCAGGCCTTCGCAAGGCGATGATCAACTGCTTATATTTTTTTTTTCTTTTCTTTTCTTTGATAGGGGTTAGAACCCCTTTTTACACACCTTTGTATCTATATTTATTATCTTGTCAGATATTCAGGGTTTTTTTTCCCCTTTATCATCATTATTTTTCTTCTGGCAGGCTTCTCTAACGGTTTCGCAACTAACAAAAGCGCCTAGAACGGCTGCCTAGCAGGCTAGCAGAATAGGGTCACTAGAACTCCCTTCTAAAACAGGTCTTTCGATGCCTGAAAATATCTTTACAGGAGGCAACGACTACTCAGACCTCCCTCAAACATACTAAACCAAAACCTCGGGACTTCATGCCTTGGACGCCAATCCCCAACAAAACCGAAAAACCCCTTTAACAAGTACTCAACCACATATAACAAACAACCACAGTACTCATAAAGGAAAGATATCACCTGGATAGGGCCACAAGAATCTTCCACGCAACAAAAAGGCTCCGTCCAAGCTTGCCTTCAAACCTATCTAGCACAGAACTCAAACAAGAAACCATTAAACGCACCTGCACTAAACAGACAACTGGCCCCCTTGGCCTAACGAAATAAAACACTTCACTGCAAAACTGAATCGGCCCTCTTGGCCTAACAAAATAAAACACAGTAGCACCTACACATCCTTCCTCGAAATAGCATAGATACACAATCATAAGCTCCTTTCCAAGGAGGAAAAACAGGCTCGTAGCCCTAAACTAAATGCATGAGGTTATGACCCATCCCTCCTACATAGATAGTAAGAGGCGTACGCATAATATGATGTCTAATCAACCTATGGGTCCCAGATAATAACGGTAGATTGGTCTCGGCTACTCTTTGCATCACCCATATCAACCATCGTCTGCCATATATTGCATGTTCTGATAACATCCCCCACAAGCGGCCGGGTCCTGTTTCATCATTGATCACAATATCTAAACTAGGGCCACAATTGAAGAAGAGGTCTTCCTCATAAGCAAGATTCACTAATGAATCCACAAACTGATTCCAATAACGTGGAATCAGCTGAAAAGACACTCTCTCAAACTCCTCAAGTAGGGTCATCGCAGTCCGATGATACATACAAAGAATTGGATTCCGCACTGTGTATGTCCCATCTAGCTGATTCAGGATCAACTGGGAATCCCCTTTTACTAACAATCGATGAATACCACCTTACTTGGCAATATGTAGTCCCATAATCAAGGCTTTATACTCCGCCATATTGTTAGTGAATCCTACCCCGAGATAAGCAGCTAACTTTATTATCACTCTACGTCGGGGATCTCGGATTACTACTCCCACACTTCCTTTCCTATTAGGGCCCCTGGACGCTCCGTCAAAATATAGTGTATACGTCCACAATGGGTTTACACAGCTAGCCATCACAACCTCCTCTATTCGTAGTTATGATAATCAAAGTTTAGCATGTTGAGAGGATGAACTGACGGCTCCATCCCACCTTCTTCATTGAACTCAACAGGGATACTCATCAACAGTTGTAGACAGTGATGGCAGAAGACTTTAATCTCCCACACAAAAGTTCCGTCCTCTTGCTCAATCACCTTATATCCTTTGCTCCACCAAATGAGTTTCCCCTGATGGTATCTTTGCTCCAGATATGGGTGCTCCAAATAAGGGATTAACCGACCCATCAACCAACTTTTAAGCTCGTCTGCAGGTCTCAAATCATTCCTAGCATGGACCTACAATGCATTTCCTTTGTATTAGCAGACTTAGAAATAGTAAGGTTTAATCTTATTAATATTAACCTGATTCTTAAACTCCACTCCCTGTAAATCAGCTAATAGGGCTGTAGACTTATTCTTCCCTAACCTAACGATTTTGTAGGGTCCATCCCATTTAGGCTCCAATTTTTCGGGAAAAGCTCCCTACGCGCATCATAATATAAAACCAGTTGTCCCTTCTTAAAGGTGTAGTTCTTCGCTTTTAGATCATGCAACTGTTTCATGCGACGTTTAGCCACCTCTTGGTGTAACAGACTTTGCAACTTAATTTCATCTAGGTGTGCTAAGGTCGTAAATCGCTCTAATAGGGCGTCCTCATTACCCAAAGAATGGTTTACTGCGAATCTAATGGTCAGCAACTCAATTTCCAAGGGTAAAACGCACTCTTCACCATAAACTAATTTGAATGGCGTGTGGCCAATGGCTCGCTTGAACGTGACATTATATGCCCATACTGCCACATACAACTTCTTATCCCAATCGTGTTTCTCTTTAGATACGACTTTCGATAGGATACCCACAAGCTGCTTGTTGGTACTTTCAACCTGCCTATTCGCTTGCAGATTATAAGGAGTCGTCTTATTGTGCTTGATCTGCCAAGCCTCTATCAAGCTTTTGATCACCTTATTCAGGAAATGGGTTCCACGGTTCAACACTAATTCTTTCGGTGGACCAAAACGGCATATTATCTGCTCTAAAGGAAACTAGCAGTTTCTTTAGCATCATCTTTCCTTGTTGCACGTGCTTCTGACCACTTTGTGAAGTAGTCTGTTGCTACAATGATATACCTCTTTTGCGCAGTCGACGACAGAGTAATAGGACCCACAAAGTCTATTCCCCACTTCTCAAATGGAAGTATCGCCATAATAAGGGTGAGTGGTCTTTTCCTATTCTCTCGACTATCATGTTGTTGACAAATATCACATCTCTTAACATACGCAAACGCATCGTGGAAGATGGCAGGCCACCAATAACCTGCTCTTAAAGCCTTTTGTGCTGTAAGCCGTCCAGCAAAATGACCTCCGCAAACGGAATCATGGCACTCTTCCAAAATGAATGACACCTTGTCAGGCATCACACATCAGCGATAGATATCATCAACCCCTTGCCGATATAATGTACCTGCGATCAAGGCAAACTTTAACGCTTGCTGCTTAATTTTCCTTCTCTCAACTTTAGATAGTTTGGATCCAGCCTCTCCTGTCGATAAATAATGCGTTATTGCAGTGTACCAGGAGGGAATAGATGCCGTATCTATTTTAAAAAACAACTCCATGTCACTACCTTCAGCCACAGATTCTTTCGGCTCCCCAAAGTCCACAAGACATTCCACGATGCCTTGCAACCTTGGTGGCTTACTCCTGATTTCATAATCAAACTCCTGCAAAGTGATTAACCACTTTGCTAGACGATCAGGCGGCTGCAGCTTATTCATCAATAATCGAAGCCCCTCCGCCTTTGTATAAAGCACAACTTTCTCATAGAGAATATAATGCCTGAATTTCTTGGTCCCAAAGACCATCGCCAGACACAACTTCTCCATGTAGGTATAATTGATCTCTGAAATGCCCAATTTTTGACTAGCAAAGGCTATTGAATGATACCATTTTTCTTCCCAAATTTGGGCTAAACAGCAGCTGATACTATGCATGGTGGCTGCTGAAAATATATAGAACACCTCACCTCTTCTAGGTGCTTTCAAAATAGGTGCTTTTACTAGCTCGTGCTTCACATCCTCAAATGCTATCTTACAAGGGTCGCTCCATACAAACAAACAGCTAAAGGACAATAGGTTTGTAAGCGGCAACGTTCTTTTTGCCAAGGCGTTTATGAATCTGTGGTAATAAACAACCGAAGACAGAAAGTTATGAACTTCTTTCAGAGTGCGTGGTGGACCCATGGCCACTATGACTTTGACCTTCTCGGGATCTGTCACAATTCCTACCGAACTAACCACATGACCCAGCAAGAGCCCATAAGGTACACCGAAAACACACTTCCGTGGGTTTAGAGCGATACAAAATTGTCTACAGTGCGCTCAAAGCATTTTCTTAAAATGATCAACTGCCTTCCTCTCACGGTGGCGGCCCCTAAATCATCAATAAACACCTTCAACTCTTCAGGGGATATGTCACCGAATGTCTTATCTATTGTTCATTGCCACGAACCAGGCGCATTGCATAAAACAAAGGCCATCACATGGTACGCAAAACTACCAAAGATAGTAATAAAAGTTGTTTTCAACTTGTCATCTTTTGCAATTGCCATCTGGTTATATCCTGCAAAGCAATCCATAAACGAATATATCTCCCTATCCGCTAATTGATCCAAAATCTGGTCAATAAATGGCAACGGGTAGTAGTCCTTAACTGTCTGCTTATTCAGCTCCCTAAAGTCTACACATAATCGGATTTGATTATTCTTCTTCTTTCTGATCACAACTGGTGAACACCATTCCGTGTGTTGCACATGAAAAATCAAACCCGCTTTCCGAAGCTTCTGTAACTCTTCAAACAGCCCGTCCCTCAGTTTGAAAGGCATACGCCTTACTTTCTGTCGTACAGGATGACTGCCCTCTTTCACTGGAATTGTATGAACACCAAGACTAGGAGGAATGCCTCTCAGCTCATCATAACTCCAGGCAAAGATATCGCGGAATTCTTGAATCAATGACACATAGTCCTCCCTTTCTACTGTGCTAAGCATACAACCTAATTTGATTGGTCGCGACTCATCAAGCGTACCAAGGTCTAGCTCGATAACATCTGCATCTCTTATGCAATCTTGGGCCTCTATCGGCTCGTTCAAAGTGATCTGATAGATATCTTCCGTGGTGGATCCCTCTTTGGACTCATCACTCGATGATGTCTCTCTGGCAGATAAATCTGTTGAGATATTGAGCTCCACTCGTGATACGCCAGGGTGACCGTTGTGTATTTATGTCACCGACTTGTCAGTTGCAGATGCGGTTGGTACACCGCCCCTGAATAATAGCTACATGATAGCTATCCTTATCTACTCTAGTTCGTGGCTCAGTTAGTATGCCACCTTAGTTAGTTGAGTTTGGTTTGAGACCCATATCTAGGGTTCTTCTATTTCTTTGTACTTGAGTTCTTTTGGCTTACACAACTAAGAAGAGAAAAATTGTTTTCAGCCTCCACCCTTGTGTGTCTTCCCCCATTGTGCAAGCAAGAAAGCTTCAAGTGAGACTCCTTCCTTCTCTCCCACAATCTTGACATGGTATCAGAGCCTTGTTCATGGTAAGGAGCTCAAGAAAGCAAGCCAAGCTCGCGGTGTTCTGGTAAGAGGAGCAGTGTTGCTTTCATTTTCTGTTTCGGGAGCAGATCTCTGCAGGTAGCACAGCCGGAAAGTGCAGGAGTGCATTGTCTCAGGTTGAGACGCCCTTCGCGGTGAAGCAAAAGGGCAGTATATGCTGCGGGAAAGGGCTTTAGCCCTCGGCGACCTTGTTTTTTTTATTTGAGGCCATTTCGGGGCCTGTTTTGGAGGCAGAAGTTTTCTGCACGCACTCAGGAAAAGGCCCAGTTTTATGATGTGCAGCCACTGTTCTACAGGTTGGTGAATAGTTACTGTAAAAACTGCATTGTATGCTTGTGCGCAGAGACATTGGGAGTTACAGAATCATCCCTGTTGCCTGTTGATGCAAAATCGTCACTAGGAAGTGACTGTGTGGTCAAATACCACTTTCGCCAGTTTTGCAGATTTTCCCTTGTGAGGGTGAAGCTGTGGTTTTTGCAGTGAACACCACATTGGGGAATATGGGAATTTCCCAAAAGTTTGGGACACGTGGTCAAATCTTTAGATTTGTCATAACTTGAACACTATAACTCCAAATCGAGCGCTCTATAGCTCAATAGATTCCATTTTTCAAGAGCTTTCCAATGATAGGTCACATCATATGGTTTTGAGAAACTTATGGGCATGTTATCCGGGTGCCACCTTTTTAGTATTCAAAAAATGGGAATTGGGAGATTCCCAAACTCACTAATATTGTGTTAGTGACAGAATTTTTTGCAGTCTTCTGTAATGGCATCTGATTCTCTTTCACAGATTGTCATTGAAAAGCTTGACAAGAACAACTTCCAAGCATGGAAGTTTAGAATGACGAATTTCCTTATGGGAAAAGGATATTGGGAATTTGTTGCAGGAAATGAAGAAGAACCAGTTCTTCCTGATGTTCCCAATCAACAGCAAATGCAGGCATTTAAAGCATGGCATGAGAGAGCCAGGAAAGTTATGTATTGGCTGTCTATCAGCATTTCAGACTCTATGATTGTGCATATTCAGGATGCAAGTATGCCAAAGGAGGCATGGGATACTTTGTCAAAAATGTATAGCACAAATACGCAAGCCAGGAAAATGCAGCTCAAGCAAGAGTTGCACAATGTGTAAAGAGAAAATATGAGCATCAACGACTACCACATGAAGGTGAAGAAGATTGCAGATGCACTTTCTTCCATTGGGTCACCATTGGAAGATGATGATTTAGTTTATGTGACCTTGAATGGTCTAGGAAAGGATTATGCACAGTTTCAGACATCCATTTCAGTTCGTGAAAGATTTCCTGATTTTGAGGAGTTGATTGCTCTTCTAATTTCTGAGGAACAGAGAAATGGTGGTGCATCTTCTTCAGGAGGAACTTCAAAAGAAGCTGTCTTCTACTCAAATGCTGGAAGAGGTAGAGGCAAAGGTAGAGGAGGCCGATTTGCAGGCCGTGGCAGAAATCAGAATATGCAGCAAACTCAAGAAAACCAGTCCTATGGAGGAGGAGGTGGTAACTCTAGAGGCAGGGGGAGCCAAAGAGGTCGTGGTGGATGGCAAAGAGGCCAAAATGCAAACAGTAATGTTGAATGCTACTATTGTGGTAAAATGGGTCATATGGCTAAAGACTGCTATAAAAAGCAGAATGACATCATGAATGGAAAACTGCAACAAGGAAATTATGCATCCTCTAGTAGACAGGGTGATGACAGAAATGAGCATCTGTTTATGGTGCAGCACATGAACAATTCTGTGACAAGTGCAGAAGAAAGTAACGATGTATGGTATGTTGACTCAGGTGCATCAAACCACATGACAGGTCATGCAGAATGGATGGAGGATGCAAGAAAAATGGAAAAACCAGGATTTGTGGAGACTGGTGATGATACTGCACATCCTATTGTGCAGATTGGAAAAATTCCCTTGTCTATGCAGGATGGGAAAAAGAAATACCTGTCCGATATATTTCATGTCCCGAATATCACCAAGAATCTGGTTTCTGTTGGTCAAATGGTTGAACAGGGCTTGCAGGTCAGATTTAATCCTCATGGATGCTTTGTTGAGGATATGAAAAATAAAGGTCGCTTGATAGCAAAAGGAAAGAAGAAGGGCAGAATGTTTACATTGGATGCAGACATGTCTGAATTGAGTGCAGCAATGTTTGCACATGGGACCGGTGTAGTTGCAGATATTGATATCTGGCATAAACGCATTGGTCATGTTAATGTACAGCGACTTAAATCAATGCAGGCCCAAAATATTGTTGCAGGTTTGCCGAAATTCAAGGTTGCAGAAATGCATAAGGTATGTGAAGCCTGTCAATTTGGAAAACAGGCAAGGAAACCATTTCCTAGACATGTTCAAGAGAGTAAGAAGCCATTGGAATTAATCCACTCTGATGTGTGGACAACTAAAGCTGCATCTCTTGGAGGCTGTCATTATTTTGTCAGTTTTATTGATGACTATAGCAGAAAAGTTTGGGTGTATTTTATGCAAAAGAAAAGTGAAGTTTTTGGGCATTTCAAATCTCTTAAAGCGATGGTTGAAAAAGAAACAGGCCTGCAGATAAAATGCCTAAGGTCAGATGGAGGGGGAGAGTACCTCTCAAATGAGTTTGCAAGGTTCCTACAGGAGCATGGCATAAAGCAGCAATATTCATGCAGTCATACCCCACAACAAAATGGAATTGCAGAAAGGAAAAACAGGCATATTGGAGAGGTATCTCGTGCCATGCTCAATGAAAAAGACTTGCCAGATTTTTATTGGGCTGAAGCAGTTGCTACAGCAGTCTACATAATGAACAGGACTCCCACTGCAGCAATACATGGAATGACTCCAGAGGAGAGGTATACTAGTAGGAAACCAGATATTTCTCATTTGAAAATTTTTGGTTGCATTGCCTATGTACATGTGCCAGATGAGTTGAGATCCAAGTTGGATCCAAAAGCTGAGAAGTGCATCTTTATTGGTTACTCTCTGCAGCAAAAAGGGTATAGATGTTATAACCCTTCTACTCGTAAGTTTACAGTGAGCAGAGATGTTGTTTTTGATGAGATGAGTAGCTGGTATAAACCAGTAAATGTGATTGATGATGTAGATGCACAAAATGGTAATGCTGCACAGAATTCACAGCAGCAGTCACAAAATATTAGTGGACTTGGAGCGTCCTCTAGCAGTGATTCACATTCTTCGCCATGGACAGGCAGATTGAGATCAGGAGAATCTTCTCAAAGTGATGCAGATAGTGGTATGCATGTATCACGAAAAGGAAAAGAGAAGGTTGATCAGCCCATGTTTGATTTGAATGTAGGTCACTCTTATGTGGATGGTGAATCCAGTGGCTCAGAACAGAGCATTGATGATGAGTTGGGTATTCCTTCTATTGTTACACCTGGAGTAAGGAAGACCAGGGATGTTTTGAGAGCACCTGGGAGTGAACCTACTTTGCGCAGGTCTACGAGAGCTAGGTATCCTGTGGATAGGCTGAAATATGATGGATTTACAGCCATTCACTATGCATATATGGTTAAAGTGATACAGGAACCATAACCCACTTCTTTTGAGGAAGCCATGGGAAAAGAAAAATGGGAGAAAGCCATGGATGAAGAAATGGATGCCTTGGAAGAAAATGCTACATGGGAATCGGTACCTTTGCCTAAAGGTAAAAATGCAATTGGCTGTAAGTGGGTTTATAAGGTGAAGCACAATGCAAATGGCTCTGTGAATAGATACAAGGCAAGATTAGTAGTCAAGGGGTATGCACAAACATATGGCATTGACTATGAAGAAACATTCAATCCGGTTGCAAGGATGGCAACCGTAAGAGCAGTCATTGCTATGGCTGCATCAAAGGGATGGTCTTTACATCAGATGGATGTAAAGAATGCCTTCTTGCATGGTGATTTGCAAGAAGAGGTCTATATGGAGCAGCCACCAGGTTATGTGCATGATGTTCATCATGAGTTTGTTTGCAGGTTGAAGAAAGCCTTGTATGGCTTGAAGCAAGCACCTAGAGCATGGTCTGACAAGATAGGACAGTATCTTGTCACTATTGGCTTTCAGATTTCCAAGGCAGATTTCTCACTTTATGTGAGAAAAATAGAGAAAGGTATTATGCTACTTGTCATTTATGTTGATGATTTGATTATGACAGGTGACAGTGATGAAGATATCCTTCATGTGAAAATGCTATTGAAGTAGAAGTTTGAGATGAAGGATTTGGGAGAGCTGCGTTATTTCTTGGGCATTGAGGTGATTAGATCACCAAGTGGGATACAGCTCTTGCAGAGGCAGTATGGATTGGACATGCTGTCCAAATATGGGATGACAGGCTGTAAGCCTATTTCAAATCCTTTGGAGCAGAATGTGAAGCTGAGCACAGATGCAGGTGAGCTTCTAGAAGACGCTACTATGTACAGACGCATAGTAGGAAGTTTGATTTATATGACTATTACCAGTGCCAGATTTGAGGTATGCTGTTGGATTGGTAAGTCAGTTTATGCAGGCTCTAAGGAAACCACATTTGGATGCGGCTAGACGCATACTCAGGTATGTGAAGTCCACATTGCAGTATGGACTATTTTAAGAGACTGGGGTTCAGATACAGTTGCATGGATACACTGATGCTGATTGGGCTGGTAGTATTTCTGATAGACGATCTACCAATGGATATGTGTTCTCTTTTGGGAGTGCTGCAGTCACTTGGAGCAGCAAGAAACAGCCTACAGTTGCCTTGTCGAGCACAGAGGCTGAGTACAGGGGTGCAGCAATGGCTGCATGTGAGGTAGCTTGGTTGCATAAGCTACTTTATGATATGCATCAGTCTACAGATGGACCAGTTGTCATTTATTGTGACAACATGAGTAGTATACACTTGGCAAATAACCCAGTCTATCATGCTAGAACAAAGCACATTGAGGTGCATTATCACTATGTGCGAGAGAGGGTTTTACTAGGTCTTATTGATCTAGTTTATGTCAGCACAGAGGATTAGGTAGCTGACATATTCACGAAGGCATTGGGCGCAGAGAAGCTGCGCAAGTTCAGAGACCTGCTTGGTGTGCAAGAATTGGGATTGAGCTCGAGGGGGAGTGTTGAGATATTGAGCTCCACTCGTGATATGCCAGGGTGACCGTTGTGTATTTATGTCACCGACTTGTCAGTTGCAGATGCGGTTGGTACACCGCCCCTGAATAATAGCTACATGATAGCTATCATTATCTACTCTAGTTCGTGGCTCAGTTAGTATGCCACCTTAGTTAGTTGAGTTTGGTTTGAGACCCATATCTAGGGTTCTTCTATTTCTTTGTACTTGAGTTCTTTTGGCTTACACAACTAAGAAGAGAAAAACAGTTTTCAGCCTCCACCCTTGTGTGTCTTCCCCCATTGTGCAAGCAAGAAAGCTTCAAGCGAGACTCCTTCCTTCTCTCCCACAATCTTGACAAAAACTTCTAATGTCTCCAATTCTGTAGAAGATAGAGGAGCTCTCTCACTCTACGGAGACTCAGGGTAGGCATCAACCACCACGCGCTGAGCCCCTCTACCGAATATCAACTGACCGGTGGGTATATCCACTTGGCAGTCCACTTGCAAGATCCAAGGTTGCCCAAGTAATACTTGGTAACTTGGACGCCCTGCAAAACGAATCACCCTAAAGTCCAACAGGCATTCTACATTTGCAACAATGACATGGACCTTAGTAATGCAGCCTTCCAACTGCCTCAAACTATCATCTGCCATTCTGAGAATTGTGGAGGTATCTTTTCTGGATCGCAAGACCCAACCTTTCCATCAGTTCAGAACTCATAATGTTAACAGATGATCCCGTGTCGACAATGACATAATCTACTAATATCCCATCGACATAGGCTGCAACCCTTGGGCAATGCTTCTTAGCATGCTCGAACCAGCCATCACCAACTCGCGCAATACCCAAAGGTTCTACGATATACCCGGTACGTAGGATCTTTCTAAATTCCTTACGTACTCCTAGAGAAAGCTTAACAAGCTGTAAAAGGTTCACATCCGGCTTGACTTTGCAAAGAGAGCTCTCCAAATCGAATTCATGGTAGTTCGATAGAGTTCACTTTTCACGCCAAACCATCCGATCTTTAGGTTGTTGAACCGGCTTTATTGCCTCTTTTTTAACTTTCACCTTCTTTTTTGGTGGTTTCTTATCCTTCTTAATATCGGCTTTACTCTTCACGGGCTTCAAAGGTCCCCCTTCCATGGCAGGATCCAAAACTTGCATTCCTTTGTCACCCTGTTTAGGATTTCCATCGACAGGCTTATCCTTGTCGGCCTCTCTACCCTTTTGACCTCTTGTAAGGACCACTCGCAGATTAGAGGTTTCGGTGTCATTAACACGCATAGCCTCAATCAAACTAACCCCACTACCACTAGGTAGTTCCTACACTGTAGTCTTTGGTCATTGGAGTATTTGTTTAGGACCGTCTTCTTGCTGGGAATCATTTCCTTGCGCATGATGATTAACAGGCCCTGGTTGCGACTACCTTGCTGGAGGGAACTAATCTTACTCCAACAAGTGGCTGCTGAATGGCCGGATTTTCCACAGATGTCGCACTTGACATTTGGGCAATTTCTTGGATAATGTTGCCCACCACACCATTTGCAGCTAAACCTCAAAGGTGCACCCTCATCTAGGTATCTACTTCCTATCAAATTTTGTTGTTTTTTAAGAAAGTTGACATCAACGGCTATTTGTCGATACTGCTCCGTAATCATGTCGGTATAATGCTTCATCATGTCCTTAATCTCGCCAAGAACATTGGAAGCGCTCGACTCGTAGCCTTGATCATTACCCTGTCGTTCCATCGGCCTAACAATTCGATTAGGAACTGGTTGTTGAACCACAGGCATGGTATTAGGATTAACTGCCTGGCCTCCACCATTTGGAGCCATTTGGCTACCCGTAGGCATCGACATGCTAGGGGGAGCTGGTAATAAAGGCACATTTTGCATCATGTTCCCTCTCCCATTAGGATTAGCCATCGCTATCCCTTGACTACCACTGCCATTGGCCGTCGCCATAGTATTTCCCAATGCTAGACCCATATTTGAATTGCCACGAGAGGCATAGACTGCTTGTAGTCGGGATTCCACTTCTTGTGCTTGTGTAATGGCAGTATCTATATCCTCCAAGGGACACTACTCAACTGCAATTGGATATTAAAGTCCAAACCATGTAGGAAATATTGCAATTGGGCAGCTGCGGGGATAGGAATAGAGGTGTCCAACTTACGGAAAACCTCCTTTATTTTCTTTGCATAAGCACGAATATCCTCATGTGGTTCTTGGCGGGTTACATTGAGTACACGCAACCAATATTGCCCACCCCATTCGGGGGCAAACTCCCTTCGAAAAGCTCCATAGAATGCATCAATATTCAATATGGTTCTGGCTTCTAAACCATGATACCATATGGCAACTCTTCCTTTGAGAGTCATGTTGAAGAACATCATTAAATGTCCTTCTTCTTGGATGCGATAGTTAAACATCAGCTTTTGAAACTCCCTGATATGGAGTTCTGCATCTTCCTTAACCAGCCCATTAAAAATGGGTAGCGGGTAACCTAGAGTCGGCAAATCCGTCGTTCTTGCAGGAATTGCAATAGGCTGCGCCATGACGAGAATTGGATTTGCACTAGGAATAGGGGATGGTGGGGTTACACCACCCACACTTGATGTAGACTGGCTTATGGAAGAAAGGGGAGCACTAGAGCTTCCACCTTCTCCTAACTTACTGCTTGTGGCACCAAGACCACTAGATCCACTCCCTCGTAAGGGTTCAGCACCGCTACGCTAAGGGGAATATCTCCTAAAAATTTCAGCATGTCGCCTAGCTCTTTCATCTCTCTCTTGCTTTTGAATTTCTGCTAGACGATGCTTATCGATAAATAACAGATCAATCTCAGTATCCTTTGGCATAAACTACTAATTGGTCCCTAGACAACCAGGATTCAAGGACTGCCACTTCTAAGCAGCTCCCGGCAAATGCACCACTGATGGGACCTTAAACGGGCCGGCACTGCCTTATGCACTAGCCGGACCTCTATCATGCGCTCAACAACCCCACGGCCTCATGACGAGGAGCGTGGATGACACATACATCATCTTCCTAAACATATTGCGTTTGTACTATGTTTTGTAGTCCAACTCTAACCCAACTAACACTCCTCAGAGGGAGTTCCAACACATTGCCAAATAGCATGAAGTACAAAAATAGGAGGTCCTCCAATGGCTGAATGCTGCTACCTCACTGCGACTCTCCTACACCTTGGGGATTGGCCCCTCGATGCATTGCTAAACATATATAACACATATGAATACAAACTTCTCTCTTTTATGATTCGCGTATTTCTAGGAGATATACCATGCTTCCTCACTTTCTTTCCCCTAGACCCAATGCCTAGCCTACAGCTTGGACAACCTTACTCACTCAACGTTGGTCATATTCCTCTAAAAAGCAATTGCCATGCATCCAAGAGGTATTGCTGATACTTTTTAAATTTCTTTATGATTCATGCAAGTTTTGAATGTCCATGTGCTCAAACAATTAAGACAATCAGCATTTGTGCTTAGTGCAAAAGCATTTTTTCAATGAATTTGACTATTGCTCGTATGCAGCGTTGCATGAACCTAGCACCGAGAAACCCTTGTGCTACTAGGTCCTTAATTTTTAATTATCACCCGATCTATATGATATGCATAAAAACCAGCAAGATTTTCATCATTTCATTCAACATTTACACACCTTTCATACACTCTACCCCCTTACCCGTTTAGGTTGTGCATATTGCATAGATTTAGGGTTCATTTTCCACATTTTTATTGCATAAAAGCCATAAAAACTCACTAGAACATAGAGGTAGGGCTGAAATGAGGCTAAACCTCATAATTCAGACCCCCCCTACATCCACAAACATGAATCTTATTTTTCCTTAATTTTTGGCACTCAAAATCCATTTTTTCCCTATTTTCCCTATTTTTCTTGTATTTTTTGCAATATTTAATGACTGAAAATTCAAAATGAGTTATGGGCTGTGGCCCTTAGGTTAATTTGCAGTAAAAAAGACAAGTTTAGTTGGTGTGTCTTATGATATTTTCCATTGATATCTCAAAAACACCCAATTTCTCCATATTTTGAATATTTACGGGTTTTTCACTACTAATTTCATCCACAACACTTATGATTTCCTGATTTTCTAAGCATAAACAATTGAAAGACATTGTAAACAACATTATAATGCATAATCAGCTCATGGGAACAAGAATTCATGAAGCAAATTGCATAAAAACACCATTTTCCTTTGTAAAAATGAGATTACCGTTCTTTGCGAGTTGTGGGTTTTTATTTGCCATATCTCGGGACTGATTTCTAGCCACCGTTAATGCTCAGGATAGTCCACATTTAGCAATCTTCAATCTTCTTACACCATGGAGCAATCCGGTCTTCATTGGACAAGCATCCATAATCCATTCTTCTTCTTTCTCTTCACCACATGAATCTGCCTTTAGGGGAGAGAGAGGGAGGAGAGAGAAATACTAGATTTCTATCTCAGCATTCAGGCCACCATTTGACGGGCGAGAGGCGGCGATATGACCAGTAGGAAGAAGGAAGACAAGGCCAATGATCAATTGGGTGGGTTGTTTGCAGCCCCCCATCACCCTCATCCTCCCACACGGTGCATTTTTCGGGTGCAACCTGTCTCTCTCCTTCATCACGTTTTTTGATCTTCTTCTTCATGCCATGATTTTGTGTGGCATAAAATGCCTCCCAAGACCCCAAGGATCACTTACCATTTGGCCCAACTCATGTCCACCTCTTCAAATCTTGACCAATTCTTGGCCATTTCCCCGTCCGGACTCGGAATTGAGCTCTGAAAAATCCTGGGCGTCCGGCTCAGCATCCCGCATTGGCTAGTAACTCGTGTCAACTTGCACAACTTTCTGAAAAATTATGAAAAATCAACAAGTGTCGCTTGAGTGCCTTTAAAGCACTTTGGCGCTTAAAATCGTCCTAGATCGAGCCGCCGCCTTTGACGTTGAATATTTTTCACTTGATATTCGTAATTTTTAGCTATTTTTAAGCACTTCTCGGCACCAAAATTCCGCTCTCAACTAGCTACAAGGAAAGTTCTACTAGCTGATTATTAGTGGCCCATCGTTTTTAAAGATGTTCATTATTATTGTAAGAAATGTGATGTTTGGCTGACCTTCAAAAAGTTTTGCTACACCTTTAACACGGACATTAGTAATAGCATCTTTTGAGTTGCTTCTCATAGATGAGACTATGATGAGAGTCTTTATAAGGCACTTTGGGCCTACCAAACTACCTATAAGGTGGTATTTCAAAATACACTATTTAATTTGTTTTATGGGACCAATTCCATATCCCCTATTCATTAAGAATTGCCCACTCTTTGATGAATAGCCCTTTCATTTTATAATTAGGAGAAGTTGAGTCACTAAAACATAGGATTTTATGATTAGTACAACTAGATGAGGACCGATTATTGGCTTTACAAAGTTAAAAAGTAGTGAAAAGGTGTTATAAAGCTTAACATGATCAGAATCTTAAGGTACAACAGTTTAGAGAGGGCAATTTAGTTTTACTGTATGATAATTATTAATATAAATTTCTTGGGAAGCTCAAAATTTGTTGGTTAGAACCTTTTAATGTTATCAAAGTTTATGATAATGGGTCTATACCAACTGTAACGTGTCCACTAGTATCATCCAGGACACGTCTTAGCAGTCCATTGGAAAGGATGTCTAGAAAGCTCTGCCTGGCACTCCCATGGAATGTTACGGGATTTGCGATCTAGGGCTCTCCGCATCTACCACGTAGCGGAAGTATTCTAGCCGTTCCCACTTAGGATCGATCGGAATTAGGGTTTTCCTGATTGGTAATTTTCTAATAGCAACTAGCGTCAGACCCAAGCGAACTACTTTATGCAAAAACGCCAGGTCCGAAGCGGATTCACGCTGCACTTGGTTCAAGGAGAATGGGAAACGAGAGGGATGCAAAGCTCAACCTCTCTGCCATAAGGCATAGTCCCATTCCATTCCCCTAAAATAGCATAATTTGGGTAAGGCATACTCTAGGTCAACGCTTTCATTGTTTGTGTCCTTTGACGATCATCATGTTGTTCTTCAAGATTTGAGAAAAGTTCCCGGCCAACCGGGACCACCCAACCGTAGGACGGACCCATGGCCCATCCTTCGCACTTTCCTTGGTTTGTTTTAGTTATGTAATTATCTAACACATTAGTTGGACATGTAACAACCAGCTTCTTTAATTAATCCGTTAAGCACTGGTTCCTTCACGTAATCTTATCACGTGACATAGAAAAACAATATCAGACAAGTTCTTTATTAACATATCATCATATTTATCTTTGAGATATAAGGAGTTCTTCCTGTAGGCTTGTTCATAATCTGCCCGAAGGCTATCCAGCAATCCACAGGGATCACTATTCCAAGTTTCTGCCCATAGACTAGTATGCGGGCCTCGAGATCCAATCCCGAGTCACGTTAACCTCTTGTGCAGGACCCGGAAGGCGAGGGATTTAGGCCAGAGCCCCCTGGCACCCAAGCATCCTCCTGCTCCAAGTAGCGCTCAACGGAGAGATCTCTCACGGCGGGTTTGGTCCACGTTCCCGGCGCAGTTAACAACCCCCTTGGTTAGGGTCAGGTAGGAAGTCGGGGGTAACTGAAGTTGCCACTCCCTTCAGGCCTTCAACCTGAAGTATATATACTTATTTATTTTGTAATTCATTGGTCAAATAAGTCAAACAGTGCTCTAAAATCTCTAGCAAGCACAAACATTTCCATTGATCGATTTTGTTGTTGGCAAACTGCTAAGGAAGGAATCTTTCCTTTCGAATGCATCCAGCACTCGATCCGGGGTGTCTTGCAACTTGGCAAGATCCCTTATATTTTGGGTTAGGGCGTACCCTATTAATCCAACTTGGTCAAACCCTAAAGTTCATTGGATACTTCAGTTTCTGATTTTTAACCTTCCTTACTTAGAAGGATATCAAAGTATACATCCTTTTTCAAGATAACTTGCATAAGAATCCACCATCCTTGTTGCAAGAATTTAGCCTTTCTTCTTGTGAATCGATCACAAGACCATATGACTTCGTACTTGCCGCGCAAGTCCTGTATCGTACTATGCGATAATGGAGTTACGAAACAATCCGTTTTAGTTTCTTTAAGCTGATGTTGTTACCTAGGGTTTCCTAGCTTTATTATTTTCTTTTAAGAAACTCAGGGACGAACCCTAATTTCTTTTACGTTTACAATTTACTGACCCTGCAATCAGGGAATGTGGGCAAGTATTTAAGGTATAAAAATTTCTTGGATTTTAATTCATTCCCAATGAATATTTTGCAGCATAGGTATTTCTAAGTTTATATTAATTTGGTTAACTTTTAGAAGGAAATATCGAGATCACCTCCGCACGATTTGTTATCTATGTGTCAATTGATTTTTCAATCCTAAACTTTATTGATTTGAGGTTAGGTAAATTCAATTAATCTTCCTTTTTCCTTGCAAACAAAACTCATGCCAAATAAGCAATCTTTCCCTTGCTAAGTTATGCAATTAGTAATGATAACTTCCTAAAGTTTAAGCATCGTAAGAAACCTTTCATGATTTGCACCTTCCATGATGATTCTTTGTAAAGAATAGGGTTTAATAGTGCAAGATGCAGTTTTATACATTCTAGGCTTAACCGAAGTACACTACTTTAATGGGTAAATAATCTTGCTCATAATTCTTTTCAATGCATAATGCTATTTGAAGGAAAACTATGTTTATACTTTATTTATTTTGCATGCTCAATTAAACTAAATTCCTTCGTCGTAAATAACTAGGACAAAATATATCCTATCCCTAACAATTCATCTTGCACGATTGAATTAAAACTGATTTAAATTAAGAAGGAAAAACCTGGGTTTGGGGTGAGATATCCACATGGATACTGGGAGATGACCCTCTCGCAGCTATCCTTGGACTTTCTTAGGAGGCATCGCAGTTGTAGTCCTTTGAACGTAGAAGCAGCTTTACACTCCTTTTCAGAATTCCACCGTCGCTCCCTTGCACGTCAATACTCTTCTTCACTTTTTCGAGCAGGGGAGAAACCAAGTCCCAAGGGTATTTTGGAAAGGCAAGTAACCGTTAAGGTTTTAACCACGAGGAGGGGGTAATAAGACCTTTAAGGCCTTAATTCTTTTGGGAGGGAAAGGCTTACAAGGCCCAAGGAAAAGGCCCTATAGGGTTTTACACATGGGGGGGAAAAGTAACAAGCCTAAAGGAAAGGGGCTTAAGGGTTAAATACGAGGGAAGTAAGGTTTAAATTATGGGGTTCCAACACCCATGGGATGAGGGCCTTAAAACACGAGGGTTGTGTGTGTGTTTCCAGAGACATATGAAGGGGGCCTTGGGAGATCTTTGGACAGGGGAGTGAAAGGTATAGGAAGGGGGATCTTGAAGGGATTTTTGGACACGGGGGAGGGGTGTGTGGACACGGGGTGAAAAGGACTTAGGGGTTTCAAACCCAGGGGGGGAAAAGATGAAGGGTAACACAGGGGGGGGTGAAAAAGAAAAAGGGGAAAGGTGAAGGGTGAAAGGGGGCTTATAGCACCGGGGAAAGGGTGTGTAAAAAAAGGGGACACGAGGGAGGGTGAAAGGCCCTTAAAAAGGATTAAAACCGGGAGGGGGGGGAGGAAATGAAAAGGGAAAAAAGGGGGAAAAGGGGGCTTATAGAGCACATATGAGGGGACCTTTTTGGAGGCCTAAGGGAAAAAAGAAAGAATCACTAATATCCATGGAGAAGGGGGGGGGGGGGGGTGATATTTAAGTCGCTTGGGAAGGGGGCTTATGAAAGCCCCCTTAGAAGCTTCTAAGAGAAGCTTCCAAAAGAGCTTCGTTATGTGGCGACAGTTCAATGGAGGGCGGCTAGCAGAGACAAATGGCGGCGATCAGCGTCTCTCTCACGCTCCCACGGCAGAATTCAGGCGGCACTTTGTCCTCCCTCACCTAGCAAATGGAGGAAGCGGCCGTGTGTGTGTGCGTGCGATCGTCAATATCTCCCTCCTTTTTGGCATTCAGATGGTGTTAGGCATTGGATCCCCACCCTTCATGGAGGCAGCAACCCCTCTCTTAAATAGGGGAGGGAGGGGAATCCTCCCCCTCCTTATGTGTCAATTTGCATGGCGGTGGAAGGCGCCGAGCTCCACCAAGGAGCTTAGCCCTCCATTCTATTTCCCTCCCCTTACAGCACGACAGTTGGGAGGGAAAATAAAAATAAAAAAATTTGCATTTGATATATTACATTCTCTCCCCCTTAGAGGAATCGAGATGTCCTCATCTCGAGATAAACTGGGGGTATTAATGGCTAAGAGTACCTTCATCTACCCAAGTGGCATCCTCTTCCGGATAATCTTTCCACTGGACGAGGCATTCTCTCAAGGTTCTAGATCTTAATTGTCTCTCCCTAGCTTCTAAGATCCTATCAGGTCTTAGTTCAAGGACTCCTTGACTAGGCATTACAACTTGTTGGTTGTCAAGTACATGGTTGGGATTAGGTACATACTTCTTCAATAGGCTTATATGGAATACATTGTGAACCTTTAGGTTATCCGGGAGTTGCAGTTTATAAGCATTAGGTCCTAGGCATTTGAGGATCTTATACGGCCCACAATACCTTGGACTTAGCTTCTTGCAATCCCCTAAGGATAAGGAACTCTTCATAGGGTGTACGCGAATGAAGACCATGTCTCCTTCTTCGAAGATTCTATCTTGACGCTTCAAATCCGCGTATGCCTTCTGTGTATCCTTGGCTGCTTGTATGTCCTGTCTTATTGACTTTATTTGGTCATCCATCTCTTCCAACATTTGTCTTGAAGCTTCAACCCTTAAGGTTGGATCAGAAAAGTTTAGGGGACTTCTACAATCATGACCATATAATTCTACCAAAGGCAAGTATTGAATCCACCTCTTCGGCTCTCAACAATAGTATGCCCTAAGCATATCCTCGATGACTTGATTTACTCACTCTGTTTGGCCAGCCGTTTGGGGATGGTAGGCGGTGCTAAAACAGAGTTGAGTCCCAACAGCTTCAAAGATAGCTCTCCAAAAGTATGATGTGAAGAGAGAATCACTATCACTAATGATTCTTCTGGGTAAACCGTGTATCTTGAATATCTCCTTGATAAACAATATTGCAATGTTGGAGGCTTTATAATTTGTCTTTACTGGAATAAGGTGTGCAACCTTAGTAAGCATGTCAACCACAACCATGATGGAGTTGTATCCTCCCTGGACTTGGGGTAGGCCTACAACAAAATCCATACTGATGAATTTCCATTTCATTTGGGGGATGTCAAGCGGTTGCAGTTTCCCTAGCATCTTAACATGTTTGGCTTTGATACGTTGGCAAGACAAACACTCAATGACATATTTGAGAATGTCACCTTTGAGCCTCTCCCAATGGTAGCTCTTCCTAATTGCATTAAGAGTTTTAGCATAGCCAGGATGTCCTGCAAAAGGAGAATCGTGAGCTTCCCAAAATATATTCTGCTTAAGTGACTGGCTTGCTGGTATACACAGCCTTGTTCTATAGTAGACAATTCCACTATTAATGGAAAATTCATGATACTTAGCCTACAACTTTTGATTCTGATCCTTGATAGAGATCTCCTTTAGCATTGATTGGTAGGCCAAATCATGGCATGCTTCCTCTCTAGCTAATTCAAGTATAGGGTTGTTTGGCATAGATACTTTTGTAGCTAGAGATCTGGTCGTTGATGGATTCTGCAAGATTAGGGAATTTAGGAATGCCTTGCGACTAAGTGCATCGGCAACTACATTCTCTTTCCCTGGTTGGTACTTGATTTCAAAGTCATATTCCTCCAACACTTCAATCCACCGACGTTGCCTCATGTTGAGCTCGTTCTGGATAAAGATCCATTTGAGACTCTTATGGTCGGTTACTAGCGTAAACTTGTTACCCAACAGGTAGTGTCTCCAAAGCTTTAGAGCATGGATGACAGCTAGTAATTCTAGATCATGCGTAGCATAATTCTTTTCATGACTCTTCAATTTCCTTGAAGAGTATGCTACTGGATGACCTTCCTGCATAAGTACACACCCCAAGGAAAGAATGCTAGCATCAGTTACTACCTCGAATTCCTTATTGAGGTCTGGAAGTTTTAGGATAGGTGCTGATACCAAACTTTGCTTCAATCTGTCGAAGCTATTTTGTTCGGGAGTTGACCATGCAATGGAAGTTTGCTTTTTCAATAAATCTGTCAGAGGTGTTGCAATCAAAGCATAGTTTTTTATGAAGACCCTATACCATCCTGTCAATCCAAGAAAACTACGTATCTCTTTGATGGATACTGGTGTTGGCCAATCAAGCACATCTCTGACCTTGGCTGGGTCTACTTAGATTCCTTCTGCTGATACTATGAATCCTAGATATTCAATCTGATGCTTGAAGAATGCACACTTCTTCATTTTAGCATACAGCTTGTGTGACCTCATTGTCTCAAGAACAATCCGAAGTTGGGGTTCATGATCTTCTTCTTGTTTAGAATAGACTAAAGTGTCATCGAAGAAGACAAGCACGAAATCATCAAGATATGGCCTAAAGATATCCTGCATTAACCTATTGAAGGTGGCACGTGCATTCGTAAGCCCGAATGACATAATCAGGAACTCAAAGTGCCCATATCTTGTATTGAAGGCCGTCTTTGGGATATCTTCTTCCTTGATCCTTATCTGATAGTAACCTGACCTGAGATCAATCTTGGAGAAGATCTTGGCACCCTGAAGATGATCAAGAAGCTCATCTATTCTAGGAATAGGATACTTGTTCTTGACTGTTGATTGATTCAATCCACGGTAATCAATACATAGTCAAAGTGTCCCATCTTTCTTTTTTTTGGAATAGTACTAGAGCTCCCCACGTTGAATTGCTAGGCTAGATGTAGCCCTGATCTAACAGTTGCTTGAGTTGTTCCTTCAACTCAATTGCTTCTGGTATGGACATTCTATAAGGTCTTTTTGCAATTGGCGCAACTGCAGGTACTAACCTAATCTCATGATCCACTTCTCTTTGAGGCGGAAGTTCGGTCAATTCTTCAGGAAATATGTCCGCGTATTCCTTTAGCCAAGAAGGTCTTTCATGAGATTCTTGCTTTTGATCTAATTTGTTGAGTTTGATCAAGTAAACATGCAATCCTTTTCTGACTTCTTTTATGATCCAAGATACTTTGGCCAATTGGATTCTCGGCACTCCAGCCTCACCTTGAGTTGTGACTAATTCCCTTTCAGAGTTTCGAAAGGAAACTTGACCCTTTCCACAGTGAATGTGGGCGTCATTAGGCTTAAGCCAATGCATTTCGACTAGACACTCATGGATACCTAAATTCATGACTCTGAATTTGACCGAAGTCTTCTTTCCTCCCAGAAAGAATTCCACCTTAGCAATTTGCCTGGTACAAGTAACCTCACGACCATTTGCCAATTCCACAAGCAGTGTAGGTGCTTCTACCGTGGTTATTCCTAATCTTTTTGCACATACTAGTGAGATGAAGGAATGTGTAATGCCACAATCAATCAAGGTCTTGAAACTTTTACCTTGATAGTCCGATGGTGTCTGAATCACCAAAAACTGGTGATTCAGCCCTTTTTTGTGTAAATCGGCATGGATTGTCGCTCTTTTGAATACTGCTTCCACGGTCAGATCTTTTCTTCTCCTTCTTCGCACATTTGCCTATTGGCAATGCAAGCGGTTCTTCCTCTTCCTCGCGTAGCGGCTCCTTGACCACGGCCTGTTCCTTGAAAAGGCGCCTGGCGATGTCCTCCACCAAGCTTGGGGCATTGCCTCTTGAAGTGACCGGGTTCGTTGCAGTGGAAACAACAGAGGTTTCGGCCATTACTTTGAGTAGGAATAAAGTTGTTGACATTATTTGTCCTTGCTTTCTTTCTTTGTCCCTGATTATGACCTTGAACTCTCTTCATTTGAGGTCTCAATGCTCCTCTATTCAGGTCATTGTAAGACCAAGTTTTGTTACCCCTTGGTCTAGCTTGCACCTCCTAAATTATAGGTGCAGCTCGAATGAGTGTATCCTGAAGATCTGATGGACACATAGATTCGAGATGGGTATTTACTAGTGGATTTAAAACCGCACAAAATTTGGACACCTGTTGTGTCATGTCCATCTGTGGCGCAACTTTAAAAGTGAGACGAATTTAGAGTAGTATGCGTCAAGAGTGAGTCCTAGCTGTTTTAGCTCGTAGAACTCATTCATTTTCTGTGTGCGATATGCAGGCGGTAAGTATCTTCCCTGCACGGCTTTCTTCAGCTTCTCCCAGGTAACGGATCCCTCTACGATCCCTTAATCCCTGCACCATTGCTTCCACCAAAATCTGGCTTCGTCGGTGAGTTTTAAATTAGCGAGCATAGCCTGATTCGCGGGTGTAGTACCAGCTGTTTCGAAGTAATCCTCCATGGATTCAATCCAAATTTCAGCATCAGCTTGGATGAATCTGCCTCTCCTGTCAAACCCGGGTGGCTTAATCTACTTAAGAAGGAACTTCTTCTCCTGGATTACAACAGTGCTTGAAGTAGGAGGCGAATTAGGAACCTGTACTTGGGGTTGTGCCTGAATAAAGGTTTTCTTAACGTTATTATACGATAATCGACGATAGCTTATATTACATCTTTAATTTAGCTATCTCGTAAACAATGTAGCTACTTAACTTTTATAAGCCAATTGTTACATTTAGTTTGGGGAGAACAACATTGTATTGCATTTATCTACAGGAACTGTGTAATAGTAAGGTTTTGGGTCATGGATCTTCAGGAATCGATAAGTCATTGGAAGTTCAGGATATCCTTTCCGTTAGAATCCATACTTCTCATGGCGGCCCAACACTTTAATCCTGTCGGCGGGGATTACACGGGTTACTTCCTCATATACATATGAGTTCATCTCAACCCTCCAACCTTGAATATGTAAAGTCGAATTTATGTGAGCTTCCAAAAAAACGAACAGCTTCATGACTTTCAGGTCTTCCAACCACTTGATCCTCTTTAGGTTGGTCTGTAGATAAGCAAAACGGTGGGCGGCTATATAGTAGATTCTTGAAGCACCCGTCCATCTTTGTTCCATGTACAAAGGTGATGGATTATAGATCTGCTCTAGGATGTTCATCATCCCAATCCTTTGTCTATAAAGTAGAGAATGCATTGCAGTCATAAACATGACTCGAAATACCAAGAACTTGTTCCACGCTTCGTAATTCTACAAGACAGCATTGAAGGTAAGAAAATGTTTGGACATCAATAGTTTCTTTACTTCATTTCATTGAGATTTCATAAAAACAATTCCGTTGTTGGTCGGCTCTAATACCAACTGTAACATGTCCACTAGTATCATCCATGACACATCTTAGCAGTCCATCGGAAAGGATGTCTAAAAAGCTCCGCTCGGCACTCCCATGGAATGTTACAGGATTTGCGATCTAGGGCTTTCCGCGTCTGCCAGATAGCGCAAGTATTCTAGTCGTTCCCACTTAGGATCAACCGGAATTAGGGTTTTTCTGATTGGTCATTTTCTAACAGTAACTAGCGTCGGACCCAAGCGAACTACTTTACGTAGAAACGTAAGGTCCGAAGCGGATTCACGCTGCACTTGGTTCAAGGAGAATGGGAAATGAGAGGGATGCAAAGCTCAACCTCTCTGCCATAAGGCATAGTCCCATTCCGTTCCCCTAAAACAACGTAAATCGGGTAAGACATACTCTAGGTCAACGCTTTCATTGTTCTTGTCCTTTGATGATCATCCCACTATTCATCGAGATTTGAGAAAAGTTCACGGCCAACCGGGACCACCCAACCGTAGGACGGACCCATGGCCCATCCTCCGCACTTTCCTCGGTTTGTTTTAGTTATGTAATTATCTAACACATTAGTTGGACATGTAACAACCAGCTTCTTTAATTAATCCATTAAGCATTGGTTCCTTCACGTAATCTTATCACGTGACATAGAAAAACAATATCAGACAAGTTCTTTATTAACATATCATCATATTTATCTTTGAGATATAAGGAGTTCCGCCCGTAGGCTTGTCCATAATCCGCCCCAAGGCTATCCAGCAATCCACAGGGATCACTATTCCAAGTTTTCGCCCGTAGACTAGTATGCGGGCACCGAGATCCAATCCTGAGTCACATTAGCCTCTTGTGCAGGACCCGGAAGGCGAGGGATTTAGGCCAGAGCCCCCTGGCACCCAAGCGTCCTCCTGCTCCAAGTAGCGCTCAACGAAGTGACCTCTCGCGGCGGGTTCGGTCCACGTTCCCAGCGCGGTCAACAACCCCCTTGGTTAGGGTCAGGTAGGAAGTCGGGGGTAACTGAAGCTGCCACTCCCTTTAGGCCTTCAACCTGAAGTATAGATACTTATTTATTTTGTAATTCATTAGTCAAACAAGTCAAATAGTGCTCTAAAATCTCTAGCAAGCACAAACATTTCCATTGATCGATTTTGTTGTTGGCAAACTGCTAAGAAAGGAATCTTTCCTTTCGAATGCATCCAACACTCGATCGGGGGTGTCTTGCAACTTGGCAAGATCCCTTATATTCTCGGTTAGGGCGTACCCTATTAATCCAACTTTGTCAAACCCTAAAGTTCATTGGATATTTCAGTTTTCGGTTTTTAACATTCCCTACTTAGAAGGATATCAAAGTATACATCCTTTTTCAAGATAACTTGTGTAAGGATCCGCTATCCTTGTTGTGGGAATTCAGCCTTTCTTCTTGTGAATCGATCACAAGACCATATGACTTCGTACTTGCCGCGCAAGACCTGTATCGTACTATGCGATAATGGAGTTACAAAACAATCCGTTTTAGTTTCTTTATGTTGACGTTGTTACCAAGGATTTCCTAGCTTTATTATTTTCTTTTAAGAAACTCAAGGGCGAACCCTAATTTCTTTTACGTTTACAATTTACTGACCCTACAATCAGGGAATGTGGGCAAGTATTTAAGGTATAAACGTTTCTTGGATTTTAATTTATTCCTAATGAATATTTCGCAGCATAGGTATTTCTAAGTTTATATTAATTTGGTTAACTTTTAGAAGGAAATATCGAGATCACCTCCGCACGATTTGTTATCTATGCGTCAATTGATTTTTCAATCCTAAACTTTATTGATTTGAGGTTAGGTAAATTCAATTAATCTTCCTTCTTCCTTGCGAACAAAACTCATGCCAAATAAGCAATCTTTGCCTTGCTAAGTTATGCAATTAGCAATGATAACTTCCTAGAGTTTAAGCATCGTAAGAAACCTTTCATGATTCACACTTTTCATGATGATTTGTTGTAAAAAGAATAGGGTTTAATAGTGCAAGATGTAGTTTTATATCTTCTAGGCTTAACCGAAGTACACTACTTTAGTGGGTAAATAATCTTGCTCATAATTCTTTTCAATGCATAATGCTATTTGAAGGAAAACTATATTTATACTTTATTTATTTTGCATGTTCAATTAAACTAAATTCCTTCGTCGTAAATAACTAGGACAAAATATATCCTATCCCTAACAATTCATCTTGCATAATTGAATTGAAACCGATATAAAATTAAGAAGGAAAAACCTGGGTTTGGGGTGAGATATCCACATGGATACCGGGCGATGACCCTCCCGCAGCTACTCCTTGGACTTTCTTAGGAGGCATCGCAGTTGTAGTTCTTCGAACGTGGAAGCAGCTTTACACTCCTTTTCAGAATTCCACCGTCACTCCCTTGCAGGTCAATACTCTTCTTCACTTTTTCGAGCAGGGGAGAAACCAAGTCCCAAGGGTATTTTGGAAAGGCAAGTAACCGTTAAGGTTTTAACCACGAGGAGGGGGTAATAAGACCTTTAAGGCCTTAATTATTTTGGGAGGGAAAGGCTTATAAGGCCCAAGGAAAAGGCCCTATAGGGTTTTACACAAGGGGGGAAAAGTAACAAGCCCAAAGGAAAGGGGCTTAAGGGCTAAATACGAGGGAAGTAAGGTTTAAATTACGGGGTTCCAACACCCATGGGATGAGGGCCTTAAAACACGGGGGTTGTGTGTGTGTTTCTAGAGACATATGAAGGGGGCCTTGGGAGATCTTTGGACAAGGGAGTGAAAGGTATAGGAAGGGGGATCTTGAAGGGATTTTTGGACACGGGGGAGGGGTGTGTGGACACAGGGTGAAAAGGACTTAGGGGTTTCAAACCCACGGGGGGAAAAGATGAAGGGTAACACAAGGGGGGATGAAAAAGAAAAAGGGGAAAGGTGAAGGGTGAAAGGGGGCTTATAGCACGGGGGGAAAGGGTGTGTAAAAAAAGGGGACACGAGGGAGGGTGAAAGGCCCTTAAAAATGATTAAAACCGGGAGGGGGGGAAATGAAAAGGGAAAAAAGGGGGCTTATAGAGCACATATGAGGGGACCTTTTTGGAGGCTCAAGGGAAAAAAGAAAGAATCACTAATATCCATGGAGAAGGGGGGGTGATATTTAAGTCGCTTGGAAAGGGGGCTTATGAAAGCCCCCTTAGAAGCTTCTAAGAGAAGCTTCCAAAAGAGCTTCGTTACGTGGCGGCAATTCAACGGGGGGTAGCCAGCAGAGACAGATGGCAGCGATCAGTGTCTCTCTCACACTCCCATGGCACAATTTAGGCAGCACTTTGCCCTCCCTCACCTAGCAAATGCAAGCAGCGGCCGTGTGTGTGTGTGTGCGATCGTCGAGCTCTCCCTCTTTTTTGGCATTCAGACGGCATTAGGCATCGGCTCCCCACCCTTCATGGAGGCAAAAACCCCTCTCTTAAATAGGGGAGGGAGGGGAATCCTCCCCCTCCTTATGTGTCAATCTGCATGGCGGTGGAAGGCGCCGAGCTCCACCAAGGAGCTTAGCCCTCCATTCTATTTCCCTCCCCTTACAGCACGACAGTCGGGAGGGAAAATAAAAATAAAAAAATTTGCATTTGATATATTACAATAGATGTTCAAGATATTAATGCCAAAAATGATATCTTTAGAGTTAACATCCTATACCTTAAGAATTTTGTGACTTAAGAGTTAGCAAGGTGTAGCTAGATTAGTAGTTAGAAAAATCCTTGACTAATTCGATTTTTAATGCAATGCATGTATGGATATTCTATGGAAGGATGCACTTTACCCTCATCTTGATATTGACGGTGCTAATCCTATGCACATGGGACCTTATAGTACTCCTCAATTTTAGATGCATGACAAGTTTGTGTATGCTCCAAGAGGTGACGCTTGCTGTGGTATTTCCTTTGTAGTTATTTTTCATTTATAGCACCATCCACCATTCATTTAGTTAGTACCATCTTTACGTCCACATACAACTATTATGTTGGCAGTGTTGCACTTATTTACTATGCTATGGTACTGCTATTATATAGGAGAATATATGTTTTACTTATCAATGCCATGACTATGATAGTGTCTTTTCACCTAAGTGTGGCCTAGTTCAATATACGATGGATAGAGAGCAGCAACTATGTAGACATGCAAACCCATCTAACTAGGCACTCTATCATCATTGTTCATACTTGTTGAGCTTTTTGTCTCACTCTTTCCTTGAGTCTCCTCAAGTATCAGTTGTTCTAGGTTAAGAATGGTACAAACTTGGGTCACATTGTGTCCCAAAAATGGGATTGTAACTCACCTTGTTATAAGTAAATCTAGCACCATGAATCTCTCTCCACCCACCAACATGAAGTGAACATCATGCTTCCTTGGCCATATCGAGTATTATCAAATATTTATGCAAAACTTCATTGCGATTGTATAACTATTCTACAATCTAGTGACTAGTTAAATGTTCTACAAGCTAGTGACTAGTTGGCCCTAGATAGAGGCATATCAAGTTTCCTATGAAGCATGAAGAAAGGCTCTATGACTTACAACTACTCCTATCTTACGAGCCATGTATTGGAGAATAACATGTCACATCCATATCAACACCTTCAAATTTTATATTAGGGCAAGATTATGCTAACCCAATGAGTAGAATATGGATTTTCTATAAGCTTTGCTATTCTATAGCTCATTGAGCTTGAAATACTTCTCTACCATCTAAAGAGAAGGGTTAGTGATGGTTTACAATGTGAAGAAGCGTATTCATTATCTTCTTGTTATATCTTCCATCTTCTTTGTTGATTGTTGAGCATTATTGTATCTTATAAAACTTATAACATGGGATGCACTGCCAAATGGCTTTTATTATTATTGGATTTTTATTTCTCTATTGTGATGCACAAAGGCAAACAACACTTTGTTGCCGATCACTAATCATGAGTGGCATGTGGTGAGAAGGCAAGAGGATTGATTATCAACTTCCTAATACTCTATAAAGAAGATAATTCCCTCATGAAACTATTAAACTAAAAATACAAAGAAATAGACTAAAATGCTAAGAAACCATAGCAAAGGTGGCTAGGTTGAAGTGATATTACCATGAATGGCTGAGAATCAAGTGATGAGAGGTTGTAGCATGGTATGCACCCCAAGCTATGGTGGCCAAGAGTATGCACCCTCTTAGATGGTGGGAGGTTGAGACCTCAAATATGAAATGTTGTAAAATGTAAAAGAGATCCTTGGCTAGTTACAACTTAGCCTTTTATACTTAACCCTAATAGGCTAAATATTGGCTAAGGTATGAAGGCATTTTTACTCTATTACAAGCCATCCTCACCTAGAAGAGCTTTGTTCTCAAAGTTGAACTTGGGACAAGATACAAGGATGAGTATAAGAATAGCTTGAAATAGATGAAGTCATGTTGAAATAGGAGTCCATGCTAAAGAAGATCAAATAAGTCAATGAAGAAATACCATGTAAGTGGAACAAATTGTTATAGGGTCCAAAACAGGTTGTAGTACAAATCTAGCCTTATCTTGAAGTAGAAGTGTCCAATTTCCATGTGTGAGATTTAGAAATATAGAGGACAATATGTAGTATCCAGCCATGCCATCAAAATAAAGTTTTGACGAAGATAAAATATTTAAAATTAGAACATATATTTATCACAGCAAGCTAATTACTGTCTAGTGAATGAACTATCCTCTTGAAGAAGCCATGGAAATTGTTCCAAATATGAAGCATGCTGCCAAACAAGAAGATTCTTCCATAAGCAAGCCCTTCCACTTTATAAGATAGTCCATAAGAACTCGGTTCCTCAAAACTTTCTCACGCTTACCATAATATTTTCAAGTTCATAAATGATCAAACCATCTTCATCAAGGGGAGGTAGTTCTTCAAGAACTTGGATTTCAGGGCCAACATACTTCTTGAGCTAAGATACATGAAAGACATTGTAAATGCATGTAGTTGAAGGTAAATCAAGTTGATAGGCAATATCCCCAACTCTCTTAATCATTTAATATGGCCATAATACCTGTGAGCAAGTTTATTATGTCCTCCTTTAAGAGAAGCATGACGGGATTTTGGAACCTTCAAGAAAACCCATTCACCTTTATCAAACTCCACATGACTTCTTTTCTCATCCTCATAGGCATTCATTGTCTCTTGATATTTTCCAATCTTATCATTGCATTGCTTCATAAGAGCCTCCATCTTCTCTAACCCTTCACGAGCATGAGGATTCAAATAATCATGAAACAATGTGGAAGGCACTTGAACCTTGTAACCATATAATGCTTCAAAAGGAGACATTCCTTATGAGTATTATTATAACAAAGTTCTACAAGATGAAGCCAATGGTCTCATGCATTTTGTGTGTCATGGAAAAAATGACACAAATAAACTTCTAGCCATTTGTTGACCCTTTCAGTTTTCCCGTGCATTTGTGGATCAAAATATTCTCCATAGAAGAGAACAAACTCCTCCAAAAGTTGCCCATAAACTTGGTATCACGATCGGACACAATCTTCATTGGCGTTCCATAAATTGATCCGCTACTTGCTTTGCTATAAATTGAGCCTTTGTTGGAATGAATGCTATTCCACTCGTGTTTTGTTATAGGAAATCTTGTTATGAAATCCATACTAATATCGGTCCATTTCCCATGAGGAATAGTTAGTGGTTGAAGCAAACCATTGGGTAGAAGTGTGGAATCCTTATTTTATTGACATGGAAGACAACTTATGACATAGTCTTTAACATCTCTCCAAATCTGTTTCCAATAAAAGCTCTTATGGATATTATCAAATGTTCTGAACAAACCATGATGTCTTGCTAAAGGTGAAGACTGCATCTCTCGCAAAATGCGGTTTTTGAAAGATGATTGAGGAGTCAAAAAAACCCATTCTTGATACCATAAAAGACCATTACGCCATTTATAATTTGGATACTCTTCTCCTTTTCCTTGCTAAAATTTCTTCATCATTTTGGACACTTGCTCATCAAGAAAATACTCTTCTTGAATGTCATGGATCTAATCTTTATACACATTTGAAATGGTAGAGATAGAACATGCCCACATTCTTGATAAGGCATCTGCCACCACATTGTCTTTTCCAGCCATGTAAGATATCTCAAAGTCATATACTTGAAGAGTAGCTAACAATCTTCGTTGCTTGGGAGAAAACTTTGGCTGTGAAGAAATGAAGTATTTCAGCACAGGATGATCAATTTTTACCTTCAAATGGCTACCATACATGTAATGATACCACTTTTTAATAATGTGCAATATTTCCAACATCTTTTTCTCATAAACATATAATTAATACTCCTTGTCATCAAGCTTCCAACTTTCATAAGCTATGTTGCAAGTGACCCCTAACTCTTCAGTGCAGTTCTTGAACAATGGTTGATGTGCCGTAAACACAATATTAGTGAGTTTGGGAATCTCCCAATTCCCATTTTTTGAATATAAAAAGGTGGAAATTGGATAACATGCCCATAAGTTTTCAAGACCATATGATGTGACCTATCATTGGAAAGTGCTTGAAAAATAGAATCTATTGAGAGCTATAGCTATAGAGCTCTCAATATGGAGTTATAGTGTTCAAGTTATGACAAATCCACAGATTTGACCACGTGTCCCAAACTTCTGGGAAATTCCCATATTCCCCAATATGGTGTTCGTAGGGCCCTTTGGCAAGGTGGCAGACACCTAGGAGCCCGAGTGCTCCCTAGAAGCCGTTGCTACAGATGTAGATGTGGTGGCAAAGGTCTGGCATCACCATCGTTAAGGCTTGCTACAAGTAAGAAACACCACAAGGTAATTATTCATAAATTCATAGGACCTCACACTAACCTAAAATAGAGGGGCAAGTAATCTAACCGTATCTCCTAATCTCCTGCTGAGTCACAACCCCATCACCTCATGGGTGGGTAGTGTTTGGAAGGGGGTTCCTTGTAGCATCTGGAAGGGGAGTCCTAGTAGCATCGACAATTTAGAATTTGGCCCCTAAACAGTTTATTCACTACATAAGAGGTGATTAAGACCTGTATGCTCCTCTTGCACCTCGTCCTACATGTGGCTCTCGAGAAGAGCCCTAATCAAGGTGAACTGGCCTCAAAATTTGCTTGAAGTGAACTATGGTCGCCTCTAGCTCTGCGTCAGGGAGGCGCTCATAATCTAGCCAATCCTCTGCTATTTTCTCTTTGGGGAAGCCACTCACTTGCAAGATAGTCCTCAAAGCGATCAACAAACTATTCATGGAAGAAGCCATATATGTAGACGACTTGTTTATAAAAACCAAAAAAAAGTAACACGTCAATAAAAGTAAAATAAAAAGTAGCACGTCATGTGGCAATGAGGACACGATCCTATTCCAGGTATTCATGTTCACTTTCAGGCAAATATGACAATAATTTGTCAACTCACTTTCATGTGGATATGTATTTATGTATGTATGTATGTATGTATATGTGTGTGTGTATGTGTGTGTGTGTGTAGATATATGTATGTATGTATGCATGCATGCATGCATGCATGCATGTATGTATGTATGTATGTATGTATGTATGTATGTATGTATGTATGTATGTATGTATGTATGTATGTATGTATGTATGTATGTATGTATGTTTCTACGTAGGGGGATAGCCACTGTCCTGTAGGGTCAGGTCCCTAGATAAGGAGACAGATACTATCCTTGAAGCTGCAAATGTATTAACAATCATCTAGGGGTCTCTACAAGGTCAACGTGAGGCTGTGTAAGGTACAAATGCAAGCGCACTGAGTGGATGCCTTGGACTGTGAGATGTCAAAGACTACTGATAAAGAAACCAATGGTCATGAGACCAAACTTGACACACAACCAATTGGGCTAACCACAGGAGGCACTGCATTAAAAGGATAGTACAAGACACCCATTAAGGACGAAAAGTTCTACTATAGACAAAACAAAAGGAAAGCTGATGAAAATGCCACTCCCACAAGCACCAAGTGATGGACAAACATGCAAAGGTTGATTGCAACAAATGGTTTGGATGACATGAAAGCCCTCATAAGAGCTTAGATTGCAGCAATATGTATGCCAATGATTGACAAGGTATCAAGTGACATGAATGCAATGCATGAAATATGGGAAAAGGAATTGACTGCTAAAATGGATGCAAACCTGAAAGTGTGCATGAGGGAGTGTGGCAACATGCAACAAAAATTCATGAATGACATGGATACAAAGCAAAAAGATATGTATGAAAAAAAGTAGGAGACATTCAAGAAAGAACCAAGTGTTGCTATAGAAACAAATGGGAAATCATGCTCTAATAGTTGGGATGATGCAAAATATAAAGAAATCAATGCTCACTTGCAAATGGACATGATAGATAACTTGAACATGGCAAGTGACGCTTGGAAAGCAGATATGGATGCATTGAAAGTTGATACAAATGCATGCATAGCAGCCAAGGACATGGAGATCACTGAAATCAAAAGGTAGTTAGAGTCATTTAAGAATGAATTAGGGGCATACAAGTCAATGGTGGATGCACAAACAACAATGCCAGATGTACTAGAATTAAAGGAAGAGGTGGAAATTTTAAAAAACTACATGTACACATGGGTGAATGTGGTAGAGGGAGCTCAAAAGAAAGTAGAAAATGTTTAGCAAATAGTCAATGAAAATGCACAATGGATTGAGATAGTCAAAAGAAACAAAGATATGCCTCAAAACAAAGTAGAAATGATGAATGCAACACTAGAGGAGGAAGCAAAGAGGAAACTCTGTGCATTGTGTGTACATGTTGCAAAAGCACATTGGTGTCACCTTTGAATCAAGTGGAACTTGTAGATCTTGTGCAATGAAGAGGCCACATCCTCCATCTGGAATACTAGAAGGAGCTATTATTATATTTCCGCAACGAAATATTAACGACTTTTGACCCCGCGCAGAAGCAATTTTGAGTGACCTCCCGCTACAGAAAAACCTTGGGCTAAATGCTCCACCCTCGTGTATCGACAAGCACCGTCCCTGCGTTGCGTATAGGGAGCCGTGGCTCAAAGGACATAGTTCACCGTAGGAAAACCCCTCTAAGGAAAAAGGGATAATTTTTGAATTTTTTAAATGTATTAACTCCCTCCCCTTCAGCCGTTGCATGGCGGGGAGAGGGAGTATGTGTGGACCTTGAGTGGTGGAGGGCATGAGGAGGAGGCATCCAACCCGCCACTTGTGTGGCTACCCCCCCTTTTCAAGCTATATGAAACCCCCCCCCCCCCCCCCCCCCAAGCTTGAGAGGGGGATTGATTGATCATGTGATGCCCGTTGCTGCCGCCGTGGAGGAAGCTGTCGCCGCCGCCCTAGTCATGCTACAAGGCTTCCGCCCCCATCATCATCATCATCATCATCATCATCATCATCATCATCATCATCATAATCATAATCATCATCATCATCATCATCATCAGCAACATCATCATCATTGTCTTCATCATCGTCATCTTCTTTATCCTTTCCATCACACGTCGTCATCTTCTTTATCCTTTCCATCACACATCATCCCTGTTACAGAAGCTTGGAAGCTTCTATTGGAAGCTTTTAACTAAAGCTTCCATAGGCCTAGTTCACCCCATGCCTCCGGTTTTTCTTAAAACCATGTCTTGAAAGGCCCAATTTCCACGCAGGGAAGTAATCTCGGGCAGAAGTCACTACAAGATATAGACCTTAAAACGACGTTTAAAGCGACGAAAATACAAACAACAAAATTTGCCCCCGTCGTCGCAAAAAGCGTCGTTATTGACGACGCCATAGAATCGTCACTATAACCGTCGCTATATACGTCGCAAATGCGACGCATATAGCGACGCATATAGCGACGGTTACAGAGAATTTGCGACGCTGATAGCGACGACAATAGCGACGCGTGCAGTAAATTTGCGACGCAAATAGCGACGGTAACAGAGAAAAAAAAAATTTGTGGCAGGGCAGCAAGCTGCCCTGCCACATATAGCACTGTGTGCTGTATGAGAGCCATACAAAATAGTTTCTACATTGCTTCATACAAAGCGTTTGCAAACAAAAAGAATGTATACTGAAATCATAAAACTGATGGATGAAATAAATACATGATATTGCATAAAATGCGATTGGTACAATCATAAAACAATATCACTAATACATGTTATATTTGTCTACATGGATCGGGCGACTAAAAACTAAAGGTATGTGAGCTCTAAGGATCCAAGGGCGAGCTACAAATCGTCGTCCCCCGAAAGCTCTTCCCGCTGTAAAGGAGCATCAAACGGATTCTGCAGAAAAAGAAACAACATATCAATCCACCATACAATAATGCATTCAAATATCTCATGGTAACTACGAACAAGAAAGATGAGTGACTTACTGGGCCGCCGCGTCTATACAATCGGTCGATCAATGATCTGAGACCGTGCCTCTCCGCATATCGAGTCTCAAGGCCTTGCGGATAGCGATTTGTAATGGAGTGCTGCAAAGAAAACAAAATGCTAATTGTTAGAAACATGATTGTCAGTACAAAGAATATCTCAAAAAAACAAATAAGCAAAACAAAAGAGAATCTTACAAAGTCCTCCAAATATGTCCTGTGGCGGCCACTCCCAAGATGATGTACCGATCCGGCCTCGATTCGTGCCCTCGCCGCCTCCCGCTGCTGACTCCAATGTCCTGGCGAATTTGTAGCCTCCTCCCTCAGTCGGTGCCAATCGTCTGCATCTAACCACTCGGGCTTTGGAGCCCCACTCTTGATTGCCTTGCGTGCGTCGGATCGTCTATGTGACATGTATGCACGCATGCAATCCATCATCCAGCCCGTAGAGAATCTATCCACTGCGGCTGGCACCGGGAACTCCTCGTGCAAGGATGCTACTATGTACTCCTTGCTCCCCTCCGGTATGTTCCTCCAATGATCCAGGACGTTGTGCCGAAAAACTTGTTGGCACAACTCCCTCATGCGAGCCATCACCCTCCTCCCCTCATCATTCATGATTATGGCTCCTGACCTGCCATCCACTAGGTATCCATAATCCCTAGGAGTGTGCCTTGTATGGGCCCTCTCCCATCTCCGTCCACGCTCCTGGCCATATCCAGGAGACCCCTGAACATCCGGTGTACCGACGGGGGTACCCTCTCCCGGAGTGCCACACAAAGGGGTGCCACGAGAGGGTGTGCCACCAAAAGGAGTGCCACGAGAGGGGGTGCCACCAAAAGGAGTGCCACCAAAAGGCGTGACATCTGCCGACGGCTGCGCAAAAGCCGGAGTAACTGGAGTGGACGTCCCCACAGGTGTGACAAATCCTGGAGGTGACCGAGCTCCAGCTGAACGACGAGACGGAGACACCGCGTCCGTGTCTCCACAGCAGCACCCCCCTGATCCTCCTGCAGTCACAGTCCCTCCCTCTGGCCCAAGTCGCGAGCGTCGAGATCGTCTACTCGAAGCTGAAGCATCTGATCGCGCCGAAGCTGATCTAGCAGAGCGCCCTGACGAAGAACGAGACAGCTCCTGATCTGCTATCTCTCTGAATCTCGCGAGCTGATCAGGAGACATACGTGCCATCATCTCCTGAAACTCCTCATCGCTCATCCCTCGACTCATCCTGAAAATGTCGATACCTGCACAGATAAAAAATAATGTTAGAATAATCAATTTAAACTATACAAAGCACATTAATAAAATCATTTTTGAAAAATCCCTCTTAAAATGCATATCTTATCTACCTTTATGGAAGATCTAAACAACGAATTGAGTAATACAATTCTCCAAGAATGAAGTATTCTATGGGCCCATGTTAATCTCCTGACACAACTCTGCATACACTGGAAGGTCGATAGACATGTCACCACAAAACAACGAGTCTGTCTCGTTCTCAAAAAATTCTACGACTTCTGTATTTCCATCATTGTTAGCCGATGCAGGCTCCAAGCTTGCGGTGGCCTCCACCCCTTGTAATTTCGATCCCTCTATTTGCACATTTTCTTCATCTATGCCTGGAACATCGCTTTGATCGTATACTCTCGCACCTCGAGGAGTTGAAGGTATAACATACCACCATCGAGGTTGTCGGGGATTTTGATAGAAGATTACCTGTTCACAAGCACTTACAAACCGTCTTCAAACCATTGTGACATAAACCATGTCGTATTACAATTAGCAAGCAAATGCCTAGTTGCACCTATTCACAATGGGCCGGCAACACAAAGGTGTCGCGCAAATCCATCCATTTTTTTTCGGAATCTATTTCGAGAAATCCAGATGGACCTCGTCGAACTGTTGCGCCAGCTCCTCCAAGTGCCACTTTGAACCACTGCACGTTGAATATTATCATGGAGAAGCTACGGTAATCCACCGTAATAATACTTTGCAAATTCCCAAAATACTCCATCTCATCCACAACCGTGTTCGGATCCGTTGCTCGTCGCCGGCTCTCTTGCTCAAACCTTGCCATGACACCACAGTCCATTGTGGAGCGCATTTTGTCAATACGCTCCACCCGAAAATGCCGTCCGCGCGACCACGCTGCACTATATATTTTGTACTGCACATTGAAACACTCAAATTAGTTGTAGCAAGCAAATTTAGATACGACACATTCTAAACCCCTCATTACCTTTGGACTACATCCCCTCGAGAACTCCCACTCCTCCATTGAGACCTCTGTCCCTTCGCTGGATGCTGCGGTCAAGGCTCCATGCAACCATCGTGTTGACAATCTCCTCCATGCCTTCGGGATATCGAATCAGTCGGTGACGCGTACTGCGTCGGAATTTAGCTCGTGCTTCCTCTCAATCTTGCCTTGCAATCTGGTACTTGGCGAGCCACGTCTCCATGGAGGCATGGTGCAACATACAAAAGCGATTCACCTTCTCTTCCATTGAGGCATCCATTCTTTTTTCTACCCCATTTCCAACCACCACATCTCTAGTCAGCTTGTCATCGTCCTTCAGCGTCCATAGCATTTCATTGTCTGGTTCCACCGTTGGTAGCCATTGTGAGATATGCACTAACGCCTCTGACACCAACCAACCTTCCGCCATGCTACCTTCCGGACGAGCTCGTTGTCGCACAAAGCCTTTCAAGGTTTTCATGAAGCGCTCCAGGAAGAACATCCATCGCATATGGACAGGTCCAGCAATCTCCACTTCATCCACAAGATGCACAAGAAGGTGAACTTGTATCGTGAGCATGCTAGTGGGCAGGTATTTCTCAAAGAGACAGACCGTCTCAACTGCTCCCCGCCTTGCGGATTCAATAGAGGACGTCTTAATCTCTTTCTGTGAGATCCATTGCACCAAAGTCGACAGCTTGTAAATGGCCCCGCGAATTTCTGGAGTTAGGCATCCCGCGATCGCGATCGGTAGGACAAACTGCCACAAATGAGAAAGCATTAAGAATAATGGTCACTTTTCAAATTTCAAAATGTCCACGCTAATTAAAATCCATTATGTTCACAAACCTGACATATCTTATGCCAATCATGGGATTTTAGCCCAGAAATTTGGTCATCTTTAGAAAATGCGGACCTGAGAGAACGCATCATACCCGTCGGAGTGTGGATAGACTTGATTACTTGCTTCACAATGCGCTCTTCTTTGGTAGACAAAACCCAGGGAGCGCGAGGAAGCTGCACTCCCCCTTCAGCACTCGACTGCGGCCAAAGCGCCTCCATCTTACCTACCTCCTTTAAATCCATTCGTGACCCTATAGTGTCTCTCTTTCCTGTGATGTGGTCCCATAGCAAGCTGCCCACATTTTTGAAAATATGCATGGGATCCAACAAGTGGTTGACCTGTAAGTGGGTCCAATATGGCAACTCGTAGAAAACTGAGAACCGCCGCATTCCATTTGGATGTGAATCCGGGTTTACCATTTTCAGCTCGTACCAGCTTGCAGCGTTCATACGTGCTGGAGGTCGTCCAAGAAAACCTTCCCTGAGTTCATGATCCTCCGGCAAGAAAGCGGCGTGTCCTTGATATACCATCTTCTTCATGGTTTGTGACCTTCGGGAGTTGACCATAAACCTTGCATTGTATATAGTAGTCGAGATTTTCCGATGTTATATCTCGGCCTTGTATCATGCTCAACGATTTGTTTGTCCCGGTAGATAATTTTTTGTTATATCTCGGCTTTGAGTATAAGTAATCCATTTTAAAATTAATGCGCGCCATCTATGAAATTTTATAACTATAGTAATAAAATTTATTTCAATCAATTCTACTCATAGTCATAAGACCTGAGAGAAATTATTCTATACTCAATTTAAGGGTTTCTTCTTCTATAACAATAATTTTGGGTTCATTTTGATGAAGTACGTGGCCGTATGCAAAGCACATTGCATACCATTATCAATACGTATATTATCTTAAATTTCCTTCCCTTCCCTCTCCCTCTCTTTCTCTCCCTCTCCCTCTCTTCCTCTCTTTCTCTCACCCTCTCCCTCTCCCTGTCGTTCTCTTTCTCTCCCTCTCTCATTTCCTCCCTCCCCCTCCCTCTCCCTCTCCCTCCCTCTTTCTCCCTCTCCCTCTCCCTCTCTCCCTCTCCCTCCCCCTCCCTCTTTCTCTCCCTCTCTCATTTCCTTCCCCTCCCCCTCCCTCTCCCTCTTCCTCTCCCTCTCCCTCTCCCTCTCTTTCTCTTTTTCTCCCTCTCTCTCTCTATCTCTCTTTCTCTCTCATTTCCTAAACAAGCAAAAAATAAAGTGATTTAAACATCCTCCAAGCAAAAGGGAGAGGGAGAGATACAATGCACTCTCCCTCTCTTTCTCTTTCTATCCCTCTCTCATTTCCTTCCCCTTCCTCTCCCTCTCACTCTCTTTCTCTCTCATTTCCTCTCCTAAACAAGCAAAAAATAAAGTGATTCAAACATTAAACAAGCAAAAGGGAGAGGGAGGGAGAGAGAGAATGCACTCTCCCTCCTTCTCCCTCTCTTTCTCTTTCTCTCCCTCTCCTATTTCCTCCCCCTCCCTCTCCCTCTCCCTCTATTTCTCTTTCTCTTTCTTTCCCTCTCCCTCTCCCTCTCCCTCTCCCTCTCCCTATCTTTCTCTCTTACTCTCTCGTTTCCTCTCCTAAACAAGCAAAGAAGAAAGTAATTTAAACATTAAACAAGCAAAAGGGAGAGAGAGAGAGAATGCACTCTCCCTCTCTTTCTCTCCCTCTCTCTCCCTCTCCCTCTCCTTCTCTTTCATTTCCTCTCCTAAACAAACAAAAGAGAACGATTTAAACCTTCAACAAGTAAAAGAAAGAGAGAGGGAGACTCACCAATGAGATATGGCGAGCGTGGGCAGCTTCTCTTTGCAACGAGGGCTCCTCCTCTCCTTCACGAACAACGACGGTGGCGGTGGCGGCGACGGCAGCGGCGGCAAGTCTCTTCCTCCTCTTCTCTCACAAAGCCTTGGCTCTCTCCCTCGCTCTCTCCCTCGCTCTCGCTCTCAAAAGGCGAAGAAAACAAAATGAAAACGGCGCTCTGGTTTCGGCCGCGCTTTTTTTCCCTGCGGCGTCGCAATTGGCGTCGCTATATGCGTCGCTATTTGCGTAATAGCGACGCGTATAGCGACGCCAATTGCGACGCATATAGTGACACCAATTGCGACGCCGATATCCGCCGTCGCTAATCGGCGTCTCTATTGCCCCATTCCCTTGTAGTGAGTGACTTCGTAACCTGTAAATGAGAGAGAGGGAAGTTGCTAAATCGAAATATGCTGGGTCAACGGCTCTTAAGCAAAAGGCGAGAGGAGCACACATGGGAGCTTCCACCCAAAGTACGAGAGTGGACAACACCCCGATAATGAATGCCCAGGTTCCGAATATTATTCCCGCATGGAAAGGATGCATTAAGCATGTTTTAAACTCTTGTAGGGAAGTTTAAATGCCTTAGGAAATTTATATACTCATTTGATCTACAAAGTTCAGTTGCATGTCAAATACTTGCATTTGCTTTCATCTTCATGGTCAAGGGTAGTTGCATAAGTTGAAAGATGGATTTGTGCAAAGACGTCCTTGTTGCATCACGCAAAGGACAGGGCATATAATACATAAAGCACCTATGTAATAATTTCCTAATTGTGTCTCGTGTATAAGATAATCATAGATGGCCATTAAATGATGACCGAATAGTTGCAATGCATGGAAAGGACTTATGTACTTTGCAAATTGCATGTGATGATAGTTACATTTTAGGATGGGTTAAGTGCTAAAGGAAGGATTAAATCAATTATGGACTCATGGCATTCGCTCATGCATGGAGTTCTTTATCAAAGTTTGAATGCATCTTCATTAAAAATATTAAAACTTTGATTTTGTTGCATCAATGTAAGGTTTATAAGAGTTAGCTCTGAATGTCAATCATAGGGTAGGGAAAAGAAAGATCTTTGTAGATCCCTTAAGTTGCATAAAGCCAAAAAGGCCTATGGTCTTGAAATTGCATGGAATGATGCATCTCACCTATCTTGCAGTTACTTACATCTTAGGGAAAAATACTTGCAAATTTAGAGGAAAGTTAAAAGGGAAGATCATCTTAAATCGTGGGTTGGATAGATCAACTAAGTAATTTGCATATAATTGAGTAGCTTACATGAAATTCATAAAGGTATGATTAGTTAGCATATGATGATCACCTCAATGTGCCAGGTAGGGTTAAGCTATGTTAAAATTCTGCCTAGTATCGCACTTAGGATGTCGATCTAATATTTTCGATCCTAAAGGTCCTACCCACATTCTCAAAATGTTAGGATTGTCTAATCGCCCTTGCAAGATTGATCTAGGGTTCTCACCCTAAGGATCAATTGGCCAAATGCTAGACTTTTACAAGGAATCTAGGAACCTTAGGGCCAAAACGTTTATCGGCCTAGTAGGGTAGGTTTTGGATTGGGTCAATAGGACTCCCAAACCCTACAACTTGATCAAATGTATTCTTGACCAATGAATATCGTGTGATGAGAAAATAATCCCGCAAGGTAGGTGTTGACACCTATCTCATGCAACAAGCTGCAACGTCATATGGTCTTGTGTCTAAATAGTATTGCCACTCCTTAGACCAAGTTTGGCAAGTTCTAAGTACCAATCTAATTTCCTAGAGGATGAGTAGACATCCTGCTACATCACTCTTCCTTGGGTTGATTTGCCAAGCTAGGGGAGTTATGAATTTGCCAAGAAAGAAATTGATCAACCAAGTTAGGGCGACGAGGTTGCCTAGGATTTGTTGACCTTAATATAAGGAAACCTAAGGTATTGACAATTTAGGTCAACAGGGTATAAACCCTAACCCAAGGAAAGAAGGGTAATCAAGCAACATAGCTTACAAAACCCTTGGGAACTTGCCATGTCGCGATTGATCCAGGATCGAATGCTGGAAGCATTCAAGGAAAAGAAATCACACCTTAGCAGTTAGCCGTACAAACGACCACTGGAATGTTCTTGATTGTACACTTAGGTGCACTGTTTATACTTGTTTGTTCAAAGAACTAATTTAGGAAAAACATCTAATACTTCAGTTTAAAATCCTGGAGGGAGAGGCAGTATCAGTTACCTGTTGACTATCTACCCGACCCTATCCAAGGGGATTGTTAGCCGCGCCAAGTACGTGGACCGAATCCGCTGCGAGAGGTCTCTCTGTGGGTGCTACTTAGAGCAGGAGGATACTTGGGTGCCAGGGGAGGCTTTGGTTGTAAATCCCTTGCCCCGGATCCTGCACAAGAGGCCAACGTGACTCGAGATGGGATCTCAAGGCCCGCATACTAGTTAATGGGCGGAACTTGGAATAGCGATCCCTGAGGATTGGTGGAATAGCCTTTGGGCTACTTTATTTTGATATATTCCAAAGATTGATAAATAGAGATCTAATGTTGAAAAAGGAACTTGCTTGACATTGTCTTTCTGTGTCAGTGCTTAAGTTACATGAAGGAGCCAGTGATTAATTTGGTTAATTAAGGAAGCTATTTTTGCTTGTCAAACTAAATGTGGTAGGTAATTAGATAACTAAAGCAACCCGAGGAAAGTGCGGTGGACATGACCCTGGGTCCCTCCTACGGAAGGGTGGTCCCGGTTGGCCGAGAACTTTTCTCAAGGAATTAACAACGAGGTAATAATGACCTAGAATCTAGAGAACTAGAGTCCCGATTTATGCTGTTTTAGGGGAACGGAATGGGACTATGCCTTACGGGCAAAGAGGTCCAGCTTCGCATCCCTCTCGTTTCCCATTCTCCTTGAACCAAGTGCAATATAGATCCTCTTCGACCCTGATGTTTCTACGCATAGTTTGTATGGGGCTTGACACTAGCTACCTTCTAGGAACTTGACCATTAGGAAAACCCTAATTCAAGTTAGTCCTAAGTGGGAACGGCCGGAATGCTTCTGCTTCGTGGTAGACTCAAGAAGTCCTAGATCGCAAACCCTGTGACATTCCTTGGGAGTGTCAGGTGGCGCTTTCTAGACTCTTTTCCCTATGGGTTGCTAAAGACGTGTCCTACAAGTAGATAGGGGGACACATTATAGTTGGTATCAGATCCAACAAACAGGATCTAATATTTACAAGGAATCTTAATGAGGGAAAATAGAGGAATGTTTCCGTTAAGAACATTTCCTTACTTACTTATGGATGCTTGCCTGTAGAGTTGTGAAGCATGGAGCAAATTCTTGGTGTTCCAGGTTATGTTTATGACTGCAATGCGTGCTTCGGATTATCGAAGAAGGCTTGGCATGATGAATATTCTAGACCGTACCTACAATCCTTCACCCCTGTATGTGGAACGGAGATGGACAGGTGAGTCAGGAATATATTACATAGCGGCCCATCGACTTGCGTACCTTTGGACCAACTTGAAGAGAATCAAGTGGATGGAGGATTTAAAGATTGTGAAGCTGTACATCTTTGTTGAGGCTCACGCAAATGCAACCCTACATGTCGACAGTCGAAAGGTCAAGTAGAACAAGTATGTGTACGAGAAAGTGACTCAAATAATCCCTGCCGATAGAATCAAGGTGCTGGGACGTTATGAGAGAAATGGGTATCAAAGGAAGGGATAACCATGCTTCCTATGACCTATCGATTCCTGAAAATCCATGACCCCTCTCCATATTATTACTCAGTTCCCATAGCCGAATGTAACACAATCTTATTTTTCCCAAATTAATGTATCATCTTGTTCTACCTTCCCAAATAAATGTACTCGAAAGGGGCTATGCCCACATGAATGAATAAGATTTTTTCTATCACTGACTATCATGGCCGTAAGTGTTGGTAAAGGAGTTAAGTGATTAGGTCACTTGGCTAATAGCTGAATTGGGCATATTAATGTAATGTGAGAAATGTTTAGCAAGTTTTTAATGTAAAGAATCTTATTTCCCAGGCGCAACCTCAAGTTCAGATTCCTAGTCCAACCCCTGCACTAAATACGACTGTAATTCAAGAGAAGAAGTTCCTTCTCAACCAAATCAAGCCACCTGAATTTGATGGCAAGGGAAGGACCATCCAAACTGACGCAGAGGTCTGGATTGAATCCATGGAGGATTACTTCAAAGCAGCAGGTACTGCACCTGCTAACCAAGCTATGCTCACCAAACTAAAGCTTACCGGTGAAGCAAGACTTTGGTGGAAACAATGGTGTAGAGACCAAGGGATCTCGGAAGGGTTGGTTACTTGGGAGAATCTTAAAAGAGCTATGCGAGGGATATATCTACCACCTGCCTATCGCACATAGAAGATGAACGACTTCTATGAATTAAAGTAGCTTGGACTATCCCTAGATGCATACTATTCAAAGTTCATCTCTCTCTTAAAGTACGCGCCACAAATGGACATGACACAATAGGTGTCAAAGTTTTGTGTTGGGTTAAATCCACCCATAAACACCCACTTGGAGTCAATACATCCAATGAATCTGCAAGACACACTCATTCGATCTGCACCAATAATACAGGAGGTCCAGACAAAGCCAAGGAATAACAGGACTTGGTCTTATAGGGATCAAAACAAGGGAATGCTTAGATCTCAGACCAAGAGAGTGCAGGGCCAAAACCAGGGACAAAGGAAGAAAGCTAGGGCAAACACTACTAACAATTTCATTCCTACACAAGGTAATGGCCGCAATCTCCGTTGCTTCCATTGCAACAAGCCTTGTCACTTTAAAAGGCAGTGTCCCAGGATTAGCAGAGGACAACATCAAGGGCCATTCCAAGGAGCCGCCCATGGACAAGGAGCCACTATCAGGGCCAGAGGGATAACCTCCAGTGTTGCCAACAAGGAGCTGGGTGATGAAGAAGATCCATGTATGGAAGCTGGCATTGATAGGGCAACGGTTCATGCCGCTCTTCACAAGAAAGGCCCAAATCGCCAGTTCTCGGTGATTCAAACTCCATCGGATTATCAACGTAAAAGCTTCAAAACCTTGATTGATTGTGGCAGTATACATTCTTTCATTTCACCAGTCTGTGCAAAAAGATTAGGAATAGCCACAAAAGATGCTTCTGCCTTACTTGTGGAATTAGCAAATGGTCGAGAGGTCTCTTGTACAGGAAAATTTCTAATGTGAAATTCCTACTAGGTGGAAAGTCGACTTCGGTTAGATTCAGGGTAATGAACCTAGGTGTCCACGAATGTTTGCTCGGTATGGATTGGCTAATACCTAATGACGCCCACATTCACTGTGGAAAGGGTGAAGTCTCCTTTTGAAATTCTAAAGGGGAACTAGTTACAACTCAAGGAGAGGCTGGAAAGCCAAAAATTCAACTGGCAAAAGCAACACGGATAATAAAAGGAGTTAAAAAGGGGCTACCTGTCTATTTGATTAAACTAAATAAGCTAGATCAAGATCACGAATCTAGGGAAGAACCTTCATGGTTAAAGGAATACGCAGATGTATTTCTTGAAGAGCTGACAGAACTTTATCCTCAAAGGGAAGTCGATCACGAAATCAAGCTAGCACCAGGAGCTGCACCAATTGCAAAGAGACCATATAGAATGTCCATCCCAGAAGCAATTGAGTTGAAGGAGCAACTCAAGCAACTATTAGACCAAGGTTACATCCATCTAGCAGCTCACCATGGGGAGCTCCAGTGTTGTTCCAGAAGAAGAAAGATGGAATGCTTCGGCTATGCATTGACTACAGAGGGTTGAATCAATCAACCATTAAAAACAAATATCCCATTCCAAGAATAGATGCACTTCTTGACCATCTTCAAGGTGTGAAGATCTTCTCTAAGATAGATCTCAGGTCTAGATATTATCAGATAAGGATCAAGGAAGAAGATATCCCAAAGACGGCATTGAGCACAAGGTATGGACACTTTGAATCCGTGGTCATGTCATTCGGGCTCACAAATACTCCTACTACCTTCAACTGGTTAATGCAGGATTAATGTAGGATATCTTTAGACCCTATGTTGATGACTTTGTACTCATCTTCTTTGATGATACCCTAGTCTACTCCAAGTAGGAAAAATATCATGAACCCCAGCTTCGCATTGTCCTTGAAACAATGAGGGCACACAAGCTTTATGCCAAGAAGAAGAAGTGTGCATTTTTCAAGCGACAGATTGAATATTTGGGATTCATTGTATCAGTGGAAGGAACAGAGACGTTCTGGAGTGGCCAACACCTACGTCTGTCAAAGAAATACGTAGTTTTCTTGGATTGACAGGATAGTACAGGGACTTTATCAAAAACTATGCTTTGATTGCAGCACCGCTTTGACAAACTAAATCAAAGTATCGATTGTATGGTCACCTACTAAGCAGACCAGCTTTGACAAACTAAAGCAAAGCTTGGTATCAACACCCATCCTGAAAATTCTAGATCTTAGTAAGAATTTTGAAGTGATAACTGATGCTAGCGCACTTGCCTTAGGATGTGTGCTCATGCAAGAAGGTAACCTCGTAGCATACTCTTCAAGGAAACTGAAAAGCCATGAAAGGAACTATGCTACCCACGATTTGGAGTTGTTGGCTATCATCCATGCTCTAAAAATTTGGAGACACTACTTGTTGGGTAACAAATTTACGTTAGTGTGATGGATCACAAAAGTCTTAAATGGATTTTCACCCTAAATGAGCTCAATATAAGGCAACGTTGATGGATTGAAGTATTGGAAGAAGATGAATTTGAAATCAAATACCAACCTAGGAAGGAGAATATAGTTGCCGATGCACTTAGTCGCAAGGCATTTCTAAATTCTTTGATTTTGCAAGATCCATCAATAGCAAGATCTCTAGCCACAAATGTATCCATGCCAAACAATCCAATTCTTGAGCTAGCTAGAGAAGAGACATTCCGTGACCCAACCTATCGGAAATTGCTAAGGAAGATCCCCATCAAGGATCAAGACTTGAAGCTACAAATAAAGTATCAAGAATTCTCCGTCAATAGTGGACTTGTCTACTATAGGACAAGATTATGTATCCTGGCAAGCCAATCACTCAAGCAGAAGATACTTTGGGAAGCCCATGACTCCCCTTTCTCAGGACATCCTAGCTATGCCAAGACCCTTAATTCAGTCAGAAAGAGCTATTATTGGGAGAGGCTCAAAAAAGGCGTTCTCAAGTATGTCATGGAATGTTTGTCTTGTCAGCGCATTAAGGCCAAACATATCAAATTGCCAGGGTAATTTCAACCACTTGACATTCCCCAAATGAAATGGGAATTCATTAGTATGGACTTTGTTGTTGGCCTGCCCCAAGTTCAAGGAGGATACAACTCCATTATGGTCGTGGTAGATGTATATCTTATCCCTATTAAGACAAACTATAAAGCCTCAGACATCACAAGGTTATTCATCAAGGAGATTTTCAAACTACATGGGTTACCTAGAAGAATTATTAGTGATCGTGACTCTCTCTTCACATCACACTTCTGGAGGGCTATCTTCGAGGCCATTGGGACTCAACTCTATTTCAATACAACTTACCATCCCCAAACTGATGGTCAAACAGAACGAGTCAACCAAGTCATTGAAGATATGCTTAGGGCACACTGCTGTTGCGAACCCAAAAAGTGGATTCAATATTTTGCCGGTTGAGTTTGCCTACAATGCTTCTTACCAACAAAGCATTCAGATGACCCATTTTCAAGCATTGTATGGGCACGATTGTTGTAGTCCTTTGAGATTTTCGGATACAACCTTGAGGGTTGAAGCTTCAAAACAGATGCTGGAAGACATGGATGACCAAATCAAGTCAATAAGACAGGACATCCAAGCCGCCAAGGAGAAACAGAAGGCTTACATAGACTTGAAGCGTCAAGATAGATCCTTTGTTAAAGGTGATATGGTCTTCATTCGTGTACACCCAAAGAAGAGTTCCCTATACTTAGGTGAATGCAAAAAGCTAAGTCCAAGGTACTGTGGACCCTACAAGATTCTCAAGTGCCTAGGGTCTAATGCTTATAGATTGCAACTCCTTGAAAACCTTAAAGTTCATAATGTATTCCATATCAGTCTATTGAAAAAGTATGTACCTAACCCTAGTCATGTGCTTAATGATCAACGAGTTGTAATGCCAAGCCAAGGAGTCCTTGAGCTATGGCCTGATAGGATCTTAGATGTTAGGGAGAGGAATTTGAGATCCAGGACCTTGAGAGAATACCTCATCCAGTGGAAAGATTACCCTGAAGAGGATGCCACTTGGATGGATGAAAGTACTCTCAACCAACAATACCCCCAGATCTTCTCGAGATGAGGACATCTCGATTCCTCTAAGGGGGAGAGAATGTAATATTTCTGCAATAAAATATTAACGACTCTTGACCCCACGCATAAGCAATTTTGACTGACCTCCCACTACACAAAAACCTTGGGCTAAGTGCTCCACCTCGCGCATCAACAAACACTAGCCCCACGTCGCGTGTAGGGAGTCATCGCTCAAAAGCTGTAGTTCACCGCACGAACACCCCTCTAAGGAAAAAGGGATAGTTTTTGCAAAATTTTCTATGTATTAACTCCCTCCCCTTCAGCCGTTGAATGGCGGGGAGAGGGACTATGTGTGGACCTTGAGTGGTGTGGCTACCCCCTCCCCCCCCCAAGATTGAGGGGGGGATTGATTCATCGTGTGCTACCTGTTGCTACTGCCGTGGAGGAAGTTGCCACCGCCGTCCTGGTCATGCCGCCAGGCTGCCGTATCATCATCATCATCATCATCATCATCATCGTTGTCTTCATCATCGTCATCTTCTTTATCCTTTCCATCACACGTCATCCCTATTACAGAAGCTTGGAAGCTTCTAACTAAAGCTTCCATAGACCTAGTTCACCCCGAGCCTCCCGTTTTACTTAAAACCCTGTCTTGTAAGCCCAATTTCCACGCAAGGAAGTAATCTTGGGCAGAAGTGACTTCCTAACGCGTAAGAGAGCCAAGGGGAAGTTGCTGAATCGAAATTTGTTGCGTCAATGGCTCCTAAGCAAAAGGCGAGAGGAGCACACGCGGGAGCTTCCACCCAAAGTACGAGAGTGGACAACACCCCGATAATGAATTCCCAGGTTCCGAATATTATTCCCACATGGAAAGGATGCATTAAGCATGTTTTAAACTCTTGTAGGGAATTTTAAATGCCTTAGGAAATTTATATACTCATTGGATCTACGAAGTTTAGTTGCATGTCAAATACTTGCATGTGCTTGCATCTTCATGGTCAAGGGTAGTCGCATAAGTTGAAAGATGGATTTGTGCAAAGGCGTTCTTGTTTTATCACACAAAGGACAAGGCATATAATACATAATACACTTATGTAATAATTTCCGAGTTGTGTCTCATGTATAAGATAATCGTAGATGGCCATTAAATGATGACCGAATAGTTGCAATGAATTTAAAGGACTTATGTACTTTGCAAATTGCATGCAATGATAGTTACATTTTAGGATGGGTTAAGTGCTAAAGGAAGGATTAAATCAATTAAGGACTCATGGCATTCACTCATGCATGAAATTCTTTATCAAAGTTTGAATGCATCTTCATTAAAAATACTAAAGCTTTGATTTCATTGCATCAATGTAAGGTCTATAAGAGTTAGCTCTGAATGTCAATCACAGGGCAGGGAAAAGAATTATCTATGTAGATCCCTTAAGTTGCATAAAGCCAAAAAGGCCTATGGTCTCGAAATTGCATGGAATGATGCATCTCACCTATCTTGTAGTTACTTAGATCTTAGGGGAAAGTACTTGCAAATTTAGAGGAAAGTATTTGCATCTTTAAAAGGGAAGATCATCTTAAATCATGGGTTGGATAGATCAACTAAGTAATTTGCGTATAATTGAGTAGCTTACATGAAATTCATAAAGGTACGATTAGTTAGCATATGACGATCACCTCAATGTGCTAGGTAGGGTTAAGCTATATTAAAATTCTGCCTAGTATCGCACTTAGGATGCTGATCTAATATTTCCGATCCTAAAGGTCCTACCCACATTCTCAAAATGTTAGGATTGTCTAATCACCCCTACAAGATTGATCTAGGGTTCTCACCCTAAGGATCAGTTGGCCAAATGCTAGACTTCTGTAAGGAATCTAGGAACCCTAGGGACAAAACGTTTATCGGCCTAGTAGCGTTAGGTTTTGGATTGGGTCAATAGGACTCCCAAACCCTACAACTTGATCAAAGGTATTATTGACCAAGGAATATCGTGTGATGAGAAAATAATCCCACAAGGTAGGTGCTGACACCTATCTCGTGCAACAAGTTGCAACGTCGTATGGTCTTGTGTCTAAATAGTATTGACACTCCTTAGACCAAGTTTGGCGAGTTTTAAGTACCAGTCTAATTTCCTAGAGGATGAGTAGACATCCTGCTACATCACTCTTCCTTGGGTTGATTTGCCAAGCTAGGGGAGTTATGAATTTTCCAAGAAAGCAGTTGACCAACCAAGTTAGGGCGATGAGGTTGCCCAGGATTTCTTGACCTTAATATAAGGAAACCTAAGGTATTGACAATTTGGGTCAACAAGGTATAAACCCTAACCCAAGGAAAGAAGGGTAATCAAGCAACGTAGCTTACAAAACCCTTGGGAACTTGCCATGTCGCGATTGATCTAGGATCGAATGCTGGAAGCATTCGAGGAGAAGGAATCACACCTTAGCAGTTGGCCGTACAAACGACCACTGGAATGTTCTTGATTGTACACTTAGGTGCACTATTTGTACTTCTTTGTTCAAAGAACTAATTCAAGAAAAACATCTAATGCTTCAGGTTAAAATCCTAGAGGGAGAGGCAGTATCCGTTACCTCTGACTGTCTTCCTGACCCTATCTAAGGGGGTTGTTAGCCGTGCTGGGTATGTGGACCGAACTTGCCGTGAGAGGTCTCTCGGTGGGTACTACTTGGAGCAGGAGGACACTTGGGTGTCAGGGGAGGCTCTGGCCATAAATCCCTTGCCTCTGGATATTGCACAAGAGGCCAACGTGACTTGAGATGGGATCTCGAGGCCCGCATACTAGTTAACAGGCAAAACTTGAAATAGTGATCTCTGAGGATTGCTAGAATAGCTTTTGGGCTGGTTTATTTTGATGTATTCCAAAGATTGATAAATAAAGATCTAATGTTGAAAAAGGAACTTGCTTGACATTGACTTTCTGTGTCACTGCTTAAGTTATGTGAAGGAACCAATGATTAATTTGGTTAATTAAGGAAGTTGTTTTTGCCTTTCAAACTAAATGTGGTAGGTAATTAGATAACTAAAGAAACCCGAGGAAAGTGCGGTGGATGTGACCTTGGGTCCATCCTATGGAAGGGTGGTCCCGTTGGCTGAGAACTTTTCTCAAGGAATTCACAGCGAGGTAACAATGACCTAGAATCTAGAGAGCTAGAGTCTCGATTTATGTTGTTTTAGGGGAACGGAATGGGACTATGCCTTATGGGCAGAGAGGTCGAGCTTCACATCCCTCTCGTTTCCCATTCTCCTTGAAGCAAGTGCAATATAAATCCGCTTTGACCCTAATGTTTCTACGCAAAGTAGTTCGTCTGGGCTCGATGCTAGCTACCTTCTAAGAACTTGACCATTAGGAAAACCCTGAATTAGGTCGGTCCTAAGTGGGAACGACCGGAATGCTTTGGCTTCGTGGTAGACTTGGGAAGACCTAGATCGCAAACCCCATGACATTCCTTGGGAGTGCTGGGTGGTGCTTTCTAGACTCTCTTCCTGATGGGCTGCTAAAGACATGTCCGACAAGTAGACAGGGTGACACCTTACAGCTATCATGTAGCAAGTGCCCCAAAAGCTAAAAGTCTCTCCATCTCTAGGAAGCGATCCTCCTTTTCCATCCTCCATAGATCTTGCAATCGTACATCTGTACAAGAGATCGTAGATGATCAGGCAATGCCTAATCACGAGACATCTCACTCTGAAGGCCAAGAGGTAGGGGCTATCACAAGATATTGAGTTGCAGCTTCTAGATTTCTTGATCAAGTCGTATACAAGAATGACAAGCATCTCTGCCATAAATGTCATCTTCACCATCAAATGAAGTTGCATATTCCTACATGTGTAATGTGATGATTACTAATATGTACCTTCAACAAAAATGAAAATAATGTAGACAGAATGTAAAGAACACTAACCATAGGTCAATGTCATTGTGCTAGTGCTAGTGCTAGTGCATGAAAAAAACACCATATTTTGACTCATGGTGGGAACAACATTCGCATTGCGGCCTCTGATACAAGCCTCAACATCTATCACACCAACATAGAATTCACTCCTCCTCATAGTAAGATGAAGACTCTGATTCACGTGAAGGAGTACTCTTTGGAATTAGGAATGCCACATGACCACCACGACTATAATGCAGAGGTGATGATGTACGACAGGAATCTGAATCTGCATAAATAGAGATAAAATATATTAAACTTGGTGTTGATCTTTTTTATTCATTGACTCACAAATAGAGCACACGTGCTAGTGTGAGAAATATAAAATCAAAATAGTGTATTAACACTCTTTTTTTAAATACAACCAAGGGGCCTACTGGATTTCTCGAGGAGTCATGGACGTACTTCCATCGGGAGTACCATTTACGAGTGACATTTTCACAGTAGAGAGTACATTTTTTAATCACTTTATTGAAGTATTTTGACTTTGAAATTGCTATAGAGTTAAAATTTTATAATTTAATTTTTCCTTTGATTTCAATGAATTGATATAGGAGGCAACAAAGGCTAGAGTCTTGAACAGACATACATCTCACCTGGGTCACATGGGGAGAGATGGTTGCTACTTTTATAAGTATATGCCATACGATTTTATTTTTTATGTAATTTGAAAATAACCAAAATAATCTAACTTTGGATCTGTTTACGAATAGACCAAAGATTACGGATGTCCCTTAATAGTAGTAGAGATTTAGACAACAACTTCTGAGGGGTACAGAGGCCTTCAAAGGAGGCTTCCTCTAGCATGACCTTTTGTGAGTTGTTAATTGTGTCATTAATTGATCTTTATTGATGTAGGAGATTCATGGTGAGACAGATATGGATGTTGTCACCCAAGAGGAGGCGGAGGGCAGGAGGATAAATGAGGAGCGGACTCGAGTTGCTGTGGCATGAGTACCTCTAGAGTCACTGAGGCCCCATGGTGATGCAGAGAGCACATCAAATAGTGCATTCAATCATTAGCTCCCCTCTCCCACTCTTTCCCACATACTTGATCAGACTTGTGTAACACATTCCATGACATTGTATATATATTGATTTATATATATATGATTAGTTTTGGTCTTGTGAATCATTTCATGTTTGATAAAGTGTTTATGTAAAATTTGTGAATTGTCTCATGTTTGATTTTTTTTAAAAATTGAAGCCTTGATTGTAGAGAAAAAAGAAAGTATATACCATGATCCATGCTATGTCTTACAGCATAAGTGATTGATATATGCGTCATTCTGTATGAGAGCAGGTTTGCTTTATACTTAACTTTGCATTCTCATATGCACGAGAGAGAGAGAGAGAGAGAGAGAGAGAGAGAGAGAGAGAGAGAGAGAGAGAGAGAGAGAGAGAGAGAGAGAGAGAGAGAGAGAGAGAGAGAGAGAGAGAGAGAGAGAGAGAGAGAGAGAGAGAATAAGTGTATGTGTGCATAAGGGCAAGAGAGGGTGAGAGAGCAAGTATGTGTGTGTGTGTGTGTGTGTGTGTGTGTGTGTGTGTGTGTGAAAGTGTATGTGTATATAAGAGAAAGAGAGACCAAATGTGTGTGTGTGAGTGAGAGAGAGAGAGAGAGAGCTAGTATGTGTGTGAGTGAGAGGGAGTGAGGTGTTGTGTGCAATTTTTTTTTTAAATTTCAAGCGTTGCTTAAGCAACAGCTTTTTTTTAGTTGCTTACTCTATCACATATGCGATGCATAAGATGTTGTTTAAGCAATGCAAAAATGTCACATATTGCATCCTTAAGCGCATCGCAATGCGATGCACACATAGCAACGACGTTTAGGCGTCGCATATCAATGTCACTAAACCCCCCTGTAGTGATTTGGGTCGTTATTTAGTGATTTTGGGTGCATGCATTATTGGTTGCGGTTGATGTGTTGCAATGGGGTGGGATAAGTCACAAGCCCCCTACTTAGGCTTGGCCCTAAGTTGCTCTACCAGTGGCACTACAATCTTAGATGGAGCCATCGTGCCTTTGCTGAAAGCCATCTCACTATTCAAACATTGCCAATGGTAAGATGAATATGCTGTGAGTCATAGTCAATATTGTAATGCACTTGTTTCTTAAATGCATATCCTAGCAACAATTCCTTAATAGCAGCCTTGGTGTTAGGCATCATGTAGAAGATCATTGGTAGGCTTTTAGTATCTATAGGAAACCACTACCTTGCACGCAGTGAATAAGACTGCTCCCCAAATGGGCTAAGTTTTGCATTAGTAGGTTGCGACTTGGGTTAACCAATGAGGGTCTAATGATCATGTATAACGATATTACAATTAGCTTCCTCATCAATGAGTGCATCAAAGGCACATGTCTTATGGCAAGTATATGTGTATGTACATGGGTGCCATTACTTCCCCATCCTTTTCCTCTATCTCAGTGATAGTGGCTACTCTTACATTTATAGGTGGTTCTAGCATTAGAGGCTTGTGTACTAGGTGCACTAGGGGGTAGTACTTCTTGAGGCGATTGCTATTAAAGAAGCCTATACTCTTCCCTTCTAGAGTCTCAAGCTCTACATTGCCACTAATGTTGTGAACCTTGAAAGGTTCCAATCCTTTGAGCTTCATCTTTTTCTTATGGCCCTTCAAAGAGTATAGGAGCACTAGGTTTCCTTGCTTAAAGTTGCATTGTCTAATATGCTTGTCAAACCAGCTCTTGCATCTCATCTTTTCAGAGATTAGTGCATGAGTTTCTAGGAGTGAGGTTTCAGAGAGGCATTCTAACTCCACTAGGCATTCCATCCATGCTTCCTTTCCATCCCATCTCTCTTTTATTGCCACTCTCAAGTTGGAAATGAAGAGCTCCACTAGCGGGGTAGGATTGCTTTAGCCCCATAGGTTAGCTTAAATGGTGTTTGCCCTACGGCCATCTTGTAAGCTGTCCTATAGGCCCATAGTGTTGCCATGAGTTTATTGTCTTAGTTAGTGTTGTGCGAGGTGGAGACTACCTTATTCATGACATTTATTAGAATCTGGTTCGTGGATTCTACCTGGCCATTAGCTTGAGGGTAATATGGTGATGATTTCCTATGGATGATCAAGAAGTCGAATAGAAAATGGAAAATCACTTTGACATTGATAAAGTGTGTGCCTTGGTCACTAACTAGTTCGATGAGGTAGCCAAACCGTGACAATACCTGCTCCCAAAGGAACTTAGCCATGGTTCTAGCATCACTCTTTCTAGTGGCTTGAGCTTCAGCCTATTTCATGAGATAATTCATAGCCAAAATTATGTACTTCACCTATAAGTACTGTGCTATGGGACTAATAAGTTCAATGAAGTAAATTCCCCACTTTTCAAAGGGTTATCATTATATCATCGGGGTGAGCTCCATCTTTTCCTTCCAAATGGGGACTTTGGTTCTTTGGCACTTGTTGCAATGCTTCATGAACTTAGCTACATTGCAAAATAGGGTGGGCCACCACAGTTGAGACTACACTACCTTGCATACTATGGTGTCTTTGCTAAGGTGTCCTCCAATAATTCCACTATTCACTTCAGCAAAGTGCAGATTCATGCATCTCGTGCTCACACAACATCTCCGTAATAAACCATCTTGTCCTAGTCTATAGAGTTGGCCAACTATCAATTGATAGGGCTAGACCTTGAGAATAAGGTGCTTTAGCTTGGCCTTCTCTATGGGTCTCTCAAGCAATCCATGCTCTAGGATTTGGACTATGTCATCTGGCCAGTATATGATTTTAAATTGGCCCTAAACAAATCTCTCTCATTGTCATGCTAAAGAGGTGCACATCTAGTAGATCATCTATGATGCCCTATTCTCAATAGCTTCTCCTATGGGTATGTGGGACATATGGCCTACCATATAGTGTTGTTTACCTTTGCATACAACCACAGAGAAGTCAAACTCTAGAAGGAAAAGTAACCGTCTAGCTATACGTTATGTAGTGCAAGGTTTTTTTACTAAATAAAGAAAAGCATGATGGTCAACAAAGAAGGTGAAGGGCATAGCTAGAAGATATGATGGAACTCCTTCACAGCAAACACCATGGCTAGGCCTTCCCTATCTATTGTGGAGTAATTCATCTCTATATTAGTGAGTCATCTGCTATCAAAGCTCATAGGATAATCAAGATTATGCTCACCAGGTTGGCACAAAAGAGCTCCTAGGGTGAACTTTGATGCATCAATGTGCACGTGGAATGTTATGCTGCAATCTGGGCCTTGTAAGATTGGTGCAATCATAAGAGCTTTCTTTAGTTCCTCATGATAAAAAATAAAGAGAAGCCAAGTACTTCTAAGGATGAACAAGTGTTGTATGTCAATAACAAGTACAAAGGCAAAAAGGACCAAATAGTTTGTGACTTTTGCAAAAGGACTGGATATTGAAAAGTTCTTTCATGCCATGAAGAGATCTCAGAAGGTATACCTTGTAGCTTTCAAGGAAGAAGAAGAAGAAGAAGAAGAAGAAGAAGAAGACCATTAGGAGGAGAATGACAAGCCTCACTAGTCCTTCCATCACAATACTTTGATAGAATTTTTTGAAGCCTTGTATAACCTTGCCCTAATATTCCTTTCCTAAGCTTGTAAAACTTTTCATGTATCCTATGCACTACAGCCTTTACACAATTAATGAGGCCTTGTAACAACCCTTGGATGTTTTCCATGTTTGTCGTATGCCCAAAATTAGCAAGGTTCTACTCATGTCATCCTTTGTACACTTAGTGATTTTTTACGGTTGTGATAGAGGAGGGGTGTTGAGAGTTTTGGCAATCACACCCATTTGTATGCCTCTTTGTATGGAGGATTAGTGGGCAAGGGAAATGAAAGAAATCTAGGAGAAGAGATTGAATCCCATAATCATAGTAGAGGAAAGTGCTACCTACCCAAAAGACTATAAAGCATTGTACTTGCCTATCATTTGAATGCAATGTCATAATACTTTTGTCATTTCAATCAAGTGTCATTTTCTTCTTACACAAGATTGTGTTGATGAGTCCAAGCTTCAATCTTGGAACCTAATTCACTTGGGTAACAGTCAGTTGTCATATCTATGTCTTCATGAGTCTTGTCTTTATCTTCCATCCTCCATAGCCCTCCTCTAGATCCATGATTTTCAACAAAATGGGGCATTTATGTGCCTCTTGATCTCAGGTGCATAGGGGAGAGTGGTGGACTCAATCTAGATAGTTCATTAATCTCATCCTCCAAGATAGGCTCTGCATCCTATAAGTGTGCTTGAGCTTCTTTCACCTGCTCTTTGACTTTGTCTGCAACTTCTAATTAGTGTTTTCTTTAGGGGTATTCTCCAACTTTGGCACTTTCCTTTTCCATTGTCTTAGAAGTAGATGTTTTTGCCTTCATTTTCATAACATATTTCTCTTTAGTCAGTGTGGTGGCACTATCGGGTTTGAGTGTTATCTTGGTGTCTGTCCTTTTCCTTCTCCTTCTCTGGCTCTTCTTTCCATTAGATGTTGCATCTAAGTTGATAGGTCCAGGTAATGAGATATTGGCATGTTGTGTTTGAGCTTGGGTGATGAAGTTTAGTGGGATAAGGGTGGCTTCATCATCAAGTGTTTTGACACTAAAGAGTCCAAGTAGTACTCATGGCACAATTGGCACACTAGTGGAGGATTTTCATTTAGGGAAATTAGCATACAAAAGTGTAACTTCACACTCTGGACATCTCAAGTTGGCCTTGTCCTTGTTTTCTTGCTCCTTTTTGGGGCAATGAGGTGAAATGTACCCTAAATGTCCATAAGTCCAACATGCTAGTGGCTCTTGGTTTGGGCCCCCTTCTAGACCTCTACCTCTTCCCTTTCCTAATGCCATAATTTTCATAGGTCTAAATTCCATCAATATAGGGTTACCGTCATCATCATAGGAGACATAGGGGCTCACATATGCTTCATCCTCCAGTGGCTCCTCTACAAAGTGTATTGGAGCATCGCTCCTTGGATGGGTCACTATGGGTCCATGTGGCCTTGGGATTCCCATGGGGTTGATGTCAATCCTAGGGGTAGCTAGCTTTGAGTCATTGAGGTGATGTTAGAGGAATCATGTCCAAACCTATTGTAGTCCTCTTATAGAGACTTCTCATGTGAGTGACATAGTTTCAAATTTCCTCCCTATCTCTTTGGCTAACATTCATCAACTTGACAATGAGATTGTCTAAGTATCCTAATTTGGAAAATCTCTTAATGAAAAGATCCTTTAGGATATTGAAGTTGTTGCATTGAGTGTTATCTAGGCTAATAAACCAAGTTCATCCCTTATCCCCTAGGTAGAGTCAAAAGACTTGAGCATGCTGAGCGAGGTCCATGAGACTATTTGCTTCATAGACTTTCTCAAATTGCTCAATGAAGCTGTAAGGATCATTACCTATCTGATACTTCTCAAGTTGCTTTGCAACTATAGGTGTATTGGTCTAGTTTCTAGCATTTAGGGTGATTCCTAGTCTCGTTAGCAATGAAGTTGCTAGGGCTACTCCGCTTTGCTCTATGGTAGTATTGTCTAACATCAACTTCGTGAGAAGCTCACTTAATATAAGATCATCCTCTAATGCTCTCTCCCTATCGGCATTTCCTCAAGCTCTATTTCTACTACTAGTGATGGCTAGGACTCGTTGACCTCATTGAGCTCTATCTCCTAGCGTAGCCTCTAAGTGCATTGCTCCTAGTTGTAGTTGGCTAAACATTGTAGGGCAACTCTTCCTAGACTCCTCTCCTTTGTGAGATTGGTTATGATTTCATCTACGGATCTCCTATGGTGTGCTTTTTTTTTTAGGATTGTATTGTCATATGAGTTGTTATATGTTGACTAGGAAATTGCCTAGGTCAAGATCTTAGCTGCCTATGTCTGTGCTAGGACTGCCATGTTGGTAGTCTCTTGAACCACTAAGATGTCAATGAGGGTGATTAGGTTGGCTAAGGACACATCTATAATTGTGGTTCATTTCTTTCTTCACTTGGTTATTAGGTGGTTTGAGGCTATTCACTTCTCATTGTTGGACATCTGGGTTTGTTTCCACACTCCAAGGGGTGTTGCAAGTCCTATTGGTGGGTTTTTTTCTTAGCCTTATTCCTCTCTAGTATGTTTCTTGTTAATTAAATCACTTCACAAGTTTACACTTATTGAGAGCTACATTTTATAGTGAAAAAGTGACCCACGAGGAGATGCCAAGGACAAAATTTTCATGAAAAATGGAATGAGTGCAAGTGGTTGAGTTGGAGTTTTCTTATGTAGAGTTCAATGCAAGGAATGAAACACAAGTCTCCATTCATCAATTGTAGGTTGTTTGATAACCCATTTAATCCCCTTAAGGTTTGGCATTCTAAAGTAGCAATGTGATTCGAGAGCCACAAAGAGTGTGACGGAGGCCAGGTTGATAGATTTCGATGCCATAGAGCCGCTTGGCCAGTTGGATCTTGAATCGGAGCTCAATTGCCCCTAAAAAATGCAAAAAACCACTACATTTGCCATGTGAACACTTAGATTATGAACCAAAAATTTGTTAAATGACATTCAAATGAAATGGAAAGCATTAAAAAAACTTGAATTTTCAACCGGTAGGAGGGGGTGTAATTTTTTTGCTCCCCTTATTCCTAGGATTTCGTGCCTCTTCTTGTGAGGGGATGATGGAGGATTGATGTCATGGCTCTAATCTATGCATGGAGACCTTCATTTTGACTATATTCTCATAAGATATGGTGCAACAAATGAAATTGCTGATTTCTAGTCTTTCTCTCTCATGTTTCTCTCTTCTCTTTGCAGCTTGTTCATATGCATATTCTATGAGAGAGGAGGATGGGTCATGGTGAGAGAGATATGGACCGTGGGATGATGCTAGAGCATGAAGGAGAATAGATCAAGGTCTGGAACAGCATTAGGGGCTGTTCGAAAGGGTCAACGGGTCTTCCAATCACGAGATGCGTACGATATAAAGCGTGATTCTATGCGTAAGTCATAACTTTCATTGTTTTATGATAGATTTCATTCGTAAATGGTTGAATATGGTTGTCAATGATATGAAGGAAATTAAAAAAATTAGTCATCTAATAATTTCTCTATAAACACACAAAACCCACAACATTGAGATTTTAGGAAAATCATGAGTTTTTGGGTTTTTGTTGTGTATATGGTGTTCCTATGGAATGGAATGTGATTAAAAAATAAATTCCTAGCAAGCCTAATTAGTTCAAATAATTAATTTAAAAAATATTGATATTTATCAATAAATAACTAGAGGAATATTGAGAAAATTTGAGAAAAAATAGATTTTTTGTATCTAAAAAAATAGAGAAAATCACATTTGTGTTTGTGAATGTATGATAAGGCTAAGGCATAAGGTTTAGCCTCATTTCAGCCCTATCTTTATGTTAAAGTGGGTATTTATTGTTTTTTTTTAAAAAGTCATAAAGCATGCTCTCTAAACCTACCACCGAATGCACAACCTTAAGCGGTAGGGAGAAGGGGGGTGTTAAGTGCTAATAATATGCTGAATTTTGATTTTTTTTAAATGCATAGCATATATCATGTGTGGTTTAAGAATTAAAGGATCTAGTAGCACGAGCATACTCGGTGCTAGACCTATGCAATGCAATAATTACATTTAGGGTAAAGGCATAAAAATAAATGTTTCTACACCTTCACAATGCTGGTTGTTGATGAAAAAAATGTTTGAGCACCATGAATCATACACAATTGCATTGAATGCATTACATGATATCATCTTGGATGCACTGTAATTGTTTTAATGAACAATGTCCCATATTGAGGAGGTGAGATACCCTAAGCTTATAGGGCTAGTGATCGATCTCCTTGATCAACGCTAGCATGAGTGGAGTTATTATAGGAAAAATCAATCAAATATAATCATGAATCCCATGCATGTTGCACATTAGGACAGAAATGGAGAAGGTATGACTCTAGCAACTTATTTATCCTTCCATCTAACCATCATTGTGCAGATAATAGGCTATAGAAGGAGCTAATTTAGTACCCATGGAGCAGAATACAACCTACCAAAAGATACTCATGAGCTTGGTATCCATATCATGCACAATCACCTCTGATGATCCATGTAATCTAAAGATCAACTCCATGAACTGACTAGCAACTTGTGAAGCGGTGAACTAGGTCTTGTTAAGAATAAATTGGGTTGTCTTAGTGAGTCTATCCACTACTATATAAATGCTATTCCAATCCTCTTTTGTAATAGCTAAGCCATAATGAAATCCACGTAATATATGTCCATTTTCCTTCAAGGATAGGAAATGGTTGCAATGAACTACTTCGCTTATGGGTGCTATCCTTGTTTTGGTGACAAGGCATACACTTCATAACATAGTCCTTAACATCTCTCCACAATCCTTTCCATTGAAAGTTTTTACTAATCTTATCACATAGGTCTTAAATACTACAAAATTTCTAGCTATAGGCAAATAATGTAACATAGTCCTTAACATCTCTCCACAATCCTTTCCATTGAAAGCTTTTGCTAATCTTATCACATAGGTCTTAAATACTATAAAATGTCTAACTATAGGCAAAGAATGTAACTCGTGAATAATTTTCAGCTTGAAAGAAGAAGTAGAGGGAATATCAATCTTACCATTAAGCTAAATGATGTTATGGGAGCACTATACTATGCTCGGGATGCTAGGCTAGATGCAAGATTTGTTACAAGAATTCTGATTTCAAAATAATCCCAATAGGGGCACAAGGTACAATGATAACTTAGCAAGATATGAAAAATTGCACAACACAAGATGGTAGGTATAGAAAATAGGACTCAATAGGATATGAAGTATCCTACAACCCGAGACCATGCATATGGATACAAGATATCAGATTTACAAGATCTCCCTTGATGGGGATGAACAATATATAAGATAGTTCTAGACAAGATCTCATACTATGATATTACAAGGTGACAAGAAAACATGCGTATAATGGAATACAAGACAAGACAAGATACCATGACTAGAAAAGAATTAGAAATGGAACTTGAAGCTACTTACTTGGAGGTCTCGATTCCTTGAGCTCCCAAGACTGGCCTTGGCAAGATTAATGAGCTCTATGGTGAGCCCTTCCTTTTATAGGTGTTGGAAAGCAACTAAAGATCCTCTAGAATGTTCCATGCTCTTGGTATCATCAATGATGCAAGTGATGACATGGCATATCCTTTGGAAGGTTCTATGATGACATGACAAGTGTGGGTTTGCATGGTTGGATTGAGCATGCCCTACTTTAAGGATGCATTTTCATGGGGTGTGGATTCATATAGCATGAGAAATAATTAATCCATACACTTGATCATGACATGTTTGTGACATCACCCACTCCTCTAGCGATGAGTTCCACGAGGAGAAGCTTGGTCATTTGGTCCAAGTTTTGTTGGATTCCTCTTGTGAAATTATTGAACTTTGAGAGGTACTTTTTGAAGATAGTTTGCAGGTCCCTAATATGATCATTGATGTCATATCCTTTCCAATGAATAGGGTATTCCAATCAACCTTGGGAGATCCTCAAGTCTTAGGACATGCTCGACCTCAAATTATTTATGATCTTCAATCTAGATAGGTGGTGGGGGATTACATATCTCCCCCTCAATTATTCATCCCTGTCGCGGGAGATCTTATAATTTCAATATCTTGTATCTATACCTATGGTTTTGGGTTGTGCGATTTTGTGTATCTTATGAAGTTATCATTGTACCTTGTGCCCCTATGTGGGATTATCTTGAAATCAAAATTCTTGAAACAAATCTTTCACTAGTCTAGTCTCTTAAGTACAATCTAGTGCTCTCATAACAATTTGGCAATGTGACAGTACATGGATCTAGAGCATGGCAGTTAGTTATGGTGGATGAAAGGAAAAGAGTAAACTCATGATGGAGGAGACAAAGACATTGTTTGTTACACAAGTGAATTAGGTTCCAAGATTGAGACTTGGACTCATAAACACAATCTTGTGTATGTGGACACTGACACTGACACTTTACTGATAAGAAAAGATTACTATCATTGTATTAAGAAAAGGAAGCAAGTACAATGCTTTATAGGAAAGTAGGAAATTGCAGTAGGCACCACTATGCATATGGGATAGGTAAGCCTGCATGTCCTTGCCCCTAAAGCTCCATACAAAGAGGCTGTCAATGAGTGTGATTGCTAAATCTCAACACCCCTCCTCAATCACTTTAGTAGGCTTTAGCTTGGTTTAGTGGCAGGAGTGAGAAACTGAGAGAAAAATGAGCTTGGGAGATTTTGGCTATGGTGAAATTAGGGTTTCTGAGATAGGGGCCTGGTTTTTTGCAAATTGAAGGAGCTGTACTTGATGATTTTCAAAAAAAAATTTATATAAAGATATCTTACTTCATGGGCTATCAAAGCCCTATAGTACTCGTCATGATTGTGTCGCGTGTAGGGCAATCAGAGTGACAAAATTAGATCGGGTGCAGATCAGGATAGGAATAGTGGATTTCTCCAATGCCGGGGCTAGAGAGCAACAATATCATCAATTAATGTGATAGGGATTTTTTCCTAATGTTGGGGAACATCTTCCAAGAAGAGGTCATAAGCTAATTTGACCTGTAAAGGGAGATCTCAGCCTTATATCAGAGGTATATCTAGGCTGGCTATGGTGGCCATAGGACAGAAGCAAAGAAGAATGACAATGCTGGAGCTATAGGAGCCCAATATCACTGATTGAGGTGTCAAGAAGAACCTTTGGAAGTAGGGAAACACTTTTCCAGAAGGAAGCTCCAAGAAATTTGACTTGTGGAGTGAGATACAAGAGCTTGAAGCGAGTAGGGTGCAGGTTGGCTATGGCTGCCAAGGAAGGTCAAGTAGAAATGGAGGTGAGAAATGGAACCATGAGCTAGACTTGAGCTGACCTGAGGTTAAGATGAGCTGAGAGAGAGTAGAGGAGAGCTAAGCCATGCTCAGTTGAGCTCTGATACCATGTGACAGTACATGGATCTAGAGCATGGCAGTTAGTTATGGTGGATGAAAGGAGAAGAGTAAACTCATGATGGAGGAGACAAAGACACTGTTTGTTACACAAGTGAATTAGGTTCCAAGATTGAGACTTGGACTCATAAACAAAATCTTGTGTATGTGGACAATGACACTAACACTTTACTGATAAGAAAAGAGTACTATCATTGCATTAAGAAAAGGAAGCAAGTACAATGCTTTATAGGAAAGTAGGAAATTGCAGTAGGCACCACTGTGCATATGGGATAGGTAAGCCTGCATGTCCTTGGCCCTGAAGCTCCATACAAAGAGGCTGTCAGTGAGTGTGATTGTTGAATCTCAACAGGCAAGACTAAGGATCTCTATGGTGAGACCCTCCTTTTATACATGTTGGAGAGCAACTAAAGATCCTCTAGAATGTTCCATGATGACATCATCAATGATGTAGTCAATGATATAGCATATCCTCTAGAATGTTCTATGATAAGAGTGGGTTCACATGGGCTTCTTGAGGATGTCCTATTAAGGGTGCATTTGCATGGGGTGTGGATTTATATAGCATGAGCAAGAAATACTCTGTACACTTGATCATGGCATGTCTGTGAGACATTAAGCAATTTCTTAGCTATTAATATGAGTGTTGGTCCATAATATCTTACTCTAATGTTTGAAATACATGATTGAGCTCATCATCAAAAAGATAGACTTCATGTAACTCCTCAATCCAATTACCATGTAACTTAGTCATAGCCCACATGTCCACATTCTAGAAAGAGTAAAATAGGAGCAGAAGTAAGTAGTTCCTTTAACTAGTTGAAGCTATTATTTGCAAGTGCATCCCAAAAGAAAGCTTATTTCTTTAACCTATCACTCAAAGGAGATGCTACAACCGCATAATGCTTAATGAATCTATGATAGAATAATGTTAGGCAAAGAAACCCTCTAAGTGAAGTAATGGTGGTAGGTATTGGCCAATCTCTAATATATTGCACTTTTTTAGGATCAGAATGTATCAAAACCCTTCCTCATATGTGATAAATGTTCATGTAGAGTCTTACTATAAATCAATATGACATCAAAGAAGACAAGAATAAACTAGAAGGGAAAATGCTACAAAATCTTATTTATCATACTTTGGAAGGCAGTTGGTACATTAGTAAGCCCAAATGGCATCACCAAAAATGTTATAATCCACAATCAATCCTAAAGGCAATTTTAACTTCATCACCCTCTCTCATATGGATCCCATGATATCTAGATCTCAATTCAATCTTGGTAAAGAACCTACTCTCCCTTGAGCTCATCAAGCAAATCATCAACTCTAGGAATTGGATATCTATTCTTCACTGTGATCTTGTTTAAATCCTGATAGTCAATACACATCTTGAAGGATCCATATTTACTCCTAATCACTAACAAGATCAAATATGTGTAAGGTGAAGAACTAGGATCAATGAACACCATTTATAAAAGCCCTCTAATTTTCTTGGCTACTTTTTCATGCTTACATTTTGATCATTTGTGGGGTGGCTTCTTGAGTAGTTTTGAACGAGGCTCCAATCTATAGGGCGATCTACTAATCTCTTAGGAGGTAATGAAGTATGTACTTTACATAAGTTCCTACAGTCGTTAAGTAGAGATTTCAAAGCTAGATACTTAACCTAATTCTTGGACTATGTAGTATTTTTGCATGAAATATTAATGATCTTGGAGCCCGCACATCTCACGCAAAAGCAGTGCAAACTAATCTCCTGCAACGGAAAAATGTTGGTGGCTAAGTGCTCCCTCCGCGTGCATCATCAAATTCTAGCTGCATTGTGCACAAGAGACCGTGGCTTGAAGACCACAAGCCCATGCATGAACACCCTTCACAGGGAAAAAGGGGGGATAATGGTTAAATTTTGTGCAATTTTCTTTTTTTAAAAACCTCCTCCCCTCAGCCAATGCATGGCAGGGAGAGGGAGTGTGAGAAGAGCATGAGTTGTGGAGGGCATGGGGAGGTGGCATGCAGCCCGACACATGAGTGACTATCCCTCCCCCCCTTAGTCCTATAAGACCACCCCCTCCTCAAGCTTGAGGGGAGGGAAGAGAGGAGCGAGAGCAGGTCATGGAGCTGTCGTGTTGCCGCCATTGCCGCCATACTGTTCGCCAGGCTGCTGCCTCTGTCATCACCATCGCCACCATCATCATAACCATATCCTCTTCATCTCCTTCGTCGTCCGCCCCATCATCCTCTCCATTATTACCTTCTCTCTCCACATAATCTTCTGCCACAGAAGCTTGGAAGCTTCCAAATTAAAGCCCCCTTAAGCCTTATTCACCCCTGCTCTCGGTGTTCCAAAAACCACAACTATAAGGGCCATTCCTGCGCAGAAGAAGAGAACCCCGGGCAGAAAGAGCTTCATAACGCGAGAGGAAGTTGCTAAACTAGGATTTGATTCGTCAATGACTCCAAAGATAAAGACGCGAGGCGCACACGCAGGAGCTTCCACTCCGAGTTCGTGTGTGGACAATGTCAAGATTGTGGGAGAGAAGGAAGGAGTCTCACTTGTAGCTTTCTTGCTTGCACAATGGGGGAATACACACAAGGGTGGAGGCTGAAAACAGTTTTCCTCTTCTTAGTTGTGTAAGCTAAAAGAACTCAAGTACAAAGAAATAGAAGAACCCTATATATGGGTCTCAAACCAAACTCAACTAACTAAGGGGGCATACTAACTGAGCCACGAACTAGAGTAAATAAGGATAACTGTCATCTAGCTATTATTCATGAGCGGTGTACCAACCGCATCTGCAACTGACACGTCGGTGACATAAATTCACAACGGTCACCCTGGCATATCACGAGTGGAGCTGGATATCTCAACACTCCCCCTCGAGCTCAATCCCAATTCGTGCACACCAAGCAGGTCTCTGAACTTGCGTAGCTTCTCTGTGCCCAATGCCTTCGTGAATATGTCAACTACCTGATCCTCTGTGCTGACATAAACTAGATCAATAAGACCTAGTAAAACCCTCTCTCACACATAGTGATAATGCACCTCAATGTGCTTTTTTCTAGCATGATAGACTCGGTTATTTGTCAAGTATATATTACTAATGTTGTCACAATAAATGACAACTGGCCCATCTGTAGACTGATGCATATCATAAAGTAGTTTATGCAACCAAGCTACCTCACATGCAGCCATTGATACACCCCTGTACTCAGTCTCTGTGCTCGACAAGGCAACTGTAGGCTGTTTCTTGCTACTCCAAGTGACTGCAACACTCCCAAAAGAGAACACATATCCCCACTAGTAGATCGTCTATCAGAAATACTACCGGGCCCAATCAGCATCAATGTATCCATGCAACTGTATCTGAACCCCAGTCACATAAAGTAGTCCATACTGCAATGTGGACTTCACATACCTGAGTATGCGTCTAGCCGCATCCAAATGCGGTTTCCTTGAAGCCTGCATAAACTGACTTACCAATCCAATAGCATAGCTCAAATCTGGCTTGGTAATAGTCATATAAATCAAACTTCCTACTATGCGTCTGTACATAGTAGGGTCTTCCAGAAGCTCACCTGCATGTGCGCTCAGCTTCACATTCTGCTCCAAAGGAACTGAAATAGGCTTACAGCCTGTCATCCCATATCTGGACAGCATGTCCAATCCATACTGCCTCTGCAAGAGCTGTATCCCACTTGGTGATCTAATCACCTCAATACCCAAGAAATAACGCAGCTCTCCCAAATCCTTCATCTCAAACTTTTGCTTCAATAGCATTTTCACATGAAGGATATCTTCATCACTGTCACCTGTCATAATCAAATCATCAACATAAATGACAAGTAGCATAATACCTTTCTCTGTTTTTCTCACATAAAGTGAGAAATCTGCCTTGGAAATCTGAAAGCCAATAGTGACAAGATACTGTCCTATCTTGTCAGACTATGCTCTAGGTGCTTGCTTCAAGCCATACAAAGCTTTCTTCAACTTGCAAACAAACTCAGGATGAACAGCATGCACATAACCTGGTGGCTGCTCCATATAGACCTCTTCTTGCAAATCACCATGCAAGAAGGCATTCTTTACATCCATTTGATGTAAAGACCATCCCTTTGATGCACCCATAGCAATGACTACTCTTACGGTTGCCATCCTTGCAACCGGACTGAATGTTTCTTCATAATCAATACCATATGTTTGTGCATACCCCTTGACTACTAATCTTGCCTTATATCTGTTCACAGAACCATCTGCATTGTGCTTCACCTTATAAACCCACTTACAGCCAATTGCATTTTTACCTTTAGGCAAAGGTACTAACTCCCATGTAGAATTTTCTTCCAAGGCATCCATTTCTTCATCCATGGCTTTCTCCCATTTTTCTTTTTCCATGGCTTGCTCAAAAGAAGTGGGTTCTGGCTCCTGTATCACTTTGACCATATATGCATAGTGAATGGCTGTAAATCCATCATATTTCAGCCTATCCACAGGATACCTAGCTCTGGTAGACCTATGCAAAATAGGTTCACTCCCAGGTGCTCTCAAAGCATCCCTGGTCTTCCTTACTCCAAGTGTAACAATAGAAGGAATACCCAACTCATCATCAATGCTCTGTTCTGAGCCATTGGATTCACCATCCACATAAGAGTGACCTGCATTCACATCAAACATGGGCTAATCAACCTTCTCTTTTCCTTTTCGTGATACATGCATACCACTATCTGCATTGCTTTTAGAAGATTCTCCTGATCTCAATATGCCTGTCCATGGCGAAGAATGTGAACCACTGCTAGAGGACGCTCCAGGTCCACTAATATTTTGTGATTGTTGCTGTGAATTCAGTGCAGCATTACCATTTTGTACATCTACATCATCAATAACATTTACTGGTTTATACCAGCTACTCATCTCATCAAAAACAACATCTCTGCTCACTGTAAACTTACGAGTAGAAGGGTTATAGCATCTATACCCTTTTTGCTGCAGAGAGTAACCAATAAAGATGCACTTCTCAGCTTTTGGATCCAACTTGGATCTCAACTCATCTGGCACATGTACATAGGTAATGCAACAAAAAATTTTCAAATGAGAAATATATGGTTTCCTACCAGTATACCTCTCCTCTGGAATCATCCCATGTATTGCTGCAGTGGGAGTCATGTTCATTATATAGACTGCTGTAGCAACTGCTTCAGCCTAGTAAAAATCTGGCAAGTCTTTTTCATTGAGCATGGCACGAGATACCTCTCCAATATGCCTATTTTTCCTTTCTGCAATTCCATTTTGTTGTGGGGTATGACTGCATGAATATTGCTGCTTTATGCCATGCTCCTGCAAGAACCTTGCAAACTCATTTGAGAGGTACTCTCCCCCTCCATCTGACCTTAGGCATTTTATTTGCAGGCTTGTTTCTTTTTCAACCATAGCTTTAAGAGTTTTGAAATGCCCAAAAACTTCACTTTTCTTTCTCATAAAATACACCCAAATTTTTCTGCTATAGTCATCAATAAAAGTGACAAAATAATGACAGCCTCTAAGAGATGCACCTTTAGTAGTCCACACATCAAAGTGGATTAATTCCAATGGCTTCTTACTCTCTTGAACATGTCTAGGAAATGGTTTCCTTGCATGTTTTCCAAACTGACAGGCTTCACATACCTTATGCATTTCTGCAACCTTGAATTTAGGCAATCCTGCAACAATGTTTTGGGCCTGCATTGATTTAAGTCGCTGTACATTAACATGACCAATGCATTTATGCCAGATATCAATATCTGCAACTACACTGGTCCCATGTGCAAACATTGCTGCACTCAATTCAGGCATGTCTGCATCCAATGTAAACATTTTGCCCTTCTTCTTTCCTTTTGCTATCAAGTGACCTTTATTTTTCATATCCTCAACAAAGCATCCATGAGGATTAAATCTGACCTGCAAGCCCTGCTCAACCATTTGACCAACAAAAACCAGATTCTTGGTGATATTCGAGACATGAAATACATCGGACAGGTATTTATTTTTCCCATCCTGCATAGACAAAGGAATATTTCCAATCTGCACAATAGGATGTGCAGTATCATCACCAATCTCCACAAATCCTGGTTTTTCCATTTTCCTTGCATCCTCCATCCATTGTGCATGACCTGTCATGTGGTTTGACGCACCTGAGTCAACATACCATACATCGTTGCTTTCTTCTGCACTTGTCATAGAATTCTTCATGTGCTGCACCATAAACAAATGCTCATTTCTGTCATCACCCTGTCTACTAGAAGATGCATAATTCCCTTGTTGCAGTTTTCCATTCATGATGTCATTCTGCTTTTTATAGCAGTCTTTAGCCATATGACCCATTTTACCACAGTAGTAGCATTCAACATTATTGTTTGTATTTTGGCCTCTTTGCCATCCACCACGACCTCTTTGGCTCCCCCTTCCTCTAGAGTTACCATGTCCTCCTCCATAGGATTGGTTTTCTTGAGTTTGCTGCATATTCTGATTTCTACCACAGCCTCCAAATCGGCCTCCTCTACCTCTGCCTCTACCTCTTCCAGCATTTGAGTAGAAGACAGCTTCTTTTCAAGTTCCTCCTGAAGAAGATGCATCACCATTTCTCTGCTCCTCAAAAATTAGAAGAGCAATCAATCCTCAAAATCAGGAAATCTTTCACGGACAGAAATGGATGTTCGGAATTGTGCATAATCCTTTCCTAGACCATTCAAGGTCACAGAAACTAAATCATCATCTTCCACTGGCGACCCAATGGAAGCAAGTGCATCTGCAATCTTCTTCACCTTCATGTGGTAGTCATTGATGCTCATATTTTCTCTTTGCACATTATGCAACTCTTCTTGAGCTGCATTTTCCTAGCTTGTGTATTTGTGCTATACATTTTTGACAAAGTATCCCATGCCTCCTTTGGCGTACTTGCATCCTGAATATGCACAATCATAGAGTCTGAAATGCTGATAGACAGCCAATACATAACTTTCCTGGCTCTCTCATGCCATGCTTTAAATGCCTGTATTTGCTGTTGATTGGGAACATCAGGAAGAACTGGTTCTTCTTCATTTCCTGCAACAAATTCCCAATATCCTTTTCCCATAAGGAAATTTGTCATTCTAAACTTCCATGCTTGGAAGTTGTTCTTGTCAAGCTTTTCAGTGACAATCTATGAAAGAGAATCAAACGCCATTAGAAAACACTGCAAAAAATTATGTCACTGCAAAGAACACAACTTCAGCCTCACAAGGGCAAATCTGCAAAACTGGTGAAAGTGGTATTTGACCACACAATCACTTTCTAGTGACGATTTTGCATATACAGGAACCAAGGATGATTCTATAACTCCCAATTTCTCTGCACACGAGCATACGATGCAATATCTGTGGTAACTTTTCACCGACCTGTAGAACAGTGGTCGCAGAGCATAAAACAAGGCTTTTTCCTGAGTGCGTGCAGAAAACTTCCGCCTCCAAAACAGGCCCCGAAATGGCCTCAAATTAAAAAAACAGGTTTGCCAATGGGCTAAATCCCTCTCCCGCAGCATATACTGCCCTCTTGCTTCACCGCGAAGGGCGTCTCAACCTGAGACAATGCACTCTTGCAATTTCCGGCTGTGCTACCTACAGAGATCTGCTCCCAAAACAGAAAATGAAAGCAACACTGCTCCTCTTACCAGAACACCGCGCGCTTGGCTTGCTTTCTTGAGCTCCTTACCACGAACAAGGCTCTGATACCATGTCAAGATTGTGGGAGAGAAGGAAGGAGTCTCACTTGTATCTTTCTTGCTTGCACAATGGGGGAATATACACAAGGGTGGAGGCTGAAAACAGTTTTCCTCTTCTTAGTTGTGTAAGCCAAAAGAATTAATTGGCCAATTAAGGAAGCTGTTTTTGCTTGTCAAACTAAATGTGGTAGGTAATTAGATAACTAAGGAAACCTGAGAAAAGTGCTGTGGATGTGACCATGGGTCCGTCCTACAGAAGGGTGGTCCCAGTTGGCCGGGAACTTTTCTCAAAGGAATTGACAGCAAAGTAAACGATGACCTCGAATTTAGAAAGCTAAAGTCTCGATTTATATTGTTCTAGGGGAACAGAATGGGACCATGCCTTATGGGCAAAGAGGTCGAGCTTCGTATCCCTCTCGTTTCCCATTCTCCTTGAACCAAGTGTAGTATAAATCCACTTCAACCCTGATGTTTCTGCGTAAATTAGTTCTCGATGCTAGTTACCTCCAAGGAACTTGACCATTAGGGAAACCCTGATTCAGGTCAATCCTAAGTGGGAACGGTCGGAATGCTTCCACTTCATGACAGACTTAGGAAGACCTAGATCACAAACCCCGTGACATTCTGTGGGAGTGCTGGGGAGCGCTTTCTAGACTCTCTTCCTGATGGGCTGCTAAGACGTGTCCTACTAGTGGACAGGTGGACACGTTACAGTTGGTATCAGAGCGAAGAACCAACGAGGATCTAATATTTACAAGGAAACTTAATGAGGGGAAATAGAGCAAATGTTGCTATTAAGAACATTTCCTTACTTACTTATCGATACTACTGGCCTATAGAGTCGCGAAGCATGGAATCAATTCTTGATGTTCCAGGTTATGTTTATGACCATGATGCATGCTTCGAATTACTGACGGAGGCTAGGTATGATGAATATCCTAGACTGCATCTACAATCCTTCACCCCTGTACGTGGAACAGAGATGGACGGGTGATTCAAGAATTTATTACATAGTTGCCCACCGACTTGCGTACCTTTTGGACCAACTTGAAGAGAATCAAGTGGATGGGGGACTTAAAGATCATGAAGTTGTTCATCTTTGTTGAGGCTCATGCAAACGCAACCCTACATATCAGCGGTCGAAAGGTCAAGAAGAACACATATGTGTACGAGGAAGTGACTCGAATAATCCCTACCGATAGAATCAACGTGTTGGGACGTTATGAAAAGAATGGGTATCAAAGGAAAGGATACCCTAATCTTCCTATGACCTATCGATTCCTAAAAATCCATGACCCCAAGACATAATATTACTCTGTTCCCGTAGCTGAATGTAACACAATCTTATTCTCTCCAAACTGATGTACCAATCAGATTGTTCCATCTTCCCAAAAATAATTGTACTCGAAAGGACTATGCCCATATGAATGAAATAGACTTTTTTTATCAATGATTGTCTTGGTTGTGAGTGTTGGTAACGAAGTTAAGTGATTAGGTCACTTGGCTAAAAGCTGAACGGGGCATGTAATGTAATGTGAGAAACGTTTAGCAAGTTTTTAATGTTAAGAATCTCAATGCCCAGGCACAACCTCAAGTGCAGATTCCTAGTCCAACCCCTACACTAAGTACAGCCGTAATCCAAGAGAAGAAGTTCCTTCTCAAGCAGATCAAGCCACCAGAATTTGATGGTAAGGGAAGGACCATCCAAACTGATGCCGAGATTTGGATCAAATCCATGGAGAATTATTTCAAAGCAGAAGGTATTACACCCGCCAACCAAGCAATGCTCGCCAAGCTGAAACTTACCGGTGAAGAAAGACTTTAGTGGAAGCAATGGTGCAGAGACCAAGGTATCTCGGAAGGGTCGGTTACTTGGGAAAAGCTTAAAAGAGCTGTGCAAAGAAGATATCTACCACCTACCTACCAAACGCAGAAGATGAACGAGTTCTTTGAACTGAAGTAGCTTGGTCTATCCCTTGATGCATATTATTTAAAGTTCGTCTCTCTTTTGAATTACGTGCCACAAATGGACATGACACAACATGTGTCAAAGTTTTGTGCTGCATTAAACCCACCCATAAACACCCGCCTCAAATCAATGCGCCCACCAAATAACCTTCAGGATGCGCTCATTCAAGCTGCGCCCATAATACAGGAGGTGCAAACCAGGCCAAGAAATACTAAGACTTGGTCTTACAAGGATCAAAACAAAGGAGTGTATAGGTCCCAGGCGAAGAGAGCGTAGGGACAAAATCTGGGACAAAGGAAGAAAGCTAGGACCAACACTGTCAATAATTTCGTTCCTACCCAAGGTAGTGCCCGCAATCTCTGTTGCTTCCATTGCAACGAGCCCATCATTTTAAAAGGCAGTGTCCCAAGCTTAGCAAAGGACAACGTCAAGGAATATTTCAAGGAACCATCCGTGGCCAAGGAACCGCCATCATCGCTAGAGGGAGAACCTCCAATGTTGCCAACAAGGAGTTGGTTGATGAAGAAGACCCAACCATGGAAGCTGACATTGAGAGGGAAACAGTTCATGCCGCTCTTCACAAGAAAGGCCCGAATCGCCAATTCTCGGTGATTCAAACACCTTCGAATTACCAAGGTAAAAGCTTCAAAACCTTGATTAATTGTGGCAGTATACATTCCTTCATTTCACCATCCTGTGCAAAAAGATAAGGAATAGCCACAATAGACGCACCTACCTTACTTGATTGATTGTGGCAGTACGCACTCCTTCATTTCACTAGCCTATGCAAAAAGATTAGGAATAGCCACAATAGATGCACCTACCTTACTTGTGGAATTAGCAAATGGTCGTGAGGTCACTTGTACTAAGCAAACTACTAGGGTGAAATTCCTACTGGGTGGAAAGTCAACTTCGGCCAGATTCAGGGTTATGAACCTAGGTGTCCATAAGTGTTTGCTCCGAATGGATTGGCTTAAACCTAATGATGCCCACATTCACTATGGAAAGGGCCAATTTTCCTTTCAAAATTCTGAAGGGGAATTGATCACAACTCAAGCAGAGGCTGGAAAGCCAAAAATTCAACTGGCCAAAGTATCTTGGATAATAAAAGGAGTTAGAAAGGGGCTACCTGTCTATTTGATTAAGCTAAATAAGCTAGATCAAAACCAAGAGTCTAAAGAAGAACCTTCGTGGCTAAAGGAATATGCAAACGTATTTCCTAAAGAGCTGATAGAACTTCCTCCTCAAATATAAGTCGATCACAAAATCAAGCTAGCACCAAGAGATGCATCAATTGCAAAGAGACCATATAGAATGTCCATCCCGGAAGCCATTGAGCTGAAGGAGCAACTCAAGCAACTGTTAGACCAAGGCTACATCTGTCCTAGCAGTTTGCCATGGGCAGCTCCAGTGCTATTCCAAAAGAAGAAAGATGGAACACTTCGGCTATGTATTGACTACAGAGGGTTGAATCAATCAACCATTAAGAACAAATACCCTATTCCAAGAATAGATGAACTTCTTGACCATCTTCAAGGTGCGAAGATCTTCTCCAAGATTGATCTCAGGTCTGGATATTATCAGATAAGAATCAAGGAAGAAGATATCCGAAAGACGGCATTCAGCACAAGATATGGACATTTTGAGTTCCTGGTCATGTCATTCGGGCTGACAAATGCACCTGCTACCTTCAATAGGTTAATGCAGGATATCTTTAGGCCCTATCTTGATGAATTCGTACTCGTCTTCTTTGACAATACCCTAGTCTACTCCAAATGGGAAGAAGATCATGAATCCCAGCTTCACATTGTTCTTGAAACAATGAGGGCACACAAGCTTTACGCCAAGAAGAAGAAGTGTACATTTTTCAAGCAACAGATTGAATATCTAGGATTCATTGTTTCAGCGGAAGGAATTTCAATAGATCTGACCAAGATGTTATGGAGTGGCCAACACCAACAACTGTCAAAGAAATACGTAGTTTTCTTGGATTGACAGGATGGTACAGGGTCTTTATTAAAAACTATGCTTTGATTGCAGTACCTCTAACTAATCTACTGAAGAAGCAAACACCAATTGTTCGCCTGTTGAACAGTCCAGCTTTGACAAAATAAACCAAAGCTTGGTATCAGCACCTATCCTAAAACTTCCAGATCTTAGCAAGGGGTTTGATGTGATAATTGATGCTAGCACACTTGCCTTAGGATGTGTGCTTATGCAAGAAGGTCATCCTGTAGCATACTCTTCAAGGAAACTTAAGAGCCATGAAAGGAACTATGCTACCCATGATCTGGAACTGTTGGCTATCATCCATGCTCTCAAGCTTTGGAGACGCTACTTGCTGGGTAACAAGTTTACCCTAGTGACAGATCATAAAAGTCTTAAATGGATTTTTACCCAATAGAATGAGCTCAATATGAGGCAACGTCGATGGATTGAAGTGCTGGAGGAATATGATTTAGAGATCAAATACTGGCCTGGAAAGGAGAATGTAGTTGCCGATGCACTCATTCCCAAGGCATTTCTGAATTCTCTGATTTTGCAAAATCCATCAACAACAAGATCTTTAGCCACAAAGGTATCCATGCCAAATAACCCAATTCTTGAGCTAGCTAAGGAAGAGGCATGTCATGACCCAACCTATCAGAAAATTGCTAATGGAGATCCCTATCAAGGATCAAGACTCGAAGCTTCAAACAAAGTATCAAGAATTCTCTACCAATAGTGGACTTGTCTACTATAGAATGAGATTATGTATACCGGCAAGCCAGTCACTCAAACAGAATATAATTTGGGAAGCCCATGACTCCCCTTTCTCAAGACATCCTGGCTATGCCAAGACCCTCAAGGTAGTCAAAAAGAGCTATTATTGGGAAAGGCTTAAAGGTGACATCCTCAAATATGTCACAGAATGTTTGTCTTGTCAATGCATTAAGGCCGAACATGTCAAAATGCCAGGGAAATTACAACCACTTGACATTCCCCAAAAGAAATGGGAATTCATTAGTATGGATTTTGTTGTTGGCCTGCCCCAAGTTCAGGGAGGATACAACTCCATTATGGTTGTGGTGGATATGCTCACCAAGGTTGCACATCTTATCCCTGTTAAGACAAACTATAAAGCCTCAGATATTGCAAGGTTATTCATCAAGGAAATATTCAAACTACATGGGTTGCCCAGAAGAATCATTAGTGATCATGATTCTCTCTTCACATCACACTTCTGGAGGGCTATCTTCGAGGCCATTGGGACTCAACTCTATTTCAATACAACTTACCATCCCCAAACCGATGGTCAAAAGGAGCGAGTCAACCAAGTCATTGAAGATATGCTTAGGGCGCACTGTTGTCATGAACCCAAAAAGTGGATTCAATATTTGCCATTGGTTGAGTTTGCCTACAATGCTTCTTACCAACAAAGCATTCAGATGACCCCTTTTCAAGCATTATATGGGCATGATTGTCGTAGTCCTTTAAACTTTTCGGATCCAACCTTGAGGGTTGAAGCTTCAAAGAAGATGATGGAAGACATGGATGACCAAATCAAGTCAATAAGACAGGACATCCAAGCCGCCAAGGACAGACAAAAGGCTTATGCGGACTTGAAATGTCAAGATAGATCCTTCGAGGAAGGTGATATGGTCTTCATTCACGTACGTCCAAAGAAGAGTTCCCTATCCTTGGGTGAATGCAAAAAGCTAAGTCCAAGGTATTGTGGACCCTACAAGATCCACAAGTGCCTAGGGTCTAATGCTTACAGACTTCAACTCCCTGAGAACCTAAAAGTTCATAATGTATTCCATATTAGTCTACTGAAGAAGTATGTACCTAACCCTAGTCACGTGCTTGATGATCAACAAGTTGTAATGCCTAGCCAAGGAGTAGTTGAGCTATGGCCTGTGACAGGATCTTAGATGTTAGGGAGAGGCATTTGAGATCCAGAATCTTGAGAGAATACCTCGTCCAGTGGAAAGATTATCTCGAAGAGGATGCCACTTGGATGGATGAAAGTACTCCCAACCAAAAATACCCCCAGTTCTTCTCGATATGAGGACATCTCAATTCCTCTAAAGGGGAGAGAATGTAATATTTCCACATGAAATATTAATGATCTTGGACCCTGCACATCTTGTGCAAAAGTAGTGCAAACTAATCTCCCGCAATGGAAAAATGTTGGTGGCTAAGTGCTCCCTTTGCATGCATCATCAAATTCTAGCCGCATTGCGCACAAGAGACCGTGGCTTGAAGACCGCAAGCCCACGCACAAACACCCTTCACGGGGAAAAAGGGGGGATAATGGTTAAATTTTTTGAAAATTTATTATTATTATTATTAACCCCCTCCTCTCAACCGATGCATGGCGATGAGAGGGAGTGTGAGAAGAGCATGAGTTGTGGAGGGCATGGGGAGGTGGCATGCAGCCCGACACATGAGTGGCTATCCCTCCCCCCCTTAGTCCTATAAGACCACCCCCTCCCCAAGATTGAGGGGAGGGAAGAGAGGAGAGAGAGTAGGTCGTGGAGCTGCCATGCTACCGCCATCGCCGCCGTGCTATCCGTTCTTAAAAGTTGATTCCGCATGAAAAGAATGTTGTAGGCGCACATGCAGGAGCTTCCACTCCGAGTTTGCATGTGGACAACACCTCGAACCTCAATGCCCAGGTTCTTAAAAGTTGATTCCGCATGAAAAGAATGTTGTAGGTGCACATGCAGGAGCTTCCACTCCGAGTTTGCATGTGGACAACACCTCGAACCTCAATGCCCAGGTCCTTAAAAGTTGACTCCGCATGAAAAGAATGTTGTAGGCATGCCCAATTCTCGTAGGCAAGTTTAATTACATTTGGAAATTTTAATTGCTCGCTGATTTAAAAAATTTAGTTGCATGATGTGCATTTGAAAATGCTTGCACTTCCAAGTTGCAATCCTGAACGCATATTTCAAAGGTTAAAAAGATGGATTTATCTAAGTGCATCCTTGATTTCCTCGCGAAAAAGAACATCACATAATGCATTTAGATAATAATCTCCTAGTTGTGATTTGTATGAGATAATCATTGACGTCCATTAGATGTTGTCCAAGTAGTTTCTTTGCATGAAAGGGATTTATGTACATTGTCAATTGCATGCGATGAAAATTACATCCTAGGTTGGGCTAAATGTTGCAGGACGAATTAAATCAATAATGATCCCATGGCATTCATGCATGGACTTCTTTTATCGAAGTTGAATTTGGGAATGGATGAAATTGTCATATTAAAGCCTGAATTCAATCGCATTAAACAAAAGGTTTATAGGCATAGTTCTTGATGTAAATCAACGTAGGGTTTATACAAGTAGCCCTAAATTGTCAATCATTATAGTTTAGGCAAGGAAAGGAAATGGACATTGTACATTTTAAAGTTACATAGAAGGGGAAAAATCTATGAATTGCATATTTGCATGGAATGTTATATCTTGCAGTTATTTACATCTTTTAGGAAAAATATTAGCGTCTCTAAGAAAAGATCACCTCTTGTCGCAAGACAATTAGATCGATTTAGGTAAATCACTTGTAATAGCATAACCCACATGGGATTCATAAAAGCATAAATAGTTAGTATGACGGATACCTCGAAGTGCTAGGTAGGGTTTATTTACGTTAAAAATTATGCCTAGTATTGCACTTGGGATGCCAAGTCAAGACTTCCAATCCCAAAGATCCTACCCATATTCACGGAATGTTAGGGTTAGCTAAAATCCAAGAACGATCTAGAGTTCTTATCCTAAGGGTCATTTTGACAAATACTAGACTTTCGGTTGAATTTGGAAACCCTAGGGCCAAACGTTGTCGACCTAGTATGGTTAGGGTTGGATTGGGTCAAGAAGACTCCCAAACTTAATATCTTAACCAAAGTATTCTTGACCCAGGAATACCGTCTAATGGGTGAAATAATCCTGCAAGTTAGGTGTGACACTTGTCTCGTGCAGCAAGTTGCAACATCGTAGGATTTTGTGTTAAATCACAAAATTGTACTGGCACTCCTTAGAATGAGGTTGGTGAGATCTACGTACAAGTCTAATTTGCAAGAGGATGAGTAGTCATCCTACTACATCACCCTCCCTTGAGGCTGATTTGCCAAGTTAGGGAAGTTGTGTATCGTCTAGCAAGAAATTGACTAATCAAGATATAGGACAATGAGGTTGTCCACGATTTACTAACCTTAATGTGAGGAAACCTAAGGTATTTGTTAGTTGGGTTAACAAGGTATAAACCCTAACCCAATGATAAAAGGGTAAACAAGAATTTTTCTTACAAAACCCTTGGGGGATCTTGCCAAGTTGCAATTGATCCCAGATTGAATGCTGGATGCATTCGGAGAGAAGGATTCACACCTTAGCAGTTGGCCATACAAACGACCACTGGATTGATTGTGTTTGTACAATTAGGAGCACTGTTTATACTTCTTTGTTCAAGGAACTAAACCTGGAAAAATAATTAATGCTTCAGGTTGAAGGTCTGGAGGGAGAGGCAAAATCAATTACCCCCGACTATCTGCCTGACCCTATCCAAGGGAGTTTTTAGCCGCGCCGGGTACGTGGACCAAACCCGCTGTGAGAGGTCTCTCCGTGGGTGCTACTTGGAGCAGGAGGATGCTTGGGTGCCAGGGGGGCTCTGGCCGTAAATCCCTTGCCTCCGGGTCTTGCACAAGAGGCCGACGTGACTCGAGATTGGATCTCGAGGCCCACATACTAGTCTACGGGTTGGAATAGTGATCCCTGAGGATTGTTGGAATTGCCTTCGGATTATGGATTAGCCTTTGGGCGGAGTATGGAATAGCCTTCGGGATGGATTATATGATGTATTCCAAATACTGATAAATAAGATCAATTGTTGAAAAGGAACTTGCTTGACATTGTTTTTCTATGTCAGTGCTTAAGTTACATGAAGGAACGGGTGATTAATTGGCTAATTAAGGAAGTTGTTTTTGCTTGTCAAACTAAATGTGGTAGGTAATTAGATAACTAAATCAACCTGAGGAAAGTGCTGTGGATGTGACCATGGGTCCGTCCTATGGAAGGGTGGTCCCAGTTGGCCCGAAACTTTTCTCAAAGGAATTGATAGCAAGGTAAACGATGACCTAGAATTTAGAAAGCTAGAGTCCCGATTTATACTATTTTAGGGGAACGGATGGAACTATGCCTTATGGGCAGAGAGGTTGAGCTTCGCATCCCTCTCGTTTCCTATTCTCCTTGAACCAAGTGCAATATAAATCTGATTTGACCCTGATGTTTCTGTGTAACGTAGTTCATTTGGGGCTCGACGCTAGTTACTTCCGAGGAACTTGACCATTAGGGAAACCCTGATTCAAGTCAATCCTAAGTGGGAATAGTTGGAATGCTTCCGCTTCGTGGTAGACTCAGGAAGACCTAGATTGCAAACCCCGTGACATTCTATGGAAGTGCTGGCAGGCGGCGCTTTCTAGACTCTCTTCCCGATGGACTGCTAAGATGTGTCCTACTAGTGGACAGGTGGACACGTTACAGACTAATCTTCTACCTCTTTATTCAAGTATAAAATAAAAGAAAATAGAAGTGCCTAGCTTTCATTTAGCTTAATAAAAAATAGAAATTAAAATTTAGATGTAATTTGAGAGCACATCTTCTACTCCTTCTTGAGTTTTTTAATAGTGATAAGCTAAAAATTAGATTTAAAATGACTTTTATGTAGATGGATAGGCTTCCATCAATGGCAAACTCCATGTACAACTAAGAGAAATCCATAGTAATTTTTCCTATAATCATCAACCAATCACATCCAAGCACAATCCAACTATATGGAAACCTATGGGTACATTTGAGTATTGATTTTCTCTTCACCATTTTCTACTTGTACTCTTATGGGTTGCTATAAATAAATGAAAAAATGGTGTAACTTGTCTGCAAACTAACTTATTTACAAAACTGTGTCTACTACCACTGTCTATCATGATAAACACATCCTTTCCATGAATAGTACCCTTCATATGAAGTGTATTAGGGTCCTTTGAACTTGTCCAAGAATCCATGGAAATAGAACAAAGGGTATGGTAGAAAGAGATAAATCTATCCCACTAGGATCAAAAGGAATATGCCCACTAGGGTCAAATGAAAATCCATCTGCAACCTCATAAAACTAATTGAAATCAAGATCCTCATCATGCTCTTCCAATTTAGCTTGTACACTCATTGTTGGTTCATTAATAACCTCAACATCCACATTCTCAAGTACTATCGTATTGTAGTTCTTGACCTTGGTATTCTTGTAAGTGCACTTGGATGCATGATCAATCCTCATGTAAGTTACTCATGAATATATGTATGCATCACGTGGGTTCAAAATAAGGTATTTTTAAAATACGATTTTTATATCATTTTCACATATAGAACTGTATAATATAAAAGGTTTACTTATAGATTGAATAGAAAAGGGTTATGTTTTATTTAGGAAAATTTCATAGATAAGGATATTTATAAATAGGCCTTGAGCGGATGTGATGTAGAGGATATACATATAGTAACTTCCCCGAGGATCAACCATATATTTTTCACCACATTTGAAACATAGACCCTTTTCTTTTCTTTCCTTCAAAATATCCATAGGTATGGGCTTGCCATTTTTTGCTGAGTTATTTTGGAGTTTATTATCACCTTGCTTAGGCTCCACTTTATGGCTAACTATTGATTTTGAAGCACTTTGCTATCATGAAGCATTGAAAGTAGGGTATGTAGGTACTTTGGAAATGTTAAATAAAGTATGGGATCCTCCATAGTTACCATCAAAGTTTTCATGGTTAGCAATAGCCCTTTGTTGTCCAAAAGAAGCATACATAGGAATCTCCTTCCTACACTTATGAGCATACCTCTCTGCTAGCTAAATGGCTTCAAATAGTGTGGGGGGTTTTTGGGTCATAACATCAGTTGACAAATTCAGCTTAAGTTTATAGATATGATTATGTAACTTTGTATCATCGCTCACACTCTCTACATACATGGTAAATTTAAAAAATAGATTTGTGTTCTATCTATATGATAGGCTTCTTTGGTCCAACTAATATTATCTTCTAGCCAACTTTTTTTTCTCAAAGGGAAAAACAAATACTTAAGCAATCTTAGCTTTGAATTCCTCTCAACTATCTATCTAATGATTTTCTCTCTTTAGTTATCTCCACTATGTATGAGTAAAGGCCTTAAGGTGAAGTGTAGCAAAGTGAATCTTTTGGTCATCTGGCTTAGAAAAAATGTCAAAATAACTCTATTTTTGAAGTCTACTCCTCCAAATAATCCCACTAATGATGATTGGCCACTATATTTGACTGACACAATCTTATCACGGAGTTCCCTCTCAACAAAGCTTTGCTATCCATTAGTTACTTTGGTCTATATATCCATGTAATTACCATTGGGGTTTGAAAAATTAGAGATAATCCTATGATAGTTGGTTTGAAACCTTCCTAAAGAAATATGTGGCTAGCTTTTAGTGGTTTGAGGAGGATTTGATCCATGAATGCTCAAAATAGGCTCATTAGTCTCCCCAATCTCATAAGTACTATGTGGTATCTCCTTCTTTCCAATGATATTTGGCTAAGGATTATTATTTGATGGTTGAAAGGACTGTTTATCTCTACTCTCTTTGTTTTCCATTTGTGCTCCCACAAGCGTAGAGATTTGACACTAAGTTTGTCCAAATAATATCTAGTGGAAGAAGACAACTTCTCCAAGGAATCCTTAGTAGATTGGGCCATTCTCTCCATGAATATCTTGGTTCGTATATTGGATTGAACCAGCTATTCAACCACTTGAGCAAATTTAGAAACTAATTCCATGTGTTTGATGGAATGCCTAGTCCCATGGTTATAAAGAGTGGCATTAAGAGTACTATATGCACCATATACTTTAGAATATTCATCATCACGTAGTGTCTTAAGTATTTCCTCACGTGCTTCCTTAATTTGTTATTGAATATCATCATTAGGCTTGTTCTTTCCCTTGTTTCCAGCTAGTAGAGTGTAGCCTTAGTTTTCCACTGATATAAAAATGGCTATAAGTTCTCACTCCATGTAATATTTCCATGGAATTAAAAGTTAGTTGGTTAGTTTAAAAGTTAGTTAGTCAATTAATAAGTTAGTAAGATTACTAACTAAAGACTAACTAAAGTAAAAACTAACTAACATTAATAACTGTAAAAATTTATTTAATTAAAAATATATTTAAAAATCAAGAGTTGTAATCTGACATTTTTCTCGAATTAATAAGGATTCGTAGCCACCCTTCACAGAAGTTACAAAATGAATGTAGCGTGCCCGCCTATCGGCTATCCAAGCACGTTTTTAGCAGTCCATCGAGAGACGAATCTAAGTGACATCGCTTGGCACTCCCATGGAATGTTACGAGGTTTGTTTCCTAAGGCTTCTCAAGTCTGCCTCGCAACGAAACATTCGCGGTTGGACATCTTACTTGTCAAGAATCGCATGGTGGGGGGAGTTGCTCAAGATGCTGCGCCGAACACACACAGAATGCACAAGGAGAAGCTCACTCAAGAGATAAGAAGAGAGATGGAGGCCAAAAGGTTTTCTTGCTGATTGCTTCTTCTTCTTCCACACACTTTACAATGTACACAAAGTATAGATAAGATACAACATAAAGGAAAGTGGCCTACTAAGTCAAACAATGCATAACAGACTACACTAGTCGATTGGCGCTATAACTATGCCAGCTGTAAATAGGTGTAATAGCCTGAATATAATAAGTAATGAGTCAGTGGCCATGTGAGATTCATAATGACCATCGACGTGCTAAGTGTAGACGTGTGGACCCATCTAACCAGGCGGTCCATCATCAATGTCCGCATGTGTTGAGCTTGTCATCTCAACACTCCCCCTCAAACTCAACAGCATCTCTACAACTCCAAGTAAGCTTCAAAACTTTTGAAGCTTCTTTGTATCCAATGCCTTCGTGAAGATGTCAGTTATCTGATCTTGTGTGCTGACATACACCAAGTCAATCTCACCTGCTAGTACCTTCTCTCTCACAAAGTGGTAGTGTACCTCAATATGTTTTGTCCTGGCATGGAACACAGGGTTTCTAGCCAACTGTATATTGCTCATGTTGTCACAATAAATGACAACTAGACCTTTCACCTGCACATCCAAATTAGCCATTAACTTTTGTAGCCATACTACCTCACATGCTGCAACAGCAGCACCTCTATACTCAACCTCTGTACTCGACAAAGCAATTGTAGATTGCTTTTTGCTGCTCCAAGCAACTGCTGCACTACCAAGAGAGAATATGTATAACCTGGTAGATCTTCTATTAGACATACTACTAGCCCAATCTGCATCTGTGTATCCAAACACCTGTACATTTGTACCTGCCTCATAGAAAATTCCATAATGTAATGTGGACTTCACATATCTCAATATGCGCCTGACTGCATCCAAATGTGGCTTTCTAGGTACTTGCATAAACTGACTCACAAGACCAACAGTGTAGCTCAAGTCTGGCCTTGTAATGGTCATGTAAATCAAACTCCCCACTATCCTCCTGAACATAGTAGGGTCTGCTATCTCATCCCCAACATTAGCACTCAACTTTACATTCTGCTCCAATGGAACTGAAAGTGGTTTGCATGTTGTCATACCATAGTTGGACAACATATCCAAGCCATAATGTCTTTGGGACAGCCATATACCATCATCACATCTGATCACGTCAATGCCAAGCAAGTACCTTAGCTCACCTAAATCCTTCATCTCAAACTTCTTCTTCAAAAAATCCTTGACTTCAGCAATCCCACTATCACTATCAACTGTAATAATCAAGTCATCCACATAGATGACTATGATGACCAAACTTGCATCTCCCTTTCTCACATAAAGTGAGTGATCAGCATCAGAAACATAAAAGCCAATATTGACAAGATACTCTCTGATTTGTCAGACCATGCTCTAGGTGCTTGCTTGAGCCCATAGAGCACCTTCTTTAACCTGCACACATGCGTGGAATGCTCTAAATCTTCATAACCTGCTAGTTGATGCATATACACTTCTTCCTGCAAATCAACATGCAAGAAGGCATTCTTCACATCCATTTGCTGCAACCTCCAACCTTTGGCTGCTGCCAGAGCAATCACACATCTGACAGTTGCCATCCTAGCAACTGGACTGAAGGTTTCATCATAGTCTATGCCGTACGTCTGGGCATAGCCTTTTGCAACTAGCCTAGCTTTGTACCTACTAATAGAACCATCTACATTGTGCTTAATCTTATAAACCCACTTACATCCAATAGCTTTCTTGCCCTTCAGCAATGCTACTAGATCCCAAGTCTTATTGACCTCTAATGCAGCCATCTCCTGATCCATTGCTACATCCCAATGAGTATGACCAACAACATCCTCAAAACAAGTGGGCTCAACATCCTCAACTAGTTTCACCATATAAGCATAATGGTGAGTTGCATAACCTTCAAAACCAAATCTTTTAACAGGGTATCTAACCCTGCTAGATCTGCGTACCACCGGATCACTCAATGGAGCCTTTACATTATTATGAGCTCTTTTTACACCTGGTGTCTTGACAGAAGGAATACCAAGCTCATCATCTAAGCTCTCTAAGCCACTGGAGTCTCCATCAAGAACTGCATCAATGCCATCTAACACTTTATTCTTTCCTTTTTCTTTACCTATAGTGCTACTAGATGCACCCAAAGATGTAGAGCTACTCCTTAGTCTCCCACACCAAGGACTACCAAATGATGTCTCTGGCCCACTAAGAGTCCATGATTCTTGCTTTTTAGCCTGCACATGAGTGTCATGATCATCATCATCATCCAGTGCATCACCACTAGATGCATACCAACTACTCATTTCATCAAAGGTGACATCCCTACTCACTCTAAACTTACATGTGACATGGTTATAACAGCGATACCCTTTTTGCTCTAAAGAGTATCCAATAAAGACACACTTTTTAGCCTTTGGATCCAGTTTCTTCTGCAACTCATCTGGCACATGAACATATGCAATGCAACCAAACACTTTCAAGTGTGATACATCACGCTTCTTGCCAGTAAAGCATTCTTCACGAGTCATACCATGAACTGCAGCTGTGGGAGTTCTATTCATAATATAAACAGCAGTATGAATAGCCTCAGACCAAAAATGCTTAGGCATATTCTTTTCAGCCATCAAGGCGCGTGCAACTTCTACAATATGCCTATTTTTCCTTTCTATAACCCCATTTTGCTGTGGGGTATATCTACATGTGAACTATCTCTTTATCCCATGAGACCTCAAAAAATCACTGAACTCATTCGAGAGGTACTCTCCCCCTCCATCTGACCTCAAGCACTTTACTTTCAAGCATGTTTCTCTTTCAACTGCAGCCTTGAAACTTCTAAAGTTCTCAAACGCTTCGCTCTTTTCCTTCATAAAATATACCCACAGCTTTCTAGAACAATCATCAATGAATGTGACAAAGTATGAACTGCCTCCAAGAGATACATTTTGTGTAGGCCCCCAAATGTCTGTATGCACAACATCAAGGATATTTTTGCTTACATCTCTGTCATGTAAAAAGGGTTGTCTTGCTTGCTTACCAAACTGACATGCTTCGCATACCTTATGAAATTCTGCAACTCTAAATGCAGGTAAACCTGTAAAACTAACCGTTTGGACTGCATTAATTTCAGCCTTTGTACATTTGCATGTCCAATGCGTTTGTGCCAAATTTCAATATCTGCAACAACACCTTTTCCTTTAGCATACATAGCAGCATTCATAGTAGAAATTCCAGAATCCAGAGTAAACATACGTCCAACTCTACTTCCCTTTGCAACTAACCTACACTTGTCATTGAAGTCTTCTACAAAGCAGCTCTTTGCATTAAATCTCACTTGTAGCCCTTGCTCTACCATTTGACAGACTGACACCAAGTTCTTTGTAATAGATGGCACATGTAATACATCTGAAATACTCTTTGTCTTACCATCATGCAAGGATAAGGGAACTTTTCCAATGTGTGAAATTGGGTGGCATGAATCATCACCCGTCTGCACATAACCTGAATTTTGCAAATCCTGCATCTCTCCAAACCATTCTACATGGCTGGTCATATGATTGGATGCACCTGAATCAACATACCAAACATCATCATGTGTTCCCTTTCCTGTAATAGCATTCAGCAATGCTGCATAACAAACAAATGTTCATTTTTGTCTTCATTTTGTCATGAAGACGATGCATAGTTTCCTTGCTGCAACTTACCACTGCGAATATCATCTTTCTTAGCATAACATTGGGCTGCAATATGACCTGATTTGCCATAGTAGTGACACACAATACCAGAGTTGTTAGAACCTTTGTTTTGCCATCCACCTCTTCCTCTAAAGCTCCCCCTGCCTCTAAAGTTACCACGACCTCCTAATACCTGCATATTGCCAAATTGCTGATTCAATCTATTTTTCCGGTTGTCACTACCACGTCCTGTACCACGGCCTCTTGAAGAGAACGTGCCACATCCCCTTCCTGAACTGGAGTAGAAAGCTTGGACCTGTTCACCACTTCTTTCAGATGTCTCACTCTGCATGTTGATCTCTTCATAAGGGAGACCAACTCATCGAAATCTGGAAATGGCTTTCTGACATATACGGAAGTTACAAAAGACTTCCAAGCCTTTTAATTGTTAAGTCCACCCAAGGTAGACGACACCAAATCATCATCATTGGGCATTGCATTAATCGCTGCCAATGCATCTCCAATGCTCCTTACCTTCAATGCATACTCATTAATAGACATCTTCTCTTTCTTCAATGTATTCAACTCTTGCTTGAGTTGAATCTTTCGTGCCTTTGAATTTACAAAAAACATACTTTCAAGTATGGTCCAAGCTGCATATGAATTCTCTGCATTTCTAATATGTCCCAGAATATTATTGTCAACTACTGCAGATAGCCAATACATGACCTTCTTGTCTTTTGCATTCCATTCCTTCTGTGCCTTTGTCTCTTCTTCAATTGGAGGATCACTCACCTCCGGCTCCTTTTCTTCACCTGAAACAAACTCGTAGAGGCCTTTTCTAATAAGGAAGTTCGTGACACGGAACTTCCATGAAGGGTAGTTATTCTTATCCAACTTCTCAATGATGGGGCTTCCACTATTCTCTGCCATTATCACAAAATTAATACCAAACAACAAGCAAATCTTCTGCAACCTTCGACCTGTAGTGCACAGCAATACCCTAGATAACCTTTTTTACTATTTGCTCAATAATACATGCAATCTACAACCAATTTGCAGATAAACCTTGTGTTTACTCGCTATAAACACCTTTGAACTTACAAATCTGAAATCTATAACCTGTGCACCCACTTTCAATCAATACATTTGAAGTCATAGTGTACCCTGAAACTATTGTCCATAACCTTGCGGCTCTAAAACGGAGCCTCAAACGGCCTCAGATGCCCAAAATAATTGCTGGACAGCCTTAAAGGGCTGATCTGCAGAATACACAGTGCTCTTTGTGCACACAAAATCTCACTGCAATCTGAGATTTTTGCTCGACCCTACTTCCGGTGCCTCCACAGGCACTATCCAAGAGACAGAGAGTGGAAGAATGGGAGAGCTTCTTACTCATGGCTTGCTTGCTCGAACCTTTCTTCTTCTCCTTCTCTTCAGCCTTCGAAATCAGCCTCTCTTAGTGCTGCGGCTCTGATACCATGTCAAGAATCGCGTGGTGGGGGGACTTACTCAAGATGCTGCGCCGAACACACACAGAATGCATAAGGAGAAGCTCACTCAAGAGACAAGAAGAGAGATGGAGGCCAAAACGTTTTCTTGCTGATTTCTTCTTCTTCTTCCACACACTTTACAATGTACACAAAGTATAGATAAGATACAACATAAACGAAAGTGGCCTACTAAGTCAAACAATGCATAACCAACTACACTAGTCGACTGGCGCAATAACTATGCCAGCTGTAAATAGGTGTAACAACCTGAATATAATAAGTAATGAGTCAGTGACCATGTGAGAGTCATAATGACCACCGACGTGCTAAGTGTAGACATGTGAACCCATCTAACCAGGCGGTCCATCATCAATGTCCGCATGTGTTGAGCTTGTCATCTCAACACTACTTTACGTAGAGATACCCAAGCCGAAGCAAACCCATGCCACACTTGGTTCAAAGAGAATGGAAAATGAGAGGGATGTGCCACTCAACCTCCTTGCCCGTAGAGCACAGTCCCATTTTGGTCAACTAAAATATATGAATCAAGTTCTAACTTAACAATACCTAAAGGTCAAACGATGGTAAAACCTTGTGAGAAGCCTCCCAATTCTCTGGGACCACCCGTGAACCCGTTGGGGGTTCCGCCCACCTGCTTTCCTTGATAGCTTTAAATTTCTAATTAGGTCCTATCACATTTATGTATGACATTTAAAATCAGCTTCCTGAATTAGGCCTATTAGGGAATGGGATTCGTTCGTGTAACTTATGGCACTGACAGAAAAACAAAGCAAGCAATCCTTTGACGAACAAGTTCAAACAAATTGCTTAACTTATCTTTACGTTAATCTTTGTCTCTTGCCCATACAAGAGAAATTATATATCCCTTATATCCAAAAGAAGAACCTGGTCCAAATCACATGGCACCATAATTTACATCCTTTATCTAGAATAGGATCTTCCAGCACCATAGACATTGGGCTCACGGTAGCCTTCAACTCTGTTCCGCACTAGGAAAGGGGTGTCTAGAGCTCCACTGACTCCAAGTAACCTAGGAGTGAGACACAACTTCCGTGGTTGGCGTTTTCACCACTCGACCTTCGGCCCATGAATCGAGAAGTATCCTCTCGGGTTGAAACGCGGCGTGACCTTGGAGATAATCCACACACGCAAAATATCCTTCCTTAATTAATCCAATTAAGAATCACGCACAATCAAGGCAATTAGTCTAATATCATCTTCCAAGATGAAATTCCTTTATTCCCCATGGCAACTTGTCATTTCTGACCCCTGCCATGCATTTTCCATCAAATACAAGTACTTGGAATAATCATCCAAACAACAATCTAACAATCAGTTGATTGTTAAAGCATTTAACATGTTGTTTGATTAACCAACAAAACAATGGTATTCTTTTCCAAGCATTGCAAGAATAGACGTGATAACATTTCCATTGCACATTTTCTACCCCTCGGACTAAAGAGAAAAATTTACTTAACATTCTCTTCTTTTAGCTAAGGCATATGCTAAGGGTTCAAATACTGTACATGGCATAAGTCCTATCATTTCAATGCGAGTTAATCAATCTAGCTAGAGCATTTATGCCTCTTCTCTAAGTGACATTTATCTTTAAGCCTTTCCCTACTATGCAATATTTTATCTTGACTTTATCTTCATTTCTCCTAAGCCAAGGAGTTGCGTGTTATTGATGTAAAGTTCACATAATATCTCCCATGTATGTACCATCTATGTGCATATATGAACCTTAAACAATATTTTCCTAGGTAAATATTAATCAAAGAATCATCGATGCTTAATACTTTACAGTCCCATATGTTGCTTATGCTATTCATGGATTTGTCGCATAACGATTAGGTGCAATTAACTTTCCTTGATACAACCACTTTGCAAACTTCATCTTTGAATATTTGAGATGCAATTTATCATTTTCAGTGACCTAATCTAGCACGGCAAAGTACGGAGCCTAATGTATCTCATGCGAGAATCAAAGCAAGCATTTATCAATTTGGAAATGCATTACCTAATCGGTATCACAGTTGGATTGATAGTGATGCCTTTGCCCGAAGCCTCATTGTTGGTTGTAGGATTGCCATCCGCATGCAACATTCTTTGCTTGGGGGCCATCGTCCACAATAGATTTGAGAGATACGGAAGGAATGGATTTTTTACATGGAAGAGTATAAGAGAAGATGGCTTAGTAGAAGATCGAGATAGGGGAATCGAGCTAACTCTCTCCCTTCTCGGGGTAACTCCTCTCTCTCTCTCTCTCTCTCTCTCTCTCTCTCTCTCTCTCTCTCTCTCTCTCTCTCCCTCTCCTAATCTCTTGGAGGGGCATCCTTCTACCTCTCTCTCGCAGCCTCTCACGGTCTCCTTGTGCCTCCCCATACCTCATATTTATGATGAATTAGAGAAGAGGGGCTGTGGTTGAGAAAAAGAGCTCTTTGTGGAGGGGATCTTGGAAAAATCAGTGATCTGATGCTCAAATCATAAATCCGATGGTTCCATTGGCTCCAAAAGAGGGATAAAACTCTAAGGCACAAGATACTTGGCTTGAAATCTTTCATATCACTCCTTTTTCTCCCTGTTTGAAGTGATGTCTACTACCTACAAACTGCGATCGCGGTGCGCACAATCTTGCTAATCTCTTTTTTTTCCTTTTTATAAAATCTCCAAAACTAGCTAAATCATCACTTGCATTTTTTTTTAATGGCATCCAGCTCTAGAAATCTCCATATCTTTTTAGAATAATATCTAAAATATGCTAGTTTTTGCCCAAAAAACTAATTTTTTTTACCACCCATTCTATACACATTAACACTAGTGACTAATATGGCCCATAACTCTTGTTCATGTTGTAACTTCCGTGAAGGGTTTCAACGGTCCTTGTCAATCCAAAAAATATCAGATTACGACTCTTGATTTTTTTAAAAACATATATTTTTATTAAATACAAATAATTAATTATTAATGTTAGTTAGTTTTTAATTAGTAATCTTACTAACTTATTAATTGACTAACTAACTTTTAAACTGACCAACTAACTTTTAATTGTGTGAAAATATTACATCCTCCTCCCCTCAAAGAAATCGAGATGTCCTCATCTCGAGAGAAACTGAGGGTTTCACTCTGGAACCTGTACAGTAAGACCCATCACACATTCATTGTGACACTCCGACCACTCATAAGCATGCGGTCTTCTAAAACAACAACTTATTGTATTTGATATATTTGAGTCTAGATTACAATAGAAAATTTTATTGTGGTTACATCTCATGAATATCTTCTAGGTTTTTCCTAAGTATTTGGTATGTTCTGGATCACTAGAGCTTGTACAATTTCATTCTTTGTAAGTTCAAGTTCTCTTAGAGTCCTGTTGGGACAATTGACGGTGACATGTCCAATGTTGTGGCACTCAAAGCATCAATGTTTAGGGTGCTTTGGACATTTCCTTTTGAAATGACCTAAATCTTTGCAATAGAAACATCACAAAGCTTTATCACTTGGACTCAGAAGATTCTCGGTCATCCTTGGTAGGATTTTCTTTTTTAAACCAAATTGTCCTAGGATTCTTTCAATAGATAGAATTGGTCCTTTATCGTGGAAACTTTGTTTTTGAATTGTTCTCTTTTTAGATCTGGACTGAGGTCCATGGTCAATCAGCTTTGCTTGTAATATTAAAGAATACTCTCAAACTTCGACATTCTGGCAAGACCCAACCTATATTAGTCGAAAAGAACACTTAAGGAAAATTCATTGCAAGACTTTATAATTGTCATTCCTTGTTAGAGTATCTCTAATCATTTTCAAGATCTAGGCTCAAAATTGACGCAGCTTATATTACTCGGGTTATCTATAATTACAAGAGTAAAGTTTGTCCCAATACAAGGTGCATTTCATGTCGATAAAATTTCCAGGATTTCTAGTCATCTTGAAGAGGTGTAGTGGGTTCTAAGTATTCATCTTCATCTGATTCCTCTATATATTCAAAGATTGCACTTGCGTAGCTTTGTTTCCTTGGAGACTCAATATCTTCTAGGCTTAAGTAAGGGTAGTCTGCTTGGACGTATCCTAGCTCATTGCAATGGAAGCATTGATGGTAGGGACATCTCCTACAGATGTACTCTATCTCTCCGCACGTGTGACATCTCTTGCCCTGATCTCAGGAATCATCTTTATTATAATTTTCCAATTTAAGTTCTTGGACGATTGGCTTTGCTCAAAGTAATGCATCTTGCAAGTCCATTGGATGCATTGCTTCAAGATGTGGTTTAGAGGAGTGTTCACGCCATGGCAAAACTTGGATATGTTGGAAGAGAGGGAGAGAGACAAAGTGGAGGAGAAGATGAACCTTAGCTCATTGTTGTTCTTCTTCCATTATTCTTCCATCATACTAACTAAAAGAGACTTACTTACATAGATATGACTAACCAAGACTAATGGTGGTTAAGTCACTGAGTACACCAACTTATTGAATGTCACACACGTGTACAACTGTATCCAGCTAATGTCAGTCACACACATAAAGAAAGATTGACTAAAGAGTAATGGAATCTTGATGTTCTAACACTCCCCCTCAAGCTCAAACCATTTGATAAACTCCAAGTAGTTGTTTGAAGTATATGAATTTTTCTTTACCAAGAGACTTGGTAAATATATCTGCTACCTGGTCTTCAGTCTTCACATGAATCAAGTCAATATGTCCTGTAAGAACCATTTCTCTAATGAAATGGTAGTGAACCTCAATATGTTTGGACCTAGCATGGTAGACAGGATTGCTAGCCAACATAAAACTGCTGAGTTTATCACAATGCAATCTCACTCTGCTTTCCAGCTGTATTCCCAAGTCTTTTAATAGTTTCATCAATCAAACTACTTCGCAAGCCACTAAGGTAGCTCCTCTGTACTCATCTTCTGTACTAGACAATGCAACAGTAGGTTATTTCTTACTCTGCCAACTAATCATACTATTTCCCAATCCAAATGCATAACCACCAGTGGTTGACCTTCTGCCATAGATACAACCAACCCAATCAGCATCAATAAACCCTATCAAGTCAAGAGATTTTCCATATGCATAAAACATCCCATAATATGTAGTACCCTTTACATATCTCATGATCCTTCTAACTGCATCTAAATGTGGTTTGCGAGGCTTCTACATGAGCTGACTAATCAACCCCACTACATAACATAAGTCAGGACGGGTAATAGTCAAGTATATCAAGCTACCCACCATCTGTCGATACATGCTCACATTCTTTATGTCATTCCCAACATCAATTTGCAGCTTGACATTCTGATCAAGAGGTGTCTTTATAGGCTTCTACATGAATTGACTAATCAGCCCCACTACATAACATAAGTCAAGACGAGTAATAGTCAAGTATATCAAGCTACCCACCATCTGTCGATACATGCTCACATTCTTTATGTCATTCACAATATCAATTTTGTAGCTTGACATTCTAATCAAGAGGTGTCTCCATAGGTGTGCATTCAGCCATACCATAATTCTATAACATATCATGAGCATACTACTTTTGTAGCAGCCATATATCTTGAGGCGTAGAGACTACCTCAATCCCAAGAAAATGCTTTAGTTCACCAAGGTCTTTAGCTCTAAATTCAGCCTTTATACATGATTTAATTTCAGCAATGCCCTCTTCATCATCTCCAATGATGATAATATCATCTACATAAACCACTAGAAACACATATCCATGATCTATCTTCTTCGTGAACAAACTTGTAACGTGTCCACTTGTATCTTCAGGACACGTCTTAGCAGTCCATCGTAAAGGATGTCTAGAAAGCTCCACCCGACACTCCCATGGAATGTTACGAGGTTTGCAATCCAGGGCTTTCCACGTCTGCCACGTACCGAAAGTATTCCGGTCGTTCCCACTTAGTATCGACTTGAATTAGGGTTTTCCTTATTGGTCATTTCCTAATGGCAACTAGTGTCGGACCCAAGGGAACTACTTTATGCAGAAAAGCCAGGTCCGAAGCGGATTCACGCTGCACTTGGTTCAAGGAGAATGGGAAACGAGAGGGATGAAAAGCTCAACCTCTCTGCCATAAGGCAAAGTCCCATTCCGTTCCCCTAAAACAACGTAAATTGGGTTAAATCATAACTCTAGGTCAACGCTTTTGTTGTTCGTGTTTTTTGACGATCTTCTTGCTGTCCATCGTGATTTGAGAAAAGTTCTTAGCCAACTGGGACCACCCATCCGTAGGACGGACCTATGACCCACCCTCCACACTTTCCTCGGGTTGTTTTAGTTATTTATTCACCTAACACATTAGTTGGACATGTAACAACCAGCTTCTTTAATTAACTCGTTAGGCACTGGTTCCTTCACGTAATCTTATTACTTGATATAGAAAAACAATATCAGACAAGTTTCTTATTAACAGGTTATTATATTTATCTTTGAAATACAAAGATTCCAGCCTGTAGGCTTATCCACAATCCGCTCGAAGACTATCCAGCAATCCACAGGGATCACTAATCCAAGTTTCTGCCCGTAGACTAGTATGCGGGCCTCGAGATCCAATCCCGAGTCACGTTAGCCTCTTGTGCAAGGCCTAGAAGGCAAGGGATTTATGGCCAGAGCCCCCTCTGGCACCCAAGCATCCTCCTACTCCAAGTAGTACTCAACGGAGAGACCTCTCGTGGCGGGTTTGGTCCACTTGCCCGGTGCGGCTAACAACCCCCTTGGTTAGGGTCAGGGAGGCAGTCGGGGGTAACTGAAGTTGCCTCTCCCTTCAGGACTTCAACTTGAAGTATAGATATCCATTTATCCTTTAATTCATTGATCAAACAAAGCCAAACAGTGCTCTAAAATCTGTGGCAAGCACAAACATTTCCATTGATTGTTTTTGTTGGCAAACTGCTAAGGAATGAATCCTTCCTTTCGAATGCATCCAGCACTCGATCTGGGATGACTTGCAACTTGGCAAGATCCCCTATATCTTGGGTTAGGGCGTACCCTATTAGCCCGACCTTACGTTCATTCGTTACTTCAGTTTATCGGCTGGTCTTTAGTTTCCAATCAATCTTCTTTACTCAAGAAAGACAACTAAATTAGGATGATTATTCATCCTCTTGCAAGATAACTTGGGTAAGGACAAGCCAACTTCATTGCGAGAACTTGGCCATTCCCTTGTGATCCAATCACAAGATCATATGACTCCACACTTGTTGCGCAAGTGTCGCATCGAACTATTGAGACAATGGAGTCACGAACAATCTGTTTCAGGTTACCAGGCTGACGTCGTTAGACCTAGGGTTTCCAAGTTTCATCTTGTAAGATTCTTAGGGATAAACCCTAGCTCACTTTCCAAATATGTTTCACTATCCCTACATTCGGTGAATGTGGGCAAGTATTTTGGGTATAGGAGTTTCAATTTTGGTAATGCGTATCGATTAGGTTACGTATTAATTCCTAGTGAATTTCTTGGAATTTAACTCATTCTAAATGAGTGCTCTGGGGTTTAGGTATTTAGGTTTGTGCCAATTTGTTTATCTCTTGGAGATAATTACGTTAACATTTCATAAATGCATGACTCGTTGTCTATGCGTAAATTAATTTTTCAACATTAACTTATCGATTTAAGGTGAGGCATAGATTAGGTTAATTCAAACTAATCTTCCTATAATCTTGCGAATAAAATTCATGCTAACAAGCAACCTTTTCCTTGATAATTTATGCAGTTGACAAACGATAATCTCCTAGATTTATGCATTGTAAGAATCATTTCATGTTTTGCACTTTCCATGATGATTCATTGCGAAGAGGATATGGATTAATAGTGTGAGATGCAGCTTATACTTCTAGGCTTTAAACAAAGTATACTATTTTAATGGACATTAATCTAATTTTTAATTTATTTCAATGCATAAAGCTATTTGCTAGAAGTGCATTTATGCTTCATTTATTTCGCAAGTTTCATTAAAAGTATGAATGACTAAGCATTTAGGACAAAAATATATCCTATTTCTAACAATTAACCTTGCATGATTGAATTACAACAATATCAAATAAAAATTAGGAAGGAAAACATGGGCTTGGGGTGAGATATTCACGTGGATGCTGGGAGACGATCCTCCCACGGCTATGCCTTGGACTTTCTTAGGAGGCATCGCAATTGTAGTTTTTCGAACCTGGAAGTAGCTTTATAACTCCTCTTTGGAATTCCACCGTCGCTCCCTTGCACCGTCCATCGAAAGTAGTTTTTAGAAGGCTCCCTCCTTGAAGTACGGATTTTAGAAGGGGGTGCTTCAAAATTTCTCACGACTCAGACCGATTGAAGCCATGGGGAAGGCTTAGTGGCCTTTGTAAACTTGCAGAAACAGGGAATAGAAAGGTGTGGAAAAGAAACAAGGTGCGGGAGAGCTCCAAGGGTTATTTTTGCATGCCCTAAGGGGGATTTTTAACAAAACATGGGGGGAAAAGGAAAGGTTATTTGAAGTAACCTTTTATGGGGGAAAAACCCTAAGGGGGAAACTCCAAGGGAAAATAGTAACTGTAAAGGTTATAAGTAAGGGTCTAAGGACCCTTAGGGCAATTTGGAGGAAAGGGGTTTCAATACACCACAAAGGAAGGGGGCTAGAGAAGATTTAAACACGGGGGAAAAGGGTTTTAAAACCTAAGGGAAAGGCTTAAGGGATAAAATACCGAGGGGGGGATGATCCCGAAGCCAAGGGATAGGGGTTTAAGGGATTAAACACGGGGGAAAAGGTAATAAGACCTTTAAGGCCTTAGTTCTTTTGGGGGGGAAAGGGGGCTTATAAAGCCCAAGACAAAGGGCTAATGAGTTTAACACGGGGGAGGGGGGGGAGGAAGGGTGGTTTTGAAGCCAAGGGAATGGGTTCTAAGAAGGCCCCCCCCCTTTTGGAAGCTTCTAAGCTTCTAGAAGCCAAAGTGGGGGGGTATATAACCGTCCGACGACAGCTTAATGGAGGCGGCTCCTACCTCCTTCCTTTCGTCCTCCGACGATGGCTTAATGGAGGCGGCTCCTCCCTCCTTCCTTTCATCCTCGATGGCAGCTTAATGGAGGCAGCTCCTCCCTCCTTCCTTTCGTCCTCGACGGTAGCACCTTTCACTGCCTCCCTCACAAGTTAAATAGGGAGACTCACCCTCTCCTTTCTGCAACATGACGGCGCTCAGCGTCCTCTCTTCATGATTTCTGCCCTTCCCTCCTTTTTCAGCCTGCGCCCCCCCCCCCCCCCCCCCAGTTATATAGGAGAGGGGATAAGATCCTCCCCTCCTAATGTGTCGACGGGCATGTATTAATGCCCTTGGCAAGCTCCAGCAAGGAGCTTGCCTACTTACTAATCCCCCTCTTTCTCTAGCTTGACTGTCAGCTAGAGGAGAGGGGAAATTTTAAAAAATTTGCTTTCATATCATTAAAAGGAATTATCCCTATGATTATCCTACCCTTAAGATGGTTTTATATGCGAATGGTCTATTTATCCTTTCGGAGTTGTTACATTCTCTCCCCCTTAGAGGAATCGAGATGTCCTCATCTCCAGATAAATAAGGGATATTGATGGTTGAAAGTGCCTTCATCTATCCAAGTGGCATCCTCTTCGGGATAATCTTTCCACTAGACGAGAAATTCTCTCAAAGTTCTGGATCTTAATTTTCTCTCCCTAACATCTAAGATCCTATCAGGCCTTAGTTCAAGGACTCCTTGACTGGGAATTACAACTTGTTGGCATCGAGTACATGGTTAGGATTAGGTACATATTTCTTCAATAGGCTAATATGGAATACATTGTGAACCTTTAGGTTCTCAGGGAGCTACAATTTGGCGATATGCAGGTTTCAGGAGGTCATGGTAACTTTAGAGGCATGGGAGCTTTAAAGGAAGAGGTGGATGGCAGAACAGAGGTTCTAAAAACTCTGGTATTGTGTGTCACTATTGTGGCAAAATAGGTCATATTGCAGCCCAATGTTATGCTAAGAAAGATGATATTCGCAGTGGTAAGTTGCAGCAAGGAAACTATGCATCGTCTTCACGACAGAATGAAGACAAAAATGAATGTCTGTTTGTTATGCAGCATATGTTGAATGCTATTACAGGAAAGGGAACGCATGATGATGTTTGGTATGTTGATTCAGGTGCATCCAATCATATGACCAGCCATGTAGAATGGTTTGGAGAGATGTAGAATTTGCAAAATGTAGATTATGTGCAGACGGGTGATGATTCATGCCATCCAATTTCACACATTGGAAAAGTTCCCTTGTCCTTGCATGGTGATAAGACAAAGAGTCTTTCAAATGTATTACATGTGCCATCTATTACAAAGAACTTGGTGTCAGTGGGTCAGATGGAAGAGCAAGGGCTGCAAGTCAGATTTAATGCAAAGGGCTGCTTTGTAGAAGACTTCAACGACAAGTGCAGATTAGTTGCAAAGGGAACTAGAGTTGGGCATATGTTTACTCTGGATGCTGGAATTCCTACTATGAATGTTGCTATGTATGCTAAAGGAAAAGGTGTTGTTGCAGATATTGAAATTTGGCACAAATGCATAGGACATGCAAATGTACAAAGGCTGAAATTAATGTAGTCCAAAGGGTTGTGCCTACATTTAGAGTTGCAGAATTTCATAAGATATGCGAAGCATGTCAGTTTGGTAAGCAAGAAAGACAACCCTTTTCACATGACAGAGATGTAAGCAGATAAATCCTTGATGTTGTGCATACAGACATTTGGGGGCCTGCACAAAATGTATCTCTTGGAGGCAATTCATACTTTGTCACATTCATTGATGATTGTTCTAGAAAGCTGTGGGTATATTTTATGAAGGAAAAGAGTAAAGCGTTTGAGCACTTTAGAACTTTCAAGGCTGTAGTTGAAAGAGAAGTAGGCTTGAAAGTAAAGTGCTTGAGGTCAGATGGAGGGGGAGAGTACCTCTCGAATGAGTTCAATGATTTTTTGAGGTCTCATGGGATAAAGAGACCATTCACATGCAGGTATACCCCACAGCAAAATGGGATTGCAGAAAGGAAAAAAGGCATATTGCAGAAGTTGCACGCGCCTTGATGGCTGAAAAGAATATGTCTAAGCATTTTTTGTCTGAGGCTGTTCATACTGATGTTTATATTATGAACAGAACTCCCACAGCTGCAGTTCATGGTATGACCCCCAAAGAATGTTTTACAAGTAAGAAGCCTGATGTCTCACACTTGAAAGTGTTTGGATGCATTGCGTATGTTCATGTGCCAGATGAGTTGCGGAAGAAACTGGATCCAAAGGCTGAAAAGTGTGTCTTTATTGGATACTCTTTAGAGCAGAAAGTGTATCGCTGTTATAACCCTGTCACATATAAGTTCAGAGTGAGCAGGGATGTCATCTTTGATGAAATGAGCAGTTGGTATGCATCTAGTGGTGATGCATTGGATGATGATGATGATCATGACACTCATGTGCAGGCTGAAAAGCAAGAATCATGGACTCTTAATGGACCAGAGACATCATCTGGTAGTCCTTGGTCTAGGAGACTAAGGAGTACCTCTACATCTTCAGGTGCATCTAGTAGCAATATAGGTAAAGACAAAGGAAAGAATAAAGTGTCAGATGGCATTGATGCAGTTCTTGATGGAGACTCTAGTGGCTCACAGAGCTTAGATGATGAGCTTGGTATTCCTTTTGTGAAGACACCAGGTGTACAAAGAGCTCATAATAATGTAAAGGCTCCATTGAGTGATCCAATGGTACGTAGATCTAACAGAGTCAGATACCCTGTTAAAAGATTTGGTTTTGAAGGTTATGCAACTCACCATTATGCTTATATGGTGAAACTAGTTGAAGATATTGAGCCCACTTGTTTTGAGGATGTTGTTGGTCATACTCATTGGGATGCAGCAATGGATGAGGAGATGGCTGCATTAGAGGCCAATAAGACTTGGGATCTAGTATCATTGCCGAAGGGAAATAAAGCTATTGGATGTAAGTGAGTTTATAAGATTAAGCACAATGCAGATGGTTCTACTAGTAGGTACAAAGTTAGGCTGGTTGCAAAAGGCTATGCCCAGACATATGTCATAGATTATGATGAAACCTTCAGTCCAGTTGCTAGGATGGCAACTGTTAGATGTGTGATTGCTTTGTAGCAGCCAAAGGTTGGAGGTTGTAGCAAATGGATGTGAAGAATGCCTTGTTGCATGGTGATTTGCAGGAAGAAGTGTATATGGATCAGCCAGCAGGTTATGAAGATTTAGAGCATCCCACGTATGTGTGCAGGTTGAAGAAGGCACTCTATGGGCTCAAGCAAGCACCTAGAGCATGGTCTAACAAGATTAGAGAGTATCTTGTCAATATTGGCTTTTATGTTTCTGATGCTGATCACTCACTTGATGTGAGAAAGGGAGATGCAGGTTTGGTCATCATAGTCATCTATGTGGATGACTTGATTATTACAGGTGATAGTGATAGTGGGATTACTAAAGTCAAGGGCAATTTGAAGAAGAAGTTTGAGATGAAGGATTTAGGTGAGCTAAGGTACTTCCTTGGCATTGAGGTGATCAGATGTGATGATGGTATATGGCTATCCCAAAGACAGTATGGCTTGGATCTATTGTCCAAGTATGGTATGACTATATGCAAACCACTTTCAGTCCTGTTGGAGAAGAATGTAAAGTTGAGTGCTAATGTTGGGGATGAGATAGAAGACCCTACTATGTTCAGAAGGATAGTGGGGAGTTTGATTTACATGACCATTACAAGGCCATACTTGAGCTATGCTGTTGGTCTTGTGAGTCAGTTTATGCAAGTACCTAGAAAGCCACATTTGGATGCAATCAGATGCATATTGAGATATGTGAAGTCCACATTACATTATGGACTTTTCTATGAGGCAGGTACAGATGTACAGGTGTTTGGATACACAGATGTAGGTTGGGCTAGTAGTATGTCTGATAGAAGATCTACCATCAGATACATGTTCTCTCTTGGTAGTGCAACAGTTGCTTGGAGCAGCAAAAAGCAATCTACAGTTGCTTTGTTGAGTATAGAGGCTGATTATAGAGATGCTGCTATTGCAGCATGTGAGGCAGTATGGCTACAAAAGTTAATGGTTGATTTGGATTTGCAGGTGGAAGGTCCAATTGTCATTTATTGTGACAACATGAGCAGTATACAGTTGGCTAGGAACCCTGTGTTCCATGCCAAGACAAAACATATTGAGATACACTACCACTTTGTGAGAGAGAAGGTACTAGCAAGTGAGATTGAATTGGTGTATGTCAGCACACAGAATCAGATAGCTGACATCTTCACGAAGGCATTGGGTACAGAGAAGCTTCAAAAGTTTCGAAGCTTACTTGGAGTTGCAGAGATATAGTTGAGCTTGAGGGGGAGTGTTGAGATGACAAGCTCAACACATGCGGACATTGATGATGAACCGCTTGGTTAGATGGGTCCACACATCTACACTTAGCACGTCGGTGGTCATTATGACTCTCACATGGCCACTAACACATTACTTATTATATTCAGGTTGTTACAACCTATTTATAGCTGGCATAGTTATAGCGCCAGTCGACTAGTGTAGTCGGTTATGTATTGTTTGACTTAATAGGCCACTTTCCTTTATGTTGTATCTTATCTATACTTTGTGTACATTGTAAAGAGTGTGAAAGAAGAAGAAGAAACTAGCAAGAAAACGTTTTTGGCCTCCATCTCTCTTCTTGTCTCTTGAGTAAGCTTCTCCTTGTGCATTCTGTGTGTATTCGGCATAGCATCTTAAGCAAGTCCCCCTACCACGCGGTTCTTGACAAAGCATTGTAGGCAAATTCAACCAAAGGCAAGTATTGAATCCACCTCTTCGGCTCACAACAACAATATGCCCTAAGCATGTCTTCCATGACTTGATTGACTCGCTCTATTTGGCCATCCATTTGGGGATGGTAAGCGGTGCTAAAGTAGAGTTGAGTCCCAATAGCTTCAAAGATAGCTCTCCAGAAGTGTGACGTGAAGAGAGAATCACGATCACTAATGATTCTTCTGGGTAACCTATGTAGCTTGAATATCTCCTTGATAAATAATCTTGCAATGTCTGAGGCTTTATAGTTTGTCTTTACTGGAATAAGGTGTGCAACCTTAGTAAGCATGTCAACCACAACCATGATGGAGTTGTATCCTCCCTAGACTTGGGGTAGGCCTACAACAAAATCCATACTGATGAATTCCCATTTCATTTGGGGAATGTCAAGCGGTTGCAATTTCCCTGGCATCTTGACATGTTTGGCTTTGATACGTTGACAAGATAAACACTCGGTGACATATTTGAGAACGTCACCTTTGAGCCTCTCCCAATGGTAGCCCTTCCTAACTGCATTAAGAGTCTTGGCATAGCCAGGATGTCGTGTGAAAGGGGAATCATGAGCTTCCCACAATATCTTCTGCTTAAGTGACTGGCTTGCTGGTATACACAGCCTTATTCTATAGTAGACAAGCCCACTATTGATAGAAAATTCATCATACTTAGCATGCAGCTTTTGATTCTGATCCTTGATAGAAATCTCCCTTAGCATTGTTTGGTAGGTTAGATCATGGCATGCATCCTCTCTAGCTAACTCAAGTATTGGATTGTTTGGCATGGATACTTTTGTAGCTAGAGATCTGGTTGTTGATGGGTTCTACAAGATTAGGGAATTAAGGAATGCCTTGCAACTAAGTGCATCGGCAACTACATTTTCTTTCCCTGGTCGATACTTGATTTCAAAGTCATACTCCTCCAATACTTCAATCCTAGCTAGAGATTTGGCTATTGATGGGTTCTGCAAGATTAGGGAATTAAGGAATGCCTTGCGACTAAGTGCATCGGCAACTATATTTTCTTTCCCTGGTCGGTACTTGATTTCAAAGTCATACTCCTCCAACACTTCAATCCACTGACGTTGCCTCATGTTGAGCTCATTCTGGGTAAATATGCATTTGAGACTCTTATGGTCAGTTACTAGTGTAAACTTATTACCCAACAGGTAGTGTCTCCAAAGCTTTAGAGCATGGATGACAGCTAGCAATTCCAGATCATGCGTAGCATAATTCTTTTCATGACTCTTCAATTTCCTTGAAGAGTATGCTACTGGATGACCTTCCTGCATAAGTACACACCCCAAGGCAAGTATGCTAGCATCAGTTACTACCTCGAACTCTTTATTGAGGTCTGGAAGTTTTAGAATAGGTGCTGATACCAAACTTTTCTTCAATCTGTCAAAGCTATTTTTTTCGGGAGTTGACCATGAAATGGAAGTTTGCTTCTTCAGTAAGTCTGTCAAAGGTGTTGTAACCAAGGCATAGTTTTTGATGAAGACCCTATACCATCCTGTCAATCCAAGAAAGTACTGGACCTCCCCACGGTGAACTACTAGGCCAGATGTAGCCCTGATCTAGCAGTTGCTTGAGTTGTTCTTTCAGCTTAATTGCTTCTGGTATGGACATTCTATAAGGTCTCTTTGCAATTGGCACAGCTCCTGATACTAACCTAATCTCATGATCCACTTCTCTTTGAGGCGGGAGTTCTATCAACTCTTCAGGGAATACGTCCGCGTATTCCTTTAGCCAAGAAGGTCCTTCATTAGACTCTTGTTTCTGATCTAACTTATTGATTTTGATCGAGTAGACAGGTAATCCTTTTCTAAATCCTTTTATGATTCGAGATACTTTGGCCAATTGGATTCTTGGCACTCCAGCCTTGCCTTGAGTTGTGACTAATTCCCTTTCAGAGTTTCGAAAGGAAACTTGACCCTTTCCACAATGAATGTGGGCATCATTAGGCTTAAGCCAATCCATTCCGAGTAGAGACTCATGGATACCTAAATTCATGACTCTGAATTTGACCAAAGTCTTATTTCCTCCTAGAAAGAATTCCACCTTAGCAGTTTGCCTAGTACAAGTAACCTCACAACCATTTGCCAATTCCACAAGCAAGGTAGGTGCTTCTACTGTGGCTATTCCTAATCTTTTTGCACAAGCTGGTGAGATAAAGGAATGTGTACTGCCACAATCAATCAAGGACTTGAAACTTTTACCTTGATAGTCCGACGGTGTCTGAATCACTGAGAACTGGCGATTCGGCCCTTTCTTGTGTAGGGCGGCGTGGACTATCGCCCTTTCGAACTCTGCTTCCATGGTCGGATCTTCCTCTTCTTCTTCTTCACACATTTGCCTATTGGCAACACAAGCGGTTCTTCCTCTTCCTCGGGTAGCGGCTCCTTGACCATGGCCTATTCCTTGGAAAGGCGTTTGGCTCTTCACCAAGGACATTAGAGGCACTCGATTCATAGCCGCTATCGTCAGTCTATTATCCCATTGGCCTAACTACTTGATTAGTAATTGACCGTTGACCTACTGGGACAACATTAGGATTCATTGTTTGGCTTCCACCACTATTTAGTGAGGCCACCTGACTAGCCATGGGCATAGTCATACTAGGAGGGGCTAGTAACATATGCAAATTTGGCATGATACTCCCTCTCCCATTTGCGTTTGACATGGGGTCCCCTTGACTCCCATTGGTCAAGGCCAAATTATTACCATTCGAATTTATCCTTGCTGCATAAGCCGCTTGCAAGGACAACTCTACTCCTTTTGCTTGGATAATAGCAGTGTCAATGTCGGCCAAAGTGGCACTACTAAGCTGTACTTGGATATTGAAATCCAATCCATGTACAAAATATTGCAACTATGCAGACGTTGGAATGGGAATATAAGTATTAAGTTTGCGAAGAACTTACTTTAGTTTCTTGACATAGACTTGGACATTCTCATTTGGCTCTTGGGGTGTTACATTCAAGACACACAGCCAATACTGTCCACCCTTCTCGAGAGCAAACTCTCTACGGAAAGCCATAAAGAATTGGGCACTGCTAGTTATGGTTCTAGCTTCTAGACCGTGATACCACACTGCCACTCTTTCTTTTAACATCATATTGAAGAACATCATTAGGTGTCCTTCGTCTTGGATCCGATAGTTGAACATGAGCATTTAAAACTCCTTAATATGGAGTTCTCCATCTTCTTTTGCTAACCCGTGGAATGGGTAATGCGAAGAGTGACTGAGACCCACCATCCACTATTATCTTGGACCCATAGGTTGATCAGACGACATGTTATGTGTATGCCTCTTGCTATATATGCAAGAGGTATGGGTCACAACTTGATGCATTTAGTTTAGGGCTGAGAGCCCTATTTTTCTCCTTGGAATGGAGCGTATTTTAGCATATCCACCTTCTTTCAAGGAGGGATCTATATGAGCTAGTTTGCTTGATTTCTTTAGGCCAAGAGGGCCAAATGTTTTAAGGTTTTAATGATCTATTTTCTTAGGCCAAGAGGGCTAGTTAGTTTTGTCATGTCATGTTTGATTTCTTTAGGCCAAGAGGGCCAACTAGTTTGCAGTGAAATGTGCTATTTCTTTAGGCCAAGAGGGCCCCATGTCTATTTGGTGTAGGTACAGTTAATGGTTTTTTGTTGTAGTGATTGCATCATATAGGCTGACGAAGTTGCTGGAGGGAGCCTTTGTTGCGAAAAAGCTTCTTGTGCCATTCCAAGAAATTTCGTCCTCTTTCCGAGTCTTTTCCCTTAAGCAATTAATGATATATGTAGTGTCTAAGGGTTACTTTCTTTTGTTTGTTGGGAACCACCACTCGAGGCATGAAGTCTGAGGTTTAGGCTCTGTATGTCTGGGGGAGCTCTGAGTACTCATTGCCTCCTGCAAAGGCATTGTCAGGCACTGAAAGACTTGTTTTAGAAGATAATTCTAGTGACCTTGTTCTACTAACCTACTAGGTGGCCATTTTAGGAGTTCCTATTAGTTGTAAGGCAGTTAGAGAAGTTTACTAAAATAATGATAGAAAGAGGCAAAATCCTAAATATCTGAAAGACAATATATGAATATACGGAGGTGTGTAAAAAGCGGTTCTAACCCCTATAAAAATAGAAAATGGAAGAAAGAAAAATCCTTGAGGTGTTGTTTATTGCCTTGCAAAGGCCTGGTAGGTTCTTGGGGATGAGACAAGACTTGGGGCCGATGCCTTGTCTTCCGAGGAGTGGCATCTAGTAGAAAAAAAAAATACAAGAAGGTTGGAGCGAAAATAAAAGTGAGCATTAGAAAAGGATTCAATGTCACCTTGTGAGGGCTTGGTAGGTTCTTGGGTACCGAGACACGACGACATGAGACCGATGCCTTGTACTCCTTGGGTCACTGTGCTTAGCTCCCTCCTTTTTACAAGCCCAAGTATGGAAAATAAGAGGCTAAAAGACCCAATGTGCTAAAAGAAACTATTTTTTGATCAGGCTATAGGAGTCCTCACCTAGTAGGAGCTCCTAGTTGAGTTTTTATTAGTTAGGTAGGTAGTTTAGACTACCACTTAGGATGACCTCTTTGATAGTTCTTTTTAGCTTGGCTATGTTGCAGCAGTTGGTTAGTGACTAACTTTAGAATTTATGTCAAATTATGCTAGACCTACTCCTTGTGGAATCATGCCTTGGTTTTGATAGGGGGTAGGGTGAGAGCTATGATGTGTTTTGTTGTGTATCTATTTTGTATCAGCTTGATGCTCTTTGTGGTTGTGTTTATGTGTAGATCTGTTCGTGGGATTTGACCGGTTGAGTCACCCTATCCCATGGTCGCCAATGATGGATGATTTTTGATGTTAAAAAGTGCTTAAAAATAGCCAAAAATTTTGAATTTCAGGGGAAAAATAGACTTCATCGAAGGCAGCAGCTGCAATCGGTACAATTTTAAGCGGCAATGTCCGAAAGTGCTTAAAAACCCCACTAGATGACAATTGGTGAATTTTCATAAATTTTTAGCATGTCAGAAGAGACCTTGGGAGATGCCCGATAGTGGGGGACCTCGAGACGGTCAAGCAAAAATTTCCAGATCACAAATTGGACACCGGACGAGAAAACGGGAGTGCCTGGAAGGCCAAAGGCCAAAGGCCAAGTGTAAATAGGATTTAGGGGGCCCAAAGGATATGCCTTTTGGGGGCTCCCCTTGGAGCAAAAAAAAAAAACAAATTTTGTGGGGGGGGTGTCCAATTTTTTCGGGTGTGACTAGAAAGAAGGCACAATTTTTGCCATGATTGATGGAGATGGCTATGGGACCTGTAAACAACCCCCCCAACTGATCTCATGGTTGATCTACATCCTATCTTCGCTCCCTATCACTTGTCTCCAATCCTCAAATGGCTACCCAATTGTGGAGATGTAGTTTTAGTATTTCTCTCTCCTCTTTTTCTCTCCCGTAGTGAGGCACTTCATGTGGCAGGAATTAAGAAGAGAATCGGGAGATGGATGCTTGTTCGAGAGACACCAGATTGTTCCAAGAGGCTAAGGAGGCTGAAGCCTGAAGATATATGCTAAAATCCATGGTTGGTTGGTCGATATACAGTCCCAATTAAATATTCAAAAAACTCGAAACACGCAAAAAGGCGGTATGCTCTATTTTATGAAAGAATTTTGCTTGTTTTTCATCGTTCATGGTTTAAATGGTGTGCACATGGGCTGAAATTTTATTTGAATGTTCCTTGCATTATGTTTGAGGGTTGCAATCACTGTTATATAGAATCTGTATTTTTTTAGAGTAATTATAAATTTTCAAAACTAGAAAAAAACACTAATTTTGTGTAACGTGTCCACTTGTATCTTCAGGACATGTCTTAGCAGTCCATCGGAAAGGATGTCTAGAAAGCTTCGCCCGGCACTCCCATGGAATGTTACGGGGTTTGCAATCTAGGCCTTTCTGCGTCTGCCACGTAGCGGAAGTATTCCGTCAGTTCCCACTTAGGATCGACATGAATTAGGGTTTTCCTTATTGGTCATTTCCTAATGGCAACTAGTATCAGACCCAAGCAAACTACTTTACGCAGAAACACAGGGTCCGAAGCGGATTCACACTGCACTTGGTTCAAGGAGAATGGGAAACGAGAGGGATGCAAAGATCAACCTCTCTGCCATAAGGCATAGCCCCATTCCATTCCCCTAAAACAACGTAAATTGGGATCAATCATAACTCTAGGTCAATGCTTTTGTTGTTCGTATTCTTTGACGATCTTCCTGCTATCCATTGTGATTTGAGAAAAGTTCGCGGCCAACCGGGACCACCCATCCGTAGGACGCGACCTATGGCCCATCCTCTGCACTTTTCTCGAGTTGTTTTAGTTATTTAATTACCTAACACATTAGTTGGACATAGATCAATCAACTTCTTTAATTAGCCCGTTAGGCACTGGTTCTTTCACGTAATCATATCACTTGACATAGAAAAACAATGTCAAACAAGTTCCTTATTTAAGAGGTTATCATATTTATCTTTGAAATACTAAAAAGTCTAGACAGTAGGCTTATCCACAATCTGCCCAAAGGCTATCCAGCAATCCACAGTGATCACTAATCCAAGTTTCTGCTCGTAGACTAGTATGCGGGCCTCGAGATCCAATCTCAAGTCACGTTAGCCTCTTGTGCAGGGCCCGAAAGGCGAGGGATTTATGGCCAGAGCCCCCCTAGCACCCAAGCGTCCTCCTGCTCCAAGTAGCACTCAATAGAGAGACCTCTCACGGCAGGTTCGGTCCACTTTCCTAGCACGGTTAACAACCCCCTTGGTTAGGGTCAAGCAGGCAGTCGGGGGTAACTGAAGCTGCCTCTCCCCTCACGCCTTCAACCTGAAGTATAGATATCCATTTATCTTTTAATTCATTGATCAAACAAAGCCAAACAGTGCTCTAAAATCTATAGTAAGCACAAACATTTCCATTGAACGTTTTTTTTGGCAAACTGTTGAGGAATGAATCCTTCCCTTTGAATGCATCCAACACTCGATCCGGGATGACTTGCGACTTGGCAAGATCCCCTATATCCTAGGTTAGGACGTACCCTATTAACCGGACTTGGTCAAACCTTACGTTCATTGGTTATTTCAGTTTATCGGCTGGTCTTTAGTTTCCAATCAATTTTCTATACTCAAGAAAGATACTAAATTGGGATGATTATTCATCCTCTTGCAAGATAACTTGCATAAGGACCTGCCAACCTCATTGTGAGAATTTGGCCATTCCCTTGTGATCCAATCACACGATCATATGACTCCGCACTTTCTGCGCAAGTGTCCCATTGAACTATGAGACTTATTCTACTCATTGAACGGAGTCACAAAACAATCTATTCTTGATTACATTAGGTTGATGTCGTTAGACCTAGGGTTTCCAAGTTCCATCTTGTAAGATTCTTAGGGACAAACCCTAGCTCACTTCCCAAATATGTTTCACTATCCCTACATTTTGGTAAAAGTGGGCTAGTATTTAGGGTATAGGAGTTTCAATTTTAGCAATACGTAACAATTAGGTTACGTATTAATTCCTAGTGAAATTCTTGGAATTTAACTCATTCTAAACGAGTACTCCGCGGTTTTTAGGTTTATGCCAATTTGTTTAACTCTAGAAGATAATCAGGTGATCATTTCCACATGACTCGTTTTTCTATGCGTAAATTGATTTTTCAACTCTAACTTATTGATTTAAGGTCAGGTTAATTCCAACTAATCTTCCTATAACTTTGCAAACAAATTCACTCTAAACAAGCAACGTTTTACTTGATAATTTATTTAAGTTGACAAACGATAATTTCCTAGAGTTATGCATCGTAAGAATCTTTTCATGCCTTGCACTTTCCATGATGATTCATTGCGAAGAGGATATGGGTTAATAGTGCGATATGCAGTTTATACATCTAGGCTTAAACAAAGTATACTATTTTAATGGACATTAATCTAATTTTTATTTCATTTCAATGCATAAAGCTATTTGCTAGAAATGCATTTATGCTTCCTTTATTTTTGATTGTTTTATTGAAAGTATTAATGACTAGGTTCCTTCGTCGTGAGCATTTAGGACAAAAATATATCCTATCTCCAACAATTAACCTTGCATGATTGAGTTATAACAATACCAAATAAAAGTTAGGAAGGAAAACTTGGGCTTGGGGTGAGATATCCACGTGGATGCTGGGAGACGACCCTCCCATGGGGTTGCGCCTTGGACTTTCTTAGGAGGCATCGCAATTGTAGTCTTTCCATCGTGGAAGCATCTTTACAATTCCTTTTTGAAATTCCACCGTGGCTCGCTTTTGCAATAACTTGCACCGTCTATCGAAAGCAGTTTTAGAAGGCTTCCTCCTTGAAGTAGGGAATTCGAAAGGGGGTGTTTCAAAATCTTTGATGACTAAGACCCATTGAAGCCATGGGGAAGACTTAACGGCCTTTGTAAAGACTCACATGACGGGGAATAAAAAGGTGTGGAATCCCTTACGAGGGCTTTTGAGTGGGAAAAGGAGGTGTGAAAAAGACCCTCAAGACTCTCTTTTCTCTTACGTGTGGGGGGAAAACAAAGCTCCAAGGGGTATTGTGCATGGGGAAAGAAAAGGGCTAAGGGGGTTTAAAACATGGGGGAAAATAGTAGCCTTAAAGGCTATAGGTAAGGGGCCTAAGGACCCTTAGGGGCAAATTTGGAGGGAGGGGGTTTCAAGAGGCCACAGGAAGGGGCCCTAAGGCGGGTTTTAAGACACGGGGGGGGGGGGGAGAGAATAAGACCTTTATGGTGAGATTCCTTTTGGGGGGAAGAGGGCCTAGGGGAGCTCCTAGGGGGAAATTTGAGGGGGTGAGAGAAAAAGGGCTTATGGAGGTCTTAGGAGGGAGTTTGTGGGGTAGTCCTAAGCCACGGGAAAGGGGGCCTATAGAGCCCCCCCTTAGAAGCTTTGGAAGCTTCTGGAAGGAGTTACGTGGGGGGGTGGAGGCCGTCGACAAGTGGCATTCAGCGGTCTTCACGTCAGCTGGTTTTCTCCCCCTCGTTCTTATGGCAGCGGCGACCTCTCTGGCTCGACAATGGAGTCTCATATTCACAGCGTCGCATCACTCTACCACAGGGCGGCCAACACAGAATCTCTCCTCCCTTCTCTCCCTCACGCACTCAGAGTATCTCCTCTCTTCTCTCCCTCACGCATTCAGGTGGCATCTTATGGCAGCGCCTCCCTCTGTCACCCTTGCACAGCGTCCCGACTATTCCCCCTCGCTGCTCCCCCATAGCCATTGGTTTTTATACGGAGAGGGAGAGGTTCCTCCCTCCCCTATGCGGTAGCAGCATGGCCATATCACACCCTCGAGCTCCACGGAGGAGCTTTCACATACCTTCTATTCCCCTCCCCCTCCAGCACGACTGTCGACTGGGGGGGGATAAGGGGAATAATGATTTTTTTTTTTGTCATGATAGTATTATTTATCCAAATCAAATATCCTTTGTAGAGGCGGTTTACGCGTGAATTTCGGGATGTTACATTCTCTCCCCCTTGGAGAAATCGAGATGTCCTCATCTCGAGATAAGCTGGGGATATTAATGGTTAAGAGTGCCTTCATCTATCCAAGTGGCATCCTCTTCGGGATAATCTTTCCACTGGACGAGACATTCTCTCAAGGTTCTGGATCTCAATTGTCTCTCCCTAACATCTAAGATCCTATTAGGCCTTAGTTCAAGGACTCCTTGACTAGGCACTACAATTTGTTGGTCATTAAGTATATGGTTAGGATTAGGTATATACTTCTTCAATAGGCTGATATGGAATACATTATGAACCTTTAGGTTCTCAGGGAGTTGCAGTTTATAAGCATTAGGTCCTAGGCACTTGAGAATTTTGTACGGTCCACAATACCTTGGACTTAGCTTTTTGCAATCTCCTAAGGATAGGGAACTTTTCTTAGGGCATATGCAAATGAAGACGATGTCTCCTTCTTTGAAGATTCTATCTTGATGCTTCAAATCCGTGTATGCCTTTTGTCTATCCTTGGCAGCTTGGATGTCCTGTCTTATTGACTTTACTTGGTCATCCATCTCTTCCAACATCTTCCTTGAAGCTTCAACCCTTAAGGTTGGATCTGAGAAGTTTAGGGGACTTCGACAGTCATGACCATACAATGCTTAGAAAGGGGTCATTTGAATGCTTTGTTGGTAAGAAGCATTGTAGGAAAATTCAACCAAAGGCAAGTATTGAATCCACCTCTTTGGCTCATGATAGCAGTATGCCCTAAGCATATCCTCGATGACTTGATTTACTTGCTCTATTTGGCCATCCTTTTGGGGATGGTAAGCGGTGCTAAAGCAGAGTTGAGTCCCCATAGCTTCAAAGATAGCTCTCCAAAAGTGTGACATGAAGAGAGAATCACGATCACTAATAATTCTTCTGGGTAAACCATGTAGCTTGAATATCTCCTTGATAAATAATCTTGCAATGTCTGAGGCTTTATAGTTTGTCTTTGCTAGAATAAGGTGTGCAACCTTAGTAAGTATATCAACCACAACCATGATGGAGTTGTATCCTCCCTGGACTTGGGGTAGGCCTACAACAAAATCCATACTGATGAATTACCATTTCATTTGGGGAATGTCAAGCGGTTGCAGCTTCCCTAGCATCTTGACATGTTTGGCTTTGATACGTTGACAAGACAAACATTCGGTGACATATTTGAGAATGTCGCCTTTAAGCCTCTCCCAATGGTAGCTCTTCCTAACTGCATTAAGAGTCTTGGCATAGCCAGGATGTCCTGAGAAACAATATCTTCTGCTTAAGTGAATGGCTTGCTAGTATACACAGCCTTGTTCTATAGTAGACAAGTCCACTATTAATAGAGAATTCATGATACTTAGCCTACAGCTTTTGGTTCTAGTCTTTGATAGAGATCTCCCTTAGCATTGTTTGGTAGGTTGGATCATGGCATGCATCCTCTCTAGCTAACTCAAGTATAGGGTTGTTTGGCATAGATACTTTTGTAGCTAGAGATCTGGCTGTTGATTGATTCTGCAATATTAGGGAATTAAGGAATGCCTTGTGACTAACTGCATTGACAACTACATTCTCTTTTCCTGGTTGGTACTTGATTTTAAAGTCATACTCCTCCAACACTTCAATCCACCGACATTGCCTCATGTTGTGGGTAAAGATCAATTTAATACTCTTATGGTCAGCTCTACTAGAGTAAACTTGTTACCCAACAAGTAGTGTCTCTAAAGCTTTAGAGCATGGATGACAGCTAGCAATTCCAAATCATGCGTAGCATAATTCTTCTCATGACTCTTCAATTTCCTTGAAGAGTATGCTACAGGATGACCTTCCTGCATGAGCACACAACCTAAGGCAAGTGTGCTAGCATCAGTTTTACTACCTCGAACTCCTTATTGAGGTTGGGAAGTTTTAGGATAGGTGTTGATACCAAACTTTGCTTCAATCTGTCAAAGCTATTTTGTTCGGGAGTTGTCCATGCAATGGAAGTTTGCTTCTTCAGTAAGTCTATCAGAGGTGCTGCAATCAAAGCATAGTTTTTGATGAAGACCCTATACCATCCTGTCAATCCAAGAAAGCTGTGTATTTCTTTAACAGATGTTGGTATTGGCCATTCTAGCACATCTCTGGCTGGGTCTACTGAGATTCCTTCTACTGATACTATAAATCCTAGATATTCAATCTGACGCTTGAAGAATGCACACTTCTTCATCTTAGCATACAGCTTATGCGCCCTCATTGTCTCAAGGACAATCCGAAGTTGGGGTTCATGATCTTCTTCATGTTTAGAATAGACTAAAGTGTCATCGAAAAAGACGAGCATGAAGTCATCAAGATATGGCCTAAAGATATCCTACATTAACCTATTGAAAGTGGCAAGTGCATTCATAAGACCGAATGACATAACTAGGAGCTCAAAGTGCCCATATCTTGTATGGAAGGCCATCTTTGGGATATCTTCTTCCTTGATCCTTATCTGATAGTAACCTGACTTAATATCAATTTTGGAGAAGATCTTTGCACCTTGAAGATGATCAAGAAGCTTATCTATTCTAGGAATAGGGTACTTGTTCTTGACCGTTGATTGATTCAATCCTCGGTAATCAATACATAGTCGAAGTGTCCCATTTTTCTTTTTGTGGAATAGTACTGGAGCTCCCCATGGTGAAGTGCTAGGCCGAATGTAGCATTGATCTAGTAGTTGCTTGAGTTGTTCCTTCAGCTCAATTGCTTCTGATATGGACCTTTTATAAGGTCTCTTTGCAATTGGTGTAGCTCCTAGTATTAACTTAATCTCATGATCCACTTCCCTTGGAGGCGGGAGTTCTATCAACTCTTCAGGGAATACATCTGCATATTCCTTTAGCCAAGAAGGTCCTTCACTAGACTCTTGCTTCTGATCTAACTTATTGAGCTTAATTAAGTAGACAGGTAATCCTTTCCTGACTCCTTTTATGATCCGAGATACTTTGGCCAATTGGATTTTTGGCACTTCAGCCTCACCTTGAGTTGTGACTAATTCCCTTTCAGAGTTTCGAAAGGAAACTTGACCCTTTCCACAGTGAATGTGGGCGTCATTAGGCTTAAGCCAATCCATTCCAAGTAGACACTCATGGATACCTAAATTCATCACTCTGAATTTAACCGAAGTCTTCTTTCCTCCTAGGAAGAATTCCACCTTAGCAGTTTGCCTGGTACAAGTAACCTCACGACCATTTGCCAATTCCACAAGCAAGGTAGGTGCTTCTACTGTGGCTATTCCTAATCTTTTTGCACATGTTGGTGAGATAAAGGAATGTGTACTGCCACAATCAATCAAGGTCTTGAAACTTTTATCTTGATAGTCCGAAGGTGTCTGAATCACCGAGAAAACTGGCGATTTGGGCCTTTCTTGTGTAGAGCAGCATGGACTATTGCCCTTTCAAACTCTGCTTCCATGGTCAGATCTTCTTCTTCTTTGCACATTTGCTTATTGGCAATGCTAGCGGTTATTCCTTTGCCTCGGGTAGCGGCTCCTTGACCACAGCCCATTCCTTGGAAAGGTACTTGGCGATGTCCTCCACCAAGCTTGGGACATTGCCTCTTGAAATGACCGGGCTCGTTGCAATGAAAACAATTGAGGTTTCGGCCATTACTTTGAGTAGGAACAAAGTTGTTGATGTTATTAGTCCTTGCTTTCTTTCTTTGTCCCTCACTATGACCTTGAACTCTCTTCATCTGAGGTCTGAATGCTCCTCTATTTGGTTCATTATAAGACCAAGTTTTGTTACCCCTTGGTCTAGACTGCACCTCCTGAATTATAGGTGCCGCTTGAATGAGTGCGTCCTGAAGATCTGATGGATGCATAGATTTGAGACGGGTATTTAGTGGTGGCTTTAAACCGGCACAAAATTTGGACACCTGCTGTGTCATGTCCATCTGCGGCGCATACTTAAGAAGTGAGACAAATTTGGAATAGTATGCATCAAGAGTGAGTTCCAGCTGTTTTAGCTCGTAGAACTCATTCATTTTCTGCGTGCGATATGTAGGTGGTAAGTATCTTCCCTGCACGGCTTTCTTCAACTTCTCCCAGGTAATGGATCCCTCCGCGATCCCTTGATCCCTGCACCATTGCTTCCACCAAAGCCTGGCTTCGCCGGTGAGCTTTAGCTTGGCAAGCATAGCCTGATTGGCGGGTGCGGTACCGGCTGCTTCAAAGTAATCCTCCATGGATTCAATTTAAATTTCAGCATCTGCTTGGATGGACCTGCCTCTCTCGTCAAACTCAGGCGGCAAAACTTCTTCTCCTGGATTACAGCAGTACTTGAAGTAGGAGGCGAACTAGGAACTTATACGGGGTTGTGCTTGGATAAAGGTTTCTTAACATTATTATACGATAATCGATATTGATTTATTACATCTTCAATTCTGCTATCACGCAAGCAATGTAGTTACTTAACTTTTTATCAATTCTCATGCACAATCAGACATTGATAAAAAGAAGGCCTATTTGTATTTATATGGGCATAGCCCTTTCGGAATACAACATTTTTTGCAATGATAAGCCAACTGTTACATTTAGTTTGGGGAGAACAACGTTGTATTACATTTATCTATAGGAACTGTATAATAGTATGGTTTCGGGTCATGGATATTCACGAATCGGTAAGTCATTGGAAGTTCAGGGTACCCTTTCCTTTGGAATCCATTCTTCTCATGGTGCCCCAACACTTTAATCCTGTCGGCGGGGATTACGCGGGTTACTTCCTGATATACATATGAGTTCATCTCAACCCTCCGACCTTGAATATATAAAGTTGAGTTTACGTGAGCTTCCACAAAAATGAATAGCTTCACGACTTTCAAGTCTTCCAACCACTTGATTCTCTTTAGGTTGGTTTATAGGTAAGCAAACCGATGGGCGACTATATAGTAGATTCCTGAGGCACCCGTCCATCTTCGTTCCATGTACAAAGGCGATGGATTATAGATTTGCTCCAAGATGTTCATCATCTCAACCCTTTGTCGATAATGTGGAGAATGCATTACAGTCATAAACATGACGCGGAACACCAAGAACCTATTCCATGCTTCATAGTTCTGCAAGACAGCATTGGAAGTAAGGAAATATTTGGACAGCAGCATTTGCTTTACTTCATCTTATTAAGATTTCATAAAAACAATTCCTTGTTGGTTAGCTCTGATACCAACTGTAACGTGTCCACTTGTATCTTCAGGACACGTCTTAGCAGTCCATCAGAAAGGATGTCTAGAAAGCTCCACTGGCACTCCCATGGAATGTTATGGGTTTTGCGATCTAGGGCTTTCTGCGTCTGCCACATAGCAGAAGTATTCTGGCCTTTCCCACTTAGGATAGACCTGAATTAGGGTTTTCCTTATTGGTCATTTCCTAATGGCAACTAGCGTCGGACCCAAAAGAACTACTTTACGCAGAAACGCCAGGTCCAAAGCGGATTCACGCTGCACTTCGTTTAAGGAGAATGGGTAACGAGAGGGATGCAAAGCTCAACCTCTCTGCCATAAGGCATAGTTCCATTCCGTTCCCCTAAAACAGCGTAAATTGGGATCAATCATAACTCTAGGTCAATGCTTTTGTTGTTCTATTCTTTGACGATCTTCCTACTATCCATCGTGATTTGAGAAAAACTCCCGGCCAACCGGGACCACCCATCCGTAGGATGGACCTATGGCCCATCCTCCACACTTTCCTCGGGTTGTTTTAGTTATTTAATTACCTAACACATTAGTTGGACATGTATCAATAAGCTTCTTTGATTAGCCCGTTAGGCACTGGTTCTTTCACATAATCATATCACTTGACATAGAAAAACAGTGTCAAACAAGTTCCTTATTTAACAGGTTATCATATTTATCTTTGAAATACCAAAAAGTCCAGCCCGTAGGCTTATCCACAATCCGCCCGAAGACTATCTAGCTATCCACAGGGATCACTAATCCAAGTTTCCGCCCATAGACTAGTATGCAGGCCTCGAGATCCAATCCCGAGTCACGTTAGCCTCTTGTGTAGGGCTTGGAAGGTGAGGGATTTACGGCCAGAGCCCCCCTGGCACACAAGCGTCCTCGTGCTCCAAGTAGCGCTCAACGGAGAGACCTCTCGCAGTGGGTTTGGTCCACTTTCCCGACGCGGTTAACAACCCCCTTAGTTAGGGTCAAGCAGGAAGTCAGGGGTAACTGAAGCTGCCTCTCCCCTCAAGCCTTCAACCTGAAGTATAGATATTCATTTATCTTTTAATTCATTGATAACAAAGCCAAACAATGCTCTAAAATCTGTAGCAAGCACAAACATTTCCATTGAATGTTTTTTTTGGCAAACTGCTAAGGAATGAATCCTTCCTTTCAAATGCATCCAACACTCGATCCGGGATGACTTGCGACTTGGCAAGATCCCCTATATCCTGGGTTAGGGCGTACCCTATTAACCTGACTTGGTCAAACCTTAAGTTCATTGGTTATTTCAGTTTATCGGCTGGTCTTTAGTTTCCAATCAATTTTCTTTACTCAAGAAAGATACTAAATTGGGATGATTATTCATCCTCTTGCAAGATAACTTGCGTAAGGACCTGCCAACCTCATTGCGAGAATTTGGCCATTCCCTTGTGATCCAATCACAAGATCATATGACTTCGCACTTGCTACGCAAGTGTCGCATCAAACTATGAGACTTATTCTACTCATTGAACGGAGTCACGAAACAATCTATTCCTAATTACCTTAGGTTGACGTCGTTAGACCTAGGGTTTCCAAGTTCCATCTTGTAAGATTCTTAGGGACAAACCCTAGCTCACTTCCCAAATATGTTTCACTATCCCTACATTTTGGTGAAAGTGGGCAAGTATTTAGGGTATAGGAGTTTCAATTTTAGCAATACGTAACGATTAGGTTACGTATTAATTCCTAGAGAATTTCTTGGAATTTAACTCATTCTAAACGAGTACTCCGCGGTTTTTAGGTTTATGCCAATTTGTTTGACTTGTTGTCTATGCGTAAATTAATTCCAACTAATCTTCCTATAACTTTGCGAACAAAATTCATGCTAAAAAAGCAACCTTTTACTTGATAATTTATGCAATTGACAAACGATAATTTTTCTAGAGTTATGCATCGTAAGAATCTTTTCATGCCTTGCACTTTCCATGATGATTCATTGCGAAGAGGATATGGGTTAATAGTGCGATATGCAGTTTATACATCTAGGCTTAAACGAAGTAAATTATTTTAATGGACATTAATCTAATTTTTATTTCATTTCAATGCCTAAAGCTATTTGCTAAAAATTCATTTATGCTTCCTTTATTTTTTATTGTTTTATTGAAAGTATTAATGACTAGGTTCCTTCGTCGTGAGCATTTAGGACAAAAATATATCCTATCTCCAACAATTAACCTTGCATGATTGAATTATAAAAATACCAAATGAAAATTAGGAAGGAAAACCTGGGCTTGGGGTGAGATATCCACATGGATGCTGGGAGACAACCCTCCCGCAGCTGTGCCTTGGACTTTCTTAGGAGGCATCGCAATTGTAGTCTTTCCATCGTGGAAGCAGCTTTACAATTCCTTTTTGAAATTCCACCGTGGCTCCCTTTTGCAATAACTTGCACCATCTGTCGAAAGCAATTTTAGAAGGATTCCTCCTTGAAGTAGGGAATTCGAAAGGGGGTGTTTCAAAATCTTTGACGACTAAGACCCATTGAAGCCATGGGGAAGGCTTAATGGCCTTTGTAAAGACTCGCACGACGGGGAATAAAAAGGTGTGGAATCCCTTACGAGGGCTTTTGAGTGGGAAAAGGAGGTGTCAAAAAGACCCTCAACACTCTCTTTTCTCTTACGTGTGGGGGGAAAACAAAGCTCCAAGGGGTATTTTGCATGGGGAAAGAAAAGGGCTAAGGGGGTTTAAAACATGGGGGAAAAAAGTAGCCTTAAAGGCTATAGATAAGGGACCTAAGGACCCTTAGGGGAAAATTTGGAGGGAGGGGGTTTCAAGAGGCCACAGGAAGGGGCCCTAAGGCGGGTTTTAAGACACGGGGGGGGATAAGACCTTTATGGTCAGATTCCTTTTGGGGGGAAAAGGGTCTAAGGGAGCTCCTAGGGGGAAATTTGAGAGGGTGGGAGAAAAAGGGCTTATGGAGGTCTTAGGAGGGAGTTTGTGGGAGTAGTCCTAAGCCACGGGAAAGGGGGCCTATAGAGCCCTCCCTTAGAAGCTTTGAAAGCTTCTGGAAGGAGGTACGTGGGGGGGTGGAGGCCATCAACAGGTGGCATTCGGCGGTCTTCACGGCAGTTGGTTTTCTCCCCCTCGTTCTTATGGCAGCGGCGACCTCTCTGGCTCAACGACAGAGTTTCGTATTCGCACCGTCGTGTCACTCTACCACAGGGCGGCCAATGCTGAATCTCTCCTCCGTTCTCTCCCTCATGCACTCAGAGTATCTCCTCTCTTCTCTCCCTCACGCATTCAAGTGGCATCTTATGGTAGCGCCTCCCTCTGTCATCCTTGCACAGTGTCCTGACTATTCCCCCTCGCTGCTCCCCCATAGCCATTGGTTTTTATAGGGAGAGGGAGAGGTTCCTCCCTCCCCTACGTGGCAACAACATGGCCATATCACACCTTCGAGCTCCACCGAGGAGCTTTCACATACCTTCTATTCCCCTCCCCCTCAAGCACAACTCTCAACTAGGGGGGATAACCATAATAATGATAGAAACAAATTTTTCATGATAGTATTATTTATCCAAATCAAATATCCTTTGTAGTGGCGGTTTACGAGTGAAGTTCGGGATGTTACATTTTGATGGAAATTGATAGTTTCTTTGATTTTGACTAGGAAAAAATGAGTGGACATGGGATAAAATAAGGAAAAATGCTGAGTTTTAGTTCCAATGATTAGTTCTCAGAAAGAAGCCCAAAAATACATATTTTTTATTAAAAATAAATGGAAAAAATAGAGAAAAATGGAAAAAATGAGTTTCTTGCGTTTAAAAAAAATGGAAAAATGAGATCTATGTATGTGAATTTTTGGCTGGGTTGAAGCATGAGGTTTAGCCTCAATTTTTCCCTTTTCCTTTATGTTAAAGTGCGTATTTATTGCTTTTACATACAAAAAATGACATAAAAGAATCTCTATACCTATGCAACACAGCAAAATTTAAACGATGAGGGGGAGGATGATGTTATACCATAGTTTAAGCATTGAAATAATACATAGTCTGATTGTTCTCTTTATGCATAACATTTGGGATTTGGTTTATTTGGAAATAATGGATCTAGCAGCACGAGGTTCGCCTTGATGCTAGGTTCCTGCAATGAAGCATTGCGTATTAGCGAAAATTCATTAAAAGGGCTATTTTTGCACGACACATAGGCTGATTTCAAACCATAATTATTTGTGCACAATAAGGCTTCCACCATTGCATGAATCATACACATGGTATCTATTCCTGGCATGCATAGCAATTGGTTGTATTATAAATGACCCATGCTGGAGAGAGTAAGGCACCCAAGCTGTAGGTCTAGACGGTGGGCCCAAGGGGACAAGTAAGTGAGAATTGGTACATTCTTGGAACTATATAATATTGGTACCAAGAGCGAGTCTGTTTCGTATATGTTATATGTCTTAGCAATGCATCGAGGGGCCAATCCCCAAGGTGTAGGAGGGTTGTAATGGGGCCGCGGCAATCAACTAAGGCGTGCCTCCTATGTTGTTCTACGTGGTGAATTACACTAAAATGTGTAGGGTGTCTCTTTGTGGAGTCTAGGAAGTTTAAGGGTTGGACTAGAAAACACGATACAAATGCAAAATGTACGTATGATGGCAAGGCAATGTGTCTTGTAGGCGCTCCTGGCCACAAGGCCGTGGGGTTGTCTTATGCATGTCAGAGGTCCGACTAGTGCTATAGGCAGTGCCTGCCCATTTTAGGTCCCATCACCTTTAGTACAACTTAAAAAGGAAAAGTGATGAGATTATATGATCATTTATCCCCACTTCATTTACTACAAATATGCAAGGCTTTTATATGGCATTCTATAGGGAGCCCATTCGCAAGAAGGGAAAAAAATATTGGTTACACAAAATTAATGATAGTCCTCAAAAGCTCAATGAAAGGGTTATGTAAAACTAAGCTGAAAATAATATGTCTTCAAAATATTGAAACATAGAATCAACTTGATTTAAGTAATACCATGACTTACTCTTCTCGATCTTAAAATTATTTTAACTAGTATATAAGGATAGAAGCTAGAATCCATGCCCCATAGGCTTTGAGTTCAAGCTTATCCAATCATTTGTGTTATGCCTCAAATCATGTTATAAGGAATAACTTGTTATGAACTTGACCTACTGCTAATTACACTCCTAAGCATGGAGTCCTCATCCATGCTTAGACCATTTGTCCACAAGATACTTCCTTTATATCTACAAACCTTCACATGAAAATTTAAGTATTCACCAAGCTCCAATGGATAAAAATACTGGAAAAGCTCACTCCACTTGTTGCCACTCCTTATTATACTCCATTACTCAAAATGCATAAGCAAGTTGGAAGTAAAAATCTTTCCACATTACAAAGCTTGTTTTTAAAATGAGGCAAACATCAAATAGCCAAATACTAAAAACGAAAGTTAGTAGGGGGTATTTATACCTATCAACCACACCTACATGATTTAAGGTATTTTTTACACCTATTGGGTATTGTGGGGTCCCAAGAGGAAAGCAAAGAAAATGGGGAAACTATTGCAAGATAATATAACTTGTCACACAAGAAAGCATGTTCTTTATACTTTAATCAACCATAAGAAAAAAGTAAACATCAAGAACAATCAATCTTCATGCAACATCATATAGTGAATCTCCCATGGATTTATCACAATAAATCTTCAGCATATTCTTCATAGAAACTATCAAAGAATCAAAAGAACACAATTGAATGATCAACTTTGAATGGAATTCATCGGATAGTATTCATATTTCATCATCTTCATAGTCTTTATAGTCTTTCTCTCAATCTCTCTCATAGTCTCACTCATAGATACATTGTTTTTCATAGAAAATTTACAATCTCTCATGTACTAGCTCTCTCAAATATGATATCTCTCAATAATACATTGGAATTAAAAAAATAATACTCAATAATCCTCTCTTGGTCATGGATGCCCCTCCCAAGAGGTATGCTTTACATGAAAGATCACCAGAGATACTACAGTGACCCTTGAGAGCTCACTACTATCAGTCACTACAATCTTTAGTTCAAGTCTTCATCAACTACTTCTTCTAGCTTCAAAGATATTTCATTCATCTCTTTGCAATATTATAAAGTATTCATAAGCTAAACATTCATCCAACAAAACACTCAAAGAAGCAAACATAACAAAATAGAAGATTTACAAAAGCTCTATAAAACATTTCATAGAAGGTCGATAGAAGGCATAAAACCATATAACTCAAAGTAAAACCAATTCAAACCATCCAACTCTCTCAATTATTTCTTAAACCATTCATTTAAAATTATAACCTCTTAAACAAAAAGAAAACGAACCAAAACAAAACCAAATCAGACCTAACAGAACCAAACACACACACTATAACTCAATCAAAAACCATCATGAGATTCTCAATCATAATCAAACCATTCCAAATCACTACCAACACATAAAAAATCAATTAATAAACCCTTAAAATCAACTGGCATTTACCTCATAAAAACAAAAAAAAGCTCCAAAGACAAGTCAATTTAACCCTCAACATATCTCCACACTTAATCAAGGAGCATCCTCGCAACCTTGGAAAAAGAGAATAAAAACTCTACAATAATCATCTTCAATCATTAACTCTAGCTTGGAAAAATCCATGACTCAAATATGCTCAAATATGTCTTCTTCAGAAAAACATGGATCTAACAATAGAAATGAAAGGAAAACCTTAACCAGTATGAACTATTCTTTGAATAATTAAACCAATCAACTCAAACCATTAAAGGACATAAGAGTTTACTTTGCATCTTAACACATATTCTTTCAAAAAGTCTTTAATATTAAACACTATCTAGCTTCGAATATTGTTAGCTTCAACTTTGAGAGTGGGATTGTACGACCTGAGGAAACCTAGAAATGTACTAAAATTTGTCAATTTGAGAAGAAAATTAAATCTCAATGGAAGTGGCAAATGTAGATTCGACAATTTTAAGCATCTGTGGAAGACCGAATTTAAAAGCACTTCAAAAGATGGATCTCATAGCAATCTCAAGTTTTTAATAATTTTTAAGGTGCCATAATTAAGTGAAACAAGCTCCACACAGTGCAGGCTCCGAGATGGTCAGGTAGAAAATTTTGGACTTGAAATCGGATGTAGAAAATGGAATTGCTAAAGGTCGAGCATGAAGGACCAAAAGTGAATGTAAAAGAGACTTGAAAGTACTTGAAAGTAAAGAGTTGTGGCCCTTGGGGGCCCAAGGCCCCCCAAAAGTTTTGTGTGTGTGTGTGTGTGTGTGTGTGTGTGGGGGGGGGGGGGGGGTTCCTTGAAGGTGATGAAAAAAAAGCCTCTCCTATACGACGTTGCCATGAATGTGGAGGGGGGGAAGGCTAGTAAGCTTACAAACAAGCAAATGATCTAATCATTCTCATTGGATGCTCGAATTTTCCACTTCATATCACTAGTCTCAACTCTAAAAATGGAAGCCTAACCACAGATATGAAACTTAGTCTCCTTCTCACCTCTCTCTTTCTCTCCTCTTGAGGGTTGTTCATGCGAAAATTATTTAGAGAAAATCGGGATGGAGATTGGTTGTCCAACTTAAACCAGATTGATGTTGGACCATGCCGATGCTAAGGAGTGATGACTTTGGAGACCAATTGCAGGTCCATTCATTCTCATAAAATCAATTCTTGAGACCCAAAACATAAAAAATAGTGGTAAGCCTCTTTTCTAATAGAAATTTGGATTATTTTGGACATTTTATGGTGCAAATCTTGTTGATATGTATAAAAATTTTATTTGAAGCTTTTTTGTGATGTGCTTGAGGGATGTGAAGCATAAAATATAAAATCCGTGTTCATGCATGTGATTAATTAATTTAAACAATCCCAAAATACGTATTGTAAGAGAAAAATGATGATTTTTTTGGTTTCGAATAATCAAATCATGTTCATATGGGATAAAATCAAATATGATGATGGATCAGAGTGTGAATTAATTTCTTGAATCAAGAAAATATAGCATTTTACATAAAGAAAGTAAAATTACCAAAAAATTAGAACAAAGAAAATAGTGAAAAAATAGTTTTTATGTTTGAAAATTTACTAAAAATTAAAAATATGTTTGTGCAAGTATAACAAAGGTAAAGTATGAGGATTTGCCTTAGTCTAGCCTTGTTTGTATGCCATAGTGTGTGCTTATCACTTCCTATATAAAGAAAATTTTCATGAAATATCCTTTTAACCTATCCATCAAATGCAAAACCTTAAATGGTAGGGGAAATTCTGGGAGTTAAGTATCATTTAAATTAAGTCTTAAAAAGGATGATAACATGGGTTATTCCAATGCTGCCTTATTAACGAATTAATATGCCAAATTGAAATCATGAAAGGGCCATTTGTGCACATCCACACTAATTGATTTATAATGTTACTTGTTTTAGCACATATATCACTCACATGGCATCCATATTTTTATATGTGGGACCTAAGATCCATATACTGCTTATTGTTTTTAAGCGTTTCAAGCCAAGTGCAATGGCTATCTCTCATATAGATGTGCACACTCTCACATCTACGAGTCTAGTGTGAGCTTACCTTCATTCTTGATCAATTTTCCTCCTCCCACAAGCTTTTTGATAGCTCCACAATCCAAGGTGCAAGCTAAAGCAAGCTTGATCCTCAAGCTCTAAGCTCTAAGCTCCATTGCCACATGCAAGACAAGAGAAGAGGAAAGACAAGAAGAAGAAGATATGAGAAGATGAAGAGCTTCTCCACTATGGTCCCTCACGCTTTGTAATATTTTCCCCCTCAGCCGCTCTACATAGGAATCCCTCCTCTTTTGATTAAAAATAATGGAAATTCTTTTAATCTTTCCCCCCTTATTGACACCGAACAGGTGGCAAGAGGGGGTAAAAAAGGAGACAATAGCGCCATCAATGACGAAATGGGAAAGAAAGAGAATGACATGGCAGAGGGAGATGATGACATCAAGTGAGGGAAGGAGAATGACGATGTAGGTGAGGAGGGAGGCCACATCTACTTGTCACATGGCCATTTGGAGGAGCTAAGAAGCCGCGTCGTCATGTAGACAACAACATCACTTCACCACCTCTCCATGATAATAACCACCCTTCCATTAGAACCTCCCCTTCCCTTTCCCCCCGTATACGATAAGAAGAGGCCTAAATGACCTGGGCTGGAGAGAGAAAGAGAGAGAGAGAGAGAGAGAGAGAGAGAGAGAGAGGGCGATAGAGAGAGAAAGAGAGAGAGAGGGTGAGAGAAAAAGAGGGGGAGAGAGAGGGTGAAAAAGAGAGAGAGGGAGAGAGAGAGGGAGAGGGTGATAGAGATGGAAAGAGAGAGAGAGAGGGTGAGAGAAAAAGGTAGGCTGGTGCCTCTCTTTAGTTCTCTTAGTGAGGATTGGAGGTTGGATGGGTAAGAGGTAACCCGTTCATCATCTTAGCCCTCATTTTTGGTGCCCCTACTGAGGACATTCTCAACCACAATTCTCTACCTCCTTATGTGGGACGATACAACACATGGTGGTGCATCCTCTACAACAAGTGCCCCAAGTGGCTCTTCTCCAACACCTTCACCAACTTTTTTTGAAACTGGTCGAATTCCACGACTCCCACAATGGTCTCCCAAGGAAGCCCAAGAAAGGAAGTATGCCTATCGGATGACGTCACGCATGTGGGTAAAAGGTGTTCACCTTAGAAATTCCATTCTCTCACAACGAAAAAAATCATGTTGCCATCAATTGCTAGGTTCTCATAATTGTGGTGAGTGTTTTGTAAACAAAGTGAAGGCCCTTCCGAGAGGTCCTCGTCTCCAAATCATCAAATCCCTCTCTCTCTTTGGCCTAATCCACATCAAAGAAGGACAACTATGCATGAACGGTGTGGAGTTTTGTAGAAGTGCAAAGTATAAAGACTACATTCAACTGTTGTTAGCTCAAAGGTTGGGTGTGGTTGAAAAGGTGGCCATCACACCTTATGAAATATATATTGCCGAGGATGGATACACTAAGGCAAGAACAATCACTAGTGAGAAAATTCTCTGTATAGCAAAGTTGGTGGGTTCCAGAAAGAAACACTCTGGGGAAAATCCTTCATAATTCAAGAAAGTGCATTTCCCTCTACTCCCTTAAGTAGTCTCCACTCATGAATAATAATAATGGCCCTAATTTCTACACCTTCTACTCTGTACAAAACATCTGAGTTAATGTATGTATCAGTAGGAATATTTTCTTCTAGTAGCGTCTTGTCATGTACTTTGGGGCTGAAAGATTAAGGGAGATTCTTGTATCACCAGAACCTATAATCTTCCCAATGCTAGACTACAATGCATCCTTCAATGTACATGTCTTTATCTTATTATAATAGTTTCTCATGAATCACCACGAGTTGTATGAACCTATTCGTCCACTTGCTATGCAAACTATGCATATTGTAGCCAGCACAAAGCTTAGATTCCAAGGCATTATTAGAAGCATATTGGGGCCTAGAAGTCTTGCTGAAATCAATGCATCTGTGAACCCATTCATCCATCCCCTCATAAAATACAACTTAAGTCTAGACGTGTTCATCTTCGACATGGCATTTCCAAGTTTTTTTAGGCACAAAGGGGAGAAAGATCTAGACTTTTTGGATGACTTAGAAATGGCATTCTTAGTCACAAGCCGGGGTGATGAAGCAACCAAAGTACCGGCCTTCTCTTTAGTTCTAAAGGGTGATGCTTGAGTGTGGTATCAAGCTCTCTCAGAGGCTACAAGGGGTAATTGGGAGGATCTCAAGATTGCATTCATGAAAAAGTACCAAGATATAGAGCCACCTGAAGATATTTGGAGACAACTCTTAGATATTTGCCAAACCTTACTAGGGGAGTATCAAGCATATGAAGGCATGTTTATAAAATTGTGGGATAAATGGACAGTCTCCTTAGCCGAGGGAGAAAGAGTACCTGATTGCCTTAAGAAAGATTGTTTTCTAGCCGGATTTCATCCTCTACTAAGGGAGAAGGTCAAAGGAAAGTTTCCCACATCCTATGAAGAATCAATCACTTATGCCAGGGAGAAAGATAGAAAATTGAAGTATCAAGCCCAGTTGAAGGGGGGAATTGAGCCCATGCAGGTTTTACCAACCATGCCAAGGCCTAGAGAAATAGCAGAGGCCCCACCTGAATCGAAGATACCACAACAAGAGCTCCTACAACGCATTACTAATCAACTTGAAAGCCTTTCGTTAAATTTGGTGCAAGGAGTACGACCCCCTCCCCTCATAAATGAAGGCAATTGAGGTCCAAGGAGACAAGAAAGAGAGTATGTTTGCTATAATTGTGGGGAGATTGGCCATGGTATGTACTTTTGCCCTCATCCTAGGCGTTTTCTAGGAAATGGGTTCCAACCAAGAAGGAGGGGACAACAAGTGACACCCCCTTGGGAAAGGTTTGTTCCACCGAATCTAGGGCCTCCACCGTCGGTTCAAGTTCTCCAGCATCCTCGACCACTTGCGGAGGTGCCGCCCTTATCTGTCCAACCGCCAGAGAATCATGATGTTAAGATAGTTAGTTTAGATGAGAGTGATGTCAAAGGGAAGGCCAAAGTATTAGAGGTTGAAGCAATGCTGGTGAAGAAATCCCGTAGAATTGAGAGAATGGAGCCTACACCACCAAAGGAGGTTGAAAATATGGAAGAGGAGGCAGAGTCATCAATGGCTGCAAAGACACGCAACAGTAAAAAGAGGAGGGCTCACTCACGCCAACACATTGAGCTAGATGATTTTTCCCTGGGTAAAGATATTAGAGCTTATGATTTGCTTGCTAATATGAGGAATCAAGGGCCAAAAATTTCATGGCCACAATTACTACATCTATCTCCAACAGTGCGACGACAATGGTCAAAGATGGTAAGCATTAGATCCATGAAGAATAGACAAGTGAATGCAATCCAGACTAGAAAGATGAAAGATATTGTGCCTCTAGTGGAAGCCGAAATCAATGGGCATAGAGTATCAAAGACATATGTGTATGGAGGTGCAGAGATTTGTGTCATGACGGAAAAGTTGATGCATCTTTTGGGATTAGAGGTAAATGAAACTACTAAATTTGGGGCCAAAATGGCTAACAATGTAGTAGTAAATTGTTTGGGAGTTATAAAGAAAGTCAAGGTAAAGGTGTGTGGAGTGCAATTGGAGCTTGACATGTATGTGATGCCATTGAAGGGGGACAGCTATCCACTCATTCTTAGGTGACAAAAGGGGCTTTAGAGCTAAGGCCACAAAAGGGGCTGCAGAAAAAATGGAAGAGCACTATCTACAACATGAAGGAGGGCCGACAGGAGGATCTTGTGTTAGAGACCACCGCTAATGAATGGAGTTCCAGCGAGGGAGAGTCTTCTAATGAGGAGGAAGAAAGCTCTCTAGAAGTGATGGGGATTACATTAAAAGGGCCTTTTAGTAGTAAAATTCTGCAGCAACTTCCAAAGGTCGAGAAGGAGGGGTTAGAAAAAATGTTGGCTAAGGATCTATCAATTGAGGAGAAGGCAGCCTACATGGAAGTGGTGATAAAACACTCTGCACTTTTTATTTCTGATTATGAGCACATCACAGGTGTGACAGCAGTACAACATCACATTAATCTAAAAGAGGGAGCGAGGCCAGTGGTGCAGCGACTACGACGGTTGGGAGTAGTTCAACAAAACGATCTACTCACTGAGGTGCAATGACTTTTGAAGGCAGGCTTCATCTATCCAATAGGGGACTCAGAGTGGGTTTCACTTGTGGTGGTGATACCCAAGAAGAATGGAAAATGGAGGATTTGTATGGACTACAAGCTGCTAAATGCTGCAACAAAGAGAGATCATTTTCCTCTTCCCTTTTAGGATGAAATACTCAACGAGGTGGCCGGGCATGAGAGATACACTATTTGTGATGGATATTCAGGTTATTTCTAGATTCGAATAGCTGAGGAGGATCAACAAAAAACCACCTTCATTACGCCTTGGGGGTGTTTTGCTTACAAAGTAATGCCATTTGGATTAACAGATGCCCCAGCTACCTTCCAGCGATTCATGAATTATGTCTTCCAACCATATTTTGGGAAATCCATTAGGGTCTTTATTGATGATTTTTGTATTTATAGTTCTAAGGCTCTACATCTAGGGAAGGTGGATGAAGCTTTCAACTGCCTCGCACAAATGGGGGGCAGTTAAACCATGAGAAGTGTCGCATTGGTGAAAGTAGTGTAACTTTGTTAGGATATGTCGTAAGTGAGAGGGGCATTGAAGCAGATCCAAACAAAGTTAAGGCCCTATTGGCAGTGCCATCACCATCTTCTGTGAAGCAACTAACCTCTTTCATTCAAAAGGTGCGATTTATGGGGCGGTTCATTCATCTCCTCTCCCAATTAGTATTTCCACTGCAACAGTTAACCCACTCTGAGGAGCTCCTGTGGAGTGATGAAAGCGAAAGGTGCTTTCACAAGGTGAAGAAGGATCTTAGCACCCTTCCTATAATTTTATAGCCTTGCTGGGATCAAGAGTTTTTTGTCAACTTGAGTTTTGGGGAAGATGCTCTAGGGGCAGCATTAATACAAAAGGATGCTAGAATTGGCCTAATGAGACCGGTTTACTTTTCTAGCAAAGTAATGGCATCATCAGAACGAGGGTACAAGATGGTGAAAGTGATGGTTTTGTCTCTAATGTTTGTTGTAAGAAAGTTTTGTCCTTATCTTCTCCCTAGGCCATTCACAATGATCACGACAGAATAGCATTTTCCCTATGCCTTACAACACATGGATGTTTCAGCCAGAATCGCTAAGTGGGTGATACGACTCCAAGAGTTTGACTATACCTTCAAGGTGGAGGATTCTACTCGAGCTTGCCTAGCTGATTTGTTAACCCATAGATGTCATCAAAAGAAGGAAAAAGAGAAGGGAAAGGTAAAAGAGGAGACACCTCCTCCTGAGGACCGCCACGGGTGGAGAATGCCCATGCCCTCTACTTCGATGGGGCATACAAGCATATTAAAGATAGAGCGGCAACAGGAATAGTGGTGTTTAGTCCCAAAGTTGACAAACTTTATGGAGAATGTATCAGCTTGGAGGATGTCCATTCTAACAATGAGGCAGAATATCAAGCCTTGCTTTTAGGTTTGAGGTGGTGTCTCTCACATGGTGTCACTGGACTTAATGTTTTTGGGGATTCTATGCTAATTGTTAAGCAAATGAAAGGAATTTGGGCTTGTAAAAATGATAACTTAGTAGTGAAAATGAGAGAAGCTAAAACTCTCATGAGAAAGCTACAGAAAGCCCAAATCTATTTTGTGCTAAGGCGCACAAATGGCAATGTAGATGCTCTAGCAGCTGAAAATTTGAAAGAGGTAATGGTGGGCATCATTGCAGTAAAGCTTCCCTTGTTTCAGGGTAACTTTCAACTACACGATGTGCTTTATTTTCTTGAGCATGGTGAGACACCTACACATATGAGTAAGAGTGAGAAAAGGTGACTAGCTACAAAGGCCACTAAATACCGCTTGATAAATGATGTGTTGTATTGCAAAGGAAAGGATGCAGTGCTTAGAAGGGTGCCAACACCAAATGAGATTATGGATGTGATTAAGAGCTACCATGAGGGGGTTTGTGGTGGACATCAAGAAATAACCAACAGGAAGATTCTCCATGCCGGTTTTGTGTGGCCTAGTCTACATCGAGATGTGCAACATTGGTGCCGCACTTGTGACGGTTTCCAAAAGGCCGGACCAAGGAAGCTAGTGCATGAGGAACAACATCCCATAACTACATATGGCCCATTTGAGAAATGGTGGATTGATGTAATAGGGCAACTCCCACAAACTCAGTCTGGCAAGGAATACATCATAATGGGTGTGGACTACATGAGGAGGTGGGCAGAGGCTTCAACAACTAGTAGGATCACAACCCAAGAAGTGGAAAATTTTGTGTTTGAAAATATTTGTTGCAAGTTTGGCACACCTTTGGAAATTATCTCTGATCAAGGTCCTGGTTTTAGGGCGAACCTAGTAGGGGAGCTAATGGAAAGGCTGAAAATCAAGCACAAGCATTCTACTCCCTACTATCCACAGTGTAATGGTTTGGTTGAAAAAGTAAATGGGCTGATTTGTAAGATAATTACCAAGCAGGTACACATGCATCCCAAACACTGGGATTAAAAATTGAGTGTAGCTCTTTAGGCCTACAGGACTTCATTCAGAACCTCACTTGGCTATACTCCATTTCACCTCGTCTATGGCCAAGAGGCTTTGCTTCCTATAGAGGTGGAACCGGCCAGTTTATGTGTTTTAGTAGCCAGTCGAGAGAAGAATCAAGATAAGAAGTTAGAGAAAAGAGTCTTGAATCTAGAGAGGTTGGAGTTAGATAGAGAAGCACCAGTCCAACACTATTCCATGTAGGCTGAAGAGAGGAGGAAGACATTTAATAAGAAGCTGGGTAGCAAACACATAAGGGAAGGATCACTTGTGCTACGTTATGATAACCGCTTTGATAATAGAAAGGATGCTAAACTTGTGTTCAAGTGGGAAGGGCCATTCATGGTCATAAGGAGATATCCAAATGGCAGCTATAAGCTAGGTGACATGGATGGGAAGATTCACAAGACAAGGGTAAATGGATGGCGATTGAAGCCTTATTTTCAAAGAAATATGAACACTTTGGAGCAGTCATTCAATGAAGAGCCACCAATGAGGGGGTGCAATCCTCCTTGATCTATTGGACCATCATTATCAAGCTAGAGGAATGAATGCCTCTAGCCTAAGTGGAGGGCTAATGGTTTGGGTTTTTTACAACCTGGATAATTACCACAAAATTTGGCCAAAACCCCTATCAAGAGCTTACCATATCACTTTGGGTTTACTCTTCAAGCACTAGGTATGCTACATTACTTCTCGATTATGATAACTCTAACAAATGGGGGGGAACAAGTTCTTAGGAGGCATGTCAATGTAAAGGGTAAAAGGGATGATTATCTTAGTGAAGATGAAAATGGATTACACATAGGAGTTGAGTGAGTGCATAGATTTTTCAAAGGACTAGCCTCCAACTACACATGGGCTCCGCCTGCATCACTTAGATTTGGAATCTATCACCATCATTAGAGGACACCTCACCCTAGCACACAAGTCAATATCCACATCATGGTGTCATTTGGATGTTACACAAAAGCTTACAAGCATGGACCCCTTCTGTCACATGCTTATATGTATTTATATATATTTATGGGAGACTAAAGTCAAAGCAACTTTTGGAAGCCGTTTTTTATAATTTCAATAACTCCCAAGAAAAAGAAAATTTCAAGAAAATTCCCACAATGCCCGATTGGTTTCGACCTGCTCTACAAAGTTGCAGAAGAAACTTTCTTCAGATTCTTCACGGATTTGAAGTTACGAAGGCGCAGACTACTGGCTACATGCAATTTGCTTCTCTCTTTCACCACATCAACTTTCCACTCTATCCTTCTTGTAAATATATTATAATAATGTGCTTTGGGCACACATCTCCTGTAATCTAGCTCCATTTCTCTATTTTGTCTACCACCACCCTTGGCTTCTTGCATGATGACCAAGGTGGGGACTTGTCCCATCCACTATTCTCCATATTTTCAAAGATGTCATACATCATCTAGGATTATGTTAATCAAGAAGATTAGCTTAATCTAATCCTTCATGGAGGCTATATAAAGAGCCCATGAAGAATGAAGAGGGGGGAAGAAGGACAATGACAAGCCCATGAGAGCACTCTAGAATACCCTCATGCTAGTCCATCTCTTTGAGGTGAGCTATGAGTGAGTTATTTTATTATGTAGCATAATGGCAAGCTTCCTCTACTTCTTCTCCTCTTGTCTCCCTCTCCTCTCATCTCTCTCTCTCATATTCCAATATGGTGTCTAGTATATATATTCTCTCTTGTAAATTTGTGTCTTGGTTCTCTTGATTATCTTTGAGAAAAGGGATGTCCTATCCCATCCTCCCTTTGGCTAGGTGGTGCCCCTCTTTAGTTCTCTTAGTGAGGATTGGAGGTTGGATGGGTAAGAGGCAACACGTTCATCATTTCAGCCCTCACTATGTGTCCTTCATTGATGATTTTAGGAGCAGGTACACTTGGCTTTACATACTGAAACATAAGGATGATGTGTTTGATGCATTCAAGGACTTCAAAAATCATGCTGATTGTAAAATGTCATGTCTTAGATTAGATGGAGGTGGAGAATATGTCTCTAATTGCTTTGATAGGTACCTTGCTAAATATGGGATCAGAAGATAGTTAAGCTGCAACTATCCACGCAACAAAATGGCGTAGCAGAAAGAAAAAATAGGGTACTGATGGAATCGGCAAGAACTATGCTAAATGAGAAGAGTTTGCCAAATGGTTATTGGGTTGAAGCAATAGTGATTGTTGTCTATGTGCTGAATAGAATCCCTATGACAAGGATTCATGATGTAACTCCATATGAGAGTTTGTATGGTCATAAGCGTGACATTTCACACTTGAAGGTATTTGGTAGCATTGCATATGTACATGTTTTTTATGAAAAAAGGAAGAAATTGGATCCTAAAGCTATGAAGAGTGTGTTCCTTGGTTATGCACAAGACCAGAAAGATTACAAGTGTTATGTATCATCTACACATGAGACATTGATTAGCAAAGATGTTGTTTTTGATGAGTTGGCATCGTGGTCAGTGACTTGGCCTTTTGGCCCTTCTTCTTTTGGAGGTTCCATTGGAGCTACAGTGGATGGTTGAGCTTATTGTTTTAGCTCTCCAAACCCTAATTCTTCTTGCTCCTTTGTCAAGATTCCATCCTACCTAAAGTATTATTGTTGTTGCTCTATGCTTAGGCTAGTGCTCCCTTTCAATAATCTTTCATGTAGATCGTATCTCATGGACTCATGTTGTAAGTTCTAGCTTCCTCCGCAACCTTTCTATCACATCCTCACCCTCGGCTTGGGTTACATGCAAGACATGTTTAGGAAGGCTTGTTGTTGGACCTTGAGGCCTACCTCTATTGCTTTCGCCCTTGTCAATTCCATGATTTAGTCACTTTTCACCCAAAAGCAAGGCATTTGACAAGGTCTTTGACTCTTCTAATGGTCTTTTCCTCCCAATCCTTGGCCTTTTTGCTCATCTTCTCTAGGCCTTGATTTTGGCATTGAGATAGCATCATGACCATTTGTTCTTGCTCTTTTTGAATTTTGAACATTTCATCTTCTTGCTGTCTAAGGCAGTTCAACTGCTCTGACAAATTTTCTTACTCTAAGAGGGCCACTTGGAGCCGCTTTTCCACCTTTGTCAGCTTTTTGGCTGACACTTCATCTCTTTGTGCCTTAGCCTCACACAGTTCCTTGAGTAGTTATTCCTTTTTTTGTTTCTCTATTTTGCACTCTGTATAGGCCTAGGTCCTAACCCTTTCTAGCTCCTCAGTGAGCTTGTCTTTGATCTTCTTGAGTTGGTTGAGGTATTCTTACATTTTCTTGTTCTATTGAGAGGACCAAAAAGTCCTCCTTCAGCATCACCTATTCTCCTATTTCCTTTCCTTGGGGCTCTTTTGCAACCTTCTCCTCCATTTTCCCTTCTAGTACCTATTTGGCTTTTAATTCCTTCCTCAAGTCACTTATCTGCCTTTGTTAGGTGGCTATTTGGTGCATTTTTTTGAGCTGTTAGGCTGAGAATGTTTCTCTTTTTGTTTCCAGATCTACCACCCACTATTGCCCTCCTCTCCTCTTTTACTCTTTCAAGTTGATCCAGGAGTTCTTGGACATATTTTTCATATTGTGCCGACCCTGGTATGACCGAGGGTATGGACATAGTTGAGGCTTCCACTCTGGATTTCTTCGAGTCTTTTCTAGATTCAGTTTCTGTAATGAGAGGCCTCTTTGTTCCTAGTATGGGGGCTCCTCCACTAGGCATTGGACCCAAGCTATTGCACCATGTTGACCAAGTACTGTACCTAAGCCATCACGTTGCTCTAGTTCACTATTGCATTTGTGGTTTCTTGTGTGGTGATGGTGGTAGAAACCATGATGGGTAGGGGCGCTTCTGATGGGGCCTTCCCTTTGCCTTCCACTACAAGTTCTCTAGCTTCTTCTACCATTGCAGAGCTCATTCTAGGTGCATCATCTAGGCTCCTCTTAGCTAGCTCTTCTACACATGAAGATTGCTTAAGCGAAAGCTTGATGGTGAGAGCCATTTGCTCATCCTCTTCTCTCCTTAGCCTTTCGTCCTCCCCTTATCGTTTCTTTCTTCATTCTTTCTCCATCCTTTGGGACTCTTCTTCTGCCTTCTGTAGAGGAATTCCTCCTCTTCTTCTTACTTCTTCTTCTATATGGTTTCTTGGGGTTTTCCCTCTCCTATTATGGTTTCCTTCTTCTTGCTTGAGATTTTTTGCATGATTTTATTCTGCTCCCCCTAGCTTGATGGGATCAAACCCTCCCCATCTTTCTCAATAATGGTCCTTTCACTTGACCCCTCCTGTTACTAATATGCTTGGAGTTGAGCTTGCTTATTTCTTGTGGCTCTCTCTACCTTCTCTTTTATGTGGCTTGCTTGCTTCTTTTTCTCCTGCCTTTCTCACTTTTGGAGATGTTGATGGGCTATTTGGGATTGGGGAGAGGTGGTACTCTTGAATAGGAGATGTCTTAGGAGTTTCCCCTACTTCTTCCCTTTCCATATCTCCCACGACTTCTTGGATAATGACTGTTAGCACCCCTCCAAACCCTATCATGGAGACTTTCAATATGGGTGTTTTCCACTTGGTTGTGGTGGTTGGTGGCTCATCTCCTATAGGTCTTTATCTCGATGACAACACATTGGCTAATGAGTCAATTGTGTTATAGATGTAGGCATTCATATTTATTTCATCTAGGGCCCTTGTTGTGATGCTTTCAAGCATTGGCACTGGGATTCATGCCATGAGGGTATTGTAGCAATGAGATTGGAGGACAAGGCATGCACCATCATTGCCTACAATTGGATGATGAGGTCAAGGATGTCTACTAGACTAATCCCATCATTGGTGTGTGCCTTTTTCTTTAGTATCTTCAACATGCCATAAACATCCATATTCAATCTCTTTCCCTATGCACTTGCCAAACCTAAAGCCTTCTCCACTATTCCAGGGCTAAGCACAACTTCTATCCTTTTGGATTAGCCTCCTTGTCTACTGACGATCACTGTGCCACTATTTTTCATTGCATCAAAAGTTCTTAGGAACTCTATGCATCTACGTAGGTTGATCTTCTAGCCAAACTTCTCTACGTATCTATGGAGATTGCATTGATCGACTATTTTTCTCACCACATCTTCCCTGTTCACCAACTCCCCTAAATTGCTAACTTTGCAGTACGTTAGCTGTTTGTAGACTTGTGTTTTAGTGGCCACTCAGTACTGTTCTGCTCTTCCTCTAAGAATGGAAGTTATCTTGCCATCTGAAGTTCTTGTTATGGTACAATAACTTACAATTAGCTCATTTGAGAGTATATTTTATATAAAAGGAGAAATATTAAGAATAAAACACTATGGAATGGTGCGATGTTCCAGTAAGGAATGGAAAGTTTTTATACTTCAAGCAATCCAACATTGCAAGTATGAATTTCATAAAAACGTTTCTTCAAGTTCAAGTTCACTTTATTCATCCTTTTATTCTTTTGAAGTTTGGCTTGAAGTTTTGAAGTTCAAGTTCTTTTTCATCTCACCCCCTTCCCTTTGGGGGAATGATGAAGATGCTTCCTAAGATTGGACGATAAAGAGTTTAGGGCATTAAGCACCTACTTGTTGTGCTTTATTTATTCATGAGCCAAGCATAAAACTACGGGTTATACTCTAAGTGGGTGTGATGGTCCATGCTTTTAAGGTTTAATGCCTATGTGTGTAATGTTGGTTTATACATCGTCTCTAGAGCTCACTCATCCTGCTGTGGTGACATGCCGTTTTTCCTCAGTTAGGAGTTGATCCAAATAGGGATAGCCCATAACATGCCCTTCTAAAGGTCAATTGTTTGTGATGACCAACACTATGAATGAGGTAGGAGCCACACATAGGTTAGATCATACTTAGAGGTTTTGATTGTGTGTCTCTGCTCGATGTTGGTCATAATTTGGCAGCCTACTTGCTCCCATTGGAGACAAAGAGCATACCATTTTAGTAGAATTGGCTAACCATTTTAGCTCTTCTAGTTCTCGTGTTGTTGTAGAGACTTTGCTCTTGCTATAGGAGGTGAGCAACCACTATTTGAGAGCTTGCTCTCTCGATAAATCTTGTTGGCAATCAAGTCCTTGGCCAACTTGGGAATCTTGACAAACATGAATTTATATTCCTCCCAAGTGCAAGGCAAGGAGCATAGTTCCATTGCTAATGGCTCATCAAGGAGGCCTAAATCCAGTTGTTCATAGCTTTTAGCAAATGTGCTGAGGTAGTATCCAAGCATCTACTAATGCAGGTGACTAGGTCATCCTTCATATTCAAAGCTAGGTCTAAGGCCAAAGTAATGATAGATATCCACTTATAGAAGAGTTTACGGCCTACGGGAGGTTGGGATTGAAAAGCTTAGCCTACTAATACTTGCCTCATGGGCTATTCAGTGGGGTGTTTGTTGGCCATTTGTGTAATGGATTGGCCTTGTAGCTTAGTTGGTGTGCTACTCTCTACTTGTGGAGTAGTTGGAATAGTAGAAGTGTCAGGTTGAGTCTGTTTGGATACAGTGGGCCACAATTGTGGTTGATTGATAGACTTGTTGAGGCTTGATGGGTTTGGTTCCTTTTGGGTCAGTTCCTTTCTCATATCTAGTTGGCTTACAGTATTGTGGAGATGGGTTAGAAGGCAGTGGGCTGAGGGACACGCATGCCACTTGTGGTCATGGGGGCAACATAAGCCAAGTGTTGCCTTTCTAAAAGTGGCCTTGAGCATGCAATAGGGCTTTAGGCACCCACCATGGCTTGACTATTCATGGGTTCTTATAGCACCAGCGGTGTCTTCTTTTGAGATATTTGCAATCACACCTAATGTAGCCTCTTTGTATGAGGCAGTCTGGGCTTAGGACATGCAGGTTGCAGTAATCCCATGTGCAAAGAGAGGGAAGATTGCTACCCATCCAACAACTATAAAGCATTGTACTTGACTACCACTTTTCATATAGAATGAGTACAATGTCATGATGCTTTGTACTTTTAGTTAAGTGTCTTGTCATTGTCAGTCATACACAAGATTGTGTTTATGAGTCCAAGTCTCAATCTTGGAACCTAATTCACTTGTGTAACAAACAGTGTCTTTGTCTCTATCATCATGAGTTCACTCTATGCCTACAAGCCGCCATAGCCATGCTCTAGATTCACACATCTCGACATGGTATTAGAGCCCAGTTGAGCATGGCATTGCTTCTCCAACCTCTCTTGATTCCTCTCAACCTCTATCCAGCTCACATCTAGCTTAGTGCGAGTGTATGACTCCAATTTCTCATTTGAACTCCATAGCCACTATTTGGCAGCCATATCCAGACAGGACATACAACACTTGGAGCTTCTATATCTTAGAATACAAGCCAAATCAGCTCACGCTTCCTTCGAAGGAATCATTCCTCACATCAAGGCACTTCATCTTGGCATGAGCAACCCTGACATTGGCCTTTCTACAGCCCAGAATTACATGATTTTGCGATCGCTGTCTAGAATTGTGCTTGCTCTTGTTCGTACTGCTGGCACACTGTGTGCAGGTCACAATCTAGCCTAGGATCATAGGGCTTTGGAAGCCCATTAACGAAGCTTCATTATCATATAAATTTTTTTGGAAATGGTTGAGAATACAATGCACATAGATTGAAAAACCAGGGCTTTCCAGAAACCCTAGAGTTGGCAGCCATAGCCAACTTCTTAAAAGCTTTAATTTTCTTCATTTTCTCACTCCTCTTGGTACATTGAAGCTGCTGCCACTCTGATCTAAGCTCCCAACTCAGTTTCTAGCAAGGATTCAAGTAAAATTCATCCATCAGCAAACAAGGGGAGACTCAAGTTGAAGGACAAGACAAGCATCAAGAGTCAAGTCAAACTCAAGCTCCTCCTATACTTCATCTTCTCACTCTTTATTTACTCTATTTGGCCAATACAACTAATACCACTAAGATCTACTAATCAGCTTTATCCATCACATCAGCAAGGAGGGGACTCAAGTTGAACAAGTTGAAGGGGTCACATCAAACATCAAGCAACAAACAAGCATCAAGAATCATCATAGTGTTTCTTGGTACTCTCATAGTGTCTTTTTGGCACTACCCTCATTTGTGTCCTTTGACAATTTAGATTTCAACTCTTTTTTTTGTAGGTTAAAAAAAGTCAAAGATTTGAAGTTGAGTTCCAATGCCAAACACAAAGTTTTTTAAGTGGGTGCTTCTCAATAACATGTATCTTATGGCCCATTTAGACATGGAGCTGCCTATATCCAAATGCCATCAGTGCATCCATTTGAAGACCTTGAAGACATGAAAGTGCAAAAGTTTGAAGACATTTTCGCTGTCTCAAAGATTGTACCTTTGCTTGAGGGGGACCATAAAGAAAATAACCAGATGACTAATGCAAGCAAAGTCCATGAAAATGATGACCACGAAAAAAAGATCAAAGAGAAAAAGAAGAAGAAGAAGAAGCAAAAAAATCATGAAGACTCTGAAGCGGCAAGCAAAGTGAATAGCAAGTATATGATAAAAAAGGGCAAGCTAGACTACTCCGACAAGAAGACCTACAATGAGTTGAAGATCTATGTCAAGATTAATGCTGAGGACTGCAAGGGCCTACCGGTCCTTGATCCAATTTTTTACTAACTTCTTGAGCCTTATAATGTCTAGCCCAAATGCCTTTACCATAAGCTTTTAAACTCCTCATGTAGCCTTGTACTACAGCCTCTATAAGGCCCCTGTTATAGCCTCTGGATGACCATCATGTTTGTGGTACCCACATTTAGCCTTTTTTGTGACAGCCTTTGGTGTTTTGCCATGTTTATGGTGTGCCCACACTTTGTAGGTGTTACTTTCACTAAAGACTCTACACACTTTGTACTTTCTGGTTGTGATTGAGGGAGGGGTGTTGAGATATTTGCAATCACACCCAATGTAGCCTCTTTGTATGAGGTAGTCTGGTGGGCTTAGGACATGCAGGCTGCAGTAATCCCATATGCACAGAGAGGGAAGATTGCCACCCATCCAACAACTATAAAGCATTGTACTTGACTACCACTTTTCATATAGAATTAATACAATGTCATGATGCTTTGTACTTTTAGTTAAGTGTCCTGTCATTGTCCGTCATACACAAGATTGTGTTTATGAGTCCAAGTCTCAATCTTGGAACCTAATTCACATGTGTAACAAACAATGTCTTTGTCTCTATCATCATGAGTTCAGTCTATGCCTACAAGCCGCCATAGCCATGCTCTTGATCCACACATCTTGACATCTTCTAGGCCTAGGACGTGAGGTTTTAGGATTATGAGTTCATGTGGATTGGCTTCCAGGTAGCTGAAATTATTGTTTTGTTACCCATTCACTAGAAGAAAGATGGGATGTTAGAGACACATTAAAAAATGACGTGACGTCGCTTATGCGAAACCCATTTTTTTAAATTTTAATTTTTGGTGGGCATCACTTAAGCGATGTTTGAAGTGTCATATAAGTGACGTGATTTTACGTTGCAAATGAAGTCACTTAAGCAACACATAATAGCGACATATTAAGCAACATTTACAATATGGATGGGATCTATTAAGCAGCATCATTGCTTAAATGCTCTGTAAATTTTAATTTCTTCGCAAGATGAGCCTACGAGAGAGAGAGAGAGAGAGAGAGAGAGAGAGAGAGAGAGAGAGAGAGAGAGAGAGAGAGAGAGAGAGAGAGAGAGAGAGAGTCCTCGCTCCCTGCCCTCTTTCCCCTCTCCCCCCATACACACTCACACACATACCCACCCACACAATCTTCCCCCTACCTCCCCCCTCCACCCCCCCCCACACACACACACACATATAGAGAGAGAGAGAGAGAGAGGAGATCTATTAACACCTCGAAAAGGCAAGAATGGCCTATGAGGCCATAACCAATACAACTAATATCATCATCTCTCATCAGAGAAGAGGAGATAGAGATAAATGTGTAGATCTACATGGTGGATTGGGATGAGAGGTATGAGAAGTATGGAGAACTGAAATAGCTGAAAAGCCTAAGTTTACAAAAATTAAATGAGTGTAAAGTATCTCCTCCTCAGTCTATGGAATCTAGAAAGACTTTGCAAGCTACCTTCGACTACGTCAGCACACCAATTTGCATCTGTGATGACGAGCAATCGTGATGTGAATGTGATGCATATGGGCATGCCTATGTCACTAAGTAGGTACTATAGGGCATCATACTCTACATAATGATGTAGCTCTATCAACTATGATGCCGCTTGATGATGTCCCTTGATGATGCCTATCAATAGGAGATGTAGTGTTTGGGGTGGCAGTGCCTTGGGGTATAGCTACATTGAAAAAGTTTGTAACTACTCTCTAGAGGGGTGGATGAGGCTGGGGTCGCCTTCTATCCCATAAGAATACTACTCTTCGCAGTTGGAGCTCCAATAAGAAAAGACTCAATCATCTTTGGTCCTCATAGTCCATCACTCGTCTTAGTGGTCCAAAGCCCTCCTAAAAGAGGCAGTGATAGTGGCCTCAGATATCATAGTATACAGTACATCTATAGATGTAGTGCTCCTCCATTTCTGGCTCCCATACACAAAGCTGGCACATCCTCTCATTGGCTGCAATATGGATCTATCAGCTTGTCTCAATCAACAATTGATGAGATGAGGTGCGAATCTGACCAATATCAACTCAGAGTTCATGGGAGAATTGATTGTCCATGTAACTCGGCCTCACTATCAAACCATCATGAGAGAGTTGCAAGAAGTAGCATTGGTATTGTGCCTTTTTCGTGCCTAATGGGAAAGGGGTCTTAGACCAAGTCCTTCCTGTCTCCACTTCAGTGATATCTACTCTAATCACACTATTCAGCTCTACACAACTGAGACTCAGAGTAGGGAAATCAAGGTTGTAATCAAATGGTGGAAATTTGTATGTACTCATGCCATGTAAGTTCACCCACATGCTCATATGTGCATACCAACACTGTCTATCTCCCTCTATTGCAAGTTGTCTTGAAGACTCTAGGGCTAGTCTAGGGTATCGATCTTTAGGGAGTTTCCATATCCTCTAGAGGAAAGTAATTGCTTGGAATAATGCCTCAACTACCATGGGTGCAATGCCCGATTCTACATGGAAGATCTCTTGTGGTAGCAAGGCTTTTGCCCTTATCATATGTGCTATCATCATGACCAACAGTTTTTCCATATGTTCCCAGCCATCATAATGTTGTGCTTCCAATCCATTATAGTCCATAAGTGGCATCCCTCTAGTATGATAAAGGCTTGGGTCCCAAATGGCTACCCCATAGAGTAGTGTGGGCATAACTAAAGTGTCAAAAAGCCACAATTTGGCATGAGGCTCTTGAAACTATATGTGTACATACTGTCACTCCAGGATACCCAAAGCTACATATGCCCATGCAAGCCTAGCCTTTGAAGTTTCCTTCCATGAAAACTATGGCCCTTTGAAAGTGACCCCAAGGTATACATATTGTCTAACCATTTCCATAGGCTGACCATCATACATAAAGTAATGCTCTAAATGTGTCACCCAAGCTATGAGGTATTAAAGACCATAATTTTAGTCTTTCCAAGATTAACCTTGAGACCTTTATCTTCACAAAGCACATGCAATGCATCTAGATGTTGTTGTAGTCCCTCGGGTGAATTGATATGAGCACCATATCATGTGCATATAACAAAATTGGTGTCAATACCCCAGCCAAGCTAGCTCCCATACCACCCCATATTTGTATGTAATAAAAAATCTCATCAATGTATAGTCCAAAAAATAGAGGAGAGAGCGGATATCCTTGCTTTACACCAACCATGCTAGACACTGAGTCTGTTGTATCTTCAGGCACTCATACTCTCCCTGTCACAGTTTCATACAATGCATAAATACACCCCTGCATATCCTCTAGGACTCCAATGGCTCGCAACCTTTGCATGAGTCTTGCACGTGGTACAATATCAAAATCCTTGCAAAAATCCACAAAGCAACAATATTTTTTTTGTCTCTGTGATCATCCCTCCTCAATCAAGGCCCTTAGAATGAATATATAGTCTAGCATGTTGTATTCATGGTAGAAGCCAAATTGTCTTGCATACCGTATTTTCTTTGTTTCAGCCCACCAAATCAACTCATGTTCCACAATAGAGGCATACATATTTGCTAGCATATGGCCAATCATAATAGTACAATAGTTGTTAGTGACCAATGGATCTCCATTCTTAAAAATTGGCACTATTGTGTGGTCACACCAACTTACTGGAAACCCCTCGCATACTACTCTATTGAAGAGATTTGCCAAGATAGGGACCAATGCATAACATGCATGTGCAAAATGCTCTACCACAAGGCCATCTTGTGTTGAGATATCAAGCTCCACCCGTGATATGCCAAGGTGACCGTTGTGCATTTATGTCACCGACTTGTTAGCTGCAGATGCGGTTGGTACATCGCCCATGAATAATAGCTAGATGACATCTATCCTTATCTACTCTAGTTCGTGGCTCAGTTAGTATGCCACCTTAGTTAGTTGAGTTTGGTTTGAGACCCATATATAGGGTTCTTCTATTTCTATGTACTAGAGTTCTTTTTTGCTTACACAAACTAAGAAGAGGAAGACTATCTTCAGCCTCCACCTTTGTGTGTATTCCCCCATTGTGCAAGCGAGAAAGCTACAAGTGAGACTCCTTCCTTCTCTCCCACAATCTTGACATGGTATCAAAGCGTTGTTTGTGGTAAGGAGCTCAAGAAAGCAAACCAAGTTCGCTGTGTTCTGGTAAGAGGACCAGTGTTACTTTCATTTTTATGTTTTGGGAGCAAGTCTCTGTAGGTAGCACAACCGGAAAGTGCAAGAGTGCATTGTCTCAGATTGAGACGTCGTTCGCGGTATAGCAAGAGGGCAGTATATGTTGCGGGCAAGGACTTTAGCCCTTGGTTGCCCTATTTTTTTGATTCGAGGCCATTTTGGGGCCTGTTTTGGAGGCAGAAGTTTTCCGCACGCACTCAGGAAAAGGCCCAGTTTTTTACTGTGCGACCACTGTTCTACAGGTTGGTGAAAAGTTACCATAGAAATTGCATTGTACACCTATGCGCAGAGACATTGGGAGTTACAGAATCATCCTTGTTTCCTCTTGATGCAAAATCGTCACTAGGAAGTGATTGTGTGGTCAAATACAACTTTCGTCAGTTTTGCAGATTTGCCCTTGTGAGGCTGAAGCTGTGTTTTTTGTAGTGACAGAATTTTTTGTAGCATTCTGTAATGGCGTTTGATTCTCTTTTACAGATTGTCACTGAAAAGCTTGATAAGAACAACTTCCAAGCATGGAAGTTTAGAATGACGAATTTCCTTATGGGAAAAGGATATTGGGAATTCGTTGCAGGAAACGAAGAAGAACCAGTTCTTCCTGATGTTCCCAATCAACAACAAATGCAGGCATTTAAAGGATGGCATGAGAGAGCCAAAAAAGTTATGCACTGGCTGTCTATCAGTATTTCAGACTCTATGATTGTGCATATTCAGGATGCAAGTATGCCAAAGGAGGGTGGGATACTTTGTCAAAATGTATAGCACAAATACGCAAGCCATGAAAATGCAGCTCAAGCAAGAGTTGCACAATGTGCAAAGAGAAAGTATAAGCATCAATGACTACCACATGAAGGTGAAGAAGATTGCAGATGCACTTGCTTCCATTGGGTTGCCAGTGGAAGATGATGATTTAGTTTCCGTGACCTTGGATGGTCTAGGAAAGGATCATGCACAGTTTCGAACATCCATTTCCGTCCGTCAAAGATTTCCTGATTTTGAGGAGTTGATTGCTCTTCTAATTTCTAAGGAGCAGAGAAATGGTGGTGCATCTTCTTCAGGAGGAACCTCAAAAGAAGTTGTCTTCTACTCAAATGCTGGAAGAGGTAGAGGCAGAGGTAGAGGAGGCCAATCTAGAGGCCGTGGTAGAAATCAGAATATGCAGCAAACTCAAGAAAACCAGTCCTATGGAGGAGGATGTGGTATCTCTAGAGGCAGGGGGAGCCAAAGAGGTTGTGGTGGATGGGAAAGAGGCCAAAATGCAAACAGCAATGTTGAATACTACTACTGTGGTAAAATGGGTCATATGGCTAAAGACTGCTATAAAAAGCAGAATGACATCATGAATGGAAAATTGCAACAAGGGAATTATGCATCTTCTAGTAGACAGGGTGATGACAGAAATGAGCATTTGTTTATGGTACAGCACATGACCAATTCTGTGACAAGTGCAGAAGAAAGCAACGATGTGTGGTATGTTGACTCAGGTGCATCAAACCACATGACAGGTCATGCAAAATGGATGCAAGATGCAAGGAAAATGGAAAAACCAGGATTTGTGGAGATTGGTGATGATACTGCACATCCTATTGTGCAGATTGGAAAAATTCATTTGTCTATGCAGGATGGGAAAAAGAAATACATGTTGGATGTATTTCATGTCCCGAATATCACCAAGAACCTGGTTTCTGTTGGTCAAATGGTTGAGTAGGGCTTGCAGGTCTGATTTAATTCTCATGGATGCTTTGTTGAGGATATGAAAAATAAAGGTCACTTGATAGCAAAAGGGAAGAAGAAGGGCAGAATGTTTATATTGGATGCAGACATGCCTGAATTGAGTGCAGCAATGTTTGCACATGGGACTGGTGTAGTTGCAGATATTGATATCTAGCATAAACACATTGGTCATGTTAATGTACAGTGACTTAAATCAATGTAAGCCCAAAATATTGTTGCAGGATTGCCTACATTCAAGGTTGCAAAAATACATAAGGTATGTGAAGCCTGTCAATTTGGAAAACAGGCAAGGAAACCATCTCCTAGACATGTTCAAGAGAGTAATAAGACATTGGAATTAATCCACTCTGATGTGTGGACTACTAAAGCTACATCTATTGGAGGCTGTTATTATTTCGTCACTTTTATTGATGACTATAGCAGAAAATTTTGGGTGTACTTTATGAAAAAGAAAAGTGAAGTTTTTGGGCATTTCAAAACTCTTAAAGCTATGGTTGAAAAAGAAACAGGCCTGCAAATAAAATGCCTAAGGTCAGATGGAGGGGGAGAGTACCTCTCAAATGAGTTTGCAAGGTTCTTGTAGGAGCATGGCATAAAGAAACAATATTCATGTAGTCATATCTCACAACAAAATGGAATTGCAGAAAGAAAAAACAGGCATATTGGAGAGGTATCTCGTGCCATGCTCAATGAAAAAGACTTGCCAAAATTTTATTGGGCTGAAGCATGTTCTACAGCAATCTACATAATGAACAGGACTCCCACTGCAGCAATACATGGGATGACTCCAGAGGAGAGGTATACTAGTAGGAAACCAGATATTTCTCATTTGAAGATTTTCTGTTGCATTGCCTATGTTCATGTGCCAGATGAGTTGAGATCCAAGTTGGATCCAAAAGCTGAGAAGTGCATCTTTATTGGTTACTCTCTGCAGCAAAAAGAGTATAGATGCTGTAATTCTTCTACTCATAAGTTTACAGTGAGAAGAGATGTTGTTTTTTATGAGATGAGTAGCTAGTATAAACTAGTAAATGTGATTGATAATGTAGATGCACAAAATGGTAATGCTGCACAGAATTCACAGCAGTAGTCACAATATATTAGTGGACATGGAGCGTCCTCTAATAATGGTTCACATTCTTCGCCATGGACAGGCAGATTGAGATCAGGAGAATCTTCTCAATGCAATGTAGATAGTGGTATGCAAGTATCACGAAAAGGAAAAGGGAAGGTAGATCAGCCCATGTTTGATGTGAATGCAGGTCACTCTTATGTGGATGGTGAATCCAGTGGCTTAGAACAGAGCATTGATGATGAGTTGGGTATTCCTTCTATTGTTACATCTGGAGTAAGGAAGAGTAGGAATGTTTTGAGAGCACCTGGGAGTGAATCTACTTTGCGCAGGTCTACCAAAGCTAGGTATCCTATGGATAGGCTAAAATATGATGGATTTATAGCCATTCACTATGCATATATGGTCAAAGTGATACAGGAACCAAAACCCACTTCTTTTGAGCAAGCCATGGGAGAAAGCCAAGGATGCCTTGGAAGCAAATGCTACATGGAAATTGGTACCTTTACCTAAATATAAGAATGCAATTGGTTGAAAGTGGGTTTATAAGGTGAAACACAATGCAGATGTTTCTGTGAATAGATACAAGGCAAGATTAGTAGTCAAGGGGTATGCACAAACATATGGCATTGATTGTGAAGAAATATTCAGTCCGATTGCAAGGATGGCAACCGTAAGAGCAGTCATTGCTATGGCTGCATCAAAGGGATGGTCTTTACATAAGATGGATGTAAAGAATGCCTTCTTGCATGGTGATTTGCAAGAAGAGGTCTATATGGAGCAGCCACCAGGTTATGTGCATGCTGTTCATCCTGAGTTTTTTTGTAGGTTGAAGAAAGCCTTGTATGGCTTGAAGCAAGCACATAGAGCATGGTCTGACAAGATAGGACAGTATCTTGTCACTATTGGCTTTCAGATTTCCAAGGCAGATTTTTCACTTTATGTGAGAAAAACAGAGAAATGTATTATGCTACTTGTCATTTATGTTGATGATTTGATTATGACAGGTGGCAGTGATGAAGATATCCTTCATGTGAAAATGCTATTGAAGCAGAAGTTTGAGATGAAGGATTTGGGAGAGCTGCATTATTTCTTGGGCATTGAGGTGATTAGATCACCAAGTGGGATAGGGCTCTTGCAGAGGCAGTATGGATTGGACATGCTGTCCAAATATGGGATGACAGGCTATAAGCCTATTTTAGTTCCTTTGGAGCAGAATGTGAAGTTGAGCGCAGATGCAGGTGAGCTTCTGGAAGACCCTACTATGTACAGATGCATAGTAGGAAGTTTGATTTATATGACTATTACCAGGCCAGATTTAAGCTATGATGTTGGATTGGTAAGTCAGTTTATGCAGGCTCCAAGGAAACCGCACTTGGATGTGGCTAGACGCATACTCAGGTATGTGAAGTCCACATTGCAGTATGGACTACTTTATGAGATTGGGGTTCGGATACAGTTGTATGGATACATTGATGCTGATTGGGCTGGTAGTATTTCTGATAGACGATCTACTAGTGGATATGTGTTCTCTTTTGGGAGTGCTGCAGTCACTTGGAGTAGCAAGAAACAGCCTACAGTTGCCTTGTCGAGCACAGAGGCTGAGTACATGCCCATGCAGCAATGGCTACATGTGAATGATGGGTGCAGCAATAAATGATAAATGATAAATCATTTACCTCACATCATTTGAATTGTGAAATAAAGATAAATGATGGGTAAGGATTGAAAATTCAAGTCATGCAAATTTAATTATTCAATTTTGGCAAAAAAAAGATAAAGTTGTACAATTCAAATCTTTTCATGAAAATAGCTCATGATAGATTCTTTTTTTTCTTGCAAATGGCATCCATAGAAATAATGTTCTTTTTAGCCATATCACAACTTGCACCAATTAAAGACTTGTTAAATGAAGATATAAGTAAAATTGGAGGCATGTATGTGGGGAGTGGACCACCTAGGTTCTAAATTCTCACCAACGTAGAGAATTTGTTTGAAAAATACTAGGTGATTGTAATGTTTCCATTTTTTATCAAATTTTCTTTCCACAATAATCGTGTATATCCCATGAGTACGTGAGTTGAATGCCAAAATAATAATGAGTAGGAACTAAATTGTACTAAGCAATAACCAATAATCACAAAAATCATGCAAGGGCTGACTCTCGAGTACCAAGTGCAAATATCGCATAAATACATACTTTTTAATACCTTAATTAAATTGAAGGAGAAGATAAGGAAAAGATGAAGAAAGGGGGGTGGCTTGAACAACTAATCAACAACCCTCCCCCCTTCCCCCCCTCCCCACCCCCCCCCAAAAAAAAAAAACCAATCCATCATCTTCTACCTCACCCTCATCACCATCACCATCATTATCATCATCATCTCCTCCTCCCCCTAGTCACTTTGGCATGTGCCATATCTTTCCCCCCTCCACATTGGAAAAAAGAACCCTCTAAGAGCTAAAAAGATGAGTGGATTTTCTCTTACCCCCCCAGCCTCCAATCCTCACTAAGAGAGCTAAAGAAGGGCACCACCTAGCCAAAGGGAGGATGGGCTAGGACATCCATTTCCTCAAAGAGAATGGAAAGAACCAAAACACAACTTCACGAGAGAGAATTTGTAGCCCATCTTGATGAAACTGAAGATGATGGAAGGTTAAGAGAGGTGATGGCTCTTAAATTCTCTTATGAACATATATATAACATGAGAAAATAAGGATTCCCCACCAATAGAGCATATGGCAAGTCTTACTTAATAAGTTTAAGTATGAATGTAGAGGGAGAATTAGAAGAGAGTACATATGGTCTAGACACCATATTAGAATATGAGAGAGAGAGAGAGAGAGAGAAGAGAGGGAGACAAGAGGTAGAGGAAGATTGCCATTACGTATTCATAGGATGCTACATAATAAAAGAGACTCACTCATAGCTTATCTCAAAGATATGGACTAGCATGAGGGTGTTTTAGAGTGCTCTCATGTGCTTGTCATTGTCTTTTACATCTCCATGGGCACCTTATATAGCCTCCATGAGAGATTATATTAAGCTAATCTTCTTGATTAACATAATCCTAGATTATGTATAGCATCTTTGAAAATATGGAGAATAGTGGATGCGACAAGTCCCCACCTTGGTCATCATGCAAGAAGCCAAGGGTGGTGGTAGAAAAGCTAGATAAAGAGAGTTAGATTACAAGAGGTGGGTGCCCAAAGCACATTATTATAATATATTTACAAGAAGGATAAAATGGAAAGTTGATGTGATAAGGGTGAAAGAGAGAAGAAAATTATGTGCAACCAGCAATCTGCGTCTTAGTAACTTCAAATCGGTGAAGAATCTGAAAAAAGTTTCTTCTACAACTTTGTAGACCAGGTCGAAACCCCGGTGGCATGGAAATTTTCTTGTTATTCACTTTTCCCTGGGATTTATTGAAATGATAAAAAATGGCTTTCAAAAGCTACTTTGACTTTAGTTCCTTATATATATATATAAATACATATAAGCATGTGACAAAGGGGATCCATGCTTGTAAGCTTTTGTGTAAGATCCAAAAGACACCATGATGTGGACATTGAATTGTGTACAAGGGTGAGGTGTCCTCTAATGATGGTGATAGATTCCAAATCTTGGTGATGCAGGTGGAACCCAAGTGTAGTTGGAGGCTAGTCCTTTGAAAAAATCTATGTACTCACTCAATCCCTAGGTGTAATCCATTTCCACCTTCACTAAGATAACTTGCCATATGTTGACACCTCAAATATCTCATGGCATAAGCAAGATCCCGATATTCACCCTTCTCCTCAACTATAAAAGAAAGATTGATTGCGAGTAATAAAAAAGAGAGAGATAGAGAGAGGTTACCCTGAGAGGCTATGAGGAAGAGAATTAGCTCAATTCTCCTATCTCGGTCTTAGACTAAGTCATCTTCTCTTATGCTTTTCCATCTCAAATCCATTCCTCCTTCTTTATCTCTTGAATGCACTTGCAAACAATAGCCCCCAAGTGAAAGATCTCTCCAAATGCTGAAACTCCCACCACAACCAATGGGATGGCGGACGAAGGGACCGCAACTACAGAAAAAACATCTCTTGTGAATTAGGTGCACCCTGTTGTATTACAGAAAAGAAATTGGGACAAAAGAACGTTTACATTAATTATCACAGCTTCAATGAGCATGTTTTGAGATAATGAGCGTACTAGGAAAATTTTATTCATCGCATTCATCTCAAGTGATCAATTAAAATTACACTTAGAAGCTGCTAAATTGCACGTAAATTTCATGCTAACATATATATATATATATGTGAAAATTTTCAAGAATACACATTAAACTGCAATTAAGCTAAATCAATTTGATGCATCCGCATTTATTTGCTTGGCTAAAATAATAGAAAATCCTATTACATCTCACAAAACATAGATTGAACTTGTGATAGAATACGTAGGGTTCCTAGGAAGTTGAAATAATTTCAAACCCTAAAGAGTTGAAGGATTCTTCTCAAGGCCCATCTTGCTTGAAGGTAAAAGAAATTCAAAGTCCTTAAGTAACTATATGAATTATGTGACAAACGCTAGTTCAAATAAATATGTAGGGTTTCGTTGTAGGAAAGCCGATGTCCCAAATTGCAATCAACATTGTAAGGATACTCCTTCATTTAAATGAATGAGGAAATTCATTAGATTTTAGAAATCTCAGACGGTAATGGGGATAAAGCCGCGACTAGATACTATCTCATCAAATCAAAATTTCCTTTAGCAGAGAGAACAAAGAACTGTCTAAGTTGTACATATTGTGCACTTTTGCGTATGTTTCTACTTCAAAACACATGTTTGGAAAAGGAGTCATCTTACAAATGAACTAATAAGAAGAAAATCTTTCAATTTGGATTCAAGTCGAAACACCTAGCATCCCCAGCTAGCTGCGAACCCTATCCAAGGGGGTTTTTGATAGCCGTGTTGGGAATGTGGACTGAACATGTTGTGAGAGGTCTTTTTCTTTGAAACATATGTTTATAGGAGGATGCTCGGGTGCCAAGAGGGACACTGTCTATAAATCCCTTACCTACGGGTCCTAGTCAAATGGTCTATGTGACTTGGGAAGGAATCTCGAGGTCTTGTTACTAGTGTAAGGGCGGAAACTTGGAGTAAAATAAGACGCATCCTTACGGATTGTGGGAATCATCCTATGGACGGGATTTGTATAGTATAGATGGTCTAAAAAGATTAGATTTTTGGATAAAAGTAGCATATTTTAGATATTTTAGATATTACTTCTTGTAAATATCCTAAAAAGCTATGGAGATTTCTAGAATTGGATGTCATGTAAAAAAAGTAACTGGTTTTTTCATCTTGGTTTGGAGATTTAATGCCAAAAAAAGAAGGATTGGCAAAATCACATGCATTGCAATCACAATTTACAAGCTGTAAACATCACTTCAAATAGGGAGAAGAAGAAGGAATGATCTGGAAGATTTCTAATCAAGTGTATAGAGTTTTTACCCCCCTTTCAGAGCCAATGGAACTATCAAAATTGTGATTTGAGCATCAGGTTGTTGATTTTTCCAAGATCCCCTCCATAAAGGGATCTTCTTCTCAACCACAACCCTTCTTCTCTTGTTTAGCTATAAATATGAGGCATGGGGAGCAGTTAGAAAAGCACAATAAGACCTTGAGAGGCTGCTGGAGAGAGGTAGAGAGAGGGAGGTAGAAGGATACCTCTCCAAAAGATTGCGAGAAGGAGCTTGAGAGAGAGAGAGAGAGAGAGAGAGAGAGAGAGGTTACCCTAAGAGGCTATGAGGGAGAGAATTAGCTCAATTCTCCTATCTCGGTCTTCGACTAAGTCATCTTCTCTTATGCTCTTCCATCTCAAGTCCATTCCTCCTTCTTTATCTCTCGAATGCACTTGTAGACAATAGCCCTTAAGTGAAAGATCCAAATGCTGAAACTCCCACCACAACCAATGGGATGGCGGACGAAGGGACCACAACTACAAAAAACACATCTCTTGTGAATTAGGCGCACCCTGTTGTATTATGGAAAAGAAATTGAGACAAAAGAACGTTTACATTAATTATCACAACTTCATTGAGCATGTTTCGAGATAATGAGAGTACTAGGAAAATTTTATTCATCGCATTCATCTCAAGTGATCAATTAAAATTGCAATTGCACGGAAATTTCATGCTAATATATATATATATATATGAAAATTTTCAAGAATACACATTAAACTGCAATTAAGCTAGATCGATTTGATGCATCCGCATCTATTTGCTTGGTTGAAATAATAGGAAATCCTATTATATCTCACAAAACATAGATTGAACTTGTGATAGAATACGTAGGGTTCCTAGGAAGTTGAAATAATTTCAAACCCTAAAGAGTTGAAGGATTCTTCTCAAGGTCCATCTTGCTTGAAGGTAAAAGAAATTCAAAGTCCTTAAGTAACTATATGAATTATGTGACAAACCCTAGTTCAAATAAATATAGGGTTTTGTTGTAGGAAAGTGAATGTCCCAAATTGCAATCAACATTGCAAGGATACTCCTTCATTTAAAAGAATGAGGAAATTCAATTAGGTTCTAGAAATCTTGGACGATAATGGGGATAAAGCCGCGACTAGATACTATCTCATCAAATCAAAATTTCCTTTAGCAGAGAGAACAAAGAACTGTCTAAGTTGTACATATTGTGCACTTTTGCTTATGTTTCTACTTCAAAACACATATTTGGAAAAGGAGTCATCTAACAAACGAACCGATAAGAAGAAAATCTTTCAAATTGGATTCAAGTTGAAACACCTAGCATCCCTAGCTAGCCGCCAACCCTATCGAAGGGGGTTTTTGATAGCCACATTGGAAATGTGGACTGAACATGTTGTAGAGGTCTTTTTCTTTGAAACATATGTTTGTAGGAGGATGCTCAGGTGCCAGGAGGGACTCTGGCTATAAATGCCTTGCCTTCGAGTCCTATTCAAATGGTCTATGTGACTTGGGAAGGAATCTCGAGGTCTTGTTACTAGTGTAAGGGCGGAAACTTGGAGTAAAATAAGACGCATCTTGACGGATTGCAGGAATCATCCTATGGATGGGATTTGTATCTCAGTTGAAATTATAATATATAGCTTACTGTCAAGGAATTTGTCTGATCTATTTTCGTGTCAGTGCATAAAATTATGTAAAGGAACATTTGACTAATAGGTTAATTAAGGAAGCTACTTGTATGTGTTACCAATAATGTGCCCTTGGGTAAGTAGGAAACTAAAGCCATCAAGGGAAGCAGGTGGGCGGAACCCTCGATGGGTCCGAGGGCGATCCCAGAGGACTAGGAGGCTTCTCAACATTCAAATCGTGATGACGTATTGAACTTAGAGAATGTATGGTAGAATTGCGGCTTATATTGTTTTAGGGGATCGGAATGGAACTTTACCCTTCAAGTAGAGAGGTCGAGCGATGCATCCCTCTCGTTTCCCATTCTCTTTGAACCAAGTGCAATATGAGTCCGCCTCAATTTAGATGCTTTGTGCAAAGTAGATTGTGTAAAGATTCGATGCTAGAAGGTTGTAGAATGAATTAACCATTAGAAACCCAGGAAGATTTAGGTTGATCCTAACAGGGTTGGCCAATACTTTTCATTGCAGAGTAGACTTAGGGGTCATGAATCAACAAACCCTGTGACATTCCGTGGGAGTGCCAGGTGGCATCTTTTAGATCAGTACTACTAAAATGTATCATGACGTAGGCACATTATAGTTGGTATCAAAGCAACAAACCAATAAACAAGATAAGCAAGATAATAGCAAGTCCCATTGCCCAAATAGCGACGCCCCATAGGGAAAAAAACAGGCTGAAACTGAGCGTGGGTTCATTTCGCACATTTTCGTCGATCGTTTTGAGAGGGAGAGCAAGAGAGAGAGCGACCGTTGTGAGAGAGGGAGAGGAAGAAGGCTTGCTGCCGCCGCCGCAGCCGCCGCCGCCGCTGCCGTCCTTCACGAAGGAGAGGAGGAGCCTTCATCGCGAAGAGGAGCCGCCAAACCCTTGCCATATCTCATCGGTGAGTCCATTCTCTCCTTCTTTTGCTTGTTTAGGGTTTAATTCTCTTTCTATTTTTCTTGTTTAGGAGAGGAAATGAGAGAGAAAGAGAGGGAGAGGGAGAGGGAGGGAGAGAAAGAGAATGAGAGAGGGAGAGAAAGAGAATGAGAAAGAGAAAGAGAAAGAGAAAGAGAGGGAGAGGGAGGAAATGAGAGAGGGAGAGGGAGGGAGAGGGAGGGAGAGTGCATTCTCTCTCTCCTTCTCCCTTTTGCTTTTATAATTTGTGTATATATATATATTGAGAGAGGGAGAGGAAATGAGAAAGAAAGAGAGGGAGAGGGAGGGGGAGGGAGAGGGAGGGAGAGGGAGGAAATGGAAGAGGAAGGGGGATGAAATGAGAGAACGAGAGAGAGAGAAAGAGAAAGAGAAAGAGAAAGAGAAAGAGAGGGAGAGGGAGAGGGAGGGGGAGGAAACGAGAGAGGGAAAGAAAGAGAAAGAGAGGGAGAGGGAGAGGGAGAGGTATGGGGAGGAAATGAGAGAGGGAGACGGAGGGAGAGTGCATTCTCTCTCTCCCTCTCCCTTTTGCTTTTATAATTTGTGTATATATATTGAGAGAGGGAGAGGAAATGAGAGAGAAAGAGAGGGAGAGGGAGGAAATGTGGGAGGGAGGGAGAGGGGGAGGAAGGGAGAGTGAGAGGGAGGAAATGGAAGAGGGAGGGGGATGAAATGAGAGAACGAGAGAGAGGGAGAGTATATTCTCTCTCTTATTTATTTAATTTTTGTATAATTTGTATATAATGTGAGAGGGAGAAGAAATGAGAGAGAGGGAGAGGGAGAAAGAGAGTGAAATTAAAGAGAGGGAGAGGGAGGAAATGGGAGAGGGAGGGGAAGGAAATGAGAGAGAAAGAGAGAAAGAGAGAGAGGGAATGAGAGAGGGAGAGTGTATTCTCTCTCTTATTTATTTATTTTTTTGTATAATTTGTATGTAATGAGAAAGGGAGAAGAAATGAGGGAGAGGGAGAGGGAGAGGGGAAAAGAGAGGGAAATTAAAGAAAGGGAGAGGGAGGGGGAGAGAAAATGAGAGAGGGAGGGGGAGGAAGAGAGAGAAAATGAGAGATGGAGAGGGAGAGGGAGAGGGAGAGGGAGGGAGAGGGAGAGGGGTGAGAGCCGAAAACATAATAGGGAAATGAAAGAGGGAGAGGGAGGGAGAAGAAATGAGAGAAGGAGAGGAAGAGAGCAAAAGGAAATGAGAGAGGGAGAGGAGAGAGAAAAAAAGAGAATGAGAGGAGAGAGAAAAAGAGATAAGATGTTAAACATAATAAGCAAATAGAGCAAGAGAGGGTATGGGTGAGGGTGAGGGCGAGGGAGGGAGAGGAAATGAGGTGAGGGCGAGGGAGGGAGAGGAAATGAGAGAGGGAGAGGAAGAGAGAAAAAAATGAGAGAGAGAGAGAGGAGAGAGAAAAAGAGAAAAAATTATTAAAAATAATAGAGAAAGAGAAAAAGAGAGGGTCAGGGTGAAGAAGGGACAGGAAATGAGAGAGGGAGAGAAAGAGAGAAAGGTAAATGAGAGAGGGAGAGGAGAGAGAAGAAAAAATGTGAGAGAGAGAGAGAGGAGATAGAAAAAGAGAGAAAAATCATTAAACCTAATAGGGAAAGAGAGATAGAAAGAGAGGGTGAGGGCGAGAGAGGGAGAGAAGAGAGAAAAAAATGAGAGAGAGAGAGAGGAGAGAGAAAAATATAGAAAAATCATTAAACCTAATAGGGAAAGAGAGAAAGAGAGGATGAGGGTGAGGGAGGGAGAGGAAATGAGAGAGGGAGAGAAGAGAGAAAGAGGAAATGAGAGAGGGAGAGGAGAGAGAAAAAGGGAATGAGAGAGATAGAGGAGAGAGAAAAAGGAATGAGAGAGGGCAAGGGAGGGAGAGGAATGAGAGAGAGAGGAGAGAGAAAGAGAGAGAGAGGGAGAGGAATGGGAGGGAGAGGAGAGAGAAAAGGAAATGAGAGAGGGAGAGGAGAGAGAAAAAGGAATGAGAGAGACAGGAGAGAGAAAATGGAATGAGGAGGGCAAGGGAGGGAGAGGAATGAGAGAGAGAGGAGAGATAAAAAGAGAGAGGAAGGGAGAGGAATGAGAGGGAGAGTAGAGAGAGAAAAGGAAATGAGAGAGAGAGGAGAGAGAAAAAGAGAAATATCATTATACCTAATAGGGAAAGAGAGAAAGAGAGGGTGAGGGCGAGGGAGGGAGAGGAAATGAGAGACGGAGAGGAGAGAGAAAAAGGGAATGAGAGAGAGAGAGGAGAGAGAAAAGGAATGAGAGAGGGCAAGGGAGGGAGAGGAATGAGAGAGAGAGGAGAGAGAAAAAGAGAGAGGGAGGGAGAGGAATGAGAGGGAGAGGAGAGAGAAAAGGAAATGAGGGAGGGAGAGGAGAGAGAAAAAGGAATGAGAGGGAGAGGAGAGATAAAAGGAAATGAGAGAGAGAGAGAGGAGAGAGAAAAATAGAAATACCATTAAACCTAATAGGAAAAGAGAGAAAGAGAGGGTGAGGGCGAGGGAGGAAGAGGAAATGAGAGAGGGAGAGGAGAGAGAAAAAAGAAATGAGAGAGAGAGAGGAGAGATAAAAAGAGAAATATCATTAAACCTAATAGGGAAAGAGGGTGAGGGCGAGGGAGGGAGAGGAAGAGAGATTTCGAAATATTATGTGCTAGGTACTGAGTACTAGATACTAAATACTAGTGTTCTATGATACTATATGCTAGGTCATAGAAAAAGAGAGAGATGGAAGGAGAGGATAACAATCTAAGAAAAGAAAAGAATGATAACAAAAACAAATTGTTTGTTCTAACATAGACAAAATGGAAAATGAAGAAGGTCCTGTTGTTCAAGATCGCAAGGCGTATCTTAATCAGCGTGTCCCATGTCCTTGCTCTTAATGCAAGTTGGCAATTAGACGAAAACAACAATTGTCTATAGAACACGTATGACAATTTGGCACGTTTCAATCTAAGATCATTGATCAGGCGATTGCAAATTTTCAGCAAACGGTAATTTGAAGTTAATATCAATCATGCATTGTACTCGCAAGCTAATTGAATACCATATACAATAAGATTGGATCTTGCCGGTAAATTTTCTATCCAGGGAGGTGATGTCTCGTCCCAAGGGGGAGTGCACCCTTTGTGGCCAATTAGAAAAGTACGTGAGCGTGCGATGGATGGAGTGCAAGAGCCAATCCACCACTCACAAGGCCAATCTATACCGTCAATGCCAGAGGAGACATGCAACCTTTCAGACCTACCTACAATCTTAGAGCTTGAGATGGAGGCAATGATCGATGCATAGATTCCCATGGATGTTGAGACTTCTAATCCGCTTAGAGAGGAAGCATCCATACCATTATATGATGGGTGCCAAGTATCTTGGGGCTGAAGACACTGCTTGCACTCTTAAGTGTGCAAGCAAAATACAGGTGGAGCGATAGAGTGTTACCAAGTTGTTCAGGTACCTTGCTGCCCTAAAATTACTGGTTTTTGTTGAGGCATTGAAGGTTGGGTACATGGGAGCTCTAGGGGTGCTAAATGGCATATTTGCACCACCATAACTGGCCCTGCCTTACAACAACTCTTTCCTATCCAAAATTAGACTGTGTAGGCCCTCTAGGCTGCCCGAAAGATGGCTAAAGCATCTTTGCTGTCCATACTGTGGCTGAACTAAAGTATCCCTATGATACTTACGGGAGTATCTTTCATCCAATTCAATAGCCTTGAACAAATTGGAAGGTGATTGCACTGAAACATCAGCTGATAAACTGATGATCCAAGCCATATATATACTTATGTAGCTTTGCATCATCACTTATGGACTCAACATACATCATGAGATGAAGAAATTGAATTGAGTAGTCCTGAACTGTCAAGACAGGTTGCTCTAAGCTATACCACTATTGGGCAAGCTTCACTTTCTCTATGGGGGACACAAAAACTTGTACCATAAGTGCTTTAAATGCATCCCAAGTATCAACTTGCTAAGATTCTCTCTTAATATACCACCACCATGTATATAAGAAAATCCTTCCAAGTGGATCATGGCAAAGTTGATCTTTTGGCCATCATTTCTTGGCAAAATATCAAAGTAGTCTTCAAGCTTTGAAAGCCATTCTTCCCATTTAGCTGGGGAAGAGGATTGGCCATTGGAGAAGATAATCTTATCTCTCAACTCTCATTCTTGAGGAGTGTCATGTCCAAACTATCCCAATTGAAATTGATCATTTTGAGTGCCAAAATTGGTACTATTATGAGAGTGATTCCTGCCAAAAGACTGCTAAAATCTTGTTGAAGGCATGACGACTGATGGAAGCTGAGAAATTTCCCGTGATGCATTCCCTAATGGGTCCTCTTGCCTATGAGAAAGCTCATCAATCTCAAAGCTACTATTGGGAATGCCCATTCTTCATAAAATGCCTTGAGAATTTGCATTAGCTGATGGGAAGGTGGTTCTTTCAACATGTACATGTGACCGATATTCTTGCTTTTTTTCCTTCAGTTGAATATCCAACCACTTAGAGAAATTGGCACTAAGTGTGTCCATGGTGGCTCTCATTTGACACATTTCCAGCATCATCTTAGCATGATTTTCTGTGTTTGTTGCTGTGCCTGCAAGTACAACCTCTTGTCTTTCAAAGACATTCTCATGTCTTTGATTATGTATTGTCTCATGCTTGCATAGAGTGTTATTAAGGGCACTGAGGCTTCCAATGTCATGAGGATACTCTTCATAATCTATTTCAGGGCTGTTCTCAGTCCTTGGTTCTCGTGCATCCTTGATTTGTTGCTTAACATCTTCATTGGCTTTGGTTTTTCCCTTATTCCCTGCCATGGTTAGGTGCAATCCCATTAGACCACCTGTCACTGTTTTGCTCGTAACTTGAGCTAGGATGCTCCGATTGATCTATTTTTTTTTTCAAGTTGAAGCCAAGGATGTTTTCTTCGAAGTAAGCATAAGTATCTGCTCCTAGGCTTTATAGAGAAAATTCTGTAATAGGAAAAGTACTATTGTACTGTGCAGTCCAGCACCCTGTCTATACCTGTAGGAGGCCTATTTGGACCTGTAAGTATCTTGTAGGGTCCAACTAGAGCTCCAAAATTGATCAAGACCTTGAGTAGGACCTGTATACTCTGTGAGATCTGCATATTAGTTCCTGGGAGTAGGTATACTTCTGTAAATTCAAGTAGATTACTTATAGCACCCTGTGGGGGTCAAGAAAAATGTTGCAAGGTATCAACTTGTCAATGCATGACTAAATGGTCATCCCACATAGCATAATACATTGCCCAATCATGAAAATTCATTGTTTGCAACCTTATTCTAGAACTAAACATGCCATAAACATCTCTTATCATAATTTCCTCATTCATAGGCATCTCCCATACATTCCAAGCATCGTATTCACTGCCATTGACTGCATATGTATTCTCATGTCTACAAATACATCCTTAGTAGTATTTCCCCATACATTTGTAGCCAATAATGCATTCATACATAAGAAAATACATTTCATATAGCAGTGCCAAGTCAATATCTTGGTTCTTTAAGAGAGTACCTTCACCTGCAAGCAACTTTGGGCTCTGGATCACCTAGAGGTGGGCAAAGTTCCCCTCGGGCTACTGGGTTGTGCACCCCTTTAGGGTCTTTGATGGCAAGGTGGGTCACCCCTCTTTTGTCTTGCCAACTCACCTGGCATCAAGATTTTCCTCATCTGGAATATACATGGCACACATTTATTAATTAAACATCCAGCATGAGAAGAATTGAACCTTTTCATGAAATGCATGGAATGGAAAATTGGAATCAAGGGTAGGGGCTTACCAAGCAGTGATTCACTATTGACTTACCCTTATACAATGTATTTTTTGTTTAATTCAAGTAGCTCAGTCAAGAAACAACAACTCAATCGATTAAGGTAAGTAGAAGCAATAATCCTCAATGAGTTTCAGCATGAATTTACCTATTCCACGCAATGAAGGTGAGGCACAAAATGATAGTGAAGAGTTGGATAGCAGATAAGCATCAAATTTATCTCCTAATGCCTACTTGAGCTCTTGAATTCTCTCAAGAAATTGGTTATGGCTCAGCGAGAGGATGAATTTGAGAGAATAAGAGTTCAAGAGCAAAGTACCTTGTGATGCTTGATGAAGATGGTGATCAAACAATGATTCATCCTTTCTTGAGTGCTCCAAGATGCTCCATTATTCTCCAATAAGTTCCATGGTAATGGACGGAGAAGTAGCAGCAATAGACTGAGTGTAGGAAAATCCTCCAAAGAAAGAAGCCATGCCCCCCAGTGTTCAGTCTTACGAGGCCATGATGCCCGTCACCTTGGACCTCCTGTTGGCTTGTCTTGCCTCAATTTTGTTCTAACTGCTACTTCACAGTGCAAACTCAATGTGATTAAACGACTTGTTGATATGAGATCCTAATGCAAACTCACTGTGATTAAACAACTTGTTGATATGAGATCTTAATAGATTCATATTCTATCTATTCAACATGCTTAGGTAAGGCAAAAAAAAAAATGTTGTGTTTCTCATTTCATGAAACAGAGGGCTGATGGAAGCTGCGCGACTGAGGGCCATTGGAGGTAGTTGGATCATTAAAGGGAGTTATTTATATGCTAGACTTTTCTTTCTGATCATGCAATCCAAACCTATACGCTGCCTGGTGAAACACCGAGAGCTGACCGGCCGATGAAGGTCTTTAATAAAAGATTGTGTTTTGATGGAGGCCTACCTTGACTGTAGTAGAAGCACAATTCTGGATAAAACAATCGATCCACAAGGGACGATGACACAACTGCTACAAGCATATTCATAGCTTGAGGGTAGGACATGATTGAGCAGCCATAGCTGGGAAGAAAGGCAATGGCACTGGTGGCGAAAGGCAAAGGGAGGAAAGGGGGGGGGGGGGGGGGAAGAGGGGAGGGAGGCGGCTATGGTGGGGGAAGAGTGAAGGTTGCAAAAACCATAGTTGCAAATGGGGACATAGATTCTCCCTTTAGAGGTTCCCCTTTAGCTTGATCTTTTCACTTTGGACACTATTACTAAGTACAAGCTCGCAACAAAAATTGCAAACAAGGCTTTGCAACTCAACAGGTTATTACTGAATGCAAAAATGGGGTAAAGGTCGTGGACCTCTTGGGTGCCACATTGATAGTTTCAATGCTGCCTGTCTTTTTTTCTTGGAAATGTCCCCAATTTCTAAAAAAAATTCAATGTTTCTTATATTCTTCATAGAAATGTCCACTGGTCACTCCAATGATCCCTGCCATGTATGCAGTTGTGTACCTAAAGTTCTTGGATTTGTGTGACTGAAAAGGGCAAACTAAACGAAATATGACCAACTGGATCAAGAACCTAAGTAGCTATGATACCATTTGTCAAGGAGAGGATTGGGGAGAGAGAAGACCACATAAGAGAGAGAAGAAGAGAAGCAAAAGAGAGAGAAAGAGAGTGATGAGGAGAGAGAAAGACTAGAAATGGAGAGAGAAAGATAGGAAGAGAGAGAAGATAGCCACATGAAAGCTAGAGAGAGGGAGAAGATGAAGGAGGCTTGTATTATTATAATCTAATAGCCAAAAATGTCAAGTCCCTTACATCTTATATATTGCCAGTGTAGCAGGTATTTTTCCTCCATTATTTTATTTCTGTATTTTCCCTTGTATTCCCCATCTCTTACGCAGGCTACTTACTACAAATTGTAAGCTTGGAAAATGGACAAGTGTAGTGACCAAGGACAAGTGACCAAGGACAACTACTCAAAGCTAACTAGAGTACTTAAAGATAGTTGGAGGCATCTTGGACAAAATGGTAGGTCGTGCATCCATAATAGGTCATTTTAAGAGTTAAAATGGTTTAAGACAAGGCGAGTAGAGTTAGCTTTGGTGAAAAGTACAATTACTTTTTTAAGGCATGCTTTCTCTTGATTCTCTCTTTTGAGATTTTTTCTGAAGCTCTCATGGTGGATAGCAAAGATCTCTTTCTCTTAATTAGTAACCACTTCATCTTTCTCTAGAAGTATAGGGTAAGGATTCTTCATTCCTTGTTGTTGATCATTTTTACCACCAGACTTGAGGAATAAGACATATGAAAACACTAGATCATGTCCAAAATTTGCACCACAAATTGTGCTAGTTTCCTTCTCCCCTTCTCTAGCTCAAGATAGTAATTAATCTCTTCCATATTGCTTGCTCACTCCATGGACAAGTGCTTTATATAATTCTCAATAGCATGTGTACACTTCTTTGAGCCTCTAATCTTCATTTCCTTTGCTAAAAACCCTAAAAACTAGTAGGATAGCCATAGCCACAAGTTTGAAAGCTTTCGTTTCTTCAATATTTGGCTCTTTCCAACCTCCAAGGCTTCTCTACTACCATTTGGGAGCAAGATTGGCTTGAAGATTGAAGACATTTCAAAGATTTCAGCACATTGAGCGTCTTGAAGCTCATAATGGAATTATATTTTGGGCCTTTTGTTCAAAGAGCCTAAATCTTTGATTCAAGTTTTTAAGCAAGCTTTCATCATTGATTCTTCAAGACTTAATCTTCTTTAAGCATATATGGGCTGATTTCTATGGATTATTGGAGCTTTATGATGGATTATAAAAATTTCTTCAACCATTGGGCTAAAGCTTGATTCCAAGTGAATTAATGATATTCTTTAAGTTGGATCAATGTATTTTACTTGCTTAATCTCTAAAATCTCTCAACATTCACTTGTTTAAAGCTTGTCCACTCATTGATGGGAGATTCTTTATTAATTAATTCTTTGGAATTGATCTCAATAGATCATAGATTAGTGTTTTTTCTCATTGATCATAGTTTTTCCATTGAAACTTAGCATCCATTTCAATGATATTGCATCATGAATGTCATTTACATTATCTTGATGCATAAACCTAATTTGATTATATGATTCTATCTGCCTAAAAAAGAAATACTGTAAAGGTTAAATACTTGCAATCAATGAGTCACTGAATTACATTGCTAAGATCCTCAGCCAACCCATGTTTCTTAATCCAATTTTTCATTGATAAAATCTTGCATATCATTTTTAAATTATGCATCTCATCCCTATTTGCTTAATTAGAATATTCTTGCCATGATATTCCCACCGAGGAAAAAGGTAGATGCTAGGGGGGGATAGTAAGGCAATAGTGAGGTGACACTTCCCTACTATTAAAAGATCCCAAGGGGGTACAACCAATGAACTAGAGGGAAACTTTGCCCATCTCCTGGTGATTCAGAGCCATGTAGGAAGCCTATCATAACATTATATTCCTCACCACAGGTATTATGAGTGGGATCATTGAAGATTTAAAGATTTCAACTAGATAATATTGATTGGGACTCCATTGATTAGTTACAAAGATTATACAAGCTATTGTGAAATACGCGGGATCTAGAGCATGGTAGATGCTGAAGCTATGGAGGTTGAAAGAGGAAAAAGAAACTCATGAAGACATTGACCTTGACTAGGACAAATTGTTACACAAGTGAATTAGGTTCCAAGATTGAGACTTGGACTCATAAACACAATCTTGTGTATTGACAGTGACATGACACTTTACTGGAAAGAAAGAGTACTATCATTGCATTAGAAAAAGAGTGCAAGTACAATGCTTTATAGGAATTGAGTGGTGGTACTTTCTCCTACTGTGCATATGGGATTCTGGTCATGAGCCCTCACTGCTTCTCACAAAGGGACTAAAGTAGGTGTGATTGCAAATATCTCAACACCCCTCCTCAATCACAACCAAAAGTACAAAGTGTGTAGAGGCTTTAGTGAAAGCAACACCTGCAAAGTGTGGGCACACCATAAACATGGCAAAAACACCAGAGGTTGTTGCAGAAAAGGCTAAGTGTGGGTACCACAAACATGATGGACATCCAAAGGCTGTAGTAGGGACCTCACAAAGTGTACAGAGGATGTAGTACAAGGATAACTGAGGAATTTACAAGTTTATGTTTGAGCCATTAGGGCTACTAAAAGGTCTATCTGAATAGAAGGACTAATGAGGTTTGTCCTTCTCCTAGTGGTCTTCTTCTTCTTCTTCTTCTTCTTCTTCTTCCTTTGCTCCATTTTCTTCTTCTTCTTTGACTGCAACTAGATAGGCCTTTTGGGACCTCTTTTTGGCATGGTAGAACTTCTTGATGTGTTCGGTCCTTTTGAAGAAGTCATAGAAGAGCTTATCCTTCTTGCATTTGTACCTGTTTCTAACATATAATGCATGCTCATCTCTAGAGGTACTTGATTCTTCCTTAGTTTTTAGCTTCTTTTCCTCCTCTAACAGTGATGCCTGGATATCAACAAGTTTAGGATTTGGCATGTTGATTAAATTTGTTCATACATTATTATATTCAGGAGGCAAACTCTTAAGTAGAACACCGATGCAAACATCTTCTTCCATTTTAATGTTGATTCTTGCAAGTTGGGTTAGAAGTCATTCCATGTAATTTAGTTGTGTGGCAAGTGATGTGTTGGACTTCATTTCAAGCCTAAAAAACTCAATTAGGAGACCATACTTTGATGATTTAGACTATGCACCGAACAAGGTGTCAAGTCTCTTCCATGTATCCTGTGAGGTCTCACAGTTATCCACATGGTGGATATAACTGTCATCTAGCTCCAGTTTGATAATGGCATGAGCCTTATCATCATTGTTTTGCCAAGTGACAGCAAGATCCGCATCACCAGGCTTATTTTCTTTTCCAGTGGTAATGGCCCAGAGGCCCTTCTTCATCAGGATCAATTTGATGCGGGTCTACCAGTTATGAAACCTGACTCCTTTGAAACGGGTAGCAGTTGGAGAATATTTGCCCATGTTTGACTTGAGAGACCAGCAAAAAATTAGCTTCAAATGACTGAGAATAACCAGGAATGAGTTGATCTTTGTATGTGTCAAAAGACACAAGCAATGTCAGTGAAGTATCAAAAGATAATAGTTTGAAATTTGATGTTTGTTGCTTGAGTTTGACTTGATGATCTTCAAAAACTCTTCATAGTTTTCCCTCCTTGCTGAGTTGATGGTAATACTTGCTGAAAAATTTAGATTAGAGTGGCCTTGGCTTGGTTTAAGTGGCAGGAGAGAAAAAATGAAGGAAAAATGAGCTCAAAGGTAACTAGTTATGGCTGTCCTATCAAAACAGGGACCAGCAACTGGTAAATGAGCTTCCACGTGCTCCACATGTTTAATCTGGTCAAACCCTTTGAGATAGAGGACCCTCACTAATGGTTCTAACTCCCCCTAAGAGGGTTTGTACTCATTATGCTCGAGTTGAGAGATCTAAGCCTTCAAAGTGGTCGCTATCAAAACTACGCCCAGATTTGGGAAAACACAAATGTCGGGCATGGTTTGTATCAATCTCCTTGATTTTTGTACCAAGAAGTTGCACCTTGACAAGAACAACTATCGAGATATGGCCTGGTTAATGAGATATGGCTGCTCCAACAGAGGTAGGTAGGTGTTGTCCACAGACACAGTTATGGCAGCAACTCTGAAAAGAGGCAATGCTGAAGCTATAGTTGCCCAATCTCAATGATTGAGGTGCCAAGAAGGAGCTTTGGAAGTAGAGAAACACTTATCCAGAAGGAAGTTCAGAGATATTTGGCCTGTGGAGAGAGATATGAAAGCTTCAAACTGATAGGGTGCTGCTGTCTATGGCTGCCATGGAAGCTTCATTGAAGGTAGGAATGTAAATGAAGTTGGAGATAGGGTCTAGTACTCAAACTAAGCTGAGAAGAGATGGAAAGGAGCTGAGAGGAGTGAAAGGAGAGTTGGGCCATGCTCAATTGAGCTCTGATACCATGTGAATTACGCGGGATCTAGAGCATGGCAGATGCGGAAGCTATGGAGGTTGAAAGAGGAAAAAGAAACTCATGAAGACATTGACCGTGACTAGGACAAATTGTTACACAAGTGAATTAGGTTCCAAGATTGAGACTTGGACTCATAAACACAATCTTGTGTATTGACAGTGACATGACACTTTACTGGAAATAAAAGAGTACTATCATTGCATTAGAAAAAGAGTGCAAGTACAATGCTTTATAGGAATTGAGTGGTGGTACTTTCTCCTACTGTGCATATGGGATTCTGGCCCTGAGCCCTCACTGCTTCTCACAAAGGGACTAAAGTAGGTGTGATTGCAAATATCTCAATAGCTATCATAGGTTTACTATGGAAAATTTTATCCATTATACTCTTCCTAGTAGGAGATAGGTGCTTTTGGATAGAATAGGATATTTAGACCTTGATTTGGGTTGATTTTGAGTCATATGTAGGTGTTACAGGTTATCCTAGATTGGTTACAGATCTTACACAGAGTATTTCACTCAAACTATGAATTTGAACTACTTTTTGAAAACTTTTTACTTGGTTACACGTGTTATAAAGTGATTCAAAGAATTTTCAAGATTTATACATGGTATTGCAAGTTGTATTCAACTCTTACATGTCATATACTGTTGAGATATCGAGCTCCACTCGTGATATGCCAAGGTGACCGTTGTGCATTTATGTCACTGACTCGTTAGTTGCAGACACGGTTGGTACACCGCCCATGAATAATAGCTACATGACTGCTATCCTTATCTACTCTAGTTCGTGGCTCAGTTAGTATGCCACCTTAGTTAGTTGAGTTTTGGTTTGAGACCCATATATAGGGTTCTTCTATTTCTATGTATGAGAGTTCTTTTGGCTTACACAACTAAGAAGAGGAAAACTGTTTTCAGCCTCCACCCTTGTGTGTATTCCCCCATTGTGCAAGCAAGAAAGCTTCAAGTGAGACTCCTTCCTTCTCTCCCACAATCTTGACATGGTATCAGAGCCTTGTTCGTGGTAAGGAACTCAAGAAAGCAAGCCAAGCTCGCAGTGTTATGGTAAGAGGAGCAGTGTTGCTTTCATTTTCTGTTTTGGGAGCAGATCTCTGCAGGTAGCACAGCCGAAAAGTGCAGGAGTGCATTGTCTCAGGTTGAGACGCCCTTCGCGGTGAAGCAAGAGAGCAGTATATGCTGCGGGAAGGGGCTTTAGCCCTCGGCGACCTTGTTTTTTTTATTTAAGGCCATTTCGGGGCCTGTTTTGGAGGCGGAAGTTTTCTGCACGCACTCAGGAAAAGGCCTAGTTTTATGCTGTGCGACCACTGTTCTGCAGGTCGGTAAAAAGTTATTATAGAAATTGCATCGTATGCCTCTGCGCAAAGACATTGGGAGTTACAGAATCATCCCTGTTGCCTGTTGATGCAAAATCGTCACTAGGAAGTGACTGTGTGGTCAAATACCACTTTCGTCAGTTTTGCAGATTTGCCCTTGTGAGGCTGAAGCTGTGTTCTTTGCAGTGACAGAATTTTTTGCAGTGTTCTGTAATGGCGTCTGATTCTCTTTCACAGATTGTCACTGAAAAGCTTGACAAGAACAACTTCCAAGCATGGAAGTTTAGAATGACAAATTTTCTTATGGGAAAAAGATATTGGGAATTTGTTGCAGGAAATGAAGAAGAACTAGTTCTTCCTGATGTTCCCAATCAACAGCAAATGCAGGCATTCAAAACATAGCATGAGAGAGCCAGGAAAGTTATGTATTGGCTGTCTATCAGTATTTCAGACTCTATGATTGTGCATATTCAGGATGCAAGTACGCCAAAGGAGGCATAGGATACTTTGTCAAAAATGTATAGCACAAATACGCAAGCCAGCAAAATGCAGCTCAAGCAAGAGTTGCATAATGTGCAAAGAAAAGTATGAGCATCAACGACTACCACATGAAGGTGAAGAAGATTGCAGATGCACTTGCTTCCATTGGGTCGCCAGTGGAAGATTATGGTTTAGTTTCTGTGACCTTGAGTGGTCTAGGAAAGGATTATGCACAGTTCCGAACATCCATTTTCGTCCGTGAAAGATTTTCTGATTTTGAGGAGTTGATTGCTCTTCTAATTTCTGAGGAGCAGAGAAATGGTGGTGCATCTTCTTCAGGATGAACTTCAAAAGAAGCTGTCTTCTACTCAAATCCTGGAAGAGGTAGAGGCAGAGGTAGAGGAGGCCGATTTGGAGGCCGTGGCAAAAATCAGAATATGCAGCAAACTCAAGAAAACCAGTCCTATGGAGGAGGACGTGGTAACTCTAGAGGCAGGGGGAGCCAAAGAGGTCGTGGTGGATGGCAAAGAGGCCAAAATGCAAACAGCAATGTTGAATGCTACTACTGTGGTAAAATGGGTCATATGGCTAAGGACTGCTATAAAAAGCAGAATGACATCATGAATGGTAAATTGCAACAAGGGAATTATGCATCTTCTAGTAGACAGGGTGATGACAGAAATGAGCATTTGTTTATGGTGCAGCACATGAACAATTCTATGACAAGTGCAGAAGAAAGCAACGATGTATGGTATGTTGACTCAGGTGCATCAAATCACATGACAGGTCATGCAGAATGGATGGAGGATACAAGGAAAATGGAAAAACTAGGATTTGTGGAGACTGGTGATGATACTGCACATCCTATTGTGTAGATTGGAAAAATTCCTTTGTCTATGCAGGATGGGAGAAAGAAATACTTATCCGATGTATTTCATGTCCCGAAAATCACCAAGAATCTAGTTTCTGTTGGTCAAATGGTTGAACAGGGCTTGCAGGTCAGATTTAATCCTCATGGATGCTTTGTTGAGGATATGAAAAATAAAGGTCGCTTGATAGCAAAAGGAAAGAAGAAGGGAAGAATGTTTACATTGGATGCAGATATGTCTGAATTGAGTGCAGCAATGTTTGCACATGGGACCGGTGTAGTTGTAGATATTGATATCTGGCATAAACGCATTGGTCATGTTAATGTACAACGACTTAAATCAATGAAGGCCCAAAATATTATTGTAGGATTTCCTAAATTCAAGGTTGCAGAAATGCATAAGGTATGTGAAGCCTGTCAGTTTGGAAAACAGGCAAGGAAACCATTTCCTAGACATATTCAAGAGAGTAAGAAGCCATTGGAATTAATCCACTCTGATGTGTGGACTACTAAAGCTACATCTCTTGGAGGCTGTCGTTATTTTGTTACTTTTATTGATGACTATAGCAGAAAATTTTGGGTGTATTTTATGAAAAAGAAAAGTGAAGTTTTTGGGCATTTCAAAACTCTTAAAGCTATGGTTGAAAAAGAAACAGGCCTGCAAATAAAATGCCTAAGGTCAGATGGAGGGGGAGAGTACCTCTCAAATGAGTTTGCAAGGTTCTTGCAGGAGCATGGCATAAAGCAACAATATTCATGCAGTCATACCCCACAACAAAGTGAAATTGCAGAAAGGAAAAACAGGCATATTGGAGAGGTATCTCGTGCCATGCTCAATGAAAAAGACCTGCCAGATTTTTATTGGGCTGAAGCAGTTGCTGCAGCAGTCTACATAATGAACAGGACTCCCACTGTAGCAATACATGGAATGACTCCAGAGGAGAGGTATACTGGTAGGAAACCAGATATTTCTCATTTGAAAATTTTTGGTTGCATTGCCTATGTACATGTACCAGATGAGTTGAGATCCAAGTTGGATCCAAAAGCTGAGAAGTGCATCTTTATTGGTTACTCTCTACAGCAGCAAAAAGGATATAGATACTATAACCCTTCTACTCGTAAGTTTACAGTGAGCAGAGATGTTTTTGATGAGATGAGTAGCTGGTATAAACCAGTAAATGTGATTGATGATGTAGATGCACAAAATGGTAATGCTGCACAGAATTCACAGCAGCAGTCACAAAATATTAGTGGACCTGGAGCGTCCTCTAGCAGTGGTTCACATTCTTCGCCATGGACAGGCAGATTGAGATCAAGAGAATCTTCTCAAAGTAATGCAGATAGTGGTATGCAGGTATCACGAAAAGGAAAAGAGAAGGTTGATCAGCCCATGTTTGATGTGAATGCAGGTCACTCTTATGTGGATGGTGAATCCAGTGGCTCAGAACAGAGCATTGATGATGAGTTGGGTATTCCTTCTATTGTTACACCTAGAGTAAGGAAGACCAGGGATGTTTTGAGAGCACTTGGGAGTGAACCTACTTTGCACAGGTCTACGAGAGCTAGGTATCCTGTGGATAGGCTGAAATATGATGGATTTACAGCCATTCACTATGCATATATGGTCAAAGTGATACAGGAACCAGAACCCACTTCTTTTGAGCAAGCCATGGGAAAAGAAAAATGGGAGAAAGCCATGGATGAAGAAATGGATGCCTTGGAAGCAAATGCTACATGGGAATTGGTACATTTGCCTAAAGGTAAAAATGCAATTGGTTGTAAGTGGGTTTATAAGGTGAAGCACAATGCAGATGGTTCTGTGAACAGATACAAGGCAAGATTAGTAGTCAAGGGGTATGCACAAACATATGGCATTGACTATGAAGAAACATTCAGTCCGGTTGCAAGGATGGCAACCGTAAGAGCAGTCATTGCTATGGCTGCATCAAAGGGATGGTCTTTACATAAGATGGATGTAAAGAATGCCTTCTTGCATGGTGATTTGCAAGAAGAGGTCTATATGGAGCAGCCACCAGGTTATGTGCATGCTGTTCATCCTGAGTTTGTTTGCAGGTTGAAGAAAGCCTTGTATGGCTTGAAGCAAGCACCTAGAGCATGGTCTGACAAGATAGGACAGTATCTTGTCACTATTGGCTTTCAAATTTCCGAGGCAGATTTCTCACTTTATGTGAGAAAAACAGAGAAATGTATTATGCTACTTGTCATTTATGTTGATGATTTGATTATGACAGGTGACAGTGATGAAGATATCCTTCATGTGAAAATGCTATTGAAGTAGAAGTTTGAGATGAAGGATTTGGGAGAGCTGCGTTATTTCTTGGGCATTGAGGTGATTAGATCACCAAGTGGGATACAGCTCTTGCAGAGGCAGTATGGATTGGACATGCTGTCCAAATATGGGATGACAGGCTGTAAGCCTATTTCAGTTCCTTTGGAGCAGAATGTGAAGCTGAGCACAGATGCACGTGAGCTTCTAGAAGACCCTACTATGTACAGACGCATAGTAGGAAGTTTGATTTATATGACTATTACCAGGCCAGATTTGAGCTATGTTGTTGGATTGGTAAGTCAATTTATGCAGGCTCCAAGGAAACCGCATTTGGATGCGGCTAGACACATACTCAGGTATGTGATGTCCACATTGTAGTATGGACTATTTTATGAGACTGGGGTTCAGATACAGTTGCATGGATACACTGATGCTGATTGGGCTGGTAGTATCTATGATAGACGATCTACCAGTGGATATGTGTTCTCTTTTGGGAGTGCTGCAGTCACTTGGAGCAGCAAGAAACAGCCTACTGTTGCCTTGTCGAGCACAGAGGCTAAGTACAGGGGTGTAGCAATGGCTGCATATGAGGTAGCTTGGTTGCATAAGCTACTTTATGATATGCATCAGTCTACAGATGGGCCAGTTGTCATTTATTGTGACAACATGAGTAGTATACACTTGGCAAATAACCTAGTCTATCATGCTAGAACAAAGCACATTGAGGTGCATTATCACTATGTGCGGGAGAGGGTTTTACTAGGTCTTATTGATCTAGTTTATGTCAACACAGAGGATCAGGTAGCTGACATATTTACGAAGGCATTGGGCGCAGAGAAGCTGTGCAAGTTCAGAGACCTGCTTGGTGTGCAGGAATTGGGATTGAGCTCGAGGGGGAGTGTTGAGATATCGAGCTCCACTCGTGATATGCCAGGGTGACCGTTGTGCATTTATGTCACCGTAGTTGCAGACGCGGTTGGTACACCGCCCATGAATAATAGCTACATGACTGCTATCTTTATCTACTCTAGTTCGTGGCTCAGTTAGTATGCCACCTTAGTTAGTTGAGTTTTGGTTTGAGACCCATATATAGGGTTCTTCTATTTCTATGTATGAGAGTTCTTTTGGCTTACACAACTAAGAAGAGGAAAACTGTTTTCAGCCTCCACCCTTGTGTGTATTCCCCCATTGTGCAAGCAAGAAAGCTTCAAGTGAGACTCCTTCCTTCTCTCCCACAATCTTGACATATACAGGGCACCATAGTGTTGAGAGACCTAGTTTGGACTTAGAGGAGGTGGATACACTAAAACAATGCTTTTATAGGGTGTAGGACTATTCTGTACAATAGTAAAAGAATATTTTTGATTTTTTTTCCATTCTATAATGGACTACTATAGATCATCCTTAAGAGCTATTTATTAGCTTTGTTTTCCATCAAAAAGTTCCTGATTTTGATTTTTAGTGGTCCAGAATCTAAGTGACGCCACCCGGCACTTCCATGGAATATTACAGAGTTTGTTGCCTAGGGTTTCTCGAGTCTACCTCGCAATGGAACGTTTACAGTCGGAACCCACTGGGATTGACCTGAAATCCAGTTTCCTAATGGCCAAGGTCTCCTGACAAGCCAACAAGTTTAGAAGTATTGGCATTTACTTTGACCTAGGGTTTTCCCAATCCTTGAGCTCTCCACTTGCCCTTGAGGCCTGGAGTTGTTGTTTGTACCTCCGAATTGGGCTTGATAAACATTGTAGTTGTTGGAGAGATCTTAAGGCATCTTAGTTTTAATCCTTATGACCATTGCTTATACTACTATGCACATCATCAAGATTCCAATCTATCAAACATGAGTTATCAGTTCCTGTTACCAGTAAGAGCTTGGGCAAAGGCCTAGAGTTTTGAAAATGATTCTCTTTAGACTAGGTTACTTGCTATGCAATCCATCAAGCGTGCAAGCTACAAAATACTTTCAGAGAGGTGAAAAATATATCTATTATTTATGAGAAAAGGGGAGTCAATAATACCTTGGAATCTTATATGTTGTTTATACAGGGTATGGATTTTATCGCATAGCAACTAAATGCAATTAACTTCTCTTGATACATGCACTTTACAAACTCCATCTTTCAAATATGTGAGATAAAATCTATCCTTTTCGATGACCTATTCTCATGTGGCATAGTACAGGCACGTTGTGTCTTATGCAGAAATTAAATCAAGTAGCTAACCTTAGAAATGTGTTATTTACATCCGGTATCATAGTTGTATTGACGATGATACCCTCATCGATGGCTTCATTGCGAATTGTGGGATTTCCATCTATACTCGACATCCTTTGCTTGGGGGCTATTCTTGATCTTCCTCACTTCTAGGCGCAACCCCCATAGGGACTTCAGTTAGCCACTTGCTCAAGAAGAGGGAGAAATTGGGGGAAATCGGCTCGTGGGTTAGGGGATAAGCTCGGGGAAAAGGAAAGGAGAAAATGCATGTAGCCACCCTCTAAGGAGGGGAAGAGAAGGAGAACCTTCTAGAAGGTTCTTCCTCTCTCTCTCTCTCTCTCTCTCTCTCTCTCTCTCTCTCTCTCTCTCTCTCTCTCTCTCTCTCTCTCTCTCTCTCTCTCTCTCTCTCTCTCTCTCTCTCTCTCTCTCTCTCTCTCTCTCTCTCTCTCTCTCTCTCTCTGTCTCTCTCTCTCTCCCCCCCCCTTGCGCAGCCTCTCGGGGTCTCCTTGTGCTTCCTTGTGCCTCCCTAATTGCTCCCCATGCCTCATATTTATAGCTAAACAAGAGAAGAAGGGTTGTGGCTGAGAAGAAGAGCTCTTTGTGGAGGGGATCTTGGAAAAATTAGTGATTTGATGCTCAAATCATAATTTTGATGCTTCCATTGGCTCTGAAAGGGGGTAAAACCCCAAGACACTTATTTAGAAATCTTTCAAATCACTCATTTTTCTCCCTATTTGAAGTGCTATACATTGCTTGTAAACTGTAATCACGGTGCATGCAATTTTGCCAATCCTTCTCTTTTTGTATTAAATCTCCAAAACTAGCTTTAAAAATCACTTACTTTTTTTTTCATGACATCCAATTCCAGAAATTTCCATATCTCTTTAGGATATTTACAAAAATTAATATCTAAAATATCTAAAATATGCTAGTTTTATCCAAAAATTTAATATTTTTGAACCGTCCATACTATACACATTAACACTAGTGATTAATATAGCTCATAACTCTCGTTCACTATAATATTTTCATGCAATTAAAATTTAGTTGGTTAGTTTAAAAGTTAATTAGTCAATTAATAAGTTAGTAAGATTACTAACTAAAAACTAACTAACATTAATAATTAACTATTTTTATTGAATTAAAAATATATGTTTTAAGAAAACTAAGAGTCGTAATCCAATATTTTTTGGATTGACAAGGACCGTAGCTACCCTTTACGGAAGTTACAACGTGAACGAGAGTTATGATCCATATTAATCACTAGTGTTAATGTGTATAGTATGGATGGTCCAAAAATATTAGATTTTTGGGTAAAAACTAGCATATTTAGATATTATCCTAAAAAGATATGGAGATTTTTAGAATTGGATGTATTTTTAAAAAAAGGCAAGTGATGTTTTAGCTAGTTTTGGAGTTTTTTTTTTTTAAGAGAGAGATTGAAGAAATTGTGTGCACTGCGATCGCAGTTTGCAGGTAGTAGATAGCACTTTGAATAGGGAGAAAAATGAGTGATCTGAAAGATTTCTAAGCAAGTGTCTTGGAGTTTTACACCCCCTTTGGAGCTAATGGAACCATCAAATTTATGATTTGAGCATCAGATCATTGATTTTTCCAAGATCCCCTTCACAAAGAGCTCTTTTTCTCAGCCACAGTTCCTCTTCTCTAATTCATTATAAATATGAGGCATGGGGAGGCACAAAGAAGCACAAGGAGACCGCGAGAGGCAGCGAGAGAGAGCCAGGAGGATAGCCCTCCAAGAGATTGTGAGAAGGAGGGAGAGAGAGAGAGAGAGAGTAGTTACCCCGAGAGGTTGTAAGGAAGAGAGTTAGCTCAATTCCCCCTATCCTGGTCCTCAACTAAGCCATCTTCTCTTACACTCTTCCATCTCAAAAATCCATTCCTTCCTTATCTCTCGAATCTACTTGCAGACGAAGGCCCCAAGCGAAGAATGTTGCATTGGATGGAAATCCTACAACCAATAATGAAGCTTCGGACGAAGGCATCTCTGTCAATCCAACTGTGGTACCTGTCATAAGTAATATATTTTCAAATTGATAGATGCTTGCTTTGATTCATGCATGAGATACGTTAGGCTCCGTACTTTGCCATCCTAGAATAGGTCATTGAAAAGGATAAATCACATCTCAAATATTCAAAGATGAAGTTTGCAAAGTGCTTGTATCAAGGGAAGTTAATTGCACCTAATCACTATGCATCAAATCCATGCATAGCATAAGCAACATATAGGACTCTAAAGTATTAAGCATTCATGAGTCTTCAATTAATATTTACCTAGGACAATACTATTTAAGGTTTGCAGATGCACATAAACGGTACAGACATGGGAGAGATTATGTGAACTTTACATCAATAACGCGAGACTCCTTGCCTTAGGAGAAAGGAAGATAAAGTCAAGATAAAATGTTGCATAGTAGGGAAAGGCTTAAATATAAATGTCACTTAGAGAAGAGGCATAAATGCTCTTGCTAGATTGATTAACTCACATTGAAATTATAGAACTTATGTTGTGTACAATATTTAAACGCTTAGCATATGCCTTAGTCGAAAGAAGAGAATGTTAAGTAAATTTTACCCTATGGTCCCAAGGGGGAGAGCAAATGTGCAATGGAAATGTTATTGCGTCTATTCTTGCAATGCTTGGAAAAGAATACCATTGTTTTTTTGGTTAATCAAACAACACGTTAAATGCTTTTACAATCAACTGATTGTTGGATTGTGGTTTGGATAAATATTCCAAGTACTTGTGTTTGATGGAAAATGCATGATAGGGGTCAATAATGACAAGTTGCCATGGGGAATAAAGGAATGTTTTCTTGGAAGATGATATTAGACTAGTTGGCTTGATTGTGCTTGACTCTTAATTGGATTAAATAAGGAAGGATATTTTGCATGGGTGGATCATCTCCAAGGTCACGCCGCATTTCAACCTGAGAGGGCATTGCTCGATTCATGGGCCAAAGGTCGAGTGGTGAAAAGGCCAACCACGAAATTTGTGTCTCACTCCTAGGTCGCTTGGGGTCAGTGGAGCTCTAGACACCCCTCACCTAGTCCAGAATGGAGTTGAAGATTGTGTGAGCCCAACATCTATGGTGTTGGAAGATCCTATTCTAGATAAAGGATGGAAATTATGGTGCCATGTGATTTGGACCAGGTACTTCTGTTGGATAGAAGGGATACATAATTTCTCATGTATGGGCAGGAGATAAAGATTAACGTAAATATAAGTTAAGGAATTTGTTTGAACTTGTTTGTCAAAGGATTGTTTACTCTGTTTTTGTGTCAATGCCATAAGTTACGTGAACAAATCCCATTCCCTAAAAGGCCTAATTAAGGAAACTGATTTTAAATGTCACACATAAATGTGATAGGATCTAATTAGAAAAATAAAGCTATCAAGGGAAGCGGGTGGGCGGAACCCTTGCTCATGGGTCTTGGCGGGTTGGTTCCAGAGAACTGGGAGGCTTCTCACAAGGTTTTACCATCGTTTGGCATTTAGGTATTGTTAAGTTAGAACCCGATTCATGTCGTTTTAGGGCACCAGAATGGGACTATGCCCTACATGCAGAGAGGTTGAGCGGCGCATCCCTCTGTTTTCCATTCTCTTTAAACCAAGTGTGGCATGGGTTTGCTTTGGCTTGGGTATCTCTGCATAAAGTAGGATGTCCAGGACGACCCGACGCTAGAATGCTGTCAGGAGACCTCGACCATTAGGGACTCAGATTTCAGGTTGATTGTAGTGGGTTTGGCCGCGAACGACTCGAGAAACCCTAGGCAACAAACCCCGTAACATTCCATGGGAGTGCCAAGCGGCGTTGCTTTGGACCGCTAAAAACGTGCTTGGACAGCCGATAAGCATGTTACAATTGGTATTAGAGCAAAACTTTGTAATGATATGGGATCGATTTGTGTATGGTTCATAGACATATCTGAAATAGAATAACCTAAATCGTGTAGCTTGATTGCCAGGCACCTTCTGCATCCACCAATGCTGACATGCAAGAGAAGAAATTCCTTCTCAAGCAAATTAAGGGACCCAAGTTTGATGGAGAAGGGTTAGACATTGCAACAGACGCAAAGATATGGATTGAGTCGATGGATGATTATTTCTTTGCTTTGGGGACTTCTTCTGCCAATCAAGCAATGATAGCCAAACTTAAGTTGGCTACGCTCAAATATGGTGGAAGCAACGATGCAAGGATCAAGGTGTTTCTGAAGTCGTTGTCACTTGGACTCAGATGAAAGATGCTATATGCAGATGATACCTTCCGCCAACCTACCAAAATTTGAGGATGAATGGATTCTTCAAGCTCAAGCAACTGGAATTAGCCTTGAAAGCGTACTACTCAAAGTTTGTAACCCTACTAAAATATGCACCACCTATGGATATTGCATAACAAATATCTTGTTAGAATATCAAGCTCCCATTACTCTTCAGCCAGTCTATCTTTATGTGTGTGACCGACATTAGCTGGATACAGCTGTACACGTGTGTGACATTCAATAAGTTGGTGTAGTCAGTGACTTAACCACAGTTAGTCTTGGTTAGTCATACCTATGTGTGTAAGTCTCTTTCAATTAGTATGATGGAAGAATAATGGAAGAACAACAACAATGAGTTGACGCTCATCTTCCACTCCACTCTGTATCTCTTCCTCTCTTCCAACATGGTATCAGAGCTTGCATGCCTAAAGGCTAAAGGCTTGGCAGTGGGCATTTGATATCAAGACATTAGATTTAAAGAAAACATCATCAAAGGAGACTGTGACTGCAGCCCATTTTTTTGCATAAGCTATATCTTTCTATAGAAATGGTTTTTGGAGAAACGATCCAATATTTTTTACCATTTTGACATGGTCTACAACTTTGTAGAAGAATTTTTTTTCAAATTCCTCACAGATTTTGAGATATTTAGCACAGACCTGTGCAAACTGGTTGTTTACTGCAGGAAACAACAGGTGATTCCAGGGCACTTGTGGCTTTTATCCTAACAATGTATATGCCCTTATTATCATGTATTTGAGCCATGATATTGGAGTGTTAAAATGCTCAGTTTTGGAGCTTATTTGTAGGCTGGAAATAGTAAACTAGTTGCTGTCACGAATTTGGAAACAATACACCTACAAGGTTGAAGTATCTATGGTGCTTATTTGCTACTTACAAATGCTTGGATCATACCACTTGAGTGGTAGATGCTTTTTGGGATATTGTGACTGCTGAAAGTCCAAAGTTTGGACTGATTTGGTACTAGTACCAGGGTATTGACTGGTTATTGTCTGTAGGAAGGATACCTATCATCTTCACTTGACATAGATGCAATATATTCTGACCGGTTGGACATGTATCAACTCTTACATAGAGTGGCAACTGAATGAGATGTTTTGGGGCTGTTTTGAGGTTTGAATGCTCTTGTTTTAACATAGAAAATACTGCTGGTTATAGCAGCAAAATAGCTATATTTGGTACGCTACTTGCATATAGTACAAACATTGTTACTTGTATGGACATAATTTGTTGTTGCGATGTTTTGCCACTACCATAGAATGTTTTGAACTGATTTGAGCTTGGCTTATGCTCAGTTGACTATGTTTTTTCATTGTTGGCATACAGTGTATAGCAAGCAGGTTGTCAAGAAAATTGTCATGAATTGCAAAAAACTGTCCTCTGAATAGTAGAAAATTGATCCTGAACTGTAGGAAAAGGAGTCAGATACTTATAGATTGTATACATCATTGAATACCTTAGCTGCAACAATGGAAAATACTCAAGGCATTGACAATATTACTCAAATTGTGGGAGAAAATCTAGACAACAAAAATTTTGCTTTATGGAAGTTCCGTATAAAGAATTTTTTGGTTGGCAGAGGTTATTGGGACTTATGTACTGGTGATGAGGCTAAACCTAAAATCCATGAAAGGAATCCAAAAAATAATCAAAAAGGGCTCATAAGCTATGGAATGAGAGAGCATGCAAGGTGTCACATTGGTTTTCCTTATGTATATCAGATGCTATGGTTATACAGATTACTGGATGTTGTTCCCCAAAGGATGCATGGCACATACTAATGAAGAATTATGGAAATGTAACACATGCAGAAAGATTCAACTAAAGCAACAGTTCAATAACATGTCTAGGAATGGTAGAAGCATTCTGGCCTATACTACAAAGATCAAGAATATAGTGGATTAGCTTGCCACCATTGGATCTTCAGTGTCTGAGGATGATATGATTGTTGTGACATTGAATGGACTTGGCAAAGAGTATAAAGCATTTGATATGTCTATTTTTGTGAGAACTGAATCCCCTAATTGGGATGAGCTGAACTGAATCCCCTAATTGGGATGAGCTGATTGCTTTGCTACTGCATGAGGAAATTAAGCTTGGGCTGAATACAAGTTCTAGTACGTCTCAAAGTAGAGACAATGTTCTTTATTCTAGCCAGCGTGGTAGAGGTGACAGAGGCTGTGGCTCTTTTTGAGATCAAGGAGACACTCAAAATGCTTATGGACAACATCAATAGAATGATTGGCATGGCACTGGCAGCTTTAGAGGCAAGGGGAGATCACTCCATGGTAGAGGTGGTGGATTTGCTTCATGGCAATCAAATGATTAGTCAAACAAAGATAAGGATTGTCACTACCTAAGAATGCACCTAGGCAGAACAGAGATGAGAGATCGTACATTGATTCAGGGGCTTCAAATCATATAACACCCCATGGAGAATGGTTTGATGAGATGGTTGCAAGTTCACATGGTTATGTGTGTACTAGGGATGACACCCAACATGACATTCAACACACAGGAATTGTTCCATTGTTGATGCCTGATGGCAAGAAAAAGAGCCTGCATGATGTACTACATGTACCTACAATAACCAAGAATCTTTTGTTAGTTGAACAGATGGTAGAATAGAATCAGTAGGTGAGATTTAATAGAGATGGATGCTTTGTTGAAGAATATGGTAATGGCTGCAAATCGATTGGTAGAGGCCGAAGAGATGGCAAAATGTTTATTCTTGATTCATCAATTCCAGAATTGAAAGCAACCATGTTTGCACATGATGATGGTGCTATACACGATGTTGAGATATGTCATAAGCAGATTGGCCATGTGAATGTACAAAAGTTGAAATCTATGCAGCAGAAGGAGATTGTCCTTGGACTGCCTAAGTTCAAGTATCATGACTTTGGTGGACATGTATGTGATGCATGTCAATTTGGAAAGCAAGCACGGTTTCCATTTATGAGACATGTACAGAATAGCTCACAACCCTTGCAGTTGGTACATTCAAATGTATGGGGTCCGTCTCATAATGCTTGATTTGGTGGTGCTTGTTAGTATGTATCCTTTATTGATGATTTCAGGAGAGGTATACTTGGCTTTACATATTGAAACATAAGGATGATGTGTTTGATGCATTGAAGGATTTCAAGAAGCATGTTGAAAATGAGTTGAGATGTAAAATTTCATGTCTTATGTAACATGTCCACCTGTAATCTTCAAGACACATCTTAGCAGTCCATCGAAAAGGATGTCTAGAAAGCTCCGCCCGGCACTCCCATGGAATGTCACGGGGTTTGCGATCTAGGTTTTTCCACGTCTGCCACATAGCGGAAGTATTCTGGCCGTTCCCACTTAGGATCAACCTGAATCAAGGTTTTTTCCTAATGGTCATTACCTAAATGGTAACTAGCATCGAACCCTAAGCGAACTACTTTACGTAGAAACCCCAAGCCCAAAGTGGATTCACGCTGCACTTGGTTCAAGGAGAATTGAAAACAAGAGGGATGCAAGGCTCGACCTCTCTGCCATAAAAGGTATAGTTCCATTCCACTCCCCTAAAATAGCGTAAATCGGGATTATTCTAACTTAGATTCTAGGCCAGCGCCCTTGTTATTCGTGTCCTTTGAACAATCTTCTTGATGTCCATCCTGATTGAGAAAAGTTCCCGACCAACCGGGACCACCCATCTATAGGACGGACCTATGGCCACATCCTCCACACTTTCCTCAAGTTGTTTTAGTTATTTAAGTACCTAACACATTTAGTTGGACATGTATCAATCAACTTCCTTAATTAGCCCGTTAGGCACTGGTTCCTTCACATAATCATAGCACTTGACATAGAAAAGCAATGTCAAACAAGTTCCTTTTTAACAGGTTATCATATTTATCTTTGAAATACATAATGTCCAGCCCATAGGCTTATCCATAATCCGCTCGAAGGCTATCCAGCAATCCACAGGGATTACTAATCCAAGATTTCACCTGTGGACTAGTATGCAGGCCTCGAGATCCAATCCCGAGTCACATTGGCCTCTCGTGCAGGGCTCGGAAGGTGAGGGATTTATGGCCAAAGCCCCCTCTGGCACCCAAGCGTCCTCCTGCTCCAAGTAGCGCTCAACAGAGAGACCTCTCATGGTGGGTTCGGTCCACCTTCCCTGCGCGGTTAACAACCCCCTTGGTTAGGGTTAGGCAGGCAGTCGGGGGTAACTAAAGCTGCCTCTCCCTTCAGGCCTTCAACCTGAAGCATTAGATATCTTTTCATCCTTTAATTCTTTGAGCAAACAAAGCAAACTCTTAAAACTGTTACAATCACAATCATTTCCATTGGTCGTTATTTTTGGCCAACTGTTAAGGAGCAAATCCTTATTTTCGAATGCATCCAGCACTTGATCCGGGATCAATTGCGACTTGGCAAGATCCCTAAGGGTTTGTCTGTTAACGCTTATATCCTTGGGTTAGGGCCGTACCCTATTAACCCAACTTAACCAAAACCTTAAGTTCTATTAGCGGTAAATATGTTATTCCAATTTTCTGATTGGTCTTTTGCTTCCAAGCAAATATCTAATCTCGGTATCTTGGTCACTCTACCCAAGAAAGGTACTATATCAAATGATTATTTATCCTCTTGCAAGATAAACTTGCGTAAGAATTCGCCAATCTCATCTTGAGGAATTTGTCATTCCCTTGTGATCAAATCACAAGATCATGTGACTCTACAACTTGTTGCCAAGTGTTGCATCAAAACTATGGGACTATTTACCCATCGAATGGAGTCTTATACTCACGAATTCATGATAAGAATCCGTTCCTGATTGCATAAGGCCGACTTTATCGGTCCTAGGGTTCCAAGTTCAAACCGAGTTTCATCTTTTTAACGAGAGATCGTTAGGGTAGAAACCCTAGATCATCTCTCGCAAGGGCGTCCTATTATCCCTACACTCCATGAATGTGGTCAAGTCTTTTAGGTTTAAGAGTTTCAACTTTAGCAGTAAGAGCGATTAGGTAATGTCCTCAACGTGCTAACCCTAGTTAGCTCTTTGGGATATGTTGCATTGAATTAACCCTTCCTAAACGAGTACCTTGCGTTTTTAGGTGTTTGGGTTTAAATTAATTTAACTTGTCTAATCTTGAAGATAATTACGCTACCATTTTTGTAACCACATGATTCATTGTCTACGTATAAGTTTTATTTACAAACCCTAACTTTTCGGGTTAAGATCAAAGCATAGGTTAAGTTATAGCATAATTCCAATTGATCATCCTATAACATGCAACAAGATTCATGCTACTAAGCTTTAGGATTCTATGTTTAAACATGCAGCCTTTTTCTACTTTCTTTTTTGAATGAATTTGTTGTATGTTGAACTTACACACCCTTTCGTTGATTTAAGTTTTTAGGCCACTTGCCTAGAGTTAAATCTTCTTCATGCAGCCCTAGCAATTTCCTATGGTTGCTAGCAACTTTCTTTAAGAACCATTTCGAAAAAAATGTTGAATAATGCGATATGCGGCTTATTCCTTCCATGTTGAAGTGTATTATCATAATTCCATTTTGTAAAGATGGGCATTAATTAATCTAATTAATTTCCTTGCAATGCATAAAAACCACTTGTTAGAGATGCATAGGAATCTTATGCTCATTTTGTTCGTTTTATTGACAAAAAAAAATTATTAATGACCAAATCCCTCAATTGTGATCTATTAGCCAAAGTATTTTCAATAAAAAAACCACGCATCCTTATTCCTTGAATGGTCCATGCATAATTTAAATATTACGACGTTAATCAAATTTAGGAAGAAGAACCTGGACTTGTGGTGAAATGTCCACATGGATGTTAGGAGACGATCCTCCTGTGGTTGTGCCTTGTGCTTTCTGGAGCCATCGTGAATGCGGCCTTTCCGCCTTGGATGCAGATTTATGATGTTGGCCATCTCCTTTGCATGAAAAACTCCCTGTGTGACTTCAGAACCGTCCTTCAGAATCAAACCTTAGAAATGGAACTTATGAATTTTTCCTTCCTTTTGTAGAAGCTCCGGGGGTGCAAATTGTCTACACGGAAAGGGGGAAAAGAAAATAGCTTTGTGGAAAAAGGGGAAAAAGGTAGCTTAGAAATCCGGGTTATAAAGACCCCTTTTGAAAAGGGTTTATAAAAGTCCCTAGGAAGGGCTTTTACAAACTGTAACATGTGAGGGGGGAAAAAAAATTCCACGAAAAGGACTTGAAGACTTGTGTGGAAACCTCACAAGAAGGGGGTTAGGTGGAATTTGCAAGGGGATGGATGGAAAACTCCCGGGGGCAAAGGGGTATAAGAATCACAATAGGGCTTTGGATTTCAGGGGGGTTTTATCAAATCCACATGAATAAGGGCTAGGAGGAAGCCCACAAGAAAGAATTTGTGGGCTGCAATATGAAAGGGGGCTTAGGGAGCCCCCTTGGAAGCTTTAAGAAGCTTCCAGAAGGCTTCTGCCAACGTGGAGAGCCCACGTGGAAGAAAAACTTCAATGGTGGCATCCCATCAAAGATCACAGCCTCCCCTTCCTAACGGCACACGGTGCTACTCTCAGCTCCCTCTAGCAGTGTTTATGGCTCCTCCCTCCACTCTCAACGGGCGCGTGACGGCCTTCCTCCTCCAGCTCTACGGCAACGACATGATGTTTGTAGCAGTGTGACGGCTCCTTTCTCTCCTCCCACGACCACCTTTACGGCTCCACCTCACACAAAGCTTATATAGGTGAGGGGAGGGGATCCTCCCTCCCCCATGCAGCATCATGCATGCCTTCGCCCCCTCCATGGCATCTAGTAGGGATGCTTTGTCATCCCGCCTTCCCTCCCTCTCCCCCAGCACGACAGTCGGCTGGGGGAAGGAAGGAATAATTTAAAAGAAAATTTCCATAATTCTAACAATGACCTCTTCCCAAGAGGGGATTCTTATGAAGAACGCGGGAGGAATCAGACATTGAACACGGGAGGAATTGGAAATATTACATCTTAGATCAGATGGAGGTGGATAATATGTCTCTAATTACTGTGAGAGGACCTTGCTAAACATGGGATCAGAAGACAATTAACTTGCAGCTATACACCACAGTAAAATGGTGTCGCAAAAAGGAAAAATAGGGTACTGATGGAATCGACAAGAGCTATGCTAAATGAGAAGAGTTTGCCAAATGGTAATTGGGTTGAAGCAGTAGTGATTGTTGTCTATGTGCTGAATGGAACTCCTATAGCAGGGATTCATGATGCAACTCCATATGAGAGGTTTTATGGTCATAAATCTGACATTTCACACTTGAAGGTATTTGATAGCATTGCATATGTGCATGTTCCTGATGAAAAGAGGAAGAAACTGGATCCTAAAGCTGCCAAGAGTGTGTTCCTTGGTTATGCACAAGATAGAAAGCTTAGAAGTGTTATATATCGTCTACACATGAGACATTGATTAGAAGAGATGTTGTTTTTGATGAGCTAGCATCGTGGTATGGTAATCCTATTGCAGTGGCTATTGATGGATCAACCAACACTAGTAATGCATAAAATACACCTACAATGAGTACATCTACGAGTGGTCCTATAGGTGATGGGTCACCTATAGTAAGTCCTTTGTCACGACGCTTGCGGAGTAGTACTCCTACATCCACTGACACGGATATGTCAGTGAGGGGGAGATTAGATAAGGGAAATTAAAAGCTACTTGAGGATGTGACAGGTCCACTTATAGTAGGTTATGAGTCATCTAATAGTGATAGTTTGGATAGTGAGTTGGGCATTCCGTCTATTATGATGCCTGGAGCAAGGCAAAGTTGTTATGTACCACCTCATGAGAGGCAAGCTCAGAGTGAGCCACAATTAAGGAGATTTGAGAGAGTCAAAAAACCAGTTGACAGGTTTACATACACTGGTTATTCAGCTCGCCATTATGCATATATGGCTAGTGTGACAGGTTACAAAGAACCTACAAAGTTTGATGATGCAGTTACAGATGATAACTGGTGTGCTGCCATGGATGAGGAGTATGCAGTCCCTGGCTGAAAATGAGACATAGGAATTGGTTGAGATGCTTGAAGGCAAAGTCCCCATTGGCTGAAAATGGGTGTACAAGGTTAAGTGCAAGTCAAATGGTTCGTTAGAATGCTATAAGGCTAGGTTGGTTGCAAAAGGGTATGCTCAACAATATGGCCTTGACTATGAGGAGACTTTCAGTCCGGTAACTAAAATGGCAACAGTCATAACTATCATTGCTTTGGAATCATGCAAAGGTTGGAAATTATGGCAAATGGACGTCAAGAATGCTTGAAGGCTATGTTCACCCCCCGGACTTTCCTACACATGTATGTAAGCTGAAAAAGGCTTTATATGGACTGAACAGGCACCTAGAGCATGGAATGCTCAGATCAATAGTTATTTATAGCAACATGGATTTGGATTGGGTGATGTGAATCATAGTTTTGTAACAACTCCGAAAGGATAAATAGACCATTCGCATATGAAACCCTCTTAAGGGTAGGATAATCGTAGGGATAATTCCTTTTAATGATATGAAAGCTTTTTTTTTTAATTTCCCCTCTCCTCCAGTCGACAGTCGAGCTGGAGAAAGAGGGGGATTAGTAAGTAGGCAAGCTCCTTGCTGGAGCTTGGCAAGGGCATTAATACATGCCCGTTGACACGTTAGGAGGGGAGGATCTTATCCCCTCCCCTATATAGTTGAGGGGGGGGCCACAGGCTAAAAAAGCAGGGAAGGGCAGAAATCGTGAAGAGAGGACAGTGAGCGCCGTCCTGTTGTAGAAAGGAGAGGGTGAGTCTCCCTATTTAACTTGTGAGGGAGGGAGTGAAGGGTGCTGCCGTCGAGGACGAAAGGAAGGAGGGAGGAGCCACCTCCATTAAGGTGCCGTTAAGGACAAAAGGAAGGAGGGAGGATCCGCCTCCATTAAGCCATCATCGGAGGATGAAAGGAAGGAGGGAGGAGCCGCCTCCATTAAGCTGTCATCGGACGGTTATATACCCCCCACTTTAGCTTCTGGAAGCTTAGAAGCTTCCAAAAGGGGGGGGGGGCTTCTTAGCCCCCATTCCCTTGGCTTCGAAATCACCCTTTCCCCCCAGTTAAACTCATTAGCCCTTTGTCTTGGGCTTTATAAGCCCCATTTCCCCCCCAAAAGAACTAAGGCCTTAAAGGTCTCATTACCTTTTCCCCTGTGTTTAATCCCTTAAACCCCTATCCCTTGGCTTCGGGATCACTCCCCACCCCACCCCCCCCCCCCCCCCCGTATTTTATCCCTTAAGCCTTTTCCTTAGGTTTTAAATCCCTTTTCCCCTGTGTTTAAACCTTCTCTAGCCCCCTTCCTTTGTGGCGTATTGAAACCCCTTTCCTCCAAATTGCCCTAAGGGTCCTTAGACCCTTACTTATAACCTTTACAATTACTATTTTCCATTGGAGTTTCCCCCTTAGGGTTTTTTCCCCATAAAAGGTTACTCCAAATAACCTTTCCTTTTCCACCCATGTTTTATTAAAAATCCCCCTTAGGGCATGCAAAAATAACCCTTGGAGCTCTCCCACACCTTGTTTCTTCTCCACACCTTTCTATTCCCCATTCGTGCGAGTTTATAAAGGCCATTAAGCCTTCCCCATGGCTTCAATCGGTCTGAGTCGTGAGAAATTTTGAAGCACCCCCTTCCGAAATCCCTACTTCAAGGAGGGAGCCTTCTAAAAACTACTTTCGATGGACGGTGCAAGGGAGCGACTGTGGAATTCCAAAGAGGAGTTGTAAAGCTGCTTCCACGTTCGAAAAACTACAATTGCAATGCCTCCTAAGAAAGTCCTAGGCATAGCCGCGGGAGGGTCATCTCCCAGCATCCACGTGAATATCTCACCCCAAGCCCAGGTTTTCCTTCCTAATTTTTATTTGATATTGTTGTAATTCAATCATGCAAGGTTAATTGTTAGAAATAGGATATATTTTTGTCCTAAATGCTTAGTCATTCATACTTTTAATGAAACTTGCGAAATAAATGAAGCATAAATGCACTTCTAGCAAATAGCTTTATGCATTGAAATAAATTAAAAATTAGATTAATGTCCATTAAAATAGTATACTTCGTTTAAAGCCTAGAAGTATAAACTGCATCTCGCACTATTAATCCATATCCTCTTTGCAATGAATCATCATGGAAAGTGCAAAGCATGAAATGATTCTTACAATGCATAAATCTAGGAGATTATCATTTGTCAATTGCATAAATTATCAAGGAAAAGGTTGCTTGTTAGCATGATTTTTATTCGCAAGATTAGTTGGAATTAACCTAATCTATGCCTCACCTTAAATCGATAAGTTAATGTTGAAAAATTAATTTACTCATAGACAACGAGTCATGCATTTATGAAATATTAACGTAATTATCTCCAAGAGATAAACAAATTGGCACAAATCTAAATACCTAAACCCCAGAGCACTCATTTAGAATGAGTTAAATTCCAAGAAATTCGCTAGGAATTAATACGTTACCTAATCGATACGCATTACCAAAATTGAAACTCCTATACCCAAAATACTTGCCCACATTCACCGAATGTAGGGACAGTGAAACATATTTGGAAAGTGAGCTAGGGTTTGTCCCTAAGAATCTTACAAGATGAAACTTGGAAACCCTAGGTCTAATGACGTCAGCCTGGTAACCTGAAACAGATTGTTCGTGACTCCATTGTCTCAATAGTTCGATGCGACACTTGCACAACAAGTGTGGAGTCATATGATCTTGTGATTGGATCACAAGGGAATGGCCAAGTTCTCGCAATGAAGTTGGCATGTCCTTACCCAAGTTATCTTGCAAGAGGATGAATAATCATCCTAATTTGGTAGTCTTTCTTGAGCAAAAAAGATTGATTGGAAACTAAAGACCAGCCGATAAACTGAAGTAACGAATGAACGTAAGGTTTGATCAAGTTGGATTAATAGGGTACCCCCCAACCCACGATATAGGGCATCTTGCCAAGTTGCAAGTCATCCCGGATCGAGTGCTGGACGCGTTCAAAAGGAAGGATTCATTCCTTAGCAGTTTGCCAACAAAAACGATCAATGGAAATGTTTGTGCTTGCCACAGATTTTAGAGCACTGTTTGGCTTTGTTTGATCAATGAATTAAAGGATAAATGGATATCTATACTTCAAGTTGAAGTCCTAAAGGGAGAGGCAACTTCACTTACCCCCGACTGCCTCCCTGACCCTAACCAAGGGGGTTGTTAACCGCGCCGGGCAAGTGGACCGAACCCGCCACGAGAGGTCTCTCCGTTGAGCACTACTTGGAGTAGGAGGATGCTTGGGTGCCAGACGGGGCTCTGGCCATAAATTCCTCGCCTTCTTGCACAAGAGGCTAATGTGACTCAGGATTGGATCTCGGGGCCCGCATACTAGTCTACGGGCAGAAACTTGGATTAGTGATCCCTGTGGATTGCTGGATAGCCTTCGGGCGGATTGTGGATAAGCCTACGGGTTGGACTCTTTGTATTTCAAAGATAAATATGATAACCTGTTAATAAGAAACTTGTCTGATATTTTTTTTCTATGTCAAGTGATAAGATTACGTGAAGGAACGAGTGCCTAACAGGTTAATTAAAGAAGCTGGTTGTTACATGTCCAACCAATGTGTTAGGTAATTAAATAACTAAAGCAACCCGAGGAAAGTGCGGAGGGTGGGCCATAGGTCTGGTCCTATGGATGGGTGGTCCCGGTTGGCCGGGAACTTTTCTCAAATCACGATGGACAGCAAGAAGATCGTCAAAGAACACGAACAACAAAAGCGTTGACCTAGAGTTATGATTGAACCTGATTTACGCTATTTTAGGGGAACGGAATGGGATTACGCCTTATGGCAGAGAGGTTGAGCTTTGCATCCCTCTCGTTTTCCATTATCCTTGAACCAAGTGCAGCATGAACCTGCTTCGAACCTGGCGTTTCTGCATAAAGTAGTTCGCTTGGGTCCGATGCTAGTTGCCATTAGGAAATGACCAATAAGGAAAACCCTAATTCAGGTTGATCCTAAGTGGGAACGGTCGGAATACTTCCGCTACGTGGCAGACGCGGAAAGCCCTGGATTGCAAACCCCGTAACATTCCATGGGAGTGCCGGGCAGAGCTTTCTAGACATCCTTTACGATGGACTGCTAAGACGTGTCCTGAAGATACAAGTGGACACGTTATAGTTGGTATCAATGTCGATCAACAACGGAATTGTTTTTATGAAATCTTAATAAGTTGAAGTAAAGAAAATGTTGTTGTTCCAAACATTTTCTTACTTCCAATGCTGTCTTGCAGAATTACGAAGCGTGGAACAAGTTCTTAGTATTTCGAATCATGTTTATGACTGCAATGCATTCTCCGCATTACCGCCAAAGGGATTGTTAGAATATCAAGCTCATTTAGTGTGTGTTGACCGACATGAGCTGGACACAGCTAGTCTAGCCATAGTAGTTAGATACATTAAATAAGTCGGTGCCTTTGGTGTGAATGGTCTTATGACCGTAGGTTGTATCTTTCACTATTCAGTGTGGTTTGAATATAGTGTGTGAGAGAGGAAGCTTGTTGCTTCACTCTGCCTTTCATCACTCTGTCTCTTTGAATCTGAACATGGTATCAGAGCCATGAATGGGCTCACTGGTGGAATGCACTCAATAAGAAGACTTGAAGAGTGAACTGAAGAGCTGGAAAAAGAAGAGGACTGACTGTCATTTTCATCAAAGGTCACACTAGAGGTATGTACTGTGAAGCATTGGAGTCTCATGGCTTAAAGCAGGGTTGTGGCTTGCTGAGGAGTCTTCCAAGGACTGATTGAGCACCAGGGAGTGCATCATTATCATAGTAATGAGCAAGATGTGCAGCAGCACAGATCTGCCCAGGCTGCGTGTTTGCGCCTGCTGAAGGCATGGCTTCTGCTGAAGCAAAACTGACATGAGCACTGTACAAAAGGTCATCAAATGCTAGTGAGCAGACACTGGAAGGTAGTTCAGGGTTACAAGAAGTCATTGCTTGTGTTGGAGTTCTCTTATGAGCTAAAATCAGAGTACACAGACCTGGAACAGAAGGCTGAACTGCTGTATACAGTGTATATACAGCATATGCAATACTTTGGAAGAGCCTTGAAGCTCTCTGACATGCTTTATGGATCTCACTAGAGCCTAGGAGCATTCTAGAAGACATAAGTATCAGTTCTCAGGACTTTGAGCTGAAGTTCCTTGAAGAAAATACTCAGATTTGGAAGTGTAAACAGGCTGGAAACCTGTCTCAGAACAGTGGGCAGCAAGCATTAGCTTTCACTGAAGCATTACTTGACACTTGGCTGGGATCTACCATATGTATGACATGGGATATGTATGCTGGAGGTTTATGGATTGGGCTGAGCATCAAGGGATCATGGAAGTTGAAGTCTAAGGCTGGTGATTACTACAGTGACATTGTCTCAGTGGTTGCAAGCGGTAAATGCAATATATATAAATTGGATTCATGAAGACAGGATGCCTATAGTTACCCGAATGCTCATGTATTGAACCTAAAACTTCAAAGTGAATGTCTAACATGATTTGAGGCTATTTTTGGAGCTGGTTTGTTTGTGGTTTACAGAGAAGTTGCTAACTGCAATCTGTAAGCAGAAGGCTTGATACTTATACTTGCTATTTATGCACTGATTTGTGCCCCATTGGTTATGCTCAGTTTGCTACATGTACTAGCAAATGTCTATGAAGGTTTGGGATATGTATGCCATGTATACTACTCAGTTTTGAGCTTGAAATCACTGCTGGTCACTCACAGAATTACAGTTTTCAGACTGCATATATGTACCCTGGCAGTGAGGTTGCAGGAGTTCAAACCGAAGTGAATACATAGTATTTGCATTGACTACTTTACTCACAGGTTAAGCCACTTGGTGTGAGCTATTTTGGACTGTTAGTGGGCTGAAATACCCTGGTTTTTTACTGCAATTAATTGCAGAAAACTGTCATAAACAGTTCCGGGCAGAAGTTGAACTGTTAAGAAAATCTTGGTTTGCAGGTAGTCAGGCAAAGTCTGCAACATGGCAAATGCTGATAGAACTGATAATGTAACCCAGATTGTGGGAGAAAAGCTTGATAGCAACAATTATGCAATATGGAAGTTCCGCATGGAGAACTTTCTGATAGGCAAAGGATACTGGGACTTAGTGACAGGTGTTGAGGCGGAACTTGAAGTTCCAGATAGGAATCCTACAGCTGATCAAAGACGAGCACATCGAGCTTGGACGGAAAGAGCTCGCAGAGTTTTACATTGGCTATCATTATGTATCTCGGATGCTATGGTGATGCAGATCATGAACTGTAAATCCCCAGCAGATGCATGGAACATATTGGTCAGGTACTATGGCACAACTACGAGTGCCAGGAAGATACAACTGAAGCAAAAATTCAACAACATAGAGAGGAGGAACAGATCCATACAGGACTATGTCACGGAAATTAAAACCTTAGCAGATCAGCTCGCATCTGTTGGCTCACAGGTAGAAGATGAGGATATGGTTGCAGTGACCTTAAATGGCTTGGGTCCGGAGTATAAGTCTTTTGACACTTCAGTATCTGTGCGAGCTGAGATGCCTGATTTTAATGAGCTGGTTGCATTATTGATTCATGAAGAGGTGAAGCTTGGCTTAGCTACAGGGTCAAGCAGCTCTAAGAATAAGGATGCAGTTTTTTATTCGAATCAGCGTGGTCGTGGGAGCCGTGGTAGAGGCTATGGATCTGGCAGAGGAGGCCAGCAGAATGCATCCTATAGTAATAGCAATCAGCAGTCATCAAATGCAAGAGGTAGTGGCAACTTTCGAGGCAGGGGGAGATCGAACTCCCGTGGCAGAGGCTCATGGCAGCAGCAGCGTCAGTCAGACAATCCAAATAAGGACAAGGATTGTCACTACTGTGGAAAGTATGGGCATATTGCAAAGGATTGCTGGAAGAAGCAGGGAAATCAGAAGGGCAAGCAGCATGGACATTATGCTACGTCCAGTCAGGCAGATGACTCTGGTGATAGACTGTTTGCCATGCAATATGTCAAAGATAAGGCTGCTGAAAAATCATCTGATGATGCAGTGTGGTACATTGACTCGGGGGCGTCGAATCACATGACCCCTCATGGTGATTGGTTCACGGATATGGTGGCTGAAAAGCATGGCTATGTATGCACAGGTGATGACACGCAGCATAGCATTGAGCATAAAGGCAAAGTGCCTCTAGTTGTACATGATGGCAGGAAGAAGAATCTTCATGATGTTTTGCATGTTCCTTCGATTACGAAGAACCTATTGTCTGTGGGTCAAATGACAGAGCAGAACTTGCAGGTTCGCTTCAATAAGCATGGATGCTTTATTGAAGAGTTTGGCAATGGATGCAAGTTGATCGCGAAAGGCCACAGAAATGGAAGAATGTTCACTCTTGATGCTACACTGCCAGAGCTGAATTCCGCTATGTTTGCTCAGGGTTCTGGCACTATCAGGGACTTAGAGATTTGGCACAAGAGAGTGGGGCATGTCAATTTGCAGAGGCTGCAGACCATGCAGAAGAAGCAGCTGGTAACAGGGCTACCTAGATTCCAATATTCAGATATTGGTCATGTCTGCGAGGCTTGCCAGTTTGGTAAGCAGTCACGATTGCCGTTTGTCAGGCATGTAAGACAGAGTACACGACCACTGCAGTTAGTGCACTCTGATGTTTGGGGACCAGCTCATAATGCATCTATGGGGGGTTCCAGATACTATGTATCCTTCATTGATGACTACAGTCGATATACCTGGCTTCACATATTGAAAACAAAAGATGAGGTCTTTGCTGTTTTTCAGAAATTTAAGGCACAGGTTGAGAAGGAATTTGAGTGTTACATCTCTTGCTTGAGATCTGATAGCGGTGGGGAGTATGTCTCCAATGAATTTGCTGATTTTTTGGCTGAAAATGGCATTCGTAGGCAGCTAACCTGCAGCTACACTCCGCAGCAAAACGGAGTAGCTGAAAGGAAGAACAGGGTTCTGATGGAAGCTGCTAGGGCCATGATGAATGAGAAGCATATGCCGCTTTACTATTGGGCAGAGGCTGTTGTGACAGCCGCATATATTCTAAACAGGACTCCCACTGCAGGCATTCATGACATGACACCGTTTGAGAGGCTCTATGGCTATAAGCCGGATGTAAGACACATGAAGGTCTTTGGCTGCCTTGCTTATGTGCACATTCCAGATGAGAAAAGGAAAAACTTGGATCCCAAAGCGCATAAGAGTGTGTTCATTGGATACTCGCAGGAGAAGAAGGCATACAAATGTTATGATCCCTCTACCAGGGAGACTTTGGTAAGCAGGGATGTCATCTTTGATGAGCTGGGCTCTTGGTATGTCTCACCAGTTGCAGTGCCATCCGATCTGCCTTCCACTCATGTATCTACAGTTGATATGCAGCAGAGCACTGCTATGACAGGACCTATCAGTCAGACAGTATCCCCATGGACAGGGAGATTGAGGAGCTCACCGTCCACTGACACAGGTATGTCAGTGAGGGGGAGACATGATGTCTTGGACAGCAAAGGAAAAGAGAAAGTTAGTGAGGATGGTATGATGACACCTGGCAGAATGACTTCGGGCTATGAGTCTAGTGATACGTTAGACAGCGAACTTGGTATTCCGACTGTCTATACGCCTGGCACGAGGCAGAACAGGTACATTCCGCCTCATGAGAGAGGTGAATCGAGTAGTGCACCACAGCCTAGACGATCGCAGAGGGTCAGATACCCTGTTGACAGGTTGACGTACTCTGGTTATTCTGCAAAGCATTATGCATACATGACAAAAGTGATGGAGATCAAAGAACCAGGTACTTATGCTGAAGCAGCAAAGGATGAAAACTGGTGCATGGCTATGGACGAAGAGATGAAAGCCTTGGCTGAAAATCAAACTTGGGATTTGGTACCACTTCCTGAAGGGAAAAAGCCTGTTGGCTGCAAATGGGTTTATAAAATCAAATGTAAGTCTGATGGCAGTGTAGAAAGGTACAAAGCAAGGCTGGTCACTAAAGGATATGCTCAGCAGTATGGCTTGGATTATGATGAAACATTCAGCCCGGTTGCAAAAATGGCAACCATACGAACTGTTATTGCCTTGGCTGCTGCAAAAGGCTGGAAATTGCAGCAGATGGATGTTAAGAATGCATTCCTCAATGGTGATTTAACAGAGGATGTATACATGGTTCAGCCGGAAGGGTATGAGCACCCTGATTTTCAGCATTATGTGTGCAGGCTGAAAAAGGCACTGTATGGGCTGAAGCAGGCTCCGAGAGCCTGGCATGCTAGGATCAGCAGTTACTTGCAGAGTCTTGGATTTGTTGTTGGCAGGGCTGATCACAGCCTGTTTACAAAGAAGACTGACAGTGGCTTGGTAGTACTGGTCATATATGTTGATGACCTGATAATCACTGGAAATGATGACATGGGAATTCAGCATGCTATGAAGATGCTGAAATCTGAATTTGACATGAAAGATCTGGGAGATCTGAAGTATTTCTTGGGTATTGAGGTCGTACCAGCTGAAAATGGCTTATGGCTGATGCAGAAGCACTATGCCATGGAAATGCTTAAGAAGTATGGCATGGCTGAATGCAAACCACTGGATACACCTCTGGACCAGAATGTAAAGCTAGACATGAACACTGGGGCTGAAGTAGAAGATGTGACTATGTACAGGCAGATGGTCAGCAGTCTGATTTACTTGACCATCACTAGGCCTGACTTGAGCTATGCAGTAGGGTTGATAAGCCAGTTTATGCAAAAGCCGAGAAAGCCGCACTTGGATGCAGTTAGACGCATCATGAGGTATGTTAAGTCCACTGTAGACTATGGGCTGTTCTATGTCAGAGATAAGCCCTTGATACTGATTGGATACACAGATGCAGATTGGGCAGGATGCTCAACTGACAGACGATCTACGAGTGGCTATGCCTTTGGCTTTGGTAGCGGCATGATCAGTTGGAGCAGCAAGAAGCAGCCTACGGTTGCTTTATCTAGTACTGAGGCAGAGTACAGGGGGGCTGCATTGGCAGCATGTGAGATTGCTTGGCTGCTCAAGCTTATGGCTGACTTGGATATTCAGGTTGATGCTCCAGTGAAACTGTTATGTGATAATCTGAGTAGTGTACTCCTGGCCATGAATCCAGTTTACCATGCCAGGACAAAACACATAGAGGTACACTACCACTTTATTCGTGAGATGGTCCTTGCAGGAAAGGTTGATCTTATGCATGTGAGGACTGATGAGCAGGTAGCAGATATCTTTACCAAGTCTCTGGGTAAAGATAAGTTCTGTGGTTTTAGACAGCTACTTGGAGTACATATGCTGTCTTGAGCTTGAGGGGGAGTGTTAGAATATCAAGCTCATTTAGTGTGTGTTGACCGACATGAGCTGGACACAGCTAGTCTAGCCATAGTAGTTAGATACATTAAATAAGTCGGTGCCTTTGGTGTGAATGGTCTTATGACCGTAGGTTGTATCTTTCACTATTCAGTGTGGTTTGAATATAGTGTGTGAGAGAGGAAGCTTGTTGCTTCACTCTGCCTTTCATCACTCTGTCTCTTTGAATCTGAACAGGGATGAGATGATGAACATCCTAGAGCAGATCTATAATCCATCACCTCTGTACATGGAACAAAGATGGGCGGGTGCCTCAGGAATCTACTATATAGCCGCCCACCGGTTTGCTTACCTACAAACCAACCTAAAAAGGATCAAGTGGTTGGAAGACCTGAAAGTCATGAAGCTGTTCATTTTTGTGGAAGCTCACGTAAACTCAACTTTACATATCCGAGGTCGGAGGTTTGAGATGAACTCATATGTATATGAGGAAGTAACCCGTGTAATTTTCGCCGACAGGATTAAAGTGTTAGGGCGCCATGAAAAAATGGATTCCAAAGGAAAGGATATCCTGAACTTCCAATGACTTACCGATTCTTGCAGACCATGACCCGAAACCATACTATTATACAGTTCCTATAGATAAATGTAATACAACATTGTTCTCCCCAAACTAAATGTAATAGTTGGCTTATCATCATAAGAAATGTTGTATTCTGAAAGGGCTATGCCCATATAAATACGAATAAGATTTCCTTTTATCAATGTCTGATTGTGCATGAGAATTGATAAAAAGTTAAGTAGCTACATTGCATACGTAATAGTAGAATTGAATATGTAATATAAATCAATAACGATTATCGTATAATAACGTTAAGAAACTTTTATCCAGGCACAACCCTAGGTACAGGTACCTAGTTCGCCTCCTACATCAAGTACTGCTGTAATCTAGGAGAAGAAGTTTCTTCTCAAGCAGATCAAGCCACCCGAGTTTAATGGGAGAGGCAGGTCCATCCAAGCTGATGCTGAAACTTGGATTGAATCCATGGAGGATTACTTCGAAGCATCCGGTACTGCACCCACCAATCAAGCTATGCTCACCAAGCTAAAGGTCACTGGCGAAGCCGGGCTTTGGTGGAAGCAATGGTGCAGGGATCAAGGGATCGCGGAGGGATCTGTTACCTGGGAGAAGCTGAAGAAATCCGTGCAAGGAAGATATTTAACACCTGCATATCGCACGCAGAAAATGAATGAGTTCTACGAACTAAAACAGCTGGGGCTCACTCTTGACGCATACTACTCTAAATTTGTCTCACTTTTAAAGTATGCGCCGCAGATGGACATGACACAGCAGGTGTCCAAATTTTGTGCATGTTTAAATCCACCAGTAAATACCCGACTCGAATCCATGCATCCATCAGATCTTCAGGACGCACTCATTCGAGCGGCGCCTATAATTCAGGAGGTGCAGTCTAGACCAAGGGGTAACAAAGCTTAGTCTTATAATGACCCGAATAGAGGAGCATTCAGACCTCAGATAATGAGAGTTCAAGGTCATAATCAGGGACAAAGAAAGAAAGAAATGACTAACAACGTCAACAACTTTGTTCCTACTCAAAGTAATGGCTCTAACCTCCGTTTTTTCCACTGCAAAGAGCCTGGTCACTTCAAGAGGCAATGTCCCATGCTTGGTGGAGAATGGGCAAAGGTGCTTCTAATGCCCATAAATCCGGTGTACCTACTGGAATTGCAATGGGTTGTGCCATGGCTACAACCAGATTGACAACATGAGTTTGTGTAGGTACAACTACACCCCCACTTGAAGTGGGTTGATTAACTGGAAGAAGGGAAGTACCAAGACTTCCACTTGCACTCAAAGGGCTACTTGTGACACTTAGGTTATTGGAACCACTATCAAATATGCGTAATGAGTTGCTCCTAGAAACTCTAGATTCAAGAACCACCACTTATTGGCGGCTCTCGACAGACACACCACTAATGAAACCTAAAATGGGTCGGCACTAGCTATAGCACTAGCCAGACCTCTGACATACCAAGACAACCCCACGACCTCGCGACTAGGAGCATCTGCATAACACATTACCCAGCCATCGTACATACATTTTGCATTTGTATCGCATTTTGTAGTCCAATCCTTAACCTTCTCAGACTCCTCAGAGAGAGACCCTACACATTTTGGTGTAATTCACCATATAAACAACATAGGAGGCACCCCTCGGCTGATTGTTGTAGCCTCACTGCGACTCTCCTACACATTGGGGATTGGCCCCTCGATGTATCACTAACACATATAACACATACGAAACAGAATCTTCTCTTGGTACCAATATTATATCGTTCTAGGAATGTACCAATCCTCACTTACTTGTCCCCTTGGGCCCACCGTCTAGACCTACAGCTTGGGTACCTTACTCCCTCTAGCCTGGGTCATATATAATACAACCAATTGCTATGCATGCCAGGACTAGATACCATGTGTATGATTCATACAATGGTGGATGCCTTATTGTGCACAAATACTTATGGTTTGAAATCAGCATGTGTTGTGCAAAAACATCCCTTTTAAGGAATTTTCGCTAATACACAATGCTTCATTGCAGGAACCTATCACCAAGGCAAACCTCGTACTGCTAGATCCATTATTTCCAAATAAACCGTATCCTAAATGTTATGCATAAAGAGAAAAATCAGACTTTGTATTATTTCAGCACTTAAAGTATGGTATAACATCATCCTCCCCCTCACCATTTAAATTTTGTTGCGTTGCATAGGTGTAGAGGTTCTTTTATGTCATTTTTTGTATGTAAAAGTAATAAATACGCACTTTAACACAAAGGACAAGGGCCAAAATGAGGTTTAACCTCATGCTTCAACCCCATCAGACATTCAGATACATAGATCTCATTTTTCCATTTTTTTTAATGCAAGAAACCTACTTTTTTTCATTTTTTCCTATTTTTCCTATTTATTTTGAATAGAAAATAGGTATTTTCTGGTTTTTTTCTAATAACTAATCACTAGAGCTGAAACTGAGCATTTTCCCTTATTTAATCCCATGTCCATTCATTTTTCCCCACTCAAAGTCAAAGAAACTATCAATTTCCATCAAAATTAGTGTTTTTTTGGGTTTTAAAATTTTATAATTGCTATAAAACAATACAAGTTCTACATAACAGTGATTGCAGCCATTAAACATAATGCAAGAAACATTCAAATAAAATTTCAGCCCATGTGCACACCATTTAAACCATGAACGATCAAAAACAAGCAAATTTCTTTCATAAAATAGAGCATACTGCCTTTTTGCGTGTTTCAGGTTTTTTTGAATATTTAATTGGGACTGTATATTGACCAACTAGACATGGATTTCAACATAGATCTTTAGCCTTCAGCCTCCTCAGCCTCTTGGAACAATCCGGTGCCTCTCGGACAAGCATCCATCTCCCGATTCTCTTCTTGATTCTTGCCACATGAAGTGCCTCTATGCAGGTGAGAGAAAGAGGAGAGAGAAATATTGAAACTACATCTCCACAATTGGGCAGCCATTCGAGGATCAAAGAGAAGTGATAGGGAGTGAAGATAGGATGTAGATCAGCCACATGAGATCAGTTGGGGGGGTTGTTTGCAGGCCCCATAGCCCATCTCCATCAATCGTGACCAAAAATGGCACCTTCTTTGTGCTCACGCCCGAAAAAACTGGATGCCCCCCCCCCCAAAATTTCATTTTTCTTTTGCTCCAAGGGGAACCCCCAAAATGCATACCCTTTGAGCCCCCTAAATCCTATTTACACTTGGCCTTTGGCCCTTGGCCTTCCAGGCACTCCCGTTTCTTTGTCTAGTGTCTGATTCGCAATCTAAAAATTTTTGCTTGACCGTCTTGAGGTCCCCCACTGCGGGCATCTCCTAGGGTCTCTTCTGACATGTCAAAAAATTATGAAAATTCACCAAGTGTCATCCAGTGGGTCTTTTAAGCACTTTCGGACATTGCCGCTTAAAACTGTACTGATTGTAGCTGCCGCCTTCAACGAATTCTATTTTTCCCTAAAATTCAAAATTTTTGGCTATTTTTAAGCACTTCTCGACATCAAAAATTATCCGTCAAAAGGCTACTAGTTGATGTAGTTCTTGTATTAGGCAACATGTGCTCAACAATGGGAGCTTGGACACACTGTTATTGCTTCGAGAGCTTTGACCACAAAGCATGATCGCTATCTCTCACCTAGCCTCTCACATGTCATGAACACTACAATCCATAATTTGTAGAGTGAGCATGTGTGGCCTTCCCTCGAGGGAAAAGAATCCATATAGGAAAAGGATGTGCACTGCAAGATCCATGATCCACAATGCACTCCCCTAGTTCTCAAACCCTCTACAGCATTCACATGCAAGAGAGAAGCATGGGCATAGGCAAGTGCTAGAGAGAAGAAAGGAGGTTTCACTTCATGCTCACAACCTTAGTCTCAATCTCAACCTCTCCCTCCCTCCCTCCCTCCCTCCCTCTCTCTCTCAAATGGCAAAATCAAGAAAGCAAGAAAGTAACCTCTCCCTCACTCACTCACTCACTCACTCACTCACTCACTCACACACACACACACACTCACACACACACACACACACACACTCTCTCTCTCTCTCTCTCTCTCTCTCTCTCTCTCTCTCTCTCTCTCTCTCTCTCTCTCTCTCTCTCTCTCTCTCTCTCTCTCAATGGAAAAAGCAAGAATAAGAATTTTGGACACACATGAATAGTCTTTTCCATTCGCTTTTATCATTTTTATACAAATACTTAGGATTCGGGTTTCCCTTGGGCATATCCAGTCTCTTTTTGCGCCTTGTGGACTAGTCCTTTCTTTTGGATGCAAGCTAGAATATTTGATTACAAATGACTTGCACATGCCTAGTCTTTAATGTTTCTCAATCACAAATACAATTTGCATGGGAGGATCTTGACTCTAATACAATGATTTCTTCATAAACATGGTAATTTCTATCAAAAACTTGTGGGCCTTCAAGGTCTTCTTTTCCTTGATGTCTTCCACCTTCATGCGGTTAACATATTCTCCTCACCTAGATGGTGCGAGTACCATGGCAATCATGCCACAAGTAGCTGAGTAGCTAGCAAGAGGTGTTAAGATGGCTGATTGGGAGGCATTGGTGAAAGAGGGGTATGAGTAGCTGAGGGTGGAACTACATAGGTTGTGATTAAGAGTAAGATGGTGGTAGATGTCAATGGGTAAAGTCAGGATACTTGCAAACCATCGATGCCAATTGGTCTTTAGGGATCTATTATACATCTCACATTATTATGCTCTCCCTATGGGAGATATCTATCTATTTGGTGTAATGATGTGTAGATGTTGTGTAATTGTATGATGGGTCAAGTTTCAAGTATTCTTTGAACATTATCCTACACTTGAGGACCTAGTTAGTGGAAGAGTGTGATGTAGTACTTTCCTCGGGTAGTGAGTGTTGAGATGGCAAGCTCAACATGTGCAGACATTGATTATGGATCACTTGGCTAGGTGGGCCCACACATGTAACGTGCTCGCTCCTCAAATTGCGAGACATGTTACAGTTGGTATCAAAGCAAAAACGTTAAAGGATTGAGTGTTGCATGATTAGAGTTACGCAGCGGATGCATGGTGGGTCCTAACCCACAGATCATAAGCCCCACTAGTGCTGATCTTCCCCAGTTTCTTCTCGAGATGAGGACATCTCAATTCCTCTAAGGGGGAGAGGATGTAATGTCCCTCCCCTCCCCCCCCCCCCCCCCGTGCTTCCCCCGTGCCTCCCCCCCCATGAGAACCCCCCTCCCCTAAGAAAAATTTTCAATTTTTTTTACTCCCTCTACCGACTGCATGGTGAGGAGAGAGAGTGAGAGTGAGAGTAATGTAGAGTGGGGGGCATGCAGCCCCCAGATGGTGGGAGGCGCCGTCCTCCCCCCATAAGCCATCTTCCCTCCCCACCTTAAAAGGATAGGCAGCGAGCTCCCTCTCTCCTCTGTCTGGGGAACGGACATAGTGCCCCTCTGCCCTGGTGATCGTCGTGCAGCAAGTCCCCCTCGAGCTTGTCACCTTTTCTCCCCCTCCCTACGACGAACAGCACCCCTCCCTCCTGCAAACGGAGACACCCCCCCTCGTGCTTCATCACCTGCGAATTGCAGCAGCCCCCTGGGCTTATGTTTGAGGAACTCCCCCCCTCCTCGTTCGGCCAACAGCAGTTGTGCCCCCCCCTCGTGAACAGAGTGAAGAGAGAGAGAGAGGAAGAGAGAGGGAGAGGGAGAGAATAGAGAGGAAGAAGAAAGGGAGAGGGAGAGAGAGGGAGAGAGGGAGGGAGAGAGAGGGAGAGGGAGAGAATAGAGAGGAAGAAGAAAGGGAAGAAGAGAGAAAGAAGAAGAGGGAGAGAGAGAGAGAGAGAGACAAGAGAAGAAGAGGAGGAAGAGGGAGAGAAGGAGAAGAAGAGAAGAAGAAGGAGAGGGAGAGAGAAGAGAGAAGAGAAGAAGAGAAGAAGAGGGAGATAAGAAGAAGAAGTGAAGAAGAAGTAGAAGAGGTAGAAGGAGAGAAGAGAGAAGAAGAAGAAGAAGAAGAGGTAGAAGGAGAGAAGAGAGAAGAAGAAGAAGAAGAAGAAGAAGAAGAAGAAGAAGAAGAAGAAGAGAGAAGGAGAAGAAGAAGAGAGGGAAGGAGAGGAAGTGAAAAATAAGTAGAAGAGGAAGAGGAGAGGGAGAGAAGAAGAGAAGGAGAGAGAGAGAGAGGGAAGGAGAAGAAGAGGAAAAGAAGAAGGAGAGGAAGGAGAGAGAGAAGAAGAAGAGGGAGAGAGAGAAGAAGAAGAAGAAGAAGAGGGAGAGAGAGAAGGAGAAGAAGAAGAAGAGGGAGAGAGAGAAGGAGAAGAGTAAGGAGAAGAAGAGAGAGAATGAGAGAGAAAGAGAAGGTTCTAGAACCTTCTAAGGTCCCCCTGCTTAAGCCTTGTTCCTACTCATCATTCCCCCTCACTTAAACTGCAGGATCATCGCCACTATTCCCTTCAAATTTAGGGTTGCCGAATTCCTAGCAAAGCTATGGAGTTCCTTGCAAGGTTCACTCTTTGAGGAAGGAGGACGAGAGCTCGTTTGATGCGATCGGAGTACGAAAGTGGGAGCTGCAAAAGGGGAAAAGAAGCCGACCAAATCAAGTGGAACTGTTAATATCTCAACTCATGCGGATCAAAATTAGGTTTTTCTAAGACCCGGGATTTATGGTAAATTATAAGTTCGAAAAGATAGTTTAAATGCATTAGAACTTGGGACAGAAAATTTCTCATGTTCTGTGAGGAAGGGGAGACTTACATACTAGGGCAAGGATGTCCTAGTGGACTCAATGCACAACAACATTTAGGAGTTAGATAGGTAAACTATCTAGGGGAAATTTCCTATGAAGACCTAGTCGATGCTAAGGTCATTGGAAGGGGCGGAGCACTAGTCCATAACTCGAAAAGCACGAGTTGAATTGGCATTCGACTATGTAGATTCTTCTTCCTTACAAGCAAAGACGAACTTAGGGGAAAACCCCAATTCCTAAGGTATCGGATCTTGCGGGTTGCAATCGACCTAAGGAAGAATGCTGAGGGTATTCATGAAAGGAACTTCACCTTAACAGGAATGTTGTACAAACCACCAAACTTGTCTATGTTTGAAACAATAGGACAATGTTAGCCTTAATCAAATCAAGATCAAGGGGAAGACCACTTAGATCATTTAAAGGATCTAGAAGGAATTTGTTAAATTGACATTACGAAGCCCTAACCCAAGGGGGAGAGCAGACTTTAGGGTAGTTGATTTATGCTAAGCATGTTGCTTGGAAATGTTGAAATGGTTTTAACGAAGGTTGATCTTCTTAATGATAGATTGTTGACCCAAGTTATGCTTGGTTGTTTGAAAAGGGTATCCCCAAGTGAATGTCAACTGGTTGTGTTGGTAAGAGGAGAGAATCTTACTAAGGATAGGTGAATCATAAGCAAGGTGATTGCTTGATGTGGTTTTGGATGCTAATCCAAGTTGTTTGTGATTGATGATTGCATGGCCGGGCCTGAGATGACTGATTGCCATGGAAACAAAAGGGGTGTTGTCCCTAGTAAACATTATTAAGCTGGTTGCTTCAGCTGTGGTTGATTTCCTAAAGGGATAATTAAAGAAGGATGGTGCTATCTACCCCCCGCGAATCGCCAAACCCTAACCAAGGGGGTTATGAATCCGCATCGGGAATGTGGACCAAACCCACCGTGAGAGGTCTCTCTTGTCACGATTGTGGGAGAGAAGGAAGGAGTCTAACTTGTAGCTTTCTTGCTTGCACAATGGGGGAATACACACACAGGTGGAGGCTGAAAACAGTTTTCCTCTTCTTGTTGTGTAAGCCAAAAGAACTCTAGTACATAGAAAATAGAAGGACCTTATATATGGGTCTCAAACCAAACTCAACTAACTAAGGTGGCATACTAATTGAGCCACGAACTAGAGTAGATAAGGATAGTTATCATCTAGCTATTATTCATGGGCGGTGTACCAACCGCATCTGCAGCTAACAAGTCGGTGACATAAATGCACAACGCTCACCCTGGCATATCACGAGTGGAGCTCGATATCTCAACACTCCCCCTCGAGCTCAACCCCAATTCCTGCACACCAAGCAGGTCTCTGAACTTGCGCAGCTTCTCTGCACCCAATGCCTTCGTAAATATGTCAGCTACCTGATCCTATGTGTTGACATAAACTAGATCAATAAGTCCTAGTAAAACCCTCTCCCACGCATAGTGATAATGCACCTCAATGTGCTTTGGTTTAGCATGATAGACTAGGTTATTTGCCAAGTGTATACTACTCATATTGTCACAATAAATGACAATTGGCCCATCTGTAGGCTGATGCATATCATAAAGTAGCTTATGCAACCAAGCTACCTCACATGCAGCCATTGCTGCACCCCTGTACTCAGCCTCTGTGCTCAACAAGGCAACTGTAGGCTGTTTCTTGGTGCTCCAAGTGACTGCAGCACTCCCAAAAGAAAACACATATCCACTGGTAGATCGTCTATCAGAAATACTACTAGCCCAATCAGCATCAGTGTATCCATGCAACTGTATCTGAATCCCAGTCTCATAAAATAGTCCATACTGCAATGTGGACTTCACATACCTGAGTATGCGTTTAGCCGCATCCAAATGCGGTTTCCTTCGAGCCTACATAAACTGACTTACCAATCCAACAGCATAGCTCAAATCTGGCCTGGTAATAGTCATATAAATCAAACTTCCTACTTTGCGTCTGTACATAGTAGGGTCTTCGAGAAGCTCACCTACATCTGCGCTCAGCTTCACATTCTGCTCCAAAGGAACTGAAATAGGCTTACAGCTTGTCATCCCATATTTGGACAGCATGTCCAATCCATACTGCCTCTGCAAGAGTCATATCCCACTTGGTGATCTAATCACCTCAATGCCCAAGAAATAACACAGCTCTCCCAAATCCTTCATCTCAAACTATCTTCATCACATTAAGGATTTTCACATTAAGTATATCTTCATCACTATCACCTGTCATAATCAAATCATCAACATAAATGACAAGTAGCAAAATACCTTTCTCTATTTTTCTCACATAAAGTGAGAAATCTGCCTTGGAAATCTGAAAGCCAATAGTGACAAGATACTGTCCTATCTTGTCAGACCATGCTCTAGGTGCTTGCTTCAAGCCATACAAGGCTTTCTTCAACCTGCAAACAAACTCAGGATGAACAGCATGCACATAACCTGGTGGCTGCTCCATATAGACCTCTTCTTGCAAATCACCATGCAAGAAGGCATTATTTACATCCATCTGAGGTAAAGACCATCCCTTTGATGCAACCATAGCAATGACTGCTCTTACGGTTGCCATCCTTGCAACCAGACTGAATGTTTCCTCATAATTAATCCCATATGTTTGCGCATACCCCTTGACTACTAATCTTGCCTTGTATCTATTCACAGAACCATCTGCATTGTGCTTCACCTTATAAACCCACTTACAACCAATTGCATTCTTATCTTTAGGCAAAGGAACAAATTCCCATGTAGCATTTGCTTCCAAGGCATCCATTTCTTCATCCATGGCTTTCTCCCTTTTTTTTTTTCCCATGGCTTGCTCAAAAGAAGTGGGTTCTGGTTCCTGTATCACTTTGACCATATAGGCATAGTGAATGGCTATAAATCCATCATATTTCAGCCTATCCACAAGATACCTAGCTATGGTAGACCTACGCAAAGCAGGTTCACTCCCAAGTGTTCTCAAAACATCCCTGGTCTTCCTTACTCCAGGTGTAACAATAGAAGGAATACCCAACTCATCATCAATGCTCTGTTCTGAGCCACTGGATTCACCATCCACATAAGAGTGACCTGCATTCACATCAAACCTGGGCTGATCTACCTTCTCTTTTCCTTTTCGTGATACCTGCATACCACTATCTGCATTGCTTTGAGAATATTCTCTTGATCTCAATCTACCTGTCCATGGCAAAGAATGGAACCACTGCTAGAGGAAACTCCAGGTCCACTATTATCTTGTGACTGCTGCTGTGAATTCTATACAGCATTACCATTTTGTGCATCTACATTATCACTCACGTTTACTAGTTTATACCAGCTACTCATCTCATCAAAAACAACATCTCTGCTCACTGTAAACTTACGAGTAGAAGGATTATAGCATCTATACCCTTTCTGCCCGCAGAGAGTAACCAATAAAGATGCACTTCTCAACTTTTGGATCCAACTTGGATCTCAACTCATCTGGCACATGAACATAGGCAATGCAACCAAAAATCTTCAAATGAGAAATATCTGGTTTCCTACTAGTATACCTCTCCTCTGGAGTCATCCCATGTATTGCTGCAGTGGGATTCCTGTTCATTATGGAGACTTCTGTAGCAACTGCTTTTGCCCAGTAAAAATTTGGCAAGTCTTTTTCATTGAGCATGGCGCGAGATACCTCTCCAATATGCTTGTTTTTCCTTTCTGCAATTCTATTTTGTTGTGGGGTATGACTGCATGAATAATGCTACTTTATGCCATGCTCCTGCAGGAACCTTGCAAACTCATTTGAGAGGTACTCTCCCCCTCCATCTAACCTTAGGCATTTTATTTGTAGGCCTATTTCTTTTTCAACCATAGCTTTAAGAGTTTTGAAATGCCCAAACACTTCACTTTTCTTTTTCATAAAATACACCCAAACTTTTCTGCTATAGTCATCAATAAAAGTGACAAAATAATGATAGCCTCCAATAGATGCAACTTTAGTAGTCCACATATCAGAGTGGATTAATTCCAATGGCTTCTTACTCTCTTGAACATGTCTAGGAAATGGTTTCCTTGCCTATTTTCCAACTTGACAGCCTTCATATACCTTATGCATTTCTACAGCCTTGAATTTAGGCAATCCTGCAACAATATTTTGGGCTTGCATTGATTTAAGTCGCTGTACATTAACATGACCAATGCGTTTATGCCAGATATCAATATCTGCAACTACACCGGTCCCATGTGCAAACATTGCTGCACTCAATTCAGGCATGTCTACATCCAATGTAAACATTCTGCCCTTTTTCTTTCCTTTTGCTATCAAGCGACCTTTATTTTTCATATCCTCAACAAAGCATCCATGGGAATTAAATCTGACCTGCAAGCCCTGCTCAACCATTTGACCAACAAAAACCAGGTTCTTGGTGATATTCGGGACATGAAATACATCCGACAGGTATTTCTTTTTTCCATCCTACATAGACAAATGAATATTTCCAATCTATACAATAGGATGTGCAGTATCATCACCAATCTCCACAAATCCTGGTTTTCCATTTTCCTTGCATCCTGCATCCATTCTGCATGACCTATCATGTGGTTTGATGCACCTGAGTCATCATACCACACATCATTGCTTTCTTCTACACTTGTCACAGAATTGGTCATGTGTTGCACCATAAACAAGTGCTCATTTCTGTCATCACCCTGTCTACTAGAATATGCATAATTTCCTTGTTGCAATTTTTCATTCATGATGTCATTCTGCTTTTTATAGCAGTCTTTAGCCATATGACCCATTTTACCGCAGTAGTAGCATTCAACATTACTGTTTGCATTTTGGACTCTTTGCCATCCACCACGACCTCTTTGGCTCCCCCTACCTCTAGAGTTACCATTTCCTCCTCCATAGGACTAGTTTTCTTGAGTTTGCTGCATATTCTGATTTCTACCATAGCCTCCAGATCGGCCTCCTCTACCTCTGCCTCTACCTCTTCCAGCATTTGAGTAGAAGACAGCTTCTTTTGAAGTTCCTCCTGAAGAAGATGCACCGCCATTTCTCTGCTCCTCAAAAATTCGAAGAGCAATCAACTCCTCAAAATCGGGAAATCTTTCACGAACGGAAATGGATGTTCGGAACTGTGCATTATCCTTTCCTAGACCATTCAAGGTCACAGAAACTAAATCATCATCTTCCACTGGTGACCCAATGGAAGCAAGTGCATCTGTAATCTTCTTCACCTTCATGTTGTAGTCATTGATGCTCATACTTTCTCTTTGCACATTGTGCAGCTCTTGCTTGAGCTGCATTTTCCTGGCTTGCATATTTGTGCTATACATTTTTGACAAAGTATCCCATGCCTCCTTTGGCGTACTTGCATCCTGAATATGCACAATCATAGAGTCTGAAATACTGATAGACAGCCATTACATAACTTTTCTGGCTCTCTCATGCCATCCTTTAAATGCCTACATTTGCTGTTGATTGGGAACATCAGGAAGAATTGGTTCTTTTTCATTTCCTGCAACAAATTCCCAATATCCTTTTCCCATAAGGAAATTCGTCATTCTAAACTTCCATGCTTGAAAGTTGTTCTTGTCAAGCTTTTCAGTGATAATCTGTGAAAGAGAATCAGATGCCATTACAGAACACTACAAAAAATTCTATCACTGCAAAAAACACAGCTTCAGCCTCACAAGGGAAAATCTGCAAAACTGACGAAAGTGGTATTTGACCACATAGTCACTTCCTAGTGACGATTTTGCATCAGCAGGCAACACTGATGATTCTGTAACTCCCAATGTCTCTTCGCATAGGCATACGATGCAATTTCTACAATAGCTTTTCACCGACCTATAGAACAGTGGTCGCATAGCAAAGAACAGGGTGTTTTCTTGAGTGCGTGTGGAAAACTTCCACCTCCAAAACAGGCCTCGAATCAAAAAAATAGGGCATATACTGCCCTCTTGCTACACCGCGAAGGGCGTCTCAATCTGAGACAATACACTCTTCCACTTTTCGGCTGTGCTACCTGCAGAGACTTGCTCCCAAACTCGAAAAATGAAAGCAACACTGGTCCTCTTACCAGAACACCGCGAACTTGGTTTGCTTTCTTGAGCTTCTTACCACGAACCAGGCTCTGATACCATGTCACGATTGTGGGAGAGAAGGAAGGAGTCTCACTTGTAGCTTTCTTGCTTGCACAATGGGGGAATACACACACAGGTGGAGGCTGAAAACAGTTTTCCTCTTCTTGTTGTGTAAGCCAAAAGAACTCTAGTACATAGAAAATAGAAGAACCCTATATATGGGTCTCAAACCAAACTCAACTAACTAAGGTGGCATACTAACTAAGACACGAACTAGAGTAGATAAGGATAGATGTCATCTAGCTATTATTCATGGGCGGTGTACCAACTGCATCTGCAGCTAACAAGTTGGTAACATAAATGCACAACGGTCACCCTAGCATATCACGAGTGGAGCTCGATATCTCAACATCTCTGTGGAAATTGCTTGCCGTAGGAGGATGCTTGGGTGCCAGTGGGAGCTCTGGTCTTAAATCCCAATGCCTCCGGACCCTACACAAGTGTTCTACGTGACTCGAGATGGGACCTCGAGGCCTTGATACCAGTTACAAGGCGGAATCTTGGTAGGATAAGCCTTTGGGTTTTTATTTCCGAGGTACGGAAGGATTTTTCTGTGGAGGCAGAAAGGAACACTTAATTCTCCTGTATGGGTGGGAGACAAATATTAATCTGAAGATAAATTAAGGAATTTTTTTATCTTGTTTTTGTGTCAGTGCCCTAAATTACGTAAAGGAACTTGTGATTAATGGATTAATTAAGGAAGCTGCTTTTATGTGTCAAACATAATGTGGTAGGTAATTAGATAACTAAAACAACCCCCGAGGGAAGCGTGGTGGATGCGACCAATGGGTCCATCCTACGGAAGGGTGGTCTCAGTTAGCCGAGAGCTTTCCTCAAAGGAAATGTTAACGAGGAATGTTAGGAAATGTCAGACGATAACCTTAGACAATGTTGGTTAGAACCCTGATTCATACCGTTTTAGGGGACCAGAATGGGACTATGCCCTACGAGCAGAGAGGTCGAGTGATGCATCCCTCTCGTTTCACATTCTCTTTAAACCAAGTGTGGTATGAATCTGCTTTGGCCCAATTGTGTCTGTGCAAAGTGGAGCAGTTGTAGACCGACGCTAGAAGGCTGTTAGAAAGACCCGATTACAAGGAACCCAGACTTCAGGTCGATCCTAGTGGGAACGGCCGAATAAGTTTCGTTGCGGGGTAGACTCGAGAGACCCTAGTTGGCAAACCCCATGTTATTCCTTGGGAGTGCCGGGCAACGTCTTCTAGATATATCTCTCGATAGACTGCTAAGATGCATCCCGCAATTTGAGGAGCGGGCACGTTACAACACATCTATACTTAGCACATTATGGTCATTATGATCCTCACATGGCCACTACCTTATCACTTATTATATTTATTTTGTTGCACGTACCTACAGCTGGCATAATTATAGCGCCACTCAAGTAATATAGTAAGTTATGCATTGTTTGACTTAGTAAGCCACTTTTCTTTATGTTGTGTCTTATCTATACTTTGTGTACATTGCATTGTGTGTGGAAGAAGAAGAAAAAGCATGCAAGAAAATGTTTTGGCCTCCATCTCTCTTCTTGTGGCATTGAGTGAGCTTTTTCTTTTGTGTATAGTGTGTATTTGGCATAGCAGCTCAAGCAAGTCCCCCCACCACGCAATACTTGACATGGTATTAGAGCATTGCCACTGACAAAGATTGGTTTTGAAGGCTAAAGTAAAGGAAAAGAAGCAAGGATTCAAGCAAGCAAGCAATGGGTAAGAAGCTCTTCCATTTTTCCACTCTTTCTCTTAGATAGTGCCTGTGGAGACATCGAAAATAGGGTAGAGTGAAAATATCAAATTGCTATGAGATTTTGTATAAAAGCAAAGCACTATACATTTTAAGGCCTTTTTTTGGGCATTTGAGGTTGTTTCAAGCCCCATTTTATGGGCACAATGTTGTAGACATCAATTTTGGGTATATTGTGATTTCAATTGTATTGAATGAAAGTGGGTGCATAGGTTATAGATTTCAAATTTGTAATTTTTGAGGTGTTTATCAAGAAGCAAACATAATTTTTATATGTAAATAGGCTGCAAATTACATGTACTATTGAGCAATCAATGAACAAGGTCACTTGGTATATTGTTGTGAAAGGTTGCAGAAGACTTGCTTACTGCTTTGTATCATTTTTGTGATAATGGTAGAGAACAGTGGAAATCCCATCATTGAGAAGCTAGACAAGAACCATTACTCTTCATGGAAGTTTCGTGACAAACTTCCTCATTGAAAAGGGCCTTTATGAGTTTTTTTCGAGTGAAGAAACGAGACTAAAGCTAAGTATCCCTATGCTTGCAAATAAATTAAAGGTGTGAAAAGAATGGAATACAAAACACAAAAAGGTGATGTACTAGCTATTTGTAGTCATTGATAATACTATGTTGGGACATATCAAGAATGCAGAAACTTCACATGCATGTTTGATCATTTTTGAAAACATATTTTTTGTAAATACAAAGGTATAAAAGATTCAACTCAAGCAAAACTTGAATACCTTAAAGAAAGAAAAAATGTATGTCATGAGTATATTTTGAAGGTGAGGAGCATTCCAGATGCTTTAGTAGTGATTGATGCAATGCTTGATGATGATGATTTGGTTTCATCTACTTTGGGTGGCCTTAATAATGAGAAGGCTAGGAAATCATCTGCCACTTATGTATATGTACAAAAGCCATTTGCAAATTTTGATGAGCTGGTCTCTCTCATGATTATCAAACAGATTAATATGCATGGTGACTCATTCAAAAGATATGGTGAATAACATTTTACTCAAGTTTAGGAAGGGGACATAGAACATCCTCTTTAAGAGGCCGAGGTATGGGATGTACTGGTAATAACTAACAAAATAGGTTAAATCAAAAATTTGGTAAAATACAGGTTTCAAGAAGCCATGGAAACTTTAAAGGCAAGGAGAGCTCTAGAGGAAGAGATGGATGGTAGAACAAAGGTTCTGGAAATTCTACTATTGTTTGCCATTATTATGGTAAAACAAGTCATAGCGCAGCCCATTGTTATGTTAAGAGGGATGATCTTCCTAGTAGTTGTAAATTATAGTAAGAAAACTATGCATCGTCTTCATGACAAAATGAAGACAAAAATGAGTGTCTATTTGTTATGAAGTATATAATGAATGCTATTACAAGAAAAGGGACACATAATTATGTATGGTATGTTGATTCAAGTGCATCTAATCATATGACTAGTCATGTTGAATGGTTTGGAGAGATGCAGGACTTACAAAGTCTTGGTTATGCATAAACGGGTGATGATTCATGCCACCCAATTTCACACATTGGAAAGATTCTATTGTCCTTGCATGATGGCCAGTCAGATATATTATATGTGCCATCAATCACAAATAATTTAGTGTCTGGTAGCCAAATGGTAGAGCAGGGGTTGTAAGTTTAATTTAATGCAAAAGGTTGTTTTGTAGAAGACTTTAATCATAAGTGCAGGTTGGTTGCAAAAGGAAGTAGATTTGCCCGCATGTTCACTTTAGATATTGAGATTCCTACAATGAATGCTACTATGTACGCTAAAGAAAAAGAAATGGTTGTAGACATTGAAACATGGCATAAACATATTGGACATGCAAATGTGCAAAGGCTGAAATTAATGTAATCCAAAGGATTGGTTACAAGGTTTCCTGCTTTTAGAGTTGTAGAATTTCATAAAGTGTGTGAAGCATGCCTGTTTGATAAGCAAGCAAGACAACCTTGTTTCACATGATAGAGATGTGAGCAAAAATATACTTAATGTTGTGCATACAAATGTTTGGGGACCTACACAAAATGTATCTCTTGCTGGCAGTAAATACTTTGTCACGTTTATTGATGATTGGTCAAGGAAGTGATGGGTATATTTCATGAAGAAAGAGAGTGATGCACTTCAAATCTTACAAGGTAGCTATTGAAACAGAAACAAGCTTGAAAGTTAAGTGCTTGAGATCAAATGGAGGGAGAGATTACTTTTCTAATGAGTTTAGTTGTTCTTGATATCTCATGGAATAAACAGGCAGTTTACTTGCAAGTATACCCCACAACAAAATGGGGTTGTGAAAAGAAAAAGTATGTATATTACAGAAGTTGCACGGGCATTGATGTGGCTGAAAAGAATATGCCAAAATATTTTTGGTCTAAAGTTGTTCATACTAATGTCTTTATTATGAACAAAAGTCTCATAGCTATACTTCATGGGATGACTCCCGAAGAATGCTTTACAAGCAAAAAGCCTAATGTATCACACTTGAAAGTGTTTGGCTGTATTGCATAAGTTCATGTACCAAATGAGCTATAAAAGAAACTTCATCCAAAGGTTGAAAAATGTATTTTTATTGGATACACTTTAGGGCAGAATGGGTATCTAATAAAAATACATTTTTATGTGAGAAAGGGAGATGCAGGTTTAGTCATCATATTCATCTATGTGGACGGCTTGATTATTATAGGTGACAGTGATAATGGGATTGATAAAGTTAGGGACTTTATGAAGAAGAAGTTTGAGATGAAATATTTGGGTGAGATGAGATACTTTCTTGGTATTGAGTGATCAGATGTGATAACGGTATATGGCTATCCCAAAAAAGGTAGTATGGCTTGGATATGTTATCCAAGTACAGTATGACAACGTGTAAGCCTCCACATATAACACATACGAAATAGACTCTGGTCTTGGTACCAATATTATATCCTTCTAGGAATATACCATTCCTCACTTACTTGTCCCCTTGGACCCACCGTCTAGACCTAAAGCTTGGGTGCCTTACTCTCTTTAGTGTGGGTCATTTATACTTCAACCAATTGCCATGCGTGCCACGAGTAGATACCATATGTATATTTCATGCAAAAGTGAATGCTTTTTTGTGCACAAACAATTATGGTTTAAAATCAGCCTATGTGTCATGCAAAAGCAATCCTTTTAATGAATTTTCGCCAATACGCAATGCTTCATTGTAGGAACCTAGAACCAAGGCAAACCTTGTGCTGCTAGATCCATTATTTCTAAATAAAATGTATCCTAAATGTTAAACATAAAGAGAAAAATCAAAATTTTTATTATTTCAGTACTTAAATTAAGGTATAATATCATCTTCCCCCTCCCCGTTTAAAGTTTGTTGTGGTGCATAGGTGTAGAGGTTCTTTTGTGTCATTTTTTGTATGTAAAAGCAATAAATACACACTTTAACACAAAGGACAAGGCCAAACTGAGGCTTAACCTCATGCTTGAGCCCCGTCAGACATTCACATACATAGATCTTATTTTTCCATTTTTTTGTAGCACAAAAAAACTTTTTTTTTTCATTTCCTTATATTTTTTCTATTTATTTTTTATAGAAAATAGGTATTTCCTAGTTTTTTTCTGATGATTGATCATTGGAACTAAAACTCAACATTTTTTCTTATTTTATCCCATGTCCACTCATTTTTTTCCACTCAAAATCAAAGAAACTATCAATTTCCATCAAATTTAGTGATTTTTTGGGTTTTAAAATTTTATAATTGCTGTAAATCAATACGAGTTCTACATCACAGTGATTGCAACCCTCAAAAATAATAGAAGGAACATTCAAATAAAATTTTAGCCCATGTGCACACCATTTAGACAATGAACGTTCAAAAATAAGCAAAATTATTTCATAAAATAGAGCATACAGCCTTTTTGCGTGTTTCGGGTTTTTTGAATATTTAATTGGGACTGTGTATTGACCAACTAGCCATGGATTTCAGCATAGATCCTCAGCCTTAGCCTCTCAGCCTCTTGGAACAATCCGGTGCCTCTCAAACAAGCATCCATCACCCGATTCTCTTCTTGATTCTTGCCACATGAAGTGCCTCTATGCAAGAGAGAGAGGGAGGAGAGAGAAAGACTAAAAATTCAAATTTCATTCCCTTCATCATATTGCACATGGTTACCATCAAAATCTTGCCCTCTCTGCATAGATCAGGGATCTCCTCTTCTCTCCCTACATGATTGAGCATCCAAGAGGCACATACATCCCCAAAAAATGGGGCGTCAATCAAAAAACGCCCCTCCCTGCATCACAACATATTTTTACATGTTTTCTTCATTTAGAGTCTCATTTCATTTCATTTATAAAATGTCCAGTTCAAAAAAACCACTTTCACACTACTATGGAAGGGTTTTTCGCCTGTTTGGGGGAGCAAACGGACTCTGATTTGCGATCCGACTAGACGGCTGGCTTCGTGACATCGAAATCTATAAACTTGGGCCCTGTCGCACACTTTTTGGCTCCTTGATCTAGTAGCTGCTTTACAACGCCAACCCTTGCGGGGATTAAATGGGGGTCAAATAACCTCCGATCAATGAACCGAGACTTGCATTGGATTCCTGACGTCGAAATACATCTAGGAAAACTCTAGGTTGGCCATCTACCACCGTTTGATTTTTCATGAAAATTGACTCTTTACCGCCTCTTGGACACTTTTCGACTCCAAAAATGAGCTCCACCGCTTCAAGAATGGGTCCAAATCGAATCCTAAACCCAGCTCTCATTGGCGACAATGGGATAGGGCGACTTAGCTGGTCGAATCCCACAAACTAATCTACACATAATCACAACCATAAAGAGCATCAAGCTGATACAGAAAATATACAACAAAACACAACACATCTCTCACCCTACCCCTTGTCAAAACCAAGGCATGAAATCCACGAGGAGTAGGTCTAGCATAATCTGACAGAAAGTCTAAAGCTAGTCACTAACCAACTGTTGCAACACAACCAAGCTAAAAGAACTATCAAAGAGGTCATCCTAAGTGGTGGTCTGAACTACTTACCTAACTAAGAACAACTCAACTAGGAGCTTCTACTAGGCGAGAACTCCTATAGCCTGATCAACAAATATTATCTTTTAGCACATTGCTCTTTTAGCCTCTTATTTTCCATACTCGGGCATGTAAAAATAAGGGAGTTGAGCATAGTAACCCAAGGAGAACAGGGCATCAACCTCAGCCGTCCTATCTCAGTACCCAGAACCTACCGAACCCTCGCAAGGTGACATTATCCATTTTCCTTTAGTATCTTCCGCTCACTTTTATTTTCACTTCAACCTTCTTGTATTCTTTGTTTGTCAGCTAGATGCCACCCCTCAAAAGACAAGGCATTGGCCAAGAGTCTTGCCCAGGGTCTTGTCTCGTCCCCAGGAACCTACTAGGCCTTCGTAAGGCGATAAAACAACAGCTCAAGGATTTTTTCTTTCTTTCCTTTTCTATTTTTATAGGGGTTAGAACCCCTTTTTACACATCTTCGTATATTCATATATTGGCTTTCAGATAGTTAGGGTTTTGCCTCTTTCCATCATTATTGTAGTAGGCTTCACTAACTGCCTCACAACTAACAGGAACTCCTAGAATGACTGCCTAGCAGGTCTGCAAAACAAGGTCACTAGAATTGTTTTCTAAAACACGTCTTTCAATGACTAACAATGCCTTTGTAGGAGGCAATGACTACTCAGACCTCCCCAGACATACAAAACCTAAACCTGGGACTTCATGCCTCAAGTGCAGGTCCCCAATAAACAAAAGAAAGTAACCCTTACACAAAGATATATCATTAATTGCTTAAGGAAAAGGACTCGAAAAGGAGATGAAGCCACCTGGAATGGCCACAAGAAGCTCTTTCGCAGCAAAGGCTCCCTTCAGCAACTTCATCAACCTATATAATGCAATCATTATAACAAAAACCATTAATTGTACTTGCACCAAGCAAACAAATAGCCCTCTTGGCCTAAATAAATAGTACATTTCACTGCAAACTAGCTGGCCCTCTTGGCCTAAAGATGGATACGTCATTCTTATCCATGCAATACAAGGTTGTCTTGACATATACATCACATCCTATCAAACTAACCAAGATACCAAGGATTGCATACAATAGGATAGCAAGCCCCATGCTACTCATGCTACATAGCTCAAGGCTTGATCTTAGGCTTTTGCAAATCCATTAACCCAAGCTTTTCTATTGATAGAACCTCGATATGGCCTATCCTTCCTTGGATACCATTGGCTAGGTGAATTACATCATTGGGTTCGCATGTCCCACATTTATTGTTATCCAAATGAATTGGTCATTCAAGCGGCTTAGAGGCTCCTTCGGTAGAAAGAATCATAGCTTGGTGCTCATTCGAACCTTCCCTATTGGGATTTTGACATAAGTCAGTGTTGCAACCCAAACTAGATAGGGTTTCAATCCGAGACCCATCACATGACTGTATCCTAGGGCGGTGCATATTGTCAGATGTATCATTATGGCCTTTTATCACACCTAGATTGGAATTGATCACAATATATCCGCATGGTGTTATTGACCTTGTATCTAACACACCAACCACATTTTGAGATATCTTGGGTTTTCAAACCCATCTCACATCCCTTCTTGCATTCTTAGGCTGCCTTGACTGCCCACATTGGTCTAATGGACTCGGTGTGGGTTTATTCCTATAGCCACAGATGGCCTCACATCCTTATGACTTCTATTTAGTATAGGTGGACCTTGGGCATGCTAAATCTTCTTCATATGAGAGGTCTTTGCTTGCTTTTGTCCACTCTACAACAACTTAGCTATAGAAACCATGCTTTTACTAAAAAGAATAGCATCTACTTAAAAGCATGATTCATCACTAAATTGAAAAGGCTTCTCAAGAGCCTTACTAGCAACACAACTAGAACCACTCATAGCACACTTATCCATACTCATAGGCTCTATGGTCCTATCAATGCCACCATCGCAACTACCTCTCATGGGAGCATTGCAAGCCTTGACGAGACTTACTGGGCTTGGAATATTTTTATCTCCATGGGGTATATTATCCCTACTATTGCCATTTTCTGCTTGGAGATTTTGGCTACCAAGGTTCCCCTAATAAGCTGCCTTAGTATCAACAAGTGAGCTGTCTCCTTGTAGAGATGGTTGGAAGCTAGGATGCACTTATACTAAGCAAGGAAAACTCCAAAAGTTTTCCCAACATCTCTGAATATGTCCCTCATAATCAATGGCATGCATCTTTGCTTCCCTTAACGACTTAGTATTCCACACTCCCACTTGGATTTTCATGTTAATCTCTAAGCCACTCAAAAAGACCTCACATAGCACATCACTTGGCAATGCAGTAGCTCTTCTTGGCCAAAGCCTCAGAATATCATCAAAGGCTCTAGCATATTCTTTAATAGAAGGATAGAACTCATGCCTAATTTGCATCAACTGTCCTAAAACTTGGGTCATAGGCACCTTCTTCTCATATTCATCTAAAAATTATCACATAGCTCATCAAAGGATTTAATTGACCCTCTTGGGAGGCTCTAGTACCATTTCCTAGCTTCTCCCTTCAAGGTACTTGAGAATACAAGCATCCGATGAATATCATCATACCCACTTGCAAGGCAAGTTAGTCCATATTCTTGTAAATGCACCATCGGATCCTCATTAACCAACCCATGAAACACTAGGAGATCCCTATAAGGAGGAGGACATTTAGTCCTTCCTTCGGGATTAGCACTAGGGTATTAAAATCCTCGTAATCATAACCTAACCACAGTGTCTTAGGGTCTCCAACCTCTTCAATTTCCACCTTTACTAGTGTAGGAAGGTTAATATTATCCTTAATGTCCCTTTCTACCAACTCATAAAGTGGTCTAGGGAGTCCTATAGCTCTTAACATGTCATTCCGATCCTTTCTTAGAGGATCTTCCATATCTTGCCCCTTCCTAGGAAGTTCTATGATGGCTTTATCTAGGAGCTTTTTTCCCTCATCAAAGGCAAACTTATCCTTAGCATTTAGGTCCTGGGGACCATGCCTCTTAAGCAATGGTTTTCCCTTTGCAGCTAGGGCTTCTAATATCCTTGTGATACCTAAAATTTTGGCACGATGCCCCGCCACGTGGGATGTTTTAGCCATAACTACACTCCACAATATGTCGAGTTTTTCCCATGGCACTATGGTTTTAGCATAATCACTTGTTGATTCCATGACTGCCATAGCTTCCAACATACCGGTCCCATGCCCTCTATGTTGATGGATGGTTATACATGATTTCTCTTGGGTAGAGACCACACCAAGGCAAACCTTGGCCCATGCCATCGCATTAGAGGATGGGGTAACCACTAACTGGTTACTCTTCTCATCACCTAAATTATCTCCTGTAGAGGACTCATGCTCTACATAACTAACTAAGTCCACCGATAAGTTTTGTATAGGGAAAGCCAAGGTTTTCCATCCTTGAACAAACCCCATTTTATGGTTAGCTTAGCACACTCCTAATGAAAATTATAAACATCGGTCCCTTCATGACCTAGATTCGGAGACTGCCACTTATAGGCAGCTCTCGATAGACACATCACTGATGGGACCTAAAATGGGCCAGCACTGGCTATAGCACTAGCCAGACCTCTAATATACACAAGACAACCCCACGGCCTCACGGTCATGAACGTCTACAATAGGACACATTGCCCTGCCATCATACATACATTTTGCGTTTGTATCGTGTTTTGTAGTCCAACTCTTAACCTTCTCAGACTCCTCAGAGAGAGACCCTACACATTTTGGTGTAATTCACCACATAGAACAACATAGGAGGCACCCCTAGGCTGATTGCCACGGCCCATTGCGACCCTCCTACATCTTGGGGATTGGCCCCTTGATGTGTCACTAACATATATGAAACAAACTCTGCTCTTGGTACCAATATTATATCGTTCCACGAATGTACCAATCCTCACTTACTTGTCCCCTTGGGCCCACCGTCTAAACCTACAGCTTGGGTACCTTACTCTCTCCAGCGTGGGTCATTTATACTTCAACCAATTGCTATGGATGCCAGGAATAGATACCATGTGTATGATTCATGCAATGGTGGATGCCTTATTGTGCACAAATACTTATAGTTTGAAATCAGCCTATGTGTCATGCAAAAACAACCCTTTTAATGACTTTTTACTAATACGCAATGCTTCGTTGTGAGAACCTAGCACCAAGGCAAACCTCGTGCTACTAGATCCATTATTTCTAAATAAACCGTATCCTAAATGTTATGCATAAAGAGAATAATCAAACTTTTTGTTATTTCAGCGATTAAACTAAGGTATAACATCATCCTCCCCCTCCCCATTTAAATTTTGCGGTGGTGCATAGGTGTAGAGGTTCTTTTGTGTCATTTTTTGTATATAAAAGCAATAAATACACACTTTAACACAAAGGACAAGGCCAACCTGAGGCTTAACCACATGCTTCAGTCCCGTCAAACGTTCACATACATAGATCTTATTTTTTCATTTTTTTCTAGCGTAAAATTTTCCTTTTTTTTCTATTTTCTTCTATTTTTTCTATTTATTTTTAATAGAAAATAGGTATTTCTTGGTTTTTTTCTGATGATTGATCATTACAACTGAAATTCAATATTTTTCCTTATTTTATCCCATGTCCACTCATTTTTCTCCACTCAAAATCAAAGAAACTATCAATTTTCATCAAAATTAATGGTTTTTTGAGTTTTGAAATTTAATAATTGTTGTAAATCAATACGAGTTTTGCATAATAGTGATTGCAGCCCTCAAACATAATGCAAGGAACATTCAAATAAAATTTTAGCCCATGCGCACACCATTTAGACCATGAACGTTCAAAAACAAGCAAAATTCTTTCATAAAATAGAGCATACCGCCTTTTTGTGTGTTTTGGGTTTTTTGAATATTTAATTGGGACTGTGTATCGACCAACCAGCCATGGATTTCAGCATAGATCTTCATTCTTCAACCTTCTCATCCTCTTGGAACAATCGGGTGCCTCCCGGACAAGCATCCATCACCCGATTCTCTTCTTGATTCTTGCCACATGAAGTGCCTCTATGTAGGAGAGAGACGGAGGAGAGAGAAAGACTAAAAATAAAAATTTCATTCCCTTCATCATATTGCACGTGGTTACCATCAAAATCTTGCCCTCTCTGCATAGATCAGGGATCTCCTCTTCTCTCTCTACATGATTGAGCATCCAAGAGGCACATACATCTCCAAAAAATGGGGCATCAATGAAAAAACACCCCTCCCTGCATCATGACATGTTTTTGAATGTTTTCTTCATTTGGAGTTTCATTTCATTTCATTTATAAAATGTCCACTTCAAAAAAACCACTTTCACACTACTACGGAAGGGTTTTCAACTTGTTTGGGGATGCAAACGGACTTCAATTTGCGATCCGACTGGACAATTGGATTCATGACGTTTAAATATATAAACTTGGGCCCTATCACGCACTTTTTGGCTCCCAAAACCAGTAGCTACTTTACAATGCCAACCCTTGTGGGGATTAAATGGGGGGTCAGATCGATAAACTGAGACTTGCGTTGGATTCCTGACGTCGAAATGCATCTAGGAAAACTCTAGCTGGCCATTCGCCACCGTTTGATTTTTCATGAAAATTGGCTCTTTACTACCTCTTGGACACTTTTTGACTCCAAAAACGCACTCCATCGCTTCAGGAACGGCAGGTTCTAAACCCAGCTATCACGTTTGGAATGAGATAGAATACCCTACTATGTTCAGGAGGATAGTAGGGAGGTTGGTTTAAATGACTATCACACGACCATAGACATGAGCTATTGTCAAAAGACACGGATCTAGAGCATGGCAAATGCTATGGCAGATGGAAGATGAAGACCAAACTCATGATGATATAGATAAGTAGATACAAACTATTACACAAGTGAATTAGGTTCCAAGATGGCAACTTGGACTCATAAACACAATCTTGTGTAGGATTGACAAAAACAAGACACTTAACTGAAAGTACAAAGCATCATGACATTGTATTCATGCCATATGAAAAGTGGTAGTCAAGTACAATGCTTTATAGCTGTTGGATGGTAGTAGTTTTCCCTTTCTGTGCATATACGTCATGGATCTCAAATAACTACTCCAACACTCCCTTTTTTATGAGGACCCATGGACACTCAGTTTTCCCTTTCTGTGCATATACGTCATGGATCTCAAATAACTACTCCAACACTCCCTTTTTTATGAGGACCCCTGGACACTCCATCAAAGTATAACATGTACGTCCACAATGGGTTTACACAACCAACCGTCAAGAATTGCCCTATTCATAATTATGATAGTCAAAATTCAACATACTTAGAGAATGAACTGACGGCTCCATCCCACCTTCTTTATTAAAATCAACAGGGATGCTAGTCAGAATTTATAAACAATGATGAAAAAAAACTTTTGATTTTCCACACAAAGGTTCCGTCTTCTTGCTCAACCACTTTGTATCCTTTGCTCCACCAGATAAGCTTCCCTTGATGATATCTTTCCTCTAGATATGAGTGCTCCAAATAAGGGATTAACAGCCCCATCAACTAGGTTTAAGCTTAGGGAGGGAGAGAGGAGAGAAGAAGAAAAGGGGGAGAACAAGAAGAGAAGAAGAAGAATAAGAAGAGAGGGAGAAAGAAGGAGAAGAAGAGAAGAAGAGTAAGAGAGAGGGAGAGAGAGAGAGAGGAGAGAAGAAGAGGAGAAGAAGAAGAAGAAGGGAAGAAGAAGAAGAGGGAGAGAGAGAGAGAAAGAAGAAGAAGAGGGGAAAAGAGAGAGATAGAGAGAGAGGGAGAGAGACTCTTTCCCTTCCCCTCCGAAGAGGGTGGCCATGCGCATCTTTTTCCCCCGTTGCCGCAAACGTATACCTGTCTCATGGGATTATCCCCCCACTCGCAAACTCAACTCTCTCCCCAATTGGCGCCACTAATTGAGCACGAGGTGCAGGAGTCTCGCAAAGTTCAAGGATGGCCCCCAAGCAGAAAATGTCGCGCATGGATGGAAATCCCACAACGAGCAACAAAGCCTCGGGCGAGGACATCATTGCCCATCCAACCGCGGTACCAGTCGAAGTAATATATTTCAAGATTGATAAATGCTTACTTTGATTCCCGCATGAGATTCATTAGACCCATGTTATGCCATACAGGAATAGAACATTAAAAATGATAAAATGCATCACAAGTGTTCAAAGGATTGAATTTCCCAAATGCACGTGTCGAAAGAAGTCAATTGTATTTAGATACCATGCGATGAATTCATAAACAGCATTTAAGGCTTCAAGCATGTCCTCACAATAGTACGTGTGATTTCCTCGCTTTGAAGGTATATGTTGCAACTTGCATGCTTGAAGGATTGCATGGCAAATAGCTTTCTCTAGAAAAGAATTGTTATCAAAGCTCTAGATCGTTGTCCAACCTCTCGTTTAACAGCTTCTGTTTGATAGATTGGGAGTCTTGATGTTGTGCGTAGTTAACACAAATGGTGACCATAAGGGCTAAAACTGAGATGCCTTGAGATCTGTCCAATAGCTAAGATGTTATCAATCCTATTCAAGGACTAGAATGGATACAAAGAACTCTAGGCCTCAAAGGCAAATGAAGAGCTCAAGAGTTAGGAAACCCTAAGTCAAAGGAAAGATCGATGCTTCTGTACTCAAGAAGGTTCGATTATCAATCAAAGTAAGGGATTATTAGAACTCGTGTCTTGAACAATGTTGAAACTTTGACATATGTCCTAGCCGAATGGAGGAAGTGTTAAGTAAACTTTGCATGGAATTTCTTATATCTCCGAAGGAGGAGAGCAAACACACGATGGACGATTATCGCGACTATTCCTACAATATTTGGAAAAGGATAGCATTGTTTTTGTTAATTGAGGGAATAACATTCTAAAATGCTTTTTCATTGAACTGATTTTTGGGATGTGATCTGGATGATTATTCTAAGTGCTTGTGTTTGGATGGTAAATGCATGGCAGGGGTCAGTAATGAAGCTGCCATGGGAAATAAATGAATGTTTCCTTGGAAGATGATATTAGGTTGATTGTGCTTGATTCTTAATTGGATTAGTTAAGGAATGATATTTTACGTGGGTGGATCATCTCCAAGGTCACACCACATCTCAACCCAAAAGAGCACTGCTCAATTCACGTGCCGAAGGTCGAGTGGTGAAAAGGCCAACCATGGAAAGTTGTGTCTCACTCCTAGGTCGCTTGGGGCCAGTGGAGCTCTGGACACCCATTGCCTGGTCTAGAACAAAGTTGTAGACTATCGTCGTGAGCCCAACATCTAGGGCATTGGAAGATCTTATTCTAGATAATGGATGAAAATTGTGGTGCCATGTGATTTGGACCAGGTACTTCTTTTGGACAGAAGGGATACATAATTCTCTTGTATGGACAGGAGACAAAGATTAACTTGAATATAAGTTAAGAAACTTGTTTCTCAAAAGGACTACTTGTTCTGTTTTCATGGATGTGCTAGAAATTACGCAAACGAACCCTGTTCCCTAGAAGGCTTAGTTAAGGATGTTGATTTTAAATGTCACACATAAATGTGATATGATCTAATTAGATAACTAAAGAATTCCTATTGAGGGAAGCAGGTGGGCAGAACCCTCAACGGGTCTGTCCTATGACAGGGTGGTCCCAGAGAACTAGGAGGCTTCTCACAAGGTTTTACCATTATTGACCTTTAAGTATTGATAGGTTAGAACCCGATTCATACTAATTTAGGGGACTGTAATGGGACTATGCTCTATGGGTAGAGAGGTTGTGCGGCGCATCCCTCTCGTTTCCCATTCTCTTTGAACGAAGTGCGGTATGGATGTGCTTCGGATTGTGTATCTCACATAAAGTAGGATGTCCAAAACACGATGTTAAGAATGCTATCAAGAAACCTTAACCCCTAGGAACCCAGTTTTCAAATCGATCCTAGTGGGTTCAGCCACAAACGTTTCGTTGTGAGGTGGACTCGGGAAACCCTCGGCAACAAACCCCAAAACATTCCATGGGAGTGCTGAGCGACAAGACTTAGATTCGTTTCGCTAAAAAGTGCTTTCACATCCAATAAGCGAGTGTGGTACAATTGGTATCAGAGAAAAATTCATAATAATATGGGATTGATTTATATATAGGTCATGGACATATCTTAAAAAGATAACCTTTATGGTATGGCTCGATTGTCATGCACCCTCGGTTTCCACAAACGTCGACATACAAGAGAATAAATTCCTCCTCAATCAAATTAAGGCATGCGAGTTTGATGGAGAAGGGATAGATGTTGCAACAGAGGCGGAGATATGGATTGAGTTGATGGACGATTATTTCACTGCTTCGAAAACTGCCTCTACCAATCAAGCAATGATAGACAAACTTAAGCTAGTTGGCCAAGCTTGATTATGGTGGAAGCAATCATGCAAAGATTACAGTACTTCTGAAGCCTATATAACTTGGTCTTAGAGTTGAAAGATGTCGTACGCGGACGATACCTTCCGCCAACCTACCAGGCTTTGAGGATGAATGAATTTTTCAAGCTCAAATAGCTGGAACTAACCCTACAAGCTTACTACTCAAAGTTTGTGACCCTACTAAAATACACACTGCCTATGGATATTGTGCAAAAAGTATCCAAGTTTTGCCATGGCCTAAACACTCCTTTGAGTCACCATGTAGAAGGAATGTGTCCATTGGACTTGTAAGATGCATTACTTCGAGCAAAGCCAATCATCCAAGAACTTGGATCATGCAATTGTGACAAAGATGTTTCTTGAGATTAGGCCAAGAGATGCAACACAGGTGGAGAGATAGGGCGCATTTGTAGGATATGTCCCTATCGCCATCAATGCTTCCACTGTAAAGAGCTAGGACACATCCAAGCCAACTGCCATGACTTAAGTCCGGAAGACATTGTACCCCCAAAGAAATGAAGCTACACAAGCATAGTCTATGGATATATAGAGGAGTAAGATGAAGACAAAGATCTAGAACCTACTACAGCTCTTCAGGATGATTAGAAATCCTAGAAGTTCTATCGACATGTTACCCAGCTTGTATTGGAATAAACTTTACTCTTGTAACTACATTTAACCCGAATAATATGAGTTGCAGCTATTTGGGGCCTAGAACTTACAGCCCCATTAATGCTTGTCTTCCCCAATTCTTCTGAGATGAGGACATCTCAAGTTTTGTAAGCGGAAGAAGATGTAATGTCTCCGCCCGCCCCTGCATAGACCCCCCCTTTAATCAATTAAGGAAAATTGATAAATTTTTAAATTATCCCCCCCCCCTCCTTAAGGAGGAAAGGACGTTAATTCCCTACCCCCTTGTTGCCGAGAGTCCCCATTGTAAAGAGAAAAAAGAAGGGAAAGCCACCTTATTTCCCACCTTTTTGCTGTCAAGAGAAGGGAGAGAGAGAGAGGGAGAGAAAGAGAGAAGGGGAGAGAGAGGAGAAGAAGAAGAAGAAGAAAGAAGAGAGAGAGGGGAGAAGAAAAGAAGAATAAGCGAGAGGGAGGGAGAAAGGAGAAAAGAAGACAAGGGGGAGAAGAAGAAGAGAAGAAGAAGAAGAAGAAGAGAGGGAGAGGGAGGGAGAAGAAGAGAAGAAGAGTAAGAGAGAAAGGAGAGAGAAAGGAGAGAAGGAGGAGAAGAGGGAGAGGGAGAGAGAGAGAAAGAAGAAGAAGAGGAAAAGAGAGAGAGAGAGAGAGAGGGGGAGGGAGAGAGACTCTTTCCCTTCCCCTCCGCAGAGGGTGGCCACGAGCATCTTTTTCCCCCGTTGCCACGAACCTATACCTATCTCGTGGGATTATCCCCCCACTCACAAACTCAACTCTCTCCCCAATTGCCCCCACTAATCGAGCACAAGGTGTGGGAGTCTTGTGTGACTCGCAAACTTCGAGGATGGCCCCCAAGAGGAAAATGACACACATGGATGGAAACCCCACAACAAGCAAGGCAGCCCCAAGCGAGGACATCACTGCCCATCCAACCGCGATACCAGTCATAAGTAACGTATTTCTAGTTGGTAAATGCTTACTTTGATTCCCGCATGAGATGCATTAGACCCATGTTATGACATACAGAAATAGGACATTAAATGAAAGGGAGCGACGGATCGAAGGTTGGACTCGAGAGCTATGGCGGGAGAGCAAGAGCAAGAAAGGGAGAGACTGGAAATGGGAACTCCAACAGTCACAATGTGTGACCGGGCCTTCCTTTATTCAAACTGTCACTAAAAGAATAAAGAATAAAGTGATGGTGACGGGCGCCTGCCACCTGCAGTGTTTAGTGGCGGTGACTGCCAGTGTCGTAATACACGGGCGGCTAGGCAGAGGTGCCTTTACCCCCAACAACCTCCCACTTAAAGGCAAATCTGCCCCAATGAGGAGTAAAAAGAAAAAGAAAAAAAAGACAATACAACATGTACACATTTACAACAGGATGAGGAAAGACATCATCTCATCCCACACCCATCAACCTGCTGAGAAAGGCAAAGCGCTCTCTAGAGAGGCTTTTCGTGAGCAAATTTGCAAGATTCTAGTCAGTCGAGATCTTGACAAGATCAAAAAGACTTGTCCTCAACGACCCCATGTATGAAGTGATATCTCACCTCAATGTGTTTTGTCTTCGCATGGAAGACCGGATTCTTGGCTATCTGAATAGAACTCATAGAATCCGAATCCAGTGTAGGGATAGCATCAATACCAAGGTCAGTAACTAAACAACCCAACCAAATGGCCTCCTTGCAAGGCTCAGTGGGCTGCAACATACTCGGGCTCTGTAGTAGAAAGGGCCGTGCATTTCTGCACCCTGGACATCCAAGAAACAGCACCTCCAGCATAGGTGAATACATAGCCGGAAGTGGACTTCCTACTATCTGCATGTCCTGCATAATCAGAGTCAGTGTACCCCACAACTCTTGTATCCTAGCTGCCATAGCACATGCACATATCTGCAGTGCCCTTCAGGTACCTCATGATACCCTTCACGGCATCCCAATGCTTCTTTCCAGGTGTAGCCATATAGCGTTCCACAACACCAACTGCAAAGGCAATATCTAGACGAGTGGCTATCATGGCATACATAAGACTATCCACTGCGGATGCATAGGGAATCTTGGCCATCTCGGCCCTCTGCTCATTTGTTTGTGGAAAATCAGCCTGTGATACCTTCACATAAGAAGGCAACGGACAGCCAATAGGCTTTACATCCTACATGCAGAAGCACTCAAGGACTTTATGAGTGTACTCCCTCTGTGACAAGTAGAGGAGTCCCTGATGCCTCTCGTGTCTAATGCGCATACCAACTATGTGAGTAGCTTGTCCCAGATCTTTCATCTCAAAGCTCTTCTTGAGCTGAGCCTTAAGAGCATCTAGCTCATCATGAGCTTTCCTTGCTATCAACATATTATCCACATAAAATACCAAAATCAATAAAGAACCATCACGAGCTTTCTTCGTGTAAAGACACGGATCCATAGCACTCCGACTATAGCCCTGTGACTATATAAAGGCATCAAACTTATGATACCACTCCCTAGGTGCCTGTTTCAAGCCACAAAGACTTTTCTTCAATTTGCATACTAGGTGCTGCCTGCCAGGTTCTGCAAAGCCCTTAGGCTGCTCCATATAAATCTCATCATGCAAGTCCCCATGTAAAAAAGTCGTCTTGACATCCATCTGGTATAAATCCAAGTCGAGCTGAGCAACCAAAGCCAAGACTAAGCGCAGGGTGGTCATCTTAACCACAAGAGAAAAGACATCGTCAAAGTCCACACCATGCTCCTGCTTAAAACCCTTTGCTACCAATCTAGCCTTGTATGCCGGCTTGGGGTATCCAGGGGTACTTTTTAGCTTCTACACCCACTTGCATGGCAAAGCCTTCTTGCTCGCAGCCAAGGAAACCAAATCCCAATGTCATTCTTATGCAGGGAGTCTATCTCAAACTACATAGCACTCTCCGAGGAGTGACTGTCACCCCTGTGCATAGCCTCATCATAAGTGAAAGGCTCTCTTGCATCTGTAACCAAGACATAATGCATTGAGGGCTGAAATCTATGAGGTGGACGTCTGTCTCTAGTAGACCGCCATCTCACGGTAGACTCTGCTACCTGCCTAACTGCCTGTCCAACACCCTGACCATGAGCATCTGTTGCAGCTGTAGGCTATCCAACTGGCGGTGCGGGAGCTCTCGGCTCCTCCTAAAATATGACCTTGTGGATCTCAACAACTCTCTTAGGCTGCCTATGCATTTTGTCTTCATGGAAGATTACATCATGACTGTGGATGACTTTCCACGCCTACAGATCCCAGAGGTGATAACCCATCTCTCATGCATCCCCATAACCAAGGAAAATGCATTTGACACTCTTGGGATCCAGCTTACTTCTCTTGTCCCTGGGCACATGGCAAAATGCCTCGCATCCAAAGATATAGAGATGTGCATAAGAGGGAGGTTTTCTAGTCCATAGCTCCTCTATAACCTGGAAATCCAAACCACTAGAAGGTGATTTGTTTATGACATGCACAGCTGTACTAACTGCCTCAGCCCAAAAGCTCTGTGGTAGGCCTGCAAGTCTAAGCATACTACATACACACTCCTGGATGGTTATATTCATCCGCTCAGTCAAACCATTCTAGGGGGGGGGGGGGGGGGGGTAGGGGGCGGTCAATTGACGCTTAATACCCCTCTCATCACATAACTGCTTAAAAGCATGTGAGACATACTCACCATCATTATCTGTCCTTAGGCATTTTAGCATGTACCCGGACTGGTTCTCAACCAATGCAAGCCATCTCTGAAACACAGCCAAGACATCGGATTTCAGCTTAATGGGATAAGCCCAAACTTTCCATGAAAAATCATCTATGAATGTAAAAAAATACTTTGCACCACCCATAGACTGACAAGGCATGGGCCCAAGACATCCGAATGTACCAATGCCAAGGGCTCACTCATGCGTGGCCTACCACACTTCTTATGTGTAGACCTAGTCTGCCTGCCATAAAGACAATGCTCACATGAATCAAAACATGCATAATCAAGGGGCGGTAAGTACTGCAAACCAGAAAGCATTTTCATTCCCTTCAAAGACATATGGCCCAAACAGGCATGCCAAAGAGATATATGTGGGATAGAACCCACAGACAAAACGTGATCAAGGGAAGAAGCTGATACAATCAAGGGGTAGAGACTGTTGACCTTAGCACCTCTCGCAATCACAAGTCTGCCACGAGTGATCTTCCATGCAGAGTCTCCAAAAGATACATAATAACGTGCATCATCAAGCTGTCCAACTGACAGGAAACTGCGTGTCAAAGCAGGTATATGACGTACATCCTGCATAACAAAACTACTACCAGAAGGAAATTGCAACCTAACATCACCAATGCCCACAATATCAAGAGAGTTGTCATCACCCAAGCGCACAAAACCCGAAACAATATGGTATGAATGAAACCACTCTCGGCAAGGTGTCACATGAAGGACGCACCTGAGTCCAAGAGCCAACACTGTGCATACATAGTATATCTCTGTCATCTACGAAGCACTCGAAGAGGCTGCTAGGATATAATCATCATCATCAACATTCTCAGGTTGCATAACATTGATCTCTTCAATTTTAACACTGGACTTTGCACGTACTATGCTGTGATCAGAAGACTTATCATGCACTTTGTCTTTCCCCTTATCTTTGCGCCTTTCATTGCACAATTCATGGCATTGTGGCCTAATATGGCCCTTTTTCCCACAATGGTGACAAGTAACATCTGCATTCCTACCATGGGATTTGCAAGGTGACTTCCCATGAGACTTGGAACAAGATTTCTGAGAATCCCGTCCACGGCCACTACCACTACCATGCTTTCCATATCCATCATTCCTTCCTCTACCTATCATAGCATGAGACACATGAGAGGCATCCAAATTCTTACAGTTAACCTCTTCCTGCAGAAGAGCGCTCTCAACATCAGATAATTTCAAGGTAACATTAGAGGCACATAATGCAGTGCGGAATACATCCCATGATTCATTAAGAGTACCAAGCAAGAAAAGAGGAGTGACATCCTCTACAAAAGTGATGTCCTGCGAAGTCAAGTTCTTGAGTATAGCATGGAACTCGCTCAAGTGAGCAGACATAGTGACATTCTCCTTCATGCGCAGATCCATAAGCTGCTTCAGCCAATACATCTAACTCGCTGGACTTTTCTTGTCATAGAGATGTTTGATCTTATCCCACAACTGCCATGCACTCTGTTCTTCCTCATAGACATTATAGTAAACCTATTCTGTGAGAGACAATACAATAGTGGATTTGCATAACTCATCAAGCTCAAGCCATTCCTCATCTGACATAGTTGCAGGCAAATGCCCGCTTAACCTCAAAGGTTTAATCTGCGATTTCTACACCAACACCTGCCAAATCTGGCTCTTCCAATAAGAGTAGTTCGTACCATCAAGATTAGTGATGTTGGAAATAGCATGATCAGTGGACGAACTTGCCATATTGCAGGCTGGAAGACTGTAGACAGTTCAAAACTGCTTGTTGTTTACTACAGAAAATGACCAAAAAATCACCAAAATCAAGGGAAAATGGCAAGGAAAGTGGAATCAAAGCTGGTGCCCACCAAGTACTAGTGAAAAAACATCATTTCAAAGTGTTTTAGCATAAAAAATCCATGTCAGTCCATACATATATGCTTGCTGTAATAAATTTCAGATTTCAATAAACGAGAGCTAACAGTGCCAAAATCGGATCCCATGGCAATCAGATACTGCCAAGACCAAAGCCGGCATCATGTGGGCATAGCACAAGCATATGACAGTCAATAAGCATGAATCCAACACCCAAGTATGTCATACAAACATCTACCAATGAGTAGGCACACCCCCCAATCAAAGAGGCAAAGTGTTCCTGCCACTACCAAAACTTGACACAAGTAGGTGTCAGTTCACAAAGATACGGATCCAAAACTAAGACTTAGCTCATAAGCATACAGTGAACCTAGACATATGATGTATCATCCCAAAAGGTCAGAAGTCCCACAGTCTCAAGTGTCTGTAACTGCTCAATGGCATGTAACGGCTCAATGCATAAAAGTACCACCTGCTCAATGTCTGATAAGCATTCAAGAATGCTCCCACTGGCACAAAATCCGTATGTATGAGCTCAAGAGCTCAAGCCAAGGCAAGACATAGTGCCAATGACATAACTCCAAGACAATACATCAATAGTACATCTCAAACATGTAGGCAGTAGAGCATCCGTATGTAGCATCCGTAAGCATGTAAGACATCAAATACATCCCAATCCAAACTCTGACAAGCCAAGTAACATCCAAGGCTACTCCAGATAATCCAAAATGCATCCAAGGTGGAGCTTCAATGAGCACTCAAGCTCAACGTATGCATAGGGTAATCAACTGTGACATGAGCATCAAGCCGTAGGCAACGGGTATGCATAAACCCAAGAAGCATCACTGTCAAAGCATATACCAATGTCAATAAGTGTGGGCTGAAATAAGCTCAAGCTTCCAAAAGCATCCGGATTCAATGACAAGCTCAAAGTCATCCCTCGATAATCAATACATTGTAGCATAACCCAAGACATACATCCAGAACCAATAGGCATATGTCAAAGCATAAAAGATAGCTTCAGCCCAAGAGTATTCAACATGCATTTACTATTATAAACTGTGTGTTTCCAACCCCAAAATCAGGCCAAAATCATAGCATTACATGTAGCTTCAATCCCCCAATCAATCGGGATGCAATAGGCATCAAACCGATTATGTAGTCATGCCCAAACAAGCATAGGCATACAAATACATGCTGTCTCAGACCTAAAATCTGTTACAGAAGATTTTGTCATCAGAATTTGGCAAATCCGACATCACCATCACGTCGGAGCATGCCAAAACCCCAACTTAGACGCTTACCTTGCCTAAACCTGAGATATGACAAAAAGAGTGATTTTTGGGCCAGATTTTGAAACAAGCGCAAAAAAAACGTGAGCTAGCTGGGGGGTCTAATGTCCCACATGCCAACAATGGGGCCCAAAGGGGGCACAAATGAGGGCCAAAGAAGGCCTACACCAAGACTCAGCAAGCCTTGATAGGCTGGAAGCAAGATCTAGGTGAAGGAAGCTCCAAGAGGTGTGAGCTATGGCTGTCCACATCTTGTTTACAGCCTATGAGACCTGAGAACTAAAGTAAAACTCTGAAATAATGAAGCAATACATCAATCTCAATGCCTTGATGGTGCCTCAATAGGCCCGGGGAGAAGTTCGGGAAGTCGGGGAGTGACGGGAGCTCAAGAGAATGAGCTATGGCTGTCGGGAAGGAGACCCAATGCGAGTGGGGAATTGATGGATGCTGAGAATGCCACGAACCAAGCTCAAGAGTCGGAAAGCAAAGCTCTAATACCAGTTGAAAGGGAGCGATGGATCGAAGGTTGGACTCGAGAGCTATGGCAGGAGAGCAAGAGCAAGAAAGGGAGAGACTAGAAATGGGAACTCCAACAGTCACAATGTGTGATCGGGCCTTTCTTTATTCAAATTGTCACTAAAAGAATAAAGAATAAATTGACGGTGATGGGCGTCCGCCACTTGCAGTGTGTAGTGGCGGTGACTGTCAGTGTAGTAATACATGGGCGGCTAGACAAAGGCGCCTTTACCCCCAACATTAAAAAGGATAAATTACATCTCAAGTGTTTGAAGGATTGAATTTCCCAAATGCACGTGTCGAAAGAAGTCAATTATGTATAGATACCATGCGATCAATTCATAAACAACATTTAAGGCTTCAAGCACATCCTCGCAATAGTAGATGTGCTTTCCTTTCTTTGAAGGTATGTGTTGCAACTTGCATGCCTGAAGGATTGCATGGAAAACAACTTTGTCTAGAAAAGAATCGTTATCAAAGCTCTAGACAGTTGTCCAAGCTCTTGTTAGTAGCTTATGTTTGATAGATTGGGAGTCTTGATGTTGTGCGTAGTTAACACAAACAGCGACCATAAGGGCTAAAACTGAGATGCCTTGAGATCCATCTGATAGCTTCGATGTTATCACTCCTATTCCGGGACTGGAATGGATACAAACAACTCTAGGCCTCAAAGGCAAATGAAGAGCTCAAGAGTTAGGAAACCCTAAGTCAAAGAAAAGACCAATGCTTTTGTACTCAAGAAGGTTTGGTTATCAATCAAAGTAAGGAATTATTAGAACTCATGTCTTGAACAATGTTGAAACTTTGACATATGTCCTAGCCGAATGGAGGAAGTGTTAAGTAAACTTTGCATGGAATCACTTAGATCTCCCAAGGAGGAGAGCAAACACATGGCGAACGGTTATCATGACTATTCCTGCAATATTTAGAAAATGATAGCATTGTTTTTGTTGATTGATGGAATAATGTTCTACATGCTTTTTCATTAAACTGATTGTTGGGATGTGATCTGGATGATTATTCCAAGTGCTTGTGTTTGGATAGTAAATGCATGGCAGGCGGGTCAGTAATGAAGTTTCCATGGGAAATAAAGAAATGTTTTCTTGGAAGATGATATTAGGTTGATTGTGCTTCATTCTTAATTGGATTAATTAAAGTGTAATGTGTCAATCTATTCACTCATAGGACATGTCTTAGCAGCCCATCGGGAAGAGAATCCAGAAGGTGCCGCCCGGCACTCCCATGGAATGTTATGGGGTTTGCAATCTAGGTCTTCCTGAGTCCGCCACGTAGCAGAAGCATTCCGGCCATTCCCACTTAGGATCGACCTGAATCAGGGTTTTTCCTAGTGGTCAAATTCTTAGAATGGTAGCTAGCGTCGAACCCCAGGCGAGAACTATTTTATGCAAAAACGTCAGGGTCGAAGCGGATCCATGCTGCACTTGGTTCAAGGAGAATGGGAAACGAGAGGGATGCAAAGCTCGACCTCTCTACCCATAAGGCATAGTCCCATTCCATTCCCCTAAAACAGCATAAATCGGTCTCTAGTACTCTAGATTCTAGGTCATCGTTCCTTGCTATCAATTTCCTTCGAGAAAACTTCCCGGCCAACCAGGACTACCCATCCATAGGACGGACCCATGGCCACATCCACCGCGCTTTCCTCAGGGTTGCTTTAGTTATCTAATTACCTACCACATTTAATTTGACACGCAAAAATAGATTCCTTAATTAGTCTTTTAGTCATTGGTTCCTTCATGTAATCTTAGCACTGACATAGAAAAACAATGTCAAAAAGGTTCCTTTACAACAATTGATCTTATTTATCTTTGGAATACATCATATAATCCAGCCCGTAGGCTAATCCATAATCCAGCCCAAAGGCAATCCATAATCCGCCCGACGACAATCCACGGCAAGGTGTCACATGAAGGACGCACCTGAGTCCAAGAGCCAACACTGTGCATACATAGAGTGTATCTTTGTCATCTGCGAAGCACTAGAAGAAGCTGCAAGGATATAATCATCATCATCAACATTCTTAGGCTGCATAACATTGATCTCTTTAATTTTAACACTGGATTTTGCAGGCACTATGCTGCGATCAGAAGACTTATCCTACACTTTGTCTTTCCCCTTATCTTTGTGCTTTTCATTGGGTAGTTCATGGCATTGTGGCCTAATATGGCCCTTTTTCCCACAATGGTGACAAGTAACATCTACATTCCTGCCACGGGATTTACTACGTGACTTCCCACGAGACTTGGATCAAGATTTCTGAGAATCCCGTCCACGGCCACTACCACTACCATGCTTTCCATATCCATCATTCCTGCTTCTAACTGTCATAGCATGTGACACAGGAGAGGCATCCAAATTCTTACGGTTAACGTCTTCCTGCAAAAGAGCACTCTCAACATTTGATAATTTCAAGGTAGCAATAGAGGTACATAATGCAATGCGGAATACATCCCATGACTCATTAACAGTACCAAGCATGAAAAGAGGAGTGACATCCTCTGCAAAAGTGATGTCCTACAAAGTCAAGTTCTTGAGTATAGCATGGAACTGGCTCAAGTGAGTAGACATGGTCACATTCTCCTTCATGCACAGATCCATAAGCTGCTTCAGCCAATACATCTGACTCGTTGGACTTTTCTTGTCATAGAGATTCTTGATTTTATCCCACAACTGCCATACACTCTGTTCTTCCTCAAAGACATTGTAATGAACCTGTTCTATGAGAGACAATACAATAGTGGACTTGCATAACTCATCAAGCTCAAGCCATTCCTCATCTGGCATAGTTGCAGGCGGATGCCCACTCAATCTCAAAGGTTTGATCTGCGATTTCTGCACCAACACCTGCCAAATCTGGCTCTTCCAATAAGAGTAATTCGTACCATCAAACTTAGTGATGTTGAAAATAGCATGATCAATGGACGAACTCGTCGTAATGCAAGCTGGAAGACTATAGACAGTTCAAAACTGCTTGTTGTTTACTGCAGAAAATGACCAAAAAATCACCAAATTTGAGAGAAAATGGCAAAAAAAGTGGAACCAAAGCTTCTACCCACCAAGTACTAATGAAAGTACATCATTTCATAATGTTTCAGCATGAAAAATCCATGTCAGTCCATAGATATATGCTTGCTATAATAAATTACAGATTTCAATAAATGAGAGCTAACAGTGCCAAAATCAAATCCCAAGGCAATCAGATACTGCCAAGACCAAAGCCGACAACATGCGGGCATAACATAAGTATATGACAGTCGATAAGCATGAATCCAACACCCAAGTATGTCATACAAATATCTTCCAGTGAGTAGGCACACCCCCAATCAACGGGGCAAAGTGTTCCTGCCACTACCAAAACTTGACACAAGTAGGTGTCAGCTCACAAAGATACGGATCCAAATCTTGGACTCAGCTCATAAGCATACAGTGAACCAAGACATATAGTGTATCATCCCAAATGGTAATAAATCCCAAAGTCTCAAGTGTCTGCAATAGCATGTAACTGCTCAATACATAAAGGCATCGCCTGCTCAATATCTGATAAGCATTCAAGAATGCTCCCACTGACACAAAAGCCGTATGTACGAGCTCAAGAGCTCAAACCAAGGCAAGGCATAGTGCCAACGACATAAGTCCAAGACAATACGTCAATAGTACATCCCGAACATGTAGGCCGTATAGCATCCATAAGCATGTAAGACATCAAGTGCATCCCAATCCAAACTCTGACAAGCCAAGTAACATCCAAGACAACTCCAGATAATCCAAAATGCCTCCAAGGTAGAGCTTCAATGAGCACTCAAGCTCAACGTATGCATAGGGTAATCAACCATGACATGAGCATCAACCCGGTGGATGAGGGGCTCAAGTAGGTGCCCAACGGGGCACACAACAAGCCTCAAGGGGTCTTGATAAAGGGCAATGTAGATATGAAGCAAGGGAGCTTCAATGGTGGCTGCCCCAAACTGTTCACAGCCTGTGTGACCTGAAAAACAATACAAAACCCTGTGCAGAATGAAGCACTACCTGTGATGTAATGCCTTGAAGGTTCCCAACAATGCTGAGAAGAAGCTTGGGAAGCCAGGGAGTGACGGGAGCTCAAAGGAGTCGGATATGGCTGTCAGGAAGGAGACCCAATGAGAGTGGGGAGTCGATGGGAAGCTGAGAATGCTACGAACCAAGCTCAAGAGTTAGGAAGTCAAGCTCTGATACCAGTTGAAAGGAGAGAAGGATCGAAGCTTGGACTCGAGAGCTATGGTGGGAGACAAGAGCAAGAAAGAGAGAGACAAGAAATGGGAACTCCAACAGTCACAATGTGTGACCGGGCCATCCTTTATTCAAACTGTCACTAAAAGAATAAAGAATAAAGTGACGGTGACGGGCGTCTGCCACCTACAGTGTGCAATGACTGTTAGTGTAGTAATATATGGGCAGCTAGGCGGAGGTGCCTTTACCCCCAATAGGGAGAGAGGAGAGAAGAAGAGAAGGGGGAGAAGAAGAAGGCAAGAAAAAGAAGAAGAGAGGGAGAGAGAAGGAGAAGAGAAGAAGAGTAAGAGAGGAGAGAGAGACGAGAGAAGAAGAGAAGGAGGAGAAGAAGAAGGGAAGAAGAAGAAGAGGGAGAGGGTGAGAGAGAGAAAGAAGAAGAAGAGGGAAAGAGAGCCAGAGAGAGAGAGAGGGGGAGAGAGACTCTTTCCCTTCCCTCCGAAGAGCATGTCCACGCGTATCTTTTTCCCCTATTGTAACGTGTCCACCTATTCACTCATAGGACATGTCTTAATAGCCCATCGGGAAGAGAATCCAGAAAGCACTGCCCGGCACTCCCATGGAACGATACCGGGTTTGCAATCTAGGTCCTTCCGAGTCTGCCACATAGCGAAAGCATTCCAGCCGTTCCCAGTTAGGATCGACCTGAATCCGGGTTTTTCCTAGTGGTCAAATTCCTAGAATGGTAGCTATGTTCAAACCCCACACGAACTACTTTACTCAGAAACGTCAGGGTCGAAGCGGATCCATGCTGTACTTGGTTCAAGGAGAATGGGAAAGGAGAGGGATGCAAAGCTCGACCTCTCTGCCTGTAAGGCATAGTCCCATTCCGTTCCCCTAAAACAGCATAAATCGGTCTCTAGTACTCTAGATTCTTAAGACTAATGTTGACTTAATCCGTTCTACGGCAATTAATTCGACTTAAAATGCACGCATCCTCTCATGTAACAGGCAAGTTCATGATTTCCTTTTCATGCCATGAAATTCTTTGGACAACATCTAACGAATGTTAATGATTTTCTCATGCCTAAATGCAATATGCGCTTGTTCTTTCTTGCAAGGAAGACAAGGGTGAATTTAAACAAATTTTCATCCTTTTAACCTATGCAATATGCATTTAGGATTGTCACCTTGAAAATGCAAGCAAAGTGCAACATGCAACTAAAACTCGTAAGACGAATGAGTAATTTGCATTCATAACTTTCCCATGAAAATTAAACGTGCCTAATGCATTCCTTTTATGCGGAATTAAACTTCTAAGAACCTGGGCATGAGGACTCGTAGGGATGTCCATGCATATGCTCGGGGTAGAAACTCCCGCGTGAGCGCCTCCTCTCACCATTTTCTTGGGAGCCATTGACGAGTCGAATTTTGGTTCAACAACTCCTCTTTAACTCTTTCGTGTATCGAATCCCTTTCTGCCCTGGATCTTCTATTTTGCGCAGGACACGGCCCTTTACAGAATGTGATTTTAGGCTAACCCGCAATGGTGAGGTGAACAAGGCTTATAGAAGCTTGTCTTTAGAAGCTTCTTGTCCTCTGTTACAGTAACGTGGTGTGGAGAGAGAAGGTAAGATGATGATGAGGATAAGGATGAAGATGATGATAATCGTGATGATGATGACAATGGGGTGGGAAGGCGGCTGCAGCGCGGCAATAGGCAGCAGCTCCCTGGCGTGGTGGCGATCTTTATGGTAGCCTCCACTCTCTCTCTTCTCTCCCCTCCCTCAAGCCTGGGGAGGGGGTGGTTATATAGGCTAAGGGGGGAGGGAAGGTAGCCCCCATGAGTCGGGCTGCATGCCACTCCCCATGCCCTCCACATCTCAAGCTTTTTCTCACACTCCCTCTCCCTGCCATGCATCGGCTAAGGGAAGAGGGTTATTATTTCGGCTAAGGGGAGAGGGTTATTATTTAAAAAAATTTGCACTAAAGTTATTCATTAACCCCTTTTTCCCCGAGAAGGGTGTTCCTGTGCGGCTTGCGGGTTTTAGCCTCGGCCTTATTTGCACAACATAGTTGGGGTTTATTATGATGCACGCGGGGTAAGCATTTAACTGCCAGTATTTTACGATGTGGGAGATCACTTTGGGGTGCCTTATTACGTAGGGTGTGCGGGGTTTAAGGTCGACTTAATATTTCGAGCGGAAATATTACACCTATTGCTGCAAATCTATACATGTCTCGCGAGATTATCCCCCCTCTTGCAAACTCAACTCTCTTTTCCAATTGGCCCCACTAATTGAGCACAAGGTGCAGAAGTCGTGTGACCTTCAAAGTTCAAGGATGGCCCCCAAGTGGAAATTGACGCACGTGGATGGAAACCCCACAATGAGCAACAAAGCCTCGAGCAAGGGCATCACTGCCCATCCAACCGTGGTACCAGTCATAAGTAATGTATTTCTAGATTGATAAATGCTTACTCTTATTTTCACATGAGATGCATTAGACCCATGTTATGACATACAAAAATAGGACATTAAAAAGGATAAACTACATCGCAAGTGTTTGAAGGATTGAATTTCCCAAATGCGCATGTCAAAAGAAGTCAATTGTATTTAGATACCATGATAGGAATTCATAAACAACACGTAAGGCTTCAAGCATGTCCTCGCAATAGTAGGTGTGTTTTCCTCGCTTGAAGGTATATGTTGCAACTTGTATGCGTGAAGGATTGCATGGCAAACAAATTTATCTAGAAAAGAATCGTTATTAAAGCTCTAGACCATTATCCAAGCTCTTGTTAACAACTTATGTTTGATAGATTGGGAGTCTTGATGTTGTGCGTAGTTAACACAAATGGCAACCATAAGGGCTAAAATTGAGACGCCTTGATAGCTATGATGTTATCAATCCTATTCAGGGACTGGAATGGATACAAACAACTCTAGGACTCAAAGGCAAATGAAGATCTCATGAGTTAGGAAACCCTAAGTCAAAGGAAAGACTGATGTTGTTGTACTCAAGAAGGTTCGGTTATCAATCAAAGTAAGGGATTATTAGAAATCATGTCTTGAACAATGTTGAAACTTCAACATATGCCCTAGCCAATATTTCACATGGAATCGCTTAGATCCCAAGGGGGAGAACAAACATGTGATGGAAGGTTATCACGACTATTCCTGCAATGTTTGGAAAAGGATAGCATTGTCTTTGTTGATTGATCGAATAACATTCTAAATGCATTTGCATTGAATTGATTGTTGGGATGTGATCTGGATGATTATTCCAAGTGCTTGTATTTGGATGGTAAATGCATGGCAAGGGTCAGTAATGACAAGTTGCCATAGGAAATAAAGGAATGTTTCCTTGAAAGATGATATTAGGTTGATTGTCTTGATTGTGCTTGATTCTTAATTGGATTAATTAAGGAAGGATATTTTATGCGGGTGGATCATCTCCAAGGTCACGTCGTATCTCCACTCAAAAGGGCACTACTCAATCCACAGGCCGAAGGTCAAATGGTGAAAAGGCCAACCACAGAAAGTTGTGTCTCACTCCTAGGTTGCTTGGGGTCAGTGGAGCTCTAGACACCCCTTGTCTAGTCCAGAACGGAGTTGTAGACTGCCGTGAGCTCGATGTCTAGGGCGTTGGAAGATGCTATTCTAGATAATGGATGGAAATTATGGTGCCATGTGATTTGGACATGGTACTTATGTTGGATACAAGGGATGCATAATTGTCCTATATGGGTAGGAGACAAAGATTAACTTGAAGATAAGTTAAGGAACTTGTTTGTCAAAATGACTACTTGCTCTGTTTTCGTGGTTGTGCTGTAAATTACGTGAACAAACCCTATTCTCTAAAGGCTTAAATAAGGAAGATGATTTTAAACGTCACAAATAAATGTGACAGGACCTAATTAGGTAACTAAAGAATGCCCATTGAGGGAAGCAGGTGGGCAGAACACCCGACGGGTCCTATCCTATGGCAAGGTGGTCCCAAAGAACTGGGAGGCTTCTCACAAGGTTTTACTAGCATTTGAAATTTAAGTATTGATAGGTTAGAACCCGATTCATGCCGTTTTAGGGGATTGGAATGGGACTATGCCCTATGAGTAGAGAGGTTGACCGGTGCATCCCTCCCATTTCCCATTCTCTTTGAATGAAGTGTGGTATGGATCTGCTTTGAATTAGGTATCTTTGCGTAAAGTAGAATGTCCAAAACCTAACGCTAAGAATTCTATCAAGAGACCTTGACCCCTAGGAACCTGAATTTCAGGTCGATCCTGGTGGGTTCGGCCACAACGTTCCATTGCAAGGCGGACTCGAGAAACCCTAGGCATGACAAACCCCGGAACATTCCATGGGAGTGCCAGGCGGCAATGCTTAGATTCATTTTTCGATGGACCACTAAAACCTGCTTGGATAGCCGGGCACATTACAAAGTGAGACTTGGAAAGATAACCTATACAGTAATTAGGGTAGACTCCACTTTCAAGTAAGGGGACATGTTTTAATCATGTGGCCAAATATTAACTATATTGGAAATTCCCAAACTATATGAGGATTCTTAAATTCCCTAATATAGTGTTGGAATTTCCCACTCATTTATCTCACTGAAGTTTGCAAAGAGGATAGGAATAGACACTAAACCTACATCTAAGTTGTTAGTGGAATTAGTAAATGTAAAAGATGCAATTTCTGCTCAACAAACTAGAAGAGTGGAATTTAACTTAGGAGGCAATCTTTCCAACATGGGGTTCATAGTCTCATGAATTTAGAATCTTGTGAATGTTTGCAAGGAATGTATTGGCTAATATCCAATGATGCTCATATTCATTACAAGAAAGGTGAAATCACATTATTGGATCAAAAAAGGAAAGTATTAACCACTCTCAAGGCAAAGCTTGAAACCTTTGAATCCAACTAGCAAAAACTTCTCAAATCATGAAGGGGTTGAGAAAAGAACTCACTATCTACCTAGCAAAAGCTTCTCAGATCATGAAGGGGCTGAGAAAAGAACTGGCTATCTACCTAACCAAACTTAATAAGATTGAACAAGGAAAGGAAGCTATTGAAGAGCCATCTTGGCTAAAGGAATACATATATGTATTTTTTGAAAAGCTGACAAAACTTTCTCTACCAAGAGACGTTGATCATTAGATGCTAACCCTAGGAGCTACACCAATAGCAAAATGACCCTATTGTATATCCATTTTAGAATCCATTGAGTTGAAAGAACAACTCAATCAACTTTTGAACCAAGGCTACATCAAACCAATTAATTCACTATGGGGAGTCCCCCGTGTTGTTTCAAAATAAGAAGGATGAAACCCTCCATCTCTACATCGATGCTAAATCAAGTGATGATCAAGAATAAATATCCAATCCCAAGGATAGAAAAATTACTTGACCAACTTCAAGATGCAAAGATCTTCTCAAATATTGATCTAAGATTAGGCTATTATTATATAAGGATCAAATAAGAAAACATTCCAAAAATTGTATTTAATACAAGGTACATCCATTACAAATCCATTGTGATTTCTTTAGGGTTAGCCGATGCATCCGCAACCTTTAACAAGTTTATGCAATGTATTTTTTAGCCCTATCTTGATGACTTTATTCTTTCCTTCTTCAACAAACTCTTGATCTACTTAAATAATAATGAATATCATGAATCACAACTCCGAGTTGCCCTTAAAAAAATGAGGATGCACAAGCTAAATTATGCTAAAAGAATAAATATGCCTTCTATAAGAGGTAGATTGAGTACCTTGGATTTAAAATCTCTGACAAAGGAATTGTGATAGACCCTACCAATGTCAAAGATATACAAGAATGGGCACCCCCAATGATGGTTAAGGAAGTCCATGGGCTTGATAGGATGGTGCAATATTTTTATTAAGGATTATGCATTGATTATCGCACCCTTGACTAACTTACTCACAAGTAGCAAACTACAATTGTATGGATTCCCATTGAATAGTCTAGCTTTGAGAAGCTTAAACAAAGTTTTGACCACAACTTCTATTCTAAAACTACTCAACTTGAACCAAGAATTTGAAGTTGTCACATATGTAAGCTCTCTCATATTAGGTTGTGGGCTTATGCAAGAAGGCCATCCGATAGCCTACTCCTCTAGGAAGCTAAAGATTCATGAGAAGAATGATGCTACCAATGATTTGGATTTACTTATTGTTGTAATTCATACTCTCAAACTATGGAGACATTATTTTCTTGGTTGCAAGTTTACCTTAGTCATTGACCATAAAAGTATCAAATAGATCTTTACTCAACCTAATCTAAACATTAGATAACAATGATGGATTGAATTTTGGTAGGACTATAACTTTGAGATCAAGTACATGGTAGGTAAGGAGAATGCCATTGCAAACGCCCTAAGCCGCAAAGCATTTCTCAATGCCCTTATCTCAGAAAAACCCTCCAAGGTAAGATCTCTAATAACAATGGTGTCAATTCCTATTAATCCAATCATAGAAATGGCTATGGAGGAAGTAGATAAGGACCCAAGTTAGCAATAGATGATTTAAAAAATTCTATCCAAAGAGATAGACCCCAAGTTCAAATTCAAGTATTTGAACTTCTCTACAAAAGGACTTATCTACTTCAAGGTCAAAACTATGCATCCCAAGAAGTCAAGACCTCAAGAAGAAGATACTTTGGAAAGCCCATGATTCTCCTTTCTCAAGTCATCCAAGATATTCAAGGACTCTAAACACTGTAAGAAGATCTTTCATTGGGAAAATCTTGAGGGAGATGTGCTTAAATATGTCATTGAGTGCTTGAGCTACCACAATGGGTCAAGGCTAAGCATGTTAAGATGCTAGGAAAGCTCAACCACTTGACATCCCACAAATGAAGTGGGAATTTATCAACGTGAATTTTGTAGTTGGATTACCCTATGCCCAAGGAAGATATAGTTCAATCCTAGTCATTGTGGATATGCTAACTAAGGTTACTCACCTTATGCTAGTTAAAACCAACTACAAAGCTTTAGATATCGCAAGGATCTTTGTGAAGGAGATCTTTAGCCTATACAAATTGCTTAAAAGGATCATCAATGATCATGATTCTCTCTTCACTTATCATTTTTGGATGATTTTGTTTGAGGCCATTCGTACCTATCTTTGTTTCAATACTACCTATCATCCTCAAACTGATGGGAAAACTAAGCAAGTCAACCAAGTCATTAAAGACATACTTACTAACAGCTTACCATTGCAAGGAGCCTAATGATGGATCTAATACCTACCTTTGATGGAGTTTGCTTACAATTCATCCTATCATTAAAACATCTAGATGACCAAATTCCAAGCCTTCTATGGACAAGAGTGCCTAACCACACTAAACTTTTGAGACTCTACCTTAAAAGTAGAAGCTTCCAAGAAGATGTTGAAAGAAATGAATGAGCAAGTTAAGGCTATCAAACAAGATATCCAAGATGCTAAGGATTGCCAAAAACCATATGCCAATCTAGGAAGACAAGAATAGATCTTTAAGGATGGAGACATGGTTTTTATTCGTATTTGATCTAAGAAGAGTTCCTTATACTTATGAAAATTTAAGAAGCTAATCCCTATATATTGTGGGCCATACAAGATTGTCAAATGTCTAGGAGTCAATTCTTATAAGCTACAACTTCTTGAACATCTAAAAGTTCACAATGTATTTCATGTTAGCCTTCTAAAAGGCTATGTACCCAATCCTAATCATGTTCTTAATTATCAACAATTTGTAATGCCAAGCCAAATCCTTGATCTTCAACCTCTCAATACACTTGATGTAAAGGAATGCATTCTTAGAAACAAGACCATTAGAGTATCTTATCCAGTGGAAAGACTATCTTGAGGAGGATGCCACTTGGATGGACAAGGATACCCTATGTAAATAGTATCCTTAGTTTCTTTTGTAATAAGAAACTAGGTCCCAAAAAAAATATCTTAAAAATATCTTTCTTAGATGTAATGAACCCTACACTTGGACTCCTTTGTAATGACTACTCTAGCTTGTCCTTATAACCTTAAGCTTTGGTGATACATGTAGTCAAGTAGCATAGGAGAAGCATTAATGAATACTAACCCACAAGTACTATAATCTCCACTTTTTCTAGAATCAAATCCTAAATTATTTCCACATACGGGCATCTCAATTCCTCTAAGGGGAAAATAATGTAATATTCTCCCCCACCTTAAGGAAAAGAAAAAAAAGGAACGTTTTGACTAGTCAAAACACCACCAACTCAAGTTTCTGTTGCCACCCCTCAAACCGTTTTCAATCTCCTTGATCACTAAACTTGGAAATCATCATTGTGGCTTGTCATCCCTCTCCTACCCCTCATAAACTCCAAAAGCACCATGGCTATTCACCCCATCAACAATCCAATTATGTGATACTTAATCCTTTTTTGTTAAAGCTAAGGCTCTAAAGCCTTAGCCTTGGCTTTTGCTTGTGGTTTTGGCTTGGGCTAATGCCATTATTCCTCCCACCAATTGTTAATGTGTGTGTGTGCGCGTGCACGTGCACGTGCGTGCGTGCGTGCGTGCGTGCGTGCGTGCGTGCGTGCGTGCGTGTGTGTGTGTGTGTGTGTGTGTGTGAAGATAAGAGAAGAGAATATATGAGAAGAGAAGAGAAGAGGATAGGATAGGTGGTGAATAAGGAAAGTAAAAGAGGAGAAAAAGATAAAAGAAGGAGAGAAAGAAGAGAGGTGGTGAAGAAGAGAAGAGAAGAAGGAGAGAAGAGGATAGGCAATGAGGAAGGGAAGTGAAAGAGAAGAAGAAGAGAAGAGGATAGGTGGTGAAGAGGGTAAGTGAAAGACGAGAAGAAGAGTCCAAGAACTCCTAGGAAAAATATTTAACTTATTGATTCGCATAGTCTGCAAGGGTAAAAACTTGTGATTCCGAGATCCAATTGATTCCCATAATTTATGATAGACTTTAAATTATTAATAAGGTCAAGCAACCAACCTTTGACAAGGTCTACGAAGAACAAAAGTTGCAAACAAATAATGTCAATTAAGAAAAGACCTAAGGAAGGAAGGTTAATCAAATTTTAGATCTAAAAAAGAAGACTTAGAAAAGACAAAATCTAAAGGGGAACTAGGAAAAATCCAAGAGTTAAGAGAGAGCCAAGTTTGAAAGAATTGCCTCTAAGTTAAGATATTGCTCAAGTGCCTCTCTATTCGTTAAGAATATTGCTTAAGAAATAATTTCTTGTGCTTGTAGTGATGCATGTAAGTTTAACTTGGTGCCCTTAGGAAGTTGATTCAATAATCAAAAATCTTAATATACTAATTCTGTAATAGGATAAAAAGGAAAGCACACTAGATCTCCCCCAATGCTAATTAGGGTTTCTTTTCCAAAGAGAAATAAACTGTCGAGAGAGTTTTGGACCAACCCCGATGGTGAGAGGTCGCTTCGTAGGGGAATCCTTAGGCAAAAGGAGTTGAGGGTCCAAGGGGAGCTCTGATTGGTAAACTCTTGGACTCCTAGGAATCGTCCAAACCCCTACATGACTCATGATGGACTTCCTAAGGCCCCGATACTAGTTAGGGACAAAATTCTTGGAAAAATAAAGGCCTTCTTGTCATTCTTTCGTATGGGTGAAAGGTGAATACTTGTACAAGAAATTCTCTTAATTAAAGAATTTGTTTTCTAAAAGAGTTGTTTTCATAGTTTATTTATTGTGATTTAAATTACATGAATCAATACTATGACTAAATGGATGAATGAAGGAAGTTGATTTTACATGTACAACTTAAATGTGTTAGATAAGTATACAGCTAAAACTACCTAACTAAGGAAAGAGGGAGGATGTGATTCCTAATGAATCTATTCTAAGGTAGGATGGTCTCAATAAGCTGAGAGCTTATTGGCAAATTCAATGCATTAAGAGTATAGAAATATTGGCTCATATAATCAACTAGAACCTTGATTTCGTATCATTTTAGGAGAATGGAATGAGACTTTGTCTTACAAATAGAGGGATTGATGTACTCATACTCCCTCTCACTTCTTATTCTCCTTAAACCAAGTACGATTGTCCCAAATAGGAGACCTTAGCTTACCTAGAAACCAAAATTCAAGTCAATTCTCATGGGGATGGCCAAGATCTTCCATTGCAAAGTGGATTCGAGAGATTATAGGTAGCAAACCTCATATTATTTGAAAGAGTACCGAGTAGCATTGTCTTAAAAAATCATCTCGATGAACTACTAAATCATGCCACTAAAGATGTCTCAAGCAAGTGCGTCACATTTGATCAGCATGAATAATATCTACAAATTCTTTATGAATTGCATAGAATATTCCACTAAGGCTTTCCATGAGCTACCATTCATAACATGTCACTCAATGAAAATATATCTAACACCAGTAATCCACTATTTATTATGTGTTTTAACAAAAATTTTATATTTGTATACTATATTCAACTCAAAACTAAACTTACAATGACTTTGTTTAGAAAATTGTTCATTTGTAGGTAAATGTATCTCCTTTTCCATGTAAATATATTATACCTGAGCAAACCACACAATGATTTGTGATTTTGAAACCAATGATACATCCCTTCTAATGATATTTGATATCCTCTTGTTATGTTTCCTCTACCATGTGGGAGCCCTTGAATGATGGTAGCATGGTAACTCAATCATTCATATTGAACATTTTGGCTCCCAATTCCATTTACACTTTTGTTAAAGAGCTAGTGTAAGAGATTATCTAATGAAAAGGATGCCTTAGGGGAATGCCATGTAAAAATGGAAGTGTAGGTCATTGTTTGCAAAGAAAGAAACTCAAAGAGTGAAGGTCAATTAACCCAAAGAAAATGTCAAACAAAGAGACTAATGAAAATACAATGGGTGTGAAAAAGAATATTCAAATGCCTCTCAAATGCACGCGTGTAATGTTTTTAAAATAATTTATTTTGAACTCATGTGATACATATATATAGTGACCTCCCCAAGAATTAGCTTATCTAATCATAGGGCCTTCTTGCAAGTCTAAGAGGGAGCTATGATGTGCTTAATCTCAATACTAGACAAGGTCCTATATTTCTAATCCCTAGATATCCAAGAGAGCACTTTCAGCATAGATAAAGGCATACCCAGAGGTGGACTTTCTACTATTTGTATGTCTTGTGTAATATGAGTCAATGTAACCCATGACTCTTGTATCCTAGCTATCATTTACAAATGCACATATCTATGTGCCTTTTGGGTATCTCATGATACACTTCATAGTATCCCAATGTGTCTTGCCACGTATAGCCATATAGCACGCCATAACTCCCACTACAACTACTATGCCAAGGCAAGCGATGATCATAGTATACATTGAATTGCTCACTGCAAATGCATACAAAACCTTGGTCATCTTAACCCTCTCATCATCTAACTACAAATAATCCAGTTGACCAATTGTAACATGATAAGGTAAATGATATCTAATAGTCTTACCATTATGTATATGGAATTGTTTAAGTAGTCCATTATATGTACTTATTTTGAGATAATTAGAAAAATCCCTTAGAGCAATTTTGCATGATGTGCATACCAAGTATGTGTGAGGCATATCTCCCATGTTCTTCATCTCAAAGCTCTTCTTGAGTTGAGTCTTTAAAGCATTCAGCTCAACATGATCACTACTAGCTATAATCATATCATCAACATAAAGCACCAAAATAATAAGGTTACTGTCACGGGGCTTCTTTGTGTATAAACCCCAATCTTTATCTCACTGTGGAATTGTGAATGCATAAAAACATCAAACTTATAATATCACTCCCTAGGTGCATGCTTAAGCCCATAAAGATTTTTTTTCAATTTTCACACTATATATTTTTTATATTTCTATACAAAGCTGTTAGATTGTTGCTGCATATAGATCTCATCATGCAGGTCCCCATGTAAAAAAGTTATCTTAACATCCATCTGATAAAGCTCTAAATCCAATGGAGGAACCCAAGCTAGTCTAGTCATCTTGCTATGGAAAAAAAGACTTCATCAAAGCCAAATCCATGCTCTTTCTTAAAACCCTTTGCAATCATTCTAGCCTTATATACTAGCTTAGGGTGACCAAGGGCACTCTTCAACTTATACATCCACTTGCATGGAAATGCACATTTCCCATCAAGAAAGGAAACTAAGTCCCATGTGTAGTTCCTTTGTAGCAAATCAAACTTAGACTACACATGCCTCTCTCAAGAATGAGAATCACCTTTGCACATAGCCTCCTCATAGATAAATGGCTCAACAAATTCCATCATCGTGATATAATCCATAGAGGACTACCAAGCAGGAGAATGTAAAGCTCTTGAAGAGCACATCAAGGCAACAGGCTTGGGGCCTATATAGCATGTCCACTTTCTCTAATAGCATGATCATGCACAACAAGCATATTGTGGATCACTACATCATCCATTACTGCAATAAGTTATCTCACTCGAGCTAGTTGTATGGTAATAAGAGGCTCAACATGAAAGAACACCTTGCGTACCTCAACTATCTGCTCATGCTACTTATGCATCTTCTGCTCATGAAAAATCACATCATGGCTACAGAAAGGAAGTATTCCATCACACGTGCATCTCTATATCCAAGAAAGATGCATTTGATAAAATTTGAATCCAACTTATTGTGCTTGTCTTTGGGAATATGGCATAAAGCCTCACATCCAAAGATCCTCAAATGAGCATATGATGGAGGTTTTTGAGACCATACCACTTTTGCAACTTGAAAACCAAGAGTAGTGTATGGGGATGAGATGTATGGCAGTAGTAATTGCCTCAGCCCAGAAGTATTATGGTAAGCCTACCTGACTAAGCATACTATGGACTTTTTCTTGAATAGTCTTATTCATGTGCCCTGTCACTTCAACAACCAATCACACCTAAGTATCACACTTATGGACCTCATTTCTAAAGTAATTAAGCTCACTTTTTCTTCATAATTTTCAGCCAACTATATGTGAACTTTGGATACATTCAAGTGTTGATTTCTTCTTCACCATTGGCTATTTGAACCTTAATGGACTGTTGTAAATCTATGGAAAGACAATTCAACCTATCAACAACAACTGACATACTTACAAAGCTATGTGTATCTATTAGGATAAAAATATATTTTCCATGGATGGTACCCTATATAGAAGTGTATTGGGACTCCTACAACTGTCTAGGCATCCATGGAGATAGAGCAATGTGTAGTGGCAATAGTGTGCAAATCAGTCCCACCTAGATCAAATGGTATATTCCCATTTGGGTCAAATGAAAGCCATTTGTCATGAAATTGATTATCCTCAAGCTCCTCTTCATGATCTTCAATTTTATCATGTCCAACCACATTTTGATTTGAAATTTCTTATTCATCAATATCTTCAAGGATAATCATCTTATAATTATTGGCCTTAGCATTTTCGGATGTGTAGTTTGAAGCATAGTCAACTGCATACTTTTCACCACATTTAAAGCGTAGACCTTTCTCTTTTCTTTCTCTAAGGAGATCCATGGGTATGAGCTTTCCACCATTGGCTAAATAATTTTGGGGCCTATTGTTACCTTGCTTGTGCTCAAATTTAGGGCTAACTATTGTCTTAGAATTGCTTACAATATCATTATAGGGTGAGGTGGATGGGATAGTCAACTAAATCTTAATACCCATTCATTGCAAAACTACTCAAATATCTTAGAGACATGCACCCAAAGGCAACGATGCCGTAAAGATACATGTGATAAGTTGGTCACAACCAATACGTGGTCAATAGACCTAGATACAAACAAACGATAAAGGTTATCACCTTGGCACCTCAAGCAAAAATAAGGCAATCACATGTAATCTTACATGTAGATCACCAAAACCTACATCATCCAACTATCCAAAAAAAATGTAGGCTTTTAGTCAAAGCTAGTGCATGATGTACATTATGGAAAAGAACAGAGGTGCTTGAGGCAAACAGTAGTCTAACATTTCCAATGTGAATAATATCAAATGCAATATCATTTCCTAGTCTTAGAGAACTTGTAATACTACAATAGGTATAAAAGAAATCCCGATGCAAAGTAACATGGAAAGAAACCCTCGAGTCAAGCAGCCAATAGTAAGAGTAAATATATAAAGCATTGGTTAATTGAGTAGCATCAAAAGACAAAGTAGCTAAAATATCTTCACCCTGCTGTCTCTTACCCTCATGGTGGACTCTCGACACCAAACGCACCGACACCTTGTTAGGGGAAGTTTATGCTATCATCAAAGGTGAATTTCGAAAGATATTTGGGCTGATTTGGGGTTGATATCTTCAGCCATTTTCAGAGAATTAGCTACATCATTGTTCTTTTAATTCATTTCTTACTCTACAAAAGACATCTTGTCAAAATATGCAAGTATTATGTGCCCTATGGCAGGGCAATGTTTGTAGATCATTCATAGATGCTTTGAGTTGAATTAAGAGGAGCTTTTTCTCTTATTTCTTGGCTATGGCAACTTATCCTTATCAGGAACTCAATTTGAAGCTCTCTTGAAGTAAGTTTCTTTGCCCTACAAGCCTTGTAATTGACTCATAAGCTTTTGTTCCTAACAATCTACATTGAATGTAATCATGCAAAGTTGATTCATACTATGTCATCATGTTTGAATGATGGGATGTTGTTTATGATATATGATAGCATATTGTACTTGATTTTATAATTTGTGATTGCTCTACTCTTGTGATCTTTGCTAAGAACATGTAGTTGGAAGCTCTATTAGCATCTTCAAGAACTTGGCTTGAAACCTTCAACCCTTCTCTTATCTCTACCATCTCCGGAGTCTAAGCTCTTGAACCCCCATGCATTCTTCTCTCTCAAACCCTATGATTGACTGTGAAGTACCTCTTGAACCTTTAAACATTCACTGTAATCTACTTATCTCTTGCAGACACATCCCTATCTATCTTGTCCAGTTTTCTTACCAAACCCCTGTGGTGACCTTCAACCCTACGCGCTACGACAACGTACCTACCATCACTAGATTTTGAGCATGTGCTGTCTAGCAAAGAGTCTCCATTTTCCCAAGCTTGATGTATCATGCCCCTTGAACCCTTTCTTTACTATCATGGTCACTTGAGTTGCAACCTTGTAAATTGAAGAATATAACTACAGTCTCCCAAGCTCTAGGATGCTGAAGAAGTCATGTGTGCTATTGTGTCATCATCATACTTTAAGCCTTATTAATGATGTCAAAGATCCCTTATTGTTGGTGATGAAGTATACCCTTGCTAGATGTGATCCATCATTGCAAGGGGGCCATTTCCTTGTAGACTCTCACCCCTTCAAGGGCTTTAGCTTTAGATGCTGCATTGTGCCTCTCGGATCATTGAACAAAACTTGATTGATCTCATCATATCCACTTCATTACATTGGAGAACTTACTTGTAGTCTCTTCCCTCTGCAATTAGTTATGCTATCATGTCCTTCATCCTCTGTTTATTGACTTGTGAGGCTTGCATATAGAGACAGCCACGCGTCACTGCATCCACATCTGATTGCATTAACTGGGCCACATTAGGTAAATACTAGTTTGACATGTCACCAGCTAGTTATGGGCATAGTTTCTCAATACTTTAGAGTCCCAAAACACACCTATACTAAACACTAGGAACACCTAGTACATATCTATAGGAATGAGGGTAATATGAAGAGACCTTGGAACAAATTATCTGGATGGTGGTTACACACCAAGTGTGGACATGTGTATCTTGTGGCCCCCCCTTTAATGCTCCCCCCACCCTCTTTTTTCCCAAATTTGGGTGGGGGACTTAACCTGGACAAAATAGTTTGGGGCTGAGCAAGGTGTTGAGACTTCAAGCTCAACTCATGTACACCAACACGACAGCTAGTGTCCAACTGTCTCTAGCATGTGAGTCATAGTAGTTAATAAGTCGAGTACACTTAACTCTGGTAGAGTTAGTAGTGTGAGTAGTCATCAGATCACTTAGACCTAGTTTTTTCTAGTCATTCAGTATGTGTGTTAAGTACATGGAATAATGAAGAATATGGGAGTTCACTGCTCCCTATTGCCTCATCTCTCTCTCCTGAAGAACTAGACAAGCATTGGTGTTTGTTGAGTTATGTATTGACTCCGAGAGGTTATGACATCTAAATATTGTGGTTGTGGCTTGTTTGAGCTAAGAATATTCTCATTCCAATAGAGAATACACAATTGGTTATTTACAAATTGTTGTTTTCAAATTGGTCCTAGTCATTAAATGTTGTGGATACCTACATGTCTACTATGCAGACGCATGCTATCTATTTGGAATGCAACTACATCTAGATGTTTTTCCACATGATTGGGGATGTATTTGACATACATATGAGCTAAAATACACTATTTATTGCTTGTTTTTATTGTGACAGCTTATTGAACTAAAACAATCATAAACACTTGAGGGGTGTGCAAGGAGTCAGGCATTTAGTGAGCTTTAAATTTGTAGCTATGGCCAATGATCAAGGCACTAATAACATCACTCAAATTGTCGGTGAGAATCTTGACAACAAAAACTTCGTTCTATGGAAGTTCAGGATGTAGAACTTTTTGATTGGCAGAGGTTATTGGGATTTGTGTACGGGGGTTGAAGTTGAGAACCTAAATTGCCTGAACGGAATCTGACATAGGAATAGCAGACAGCTCATTGACAGTGGTTGGAAAGAGCTAGTAAAGTACCGCATTGGTTTTCTTTATGCATTTCTGATGCGATGGCTATGTAGATTACCAATTGCCATTCCCCGAAGGATGCCTGGGATGCACTCATGAAGAATTATGGTAATGTCATGCATGCAAGGAAGATACAATTGAAGCAGTAGTTCAACAACATGTCTAGGAATGGCAGGAGCATTCGAGCATACCATGATGGAAATAAAGATCATAGCTGACCAGTTGGCTACTATTGGATCTCATGTTTCAAAGGATGATATGATTATAGTGACATTGGATGGGTTAGGGAAGAAGGATAAGGCATTTGATACATCCATTTTAGTGAGAGCAGAACCCCCTGATTGGGATGAGTTACTTGCACTGTTGCTACATGAAGAAGTAAAGCTTGGCTTGAATACATGTTCAAGCACATCGTAGGGCAGAGACACTATCTTTTACTCTAGTTAGCGAACTAGAGGTAGCAGAGCTCATGGAGCTTTTCGAGGTTGAGGAGACACTCAAAACACACATGAACAACAACAACAAAATGCTTGCCATAGCTCAAATATGCAAGGATAGTGAGGATCTGGAGCCTTTAGAGGTAGGGGGAGATCACCTAGAGGCAGAGGTGGCTCCTTGCAGCCACATGAGTAGTCTAACAAGGATAAAGGCTGTCATTATTGCAAAAGATATGGGCATATCGCGAAGGATTGTCAAAAAAGCAAGCTAATATGAAGGCAAAAGGCAAGCATCATGGACATTATGCATCTTCTTCCAGTGGTACTCAAGATGACCAAGGAGATAGACTGTTTGCTATGTAGCATGTACACCTAAGCAAGGCAAAGATGAAAAATGGTACATATAATCAAAAGCATCCAATCATATGACTCATCATGGCAAATGGTTTGATAAGTTAGTAGCAGGGTATGATACACAACATGATATTCAGCATATAGGTGCAGTTCCGTTGCTCATACTTAATGGTGGTAGAAAGAAGAGCCTACATGATGTACTACATGTACCTTTTATTACCAAGAATTTACTATCGATTGGATAGATGATGCCAGAACAAAATCTGCAAGTCAGATTCAACAAGGATGGTTGTTTTATTAAAGAATATGGCAATGGCTATAAATTGATTGCCAAAGGTAGGAGAGATGGTAGAATGTTTACCTTGGATGCATCTATCTTGGAATTGAAGGTAGCCATGTTTGCCCATGATAATGGAGTAGTTCGGGATGTAGAAATCTGACACAAACGCATCCGTCATGTTAATGTACAAAAGTTGAAAAATATGCAGCAAAAAGAGGCTGTACTTGGCTTTCCAAAGTTCAAGTACACCGATCTTGGACATGTATGCTCTGCTTGTCAGTTTGGGAAACAAGTGAGATTCCCGTTCATGACACATGTCAAAAATAGTTCTCGGCCTTAGAAGTTGATACATTCAAATGTATGGGTTCATACCCATAATGCATCTTTTGGTGGTATAGGTATTATGTATCCTTCATTGATGATTTCAACCTCCCTGATACACATGGTTGTACATTCTAAAGCACAAGGATGAGGTGCTCAATGTCTTCAAGGAATTTAAGAAGCATGCAAAAAATGAATTTGGTTGTTATATCTCATATTTGAGATCTGATGGAGGTGGAGAATATGTATCCAAAGAGTTTGATGTGTACCTTGCTAAATATGGCATAAAAAGGAAGCTCACATGCAGTTACACACCTCAGAAGAATGATGTGGTAGAGAGAAAAAATCGGGTGCTTATGGAAGCTGCCAGGGAAATGCTTAATGAAAAGAATTTGTGAAATGCTTATTGGGTTGAAGCAATGGTTACTGCAATTTATGTGTTGAACTGAACACCTACAGCGCGGGGGTTCATGATTTGACTCTGTATGAGAAACTGTATGGGCACAAACCCAACATTAGTCACCTAAAAGTATTTGGCTGCATTGCCTATGTAGATGTGCCTAATGAAAAGAGGAGGTTAGACTCGAAAGCTTTCAAAAGTGTTTTTCTTGGCTATGCACAGGAGAGAAAGACTTACAAATGCTATGATCCATCCACTTGGGAAACCCTGATCAGCAGGGATGTAGTTTTTGATGAGCTGTCCTCATGGTATGGTAATCCAAATGCAGTGGTCTCTCCGATGGACCGACCAGCCCTACTTATGCTGAAAATTAGTACGTCTATTTGACTGGACCAATAGGTGATGGTTTATCTACTATTAGTCCTTGGACACGACGACTCTGCAGTCATGCTACTAGATCCCCACTGACACAGATATGTCAATGAGGGGGAGATTGGATAAAGGCAAATAAAAGATGGTTATTGATGTGATTGGCCTACTTACAACTTGATATGAGTCACCTGGTAGTGATAGTCTTGATTGTGAATTGGGCATATCATCAGTCATGATGCCTGGTGCAAGGCAAAGCAAGTATGTGCCACCTCATCAGAGGCAAGCCCAAAGTGCACCGCAATTGAGGAGGTCTGAAAGGGTTAGAAAACTAGTTGATAGGCTGACATACAGTGGGTATTTAGCTAGACATTATGCATATATGACTAAAGTGTCATGCTACAGAGAGCCTACAAAGTTTAGTGAGGTAGTTACATATAAAAATTGGTGTGATGTCATGGATGAGGAATACGCAACATTGGCTAAAAATGAGACATGGGAATTGGTCTATCTGCTTGAAGGCAAACTACCCATTGGCTATAAATGGGTTTATAAAGTGAAATGCAAGTCAGATGGTTCGTTGGAAAGGTATAAAGCTCAACTGGTTGCAAAGGGATATGCACAATAGTACAACCTAGATTATGAGGAGACTTTTAGCCCAATTGCCATGATGGCAATGGTGAGAACAATCATTGCATTAGTGGCTTCTAAGGGCTAGAAATTATGGCAGATGGATGTCAAAAATGCATTCTTGAATGGTGACTTTCTTGAAGAGATGTATATGGAGCAGCCTAAGGGTTATGTTCACCCTGACTATCTAACATATGTGTGTAAGCTGAAAAAGGCCTTCTATGGGCTGAAACAGGCATTGAGAGCATGGAATGCTTGCATAAGCACCTATTTGCAGCAGCTTGGTTTTCAGATAGGTCATGCAGATCACAGCCTATTTACAAAGAAGATAGAGCATGGTTATGTTTTTCTCGTGGTTTATGTCGATGATTTGATCATCACAGGAGATGATAATCATGGGATTACTGAAATTAAAGCAATGTTACAGGCTAAATTCAAAGTCAAGGATCTTGGTGAGCTGAAGTACTTTCTCGGGATTGAGGTTGGGTCTACACCTCAAGGTATATGGTTGTTGCAAAAATAGTATGTGCATGATATGTTGTTGAAATATGGCATAATGGAGTGTAAAGCCATGGAAACACCACTGAATTAGAAGGTCAAACTTGCAGTTGATGTTGGGACTGAGATTGAGAATGTCACTATGTACATACAAATGGCGGGCAACCTGATTTACCTTACTATTTATTACCCATCCTAACTTGAGTTATGCAGTGGGGCTGATTAGCCAGTTTATGCAAAAACCTCATAAGCCACACTTAGATGTAGTCTGGAGGATTATTCAGTACATGAAGGGTACTACTAATTTTAGGATGTTTTATTAGCATGGGAGATCATTCGACTTAACAGGTTATATGGATGCTAATTGGGCTAGTCGTGTCTATGACTGGAGGTCAACCAGTGGTTATGCTTTCAGTTTGGGCAGTAGTATGATCAAGTGGAGTAGTAAGAAGCAGCCCACCATTGCTTTATCTAGTACAGAGGTAGAATACAAGGGTGCAGCCTTAGCAGCATGCGAAGCAGTTTGGCTTGTGAAACTACTACATGATTTGGATATCCAATTAGATAGCAAAGTCACATTGCATTGTGAAAATCTGAGTAGTGATGTTGGCTAGCAACCCCGTCTATCATGCTAGATCCAAACACATAAAGATTCATTACCATTTCATCAGGGAAATGGTACTTGCATGATTGATTGACCTACTTCATGTGAAGATAGAAGACCAAGTAGTAGATATCTTTACCAAATCACTCGATAAAGAGAAATTCATTCGTTTTAGGGAGCTACTTGGAGTACAGCAGTAGCTAGTCTAAGCTTGAGAGGGAGTGTTAAGACTTCAAGCTCAACTCATATACACCGACATGATAGCTAGTGTCTAGCTGTCTCTAGCATGTGAGTCGTAGTCAATAAGTTGAGTACACTTAACTCTGGTAGAGTTAGCCAATGTGAGTAGTCATCAGGTAACTTAGACCTAGTTTTTTCTAGTCATTTAGTATGTGTGTGAAGTACATGGAATAATGAAGAATATGGGAGTTCACTACTCCTTGTTGCCTCATCTCTTTCTCCCTATCTTTTTACAGGCTCCATTTTTTCCCTGTTGCTCATGACTATAGAAGAATGGACACACTCTGTGCAGCACAACATCTAGTGCCTTGTGCTCTTTTGTTAGTTCATCTCCTCTTTATGCAATGCAACATCCAATGCATTGTGCTCTTCCATCTCCTCTCTCGTATACCATGTAATGAATTTGCTCTTGCAAACAATGCACCATTGGGGAGGACCAAGAGCTTTGTGGAACCAACAATTCTTGTCGATTCTTACTTTCTAGAGCTTGATGTCTTTGTGTTCATGGAACAACATAGCATTGCCAATCATCAGACAACAACCAACCTTTCCTAACGAGGTGCTTTGGAAGGAGGGGGCTTTTGGGGCAGTAGCTTTATTTGAAAACACCATAGCTGTGGCAACTTGTTGGCTTTGGGAGGAGTGACTTTGTGGCGATAAGAGGCCCGATTCATACTTGGGACTTCTAATTGGGGTAGCACATCTACTCAACAATTTCCTTTCTTCTCATCAGTACCAAGGAGCTACTCAACAATTTTTGATGAAGGGATTTTGATTAGGTTGGGGGCAACATGCTTGCTCAGCAATTAGCTCTCTTGTCATTAGCATCGGAGAGCTGCTCAATGTTTTTTCCTGATAAGGATCACCATTGCTTTAGCATTGTTTGTTGTGCTTGTTAGTATTCCAAAAAAAAAAATGGAACATGAATAAAAAAGAACATGTGTTTTTGTCTCACCTATATTCAAGCTTCTTGTTAGCTGTTAGTAGCTCAGTAGATTAGTGGTTAGGTAGGTTAGGTTAGTTTAGTTGTTTTGGGGTTAACTTAAATTGTTAGTAGTTAGGTAGGTTAGTTTAGTTGAGAGAGAGAGAGAGAGAGAGAGAGAGAGAGAGAGAGAGAGAGAGTAGGTTAATTAATTCTTTAATTAGTTTGTTGCCATGTTTGTTAGTTTATGTGTTGTTTTTATTGGTTTTATGCATGGGCTGGTTGGTTCATTCGTTGTTAGTTTATCTACTGTTTAATTTTTAATTATTTTATTAGTTAGTTGTTAGTAGCTTTGTAGGTTAGTGGTTAGGTAGGTTAGGTTAGTTTAGTAGCTTGGTTAGTTAGTGGCTAGGTAGGTTAGGTTAGTTAGTTGTATGTGGTTAGAGAGAGAGTGTGTGTGTGTAAGTTAGTTTATTTTTTAATTGATTGTTGGTTAGTTAATTGTTTAATTAATTCTTCTTTTTTTCTCTCTGTCTCTCCTGTCCTTCCTCTCTCTCTTTTTCTCGCTTCTCCTCCTTTTTCTTCTTCTTTCTCTCTCTCTCTCCCTCCTTCTCCTTCTCCTTCTCTCTCTATCTCTTTCTCTCTTCTTCTTGTTCTTCTCTCCCTCTCTCATCTCCTTCTCCCTCTTCTCTCACCTCTTCTTCTTTTTTGTCTTCTTCTTCATCTTCATCTTCTTTATCCCCTGCTCTCTCTCTCTCTCTCTCTCTCTCTCTCTCTCTCTCTCTCTCTCTCTCTCTCTCTCTCTCTCTCTCTCTCTCTCTCTCTCTCTCTCTCTCTCTCTCTTAATTGGTTAGTTAGTTAGTAGGTTGGTTAGTTTAGTTAGTATTATGTTAGTTGGTTAGGTAGTTATAGAGAGAAATCTTCATCTTCTCTCTCTTTTTCTCGCTTCTTTTTCTTCTTCTTATTTTTTTCTCTGTCTCTCCTGTCCTTCTTCCTCTTCTTCCTCCTCTGTCTCTCCTTCTTCTTCTTCTTTATCTTTTTTTTCTTCATCCCCCTATTCTCTCTCAATGTCTCTCTTTCTTAGTCAATTAGTTAGTTGGTAGGTTACTTTAGTTTAGGGTTGGTTGGTTATGTGTAGAGAGTCGAAGAGGGAGAAGCAGAGAGAGAGGGTAAGTTGAACTTTGGCGGTATTAGATATGGGAGTTTTCACTGTTTCTAATTTTTGAGAATATTTTATATATCCCTTAAGGTTAACACGTGCTTTTTGCCTAGTATGGCAGCTTCTGCAGCAAACAAGGATATGTCTGTAGATGATACTAAACAGTGCACTCCTAATGTGCAAATGAATGTACACAAAATAAAGGAGGTCACAAGGAAGAAGGCAGTTCATCGTGCACTTAAGCATGCTGGAGGCCATGATAGTTTCATTGGTTCCTTGAGGTTTATTCGTCGATTGGATGGGATTGAAAAGTACGTGAAGACACTGTTTCGACGTCAAAAAGCCTCAATTTCTATTGGTGAGAACATTGGTGACCGTCTACAGAAGATTGAGAGAATGTTGGAAGAGAAATATGAAGGGCACCTTGCTGATGGAGTAACGATACAGGTGAGTTAGAAGAGATCAAGGGTTATATAGGTGACATTTTTGAACATATCCAAAAATATTGGTGGCCACGTGCTGGATCTTCAAACGATCAAGAAGAGAAGTTGAAAGATTTTCTTAATAGTGTAGGTCATATAGAGGATGGAGTATGTGAGTTGATTGCTTACAAGAATGAGAGCTTGGTTGCACCGGAGAACATTGCTCTTGATGTACAACTTACTTCTTTGAAAGTTTATCTTAATAGATTTTCATCAATGTTAACGTAGATGAATCGCCATGCAGGCTCATCTTCTAGCACTAGAGAACATTGCCCTTGATATGAACTAGAGAACATTGCTTCTTTGAAGAGTGGTTCACAATAGGTTTTTAGCTATGTTAACCAATGCTTCTTTGCCGTGGTTTGCTTGGTATATGTAATCCCTACAAGACTTCTTAAATGAATTGTTTAATGAAAATCTCTATTTTGAAACACATTGTCAATGTCTTACAAATTATAAAACTACATTGAAACCATTTTAATAGTTTCTCTTTCTCTCTATTTCTCTCTCGATTACTATACGATTTTGCTAATGTGCTTTTGTAACTTAGATTGGACTAGATACATAGAATGATTGAAGCTTTCATATGTTGGGACATTTTGTATAGTTTGGTTTTGCAATTAGGATATATGTATACATATACATATATATATATATATATATATATATATGTATATGTATATACATGTATATACATATACATATATATATATATACATATACATATATATATGTATATATACATATACATATATATATGTATATATACATATACATATATATATATATACATATACATATATATATGTATATGTATATATATATATATATATATACATATATATATATATATATATATATATACATATGTATATATATATATATATATATATATACATGTATATATATATATATGTATATGTATATACATGTATATATATACATATATATACATGTATATATATATACATATATATACATATACATATATATATGTATATGTATATATATATATATACATATGTATATACATATATATATGTATATGTATATACATATGTATATACATATATATATATGTATATGTATATATATATATATATATATATATATATATATATATATATATATATATATATATATATGTATATACATATATATATATATATGTATATATATATATATATATATATAGGTAGCTTATGTGTGGCTTCCTCATTGTTTCTCACTCTCTCTCTCATTCTTCTCTCACACACATACATATACACTCTCTCCTCTCATTATTCTTCGTGTTTTTCGTCCTCCTCTTCTTTGTCATGTTGGGACGCTTTGTATAGTTTGGTTTCAGCAGTCAGGGTACATATGCCTCTCTCTCTCTCTTCGTTATTGTGAATTGGTAAGTTATTGTAAGCCATCTCAAAATATATTCCTATGGGATTGGCACCAATAAGTATTTCGAGACTTGGGACACCTTCCTCTGTGTCAAACATGTTGTTTTCTCTCAAGATTGTGTAGATGTACATGAATGAACATCCATTGGCAGGACCTTTAGGCAATGCGTGGCTAGTGCTTTGTGAGTGCCATGTGTGCATGATGGCACTCATATGTAGCGTACATATATTATTTCATGCATTTAGGGTTTGTGGTTGTGAATGTGCCTATTGCTTATGTTTTGAATAGCTTTGAGATTTATTTGTTGTGTGACTCTTATGTTCTCTTTAAAGTTTGGTGTAGCCATGGAACAAAGCGAAGCCATGGGAGATATTCCCAATGTAGTGCTTTCGACTCCATTGAATGTAGTGGATTCAGTTGAATTAAACAAAACGGCAACAACATCAACTCTTTGATGCTTGCCAGCTTGGAGCCATTCGCATGGGTATGGAAGATAATTGCTTTAATTGTGCTTGCATCAAAGTACTACTATATATATTTTTGGAGATGATTGTTTATATATTTCATTGCAACCAACATATTGGCTCTAATAGAATGAATGTGCGAAAAATGAAAGAGGTGGCAAGGGGACAAGAGATTCATGTTGCTAAATGTACAAGAGCTACAAAGATTCAGAGAAACACGAGGGCTACTTCAAGTGCTTCATACTTTAAAAAACTTGAGGCCAGGATGAACGAGTTGATGGAAATGCAGATGAGTTTATGTGCGGGTGTTGTTCGTACACTTGCCATGTACTCAATGGAGTTATATGAACAAGGTAAAGGTTTGTATGGTGTTGTGTGTGAGACAAAGCACACGCAGGGTGTTCTCCAGCAGTTGTCGACTGATCTGGGTGGTGAAGTAAGGGCACTTTCAACAATTATTTCTAAGACAAGTAGATTAATGAATCTAATGGTGAATGATATGTGGGCTTCAGTCTGCGGGCTTGGCAATGACCACGAACTTGTGATTTACCAGAGGGGTTGTCGATTGCCATTCTTGCAGTTTCAAATGAATGTTAATAGGTTTAATGCTTTGCTGCAACAGTCGAACCATCAGATGAATGGTTACATCTACGGAGAAAGAAATGCTTGGGATGGGACTTATAGGTTCGGATTGTCTTGCATATTTTAAAGTGCTTGGGCTAGTACTTTTTATGATAATATATGCTTCATTTTTGTAAAGCCTACGTGGAATGTGCTAAGATGTGTAACACTTTTAATATAACAAAGCGTAGTTAAGTAAAATGTATTGAGTGTGTATAACGTGATGCCTCTTTCTTGAGGTTTACCTGGAGCAGTTTTGGTAGTCCATTGATGGTTAGTTTAGATTTACATTCGATGTATTGCATACATCAAATGTACACAATACATTTAGTTTTGAAATCAAATCATGCCTTTGATAAAGTGTGTTGATAACCGTTTCTGTGGTTGCATGTTTACTTTATTTTATTAGTTAATTGAAATAGATCAATTATACATGTGTTTATATCTAAATTCTCTATCTTAGCAACAAGGCTCTCTCTCTCTCTCTCTCTCTCTCTCTCTCTCTCTCTCTCTCTCTCTCTCTCTCTCTCTCTCATGGGCGGGTGCAACGTCTTTGTAGACAGATACATTGATAGGGTTGCTGGCATTGACTCAAATAAATTGACTTGGTATCGTGTCTTGATATTTAACCTTAATATTTAAACATTTAAATAATAAATGCATATGTACGTATATACTAATCCACGTTTTCGATGGAATTAGTTGATAACAGATTTTGTGGCCATCCAATCAATATGGGGTGTTTGCATCGAGCAACTGGTAGAGACTATGTGTTTCGTGTTCGTAGGGATGTGCTTACATCCACAAGGCATGAGTGATGACAAATTGCTATGATTAAGGCTCGGAAAGGGATTTTAGATCATGCTGATGGCAAACCATTAGGGGACTTCAAGTCCAATTTGGTGTGGATTTGATAAATGCTTTGCCATCGGTGGGTGGTTGCAATGGTCTTAATCATGTGATTATTGAGTCACACGTTAATGATGTTTCAATGTCTAAGTGCCAGAATGGGAGAGATCTTAATGGAGTGGTTTGTGAGAGTGTGCCTCACCATGTTGAAATTGTAAATGGGGATAATGACCCAATTGAACAGCATGTTGGTATAGATTTGGCAATGATGCATGTTGATTGAGCAGTGCCTGATATTGTTACGTCAACAAATGGTTGTGATTTTGGGAATCACCACAATGTAGAAAATTCCGTGGTTAATGAGTCACATGTTCATAATATTGTTGTTTTTTATCCCCATAGTGGTGGATTATGCTCCATTTTACATGCTTTTCATGCAATGGATGTTCACCCAGCAACAACAGTACTGCTATTTCAAGAGCCGGATGTGCATTCCATGGGAGGTCTTTCTGAAATGTGTGAGAGGTGTTTAGCCAAGTTGTGGAGATGCGAGACTCGAGTGCAAGGGTCAATTTTGTTTGGAAGGCACTACTGTCGAAATGGAAAAGTAATGTTGTACCATTGCAACGTCCACCATAGCCATTGCATGATTTGTTGCATGGTATACACCCTCAGAGTGGGATATTTAAGAATAACATATGAGCATACAACAATGCTCTTGCATTTGTATCACTCGGAGCTAATGTTGACGAGCTACCTGTTATCGAGAATGGTTACACCTTTAGAGTGCATGGCTCTGTTTATCACTGTATAGGCACTTTGCTTTCTAATGTGCAACGTTAAGAAAGGTCAAGATTTGCACAACTCTATGTTTATGATACCGAGCATGAGTTGCTTAATAGGCTGGGGGTTATGCATGATTTATTACCAAATTTGCTAGGGGAGCTTTAATGTATGATGCATCGACACAACATATATGCACAGGCTTTTAGGTCTGTGGGCTTGCAACTGTAAAATAATCTCGTGCAAGAACTAAAGATGAGTATTTTTTGCATTCAAAGAACCAGTAAACAATACTCTACTCTTGTAGCAACTGAGGTTGTAGTTATCATGCCAGGGCAGGGTGATAAGGATACTCATGATCGTCGTGATATTTATGTTTACACTCCGGGTGGTCGATGTGTTGCTATTTCAAACTTGCATAGAGCATATATACCAATGCTATATGTCCTCCTTTTTTCTATGGGAGATTATGGTTGGTATGTAAAGATTCCTTATAGTAATATTAGTGTTCTTGTTAACATACATGAATTGTCCAATAAAAATTGTGTTACCCAGATGCAATTTTATACATTCCATCTTCAAGTGCGTGAAGATATTGAGGTGTGCATGTTGAGTGGTGGTCAACTATTGCAATAATTTATTGTTGATGCTTATTGTAGTATAGAGCAGTTTAGTTAACTTGGTGTCATCAGAATCAATCAGTGTTGCGATTGGAGGCCTACAAAGGCCTGGTAGATATGGTGAGGGCAAATGATAATGGACCAATGCAGATTGTTGGTGCCTCTGTTGGCAAGAGGATAGATTTATCGTCATCATTTACAGGTGGGCCAAGGCACATGTATCAATTATATCAGGATGCCATGGCTATAGTGCAATGCAAGGAAAAAGCTTACCTTTTTATAACAATGGCATGCAATCCAAAGTGGTTGGAGATAACTAATGCATTATTGCTTGGGCAAAGTGCTTATGACCGTCCAGATTTGACTGCTCACGTGTTTCATAAAAATCATGCTGATTTAATGTACACATTGTTGCGAAAGGATCTCTTTGGAAAGGTTGTAGGCTATGATACTATGATTGAATTCCAAAAGAGGGGGCCACCACATTCTCATACTTTTCTAATTTTAGAGTCGTCTTTCAAACCTTCTGAAGCATGTCACTACAATAGACTAGTTTGTGCTAAGTTTCCCAATAGAGTTAAGTTTCCAGCCTTATTTGAGATAATTTCAAAGTGCAACATTCATGGCCCTTGTAGAGGATTGAACCCCAAGAGTCCCTATATGGATAAGGGTAGATGTACTAAAGACTATCCACAAAAATTAGTGGGTATGACAATGGTTGATAGTTTTGGCTATTCCATTTATCGAAGACGAGAAGATGGAAACTCTGTGATCATAAATGGTAATGTTATTGATAATCAATGGGTTGTTTCCTATAATCCTTTCTTGAGTAAGAAATGCAATGCACACATAAATGTGGAGGTGTGCTCGACAGTTGCAGCTATTAAGTATTTGTATAAGTATGTGTACAAGGAGCATGACCGTGCAATCGTCAAATTTTCTATCGAGGTTGATTCAACACAAAATGGTGGCGATGTTCACGAGGTGGACGAGATACAAAGTTATTTGGATGCACGATATGTTTTTGCCTCTGAGGCATGTTGGCGGATCTATGATTATGCATTACATGATGAAAAACCTAATATACAATGTTTGTAGGTTCACTTACCTAGTGAGAACTATGTGGTGTTTTGAGATACAGATAGTATACCAAATGTTGTGCAGAATGAAGACCCCCAGAAAACTACTCTTACTGAATGGTTTGTGTGCAACCGCATTCATCTAGAGGCTAGGACTATTTGCTATCAGGACTTTCCAGTGTATTGGGTGTGGAATGCATGATATAAGTTGTGGACTAGGAGGAAGCATGGGAATACATGTGGTCGGATGTATTTTGTAGCGTTTACCTATGGTGAGCTCTACTATTTGCAGATGCTTTTAACAGAGTATCGGGGATGTACCTCTTTTGAAGATTTGCGTGCTGTTGATAATGTAATCTATGATACTTTTAGGGATGCTTGCATTGCAAGGGGCATGTTAGAGAGTGATGATGAATATGTTGTGTGCTTAGAAGAAGCTGCCTCTGTGCAAACTGGTGCTCAACTCCGTACTTTGTTTGTTGCAATTTTGGTCTTTTGTGAGCCAGCTCGGCCTAGCCATCTATGGGAAAGATTTTTAGTGCCAATGGTAGAGGATATCATGTATAGATTGCAGCTACAGCACATGCATGCCTCTCTTGATGTTCTGCATCATGAGGCATCTAACATGGCTTTGTTACATCTACAAGACCTTTTGCGCCATGTAGGACAAAGGCTCTATAATTTTGATGGGTTGCCTGAACCTCATCAACCAAACTCACAACTACATGCTAACCCTCTCTTGCAAGATGAATATGCATACAACACATCAAAACAACGCATGGTTTTTGAATCCATGGAGAGAATGTTGAATGAGGGACAAAGAATTGTATTTAGTGCAATTATGGATGTTGTTGACACAGATACTGGGGATGTATTCTTTTTGGATGGTCCTGGTGGGTATGGGAAGACTTTCATGTATAAATATTTACTTGCGAAGGTGCGCAATGGCAGCCGTATAGCACTGGCAACAGCATCATGTGGCATTGCTACCTTGCTTTTACTAGGTGGTCGTATGACTCACTCACATTTTAAAATCCCAGTAGAATTAAATAATCGATCCACTTGCAATATTCCTATTCAAAGTGACCTTGCTCGGTTATTGAGACAGTCGAGCCTTATTTTGTGGAATGAGACTCCTATGACCCATCGATATGCCTTTGAAGCGGTTGATAGAACTCTAAGAGATGTTATGAGTTGTGATAAGCCATTTGGTGGAAAAGTTGTTTTGTTTGGAGGGGATTTTAGGCAGGTCTTACTGGTTGTGGTAAAGGGAATGCGTGAGGATATTGTTAATGTTGCATTGTGTTATTCTGATTTGTGGGGTTATCTAGGAATATGTGAGTGTCAACAATTGGTAGTGTAGTGGATAATGGGTTCATCTGTTGGATTCAAGGAATAGGGGATGGAGCGGGTATTACCAAAAGTTGTGATAAGCTTTGTGTTCCACCTAGCATGGTATTAAAAGGGCAGTCTATCGAAACGTTGATTGATAGTGTGTACAGTGATGTGTCCAATGTGGGTGACTACACATTATATTTTAGTGAGCAAGCTATACTTGCCTCGCAAAATACAGAGGTGGCTACTTTGAATGATCATGCATTGCAACTGATGTTAGGGGAGGTCAAACAGTATTATAGTGCAGATTCGATTGCAGAGACGAACAACTCATTTTTGTACTCTGTTGAGTATTTAAATACATTGGACCTTGGAGGTGGATTTTCTCCTCATTTATTGTTGCATCTATTATTCTTCTTAGAAACCTAAATCCAGGAAGGGGCATGTGTAATGGTACATGGTTTGGAGCTCCCTCTCTGACGTCATCAAGGATATCTCTTTGTCTCGTTGAATAGAATCTCCTCCTTCTCGATTAATATCTTGTCCTTATTAAGATTGCTCTTGTTCCTCCTTCCTAGTCATCCCCAAGCACTCAATTTATAGTTTTGCAGGGGGGTAAAAGAGAGGACGCTTGCTTTTTAGTGTTTTTCGATGACATCATTGATGACAAAGAGAGAACACTTTCTTTTAGCGCTTTTGATGACATCATTGATGACGTTAGAGAGGGAGCTCCATTTTTGTAAGACGAAGATAAAAATTTACGAATATATGGGTGAGTTCCACATACTTATATTGTGATTTTTATTCCAATGCAGATGGTAAAGAGAGAGGTAGAACTATTGCATCGCCCATGCGATTACCAATGGAAACTGTGGGATCATTCCCTACTTCACCTTCGCATGTTTTACTCAAGGAGAAAGATTTTTGTTCATGATTCCTCAAAGAAGAGGAAGCTTTCTTTCTATTAGGCATCTTGGAGACATTGTCTCTTTTTGTTGGCATCGGCCATTTGCCTATGGTGCTTGAAAACACTTGGGTGCCTTATACTTGGCGTTTGTGGCTTCATTTTGACTAGGTCTCTTATAGAAATTCTTTTTGTGGTGCATGGTCTTTTTCTCGATTATGACCCGTTTTAGTATAACGTTATTGTTTCATGTACTTATATTGTGATTTTTGTTCTAATGCAGGTGGTAAAGAGAGAGGTAGGACTATTGCATCATCCATGAGATAACCAATGGAAACTATGGGATCATTCCCTGCTTTGCCTTCGCATGTTTTGCTCAAGGAAGGAGATTTTGTTAATGATTACTCAAAGAAGAGGAAGCCTTGTGGGTTTATTGCACAGCCCATAAAACGGCTATAGGCCACACGCCTTTTAGGTCCTATGGAACTGAAGCAATTCTACCTATAGAGTTTTTCATTCCTAGCTTGAGAATTACACTTCACGAACAATGGGAAGGGAAGGAGGTATGGACAAAATGTCTAGTTGAACTCGAACGTCTCTCGAAAACTCGACTTCTAGCTACCCATGCACTCATATGTGAGAAAGCACGATGCAAAAGCTGGTTTGATAAACATGTCAAGCAGCATGACTTTGAACAGGGAGACCTAGTGCTCTTGTACTCTATTAGGGGGCATAAACTAAAAATGAAGTTTAAAGGTCTAGGGCCTTTCAAGGTTTGTGCAATCAGTTGAATTGGTAATGTTAAACTTGAGACTCTAGAAGGTGAGGGTATAGGCGTCTTCAATGGTAGTCATATCAAGAAGTACTATCCTCCCATGCATCCTTTGCATGAACCACCAATGTTAGAACCCCCTGTCAAGGTATGAGTAGCCACAATCACGGAGATTGACGATGAAAATGAGGAAGCCGTAGAACCTGCTTACCTCTGCATCATGGTCACTACCAAGTAGACATGCACTTTCAATGCCTTGATCGATGAGGGAGCAAACTTCAATGTCTTAACCCACGATCATTGGATCTATTAGGCATCTTGGAGACATTGTCTTTTTTTGTTGGCATCGGCCATTTGCCTATGATGGTTGGAAACACTCGTGTGCCTTATACTTGGCCTTTATGGCTTCATTTTGACTAGGTCTCTAATAGAAATTCTTTTCGTGGTACTTGGTCTTTGTGTCGATTATGACCCATTTTGGTATAACGTTATTGTTTCCTTTTTTTCACACAAAGCAATCATGTGATTCCTTACATTGATGTCGAGAGAAGAAAGTTTGTAAGTATGGTACATGGAAGAGATTGTTTCTATATTTGGCATTCTATGTTACAAATTTTATAAACTACTTTTAGTTTTAAGTTTAGTGTATGTGTGTGTGTGAGACACAAAGAGAGAGGGTGCTTAGAGAGAATTGGAGAGAGAGAGAGAGAGAGAGAGAGAGAGGAAGAAAGAGGAGAAATGGATTATTGAACGAAGTTGTCGTGCGATTCGCATGCCTCCACGAAACGGCCTAGCGTTCTGTGCGCGCACTGAATGCTAATATTAACTATCTTGATTTGTTGTATTCAACATCTAATATTTGTTGTGTTAATTATAACTTGACGAATGAATGGGTGTGTTAGTTGATTAATTTGTATCTTAATTTAGAAGCAGTTGGAAGTATCTTAATTATAACTGTATCTGGGCAGTTTGTAGACAACAGTCGACATACATACACCTGAGGCTGAGTTTTGAATGAAACGGCTATGGACTCTCGAGCGCAAATTGGGAGTGGTGCTGCATTCAGTGGTGCATTGAGTGAATGGCAGCCTCTTCTTCAGGCCCTTGCCAGCGATCCTTCCCCGGTCGGAGCTGCAATTTACTGGGTGCGCTCGCAGGGCTTCTCTGCTCCCCTCGGTCGAAGGAACGACAAACACCTGGGTAGCCTGCCTAGTCGACTGTGGAGGTTCGTGCCGGACCTCCTCGCTTTTAAGGTTCCTGTACTCCGTGACGCTTCTGATGCTCAACATCAGGAGAAACGCCAAAGATCAGTTATCAGCAGGTATACTCTCTCTCTCTCTCTCTCTCTCTCTCTCTATGTGTGTGTGTGTGCGTGCGCGCGCGCTCCGTTTTCTGTGAATTTAAATAATAATCCTTTTGTGCTCATGATGTAATATCCATTTGAGAGAGAGAGAGAGAGAGAGGTTATATAGAACATAAGCAACCCATTTCTGATGAAACAAGTCAAGCAAATGCACGGAAGTCATGCAAATCATAATGCAACCGTGTGCCGTTGTATGATTGTTGTCTACTGCTTGAGCTAATCTGTACAGCAAAAACACAGCATGCCGAGTCCTCACAATGCTTCCATGATGCCAGACAATGTTGTCTTGCCGCTTTTAGAGACAAGTTTCTATGCTGGTTGTTGATGTCTGTTTAACCTAAGCATGTGGACGAACGTCTCAGTGCTGCCAACATGAAACTTGTGCAGCTTATCCTCGCTTGATCTTCTGCATGTTATCTGGTCTCACAAGTCTTTTGGTCCTTTTGTAGATGTTGCTATCACCTAGGCCCATTGTATTTCGTTTTTCATTTTGGCACTGCATGACGATGTCTAATGAATGAGTTATCAGTTGTATGGATGTTCTCAAGCAAGGATAGAGAAGACTTGATAGGAAAGGCAAAGAGAAGATGGGTGCTTCAAGGATGGTTGTAGTTCACAATCCTAATGAGCTATTATCTATCTTTGAAGAAATCACTTTAATGTGAGAACTTGGGCAACTGAAGGGCACTGGTCGATAATAGGGCATGAAAGTATCTCCTTTTCTCTAGCCAAGTGTGAAAATAGTTTGGTAAATTTTAGGGTGAATTCCAGATGTAGGTGTTAAGCTAATAGAGATTTAGCTTAAGCTTGGAAATTTTAGGAAGATACAATGCAGGGGCTAAATGAATGCATTTGATAGGGATTTTTGTTTTGGGCTGCAATTTGCTGCTGGTTTATGACTGTCTATTCTTAGGATTTGCTGGCTGATCATCAAGTTTGACCATTTGTACTTAGTCAAGTCCAATCTCTTCAATAATTTAAAGAAATACCACAAGGGGTGACATGTTTGGAAGTTGGGTAGTTAGGTGTCATTGTGCACGAGTAGTAGCAGTCTAGCTTCCATTTGTGAGTTATTTTGATTGCTGATTTGTTATCATCATTAAGTGTGTTCAAATTCATGGTTTCTAGTGGCCTTTGGGATTACCAAATGTCATTTCATTGCCCCTGCCACATTATTGGTTACATCTTCCACTCTTTGACATATGAGAATTTCTGCGTTTTGCAGTTCACATTGCTCTCCTTAGTCTCTTGCCACTGTTTTGTGCTGTCATTGCAGCTATTGGGCCCCATACATCAGCTATCGCCATTGAGTTTGGTGGTTGGTTGTGTTTGGGACCCATTAGAGTAGGACATCCTTCAGTTCGCTCCCTTAAGCAGCAATGGCTGTTGGACAGTCCTTTGCTTCTTGAGCATTCTTTGTATCACATACCTTTGCATACTCAGTTTGTTCATTGAGTGTTCATTCACTCTCTTCTTCTTCACTTGTGTTTTTTGAGTTCATTTGTTATGCTTGCTTGTAGACCCTATGTTTTCTCTGCAAACATTAATACATTCTCACAATCTATTTGGTTTATTTTGTGGAAGAAACAAGGTAATAGATGTTGTTAAGGGTGGGCTTCTTGGGATTGTATCACGATATCACCGCTCCCAAGCATCTAGGTGGGGTTGTTTGGCTAGATGTCTGATTGCTTAGGATAGCTTTGTGCTGCACGATGCTTCAACTTTAAGGATCTATAAACTATTCGTAATCCATGGGTATTGATAACCAAGGAGCTGAATTATCAAGCTAGATTATCTAATAGAAACTCTAGGTTGCTAGCATCATGGTGGGATATGGTTAATGGCAATTGGAGAGTTTTTATTTTCTCACTAGCTTAATTTAGTTATTTGAACACTTTGGAGTACTTGACTCAAAAAGAGTATCCAATTGTAATATTTCCGCAACGAAATATTAAAGGACCTAGATCTCCCGCAAAAGCGATTCAAAGTAATCTCCTACAACAAAAAAACTTTGGGCTAAGTGCTCCACCCGCGGGCATTAACAAACACCAGCCCCGCGTCGTGTATAGGAAGCTGTGGCTCAAAATCCGTAGTTCACCGCGGAAACACCCCTCCAAGGGAAAAAGGATAAAGGATTATTTGCAATTTTTTTTAAAACTCCCTCTCCTTCAGCCGTTGCATGGCAGGGAGAGGGAGTATGAGTTGGAGTTGTGGAGGGGCATGGGGAGGAGGGCATGCACCCTACCACTTGTGTGGCTACCCCCCCCTTCAACCCATATAAACCCCCCCTCCCAAGCTTGGGAGGGGCATCATCATCGTGGAGCTGCTCTTCGACGTCCTGCTGCTGCCGCCCCACTGAAATGCATCGCAAAATTTACGTACTCGTTCGATTTACAAAGCTTAGTTGCATGATGAGTACTTGCATTTGCTTGCACTTTCATGGTCAAGGGTAGTTGCATTTTTAAACGTGGGATGCATAACTTAAAAGATGATATCTTGGTAAGACTGCGTCCTTGTCGCATCGCATAGGGCATATAATACATAATGCACTTATGTAATAAATTCCTGGTTGTGACTCGTGTATAAGATAATCGTGGGCAGCCATTAAATGATATCCGAATAGTTGCAATGCATGGAAAGGATTTATGAACTTTGCAAATCGTATGCGATGATAGTTACATTTTAGGTTGGGTTAAGTGATAAAGGAAGGATTAAATCAATGATGGACTCATGGCATTCGCTCACGCATAGAGTTTTTTTATTAAAGTTCGAAATTGGGAAAATGATGCATCTTCATTAAAAATACTAAAGCTTTGAACTCGATGCATAAAACGTAGGGATTATAAGAATAACTTTGAATGTCAATCAATATCGCATAGGGCAAGGAAAAGAAAAATCACTATAGATCCTATAGTTGCATAAAGGCAAAAGGTCTATGGTCTTGAAATTGCATATTCGCAGGGAAGGATATATCTCATACATCTTGCAGTTATTCACATCTTTTAGGAAAAATACTTGCATTTTTAAGAGGAAGATCATCTTTAGTCGTGGGTTGGTTAGATTAACTAAGTAATTCGCGTATATTTGAGTAGCTTACATGAAAATCATAAAGGTACGATTAGTTAGCATGGACGATCACCTCAATGTGCTAGGTAGGGTTAAGCTATGTTAAAATTCTGCCTAGTATCGCACTTAGGATGCCGATCTAATATTTCCGACCTCAAATGTCCTACCCACATTCTCGAAATGTTACGATCTAGGGTTATCACCCTAAGAATCAGTTGACCAAATGCTAGACGTTCGCAAGGAATTTAGAACCCTAGGGCCAAAACGTTTTGGATTGGGTCAATAGGACTCCCAAATCCTACATCTTGATCAAAGGTATTCTTGACCAAGGAATACCGTGTGATGAGAAAAATAATCCCACAAGTTAGGTGCAGACAGCTATCTCGTGCAACAAGCTGCAACGTCGTATGGTCTTGTGTCTAAATCACAAAATAGTATTGCCACTCCTTAAACTAAGTTTGGTGAGTTCTAAGTACAAGTCTAATTTTCTAGAGGATGAATAGTCATCCTGCCACATCACTTTTCCTTAGGACTGATTTGCCAAGCTAGGGGAGTTACGAATTGCCAAGAAAGCAATTGACCAACCAAGTTAGGGCGACGAGGTTGCCTAGGATTTAGTATCTATAATTTAAGAAAACCTAAGGTAGAAACAATTTGGGTCAATAGGGTAAAAACCCTAACCTAAGGAGAAAAGGGTAAACAAGCAACTTAGCTTATGAAACCGTTGGGATCTTGCCAAGTCGCGATTGATTCAAGATTGAATGCTGGAAGTTTTCGAGGAGAAGGAATCATACCTTAGCAGTTGGCCGTACAAACGACCACTGGAATGTTCGTGATTGTACACTTAGGTGCACTGTTTGTACTTCTTTGCTCAAGGAACTAATTCGGGAAAAACAACTAATACTTCAGGGTAAAAGCCTGGAGGGAGAGGCAGTACTGGTTACCTCCGACTATCTGCCTGACCCTATCCAAGGGGGTTGTTAGCCGCGTCGGGTACGTGGACCGAACCCGCCACGAGAGGTCTCTCCGTGGATGCTACTTGAAGTAGGAGGATGCTTGAGTGCTAGGGGAGGCTCTGGCCGTAAATTCCTTGCCTCCGGATCCTGCATAAGAGGCCAATGTGACTCGAGATGGAATCTCGAGGCCCGCATACTAGTCAACGGGATAGCCTTCGGGCAGGTTTATTTGATGTATTCCAAAGACTGATAAATAAAGATCAAATGTTAAAAAAGGAACTTGCTTGACATTGTTTTTCTGTGTCAGTGCTTAAGTTATGTGAAGGAACCAGTGATTAATTTGGTTAATTAAGGAAGCTATTTTTGCTTGTCAAACTAAATGTGGTAGGTATTTAGATAACTAAAGCAACCCGAGGAAAGTGCGGTGGATGTGACTTTGGGTCCGTCCTACGGAAGGGTGGTCCCGGTTGGCTGGGAACTTTTCTCAAAGGAATTGACAACGAGGTAACAACGTCCTAGAATCTATTGAGCTAGAGTCTCGATTTATGTTGTTTTAGGGGAACGGAATGGGACTATGCCTTATGGGCAGAGAGGTCGAGCTTCGCATCTTTCTCGTTTTCCATTCTCCTTGAACCAAGTGCAGTATAAATCTGCTTCAACCTTGATGTTTCTGCGCAAAGTAGTTTGTCTGGGGCTCGACGCTAGCTACCTCCTAGGAACTTGACCATAAGGAAAATCCTGATTCAGGTCGGTCCTAAGTGGGAACGGTTGGAATGCTTCCGCCTGTGTGGCAGACTCGGGAAGACCTAGATCACAAACCCCGTGACATTCCTTGCGAGTGTCGGGCGGCGCTTTTTAGACTCTCTTCCCGATGGGCTGCTGAGACGTGTCCTACAAGTGGACAGGGGGACACGTTATACTAATCTAGGATTGATCTCATCACTTGATGTGTGGAATCCGAGAGAGAGAGAGAGAGAGAGAGAGAGAGAGAGAGAGAGAGAGAGAGAACATATGTTTAGGCATTTTTGGCTATTTTTAGATTGCTACATTGGGCAGATATATCTTCTATTTAGAAAGAAGTTGAATAGGATGTCATGATTAGGTCTTAGGATAGTGGGAGATTTTGCTACGTGTCACCAGTCAAGACTTTATTATTTTCACTATTTGAGACAATACTTCAAACATACCTAGAGATTGTAGGTGGATGTGGTCTAGGTTGGAAGAGATAATTGGTTAGCATATTCCTTTTCCTGATGTTGAGGGCTCTGATTCTTGGCAAGATTGGAGTTTCATGTGCTTTGATGATTTTTTGCAGTTTTCAACAAATGCAATGTATCATAAGATGATATTGGATGAATGATGGGTTATTCAAGGGGCTAATATGGTGTGGTCATGTAGAGATGATCGTGGATGAAAGATGGGTTATTCAAGGGGCTAATAAGGTGTGGTCATGTAGAGATGAATGCACATAATAATGCGATAGATTGCTATAGTACCTATTGGTGATATAGTATAGTGACACAAGATTGCTAGTGGCCATTATGTGTTTTGTACTACATATATGTAAACTACATCTAATTTTTTTGTTTTTTAATTGGTTGCCAGACTAATTTGGGGTTTTATTTTCAAAGTGTGGACTTTAGTGATAATCCCCCATGAATTACGAATTGTGCATGAGTGTTGGGAAGATTACCTAGATTGACACATTGCAACCACAACATTCTTGTTTGTTTCATCTCTATGACTCCCATGCCAAAGATCTCTCTCATGGGTCTATCTAGCATAGAGAGGCTGAAGTAAGGAGGTATGATTCCCCAATGATGATGTAGTATCCTCTATATCTACAAACGATGCCTCCTGTGGGGGCATGGATCTGCTGGGCATGGTTAATTGGCTTTGCATCTCTCGGTGGTTGTCTAGGGTGATTCCTTGGGGTTGGGCTACTAGTTGGTTCGATGGAGACTTTGTGGTAGAGGGAGTGGTTGATGCTCTATAGAACTCTTGAGTGTATGTTGGTGTGTGTCCATGTGCTCTCTTGAGTCTGTAAGAGGTCCTCTCTATGTCGATGTAGCTCCAGTAAGAACAGCTCGAGACATCTTTGATCCGAGAAATCCATCACCCAGGATAATGGTTCAAATCCCTCTAAACAGGCAATGGAAGCGTTCTTTGATCTCATAATACATTGGGCATTTGTATATGTAGTGTTTCTCTGTCTTTGGGTGTTCGAGCTAACAAAGTTGGCAACACTAGTCCTCTAGGGGGAGGGAGTTTGTGCCGTATCTACATGTCTTGATCCATAGTTGGTGTGAGGATGTATGTTGTCCAATGGTGCATCATACACCATGAGACAAGTGTGCATCCATGTATCTCAGATGGATAATAAAGCATTTGGAAGATATGTGTAGAAGATACTTTCAGCAAAAAGCCATCTTTGTCCCTAGATCCAGCAGGTGCCACCCATGTCATGGCTATGTGTAGTTGAATAATGTCCATCTTGATGATGATGATGATGATGATGATGATGATGAGAGAGAGAGAGAGAGAGAGAGAGAGAGAGAGAGAGAGAGAGATATGTTAGAGTTTTATTGCCAGGCTACAATTGTATAGTTAGTTCTCTAGGGCATAGTTACACATTTCTTGTCAGTTTGGGCATTTTCCAGCAGTCTTTAGGTGCAAGCACTTTATTTTGGGCAGCCCGAACATTCAGTGGGCAGGTGGCAATGCCACACAACACATCTGGGGCAGATTGCAGATTTTCTGCAGTTTTAATGTGTATTCCGCCACTTTCAGCAGCTGGTCAATTGGATTTAGCTGATCGACCTGGTCATTTTAGTGGCCTATTTTTAGCTATTTATTGGCAGCCTTCAGCCGGCCCACTTCACTTGTTTGTTTTCAAGTGGACAGAGATCAGCTTGAGGAGATACTTCGACAGTCCGTTTGTACATATACCTTCTTCATTTCAGCATTCATTTACTGCAGCTTTTGCCACATAGCACATTTGGGGCAATTGTAGATTTTCTGTAAATTTTTATGTGTATTCTGCTACTTTCAGCAGCTGGTCAACTAGATCTAGTTGATTGACCTGGTCATTTTAGTGGCCTATTTTTAGCTATTTATTGGCAGCCTTCAGCTGGCCCACTTCACTTGTCAGGTGGAGAGAGAGATCAGCTTGAGGAGACCATGTAGCATCTGTACATAGCATCCATAGACATCAAGGACATCCAAATTGTAACTCTGACAAGCCAAGAAATAGACAAAATAAGCTCCAAGCAATCAATTTCAAGCCAAAGAAAGACTCAGTAGCATCCAACTCCAAACAATGTAATGAGCAAGTAGAAGTGGCATAGGCCAAGCATGTCAGGACCCTAGTCAAGACATAAGCAAAGTGCATGCTATAAGTACATTAGAGATGAAGATCTCGATGCTATAAAAAGTGAGCTCAAGCCAACCAATGATTTGAGAGCAAATCCAAGCTCTATGTCGATCCCCAAGAGTCACTACATCAATGTATACATCTAGGACATAGCCCGAATGAAATAGTCATATCCAAACATAAGTAAAAGAGCTTCAGCCCTGAATATTCAAGCAGCAAATAAATGTCCAAAACTGAGCAGATAGGGTATACCTCTTTTTGGTTTTTGAGATAGATATATGAAAGTACAAGTGCTAAGGGTGTGTTCACACCCGTGTACATATAAAAGGCACGATGGTCCTTTATTCCCAACAACCTCCCACCTAAAGGCAGTATGTCTTAAGGTTGAGGAAAAGAATCAGCTAAGTCTAAGTATGTACAAAGCTGAAATACATATACTATCCAACTCCCATCATCTGTTAGCAATGAGCAAACCGCTTTGTTGGAAGACCCTTCCATGAGAAGATTTGCTTGGTTATTATCTGTATGTACCTTGACAAGGTCAATGCTTTTGCTATCAAGTACATCTGTGATAAAGTGATACTTTACTTGTATGTGTTTTGTCTTTGCATAAAAGACGAGGTTCTATGCTAGCATGATAGCACTTTGACTATCACAATGGAGGATAGGAATCTTGGTAATGCCAAGCTCTCCCACTAGACGTGAAAGCCATAAAGCCTCCTTGCATGCCTTAGTGGCAGCCATATACTTTGCCTTTGTAGTAGACAATGCAATACACTTCTGTAGCTTGGAGATCTAGGAAATTGCTCCACTTGTGAAGGTGAATATATACCCTGAAGTAGACTTTTTGGAGTCAGCATGACCAGCATAGTTTGCATCCGTAAAGCCAATGACAGATGCTTTCTACTTTCCAAACCAGATACACAAATTCTTTGTGCCCTTAAGATATCTCATGATACCTTTCATTGCTTTCCAATGCTTTTTGCCAGGATGTGCCATGTATCTACTAACCACTTCCACTACAAATGCTATGTCAGGACATGTAGCAACCATAGGATACATCAAGCTACCCACAGCTGAAGCATACGAAATCTTGGCCATTTCAGCCTTTTCATCATTAGATGTAGGGTTGTCCTTTGCATTGAGTTTCACATATGTAGGCAATGGTACGCCAATTGCTTTTCCCCCTTCCATATTGAAACGTTGCAAAATCTTGGATACATACTTCTGCTGTGATAGATAAAGACCTTTTGATTTGTCCCTAAGTATACGCATGCCAAGAATGTGATTTGGCTCACCAAGGTCCATATCAAAACTGTTGTGTAGGTTCTGCTTCAATGTGTCCAAAGCATGAACATCCTGTTAGAAGTGGTGCAGCAATGGAAGCATAAACACGTGCTGAAATAAACTGCTGAACACAAGACAAAAGAAAAGAAAAAGATAACACAATACAGATGAGAACTTAGATGTATACTCGGGAAATGGAATCCATATACCAAGACATGAGACAGTAGAGATATAATGTGAGTCACTGGCTGTGGAGGCACTAGCACCTGCTCCCTCTCTCCAAGGACTGTCCAGTGATGAATGAATGAATGAATGAGGAGGGAGCCTGACAATAAATATGGCAAATAAATGCCTAAAATATGACTGGTCGGCCAGCATTAAATGCTTGCCAACTGGCTGCAAATAATGCCTAAAACTCAATAAATAATGACAAATAAAATGTCTAAATAATCTATGTGCCCAGCTTGCTGAACCACAAGTCCAGACTCAACCATGAGTTGACTAATTTGCTAATACCCTCTCTCAGATCATGGGTGATTTGATACAATACAATATACAATAATAATGTCACATCATAGTACATACAAAAATGTCCACCAGAGTAGAACCATGGATACCCAAGTCGTGGGTGCACAAGCCACCAAGGTGCCTCGGAGAGAACCTGATGTTGATGTCGATCGTACCAGCTCCTGAAGATAGAGAAGATCATTGCAGCTCTCAATGTTTGTCAACAATGCCCCTGATGTAGCATACATGACCATCTTGTGACCAATGCCGCAGTGCATAAATGACCATGGATTCCCCGTCTTTGGCTAGACCGCCAAAGTGTCCTCTCATGTGAGCTCTAGACGAAAGCCACCCGCTCTCTGTCAAGTAACCAGCCCATCATGAACCTGGATGTCAATCCCAGCTCTAGGATTTGTATCTGCTAGAGTTCAGTTGATGCGTCACGGATGTCCCTCTTTGGATCCTGTGCATTTGTATAGAAATATAGATGAGGCGCGGCTGCCCCATTTCACCATCCTCTCACACTCCCTCTCTAGTACTGGAGAGTCGTGAGGGATGACCTCATCACCACCACTAGAAAGCAGCTGAGAAAGGGGCCACTAAGCCCTTTCCATTATCCGAAGAAGAGGATCCCGTCCGCGCCTTGGCTAGAGGATCCGAATCGAAATTTGAGGCTCATGATGACTCATCGGAGGAGTCTACATCCCGCTTGGTCGTCTGCTCCTTTTTCTTCCTGGAAGCTGCTAACTCATTGCAGTCCTTCCTTAAATGACTTTTCTTGCCACAGTGGTAACACTGGGCCTTCGACTTCTTCGTCTCCAAACCCCTTTTGGAAGCTGCAAGGGCCTCACTTGAACCTCCATATAGCATATCATCAGTGGGTGTGCATGGAGCAGCCATCTGTAGAGGATTTAGAAGAGAAGTAGAGAAGAGAAGGTATTTGGAGAGGGAACACAGCCAAACTACGAGCACAGACTGCAAAAAAACAAGAGTTCACATATAGTATAACCCAAAATCTGATCAAAAGAGGCCAAAATCTGTTGCACAAAGTCAAAAAATCAGTTCAAATCTGCCAGAAACAGCAAAAACGGCCTGTTTTGCCAGTCGCCCAGCCCAAAATAGTACTGAAAACAACAAAACACAGGTTGCTGCACACTGCATAAACAAGTGTAGGGAACTGTCGCCAGTGGCCTAATGATGAAAACACAGGCAGCACGAGGTGTTGGACAGCAGGCGATGACAAATCTGCAGAAAACGTAGGTCAAACAGGTCGCCTTTATGGAGCAGCAGCCGCCTGATCAGCAAGGGTGAAAACAGTCTTGAAATCAACAAGAAAACACAGCAGGAGCACAAATCCTGAGCTCTGATACCATGTCAGAATTGGTGCAGCAATGGAAGCATAAACATGTGCTGAAATAAATTGCAACACAAGACAAAAGAAAAGAAAAAGATAACACAATATAGATGAGAACTCAGATGTATACTCGGGAAATGGAATCCATATACCAAGACATGAGACAATATAGATACAATGTGAGTCACCGGTTGTGGAGGCACTGGCACTTGCTCCCTGGACTGTTCAGTGATGAATGAATGAATGAATGAGGAGGGAGCCTGACAATAAATAGGGCAAATAAATGCCTAAAATATCGGCCAACATTAAATGCTGGCCGACTGGCTGCAAATAATGCCCAAACCTCAATAAATAATGACAAATAAAAGGCCTAAATAATCTATGTGCTCAGCTTGCTGAGCCACAAGTCAAGACTCAACCATGAGCTGACTAATCTGCTAACACATCCCTACTAGCAATCAACACGTCATCCATATCTAAAATCAATGTAACAAGTTTCACATCTGCTGTCTTCTTGGTATATAAGCAGTGATTCACTTGACTCCTTTTGAATTCTTGAGATTGCATGAATGTATCAAACTTATGATACCATTTATGAGGTGCCTATTTCAGCCCATACAAGCTTTTGTTGAGTTTACATACCATCTTTTCCTTCCCCTTTGCCACAATCTTCTGACTGTTGCATATATATGTCCTCATGTAGATCACCATGCATGAAAGCAGTCTTCACATCCATTTGTATGAGCTCCATACCCTCACATGCAATATGGTCTGCAAAGTAGTCATCTTGACTATAGGAGAGAAGATCTCATCAAAATCAGTCCCATGTTTTTGCTTGTACCCCTTTGCAACAAGACGTGCTTTGTACTTTGGCGAGGAACCAGAAGTGACCTTCATCTTGTAAACTCATTTGCATGGTAGGACTTTCTGCCCCTTGGACAAATGCACCAAATCCCAAGTGCCATTCTTCTTTAGAGATTCCATCTCTGACAGCATAGTTTTATGCCATTTCTTGCTATCCTCTTTGTCCATTGCTTCCTTAAAGTATGATGGCTCACCATAGTTTGTCAACATGGCATAATCAACAACATAATTTGCACCAGGAACAAACCTATCCGGCTGTTTTGTATTTCTAGTCGATCTACAAACCCAGTGATAAATGTTTGCTGGCTGTTCAATCAGTAAATGTGCATTAATAGCTTGCTGTTCAAATGGTTTAGCATGCTTTCCTGCTTGTTCCAGTTGTTCTAATGGCATATTTTCTTGCTAAAACTATGGTATATCATGGGCAACTTCTTGTTGATCAATTTCAGTAGCATTCCTTGCATTTATAGGGTCATTTACAATAGGTATTTATTGCTGTATAGTGGGCATTTTTTGTTGTCCTACAAGTATCTCTTCTTGGAACATAACCTTTGTAACTTTCTCAGTCTTTTCGGGCTGTTTATGCATGCGATCTTCCTAGAAGATAACGTCATTGTTGCGTACAATTTTCATTTTCTCAGGATTCCATAATCTATATTCTGTTTCACCCTCGTCACTATATCTTAGGAAAATGCATTTATAGGACTTTGGCTCCAATTTGCTGCACTGTTTCTTGCGCATGTGCACAAATGTGTCGTAGCCTAACACTCCAAGTGTGCATACGAAGGTGGCTTGCTTGACCACACTTCTCGAGGGACTCTCCTTCCTAAAGACCTGTTCCGTGACCGATTTATCAAGTGTATGGCTGTCATAACAGCCTTTGCCCAAAATCCATGGGGTAATGTAGTATGAGACAGTATGGTACGGACCTTCTCTTGAATAGTCCTATTCATATACTTTGCAACACCGTTTTGAGGCGGATTGAGGGGCAGTGAGCTTCCTCTTTATCCCTTTGTTATCACAAAAGGCCTGGAAGGCATTTGACACATATTTCCCACTAGCTCTTCTTGAGTTGGGGTACATGCCTCACATTATGCGGTGAACACCGAACCATGCTGAAATGCCAACTGCACATTGCCAATCCTTGCAATGTCATATGCATAGTTGTTCCCCAAGTGGACAATACCATGTCTACCACCATTGTAGTCAAAAAGCCACTTACAGTGTGGTGTCACATGGAATGGAGCACCTAAATCAAGAATCCAAGTGTGAATGTCATCATCAAAATCTGCAATTAATGATTGTGCGCTAAAAGAAGAAGCAAGGAGTACAACATGCCATTGTCACTCTCATGATTGACTACATTGACTTCTTGTATCTTCACACTACTCTTCTTTGCTTGTTGGCTATTCTTTTTCTTATCTTTGCTATCATTGGTGCTTTTGCCCTTGCCCTTCTTTTTCTTCCACTTAAAGCAATCCCACTTGAAGTGCCCTTTCTTGTCACAATGTTGGCACTCTACATCTTTTCCACGAGACTTGCCATGTGCTTTGTTTTCAAACTCGCTTTTCTGCTAGGATCTGCCTCTAGTATGCAGTGCATTGGAAGACTTGCTTGCTGAATTATTTTGCTATTTAGCTCTTCCATGAGTAAAGAGCTCTCTACATGTGAATATAACACAAAGTGCATAGCAAAAATGTTGCCTTGAATTCTTCATCAATGTTGAACTGCAAAGCAACTAGCTGGCTGAAAATAGAGTTAGACTCATTCAAATGTACTGACATGGTTGTACCTTCCTTCATACAAAGGTCCATCAATTTCTTCAACCAGTAAACCTTGCTTGCTGCACTTTTTTGAGCATATAACTTCTCAAGTCTTTGCCACATATCATAAGTAGAATTCAATTTCTCTATGTTAAATAGTGTAGTGTCAGACATTGAAAGCTCTATGGTAGAGTTTGCAAGCTCATCTAACTCATCCTACTCGTCTTGTTCCACAATTGGTGTTTTTACCCCTTCTTTCTTTATGGGCTTCACCTGTTTCTTCTTCACCCACACAGCAAAGTTGTGTGCACCCTCTACTTTCTTGATGTGCAAAAGATTGCTACTATCACTGCTACGAGCCATGATTTACAGCCCAAAAGTGACTCAAAAGTCAACAAATACAATCCCAACTGTCACACAAATGACCAAGGTACAAAATAAGTATCAATCAACAATGAAAAAACCAAGTGATTGCAGAAATTTCAGATCAGCAAATCAATTTGGAGAGTCACAAAATGTGTGCCACAGCACACCACAAGTAATTGCAGCTGTTCCATAGGCTAATACATCAAATTGTATGAGAAAGCCCCAAATTTTAGTTTTCGCAAATTTTACTCAGCCAAGTAAAATCTCCAAGCATACATTAGAAGCCCTAAATTTCGGGAGTGCACAATCTCTAAGATTCTTCAATTTGTGCTTGGCAGTGTGTGAGAGTCTGCAAAATTTACCAAAAGGATGAACCTTTGAAAAAAAGAAAAATGCGATTTTCACTAGGGGGAAAAAGTGTGAATTGCCGAGCTGTTGCATGTGACCTGACTTGGAAACTGTTGCCTAACCACCGAACTGTTGTGTGTGACCTGCACTGACCTGGAAGGTGTCACATGATTGCCGAACTGACCGAAATGTGACCTGGAAGCTGTCGCCTAACCTGAACTAATAGAAAATGCATGTCACCTGCTGGAAACAGGTCACGCTTGACCTGCGGACTGCTTGAGACAACTGCACGTGAGCTGTGTGTGTTGCCTTTGACCTGAAATGAAGACAACCTGCTGTTTTCTTTGCGTGGGATGAGTTGACATAGCTTGAACAGACTTTGGGAAGCGTGCTTAGGATAACCGATGCCTTGATACGAGTTTGAAATAAGCGATACATAATTGAGATGCAATGGTTGGTGATGGTGATGGCAAATAGAGAGAAAAACGTGAGCAGCATTAGAGAGTAGTAGAGTGAGAGAGATGTACGATGTGTGGGTATAATAGAGTGTATCTCTTTTAGGTTTTTGAGATAGATATATAAAAGTACAAGTGCTAAGGGTGCGATCATACCCATGCACATAAGAAAGGCACGGTGGCTCTTTATTCCCAACAGATTTCTGCGTTCTAGTCTCTTTTCTCTCTCCTTCTTCTCTTGTGTTTATTGTCTTTTAGTCTTGTCCATATGCTTTTGCATTCGCTGCACTTTGACATGACATGACATCGAAGCAACATTGAAGGGTTGATTGATCGTGGGCAGACGTGAATGGGAGATTTCAGCACGACCAAAGTTTGCATTTTCAACATACAGAGTTTGAGGTGAACATGGAAGTGCTAGAAAGGAGTGAAGTTGCTGTTTTTTGCAGATTGTTCATGAAGGAGAAAAGGCTATGTTTTTAGCCTTTTGGAGTAGATTTTGAGTTTTCATCGCCTCCGGTGTTTGAAACACGTTTGGACGAGTGGAGGAAGCCCTAGCAGACATTGTTCATGAGTCAGAGGGGGCTGCCCTTGTTTTTGTGTAGGTTATTCAATTGACAATGCCTTCCGAGATTGACACGGAGTTTCAGGCTATTATGGACCATAAGGCCCACGTGTTATTGGCTCTTCCTTTAGATCAGAAGGTCAATGGGGAGAAATACCGCATCTGGTGGATAATGATGCTTGCCATTGTGGAGTCCTATGATTTGGCGGAGCTTGTGACCAAAGTTATAGACCATCCTATAGCTCATGATGCCTCCTTGCTTTCTACCAATGATAAAGTTGAGTTGCTCAAGGTATATGTACATTGGGATAAACTGAATGCCCGTATCCGCTCTTTTCTCTTTCTCTCTTCCACTCGAGTCATCATTGCTCATATCGAGCATTTGACTATGGCTTGGGAGATATGGCATGAGTTGGATCAAATGTATAATTGGATGATTGTTATGAAGTGGGTGTATTTGGAGGTTCAGATGTGGACTTTGAGTTGCAACAAGTCTTCTTCTATGTGGGAGCATGTCAATAAGCTTTGGTAATTGCAGATGTAGGTCTAGAATGCAGGGAAGGCGATTACCTCGGAGGACACAACAATAACTCTTCTTTTATACTTGCTGCCTTGATTTAGTGAATTTTATTTTTCCTTGATTGCTTCAGGGTGGATAGATACACTTAAGTGGAAAGAGTTGGTTCCGATGGTCTTGGACCAAGAGGAACAACTCAAAGGTCATAATGCTCCTAAGTCGGAGGTGTTGACAAGTTAATTTTCCCAATAGAAGAAGAAGAAGAAGAAGAAGAAGAAGGAGGAGGAGGAGGAGGAGGACAAGGAGACCAAGCAAGATAAAGCCAAGGAGTTGACTTGTCACATTTATGGCAAGATATGCCATTGGAAGAAGGTTGCTTCAACAAGGACAAGGACACCAAGAAGGAGAAAACTACAATGGACTCAAGAGCGGTGGTTGGCTCCTTCATGGGCAGCCTTCCTCCATTTGGAGGTGATTCAGGATGCTCCTCTAATGGCCATTGATGTAGTGATGTTGGCCTCTCAGTCTTGTGAGTTGATTGTGGAATCTAGATAGTGGCGCTTTCCGCTACATGACTCCTTCAAATGATATTGCCCATATGCATCTGATGGATGGGCAAATTCTCAGAGGTGATAGCTCTTCAGTCCCGACCAAAGGAAAATGTGATATTGCAAAACTAATTCCAAGAATCTTATGTGAATCAATGAGGATAGAGTTCCTTAAGGGAAGTTTATATCTTATGTTAATTCTTGATGATTTTAGTAGGATGACTTGGGCGTATTTCTTGGAGTTGAAGTGTGAAGCTTTCTCACACTTTTAGGACTGGTTGATCTCCGTGGAGAATAGGTATGGCAGTAAACTCAAGATTATGTGTTTTGACAAGGGAGGGGAGTTTGTCTTCCATGAGCTAGCTCGGTATTCTATAGATCATGGCATACACCAGGAGTTTGCCAACACAAACACACCTCAGGAGAATGGCATCTTGGAGCACAAGGATCACAATGTGATCGAGATGGCGTAGACTATGATGGAGCATTGGTAGACATCTTAGTGTCTATGGGTCGAAGTAGTGGCCACTGCTGTCCACATCCATAATCAATTCCCTATATTGGCCATGGTTGGTATGAAACCTTTTGAGGCTTATTTTGGTCAAAAGCTGGATGTATCTTATGTTAGGGTGTTCAAGTGTGATGCTTATTTTTGCATCCTAAAGAAAAATTGGGATAAGTTTGAGCTGGCTTTCAAAAGACGTGTGTTTGTAGGTTATAGCTTGTAGTCCCAAGGATATAGGCTTTGTGATCACGCAAACTAAAGTAATTAACATACTATTGTCATTTCATTGTAGGTATACACGAGTTGAGATGTTCAGTTCGTGGGGTTTTTAGTTGCAAAGAGGGATGTAGAGCATTCCTTCTTGGGAGATCTAGGTGATAGTTGGACATATGATCCAGTGCCTTTGGAGCCTTTGCCTATTGAGGGTCCACCATTAGTGGAGGAGGAGATTGCTTCACCACTAGATTCACCCATTGCGCCAGCCCCGATGGACATTCCAGAGACTTCGGTAGAGGGAGAGCGGCGAGGGGAGTATTAGCCTTCTCCTCATTGGACACGTGATACACTGTGATTCTGGGATTGAGGGAGTTCTTGAGGAGTGTAGCCGTAGGATGGCTTGTGATGGTCTCGGAGGAACCAAGCACACTCCACCAAGCTTGTTTGTACTAACTATTGTTTGATGTATGGTGCCATGCAGGATAGAGAGTCCACCTTCGTGAAGAAGGCTTTATAGTCTAAGCATTGAAAGAAGGCTAAGGAGCAAGAGCTGGATGTGATTGAGTAGAATGACACTTGGGATCTTGTGCCTTGGCTCGCTCATAAGAAGGTGATTGGTATCAAATGGTCTTTAAGATCAAGTATCATAGTGATAGCACTTTGGATAAGCACAAGGTGCGGCTCATTGCAAAGGGCTTCAAACAACAGCCAGGGTTGATTTCCATGACACCTTTGCACCTACATCTTGGATGGCTACCATTAGAGCTGCCATAGGAGATGGTTGTTTTATCAACTTCATATGAAGTCTGCTTTCCTTAATGGAGATTTGAAGGAGATCTTTTGAGTGCACAACGGAGAAGGAACTCGAACAACACAGAGGAAGAGAGAGAGACAATCTGCAAGTGAAGAAAAAGAGAAACCTGCACTAAACAAGGAACAAATGCTGAATACAGGAGGAGGATTGACTAGTCCCTCCATGCATCCCACAGCGTCAATGAGGGCACCAAATGAGGCTGATGATGGTGGTAGTACTGGAGATGGAGGAAGATGACGGAGTTGGAGTGTGCACTTACTGGAGAGGAAGAAAATTGAATGAGATGATCTGCGAAGTGTGGGATGGGTAGGCTATAAATACCCATAAATACCCTAAACTAGCCGACTTGCATTAATAAATGCCATAAATACTAGCCAACCAACATTTACTGCTGGTCGCACTAGAAAAATGCCAAAAAAAAAAGACAACGGACCACAGAAAAATCCTGATGGTAAGGACAATGTTTGACAGGTGTGGATAGCTTGGGAAATGCAGAAACTGCCCATGGAAAACACACTGGAATTGATAAACAAAAGAAATGCACCCAGATTGTCACTCTAGAACGAGTAGTCTTCCCCATCAAAACACATGACAGACTTGACAAACATGATTGCTAACACCCCTTCTTAGATCCTGGATGTGGCGGAAGGCCAAGGGAGAATCGGATCCTGGGGTGGCAAGAGGAATCCAATGTCGATGAAGTTTGTCGATGAAGATTGCTGATGAAGAAGCTCCTCATGATCCTAGGAAACCCCTTTGAAAGACTAGGGGCTAGGGAATCCATAGGGAATCCACAACCGCATCTCCAAGATCACCCCCCTCTGGAAGGGATGGGTGTACGAGGGAACCATTGGAGGAGAGGGTGGGGGATTTGAAGGAATCTATGGAAAAGATGGTGCACAAGCGGGAATGGGTGTAGCAATAAACAATTGCCTTGGAGGACCCTGCATAAGAGAAGGGGAATGGAGCATGTAAAGCCCACTCTCCTGCCAACTTGTTGCAATAACAGCCCCTATATAAGAATCCTCAATACAAATGGCTTGCTCAGTGAAGATAACTCGAGTACCAAGCCTAGTAAAGCCATAAATTGAGAGAAGTGGAAATCCCAAGTCCAGAACATAAAGAGCTTGTAAAAGGGAGCTTAAGGCACAATCAAGAAATAAAGGCAAAGTGCCAATACCACAAATAGTCACCGATACAATGTCACCAACATTGATAGAACCCTTAGAAGGGCATAGATTCTACAACAAATCACCTCGTGGAGTCGTATGATTGGAAGCTCCATATCAATCAGCCAAGGCCTCTCAGAAGATGAGGCAACCATTGAAGAAGGCTCCTCCAAGTCAACATAATGAAGGAACAGTAACTCATGGTTAACCGTTGGAGTAGAGATAGAGGCTTGGATGTTTTAGTTCCATTCTTCGCTCCCGGACGAAGGTGAGGGTACTTCTTCCAATATTTCTCCTTTGGATGTGTCTCCTTCCCACAGTATGGGCATTTAGGCTTCTCAGAATTGGAGTCATACTTTGAAGAAATCTCCTGGCTTTTAGCCTTGGACGTCCCTTTCTTTTTCCCTCCCCCTCTCGAACCTCCAACAAAAGCTTTGGTGAAGGTGGATCCACTGGCAACCTCACGTGCTCTTCATGCTCCAAAACAAGTGGGGCAAGCTCCTCCCATAGAAGCTTCTCATGGGTCCTTGATGTAAGAAGGCTGTTGTAGAAGACATCAGACTGGGGAGATGGCAACTAAGCCAAAAGAATCATAGCCATATCCTTTGATGAGATCATCCTACCAAGGGATGCAAGTTCAACCCTCGTGTCCTCCAACTTGTTGATATGATCCTTCATGGAAGGAGAATCATCAACAGTAAGTCAAAAGAATCATAGCCATATCCTCTGAAGAGATCATCCTACCAAGGGATGCAAGTTCAACCCTCATGTCCTCCAACCTGTTGATATGATCCTTCATGGAAGGAGAATCATCAACAACGAGCATTTGTAATTTCTTCTCAAGAGTAATCCAATGGGCAGCTGTCTTCTAATGGTACAAAGAAGCAAGCTTTGTCCACACTTGCATTGCTTTCTGGCCGCAACCTGTGCACATGCACTGTTGGGATAAAGGCTCGGTTTAACCTCCATGTATAGTACACGCACATTGTACATGTGAATGCACCATTATGTGCCTTAAGTATAAATACATTTTATTCTTTGTGTACCAACACATTGTTGACACACTCTTACGCTAACTCCTCCTCGAACTTCCATCTCTCTCAGTTAAGCTCACCCAACAATTGGTATCAAAGCGTCCGGTTTTGCACGCTTTCCAAGATCTGACGGGATCAGCTGACTCATTGATGAACAGTAGCAGACAGTTTTTGGCGTCTAGTGTGTCGGATAGCTGACGCGGCGGGTAGACACAATGGTCGCATGATGAACGATGATTGACAGGCGACGACAAGTTGATGACGGGCAAGCGCAATTGGTGGATGGCGTGAGATAGGCGCGGATAATCAGACAGGCGCCGCGTGAGGCTACAATACGTATGTCGAGACTGGCAATGGAAGACGGGGCGGACGCCAGGTGCACGGTTGTGACCCAGGCCGGCGGGTCAACGGACCCCCCTCCTCGTCATATTTTTTTTTTCTAAAAATCAGGTTTTTCTTTAAAAAATCCCTTTTATCCTCTTTCCTTTGACAACGTTCATGCATGGAAGCACAATTTCCAGATTTGTGCAAATCTGGCCTGGAAAAATTGAGGCTTCTCCCAGATTTGACATTGCTTATGCACGTCAATGATTTTGAAGTTAGGAATTGCCGACATTGCCTCAATTAATTTGGGGATTTTGCCAAATTAGTCATAATTTTGCTCATTTGAGCAAAATTTCTTGACATTGGATCCCAGAAATTTGGGGCTTTTCATGTATTGGCAAAGTTTTGATCAGCTGGGTTAGATTGGCTGACACTTACGCAATTTTGGACTTGAAATTTTGGGGATTTGCGCAAAATTTGGTAAGTTTCTGCATTTTTTACGTGTGGTGGCTGGTTCAGCTTTTTTACGTACAAACAACAGAGATTTATTTCTGGCTGAGAAAGAACAGCAGCGTACTTTGGTAAGTTTCTGCATTTTTTACGTACAAACAACAGAGATTTATTTCTGGCTGAGAAAGAACAGCAGCGTACTTTGCTGGTTCAGCTTGTGCTTCTGCAGTTTAGTGCATTTACTCTTGCGTTAGTGATAAAAAGGCTGCAACTTCTTCCAGTTCAGACATCAAGAGTTTGATGGAAATCAAACGGTTTGATGGTCATGGCTTTGACCTTTGGAAGGGCCGTATGCAAGGCATTTTGTTTCTAAAAGATTGCGAGTATGCTTTGTAGGAAGATAAACCCGCACTAATGTCTGATGCAGATTGGGCCAGAGTAAATAAAAAGGATGTGGCTTACATAAAGATGGGTGTCACTGATGACATTTTGATAGACATTAAGGGCTTAGATACATGTTATGCAATATGGGAAAGCTGGAAACTACCTATGAGATCACTACACCTGTTAATCAGGTGCATTTAATGCACAAGTTGGTGAATATACGACTGGATGAGTCAAAGCCTACAGTTGAGCACTTGAGTGCATTTACAGGGATTCTAAATCAGCTCAAATATGCAAATTTGGACTTTGATGATAAGTTGAGGGTGATCTTTTTGATCATGACATTGCCCGACTCTTGGGAGACCTTGGTGGTTTCACTCAGCAATAACCCCAATCTCTCATATGAGAATGAAGAAATTAGAAATATGTCTAGTGGAGAAGGCAACAACTTAGCTTATAATGTAAGAGGCAGGGTTGAAAAGAAAAATGCAAATGCAGGACAAAGAAGCATGAGCAAGAGCAAAGGAAAGGAAAAGAGTGACATTACTTGCTATCACTGTGGTCGGAAGAGCCACAAGAAATGTGATTGCAGGTATTATAAAAAGGATTAAGAGAGAAAGAAGAATGTAGGAGATAAAAAGAAGAAGGAAGATAAGACAGATGCATTTGAGGCAACCAAAGGCAAAGAAAAGGCCAATGTGGCCTCTAGTGTGGTCATAGAAGAGCTTTCAGATATAGAGGCTAATGTATTATGTGTAGTTGATTATGATGCCCTTGTATGTCACATGCAAGATATGCAGATTACCAAGGCTGATGTGATTGATGCACTTTTGTCAGTGGATGATGGTGTCACTCAGACTTAGATTGTAGACTTTGGTGCCTCTTTCCATGTAACTCCTTACTTGGAGTGTTTTGCTATGTTCAATGCAGGCAGTTATGGAAAGGTGTATCTTGGAAATAACCATGCTTGCAACATTGATGAGATTGGCATTGTACACTTGTCTTTAGACAATGGTTAAGTGTTTGTGTTGAAAGATGTCAGATATGTGCTTGGCATTAAAAAGAGTTTACTATTTGTTGGTCAGCTTGACTTGCATGGCTACACCACATTGTTTGGTGGTGGCTTGTGAAAGTAAAAAATGGTTCCATGCTGATTGCAAAAGGAACCAAGAAGGGCACTTTGTATTGTTTGCACTATAAAGCCTTGAATGGCAAGTTTCTCGCAGTTGCTGAAATTTGCAGCCACTTGGAGTTATGGCATACGAGATTAGGCCATATGAGCCAAAAAGGACTTGATGTCCTTACCTCTCTGAAGAGGGTTGATGGAAAAGGGTCTAAACTTGACTTTTGTAAGGAGTGTCAATTTGGAAAGCAAATAAAAAATTCCTTTTACTATGGTGTCTCTCGTAAGTCCAATGTCTTGGACTTAGTCCATTCTGATGTATGTAGTATGCTCGTGAAATCATTGGGTGGTGTTGCATATTTTATCTCCTTTATTGATGACTGTTCCATGAAGATTTGGATATACTCCTTGAAAAAGAAAAGTGAAGTGTTTGCTGTTTTTAAAACTTTTCATGCATTTGTGACCACTCAGGCAGCTAGAAAGCTGAAATGCTTGAGAACTGATAATGGGGTTGAGTTCACATCAACTGAATTCAAGTTCTTTTGTTACTTGCATGGTATTAAGAGGGAGCTTACAACCCCTTACAACCCTTCTTCAAATGGGGTGGCTGAAAGATATAATAGGACTTTATGTGAAAGAGTGCGGTGCATGCTATCCACTGCTAATCTCCCTCATGAATTTTGGGGGGAGGTACTCAAAACCGCGGTTCACATTTGCAACTGCTCTCCAAACAGGTCCTTAAATAATGGCATCCCTGAGGAGGTTTTGTCTGGCAAATCGGCCTCATATGACCATTTACGCATATTTGGCTATGATGCTTTTGCGCATGTTAGGGATGAGCTGAGGAACAAACTTGACCCAAAATCCACCAAAGGCATTTTCATGGGCTATGGTGATGAGGGTGAATTTGGCTACAGAGTGTGGTTACCTCAGTCCAAGAAAATTATTTGTAGCCGTAATGTTGTGTTTAATGAGGCAAAATTGTTGAAAGGTACTTTAGTCTCTAATGAAGATATGAAAAAGGTGAAATTTCAGTGTGTGCAGCCACCTATTACTTCAGAAAATGACCCTCATGGTGCTGTACCACAGGCTGAAACTAATGATCAGCCGGTTATATTTGAGCCACATGATGATGGACAGCAAATAGCATCATAAGGAGGTCACAGACAGCACAATAGGCTTGCTGATTATGAAAATGCAGGTGCTGGTAATGAAAATGAAGGTGCTGTATAGCATGAACAGCATGCTGAAAATGGCTTACAATAGCCAATAAATGTTGAAAATAATATACCTCCAGATGTAGACCCAATTCTTGAAAATGTTAAACATAGGGTACGCCGGTCTACATGCGTAAGAAGGCAACCACATAGGTTTGACCCCTCCTTGCATTATGTGTTGCTTACAGATGAGGGTGTGTCAGAGTGCAGCGATACGGAAACGTAGGACAAAGACTGAGAGAGAGTAAACACAGAGAGAAGAGAGAGAGAGAAGAGAGAGAGAGAAAAGGAGACAGTGTAAACACAGAAAATTTGCGGTGTAGTATGCTGTATAAGAGTGCAGAAATAAACAAGGGGGCAGAGGAAATATCTGCGTATGTCTCCGACTTGATGACCTCGATCTCCCTCAGCTCGAGCACAGTCTGTCTCAGCCAACATATCTCAAGATCAGAATCTGAATAATCAATAATGTTGAAGTGTGCCACGAAACCGGCTATAAATAGCGGAAAAATAGGAAATGACTGCAGCAGGTTGGCTACATTTGATGCAACCGATTGCAGTAAAAACTGTCTGATTGTAGTAACCTGTCCGACTGCAGGTGTTGACGTGGCACTGACGTCCCCATTGTCCAGGAAATGACTGGCTAACACCCCCTCTCAGATCCTGGACGGGTCAAAAGACTGAGGGATCTGGAATGTTGCTGAAGAAGAGCCTGGGGAAGCACCTTCGTTAACAAATCTGCAAGATTATCCTCTGTCTTGCAGTACTCCACATCAATGGTCCCATCCAGAAGCTTCTCTCGAATGAAGACAATCCTTCTTCTAGTGACCGGTCTTTCCACAAATATGGCAAGTCGATTCCTTCTCCTTGTCATTCTTGGATTTGTTGTCCTCCTCCTTCTTTTCGTTCTTCCCCTTCTTCTGAGAGGCTTGACCAACCAATATCTTTGATTTGGAAGCATTCTGTCCCTTCAATTGTTCCTCCTGGTCCAAGACCATAGGAACCAACTCTTCCCACTGAAGAGTCGACTCCCGCCTTGATGCAATAAGAGCGGAACAAAAAGTACCGAATTGTGGCGGCAACTGGAATAGTAAAGTGATCGCCATGTCTTTGAAGGAAATAGGCTTCCCCGCATTTTGAACCTGCATCTGAAGCTGTCGAAGCTTGTTGATGTGTTCTCGAAGCGAAGAAGACTTATTCATGGACAAAGTTCGCATCTGCACCTCCAAAGAAACCCTCTTCATCAGGGTCATCTGGTTGTACATCTGGTCAGATCTCACAAGCCATTGCCAAGTGCTTGATGTGAGCTATTACGGCTGTGGTGCAAGACAGAAACAAAAAAGATCGAATCCTGGCATTTAGTTTGTCCCAATGAGATTGGGCCTTGGTCAACTCCGCACGAGCATTGGAAGAGAGTTTGGACTCATCCCTCACCGAGGGCTTGTTAATCTCCTTCATCACTAGTTCCGCCAAATCATAAGGCTCTAAAATGGCCATCATCATCACCCGCTACATGCGATAATTGTCACCATCAAGCTTTTGATCCGATGGAAGAGCCAGTAGGATAGGCATCTTCTTGTCCATGATCGCCTGGAACTCCAAATCAGTCTCTGTAGACATGTTAACCTGCAATACCTGCACAAACGCTAAAGCAGTCCCCTCTGACTGTGAAAACGCAGCCTTCTAGGGCTGATTCCTCCGCTGCCCAAACCTTCTTCACCCGCCGGAGGCGATGAAAAGGTAATATCTGCAATGGAAGGCCTCAAATGCAGCCTTCCTCCCCTTCGAATAGCAATAACCTGCAACAAATTCACCGATTAGACTCCTTTTCGGCACGCCCATGCTCGCTTCAGCCTTGATCTGATGCGCAGCCCTCCTGCTCGCCCTTGAATCCTGGAAACGCAGCCTTGTGTCGCGCTGAAATCTCCTCTTCAAATAGGTTCAACCCTTAGTTCATCTTCACCGCTCTGATACCATGTCAGAGTGCAACGATGCGGAAGCGTAGGACAAAGACTGAGAGAGAGTGAACACAGAGAGAAGAGAGAGAGAGAGAAAAGGAGACAGTGTAAATGTAGAAAATCTGTGGTGTAGTTTGCTGTATAAGAGTGTAGAAATACAAAAGGGGACAGAGGAAATATCTGCATATGCCTCCGACTTGATGACCTCCATCTTCGTCAGCTTGAGCACAGTCTGTCTCAGCCAACAAATCTCAAGATCAGAATCTGAATAATGAATGATGTTGAAGTGTGCCACAAAACCGGCTATAAATAGCCGAAAAATAGGAAATAACTACAACAGGTTGGTTGCATTAAATGCAGCCGACTGCAGTAAAAACTGTCCGATTGCAGAAACCTGTCCGACTGTAGGTACTGACGTGGCACCTGCTGACGTGGCATTGATGTCCGCATTGTCCAGGAAATGACTGGCTAATAGGGTGAGCCTCTTATATACAAAAAGGCTAAGTCATGTGAATTTAGCAGTAAGTGGGAGCTAGCTATGTAGGAAGAGATTAAATCTCTATATGCAAATGATACTTGGGAATTTGTGTCTCTGCCCAAGGGAAGGAAGCCACTTCCAAATAAATGGGTGTACAAAGTAAAGACAGTTGATGGGAAACCCAAGTACAAAGCAAGGCTGGTTGCCAAAGGGTATGATCAAAAGGAATGGATTGACTTCCAAGAGGTCTTTTCACCTATTGTGAAGATGACCACTATACGTGTGCTTTTTGCTCTCATTGCTGTTTTAGATTTAGAGCTGTATCAAAGGAAGGGATTGACTTCCAAGAGGTCTTTTCAGCTGTTGTGAAGATGACCACTATACGTGTGCTTTTCGCTGTCATTGCTGTTTTAGATTTAGAGTTGATGTAAAAACAACTTTCTTGCATGGTGACATTGATGAGGAAATCTACATGAAATAGCCCAAGGGCTTTGTAGTTCCTAGAAAAGAGCAGATGGTGTGTAAGCTAAAACACAGCTTGTATGGGCTGAAGCAAGCACCACGGTAGTGGCACAAAAAGTTTGACACTTTTATGCTATCTCATGAGTTTACATGCAGCCATGCAGATCATTGCTTGTACATGAAAAAGGATACAAATGGCAGCCCCATCATACTTGTTTTGTGTGTGGATGATATGTTGCTAGCTGGGAAAAGAAAGACTAGCTTGGATGCTCTCTAAAATCAGCTGAAATCAGCCTTCTCCATGAAAGATTTGGGGAATGCAGAGCATATTTTGGGCATGAGGATTCGTGGAGATAGAATGCAGAAATTTCTGCTTTTATCTCAAGAAAAGTACATTGAAAAGGTATAGACAGATTTAACACGGCTGAAGCTAAGCCTTGTGGGGTACCCTTACCTCCTTACCTTAAGCTTAGCAAAGCCAACAGCCCAAAAGATGACGTGGAAGCAAATGCTATGAAAGGAGTCCCTTATGCATCAGCTTGTGGCTCTCTTATGTATACTATGGTTGCTACTCATCCACACATTGCTCATGCAGTGGGAGTTGTTAGTAGGTTTATGTCAAATCCTAGCAAAACACATTGGAAGGCTATCAAGTATATTCTTCGATACCTAAAAGGTACACAAAGAAAATGTATTTGCTATGGGCAGGGTACACATAGTTTGCAGGGTTATTGTGATGCAGACATGGCAGGTGACTTGGACACTCGTAGGTCCACCAGCGGGTATGTCTTCATAGTTGCTGGTGGGGCTGTGTCTTGGTGCTCCAGGTTACAGAACATCGTTGCACTCAGTACCACTGAAGCTGAATACATATCAGCTACTGAAGCTTCTAAGGAAGCTATATGGTTGAGCAGACTTGCAAAGGATCTCGGCATGTCTATGGGTGCTGTAGTTTTAGGATATGATAGCCAAAGTGCTATGTATCTGGCTAAGAATGCCATGTATCATTCATGCACAAAGCATATAGATGTGCGATATCACTTCATCGGAAAAATTCTGGAAGATGGTCAAATCACATTGACCAAGATCAAAATACAAGACAACCCTGTAGATGTTCTCACTAAAAGTCTAAGTAAAGCTTAGTATGAGCATTGCATACAACTAGTGGGAGTTGGTTAGAGGTTCACATCGGACCTTTAAGTGGGAGGTTGTTGGGATAAAGGCCCGGTTTAACCTCCGTGTATAGTACATGCACATTGTACACGTGAATGCACCCTTATGTGCCCTAAGTATAAATACATTTTATTCTTTGTGTACCGACACATTGTTGACACACTCTCACGCTCACTCCTCCTCGAACTTCCATCTCTCTTAGCTAAGCTCACCCAACATGCACTAGGATAGAATTATGTAAGCTCATCAAGAGGAAAGATTGGGCTCTAGAGTTGAGCCGATCCCATAAGGCTGCATGATCCATTGATGATCCGACTGTGAGATCCTCCACTGGACGAGGAATAAGGTGGATAACAAACTCCCAAAGATCAAAGGTATCAAGGATACACTCCACGTTACGGAGTAGTTGGAACCATCAAGTTGGTCTTCTTTGGGCAAAGAAGGGAGTATATGCACTTATATTGAGGGTGCCATGCATGGCATATGAAGGCTAGTAGAATGGGCCTTCTGTGAAATATGGAGAGAACGGGGAGGAAAGGGATCCCATGCAAATGGGCTAGGTGATCATCGTTTGTCGTATGAACTAGCACGGAAATCTGTGTCTCTCAGAGGAAGGGATAGAGATCTCATCCTTTGAGTTAGCAAAGAATTGGTGATAAGATATCTTTGTATATACATGCAAACGCCTACAAAAAGTTGCATTTGGCTATGGATAGCCCCGAAACAAGAGGAATCGGCCACAGGATGCTGAGATCTCAATGTAGAAGGTTCATCCGAGGGAAGTAAACTGTTGTTTGCCAAGAAATAGCTGCAAAAACACAAAACGCTGTAGAAGATCTTATCGCTTGACGGTAGAAGCAGTCATCTGGCCAAGGGAACTGTCACCTGCAGGTACAAGCCTGTGTTTTCAGCAAAACATTGATCAGACATTGTTGCTTGGCATTGTAGAAGGTCGCCTCTACACTAGGATAGTCGATTGGTGGTAGAAGGTGGACGCTTGGCACAGAAAGTTGACGCCTAAATGCCAGATGATGTCTCCTCTGCACAGATACTCCACAAAAGGTTGCGTTTGCAGCAAACAAAGATGTGGCCTCCATTCAAAGAATTAGGTACTCAGTGTCTCTCTTAGACAATGATACCATGCTCTGATACCATGTGAGTGCGCAATGGAAGAAGGAACTCGAACATAGAGAAAGAGAGAGAGATAATGTGCAAGAGAAGAAAAAGAGAAACCTGCATTGAACAAGGAACAAATGTTGAATATAGGAGGATTGATCAGTCCCTCCATGCAGCCCACAACATCAGTGAGGGTATCAGATCAGGCTGATGATGATGGCGGTACCAGAGATGGAGGAAGATGACGTAGTCGAAGTGTGCACCTAGTGGACAGGAAGAAATCTGAATGAGATGATTTGCTAAGTGTGGGATGGGCAGGCTATAAATAGCCATAAATGCCCTAAATTGGCCGACCTGCAGCAATAAATGTCATAAATATTGGCTGATTAATATTTAATGCTAGTCACATAGGGAAAATGCTAGAAAAAAAAAGACAGGTGGCCACAAAAAAATTTGATTGACAAGGACAATGTTCGGTAGATGTGGACAGCTTGGGAAATACAAAAACTGCCCATGGAAAACACACTGGAACTTAATAAACAAAAGAAATGCACCTAGGTAGCCACTCTAGAATGAGTAGCCTCCCCCATTAAAACACATGACGGACTTGTTAGAGCTCCAAAAGTCATCGTCTGACTCAGACTGAGGCTTATAGGTAGGAGATGACAAGGCATGACAAACATGATTGCTAACTGGGAATGAGAAGATAGACTCATTCCTCCAAGGGAAGTTAGGGTATCAGCGTTTCACTTCGATGCCGAGTTGTATGTCTATACCTTTGTTGGAGGGCACGCGTTGTTTGTGCTTTATGTGGATGATCTCATCTTGACAGATGACCATTCTTAGAAGGTCAAGCAAACAAAGGAGGCACTACATGAGGCACTACATGAGGTGTTTGAGATGACGGATATTATATATAGGCCTTCTCTATTTCTTTCTAGGTCACGAGATTTGTCAGATATCAAGGGAGATTTTCATCTCCACATATCAGAGTGTACGAGCTTTTGAATATGTTGAGATTGAGGGATGTAAGGCTATTTCTACTCCTATAGATCTGAATTGGAAGGCTACAACCCATGCAAATTCACCAGCGACGGATGCTACTCGCTACAAGTAGTTGATTGGGTCATTGATATGGCTCCTTAACACTCGGATTGATTTGTGTTTTCTTGTAGGTTTGGTTGTAGGGTTCTTGTATGAACCCTAGTTGGTTCATTGGGAGGCTGTTGAGGATTCTGTGGTTCTTGAGGGGGACTCCCGATCTTGGGCTTCATTATCCATCAAATATTGGCGATTTGGCTTTGGTTCTTAGCAGTTGAACGAATTTAGATTGGGCTGGAGTTGTTGACCACAAGCGGTCAATGATAGGATATTGCTTTACTTTGGGTGCAGGTGTCATCTGGTGGAGTAGCAAGCAGCAGCTCATAGTTTCCCTTTCTTCTACAAAGGCGGAGTATAGAGCGGCATCTTCTACCACATGTGGGACCGTATGGCTTTAAAGGTAACGCAAAGAGCTTGATTGTCCACCTTCACTGCGACAATGACAGTTGCATTGCTTTGGTATGGAACCTTGTGTTTCATGCTAGGTCAAAGCTCATTGAGATACAATACCATTTTATTTAGGAGAAGATCTTGGATGAGACCATTAATGTGGTATATTGTAGGACAAAGGAAAATTTGGCAGAGTTGTTTATGAAGGCGCTTTCTTAGGTCGTCCTTCGATAGCACTCCAAATCCTTGAGCCTTATGACTCGTCTAGGATTTGAGAGGGGGTGTTAGAGATTTATTCATCCCCTAGATTGGCATTGCCAGGCTACAGTTCTACAGCTAGTTCCCTTGCGCATAGTTATGCATTTCTTGTTAGTTTGGGCATTCTTCAATAGTCACTAGGTGAAGGATGACATGCACAAATTGAAAAATGGTCCAAATTTATTTCGTCTCTTGCCCTATTGCTTGACGTATTTGGAGTTTTGTTTCCTGTTTGTGGTCCTCAGCAACTCAGCAGCGGACATTAGCTCGTTTGTGGATTATGGAAAGGATGCCTTCTATGTCTGCCTTGCAATCAGATTATTCTTGCCTTTTCCATTTCCTTCAATGGACAGCTTGGTGGCATATTTGGCGTACTCCGAATGCCTTCATTTTTGATTTTGCCTCAGGCATCCATGGTCATGTGGCCCATGTTCGTGGTTTAGTGTTATGCCAGATCTCCTCTATGGTTTCAGCTGACCTGGTTCTTCTTGACATTGCTGCCCCTTGGCTGGATATTGTTCGCTCCACTCTTGATTGGTATCTGTTCTGTTTTTCTTAGCTAACCTGATGGTTTGATGTAAATATTGCTACTTAATTCAAATATCTTAACAAAAAACAAAAGAGAGAGTTTACATTAGTGATACATTAGCGTATAATCATCTGTTCTTGGGTTTTGGACAAGATGTTGTCTACGGCCACTTTAAAGTCACAACATCCTTGTCTTTTTCACTTTTTGTGTTGGATTGGTCTTTGGCACATCTGGCGGACGTGCAATACATTAATTTTTGATTCGGCCTTAGTTATCTAGGGTCATGTGAGTCGTGTTCAAGGATTGCCATTATGGCAAATTACTTCCATGGTTTCAGCTGGTGTAATCCTTCGAGAGGCAGCCACTTCATGGATGGATATCATTTGCACCGCCCGGGTTGTACCCACTTCATGATCCCCTTCTGTCCCTGTAGCCTTGGTGTTGTTTCTACCTGTCTTTCAGTGTGCTTGGTTGGCCAGAAGGCCCTTTTTAAATATTTAAATTTATTAATTCAAATTTCTTCATGTGAGAGTGAGAGAGAGAGAGAGAGAGAGAGAGAGAGAGAGAGAGAGATGAAATGTTTGCATGACCTTAGCATGTTGGTCAGAACACCAATTGCGCATCTAATTATCTCTCAATAGGACAACTTTTACGGAAACAAGAGAGCTGAAAAGTTTTACAGCTGTATGTGGATGCAGACTTTGCCTACTGTCATCCAAATCAACATTTTGTCCTTTTTGTCAGCTGAGCATTGTCTTTTCCGCTCCAAAGATTTGGAGCTGTTGAGTCAGAACCTGCTCTCAGATCCTGAGCAGGACTTCTGGGTTGGCCGTGCTGTCCAGGATCTTCTTTCAAGAGTTTCAGTTTGCAGTCCATCTATCCAAGGTGATCGTTATTCATTTGTTCTGTTTGTTTCTTCATACTATCAGTGATCTACAATGTAGTGCTGCTATATCCTGAATATGACTTTTGTTGCTCTGTCCTTAATTTAGAGGAGAATGTTCTCTTCTATGAGAAACATTATAGTCGTCCAGATTGGCTTCAGGAGTATCAAGGACACCGTCGTGTGTTGCCATGGCTATGTAAGAAAACATCTGGATCAGAGCCTGGGACTTCAGATCAGGCATGTAATCCTTCAGGAGCACGCTTGGGCAGAAACAATATAACAGTAAGAAAGGACCTCGAGGAAGACAGCATGGACACTACTAAAAGTCATGCAGACAATGAAGAATGCCTTGAAGATGATGTTCCTGGCTTGCAAACACCATGCCCCACTGAAGGACGTGAGCGAATCGCTACTACTCCTGTGGCAAGTCCCTTGCAGGGCGAAAACAAGGAGCCTTCAGAGTCTCAAGAATTAAGAGTAACTCCGTCCAAATCAGCCTTAAAATCCAACAATGCTTCAGTAGGTATGGTAGGTTCTGCATTGGATGAACTACAAGCTGGTGCTCTCCTGTTGAAAAAGAATTGGCAGGAAGCACAGCCAACTACAGCAGACATCTCTCTTCTGCGGGACTCATCAGATCCAGTCACACTCTTAAAGCTTGTTGAGCCATGGGAGATGCCAGATGATCTGGTGCTAAGCCTGATTGAAATCGGGATTCAAAAGGAGGATGGATTTTTATGGTCTGCCCAGATGATAAGCTACTGCCTCCTCCCAAAATTGATTTCTCTTCAGCAGCCTGCTTCCAGATTCCTAATTACTGCAGTGCTGCAGGCTGCAAGGGTGCATGCAAGGGCAGTGGTTGATGCTCTCCTTGTTCCTTTGGTTCTTTCCTCTGAAGGACCTAATGCAGGTCAATGTGATGCTATCAATCGCGGAATAAAAGAATGTGTGCCCACTGATTATGTTTTATCTTTTTGTGCCAAGATACTGCTTCATAGTAGACGGCAGCTATTGCCTTTCGAACTCCCCATGGCAGTTCCCTGTGATTATATTAGTAGGCCATTATTATGGTCAGAGTCTCTGTGTACAGTACTACAGACCATATTATCTAGGTCTCTGCCTTTAGATAAAGAGCTAGTAGATGGTCTGGTAGATGCATGTGAAGAGGCAGTCAACACACTGTCGAAGTCCTTAAAGTTCAGCAACTTGCTTTTGTGCTTCATATCCAACTATGGGTCGCATCTAAAGCTTCAGAAAAGTGTCCTCCAGAGAATAGTGGAGAAGACTGACACTTTCATCACTAAGTCACTGGGGTTGAAAACATTGGCTCTATGATAAAAGGCTAATCCTCGACAATGAGTGTGTGGACCTAGTCCTGGATTATGGTACATGCTTTTTGTTGAGAATGTTTTGGACTTTTTGACTTAAATGCTTGTTTTGAGCTCATGCTGTCTGTTCTTTTGTAGTAGCCCTGCACAAAATTCTGTGATGAAGATAAGAGTGCGCACTACAAGAAAACGTAAATGCTTGTTATTTGCATGCCCTGAAGTGGGCATGATTATATTTCATGTCGACTTCATATGAGGAGGTGTATTGTGATGTTTGCAAAATGCACTAGTAAACCTTTGAACAGTTATATATATATATATATGGGGGGGGGGGGTCAAAGGCAATCACCAATACTATACAGTTGCTTACTCGTTGCTATTAGATTTACCAATCAAGCCTGTTCTTGACTTGAGAACAAGAAATCGGTTGTTCGAATGGAAGTTCCAAGTTTGCAACAGTCAATAATGGAAAATATCAAGGACAAATATTTCACATCAAGAAAGTTGGGAGACTCTTTTAACAAGAGACATTTTATCCCAAATCCTTGATGTTAAGGATAGATTGGAATACATGAAACCTTAGTTGCGTTACCGAGAGAATCTTTGAAGAAGGAACCAGACAACACTCGAAATTGGGAGAAACTTTTGACAAGTAACATCTCACATCTCTGAAGTTTGTATTAATCTTTTTAGAGCAATTGGGAGAATCTTTAGATAAGTAACATCTCACATCCCAGAAGTAATGCTGAGATTAGTTTACTTGGAGACAGCATTTCGAGGCCATGTTGCAATATCTTCTAAAATGAGCCGAGTTGCTTCTGCAATTAAAAATGCATCGGGGCTTTAACTATTTCGCATTGCTTGTTTGATTTATAGCTCGAGGGATTAGTTCGCAGACCTCAGAATTCGTTTCTGTTATTAGAGGCAACAGGAAAATGGATTAGACCAGGTTACAAGTCCCCACGTTTGAGTTAAAAATTTTAGTACGGCATAAATGATCTATTTTGAGTTGTAAGTCATAAGGGTTTGGAAAGTTGAGAAAGATTTACCCACAGTCAATCTTTAGTGAACAACTTTTAACGTGTAGTGGGCTTCGAAGTATTCCTTTCCTATTGCGTACTGAGCCTCCCAAAAGACTCGTCTATGTCTATTTCATCCATACCGTACATTAAAGATATGAACTGTAGCAGATATTAAGAGGGCTTATCAGTTTACACAGAGAGACAGAGACAGAGAGAGAGAGAGAGAGAGAGAGAGAGAGAGAGAGAGAGAGACGCTACGGATTTTTTGACGACCTAACAAGTGAAAACACATGATATTCACGACGATCTGAAAAGTGACAAGAGGTTTAACGCACTAACCAGTTCTGGTGTTTAATGTGAGCTGAACGTACGACCCAACTCATAATAAGGTATTTAAACTTCTAAGCAGCTCTAGTGACATGACTCCGTAAGGCAAGACGTGACTGAATACCCGAAAATAAGGTTCAACAAATTGTTCATAATGTCGAAAAGAGCAGAAAAGGGAGCTCAAGGAGTATCGTGGGGTAGTTCAAGGAGTATCATGGTGTGGAGGGAGGAGATAAAGCCAGACCCTGCAAGAGCTAATCATGTGTGCCTTGCAAGCAATAAGGTGTATGAATGGATTGTGTTATGTATATGGGGGTGGGGGGAGGAGAGGCAGGAAGGGGTAACGGAGGATGACATAAGCCTTGTATCCTGCTGGGCCAGCTGCAGCAGCTTCACTAGTATTGAATTGATTGTAGTGGCCGGTGATGTTCTGGATGAGGTTGGAGGGGTTGAACAGCCAGTCATTACTGTTCCTGACAGGGCGCTCCTGGCCTCTCTGCTTGTACGGGTATACGTGTGCGTAGATGTCGTCGCTTAATGCATCCTCAAAGTACAGTTGTGTTGTGTCGTCAAAAACCGGGACTCGAATCTTATCATCACCATCACCATCATCCTTTGCTTGCTTACCTGCTCCTGCTTCCACTCCAGCAGCACTCACATTGTGGAATAGGCGCACCCGCACGTGGATATGCACTGTCCGGTAGGCATACCATCCTGTTCACAGCTCGAACATTAAACAACTGTAAATATAAGGAGTCTTAGCTCTGCTCCCAAGTGCACCTAGCTGGGTATAGGGAAGAACGAGGGAAAACAATCCCTTTTCCCACATGATGGGAAAATGTCAAAAACTTCTCGTGAAAGCAATAAAGCTAGTATATCTGATGATCACCCAGTCCAATAAGAGATGTAATAGTTACATGATCAACAATCAGCTGGTATAGATGAACACTGATCAGTTATAAGATGATGATAGAATACTCATAATATCTATCTATGACCTAGTATAGCATATTTGAAGATTTACTGGTTACAGCATAGCTGAAGAACAACCAATTGTGGACTCAGGATAGACTAGCAATAGCAGCTATGCGCAACAGTTATCAATGACCTAAACTTATATAGCTAGAATAAATATTGGGCTCATTATATGCAGTCATGATGCAATAACAATAACAAACTAACAAGCATTGATATTTAAATGAGCTAATATAGATGAAGGTTTAGCAATGTACCTAGTACAATTAAACATTGACCAATTGAATATGCTTGTAGCTAATGCATCGAATTGGGGCAATGCTGAGTAGATGTATGGAAGATGATTTTTGAAACATTTCCATAGAGACCAAAGGGTGACAGCCCAATTGGTTGGGAGTGTGTGAGTTGCAATGGTGCTTTGAAGTGGCCTAACGTGCCTCGCACTCTTCACCAGTATGACACTATTGAAAAAGAAAATATAATGCATGGATTTGAGCAGCAATACCTGGGTAAATGGTGTGGAAGATGAGACGACCGTGCATGTCAGTCTTTTGGTACCCACGGAGCCAGTGGAGGCCAAGGGTGGAGTCGAGGGCGGCGTCGCTGTAGGTGCCATTGGAGCTGCAGTGCCAGATGTCCACCTGGGCGTTCACCAAGGGCCGGAGAGGGGGAGGGGGATGGGGCGGACAGCGAAGAGAGATCATGCTGCCATCATCATCTGCACCACTCACATTGCTATTTATGTGCGTGCGTAGAGAAGAAGCCATGGCATCATTTTTGGCCCCCCTAGTATTGTTCTGAATCATGTTGGGAGCTGGAGTGTGTGGTGGAAGGGGAGGGACAGGCGCCATAAGCTGCATGGTGAGCTCCAATGGCAGCCCCATCAGCCCCTCCGTCACGTCCGACCTCTCTAGCCCCCTTTCATCCACCCAGTAAGGCCCTTCTACCTGCCTCACCACCGGCCCTTCTGGCTGGCCTGCAACACCACCACCAGCTATTATCATCAATGAAGATGCAGCTACCCACAGTAGCAATGTGCAGACATGCATCGATGTTCCAAGCAAGAGAGCCATCTCTCTCTCTGTCTCTCTCTCTCGCGTGCTGCCTCGCCTTATATAAGCTGCCAATATAATATTATCTGCATGCATCCACCGTAATGCCAACTTAAGCCAACCGCAAATCCACCTATAAATATAAATGAATAAATAAAATATGGAAAATATTTTACTTACATAAATTTATAAAGACCTATTTTATATAATATAATGCAAAAATATTTTACTGACATAAATTTATAATATCATCTGCATGCGTTATGCCAACCTCAAATTCACCTATAAATATATATAAATATAAATAGATGGATATAAGAAAAACATTTTACTTGCCTAAATTTATAATGTTTTCCCAATCTCAAATCGACCTATATATATATATATATATATATATATATATATCACAATTTTACTTACTCAAGCTCAAACTGTAATCCTCAAATCACACTTCTACTCTAATTAGTCGATCACCCCAAATCTTTTTATCAGATCACAATTCCTACCTGCAGCCTAATCGTCTCTCGCTCTCAATATTAAGTCTCCAACAATAGCTCTCAACTCTCACCTAGTCTTAGGAGCATGCTATTTGGTGTGCTGATGCGTTTGGTAAGAGCCTCGTGCCCGTATTATAGGCTTACATATGTTCGAGAGTCTCATGGAAACTTCCCCATGGCAAAAGCATCAAGGGCTACCAAGGAATATTAATCTTCTTTGTGCGATTCATTACGTTTTAAAAAATAGTTATTATGTATTATTATACAATTTCAAGCTGCCCTTCAAATCAGAAAAAGAAAATAATTACTATAAAATTTCAAGCTACCCTTCAAAATTTGAGAATTATTACCGATGAATGTATGAGACTTTTGGCATTATGAGCTTTGTAATGTGTTCAATTCTTCTCATTGGGTTTCATTCTAATGCTTCAAGATGCCTGAAATGCGATCTTGGAGTTCGATTTTAGCGCCGTGCAAATTTAGAGTACTTAGCTTTTTGATCCAATCGAAATTGTGCAATTTAGTTCTCTTGATTGTTGAATCTCAAAGCTCCTAAATTATTCTCAATTCTCTCCATTTTAAAGTCTCAAGACCATTATTATTCTAAGTTTTATATTTGAGACTAGACTCAGTATTATTTTACTCTTGCGATCTCAAGGCAATGCATTTCAATTTTATGGGGCCTTCTCGTGAAAAATTTCAAGAATTTGGAGTTAAATCACTCAAGCATCTTGTATGTGGAATCCGTGCATTGCATCCTTCCTCCCCCTTAGAAAACTCAAGATATCATTGTCTTAGTAGAAACTAGGTGTATTGATTTGCAAGGGTGACTTTCTCTATCTAGGTGGCATCTTCTTATGGATAGCCCTTTCATTGTATAGGGTGTTCAAGGCAAATGCAATATTTAAGGGGATTCCCTCTAATATCTAAGGTTTTCTTTTTGGTTGCATTTTGAATAGGGATACCATTCCAATATGTTCACTATCCATAACATTTTTAGGGTTGAGAACATAATGTTTAAATACACTAATACGGAATATATTTTGGAACTTTAGATGCTAGGGTAACTTGGGCTTATACACTTGCTTGCCTAGAGATTGTGATTATTCCACATGGCTCATGATACCTTGGACTCAGCTTCTTATATTTTCCAAACGACAAGGAAATATTTTTTGGTTTTACCCTTAGGAAAAACCATGTCACATTCTTTGAGTACTCTCTTAGTTCCTTCTATGTGCCTTGCATGCCTTGATATTTTAGCAAATATCTTTAACTTGTTCGTCCTTCTCTTTTAGCATTGCTTTTGAGGCTTCTACATTAAGAGCTGCATATAAATAAAGTTCAAGGTTGATAACCATTCTAAGACGGATTGCAATGTATCTAGCTCGTGTATCAATACATTTTTGAAAAGGTTCCAAATTGTCTCGAGTTGAAATAGCTTGCTTTTCTTAAGTGCAATTTGTGCTTTCAATTTTTCATTCACGTTGCAACCTTGAAGTACATTCCTTTATTGCTCAACGTTCACAAGCCTTGTAATTAGTCAATCATGTGAGAATGAGAGCTCAAGCAAAAGTCTTGGATTTGAGATGGGTAAGCTCCACTTAAATGAAAAAAACCCTAAAGTACATTAATGTATTGCTCAAAGTTGTCACCCTAATAACTTGCATAGACCCTATAAATAGTCAACCACGTAAGAATGATGGCTTAGGAAAATGTCTTCAATTTGAGACGGGTTAGGTCCACTTAAATGAAAAAAACTCCAAAGTACATTCTTGTATTGCTCAAGGTTGTCACCCTAATAACTTGCACAGACATTGTCCCTAATAACTTGCACAGACATTGTAATTAGTCAATCAAGGTTGTCACCCTAATAACTTGCACAGACATTGTAATTAGTCAATCAAGGTTGTCACCCTAATAACTTGCACAGACATTGTAATTAGTCAATCATGTAAGAATGATGGCTTACGAAAATGTCTTCGATTTGAGAGGGGTAAGTATCATTCCCAATGACATGCACCCCCAATCCATGAGTCATGCTCCTTAGGGGAGCTACATTTAAAAGCCTTTTTATAAAGGATAAATGAAAACATACTATTATTTTTATTATTAAACAAAGGGTTAGTTAGTGGCGCCCTTGATTTATACATGGGGGTGCACATTAGAAACCATCCCTTGATTACCTTACATGAAAACTAGTAAGAAATGTGGCACATGCATGAGTAACCCTCTATCACTCATTTGAAGAGATTAGTACTCACCTTGGATGCCCCTTCCACCTTGCAATAGCACTCAACAATAGCATTGGCAACACCCTCATTAGCTATGTGTTTTGCCCATGTACAATGTTGATAGAGAGGGAGAGAAAGAGGAGAGTAGAGGATATATTCTAGAGAGGGAGAGAAAGAGGAGAGTTGAGGGGGTGTCCAAGTCGCCACATGACTTGGGCACCCCTTGGCATCACTAGTGGGATGATGTTAGCCTCCCCCTCAATAGTCCATCATGTTGCCACCCTAGTCATGCACCTTCAATGTCACCATTTGCATTATTATCCCCCTTCCCAACTTCCTATTAGGTGCTCATGCATCAATAGTCATAGTTATCATCTCTTCATGACCCCTATCATCCATCTTGCCTCGTTATATCTAATCATTAGCATTTGATCATTCTTTAGTGTCACTTCAGCCTTCCTATTATTAACGCTAGACTTATCCCTTAGACATGATCCTCTTTCTATCATGAATTTTCTCACTAAGTTCATTCAACAAGGTGATGTATTCCAACGGGTCTACTACCAAGACAAGTGTAGAGGCTACGTAGAAATATTTACTTAAAGGTAAAGACTAATCTAAGTTAGGCTTAAGTACTTGACGTGAAGCATTTAAGGTGAAGGAATAGTATGATCATGAATAAAATGTAGTGACTGCCAAAAATTATAAGATAGCAATGCATTATGTCTAAGAGATTTAGTGTTAAGTCAAAGAGGTGATTGATTAAGATTCACATAACAGCTAGTCTTTCCCTCTAATGAGAAGCTAATATTCAAAGAAACAACCCAATAATTAAATTCAATAGATAGTTGATGGTGATATTAAATGTAAGTAGAAAGGCTTACATAAGTAAAGACGAATTCAAGTTAACCTCAAATACTTAATGCAAAGGAACAATGACCATAGATAAAAAGATAGTGAATGGAAAAGATATAACATAGCAATGATTATGTCCAAGAGATTTAGTGTTAAGTTGAAAGATGCGATTGATTGAGATTCATCTATCAACTAATCTTCCTCTCCAATGAGAAGCTAAAATTTAAAGAAACAACCCAATGATTAAATTCAATACATAGTCAATTATGATATGATTAGTAGGTAGAAAGACCTACGTAAAGGTGAAGACTAATCTAAGTTAAGTTCAAATGCTTAATGTGAAGGAATGACATGATCTAGGTAAAAGGTGGTGAATGACAAAGATATAACAAAGTGATGCATTATATCTAAACATTTGGTATGTATTGGCTAGAGGTGATTGATCAATATTCATTAGCTAGTCTTTCCCTCCAACTAGAAGCTAAAATTAAAAGAAGCAACCTAATAAATAAACAACTATGCAAGTAGTCACTGATGATATAAAAAATGCGTACACTATCTCATGCAAAATAATTAATTGAAAAAACCTGCGTACACAGACTAAGAAAATGCTTATAATTAGTTGTATGCCTAGTAAAGATATTTAATTCTTTATATAATGCAATAGAACATTGTGCAACTTTGTATTTGTAAAGTGTTGAGCCAATGTTTGATCAAGTTAAATAGAAATGAATTAAGCTTTGTTAGAAAAAATTTCAGTGTGAAATATTAATTTAAGCATAACACCATAAGAGATGAAGGGAATTTCAAAAAATTCAGTGTGAAAGTTTAATTTAAGCATAGCACCACAAAAGATGAAGGGAATTCCGATGCCGTATCTCCTCGTGTTTCTTACGAATTTCAAGGTATCGGTACATGCAATTGCAATCTTTTTTAAGAGTGGTAAATTTTTCTTTTGGTATATACTAGTCATACTATCAACATTAGAAAGTTTTTTAAAGGGCAGACTAACCCACTTATTGATGGCTATTTTAGCACTAGTAAAAAATACCTATAACTAAGAGTCTCCCTTCTTTGTTCATTTTAGTACCCTACTATTTTTTGATGTTTCTTTATATTTTCAGATTTTCTTATTTGATTTAGGGTAGTTTATTCATCTTGATGTAGTGTAGTGGTAGAGAGTAGAGATTTCATTGTTTTTTAAAGATCACACATACACACACACACACACACACGCACGCACGTACGCACGCACACATGCGCACACGCATGCGCACGCACACACGCACATGCACACACACATGCACATATGCACACGTAGTGGTAGAGAGTAGAGAGTTCATTGTTTTTCAAAGATCACGCACACACACACACACACACACACACACACACACACACACACACACACACACACACACACACACACACACACACACACACACACACACACACACACACACACACACACACACACACACACACACACACACACACACACACACACACACACACACACACACACACACACACACACACACACACACACACACCCACACCCACACCCACACCCACACACACACACACACACACACACACCCCGACACCCACACGCACACATCGACATGCACACACACACGCACATGCACATGCACACGCACATGCACATGCACGCACACGCACACACACACACGCACACACACACACACAAAATAATGTAGTAGTACACAGAGTATATCCATATGTAAGTGAAGATAATGAACAATAAGAATAACATGAGTACCCACAAAACTTCTTGTTCTCTTCTCTTCTCTCTCTCTTTCTCTCATACTCCATTGACTTCACATTGCACTATTACTTCACTAGTAAAAAGCAACATCCATGGGAGCTTGTGGTTGAAGTGAGGGGCATAAGAAGTCAGACTTTATCACAAGTTCGAGGAGTTAAGCTTCATTGTGACATTGATGCTTGTTGTTTGGATTGGAAAGAGGTATAACATCTATCATTGAGCTATCTAATCTAAGTAGATAGGTGCTTCAATTAAGAGAGCAGGGATGAAGTTTAGTTGGGGACTACAAAATTTTGAGTGTTTGGATAGCCAATAGTGGTTGCATTCAAGGTAGCTCAATTTGTTTTTGGATTGCTCGACAAAAGATTTGGGTCATGTATTTGATGTATGCAAGCAAGTGGGTTAAGCATATGGGAAGCTTGTTATCACATGTATGAGATTAGCTTAATTACAAAAGCATGGGGCTTGCTTATTGTTTTGAAGCTCAAGGCTTGCTTGTGACGAAGAATAATGGAGATAGAGTTGATGTTTTGCTAGGATTATGATGTTTATGGGATCTTGTATTTATTTGAGTATTGAAGGAGGTTTTTCTTGACGATACTAACCCACTTTGGCGCATTTACAAGAAAAGACATGCTATTCTTTTGATTAAAAACTCTCTCTTTTTTCTTAAACCTTTGCATAAAGGTAAAGCAAGACAAAACCACTTTCATCATTTGTAGAAAGAATATACATGTGTTTTGAAGGGCCCTTTGCTTAAAACAGATAGCTGGAAAAGTGTAAGAAAAATTTGCAAAAATTTGGGAGTGTGAGTGCTTGGGCTATTTTGGTATTTCTTTTGCCATATTGGTTGGCCATTGCAGTCATCACTTGGTTTTGGAGTTTGTTAGTCTTCTTGCTTGTGCAATTGATATAAACTTGGTTGCTTGTTGGTTCCTACATATTATGTTAGTTATGGTTTTGTCTTCTACTTCAGAAAATGCATTGTTTAATATTGAAAATTGGGGTTGCACAAACTTTTCATATTGCAAAGAACAACAATCTATTGGAGTGAAAGAGGCATTTTAAACCTATCAAAATTTTTCATATCAGAAAGAAGAATAATGTCTTGGTGCGAAAGAGGCATATGAAATCTATCAAATACAAAGAGGAAAAGCTTGAGGACATGGATAAAGATGCATGAGATGAGATGGATGGGCTTACATACTCTACCATTATGTTGACTATCTGAAGATCAATTTATTTCAGTGTAGAGGATACGAATAGTGGTGCATATGAAGTTTGTAAGAAGTTATGCAACCTTTATGGAGAAGCAAAGTGTTGCATCATAGATATACTAGTTAAAGAAATTAAGTGACCTTTGTATGAAGGAGGGGATGTCCATGTCTAACCGTTTGAATGAGTTCAACACTATGTTTAGCCAATTGTGTGCACAAAAGATTGCCCTTTGAGCATTTGGTCAAGGCTATGTTCTTGCTTTTGACTTTGCTTGAAAGTTGGGATACTTTTAGGATTGTAATTAGTAGCCTAAAACCTATTGCTAGATTGAATAGTGCTAATGCAAAAAATAACTTGCTTATGGAATTGGTATTGAGGGCTTAAGTGTACTTACAACTAGAGAGAGGTCAAATGCTAGAGGAATATCCTCTTATGATAGAGAAACAAGTTTCACACAAGGAAAGATGTGGAATGCTTTTATTCCAACAAGAAGGGTCACATAGAGAAAGATTGCTTTAAGTGGAAGAGTAAAAACAAAGGGAAGAAAAAGGGTGATGAAGATGACAAAAAGGAAAAATGAAAGGACAATCTTGAAGAAGGAAACATCATACTCAGTAACAATGTTGATGGTAATATACTATATATCTCTAGACTTGGGGATGTTTTATTTATTGCAATGCATATCGGTATGTCTCAAAATTAGATCTTTGATTTTGGGACATAATTTCATGTGACTCCTAATAGGGAGTGGTTTGCTATTTATGATGCAACTAGAAGGGGATGTATTTGATTGGGAAATGACTTTGCATGTAGCATTGTTGGAGTGGGAGATGTGCACTCACTACTTGCTACTAGTTCCTCTTTTGTGCTTAAGGATGTGTGTCATGTAATAGACTTAAAGAAGAGTTTGAGGAGCACTAGAAAACTAGATGATTGTGGTTATCACATTATAGGGTAGTCATGCTTTGAAGATATGCAAAGGGTCACTAGTTATTGGTAGAGGACCAAAGTTTGGTGCTTTGTACTCTTTGCATGTATCTACTGTGAAGGATCACATAGAAGCTATCATTGAATAAAGTTTTGCATCTCTTTTGCATCATCCTTTGGACCATATGTTAGTGATTGGAATTAAAATTATTATTATTGGTAATATCTTCTATATTTCTATTTCTTTGACTTTGAAATATGTGAGTATTACATGCATAGAAAATAAACTAAATTGTCACATAAGAAGCGTTTTGGCATGAGAAAACCATTGGATTTAGTGCATAGTCATATGTGTGGGTCTATGCTTAGAGTTTCATTGGGAGAAGCATCTTGTTTTTTAATATTCATAGATGATGTTACTAGAAAAGTATGGGATTATCATGTTCTCAAGAAAAGTGATGCATTTTATGCATTCCAAAAGTTCTTGGCTTACACAAAAAATCAGCCAAGAAAGAAGCTCAAATGCTTGAGGAATAGAAACAATGGAGAGTATATTTCTCATATATTCCATAAGTTGTGTGAGATATGTGGTATCAAAAGGGAATTGACTACTCTTGAAAACCTGGCTCAAAATGGGATGGCCAAAAGAATGAATGGGACCATATAGGAAAGGGTTTGGAGTATACTATCAAATACAAGTCGTACTTATGGTTTTTGGATTGAAGTTGTTAAGATAGCTATTCACTTGATTAATCAGTCATCTAGCACGTCAATGGATGACAAGATTCCTAAAGAGCTGTAGTCTAGCAAGAAACCTACTTGCGGGTGTCCAATTATATGAGAACTATATGCATATTTCAATTGACAAGCATAAAATCTTGATCCTAAATCTAGGAAATGCATTTATCTTGGGTATGGAGATTTAGATGAGTTGGAATACCATCTTTGGATAGTGAAGTTAAGAATATGTTTCATAGCCGTGATGCTATTGTCAATGAGAAGAAGATGCATAAACAACCCATCAAGGAAGTTGAGATATGTAGGGTAGTATTCTAGGAGGATGGACAATAGTCACCATTTGAGCAATATGTATGCTTTATCACATATGATGGGTGGATAGAAAATATAAGAAATGTTGAGGTGGGAGTGCATGGATAGGTTGAAACCCTCACATATAGTAGGATATATAGTTGGCACAAGTGGATGCTTTGGTTGAGCTAGTGTTGAGACAATCTACAAGAGCCCTAGACCACCAGAGAGGTACACTTCTGTCTATTGATTATGACATGGTGAAAAATTATGGAGAGCCTTTAAATTATGCTAATGTTATGACCATGGATAATAGTTATAAGTGGACGAAGGCTATGCAATCAGAGGTGGAATTTTTGGTTAAAAATACCCCTTGGGAGTTGGTTCCTTTTCCTAATGGCGAGCATACATTACCATGCAAATGGATTTATAAGCTAAAAAGTGTCCCTACCTAAGTACGAGGAAAGATTGGTAGCCAATCGATTCAAGCAAGAGAAGGGGATATATTTTGATGAGATTTTCTCACCGATAATCAAGATTTTTACTCTTCATTACAATGCTTACATTGGTTTCTAGGGAGGATATGGAGGTTGCCCAAATGGATGTTAAGATACATTTCTTGCATAGAGATTTTCAAAAGGATATTTATGTGCAACAACCAAAGGGCATTATTGTTGTGAAAAGCAAGGAATAGTTGGTATGTAAGCTCCACAATACGATTAGTATCACATGTAGCACTTAAGTATAACAAGTTATGATTATGTACCAAATAGACAATGAACATCCAAAATGAATAAATATAAAACAGTCTTATTCTCATAGAAATTTCCATAACAAAGTCACTCACAAATGTGGATGCATTGAAGAAAAGTTGCACAAAACCTTTGATATGAAAGAATTGGGAAATGCAAGTCACATTCTTGGAATGCAAATTATGAGGGATAGAAACAAGAACGTTTTCTATGTGCTAAAAAAAGAATACATTGGGAAGGCTATTAGGGTCCCATTGCCTCCATATTTGAAACTTATGCAAGAGGATATCCCTATATTAGATAAGTGAAAGGCTTAAACAACCAAGATACCTTATGCATATGCTATTATTAGTGTGGTGTATATGATGGTAGCTACATTGTCTAGAAATCATGTTCATAGTGGGAGTGATTAGCAAGTTTATTGCATACCATTGGGAAGCAATGCATAGTATCATGATATACTTGAATTGCATTAGAGCTATGAACATTTTCTTTGGAAGGAAGGATACATCTATGTTTGGGTATCATTAAGTTGATTTTATAGGGAATGTGGACTCTAGAAAGTCTACCACATGTTTTGTCTTCATGTTCATAGGAGGTGTAGTGTCATGAGTCTCTCCATTGTAGCCATGCATGACCTTATCTGCCATTGAGGCCAAATCTGTTGTAGCCATTGAGGTAATAATATGGACTCTAGAAAGTCTATCACATGTTTTGTCTTCATGTTTATAGGAGGTGTAGTGTCATGAGTCTCTCTATTGTAGCCATGCATGACCTTATTTGCCGTTGAGGCTGAGTATGTTGTAGCCATTGAGGCAAGAAGGAATCCATATGGCTTACTCATTTAATGAGAGATCTAGCCATTGCTCAAGAGATGTCCGCATGTAGAAGGAAAATGAAGCTCTCTATTGATAGGCTTCAAAATTAAAAATAATTGTCATATAGGAGATGTAGGACCTTTGCACATACAAGGCCAACAAGGCCTTTACACATTTAATGCTTTGTTATCAATGTCTTCATATGTATAAACTATGCCCTTCTTCTTTAACTTTTTGGCTTTGATCAAAGTAGAGATGTAATGCTCCATTTCTAGATTCTAGGAAAATTAACTAACTATATCACATGGGAAACCCCTCATAGACAAAGTCGAATTGGAGGAAAGTGTAAACTATAGAGAGTCAGCTACACATTCTCACCGATACATTAGCTAACTAATTTTGAAAGAAAAATCTCATTATATCATTATTAATTAATTTTAAGATCACTATCTTATTAAAACTTAGTTGTTTAAGTAAAATTGATTAATTAATTATGAAATTAAATAAATTTAATCATGAAATTAGTTGATTAAGAGATTAATATTATGAGAGAGAGAAAGAGCACAAACATGTGTGTGTGTGTGTGCATATTTGTGTATGTGTGCCTCTGTCTCCATATATATATGATGGGACCTAAAATGGGCCGGCACTGGCTATAGCACTAGTCGGACCTATGACATGCACAAGACAACCCCATGGCCTTGCAGTCAGGAGCGTGTATAGGACACATTGCCCTGCCATCGTACGTACATTTTGTGTTTGTATCGTGTTTGTAGCCCAACCCTTAACCTTCTTAGACTCCTCAGAGGGAAACCCTACACATTTTGGTGTAATTCACCATGTAGAACAATATAGCAGGCACCCCTCGGTTGATTTCCGTGGCCCCACTACAATCCTCCTACACCTTGGGGATTGGCCCCTCGATACATCACTAACACATATAACACATACAAAACAAACTCCGCTCTTGGTACCAATATTATATCGTTCCAGGAATGTGCCAGTCCTCACTTACTTGTCCCCCTTGGACCCACTGTCTAGACCTATAGCTTGGGTACCTTACTCTCTCCAGCATGGGTAATTTATAATCCAACCAATTGCTATGCATGCCAGGAATAGATACCATGTATATGATTCATGCAATAGTGGATGCCTTATTGTGCACAAACAGTTATGGTTTGAAATTAGCCTATGTGTCGTGCAAAAACAACCCTTTTAATGAATTTTCGCTAATACGCAATGCTTCATTGTAGGAACCTAGCACCAAGGCGGACCTTGTGCTGCTAGATCCATTATTTCCAAATAAAGCGCATCCTAAATGTTATGCATAAAGAGATCAATCAGACTTTGCATTATTTTAGTGCTTAAACTATTATATAACATCATCCTCCCCCTCACTGTTTAAATTGTGCTGCGTTGCATAGGTGTAGAGGTTCTTTTCTGTCATTTTTAATATGTAAAAGCAATAAATATGCACTTTAACACAAAGAACAAGGGCCAAACTGAGGCTTAACCATTTTCCCCAAATTTTCTCTATTTTTTCTATTTATTTTTAATAGAAAATAGGCATTTTTTGGTTTTTTTTAAATGATTGATCATTGGAACTAAAACTCGGCATTTTTCCTTATTTTAACCCATGTCCACTCATTTCTCCCACTCAAAATCAAAGAAACTATCAATTTTCATTAAATTTATATTTTTTTCAGATTTAGAAATTTATAATTGCTGTAAATCACTACGGGTCCTGCATAAGAGTGACTGCAGCCCTCAAATATAATGCAAGGAACGTTCAAATAAAATTTCAACTCATGTGCACACCATTTAGACCATGAACGATAAAAAATAAGCAAAATTCTTTCATAAAATAGAGCATACCGCCTTTTTGCCTGTTTCGGGTTTTCTGAATATTTAATTGGGACTGTGTATTGACCAACCAACCATGGATTTCAGTATAGATCTTTAGCCTTCAGCCTCTTCATCCTCTTGGAACAATCCGGTGTCTCCCGGACAAGCATCCATCTCCCGATTCTCTTCTTGATTCTTGCCACATGAAGTGTCTCTATGCAGGAGAGAGAAAGAGGAGAGAGAAATACTGAATTCTAATTGGGCCATCTAGGCAGCCATTCCACGTGTGAAGACATGCAATGAGGAGCGAAGATAGGATGTAGATCAGCCCCATCAAATCTGTTGGGAGGGTTGTTTTTAACCACCATAGCTCCCTCTCCATAAATCGTGGGATGATGGCACCTCCATCTCTACTGCTGCTGAAAAAACAACACCCCCCTCCCCACGAATTCGTTTTTAGTTAGGCTCCCAAAGAGAGCCCCCAAAAGGCATAACCTTTGGGCTCTCTAAAGTCTATTCCCACTTGCCCTTTTGGGTCTTGGCCTCCCGGGCACTCCCTCTTCCTCGTTCGGTATTTGATTTGCGATCCAAAAAATCATGGGCATCCGTCTTGAAGTCCTTCACTATCGGGCATCTCTCGGGGTCTCGTCTGACACGCCCAAAAATGATAAAAATTCACCAACTATCGTCTATTGGGTCTTTGAAGCACTTTTGGGCATTGCTGCCTAAAATCGTATTGATTGCAATCTTCGCCTTTGAGGAAGTCTATTTTTCCCCTGAAATTCGAAATTTTTGGCTATTTTTAAGTACTTCTCAGCATAAAAAATCATCCGTCATTGGAGACCACAGGATAGGGCGACTTGGCCCGTTGAATCCCATGAACAAATCTACACATAAACACAATCACAAAGAGCATCAAGCTGATACAAAATAGATACACAACAAAACACATCACAGCTCTCACCCTACCCCTTGTCAAAACCAAGGCATGATTCCACGAGGAGTAGGTTTAGCATATTCTGACAGAAAGTCTAAAGCTAGTCACTAACCAAATGCTGCAACACAGCCAAGCTAAAAAGAACTATCAAAGAGGTCATCCTAAGTGGTGGTTTGAACTACCTACTTAACTAAGGACAACTCAACTAGGAGCTTCTACTAGGCGAGAAATCCTATAGCCTAATCAAGAAATAGTTTCTTTTAGCACATTACTTTTTTAGCCTCTTATTTTCCATACTCGGGCGTGTTAAAAAGGAGGGAGCTGAGCGTAGTGACCCAAGGAGAACAAGGCATCGGTCTCAAGTCCTGTCTTGGTACCCAAGAACCTATAAAGCCCTTGCAAGGCGACACTGAATCCTTTTCTAATGCTCACTTTTATTTTCGCTCCAACCTTTTTGTATTCTTTGTTGTTCAGCTAGATGCCACCTCTCGGAAGACAAGGCATCGGGCCTGGGTCTTGTCTCGTTCCCAGGAACCTACCAGCCCTTCGCAAGGTGATAAACAACAACTCAAGGATTTTTCTTTCTTTCCTTTTCTATTTTAATAGGGGTTAGAACCCCTTTTTACACACCTTAGTATATTCATATATTGTCTTTCAAATATTTAGGATTTTGCCTCCTTTCCATCATTATTTTAGTAGGCTTCTCTAATTGCCTCACAACTAATAGGAACTCCTAGAACGGCCGCCTAGCAGGTCAGCAGAACAGGGTCACTAGAATTGCCTTCTAAAACAGGTCTTTCAATGCCTGACAATGCCTTTGTAGGAGGCAATGATTACTCAGACCTCCCCCAGACATACAGAGCCTAAACCTGGAACTTCATGCCTCGAGTGCCGCTCCCCAACAAACAAAAGAAAGTAACCCTTACACATATATATCATTAATTGCTTAAGGAAAAAGACTCGGAAAGGGGATGAAACCACTTGGAATGGCCACAAGAAGCTCCTTCGCAGCAAAGGCTCCCTCCAGCGACTTCGTCAACCTGTATGATGCAATCACCACAACAAAAAACCATTAACTGTACCTACACCAAACATGCATAGGGGCCCTCTTGGCCTAAAGAAATGGCACATTTCATTGTAAACTAGCTAGCCCTCTTGGCCTAAAGAAATCAAGCAAGCCAGCTCATATAGATCTCTCCTTGGAAGAAGGCAGATATACGAAAATATGTTCCATTCCAAGGGGAAAAATAGGGCTCTCAGCCCTAAATTGAATGCATTAAGTTGTGACCCATACCTCCTGCATATATAGCAAGAGGCGTACGCATAACATGTGACTTGATCAACCTATGGGTCCATAATAATAGTGGTAGATGGGTCTCAGCCACTCTCCGCATTACCCATATTAACCATCTCTTGCCATATAATGCATGGTCTGGTAACATTCCCCACAAGTGACCAAGTCCTGTCTCGTTATCAAGAGCGACATCCGGACTAGGACCATAGTTGAAGAAGAGGTTCTCTTCATAAGTAAAATTAGCTAAGGAATCCGTAAATTGATTCCAATAACGTGGAATGAGATGAAGAGATACGCTCTCAAATTCATCAAGTAAGGTTATGGCAGTGCAATGATACATATGAAGGATGGGATTCCGGACTATATATGTCCCATTAAGTTGATTTAAGATCAGTTGGGAATCCCCCTTTACCAACAACCACCGAATACCACCTATCTTGGCAATATTCAGTCCCATAATCAAGGCTTTATACTCTACCATATTGTTAGTGAATCCTACCCCGAGATAAATAGCTAATTTCATTGCAACCCTACATCGGGGATCTTGGATAACTACTCCAACACTCCCTTTTTTATTAGGCCCCTGGGATGCTCCATCAAGGTATAATGTGTATGTCCATAATGGGTTTACATAGCCAGCCATCAAGAACTCCCCTATTCATAATTATGATAGTCAAAATTCAACATATTTAGAGGATGAACTGATGGCTCCATCCCACCTTCTTCATTAAACTCAACGGGGATGCTTGTCAAAATCTACAAATAGTGATGGTAGAAAACTTTGATTTCCCATACAAAGGTACCATCTTCTTGCTCAATCACGTTGTATCCTTTTCTCCACTAGATAAACTCCTCTTGATGATATCATTGCTCGAGATATGGGTGCTCCAAATAAGGGATTAACCACCCCATCAACTAGTTTAAGCTCTCATGCAGGTCTCAAATCAACCTCAGCATAGATCTGTAATGCATTTAGCACGTTAGCATATTCAGAAATAAAAAGGTTTAATCTTATTAAGATTAACCTTATTCTTAAATTCCACTCCCTGTAGATCAGCTAATAAAGCCATGGACTTATTTTTACCTAACCGAACTATCTTGTAAGGGCCATCCCATCTGGGTTCCAGCTTTCTTGGAAATAATTCTGTACGCGCATCGTAATACAAAACTAACTACCCCTTTTAAAGATATATTTCTTCACTTTTAGATCATGCAACCACTTCATCCGATGTTTAGCCACCTCTTGGTGCAATAGACTCTGCAATTTAGGTTCATCCAAGTGGGCTATAGTCGTAAACCGCTCAAAAAGGGCATCTTCATCACCCAAAGAATGATTGATTGCAAATCTTATGGTCGGCAACTCAATTTCTAAGGGCAAGACACACTCCTCCCCATAAAATTATTTGAATGGGGTGTGGGTAGTGGCTTGCTTAAACGTCGTGTTATATGCCCAAACCACCACATATAATTTTGTATCCCAGTCCTGCTTCCTTTCGGAGACTATCTTGGATAGGATACCCACTAGCTTCTTATTGGTACTTTCAATTTGTCCATTGGCTTGCAGATTATAGAGGGTCGTCTTGCTATGCTTAATTTTCCATGCTTCAGTCAGGCTTTTAATCACCTCATTCAAAAAATGGGTTCCACGGTTCGATACTATTTCCTTTGGTGGACCAAATGGGTAGGGATCTGCTCAAGTAGGAAACTAGCAGTCTCTTTTGCATTGTCCTGCCTCGTCGCCCGTGCTTCTGACCACTTTGTAAAGTAATCAATTGCTACTATAATATATATTTTTTGAGTAGTAGATGATGGGGTAATAGGTCCCACAAAATCGATGCTCCACTTCTCAAATGGAAGGGTAGCCAGAATCGGCGTAAGTGGACGTTTCCTATTCTCTTTACTGTCACGTCTTTGACATGTATCACATCTCTTAACATAGTCAAATGAATCCTGGAAGATGGACGGCCACCAATACCAGCTCTTAAAGCCTTCTGTGCCGTTAACTGCCCAACAAAGTGCTCTCCACAAGCGGAGTCATGGCACTCTTCCAGTATAAATGAAACCTCGTCAGGCATTATACATCAGTGATAGATATCATGAACACCCTGCCGATATAGTGTTCCTACGATCAAGGAAAATTTCAATGCATGATGTTTAATTTTCCTCTTCTCTAATTTTGATAAAGTAGCTCCAGTCTCTCCTGTAGAAAGATAGTGCATTGTAGCAGCATACCAGGGGGGAATAGACGTTGCATCAATCTTGAACAAAGTTTCCATATCACTTCCTTCAGCCAAGACCTCTTTTGGCTCTCCGAAATCCACAAGACACTCGACAATGCCCTGTAGGTTCGATGACTTGGTCTTAATCTCATAATCAAATTCCTGCAAAGTGATTAACCACTTTGCTAAACGATTAGGCATCTGTAACTTATTCAACAACAATCAAAGTCCATCTGCCTTCGTATAAAAAAAACCTTCTCATAAAGAATGTAGTGCCTGAACTTTTTGGTTGCAAATACCATCGCAAGGCACAACTTCTCCATATAGGTGTAGTTAATTTTCGATATGCCCAACTTCCGACTAGCAAAAGCTATTTGATGGTACCACTTCTCCTCCCAAATTTGGGATAAGCAGAGCTGATACTATACATGGTTGCTACTGAAAATATATAGAATATTTTGTCCGTTTTAGGTGCTTTTAAAACAGGTGCTTTGGCAAGCTCCTGCTTCACATCGTCAAAAGATACTTTGCAAGTATCACTCCATGCAAATTGACAGTTAAAGGACAATAGGTTCGTTAGTGGCAATGTTCTCTTTTCTAGTAGGGCATTGATAAACCTCCGATAATACCGTACTGATGTTAGAAAGCTATGCACTTCCTTTGGAGTACGCATCGGACTCATAGTGACTATGACTTGATTTTTAAAGGGTCAATCGCAATCCCTACAGAACTGAACACATGGCCTAACAATAGCCCATAAGGCACTCCAAAGACACACTTCTGCGGATTGAGAGCTATGCAAGATTATGTGCAACACTTGAAACACTTTTGCAAAATAATCAACTGCCTTTCTCTTACGGTGGCTGCCCCCAGGTCATCAATGATTACTTTCAACTCCTCTAGGGCGATGTCACAAAAGGTCTTGTCGACGGCTGTTCTTTGCCACGAACTAGGTGCATTACATAACCCAAATGCCATCACATGGTACGCAAAGGTACCGAAAGACAGTGATAAATGTCATTTTCAGCTTGTCTTTCTTAGCAATCGCCATTTGGTTATACCATGTAAAGCAATCCATGAATGAATATATTCCCCTATCTGCCACTTGATCCAAAAATTGGTCAATAAACAAAAACAGGTAGTAATATTTAACAGTTTATTTATTTAGCTCTCTAAAGTCTGCACAAAGATGGATTTGATTATTATTCTTCTTTCTAATCACAATTGGTGAACACCATTCAGTATGCTGAACTAGGAAGATCAAACCCACCTTCTGTAACTTTCGAAGCTCTTCAAACAACCCTATCCTTAGTTCAAGAGGCATACGCCTTACTTTCTAACCTATACAGGGTGGGTACCTTCCTTTACAGGAATGGTATGCACAGCTAGAATGGGAGGAATACCCCTAAGTTTGTCATATCTCCAAGCAAAGATGTCGCGGAACTCCTGAATCAGGGACACATAGTCCTCTCTCTCTTTCGAATTGAGTATGGAACCTAATTTGATTGGCCGCGAATCATTAGGCGTGCCAAGGTCCAACTCAATAACGTCCGCATCTCCTATTCGATCTTGAGGCTTTATTGGCTCATTCAAGGTTATCTGATAAATATCCTCTGTAATGGACCCTTATTTAGATCCATCGCTCGATGACGTCTCACTACCAGATGGATCATCTACTGTTTCTAGTTCAGTGGAGGATAATGGAGTTCTCTCACTCTGAGGAGGTTGAGGGTAAGCATCCACTATTACACGATGGGCACCTCGACCTAGAATCACTCGACCAGCAGGTATATCGACTTGACAGTCTGTTCATAGAATCCATGGCCTGCCTAGCAAAACTCAATAGCTAGGACGTCCTGCAAACCTTATCACCCTAAAGTCCAGATAGCATTCCATGCTCGCAACAGTAACGTGGACTTTAGTGATGCAACCTTCTGGTTGTCTTAGACTATCATTAGCCATCCTAAGAAGTGTGGAGCCATCTTTTTGGATCTTTAGACCTAACCTCTCCATCAAATCTAAACTCATGATATTGACGGAGGATCGAGTGTCCACGATAGCCTGATCCACTAATATTCCATCCATATACATTGGAACCCTAGGGCAATGCTTTTCCACATGATCGAACTAATCTTCTCCCACTCTAGCTATGCCCAAAGGTTCTACAATATACCCTCTACGTAGGATTTTCATGAATTCCTTCCGTAATCCTGGAGAAAGTTTAATCAATTGTAAGAGATTTACATCTGGTTTAACTTCGCAAAGAGAACTTGCTAGGTCAAAGTCGTGGTAGTTAGCGAAAGTTCTCTCCTCACGCCAAACCATTCTCTCCTTTGGTCTTTCAATCAGCTTTGGTGCCTCTTTTTTAGCCTTTACCTTCTTTCTTGGCAATCCTTTATCCTTGTCGGGATCAACTTTACTACCAACAGGTCTTAAAGGTCCACCTTCCATATTAGGATTTAGGATACGCTTTTCCCTAGCATCTTGCTTAGGGATTCCATCGATATGTTTTACAATTCCTTTGTCACCCTCTTTGATATTTTGACCTCTTGTTACGGCTCGTAGATTAGAAGTTTCAGCATCATTGACACGTACGGCCTCAATAAGGCTGACTCCACTGCCATGAGGCAACTCCTCTATAGTAGCCTTTCCTCGTTGCAGTATTTGTCTTGGTCCCTCATCTTGCTGGAGATTATTCCCTTGTGCGCGATGGTTAACTGGACCTGGTTGTTTACTCCCTTGTGGATCCTAGGGAAATGTTGGCCACCACACCACTTATAGCTGAATCTTGAGGGGGCACCCTCCTCAGGACGTCAACTCTCTATCAAATTCTGCTGCTTCTTAAGAAAATTGACATCCTTAGCTATTTGTCTGTATTGTTCAGAAATCATATCGGTATAGTGCTTCATCATGTCCTTAACTTCGCCAAGGACATTAGAGGCAGTCGACTCATAGTTGCGATTATCTGCTTGTTGTCCCATCGGCCTGACCACTTGATTAGGAATTGGCCGCCGACCTACTGGGACAACCTTAGGATTCATTGTTTCGCTTCCACCACTTAGTACCGTCTGACTAGCCATAAGAATAGTCATGCTAGGAGGAGCGGGCAACATAGGCAAATTTGGCATGATACTCCTTCTTCCATTCGCATTTGACGTGGGATCCCCTTGACTCCCATTGGTCAAGGCCAAATTATTACCATTCCAATTTATCCTTGCTGCATAAGCCGCTTGCAAGAGCGACTCCACTCCTTTTGCTTGGGTAATAACAGTGTCAATGTCGGCCAAAGCGACACTACTAAGTTGCACCCGGATATTAAAATCCAATCCATGTAGGAAATATTGAAATTGTGCAGTCACTGGAATGGGGCTATAAGTATTAAGTTTGCAAAAAACTTGCTTTAGTTTCTTGGCATAGGCTTGGACATTCTCATTTGGCTCTTGGCGTGTTACATTCAAGACATGCAACCAATACTGTCCACCCTTCTTAGGAGCAAACTCTCTATGGAAAGCTGTAAAAAATTGGGCACTGCTAGTTATGGTTTTGGCTTCTAGACCGTGATACCACATTGACGCTCTTCCTTTTAACGTCATGTTGAAGAACATCATTAGGTGTCCTTTGTCTTGGATCCGATAGTTGAACATGAGTGCTTGAAACTCCTTAATATGGAGTTCTCCATCTTCTTCTACTAACCCATGGAAAATGGGCAAAGGTGTTCCTAATGTTGGTAAATCTAGTGTCTCTACTGGAATTGCGATGGGTTGTATCATGGCTACAACCGGATTGACAACAAGAGTTTGTGTAGGTGCAACTACACCCCCACTTGTTGTGGGTTGATTAACTGGAAGTAGGGAACTACTAAGACTTCCACTTGCACTCGAAGAGCTACTTGTAACTCTTAGGTTACTAGAACAACTGCCACTTATGCGTAACGGGCTGCTCCTTTGAGAAAAATAACATCTTACAATCTCCAACCGCCGTCTAGCCCTCTCAACACGTTTTGCTTCTTGTATTTTGGCTTGACGGTCCTTGTTAGAGGACGTAAACTAACTATTTGGTCCATAGAAACCCTAGATTCAAGAACCACCACTTGTTGGCGGCTCCCAGTAGATGCACCATTGATGGGACCTAAAATGGGCCCGCACTAGCTATAGCACTAGCCAAACCTCTAACATGCACAAGACAATCCCATGGCCTCATGGCCAGAAGCGTCTACAATACACATTGCCCTACCATCATATGTAGAATTTGCATTTGTATCGTGTTTGTAGTCCAACTCTTAACCTTCTCAGACTCCTCAGAGGGAGACCTTACACATTTTGGTGTAATGTAGAACAACATAGGAGAGGCACCCCTCGGTTGATTGTCGTGGCCCCACTATGACCCTCCTACACCTTGGGGATTGGCCCCTTGATGCATCGCTAACACATATAACACATACGAAACAGACTCCCCTCTTGGTACCAATATTATATCATTCTAGGAATATACCAGTCCTCACTTACTTGTCCCCGTTGGACCCACTGTCTAGACCTATAGCTTGGGTGTCTTACTCTCTCCAATGTGGTTCATTTATAATTCAACTTATTGCTATGCATGCTAGGAATAGATACCATGTATATGATTCATGCAATAGTGGATGCCTTATTGTGCACGAATAGTTATGGTTTGAAATCAGCCTATGTGTCATGCAAAAACAGCCCTTTTAATGAATTTTCACTAATACACAATGCTTCGTTGCAAGAACCTAGCACCAAGGCGAACCTCGTGCTACTAGATCCATTATTTCCAAATAAAGCGCATCCTAAATGTTATGCAGAAAGAGAACAATCAGACTTTGTATTATTTCAGCGCTTCAACTGTTGTATAACATCATCCTCCCCCTCACCATTTAAATTGTGCTGTGTTGCATAGGTGTAGAGGTTCTTTTATGTCATTTTTTGTATTTAAAAGCAATAAATACGCACTTTAACACAAAAGATAAGGGCCAAACTAAGGCTTAACCTCATAATGTAGTCCCATTAGACATTCACATACATAGATCTTATTTTTCCATTTTTTTCGAACGTAAGAAATTTCATTTTGTTCAATTTTTCTATTTATTTTTAATAGAAAATAGGTATTTTCTTATTTTTTTCTGATGACTAATCATTGGAACGGAAACTCATCATCTTCCCTTATTTTACCCCATGTCCACTCATTTCCCCCATTCAAAATCAAATAAACTATCAATTTCCATCAAGATTTGTTTTTGTTTTCGGGTTTTAAAAATTTATAATTATTGTAAATTAATATGGGTCATGTGTAATAGTGATTGCAACCCTCAAACATAATGCAAGGAACATTCAAATAAAATTTCAGCTCATGTGCACACCATTTAGACCATGAACGATAAAAAACAAGCAAAATTCTTTCATAAAATAGAGCATACCGTCCTTTTGCGTATTTTGGGTTTTTTGAATATTTAATTGGGACTGTCTATTGACCAACGAGCCATGGATTTCAACATAGATCTTTAGCCTTCAGCCTCCTCAGCCTCTTGGAACAATCTGATGCCTCCCAGACAAGCATCCATCTCCTGATTCTCTTCTTGATCCTTGCCACATGAAGTGCCTCTATGCAGGAGAGAGAAAGAGGAGAGAGAAATAGTGAATTCTAATCAGGCCATCTGCACAGCCATTCCACGTGCGAAGAAAGGCGATGAGGAGCGAAGATAGGATATAGATCAGCCATCAAATATGTTGGGGGGGTTGTTTTTAACCACCATAGCCTCCTCTCCATAAATCATGGGATGATGGCGCCTCCATTTCTGTTGCGCCAAAAAAAATGGCCCCCCTCCCTCCCCCACAATTTTTTTTAAGTTGGGCTCCCAAAGGGAGTCCCCAAAAGGCATAACCTTTGGGCTATGTAAAGTCTATTCCCACTTGACCTTTTCGGTCTTGGCCTCCCGGGCACTCTCTCTTCCTCATCCGGTATCCGATTCACGGTCTGAAAAATCCTGGGCATCCGTCTTGAAGTCCTTCGCTGTTGGGCATCTCCCAAGGTCTCGTCTGACATGCCAAAAAATTATGAAAATTCACCAACTGTTGTCTAGTGGGTCTTTTAAGCACTTTCGGGCATTGCTGCTTAAAATCGTACTAATTGCAACCACCGACTTCGACGAAGTCTATTTTTCCCTTGAAATTCAAAATTTTTGCTATTTTTAAGCACTTCTCGGCATAAAAAATCATCCCTCAATATATGTATGTGTGTGTGTGTGTGTATACATATACACATATATATGTATGTGTATGCATGCATGCATGCATGCATGTATGTATGTATGTATGTATGTATGTATGTATGTATGTATGTATTTATGCATAGAGTTAGAGTGGCCGGGTCAAATCATACAAAGCTCCTATACTCATGGTCATCACTCCTTAGATTGTTATAGTTTTAGTAGCTATAACAATTGTGGAGTTGATGATGCTATATTACTATCATGAGTGTAGCTTTCATCTCTACAAAGTCCTCTCCTCACTTTGTGGTTGGCTGGATGGCTAGTCATGTTTAGTTTCTCCATTGTTGCAACAACCACTGGGCCATCAAGGCCTTCTTCTAGGCCACCTTTAGTAACTCATATACTAGGGGATAGACACTGAACGCACAAGAGAATGGCTTTGCATGTTTCTATTTTATTGTCTTGTCGCTAGAATTTTCCTCCTATCTTGGATTGACCTCTTACTCTCCATGACCTCTAACTAGACCCTTGCCCTAACACCAATTGGCATCATGACTTATAAGCCATGTAGATATAATGTGATAGAGAGCCCATACAACATGCCTAGAAAATGAATTTCAATGGCATAAATTTTTGATAGTCCACCGAAAAGTAATCAATGTAACTTTCATTCGAAAGTCCCTCAAATTAACCAAACTTTGTAACCTAGAGCTCCTTGAGCCTATCTTCTAGGGAAAGTTTCATATCAAGCCCATAAGGACTTACTTGAAGTTGACCTAAATTATTGCTAGATCTTTTATGAGCAATATCTAGTATTTGTTAGAGGTGATTGTTTTGCTATCATCCCTCAAATTGAAGTAGACCATTGCCGCACTTACTTCAAAGAGAGTGAGAAATGAAGGTGAGTGTTACATGTTGACCCCTCTATTTATAAGGTATAGTCTCAACTTTGGCCCCAAAAATGGCATTGGTTGAGATCTAGTATGACATGCTAGGAAAGTCACCGTTGAACCCTTTCTAACTTATCCTAATCTAGTGTTTTGATTTTTTTGTGAAAGCCTCTCGACTAATCAAGACCACCCTACCCTAAGAAAGATCTGTTAGGGATGTAACCACGTGCTTCTCTTGGGGAGTAGTTTTAAATTTCTAATTAATCTAACATAGTTTGGTTCAATATGTAAAAACCATCGTCATTAATTATCCCATTAAATTGTAATGAATGAAGTTGAGGGGAGAGAGGAGATTGAGCTAAAGAGAGAGAATGAGAGAAGGAAGAAGAGAAAGAAAGACTAGAAGGGAAGAGAGAAAGGAAAGATGGAGGAAGCCATGGAAGGTGAAGAGTATGTTCTTCATAATAATTGGATGTCCTAAACTGGGACTCTTACACCTTATATACCTTGATCAATGTGTTTGGGTGCCTAATCCCTAGTTCCCTTGTATTCCGCTCGTTACAATCCATTTCCACCTTGAAAGTTTTTTCCCTTAAAAAAAAAGATAACTAGAGGAGATTGATAGATGGGCTAAGGAGTGGGGTGTAGAGTAGTACTTTGAGCCACATTACAATGAAAATGGGTGGGTAAAGACTATGGGCAGCATGTTGTCCATTATAGGTTAGCTAAGGTAAAATTGCCATAACTTTTGATAGATTGCTTCAAATGGGACGTGCCACATGTTGAAACAGAGCTTAAGACACGTACTTTCATTCCACATATGAAGCACATTGCTAAGATTTGGGCAAGTACAAAATTTTTCTAAAACAATGTGCAATCTCTCTATAGGAGGGGTGTGGTCAAAAGGAAATATAACTTGCTATTTTTTAGCCCTGTTGGACATCTTGGAGGTGAGGAAATTCGTTGAAAATAGTGGCTAGGTGCCAGGAGAATTCTTTCAAGGGCAGGACTTGCCATTTGATGAGGTAATCCTTGATGGATCAAGATCTTAAGTGTTTATCTCGTTGCCCAATGATTGCCTCAAGGATATATTGAACGATACCTTCTTCAACTATGAGGGGAAGTTCTTCCACATAGTCCACTAAGGTGCCAATGAAGGGTTTCAACTGAGTGGCATGAAACACATTGTGAATCTTGGTGGTAGGGGGAAGCTCTAATTGGTAGGCCAAATCACTAACTCTCTTGAGGATTCGATAAGGGCCATAGAAACGGTGGGCTAGCTTGTTACTGTTGCTTTCTTTAAGAGTAGAGTAATGGAACTTAGGCACTTTCAAGAGGACAAGCTCCCCTTCTTGGAATTCCAAATGCCTTCTTTTCTCATTAGCATAGAGTTTCATGTGAGTTTGCGCCTTTTGAAGATTCACATTGCATTGCTAAAGTAGGGCTTGCATGTGATCCAACTCGGCTTTGCTTTAAGGGTTGATCTTATCATTGAATAAGATTGTAGGAAGGGGAATCTTATACCTATAAAATGCCTCAAATGGGGAAACCCCAATGCTAGAGTGGGTTAGCCAAGTAGAGCAATGCATCCTAATTGTGTCGTACATCATGGCAAAAGTGCCATAAGTACGTCTGTAAAATAGCTAATTCTCACAGTAAGAAAAATAACTAGAAATACACCATATGTGCCAAGAAACCATAGCCAAGGTGACTAGGCATGAAATTATATTGCCATGAAAGATTGAGAATCATAGATGAATGTCGCAACATGAATACTCACCTCATGCCAAGGTGGGACATGGTATGCACCCCATGATCATGGTGGCTAAGAGTATGCACCCTCTTAGATGGGGGGAGGAAGGAAACCTCAAATCTTGTATTATTCAAAATGGCAAAAGATCATAGGCTAGTTACAACTTAGCCTTTTATACTTAACCCTAGTAGGCTAAATATTGGCTAAGGCATTTAGGCACTTTTACTCTATTACAAGCCATCATGGCCTAGAAGAACTTTGTCCTCAAAGCTCAATTTGGGACAAGATACAAGGATGAGTACAAGAATAGCTTGAAATAGATGGAGTCATGCTGAACTAAGACTCCATGCTGGAATAAAAGTCTTCATACCACAAAGAAGAGTCCTTCAAAACATGAAAATAACCAAGACAGGACTGTGGATTGCTGTAATTTGTAAAACATGGCAACCAATAAGAGTTTCCCATAACTCACGAAGAATCCAAATTGCACAAATAAAGTCTTGTTGGATAGAAAACACCATAAGAAACATATCATCCAACACATAGAATTCAATCATGTTGCCAAAAAGGACCACATTGTAATTCATGACAAAAAATTCACATAGCAAGCTGTCCACTATCCTGTAACTCCAATAATCCTACTATTTTGAAGGAATCATCAAGCCTTAGGGAGGATGATTGAATATACTGAGGAATCAGTATTGCAAGTGCTATTTACAACCCACCAACAATGAAAGTCATTGAAGTCTCATATGCCTCCAGGGTCAAATGGATATCCATCAAAATAGTCATCACAACCATAAGTTCCTTCTGCAAAAAAATAGAACCCATCATTGCCTCCTTGGTCAAATGGAAACAAGGAATCATCCTCATGATCCCTCGGATCAAATGGAAAGATAAGGTCATCAATTGAGAACATGTCATTTGAGTCCATAGATTGGTGTATGGATTCATGAAGCTCCTTTACATGTCCCTCTTCAATTATTGCATTCACTTGGTCTTTAGCATGATGTAGGTTAGAAAGTTGATAGACATCATGATCAACTTCAAAGGATTTGTAAAACTCTCCATCTTGGTCTTTACAATCCACTTCCTTTTCAACCTCTTCAGTTTCCTCTCCATTATCTAGAAACTCTATAACCAGCAACACTTTAGCATTCCTTTTCTTGCATATATCTTTATGATTAGAAGATATTGGCTCAACACATCTATAACATAAGACTTGTGCATGTAGTCCTCTAATATCATCACTGGTTTAAGAGTTTTCCTCGAATAACATCATGCTGGCCACTATGATTGTCATAATTCTCATGATAAAATGGTTTTCCATAGTCATGACCACATTCATTTCTACTAGCATAATGTTGATGTCTTGGAAACAGTTGATCATCATTTGTTAACCCCGAGTCAAGATGGTGAAGCCAAGATGATGAAAAATGGAGAAAAAGCAAAGGAGCATGAAGAAAAAGAGCGAAGACACGCAAGTGGCCCCTAAAGATGAACTGGGGCAAAAAGAGCAACCATAAAAGAAAAGGTGCCTCAAAAACTTGAAAAATCTTTGTAAAAGAGCGCTAGGCTCCCTCCTGTGCCCATTGTAAAATATTAGACGGGTGTAGGCTAGACGCACGGGGCTAAAAGAGGAAAATAGAAAAAGGACCTTGACACAATGGTCGGTCATGTAAAAAAGGGGTGGGTGCCCATGGGATTTTAGGGTTTGTATATATAAAGCTCAAAAAGTGAATAAGAGATCATTCTTGGGTGTGTGGCAAAAGGAGTCTTATTCCTCTTCTTCTCACCTTCTTGCTTGAGTGTGCTCTTGAGAGAGGGAGTGTGAAAGTGTGAGGGAGTGAGTGTGTGTGAGAGTGAGGGATCAAGAGGGTGAAGCTCTTCACCATCTCCTCTTCTTCTTCTTCTCTTCCCTTCTCTCTTCTTGTGTGCATGACTATGGAGGATGGAGCTTGGAGGTAGAGGAGGCTTGAGGATGCTTGAGCTAGCATCTAGGATTGTGGAGCTACCAGTGTGTAGAACAGAGGAGGCAACTCATATCGGCACTAAGGTAAGCTCACTACACTCATAGGATCAACAGCGCATCGGCTAGGTGAAAGATAGCCATTAGAGCTTGGCTTGGAATGCTTGACACAATAAGCGGTCCGTGGGTCTTGGCGGTTGAGAAAAAGCTTCCACATTTTGGTTCCGTTTGCCGGGACCAATGGATTCAAGCTTGAACACTTGCACACCTCATATTGAGCATTGAAGTAAGGGATTCATCCCCGAACCAGAGCTTGAGATAGGTAGGAAGTTTGGGTGTTTTTGATCTTCGAAACAAGTAAGTATTTTGGGTTATTTTGTTGTTTGATGATTAGGAAACATGGAGAAATCAGTTCAGTATTTTGCCTTCGATTCATGTTTCATTTAGAGTAGGATAGGATTAGGAAATCGCACCGGAGAAGGGTACGGTTCACTGTTGTAAAATAGGGCAAACATAACAAAAAATTGTGCAAAAAGGGCAGAAATCTCGGTTGCAATGCTTAAGAATGGTAATAGTGAGTGATTGGGGGCGTCAACACCATACCCAGGAAGGGGTATAAGAGCCAAAAGGCCAAGGAAACATTCATTTGCAACAGTTTAGTGTGAAAGAGAGACCCGCCAATTCGATTCGATCTCACCAACGATAAGCCCATCACTCCATCCAGGTATATGAATCCCTTCTCTTGTTCCCCTAGGTCGGATCTGGAAGGTTATGCCAGGTATGATTGAGTGCAGCACGAGAGATGATTGAAATAGATTTTCCATTGTTTACGTGCACCGTGCTTGGCCCGTCTGAGTGACCACTCTTGGGCCGAGTCCTAGAATCGGCCCTCGACCACGTGTCGAATTCGGCCCATCCAACCAAAACCCTAATCAGCCAGTCCGAGTCTATAATTTGGACTATGAACAAACTCGGCCCTCAGCCCACTTGCCTCGGCCCGTCCGAATAACATTGTCCGAGTCAACCGAGTGACTCTGTCCGAGTCCACCCTATCCCAGTCCCTGGGTTCAGCCCTCGGCCCATGCGCCTCGGCCCGTTCGAGTAACCCATTCGGACCAGTTGGGCCAAGTGTAGATTTTTGCCAGATCTTCAGAAAATTGGCCTGACCCAGCTCGGACTCGGCAGCTCAAGCTGTCGGAAGCCCGTAGGGCGCTCAGAACTTGATTCTGGCACGGGGAATAGCCAAAGTAGGAGGGCCTGTTGCTTAGCAGCTAGGAGTGGGAAGTTGCGAGACCTAGAGGCCCAGACATGACCCGCTGAGCTGTAAGGCTTGATCTGACTAGAACCAAACAAGGAAACATTTTAGGGAAACCCTAAACCCTAACAAGACGGCCAGGAAGTGACCAACAAGCCTATTCGGCCCAAAACAACGCGAGAGTGTGTAAAACGACTAGGAAGTAGTTGCTACACTCACCCTGAATTTTTGCACTTGAAGTACACATAAGGAAACTGAAAGCCTGACTGAGCACGAGTGCACGAGGAAAGACACATTGAGTGGCCATAAATTGAGGATTGTATTAAAAAACTGATGGAACTCACCCAGATACACCACTCAAGGAACCCACCAATAGGAGAAAACCCAATACAGAGACAAACCGTTAATGATTAGAGGTAGGACCAAGCAAGGGACGTCGACGAAGTGGACCTGCCGAGCCTACTGAACCTAATCGATAGCTTGGTGGAGCACAACAACTCGACAATGGCAGAGGAAAGTTCAGACCAAAGATACAATGAGGAATTCGACTTGGGAGCCTTTCCAGATGCAGTTCAGCACCTGGTCAATAGTTACGACGCTCATGTGCAGTACGAGCACTATGGTAGAACGGTGGAGGCTATCCTTGCAGATCTAGAAGAGGAGAGAAAGCTAGCCCGCAAGGCATTATAAAGCATGGCTGAGTACAACAGGGATTAGTAGGCTAGGAACCACAGGCAAAGCATGGAGTTGCAAGAGGTGCAACGGGTACTGAGCTTGGCTAGCAGGAATCAAATGGACCACGAGAGGGCACTAGAGGAAGACTTAACGCTGAGCGAGCTTCTGATGAAGCGATTGCTCGATAACACAGCTCCAGAGCAAAGTGCCACGGCTCTAGCGACATCGCTGCTCAGGGTTAGGAGCAAACCAAGGCTCAAAGAGCTAGGCTAAAATCCCTATTGTTGCCAAGCAACTCGATAAGTTCCAGCCCCATGACAATCCCTACAGCTTTGTCGAACAGTTCGAGCAAGTCTGTGAAGCCAATGGCCTCAACAACCTAACTCAATGCTTGCAAGCATTCGGGCTTTGCTTGGGCGACAAGGGTAGGACGTGGTATACAAGCTTAGATAACGTGGAGCGAGCCAACTTCGATGGCCTCAAGGATCTCTTCGTCAAGAGATTTGCCGAGCCTGGATACTCCAATAACCTACTTGTACGCTTGATGAACATCAAGCAAAAAGAGAAGGAGGACATTCGTGACTACGTGACCCACGTACGAAGTCTCTTTAAGAGAATCCCTACTGGAGAGTGATTGACTGAAAGAGCAGTATCGACTGTATTCATCAGTGGGGTTCAGAACGAGGAGCTATACAAGGCTTTGGCAGGCAACTCGAGCTTGCAGCAGGATTTGCTAGCCAAGGTATTTGAGGAGGCCATCTGAGTGGATGATCAGCTGAAGGAGCGGAGCTCCAGGAGCACGAACGTCAAAGAGACCGCTTCGCAAAACTCAGAGAGGCTGTCAGCCTTGAGTGAGCGATCAGCACCACTAGCCTAGGATAAGGGAAAAGCCACTGAAACGAATCAAGACTTGGCTGATGTTAGAATGGAACTAGCCAAGTTGCAAGAAATGTTGAGACGACCAATGTGACCACACATCCAATGCGTGTACTGTGGCGGAAACCACTTACCAGCCGAGTGTTAAGACCCTAGGTCATGACCTTGCACTAACTGCGGTAGGTTCGGACATGATGTCATGCATTGTAGACTGCCACGGAGACTTCCGTACTCACAACCATATGACCAACCTTACCTTGTGAGTAGGCCGCATCCATTCTTTGGAAGGGGAGCCCCATTGGCCCTTCTTGTGTCCAATGACGTTAAGCCGGCCGTTCCCAGGATGGAAATAAATCCTACAGGCATTCCTAGGCCACATGGTCCATATGTAACCCACCCATGGAGTGACGCTCCTGTCCACTATGTGGAAGAACCAAACGAGGAGGAAGTCTACATATGCCCTTATGTTTCGTAGGACGACGAGGGCAACACTGTCCTCATGGACTATCGACCAGTCCCGGTGATGGCACTGGGAAGAGGATGAGATAAGGGCCTAGGAGGGCAGGCACATGACCCAATTACCTGTTGGACCTGTGGCCATCGAGGTCATGTCTCGTCACGCTGCCCTGAGAGGGAGCAATAAAACAGAGATAAGGCCGACCAAAAGTGCGCTGAGTGTGAAATCACTCATCTTTTTGTCGATTGCCCAAGGAGGAAGCTGTCACCTGGTTCAGCCAATGAGCTGTTTGTCCCATTGGGGCTATTCGGTGTTGAGAACCATGATGGGGAGGCCATGCCTATCCCATTGCAGGTCATGACCCGTGCCCAAACAAACTAGGCTGGCATGTCTTTGCCAGGACCTAGCAATCTGGATGCAGCCTCGATAGGGAAGAAGAGCCATAGACGGCGGAAGAGGAAGTTGGAAGCTCAAATTGCACTAAAGATTGAGAGTGTTACAACTCTCCCACTGGAAAGAAGGTCTCCGACGTAGAAGTAGAGATGCCAGCCCCTAAGACAGCCGAAAAGGGGAGCACTAAGGTAGGGGAGTACCCGCAACCGAAGCGACAATTAGAGGCCATAGAGAAGGTGAGGGAATGGGTGAAGGAAGCCCAAGAACACCTAAAGGACGCTGAGCCCATCATGGAGGATGGGATCGATGACCTCTCCAACATAAGTACGCTGACCTCACTCCCATAGCCCAAGTCAATGGAAGCAGTTGCACCACAAGAGGTGCCGTTAAGGCCAAGCCTTGACGCTGCTACAAGGCCGCGGTTCAGTCACGGCTACTGGTCAAGACAATCTAGGTTAAGAGAGAGACGAACACCCAATGATCTCCTAACCACACTAATGACTACCCCGGTAACACTCAGTCTAGGAGATCTTCTTAGGCAGCAACCCACCCTATGGCAGGACCTTAAGCAGTGGGTTGAAGGGACATAAGAGTAGGTCACAATGAACCCTCAAGACCATGAGGCAAAAATGCAAATACCAAGTTTGACACTGCACACTGTGCCTAATTCCTTGCATATCAATGCCTTTTGGAAAGGCTCCGAGATGCATGCAGTCTTGCCAGTTTTAGCCCTAGGCGACACAACGAGGAAGGGAATCATAGACATGGGGGCCGGGGTTAGCATGCTTAGCTACGCAGTGCTTCAGACTTGGGGAAACCCACTTGTTGAGACTGCTAGGTTTAATGTCACACTAGAAAATGGTACGAGAGTTAAGCCATTTGGGGTGCTTAAGAATTGGCTAATGAAGATTGCAAGTGTCCAGTTCTCCGTTGACTTTATAATCATGAAGGGAGTGGACTATGACATCCTATTAGGCCGCCCTGGATGCGCAACGCTAGGGTCATCAAAGATTGGGGGAACGGCTTAATCTTCCTTGGCAATAGGACGGTCGCCGTGAGAGTAGAGATGGACACCTGGAAGACCTCATCTGTCGACTTAGATGCCATCTCTACTATGCTCAAGAGCAATACTCAGGTCAAGAAGCCCTACGGGCCCTTGACCAGGTATGTCCCATGCCCAGAGGATGAGCAGGATTGGATGCATGTCCTTGCTACAATCGACCTGCTGTTCTCTGATCACGAAGCATATGAGTAGGCCATCAAAACAATTGGGAAGGCTAGTGACACACCTTCCGTGCCAGTCTGCATGATGTCAGGAAGCCTTCAAGGGGAGCCAAAGCCCGTCAACTCCCACGTTCTAACCAACAAAAGGGAACTCCAGGAGACACTGAGGTATCTATCAGACAATCTAGCTGACAATCCAGCCGCAAATCTCAAACCACTCCACGATCTCCTAGATGGACCCAAGTGGCAATGGACCAGAGTGCATGACTTAAACCTCATGTATAACTGGGCCCTGGTGCCTAACCAATAACCAAGGAAAGACCGAGTCCTAGGAGATGACGAGCAGTCTGATGAAGGAAATTTGAGCGACGAATACGAAGACTGCCAGTCCTTTAGTGATGAGAGTGAGGGAGAGGTAGATGCCGTGGAATATGACATGGAAGGACAAGAAATAGAGAAAATACGAGTAGACTCCAAGCCGCATAGGAGTTTATTCTAGAGGGAATGAGGAGTCATGAGCCTGGAATGTGACTGTGCCTGGTTGGAACACGTAGGATCCATAGACCTTGAACAAGCAGGACTAGCCCAGCCAGGAATGATGTCGGTATTGAGAACTGAATCACCATCTGAATTGCACCCACCGGGAGAAACCACCTCTTCTAGCGAAGAGGGGGGATTCGACTCTGAATCAAAGGTTAGCTCGGAGAGTGATCCAGAGATCCCTAGGCCGCCCACAACCAAACACACTAAGGGGGACCTACCGGTCCACTTGAGGCGCAGGTGATTGAGAAAGGAGAAGACAAAACAACTCAGGGAGGATCGAATGGAAGAACAGAGGAAGTCGCAGGACCTCCCTAAACGATTCACGAAATTCAAAAAGGGGGATAGGGTAGTAGTGCTGTTAGGTGCCAAACGTCAAGCACAAACAAGTGAACCAATCGAGGGACGAGCCAGGGTCAAGGAGGTAGACCTAGCCCAAGAGGGGGAACCACCCAGACTAGTCTTCATTTGCTGATGATTTGACTAGTGAAGAAGAAAGAGTCTTGTCGCTCTCTTGCGAGAGTACATAGATGTCTTTGCCTGGTCCTTAGGAGAGCTTAAGGGGGTGGACCCAAGTGTTGTGACCCACAACATACCCATGACGTCGGATGCAACACCGGTCAAGCAGCTACCGTACCCTAGGAACATGCTCATGCCGTCAAGGAGGAGATTGATAAGCTAATGAGAGTAGGATTCATTTATGAAATTGAGCACACAGACTGGGTATCGCCCATAGTCATCGTGATGAAGAAAAATGAAAAAATTCGAGTGTGCGTCAATTACAAGAAGGTGAACGCTGCCACCAAGAGGGACAATTATATGTTGCCATACATTGAGCACATGATGGAGAGAGTGGCAGGCAAGGAAGCCTATAGTTTCCTGGACAGTTTCTCAGGATACAACCAGGTGCAAGTGCATCCTGCTGACGACTGCCTTTGCCACTGAGTGGGGTGTCTTTGCGTACATAGTCATGCCCTTTGGGTTGACTAATGCCCCTGCCACTTTCCAACGCCTCATGTGCACCATCTTTAAGGACATGCTACGCAAGGAGTTAGAAGTCTTTGTCGATGACCTCTATGTCCACTCGACATGGATCGAACACTTGGACAAACTTTGAGGAGTCTTTAAGCAGTGTCGACGACCTCTATGTCCACTCGACATGGGTCGAACACTTGGACAAACTCCAAGCAGTCTTTAAGCGGTGTCGTTTGTACCGCCTCTGCTTGAACCCCTTAAAGTGCCAATTTTGGGTGAAGCATGGATGTATTCTAGGGCACGTGGTGTCAAAGAACGGCATTACCACTGACTTCTCGAAGGTCAGGGTCATTGTTGACCGCCCCCCCCCCCCCCCCCCAAAGCAACTACAAAGGAGTTCAATGCTTCCTAGGCCATACTGGATACTATCGGCAGTTTGTTCTCAATTATGCGTTGATCGCCAGACCATTGTACAAGCTACTTATAGTCTTTGAATGGACTGAAGCATGCCAAAGGGCATAAGAAGAGTTGAAGAAGGCTCTAACCATAGCACCAATCCTATGAGCCCCAGATTGGACCATCACCTTCCACGTGCATATCGATGCCTCTAAGTTTGTCGTGGGGGCAATGTTGTGCCAGCCTGGCGAATACAATTTAGACTATCCAGTGAGCTTTGCTAGCAGACAACTCACTGAGACGAAAATGAATTACTCAACGACAGAAAGAGAAGGACTAGCCATGGTATTCGCAGTGAAGAAGTTCCGGCATTACCTCTTGGCCACGCCCTTCACCTTTTTTGTGGACCATCAGGCCTTGCTATATCTAGTAAACAAGCCTTGTGCTATGGGATGCATAGCTCGATGGCTCCTTTTGCTTTTGGAGTTTGACTTCTCCGTAGTGGTACGGAAGGGAAAGCAACATTACATGGCTGATCACATGTCGCGCATTCCCACAGGGGAAGTCACTGGGTAAGGTGTTATTGATGAACTCCCCGACGCCCATCTGTTTAACCTCTCCAGTGAGAGAGACCTGTTTAAGGCTGACAGGACACCATATTGGGAAGATGACATAGTCCAAGTGCTTGAGCATGGGTTGCCTGACCAACTAATAGAAAAAGCTTGGCTTAGGAGATTAATCCTCAAGATCCAGCCTTATTTGCTGATTGCAGGTCAACTCTACAGGCTAGGGCAAGACGGATTGTTGGGCAGGTGCATGTGCGAATATGAGGTGCACGATGTGCTCTCAGAAGCGCACGACAGCATTGCTGGAGAGCATTTTAGTGGAGACACGATAGTACGAAAAGTGTTGCAGTCTCAATTATGGTGGCCCACGCTTTTCCGCTATGCAGCACGATTCGTCAAGTACTGTGATGAGTGCCAACAGGACGAAGGTCCCAATTCGCAAGGATAGAATGGAATTAACCCCAGTTAACCCTTCGAAAAATGGGGGATTGATTTCATCGGGCCCATCAGTCTTACAGCATAGTATTCGCAGGCCAACTACATCATTGTGGCCACGGACTATCTCACTAAGTGGGCAGAAGCGTGAGGCACACGAAAAAATGACGCTAGAATGACGGCTAAGTTCCTATGGGAGCAAATAATCTCACGATTCGATTGCCCCATCGAGTTGGTCAGTGACCAAGGCACACACTTCATCAATGAAGTGATCGCACACCTCCTGTCCACCTTCCTCATCATCCATCGCAAATCCTCGCCATACTATCCTCAGGCAAATGGCCAGGCCGAATCAACAAATAAGGTGCTTATCAATGTCCTAACCAATGTCGTTTCTGCTTCACCCAGTGACTGGGAAAACAAGTTGATGGCAGTCTGTGGGCCTATCGAACCACCTATAAAATGGCTGTGGGTCAAACCCCCTTTAGGCTGACATATGGGATAGAAGCTATTCTACCGGTTGAGTTCTTCGTCTATAGCCTGAGAATAGCCCTTTAGGAGCGATGGGAAGGAAAGGAGGCATGGACACAGCGACTAGTTGAGCTCGAGCGTCTCTCAGAGACTCGTCTTCTTGCCACCCATGCACTGATCTGCGAAAAAGCCCGAAGCAAGAGCTGGTTTGACAAGCACGTCAAGCTGTGCGAGTTTGAACAGGGTGACTTAGTGCTCCTCTACTCAGTCAAAGGGCATAAATAGAAGATGAAATTTAGAGGTCTTGGACCATTCAAGGTTTGTGCAATCAGCCGAACACGAAATGTCGAACTCAAAACCTTAAATAGTGAAGGAATAGGCTTCTTTAATGGTAGCCATGTCAAGAAGTACTACCCTCCCACGCATCCTTTGCATGAACCACCAATGTTAGAACTGCCTATCAAGGTCCGAGTGGCCACAATCACTAAAATCGACGACGAGGATGAGGAAGCCGTGGAACCCGCATACCTTCGCATCACGGTCACGGCCAAACACACATGTGCTTTCACCGCCTTGATTGACGAGGGAGAAAACTTCAACATCTTGACCTACAATCATTGGACTCAACTTGGCCAGCCACAACTTCAACCCACCACTGCAAAATTAAATCCATATGGGGCTCATTCCTACGCACTACTCGGCAAGTGCAAGGCAGTTGTTTCTGTCGAATCTGAGACTGTTCCAATGCTCTTCTACGTGCTGCCAAATGCTAAAAATGCAGGCACAGAGTCATTGCTGGGGCACACCTTCAAAAAGCAGACCCACTGCAATGTCGACTACGCATCGCAGTGCATCCACCTAGCAATAAACAACGTTCGCATTGTCACAGCTTTCAACAGGGGCTGCGCGACTACTCCCCGGGCCACCCAGCCACCACCGATAGAAACACCTATAGGCAATTCAAAGGAGGGGGGTGGAATGTGGCCGCCACTCCCTGAGTCTCATCACCCGCAACCCATACCAGTCCAAGCTAAGGCCCCACAATCCCACCTCCAATGGCTGCCTAAACAACCGCAACAGCCACCTAGGAGTCGACGCTCCTACCCTCAGAAGACCAAAAACTCTAAACCTAGGAGGCCAAAATGCAGCCACAGGAATAGACGTGTAATCAGTTAGAGATGGGTCCCCAAGGCTCTCTTGCACGCACAAGGCTACTATGAGGGCAATGCTTGGCTATGGATACCTAAGGTCCCCATGGCCAGAGGCACCATTGACATGCCAACCTCAAGATCGATCATTCCAAAAACCGTAAGGCCTGGAACCCAAGGGCCGTAGAGCTTCCCCGATCCGCAACCATCGAGTCCATCCACGTGCGAACCCACGCGAATCACCCAAGCTTGTCAACAACCGCCAGCTTGAGCATCATTACAAGCAGGGAACGATCCGGGTTTCCAACTCCATCCTAAAAGCAATAAGCCATCATGCGAGGCTGCTGCTAACCTAGCTTCTATCCCACCGACCCAATCACAAGCTTCCGAAGTCCTACCACAGCAATTCTCCGTAGTCAAAGGCTCAAGTCCTACCAAACCCCAACCGCCCTCAAGCCTTAGGCCCTCTTATGAGCAGAAATCCTTTCTCTCACTAGCAGCTGATTTAGCTGAGGAAACAGGGGACGATGTGGTGGATTGCATTAAACGACTGGATGCTACTTTTGTATCACTAGCTCTGAGCTACGATCGCCTCGACTTAGGTCTATTGGATAAATCCTTCGCAGTCGAAGTTCAAGCGATGCCTTGTTCTTGGGAAAAGTTGGAATTTACATTTGCAAAAGCCCCTGCCTCTGTCGCTAAGTTGCTCAGCGGTGAGATCTCACAAGGGCAGGCAATCGAACAGCGCCTCATCACGTCGTATGATCAACGAACCACCTCCGCCATCACTGACCAAGAAGTGGCAGAGTTGTCAAAACTAGCTGAGACGAGCTCCCAATTCCTAAGGCATTGGTACGATCTTAGACTGCAATGGGAAGTCGAAAGATGCCAAGTAATGACCAACGTCGAGCAGTGACACGCTATCAAAACAGCAGAATATGACCCCACCTATGTCGCGTTGACATCTTACCGAGTGCTAACCATGTTACGAGGCCGTCCTATAGAAGACCACATCAAGGGACACCCCTACCTCGATCGCCTGTTGACTGAAGAGGAGCTACACATCGCTAGCCGAGTCAACTCGAGCGACTTCCTAACTGATGTTCTCACATACATCACTCAAGTGGGGATTAAACCTCCGACCTGGACTGCGAAGCCCATCTCGAATACAAGCCCAATTTCTATACCTGGCTACTCCACAAGTAGCCGACCATGCCAAAATGCCTATACCCTCTAACCCTCATCCTAGGAAGGATTCTTCTCAGACTAAAAGGGGAAGGGGTAAGGTGAATTAGATTAGAAGTAATGAAGCAAATCAAAGCCACGAAGTATGTAGACATGCATTGGGAAAAATGGATGGGGTAGGAAAGAGGACACAAAAACTTTGAATTAAAAGGCAAAAAGTCAAAATCTGAAAAGCAAACCTGCACTAGACTTTAATGAGTTCAATCAGAAACATAAAGTTTTTTCTGTTTTAGCGATTACTATGTCGTAAGCACTAATGAAAATTACGGTTATGACAGGAACAAAAGATGTCACAGCAAGACCGAGCCCACCGACTCCCCTTCACAGAGGAAGAAAGAATGCAATACAACATCAACCTGGAGAACTGCGCCTATAATCAGCTGAAATTCAGGACTATCCACAATTTGGAAGAATTAGTGGCCAAAGAAGACCTACAATCCTCAGGACTTACAATCCCAATGGAGAGTGCGGCACTGTCACAGTGGGGAGGGGACAAAATGCTAAGAATGTGCTAGTCCATCTAACCCCGGCCTTGGTGGAGAAGGCATTAGGGCTGGAACCGAAGGTGGAGAAGAAGCAAAAGAGGGACATGTATGCCATGCTAGGGATGAGGAAGGAGGAGGTGTTGACGAACGATGGCATCAGTATCCAGGACATCCCCAGCGCAGAGGTCAGACTACAATTGAAACTCGTACATGCGCTCTTCTCCAGCCAGCGCTATAATGTGCTGATGCATAGGATCAGCGTACCAATCCTAGAAAATGTAGCAGCCCAGACCCTGCATGAACTCGACTAGAACGGCTACGTGCGCAAGACTATCGATCACGCAACCCGAGATCTAGCATTAGGAATCCTGCCAGCAGGAGGAGAATCATCAATGTCGAAGGCTGCAGAAAGAAAAAGGGCTTCCTCCAAAGCCTCATTCATTGCATATGGGGGCATTTTAACAGCGCTTATCCAGGAGGCTGTAAAGGAAGCAGAAGAAGGGGAGGGTGAAACACCCGATCGATCACTGCCCCATCAACACCAGGACATGTCTAGCGATAGGACGAAGACAAAGGAAGAAGGGGAAGAACAAATAAGAAAAAATTAGGTTAGGGAGACTAAGAAGAGATCAACACAGAAGAAGAACAAACATGATGAAGGCCATAGAAAGGAGAGGGAGGACTTGGAGAAAGCGAAACGAAAATGCCTCAAGGAGGTTGAGGAGAGAGAAAGGAAGAAGAAGCAGGAAGAAGAAGAGACAAGGGAACAAGTAAGGCAGGCTAAAAAGGCGTCTAAGTGGGAAGCCGAAAGGAAAAGAAAAGAAGAGCAGGAGGAAAAAGACAAACTAGAGAAAGAATACAAAAAGGCCGAGGAGGAAAGAAAAAGAAGAGTCACGGAGGAGGACGAGGAGTTACGAAGAAAGGAGGAGGAGGATCTCGCAGAAGCTACCTGTCGGTCAATCAAGCAGTAGTGTAGGGAAGATGACCCCAAAGCCTGGAATTAGCCCAGGGAAGAGAGGCCTAGCTCCAGCATGCAGGCCCCAGAACCCACACCCCCTGTAGCTCTAGAAGGTAAAGCAAAGCACCCCTGTATCCCATCCCCACCCTCATGGTGCCTCCCGCTGAAACCGCTATGCCCACCCCTAGCATCCCCACCAGCTTGGAAGTGTCCCAACCTAGTAGCCTGGATGCAATACTTCATTAGCAAGGAAATGGCCAAGGGGAAAAGCACAGAGATGATGACCATGGGACCAAAAAGGCCAGCTGCAGATGCTGAATCAAGGCAGGATCAAAAGCGCCCGCGCATGGAGGCCTCAACCACCCCCACCCACACAACAATGACGCCGCCGATTACAACGAATACTTTGGTGAGCTGCTCTCCCAACTGGAGAGGGCCAAGGAGGAGAAAAGGATGACTGTGGCTGAGTTGATGGCAAAAAAAGAGTCAGTGGCGGCTTTCCAATTAGAGAAAACCTGCATCATCGCCATGCAGCAACGCCAAATCTTTGAACTCAAGCAAGAGCTGAAGGCCAAAGAAAATAAGGAAGAGAGTTACAAGTAGCTAGCTGGAGGACGAGAACCAAGAACTTGTACAGATGCAGCAGGAGTACAAACTCCTCTTGATGCAATATCAGGAATTGGAGTTGAAGCATAAGGAATTGGAGTCAAAGACCGCTACCATTGAGCAGATGATGGGGGAGCTGAACGCCAAGGAAGAGGGGAGGAGCCAAGAGAGGGAGCAGCAACAACATAAGATCGAGTATATCTTCAATCAACTACGTCTCGGGAAGACAACACACGACAACATGAGCAGAGAGCTCAAGGTCCAGGAGCAGAAGCTCGTAGCCCTAGCTCAGAAGCAGGGGGAGAGCATGAAAGGCATGAGCAAAAGGGCTGAAGAATGGGCTACGCAGAATGAGGTGCGGGTGAAGGCTTTGGCACGGTGCCTCGCCTTGGTGGAGAAGGAAAAAATCTTGGCAGAAAGCAAAGCGGGCACCATCTAGACAGCCTTCACCGCCCAACAACAAGCCTTCTTCAATACGCTGCTGGATACAACTCACCAGAGGGAGTGGAGCCGTTGGAGGTGGTAAAGAAGAAATTAAGCATCGCCCGCAGAGCTCTACACACGGGGCTGCAGATGCCACCCCAACTTGTGGAGGTAAGGCTGGGCCTAGAGGAGCAGCGGAAGTATCTACAACTGGCCGGCCTCACCCCCCGGAGGCAGACGCCCTCGGCTTTGAGGAAAGAATACTGCCAGAAAATTGGCAGGGTGAGGAAGTCGAATTCAGAATTGACATGAACAGGTTCAGAGAAGATGTAATCCCACAGCACCCCTCGCTACACGAACAAGATCAACAAAAACCCTCAACAACAACCCGCCCCGCCCCTGGATAGACAGGCCATCCTTAAAGAGCAACGGAAAAAGCTGGTGGAAGAGGCTAGAAAATGGCTGAAGGCCAAGCCTATCGTGCAGCCATCCGCTCCCCTCCCACCATGCCCCGAAGACCTACCTATGCAATTCCACGCTGAACTAGTGGTCTGGGAACGGCAAGAACTGGAAAAGGACCCTTTCTCCTTCAGTTTTCTTATGCCTAATAGTCTAAGAAGGGTCCTACCGATCAAGGCGATAGAGGAGGTGATAGGTAGCGGCTGGCAGCCGACTAGGCCAAAGATGGTTGGAGGACAGAGCAAAAACCCCCACCTTGTGGGGCATAAGAGGCCGAGTTCTGGAAAGATAAGATCTATGAGGTACCACACACAGTGAGGGGCTACGACTGCCAACCCCTTTGGAGGAGGCAAATATGTAATACCAACATGTTTGCCTGGATGGATTTTTGTAACACCCTACCCCAGGAGCGGAAGGATCCCACGTTTATGGCGTATCCCCGTAGGGTAGGTGTGGATTTTGTCGCCACCCTCCATGGGAGGCACGACTTCCCCGTTATCTACAATGCCAATGCCACTTCCTTTGAAAACGCTCTACTCTTTGACCTAGGAAGCCTGCCTGCCTCCATGACACTTTTTCTTGTAGAGTTCTCCTCGTGCCCAGATCCCGCATTCATAACCACTTGTAATTACCTTAGGCTCCTTAAACTCTTACTTAAACAAGACCCGGCACCATAAGAAAGCGGCTTGCCTCCTCTCTTTTTTGATCCTAACGCTATCGATAGTTGCGCCATGACCCGCTTAATGATGCGGGCTAGCCTTCTACCTTCATTTTTCCTAGCTCTCCTAGAGGATAAGAGAGACATCCAATTCACTAGGTGCAGCCATTCCTTCCTATCCACCACCTCTCTCCATGTCTGCATGAACCTGAAAGGGTATATGCAGACCCATCAATTTTTATGCAAATCTATCTGCCCGCCCTCCCCTCCTCATTCTGATGACGAAAGCTAGCCTTGGCTGTCCTGCTCCTCATGTAATACTATCCCGCAATGTGGCAAAAAAAAAAAGCACCTAGAGGTCCTTAAGTTAGGCGTGTCCAGTGACCTCGGTTGGTTGGCTCCACTCCTAACCCCCTAGCCCTTTTTGATCCCCCCATGTCACGCTTAGGGTACCTCAATGGCAGGACACACCTAGGGAAGTAACACTCCCCTATGGTTCGACTTGTCACCCTAAGCCACTAGCACCACTCCTCCTTGGCACAAATGGGGTCCTCAAGTGTGGGACATCACCCGGGTCCGCTTGCGGTTAGACCCACTTCCCCATTTCACTAGCATGAGCACACCGCACCAACACGCTGACGACAATCACCCCCTAGGTAAAGCACTACCCCTTCTTCTTCAAGTACACCACTTTCGCCCCACCACCAACTTCGGAAGCCCTCGTTCACCCCTGCAATCCACTGCGCTACTCCGACGACCATCGTTCTTAAGTTGCCACAAACCCCTGAGTCTCCATGCTACCCTCAACCTTATACCCACGCCAAAAGTGCCATGGGATTGGCACCTGTCTAGGAGGGGGGTAATGTTAACCTCGAGTCAAGATGGCGAAGCCAAGATGACGAAAAATGGAGAAAAAGCAAAGGAGCATGAAGAAAAAGAGAAAAGACATGCAAGCAGCCCCTAAAGATGAACCGGGGCAAAAAGAGCAACCATAAAAGAAAAGGCACCTCAAAAACTCGAAAAATATTTGTAAAAGAGCGCCAGACTCCCTCTTGTGCCCATCGTAAAATATTAGACGGGTGTAGGCTAGAGGCACGGGGCTAAAAGAGGAAAATGGAAAAAGGACCTTGCCACAATGGCCGGTCGTGTAAAAAAGGGGTGGGTGCCCATGGGATTTTAGGGTTTGTATATATAAAGTTTAAAAAGTGAATAAGAGATCATTCTTGGGTGTGTGGCAAAAGGAGTCTTCTTCCTCTTCTCTCCTTCTCACCTTCTTGCTTGAGTGTGCTCTTGAGAGAGGGAGTGTGAGAGTGTGAGGGAGTGAGTGTGTGTGAGAGTGAGGGATCAAGAGGGTGAAGCTCTTTACCATCTTCTCTTCTTCTTCTTCTCTTCCTTTCTCTCTTCTTGTGCGCGTGACTATGGAGGATGGAGCTTGGAGGCGGAGGAGGCTTGAGGATGCTTGAGCTAGCGTCTAGGATCGTGGAGCTACTGTGTGTAGAAGAGAGGAGGCAACTCATATCGGCACTAAGGTAAGCTCAGTACACTCATAGGATCGACGGCGCGTCGGCCAGGTGAGAGATAGCCATTAGAGCTCGGCTTGGAATGCTTGACACAATAAGCGGTCCGTGGGTCTTGGCAGTTGAGCGAAAGCTCCCACATCATCATAGTATTGACTACGGGATGCCTGATCATCATAGAAGTAAGGATCAACATGCTACCCATGTTCACTAACATAATGCTACTCATATCCAAGATCATGATCATATACATGTTGCTACCCATTCATGTATGATTGTCCATTTATATACATATCAAAAGAGTTGAAACCATTCTCAAACCCTTGTGGCCTTCCCACATGATTCCCATTCATGGAAGAGTGTACAAAATGATTGCAAGGGTGTCCTTGATTTTGGGGTTGAGCATAAACATAATGATGGTCATGTTGTTGTTGTCGAAAAATATGATGATCATTATTTGTATGCTGCAACTCAATAGAGTTGTCATCACTATCACATACATGTTGTTGGTCATACCAATGCTCGTTGTACTCACACTCATAATAGAACCACAGATCATAGTCACAATGCTATCCATAATATCCATGACAAGAAGATTGTGGCTCATAATGTTGTTGATCATGTGATTGATGTCCATACCTTGCATATTCTTCATAATCTTCAAGATAATCATGCTGTTTGTTTACATAGTGTACTTGTTCTTGCATAGTTGCTCCAAATGCATAGAAAAATGGTGACTCAGTGCTGTTCATTTTCAGTTGCAAGTAGCCAAAGTAGGGGAAATAATCTCTTCCAGATTCATCAACCAGTTGTGATCTGCTGTGGATAGTGAATGTGGCTAGTGATTAGTCCTATATCATGACATGAAGTCCCAGTTATCACATGTACAATGTCTATAGGTCTACAGCCCCCCTTGAAGAGCTGATTGGATGATCTACTTGTAAAACAAGGCTATGACCAAGTTGCATAATGTGAAACTTTATGATAGATGATTTTTGATGCCAAGAAGTGCTTAAAAATAGCCAAAAATTTTGAATTTTCGAGGAAAAATAAACTTCGTCGAAGGCGGCGGTGGAAATCAATATGCCTGAAAGTGCTTAAAAGACCCACCCTCGACCCATCGGATGACAGTTGGGAAATTTTCATAATTTTTTGGCGTTTCAAACGAGACCTTGGGAGATGCTCAATAGTGGAGGACTTCAAGACGGACACCCAGGATTTTTCGGGCTTCAAGTCGGGTACAGGACGATGGAGAGGGAGTGCCCGGGAGGCCAATACCCAAATGTCAAGTGTGAATAGGACTTTTGAGAGTCCAAAAGGCATGCTTCCTTTGGGGAGCCCCAAAAAAATCAAAAAATGTGGGGGGGGGGGGCGCCGTTTTTCACGGGCGCATCTTGAGAGAGGGCACCATCATCCATGGTGAAGAAGAGGGGCTATAGGGGCTCTAAACAAACCCCCCAATTGATCTTGGGCCTGATCTACATTCGATCTACGCTTTCAATTGCCGGTCTTTGCTCCTCCATTAGCTGCCTGGTTGTGGAGATCAGAAACCAATCTTTCTCTCTCCTTCCTCTCTCTCCTACATAGAGGCACTTCATGTGGCAAGAATCAAGAAGAGAATCGGGTGATGGATGCTTGTCGGGAGGCACCGGATTGTTCCAAGAGGCTAATGAGGCTGAAGGTTGAAGATCTATGCAGAAATCCATGATTGGTTGGTGGATGCACAGTCCCAATTAAATATTCAAAAAACCCAAAACACGTAAAAAGACGGTATGCTCTATTTTATGAAAGAATTTTGCTTGTTTTTGATTGTTCATGGTCTAAATGGTGTGCATATGGGATGAAATTTTATTTGAATGTTCCTTGCATTATGTTTGAGGGCTGAAATCACTGTTATGCAGAACTTGTATTGATTTACAACAATTATAAATTTTCAGGACCCGAAAAAACACTAATTTTGATGGAAATTGATAGTTTCTTTGATTTTGAGTGGAAAAAAATGAGTGGACATGGGATAAAATGAGAAAAAATGCTAAGTTTCAATTCCAATGATCAATCATTAAAAAGACGAAAAAATACCTATTTTCTATTAAAAATAAATAAAAAATAGAGAAAAATAGGAAAAAAAGGGTTTCTTGCATTCGTAAAAAATGAAAAAATAAGATCTATGTGTATGAATGTTTGACGGGACTGAAGCATGCACTTAAGCCTTAGTATGGCCCTTGTCCTTTGTGTTAAAGTGCGTATTTCTTGTTTTTACATACAAAAAATGACATAAGAAACCCTCTACACCTATGCACCGTAGCAAAATTTAAATGGTGAGGCGGAGGACGATGTTATACAATAGTTTAAACGCTGAAATAATACAAAGTCAGATTGTTGTTTTTATGCATAACATTTAGGATGCGGTTTATTTGAAAATAATAGATCTAGCAGCATGAGGGTTTGCCTTGGTGCTAGGTTCCTACAACGAAGCATTGCATATTAGCGAAAATTCATTAAAAGGGCTATTTTTTCACGACACATAGGCTGATTTTAAACCATAATTGTTTGTGCACAATAAATCATACACTTTTGCATGAATCATATATACATGGTATCTATTTCTGGCATGTAGAACACTTGGTTAAAGTATAAATGACCCATGCTAGAGAGAGTAAGGCACCCAAGCTGTAGGTCTAGACAGTGGGTCCAAGGGGACAAGTAAGTGAGGACTGGTATATTCGTGGAATGATATAATATTGGTACCAAGAGCGGAGTTTGTCTCGTATATGTCATATATGTTAGCGACGCATCGAGGGGCCAATTCCCAAGGTGTAGGAGAGTCGTAGTGGGACTGCGGCAATCAGCCAAGGGGTGCCTCCTATGTTGTTTTACGTGGTGAATTACACCAAAATGTGTAGGGTCTTGCTCTGAGGAGTTTGAGAAGGTTAAGGATTGGACTACAAAACATGATACAAACGCAAAATGTACGTACGATGGTAAGGCAATGTGTCCTGTAGATGCTCTTGACCGGGAGGCCGTGGGGTTGTCTTGTACATGTTAGAGGTCCAGCAAGTGCTATAGCCAGTGCCGGTCCATATTAGGTTCCATCAGTGGTGTGTTTGCGGGGAGTCACCAACAAGTGGTGGTTCTCTAATCTAGGATTTTTAGGGACCAAATATTTGGTTTATGTCCTCTGAGAAGGATCGTCAAGTCAAAATACAAAAAGCAGAATGTGCTAAGAGGGGTAGATGGTGGTTGGAGATTGTAAGAGGCTATTCTTCTCAAAGGAGAAGCCCGTTATGTATAAGTGGTAGTGGTTCTAGTAACCTAAGTGTTATGAGTAGCTCTTTGAGTGCAAGTGGAAGTCTTAGTACTTCCCTACCTCTAGTTAATCAATCCAGTTCAAGTGGGGGTGTAGTTACACCTACACAAACTTGTGTTGTCAATCCGCTTGTAGCTATGGCACAACCCATCGCAACTCCAGTAGGTACACCAGATTTACCGGCATTAGGAGCATCATTGCCCATTTTTCATGGGTTAGCAGAAGAAGATGGAGAACTCCATATTAAGGAGTTCCAAACACTCATGTTCAACTATTGAATCCAAGACGAAGGACATCTAATGATGTTCTTCAACATGACGTTAAAAGGAAGAGCGGTAGTATGGTATCACGGTCTAGAAGTTGGAACCATAAGTAGTAGTGCCCAATTCTTTACGACTTTCCGTAGAGAGTTTGCTCTTGAGAAGGGTAGAAAATATTTGTTGCGTGCACGGCAAGAGCCAAATGAGAATGTCCAGGCCTATGCCAAGAAACTAAAGCAAGTTCTTTGCAAACTTAATTCTTATATTCCCATTCCAGTGGCTGCACAGTTGCAATATTTCCTACATGGATTGGATTTCAATATCTAGGTGCAGCTTAGTAGTGTCACTTTGGCCGATATTGACACTGCTATTACCCAAGCAGAAGGAGTGGAGTCCTGCTTGCAAGCGGCTTATGCAACAAGGGTAAATTGGAATGGTAATAATTTGGCATGACCAGTAGGAGTCAAGGGGATCCCATGTTAAATGCGAATAGGAGAGGGAGTATCATGCTGAATTTGCCTATGTTACCAACTCCTCTCCTAGCATGACTATGCCTATGGCTAGTCAGACGGGTCCACTAAGTGGTGGAAGCCAAAAAATGAATCCTAATGTTGTCCCAGTAGGTCAGCGGCCAATTTCGAATCAAGTAGTTAGGCCGATGGGACAACAGATAGATGATCGTGGCTATGAGTCGAGTGCCTCTAATATCCTTGGCAAAGTTAAGGACATGATGAAGCACTATACTGATATGATTTTCGAACAATACAGACAAATAGCTGTGGACGTCAATTTTCTTAAGAAGTAGTAGAATTTGGTAGAGAGTCGACATCTTGAGGAGGGTGCCCCCTCAAGATTCAGCTGTAAGTGGTGTGGTGGCCAACATTTCCCTAGGAATTACTCAAATGTCAAATGTGATATTTGTGAAAAGTCTAGCCACTTAACTGCTACTTGTTGGAGTAAGATCATTTCTCTCCAACAAGGGATTAAAAAACCAGGTCCAGTTAACCATCACGCACAAGGGAATAATCTCTAGCAAGATGAGGGACTTAGACAAATACTACAACGAGGAAAGGCTAGTGTAGACGAGTTGCCTCATGGCAGTGGAGACAGCCTTATTGAGGCAGTATGTGTCAATGATGCTGAAACTTCTAATCTACGAGCCGCAACAAGAGGTCAAAAGATCAAAGAGGGTGATAAAGGAATTGTAAAACCTGTCGAGGGAAGCCCTAAGCAAGATGCTAGGGAAAAAGTCATGAATCCTGATATAGAAGGCGGACCTTTAAGACTTGTTGGTAGTAAAGGTGATCCCAAGAAGGATAAAGGATTGCCAAGAAAGAAGGTAAAAGTTAAAAAAGAGGCACCAAAGCCGATTGAAAGACCAAAGGAGAGAATGGCTTGGCGCGAGAAGAGAAGTTTGGCTAACTACCATGACTTTGACCTAGCAAGTTCTCTTTGTGAAAAACCAGACATAAATCTCCTACAGTTGATTAAAATTTCTCCAGGAGTACGCAATGAATTCAAGAAAATCATGCGTATAGGGTATACTGTAGAACCTTTGGGCATAGCTAGAGTGGGAGAAGATTGGTTCGATCATGCTCAAAAGCATTGCCCTAGGGTTCAAGCATATGTGGATGGAATATTAGTGGAGCCCACTATTGTGGACAATGGATCCTCCATCAATATCATGAGTTCAGATTTGATGGAGAGGTTAGGTCTTGATGGGACCTAAAACCACTGATGGGACCTAAAATGGGCTGACACTGGCTATAGCACTAGCCGGACCTCATGCTCATGACACACAAACACCCTCACGGCCTCGCGGACCAGGAGCATCAATCTAATGCTGAAGGACAAACCGCCCTAAAGCTTAATTCATGCGTTTATAGTTTATAGTCCAACATTTTCCTTAAACTCCTTAGAGGGAGAACCCTTATACATTGGCAATGCCACGATCACACACATATGGAGGCACTCCACCGACTAATAGTCGGAGCCCCACTGCAGCTCTCCTACATCTCAGGGATTGGCCCTTTGATGCGCTGCTAGACATATAACATATACGAGCACCAACTCCTCTCAAGGTACCAATATTTTACGTTCCAGGATGTACCATTCCTCACAACAATTTCCCTTTAAGACCCAATGACTAACCTACAGCTTGGGACGTCCTCTCACGCTCATCGTTGGTCACAACCTAAGGAAGACATGTGCCATGCATCTAGGAGGTTTTTCTAATACCTTTTAATTATTATGCTTAATGCAAATCATGTATGGCTATGTGCTCAGACAAAAGAAAAAAATCAGCATCGTGCATAGTGCATAAAGCATTCTTCCCATGAATTTCACTAACGCGTGCTACATTGAAAGGAGGCACCGAGCCATATGCTCATGCTACCATCCTCTTTATTTAAACCATTTCCTATTTTCCAAGTGCAATGCATAAATCAAATCTTTTCTTTATCTTTCAGTGTTTCAACCCCCTTTCCTCTAACTCTTAGCATTTTGCATCATTGATCAGCTAGATAGGGTTTCTATACATTTCTCCCTTTTAAAAGAGCAATAAATACGCACAAAACATAGAAACGGGGACAAACCAAGGCCAACCTCGTGCTTTGCCATCGTTATACATTGCACAGACATAGATATAATTTTCCCTAATTTTCCTCAGTCCATTTTCTATTTTTCCCTAATTTTAAACCAATTTTTTCTATTTTTAGGCATTTTTCCTATTTTTATTTAATAAATAATGATTGAAAATGAAAGTTGATTGTGGGCTGTGGTCCTTAAGTTCATTGATAGCAAAAACTCAGATTTAGTTGGTGTGACATATCATATTTCTCATTTATATAGCAAAAACCCAATTTTACTCTTAAAACACATATTTTTCATGTATTTTAACACTAATTCCGGCCATGTAGCCTTATATTTTCTGATTTTCAGAGCATAAACTGATCAAACTCATGGCAAACAATATCATAATGAACTTTCATCCCATATGAACAAAGTTTCATAAAGCAAATAGCATAAAAAGATCATTTTTCCTTATAAAAATCCATCCAGGCCACCATTTGAGGAGTGAGTGGTGGCGATATGATCAGCAGGGAGAAGGTAGACAAGCCCCATGCTCAATTGGGTAGGGTGTATTAAACCTGGCATCTCCATCTCTCCCCATGTTGGCATATTTTTCGGCCGTTGACAGGCGCTTCCTCCTCCACGTTTTTCTTCCTTCTTGATGCCCACGATTTGATGCCACACTCAAATATTACATCCCCCCCTCCCCCCCGCCCCCGAAGCTGATACAAAATAAATACATACTAAACATAGCACAACACACACCCTATCTCCTGACAGAACCAAGGCATGACATCTACAAGGAGTAGGCCTAGCATAATATGATACTTCATGTGGCAAGAATCAAGAAGAGAATCGGCTGATGGATGCTTGTCCGAGAGGCATCGGATTGTTCCAAGAGGCTGATGAAGCTAAAGGCTAAAGATCTATGCTAAAATACATGGCTGGTTGGTGGATACACAATCCCAATTAAATGTTCCAAAAACCCAAAATACGCAAAAGACAGTATGCTCTATTTTATGAAAGAATTTTGCTTGTTTTTTATCGTTCATGGTCTAAATGGTGTGCATATGGGCTGAAATTTTATTTGAATATTCCTTGCATTATGTTTGAGGGCTGCAATCACTGTTGTGCAGAACTCATATTGATTTACATCAATTATAAATTTTCAAGATCCGAAAAAACACTAATTTTGATGTAAATTGATAGTTTCTTTGATTTTGAGTGGAAAAGAATGAGTGGACATGGGATAAAATGAGAAAAAATGCCGAGTTTCAGTTCCAATGATCAATCATTAGAAAAAAATAGAAAATACCTATTTTTTATTAAAAATAAATAAAAAATAGGGAAAAAAGGGTTTCTTGCGTTCAAAAAAATGAAAAAATAAGATCTAGGTATGCGAATGTCTGACAGGGCTGAAGCATGAGGTCAAGCCTCATTTTGGCGCTTGTCCTTTGTGTTAAAGTGTGTATTTATTGCTTTTACATACAAAAAATGACATAAAAAACCCTCTACACCTATGCATTGCAGCAAAATTTAAACGGTGAGGCAGAGGAGGATGTTATACAATAGTTTAAATGCTGAAATAATACAAAGTCTGATTGTTATTTTTATGCATAACATTTAGGATGTGGTTTATTTGAAAATAATGGATCTAGTAGCACGAGGGTTTGCCTTGGTGCTAGGTTTGTACAACAAAGCATTGCATATTAGCGGAAATTCATTAAAAGGGCTATTTTTGCAAGACACATAGGCTGATTTTTAACCATAATTGTTTGTGCACAATAAATCATACACTTTGGCATCAATTTCTGGCATGCACAACACTTGGTTGAAGTATAAATGACCCATGCTGGAGAGAGTAAGGCACCCAAGCTGTAGGTCTAGACGGTGGGTCTAAAGGGACAAGTAAGTGAGGATTGGTACATTCCTGGAATGATATAATATTGGTACCTAGAGCAGAATCTGTCTCGTATGTGTTATATGTGTTAGTGACGCATCGAGGGGCCAATCCCCAAGGTGTAGGAGAGTCACAGTGGGGCCGTGGCAATCAGTTGAGGGGTGCCTCCTATGTTGTTCTATGTGGTGAATTACACCAAAATGTGTAGGGTCTCGCTCTGAGGAGTTTGAGAAGGTTAAGGGTTGGACTACAAAACATGATACAAACACAAAATGTACGTATGATGGCAGGGCAATGTGTCTTGCAGACGCTCCTGACGGCGAGGCCGTGGGGTTGCTTATGCATGTTAGAGGTCCGGTTAGTGCTATAGCTAGTGCTGGCCCATATTAGGTCCCATCACTTTACGATAATAAAGTTTCCTTGTGATACAATCCTCTCCATAGTTCATTCTTGAGATGGCTCCTTCTCTTGAGGTTTTTCAACAACTGAATTCTTAATGAGCTTTCACAATACTACCTCTACGAAAGTAAGAAATAGTGCATGTAGCAAGTGGACGATCCAACTTTTTCTAAAGATTCCCTTTGAACTCTAGAATCAACATCCATATGTTGCAGGCTTGCAGAGTTGTAGGTCATGATGTTTTGACATTCAAAAGGAACATTTTGTTGAGAGACCAATACTGACTGCAAAGGGAAAGAACTTCTATTTGAGGGCAAAGAACGTTTGTCTGATTACTCTTTAAGCTCCACTATCACTGCACTGTCACTATCACTACTGTAACTGTCATTATCATTATCCTTGTAATCACTCTCTGAGCTCCACTATTCTGTTTAGTACAAATAAGCTATTTTTTTCTAAAGATGGATGAGAACTTCTTGGAGATGCCAATGATGGACCAGTCATCAAAATTGCTGCATTGTTGCATTGACTCCAAAAAAAAACTGATTGAGAATCCTTCGTAGCTTGAGATACAATAGAGAATACAACCTGTGAAGGGGTCTACAGTGTATGCACCACCATATGATGTGCTAGATGAACACAGTCCCTGACTTCTCTTATGTCACCTCTCCTTCTTCATCCTTTAGGCTAGGAGTTTTTTTTTTCTTCTATTGCAGTGAGTTGTGATGAAACTCCTCCATCAACACCTATGAAAGAAGATGCATCAAAGTAGATACACCATTCTCAAACATGAAAGGTACTGGCCCCAAAGAACATGTCATCAGCTCCACTTGTCAATAAGCCATGGGGTAATTGTTGTGATTTGTTCTTGGAAATTGCATCCTCTTTCAACACTATTGATAGGACATCGGATCCTTTTGCAAGCAAGCTATGGTATATTGACTATTAAAGATATGGTCGAAAGGGTTGGAGATGTGGTTGCTATACTATAGGCTGATGGGGCTGCATATTGGGTTGTTGAATAACGTGTTCTAGCCGGCAGATGCCAAGTACAACACCAAAGCCATATCTACAAACTCCTTAGCCATTTCTTGCACTCTTGATACTGTTGCTAATATCACTAATAATAGATGCAGGAACACTTTGTTGTTGTGCAGTAGAACCCTGGACCACAAACTCTTGTGTCAATAGTCCTGACTTTTTTTTTCGGTTTAGTGAATCACACAGTTAATGACTGATCACAACCCTGCATGATGTAAGAACCAATTAGAGCATTTATTGCAAATATAGATCATGGCATATTGCACTCTCCAAAGTTTGCACTTATTGCTTAGACCATATTCTCCAACAAGATTCAGTTTAGCATCAAGCCAAAATGTGCTAGAATTGAGAGCAAAACCTCTACAGAAGAACAAGAAAAGACACCCACACTCAAAGCATGTTTAGGAAGCAATGATGTCCATGTTCTTTGACAAATGCAAGCATACCAGGAGGCTCATTTGCTACTCAAAAAGGGTGACTAAACTTTAGAAACATATGTCTACAGAATGACATGCTCCTTGGTACTGGTGATGCTCAAATCTCCATATCGCAACACCTATTCTATCAAACCTTGTACAATGCTTCAAGCTCTGCACGATGCTCCTATTTTAGGCCTTGCCACTAGCATATCTGAGATTATGCTTAGATGGAGCAACTTTAGGGAGAGATGATCAAGCTGGTGAGTACTTTAGGCTCTATTGTAGTAGCTATTATAGGTCCATTCTTTGCTTTTTCAGACTTAGATTTAGCATCTTCTAGCAGCCATAGAGAAGTGCATAAATCTCCTCTATTGGCATCCTCTCCAAAGTTCCTCTTTGTTGAAGGATATACCAGAAAACATATTCCATCTTTGCTTATATTGGAGTTGATCCATTGTTTGTTTCTAGCTTGCTAAACATTGAAGCAAGCATAAGCTGGAATCATAATGGTTTTTTTTTCTTAGAGTGAAGTACTGTTGAATCTTGAAGACTAAACTGTTGCTGGAGCCTACATAATCAATGAAAAATGCACTGAGTGGAGCTACAAATCTATTGCACTAAAGCCTGTCCAATCATATCTTCCCTTCCCCTTGAGGTATAGCTACACAAAGATACCCAATTCCACTCCCATCAAGTACTAGGAGGATGAGTTCTCTCCATTTGGCCTTTTTAAACCTGACAAAAGTCCTTTGAAATAGATTTTTAAAAGATGTATTGAGTGATTAATATTGATCCAACTTTGCTCAAAACTCAATGAAAGGTCATTGTCAAGCCCTCACCTTGTTGCAATCCTCAAGAGGCAACACGATGGCTAATCCACCATCACCATTTACTCCAAAGATAAAGTGGCCTAATCTGCTGTTATCATTCTTATGGTACAAAGAAGATGAAGGGAGAGGCAAAACTTACTAGAAGATAAAGGCAGGCGCGCTAGAAATGGATCTTAATGGACAAAAAATAGCTAGAGCTTGTCCTCAACATCTAGAAGCTTTAGGATCTACAAGAGTTCATTCAATGCCATGGCAGAAAAGGCAAGTGCAACAGGAATGGATCTTGAGAGGATAAATGAGGAAGCCACTAACAAAGTTGTCAAAATCAAGAAGAAATGGATCTTCTTCTACTAATTTGGTGACTTCTTGTTCTTCACAAGCCTTTTTTTGGTGCCACTTGTGAGAGGCAAGGGCATGAAAGCAAATGATGCTATTGCTGGGCAAGGCAAACCTAAGGAACTAACAAAGGAGATGACAGCAATGACATTGCTGATGGCAATGATAAGGATGATGATGGCTATGGTGTTTTGGAGCTATAATGGACAGTTGTGGTACTCAGCCACATGATATGCGACCCTTTCTGCACTTTCACGAGCTTCTTGATGGCTATTTTCAAATGCGATCTGATCTTCTCTCTCTCTCTCTGTCTTTGTCTCTATCTCTCCCTCTCTCTCTTTCAGATCTATAGGATCTGTGCCATGCCTCGTTGGTGGCTCCAGAGATCTTTAAGATGCTAGCTTGATAATACATTGGCTCTGGCAAGCCTTTGGCAAAGCAAAAAGAGGGAGAAACAAAAAGAAGGAAGAGACTTTGAATGAAGAAGATACAGGAGAAGTTGCCAGTGATATTGAAAAGGCTACAACAAAGAAATCAGAGAATTTTGTTCACGATAAGATTGAAATTGAAATAGAATACAAGGACACCATCGTTAATTGGGATACCCAGGGGCAGGCAAATCTTGACAACCAGAAGGCAATCAAAGCTCTTTCGAGTGCTAAACACTACGAATAGAGAGAGAGACATTGTCCTGTCGTAGCATATGCATGCCTTATTCCTCTCCCTGATGGTTATCATTTACCGATTCTCCTTGATGGTTATCCTTTACCAGTTCAGTTGTTGCAAAGCAGGATTCCATTCCATTCGCATGCATAGTCGCAAATCCCCCTTTCTGGCCCTTTGTAGGGATGACGTCATGCTCTTATAGAGATTTGATGAGCCTTCATTCTCCAAGGCATGTAGGAATGATGTAATGACCAATGGAATGCATTAGAGGAGCTCAAAGGCTTCGCTTCTTGTAGCTAGTAGCATTGTATTCTCCTCCTAGCCTTACCTTCTATGTTTATCTCACAAAGCTTTAGGACAATGCATATTGATCTGATCTTGTTGACCACATTTTGAATCAAACCCTCAAAGAATGGTTATGACCATACTCCATGTGTCAAGTAGAATGAGGCTTTGACAAGCATTCAAATCATTGATGTAAAAGAAAGAAGATATGCAAGGAAAGACACCATTGAAGCTTAGAGAAAAGCTTGAGAGAGATAAGGAAGAAGAAGATGAACCCTACTTTCAAAAAGTAGAGGTAACTTTAGTCCCCTCTATTCTCTCATAACTCTCCTTTTAACAAATATCCTTCAAAATAAGCCAAATTTTGATGAGGACCTACTAAAATAGATGGAGCCTTCCATTATCCACTGGTTCATGTCGAGAACTTCCATCTTGGTCAGATTTTATGGCAGATCTCCATGTCTAACCATGGTTGTAGAATAACTAACTCTTGTGACTAAATTTAAATTGTGATTTTCACTCCCTAGTTAATGCAACTAGATCTAATGCATGAAAATGACTTCTGACAGGATCTAAACTATTGCTATGATACCAATGTAAAATAGCTAATTCTCACAGCAATAAAAATAACTAGAAATACACCATATATGCTAAGAAACCATAGACAAGGTGGCTAGGCATGAAATTATATTGCCATGAAAGGTTGAGAATCATAGATGAATGCTGCATTATGAATACTCATCTCATGTGAAGGTGGGACATGGTATGCACCCCATGATCATGGTGGCTAAGAGTATGCATCGTCTTAGATGGTGGGAGGAAGGAAACCTCAAATCTTGTATTCTTCAAAATGGCAAAAGATCCTAAGCTAGTTACAACTTAGCCTTTTATACTTAACCCTAGTAGGCTAAATATTGGCCAATGCATTTAGGCACTTTTACTCTATTACAACATCTCAAGCCATTTATTTACTCTTTTAGTTTTTCCATCTATCTAGGGGTGGTATGTAGTGGATGGACAAGCTTGGTACCCATAGATGTGAAAAGTTCTTGCCAAAAGTTATTCATAAACTTGGCATCCTGATCGTGCACTATGACTTGTGGTAATCCATTCAACTTGAAGACATACTCCATAAACTAAGTGGCCACTTGAGAGGCAATGTATTGTGTCTTAGTATAGGAATAAAGTGGGCAACTTTGGTGAGGCGACCAACTACCACCTATATAATGTTCCATCCTTTCTTTGTAACAAGAAGGCTTGTGATGAAGTCCATGGTGATATGTGTCCATTTCTCTTCAAGAATAGGAAGAGGATACAAGAGGCCAGCAGGCCTAAGCATACTATCCTTGTTTTGTTTGTCATGGAACACATTTGGTCACAAAATCCTTGATATCCCTCCATAATCCTTTCCAGTGTAAGCTTTTGGTGATCTTATCATATGTTTTGAAAACACCCAAGTGACTAGTAGTGGGGCAAGAATGAATCTCTTCCATGATCTTTTGTGTGAAAGGAGAAGTGTGGGGAATGAAAATCTTGCCATGAGACCAAATAAGGCCATGCTTGAGCTGATATTGGGAGTCTTCAGCCATTACCCCATGCTGTAATTTTTGAAATATGTGGCTAAATTTCTCATCCAACAAATAAGCTTCTTGAAGGTCCTCAATCCAATCACTATGCAACTTTGAAATGGAGGATACTTTGCATGCCCACACATCCGAGAGAGTGAATTAGCCATGATGTTATGTTTGCCCCAAATGTGCATAAATTGCAGACATATAGCATGTAAGGAGAGCTTGGACATAAAGTGAATATCCCACTATGTCAATAATCAAGCTCAATGGCATAACCACAAGCTCTGTGTAACATCAAATTCAATTAAGTGGCTCCCATTAGAACAGATGCGGAATGAGAAAGCAATGCTCAAATGCATTATGTACATAGCATCAGACATCCAAGATCCAAGTGTGTACATTCGGAGCATTAAGTGAAAGTAGTCGCAAACCATCCACTGTAACAACCAAGTAGGTAAATGACAACCAAAGTCAATGTCTAGAGCTCTGGAGAAACTCAAATTCTAGTCAAAGGCAAAGCCCCATGTCCGTCAAGCACATCTAAGACATGTAGCATCCATATCAGACATAAACATCCAAGAGGATTGCCCAAGTATCATCCAAGGGTAATAGGCATAAATTGTCTCAAAGAATGCTTATTGTAGGTAAATGATAGACAACGTCAATAAAAAGGAGCTTCAATAACTGCTCAAAAGCATTTCAGAGTCATGTCAAAGCATGTAACATGGACCATAAGCATTGGTATATCAAACCAAGTAGTCGATAAGCACCTGAGAAGAAATAGGCATCTATTCCATTGACCAAATGTGCTTCAACCTTGGTTATTACAATAGCCAAATCTCTATCAAATTGAGCAAGAATAGTGTTTAAATAAGCTCCAAAATGATCCCTAATCAATGGGTAAGCATCTCCAAATGTATGGTCATCAACTAAGCATGAATGGGCATCATTTATGCGTCACCGCTAAGCAAGATGCATCAATGATAGGGGGATGCCCTATTATTACAAATTGTATGCTGAATCACAGTTAATGAACTGAATACAAGCTGGCCAATCTCAATGCCAAGGGTTAAAGCTAATTCCAAGGCCAATGCTGAGCATCCAGGGTGAGTTGTAAGTGCTTGCTCAGAGAGTAGTCCAATGAGGAGGAAATAGTAAAGGAGTGTTGCTATCCTAAAATTAGCCAGCAAACAGGAACAAACTCACATGGAGCTACTGGTTCCTTTGCTACCCATAGTAGGGCTGAAAATAGTGATGAATCACCTCTACTAAGGTGTCCTAGATCAAGCTTGAAGAGGCTTTGATGAGTGCTAGAGCAATAGATGACCAATAAAAACCTCAAGAGATGAAACATTGGCTGCCAATGGTGAATCCCTATTGTAGGTAGCTCGAATAGAAGCTGAAGTAATGTTGGACCAAGCTTGATCTCATGGAGAAGAAAGCTTTGATACTAGTTGAAGGGAGTAAGCCCTGAAGTGGAAGCATAGAGCGAAAACAAGAGCTATGGTGGAAGGAGCAAGAGCAAGACACACACACACACACACACACACACACACACACACACACACACACACACACACACACACACACACACACACACACACACACACACACACACACACACACACACACACACACACACACAGACACAGATATGGGAACTCCAACAGTCACAATGTGTGATCGACCTACACTCTATAATGAAAGCAATTTTATCCATATCATCTGGGTACATCCTAATCTGATTGTAGCCTAAAAATCCATGTAGAAAGTTGTACATTTCATGTCCTACTACATCATTAAGAAAGGAATCTATAAAGGTATCATGATAGGATCGGTAACAGTAGTTGCATTCAATTTCATGTAATCCACACACACCTTGATCTTCCCATTCTTCTTAGGTACCACTACAATGGGAGATAACCATGCTACTTCATTAACAGACTTGATAAAGCTAACCTTGAACAACTTGTCAATTTATTCCTTGGACTACTTTAGCACAATTGGGATTCATCCTATATCTCTTTTGAATAATTGACTTAGCATCCTTCTTCAAGTTGATCTTATATTGATACATTATTTGATCAAACCCCTTAATGTTTGTATAGTCCCAAGCAAGGATGTCCTGAAACTCCTGACATAACTTGATAATATCCTTGTTGAAACTTTCCTCCATATGTAGATGCTCATCTTGATGAGGTACTCTCTCCTTGCTCATTTAGGTTGACCTTCTAAACTTCATCTTCAACTACTCTTGCAGATCTTCTCATAGTGTGCTCATACCTTTGCTTGACTTGAATAATGGCTTTTTGTCCTTCCTCTTCTAGCACATTAGGAATGTCCATACTCTTAGAAACTTTACACTTTTGATTTTTAGGTTCTTGTTTCAATTTATTTTTAGGATGACCAGTTCTTGAGTCTTGAATTAATTTATACTCCTCATTCTCTAAGTTTTGCTCAAATTCTGGCTGCTCCTGATCTTCAAGAAGTACACTTAAATGCTGTCCTGACTGGTTTTGACATGTGATGGGACCTAAAACGGGCCGGCATTGGCTCATGCACTAGCCGGACCTCTATCATGCACTCAACGACCCCACGGCCTCGCGGCCAGGAGGGTGGATGACACATACATCATCTTCCTAAACAACTTGCGTTTGTATCACGTCTTGTACTCCAACTCTAACTCAATTAACACTCCTCTGAGGGAGTCCCTAGCACATTGCCAAATAGCACGAAGTACAAACATAGGAGGTCCTCCCATCGGCTGACTTTCGCTACCTCACTGCGACTCTCCTACACCTTGGGGATTGGCCCCTCGATGCGTCGCTAAACATTCATAACACAATATCACACATATTTCTCTCAAGGTACCAATTGATCGTATCCAAGAATGTATCATACCTCAGTTTCTTTTTCCCTAGACCCAACGCCTAGCCTACAGCTCGGACAACCTTACTCACTCAACGTTGGTCATATTCCTCTAGAAAACAATTGCCATGCATCCAGGAGGTATTGTCTGATACCTTTTATCATTTTCATTCTTCATACAAATTGTGAATGTCCATGTGCTCAAAAAAAGAAAAATCAGCATTGTGCACATGTGGAAAACATTTCTTTCAATGATTTCGACTATCGCTCATATGCGGCGTTGCATGAACCTAGCACCGAGAAACCCTCGTGCTACTAGGTTCTTAATCTTTAATTATCGACCAACCTAAATGGTATGCATAAAACCAGCAAGCTTTTCATCTTTCCATTCAGCATTTAAACACCTTTTATACACTCTACCCCCTCACCCGTTTAGGTTGTGCATGGTGCATAGGTTTAGGGTTCATTTTCCACATTTTTATTGTATGAAAAGCAATAAAACCTCACTAGAACATAAAGGTAGGGCTAAACTGAGGCTAAAACTCATATTTCAAACCCCCCATACATCCACAAACATGGTTCTTATTTTTCCTTAATTTTCGACACTCAAAATCCATTTTTTCCCTATTTTCTCCCATTTTTCCTATTTTTCTTGTATTTTTCCGCAATATTAAATGACTGAAAATTCAAAATGAATTGTGGGCTGTGGCTCTTAGGTTCATTTGCAGCAAAAACACAAGTTTAGTTGGTGTGTCTTATTATATTTTCCATTTATATCTCAAAAACACCCAATTTCCCCATATTTCGTGTGTTTTAAGGGTTTTACACTACTAATTTCATCCACAACACTTATGATTTTCTGATTTTTTGATTTCAAACAGTTGGAAGACATTGCAAATAACATTATAATGCATAATCATCCCATGGGAACAAGTATTCATGAAGCAAATTGCATAAAACATCAATTTCCTTTGTAAAAATGAGATTACCGTTCTTTGCGGGTTGCGGGTTTTTATTTGTCATATCTCGGGACTGATTTCCAGCCACCATTAATGCTCATGACAGTCCATAATCAGCAATCTTCCTTCCTCTTGCACCACGGAGCAATCCAGTCTTCATTGGACAAGCATCCGTCATCCATTCTTCTTCTTCTTCTTCTCCACATGAATCTGCCCTTAGGGGAGAGAGAGGGAGGAGAGAGAAAGATTGAAATCAGAATTCTTCATAGGGACTACCATTGGAGGAGTGAAGCACGGTGAAATGATCGGCATCCAGGGGGGATTGAAGCCCCATGATCAATTGGGGGGGTTGTTTGCAGCAGGCATGATCCATGATCAACAAGGGGGCACAAATTTCGGCGCCTCCCTGATCACGTTTTTTCTCTTCTCTCTCATCCCATGATTTCATGCTAACTAAAATTTTGGCATAAAATGCCCCCTAGACCCCAAAGGTCACCACTCCTTTGGCCAAACCACCTTTTCAAATCTTGCCCACTTTGTGGCCATTTCCCCGTCCGGACTCCAAATTGAGCTCTGAAAAATCCTGGGCATCCGACTTGGCATCCCGTGTTGGCGAATAACTCTTGTCAACCCGCATGCCAGTCTAAAAAATTATGAAAAATTAACAAGTGTCGCTCGGGTGCCTTTGAAGTACTTTGACACTTAAAATCGTCCTAGGTTGAGTTGCCGCCTTCGACGTTGAATATTTTTCCCTTGATATTCGTAATTTTTAGCTATTTTTAAGCACTTCTCAGCACTAAAATTTCTCTCTCATTGGTGACCATGGGATAGGGCGACTTAGCCCTCGTCGAATCCCACACCAGATCTGCACAAAAACAACCAAAGGAAGCATCAAGCTGATACAAACTAGATACATACTAAGCACACCACAATGCTCACCCTACCCCCTGACAGAACCAAAGCATGACATCCACAAGGAGTAGGCCTAGCATAATCTGATAGAAGATCTGAAGCTAGTCACTAAGCAATCGCTCCAACATGGCCAAACTAAAAAGAACTATCAAAGAGGTTGCCCTCAGTGGTGGTTTGAACTACCTACCTAACTAAGGACAACACAACTAGGAGCTCCTACTAGGTGAGGACTCCTATAGCCTGATCAAGAAGTATTTTCTTGTAACACATTTCTTATGTGAGGGTTTTTATTTTATTGACATACTTGGCCATGTAAAAAGGAGGGAGCTGAGCGTAGTGACCCAAGGAGGACAGGGCATCGGCCTCAGGACCTATCTCGGTACCCAAGAATACCAAGCCCTCGCAAGGCGACACTTAATCCTTTTCTGACGCTCACTTTTATTTTCGCTCCAACCTTCCTTATTTTCATCTTTTCTAGCAAGAAGCCACCCCTAGGAAGACAAGGCATCGGCCCCAGGTCTGACTCGTTCCCAGAAACCTACTAGGCCCTCGCTAGGCAATGATCAACTGCGTATAAAGTTTTGTTTCTTTTCTTTTATTTGATAGGGGTTAGAACCCCTTTTTACACACCTTAGTATCTATATTTATTATCTTGTCAGATATTCAGGGTTTTTCCCCTTTATCATCTTTATTTTCCTTATGGCAGGCTTCTCTAACGACCACACAACTAACAAGAACGCCTAGAATGGTTGCCTAGCAGGCTAGGAGAATAGGGTCACTAGGACTTCCATCTAAAATAGGTCTTTCAATGCGTGACAATGTCTTTACAGGAGGCAACAACTACTCAGACCTCCCTCAAACATACTAAACTGAAACCTCGGGACTTCATACCTTGGACGCCGGTCCCCAATAAGAAAAGAAAATCCTGTTTTCAAGTACACAACCACATATATCATAAAAAACCACAGTACTCATAAGGGATAGATGTCACCTGGATAGGGCCACAAGAAGCTTCCATGCAACAAAAGGCTCCTTCCAAGCTCTTCTGCCGAACCTGTCTAGCACAAAACTAAAACAAGAAACCATTAACCGCACCTGCACTAAACAGACAACTGGCCCTCTTGGCCTAATGAAATAAAACACTTCACTACAAAACTAAATCGGCCCTCTTGGCCTAACGAAATAAAACAGTAAAACCTCGCAAAACGGGCCCTCTTGGCCTAATGAAATAAAACAAAGTAGCACCTACACATCCTTCCCTAGAATAACATAGATATACAATAATAGGCTCCCTCACAAGGAGGAAAAACAGGCTCGTAGCCCTAAACTAAATGCATAAGGTTATGACCCATCCCTCCTGCATAGATAGCAAGAGGCGTACGCATAATATGTTGTCTAATTAACCTATGGGTCCCAGATAATAACGGTAGATTGGTCTCGGCTACTCTTTGCATTACCCATATCAACCATCGTCTGCCATATATTGCATGTTCTGATAACATACCCCACAAGCGACCGGGTCTTGTTTCATCATTGATCACAATATCTAGACTAGGACCACAATTAAAGAAGAGGTCTTCCTCATAAGCAAGATTTGCTAATGAATCCGCAAACTGATTCCAGTAACATGGAATCAGCTGAAAAGACACTCTCTCAAACTCCTCAAGTAGGGTCGTCGTAGTCCGATGATACATACAAAGAATGGGATTCCGCATTGTGTATGTCCCATCTAGCTGATTCAGGATCAACTGGGAATCCCCTTTTACTAACAATCAACGAGTACCACCTTGTTTGGCAATATACAGTCCCATAATCAAGGCTTTATACTTTGCCATATTGTTAGTGAATCCTACCCCGAGATAAGTAGCTAACTTCATCGCAACTCTACGTCGGGGATCTCGGATTACTACTCCAACACTTCCTTTTTCATTAGGGCCCCTGGACGCTCCGTCGAAATATAATGTATATGTCCATAATGGGTTTACACAGTCGGCCATCACGAACTCCTATATTCGTAATTATGATAGTCAAAGTTTAACATGTTGAGAGGATGCACTGACAGCTCCATCCCACCTTCATTGAACTCAACAGGGATACTCGTCAACAGTCGTAAACAGTGATGGAAAAAGACTTTGATCTCCCACACAAAGGTTCTGTCTTCTTGCTCAATCACTTTATATCCTTTGCTCCACCAGATGAGTTTCCCCTGATGGTATCTTTGCTCCAAATATGGGTGCTCTAAATATGGGATTAACCGACCCATCAACCGTCTTTTAAACTCTTTCGCAAGTCTCAAATCATTCCTAGCATGGACCTGCAATGCATTTTCTTTGTATTAGCATACTTAGAAATAATAGGGTCTAATCTTATTAAGATTAACCTTATTCTTAAACTCTACTCCCTGTAAATCAGCTAATAGGGCTGTAGACCTATTCTTCCCTAACCTGACGATCTTGTAGGGACCATCCCATTTAGGTTCTAGCTTCCCTGGAAACAACTCCCTACGTGCATCGTAATGCAAAATTAGTTGCCCCTTCTTAAAGGTATACTTCTTCGCTTTTAGGTCATGAAACTGTTTCATGCGACATTTAACCACCTCTTGATATAACATGCATTGCAACTTGATTTCATCGAGGTGCGCTAAAGTCGTAAATCGCTCTAATAGGGCGTCTTCATTACCCAAAGAATGGTTTATTTGCGAATCTAATGGTCGGCAACTCAATTTCTAAGGGTAAAACACACTCTTCACCATAAACTAGTTTGAACAGCATGTGGCCAGTGGCTTGCTTGAATGTGGTATTATATGCCCATACTGCCACATACAGCTTCTTGTCCCAGTCTCATTTCTTTTCAGATACGACTTTCGATAGGATACCCACAAGCTGCTTATTGGTACTTTCAATCTACCCATTTGCTTGCGGATTATAAGGAGTTGTTTTATTGTGCTTGATTTGCCAAGCCTCAGTCAAGCTTTTGATCACCTTATTCAGAAAATGGGTTCCACGGCCCGACATTAATTCTTTCGGGGGACCAAAACGGCATATTATCTGCTCTAAAAGGAAACTAGCAGTTTATTTAGCATCATCTTTCCTTGTTGCACGTGCTTCTGACCACTTTGTGAAGTAGTCAGTTGCTACAATAATATACCTCTTTTGCGCATTCGACGACGGAGTAATAGGACCCACAAAGTCTATTCCCCACTTCTCAAATGGAAGTATCGCCATAATAGGGGTGAGTGGTCTTTTCCTATTCTCTCAACTATCATGTCCTTGACAAATATTGCATCTCTTAACATACGCGAATGCATCCTTGAAGATGGCAGGCCACCAGTAACCTGCTCTTAAAGCCTTTTGTGTTGTAAGCCATCCAGCAAAATGGCCTCCGCAAGCGGAATCATGGCACTCTTCCAAAATGAATGGCACCTCGTCAGGCATCACACATCGGCGATAGATGTCATCAACCCCTTGCCGATATAATGTACCTGCGATCAAAGCAAACTTTAATGCCTGCTGCTTAATTTTCCTTCTCTCAGCTTTAGATAGTTCGGATCCAGCCTCTCCTGTCGATAAATAATGCGTTATTGCAGCATACCAGGAGGGAATAGACACTGTATCTATCTTAAATAATGACTCCATGTCACTACCTCCAGCCATAGATTCTTTCGGCTCCCCAAAGTCCACAAGACATTCCATGATGCCTTGCAACCTCGGTGGCTTACTCCTGATTTCATAATCAAACTCCTGCAAAGTGATTAACCACTTCCCTAGACGATCAGGCGACTGTAGCTTATTCATCAATAATCGAAGCCCCTCCGCCTTCGTATAAAGCACAACTTTCTCATAGAGAATATAATGCCTGAATTTCTTGGTTCCAAAGACCATCGCAAGACACAACTTCTCCATGTAGGTATAATTGATCTCTGAAATGCCCAATTTCCGACTAGCAAAGGCTATCAGATGATACCACTTTTCCTCCCAAATTTGGGCTAAACAGCAGCTGATACTATGCATAGTGGCTAATGAAAATATATAGAACACCTCACCTCTTTTAGGTGCTTTTAAAACGGGAGCTTTTACTAGCTCCTGCTTCACATCCTCGAATGCTACCTTACAAGGGTCGCTCCATACAAACAAATAGCTAAAGGAAAATAGATTTGTAAGCGGCAACGTTCTTTCTGCCAAGGCATTTATGAATCTACGGTAATAACCAACCGAAGACAGAAAGCTATGAACTTCTTTCGGAGTGTGTGGTGGACCCATGGCAACTATGACTTTGACCTTCTCAAGATCTGTCGCAATTCCTACAGAACTGACCACATGGCCCAGCAATAGCCCATAAGGTACACCAAAAACACACTTCCGTGGGTTTAGAGCGATGCAAAATTTCCTGCAGCGCTCAAAGCATTTTCTTAAAATGATCAATTGCCTTTCTCTCACGGTGGCGGCCCCTAAGTTATCAATAAACACCTTCAACTCTTCAGGGGATATGTCACCGAATGTCTTATCTGCTGTTCGTTGCCATGAACCAGGTGCATTGCATAAACCAAAGGCCATCACATGGTACGCAAAAGTACCAAAGATAGTAATAAAAGTTTTTTCAACTTGTCCTCTTCTGCAATTGCCATCTGGTTATATCCTGCAAAGCAATCCATAAACGAATATATCTCCCTACCTGCTAATTGATCCAAAATCTGGTCAATGAATGGAAACGGGTAGTAATCCTTAACCGTCTGCTTATTCAGCTCTCTAAAATCTACACATAATCGGATTTGATTATTTTTCTTCTTTCTGATAACAACTGGTGAACACCATTCCATGTGTTGCACAGGAAAAATCAAACCCGCTTTTCTAAGCTTTTGTAACTCCTCAAATAGCCCGTCCCTCAGTTCAAAAGGCATACGCCTTACTTTTTGACGCACAGGATGACTGCCCTCTTTTACAGGAATAGTATGAACAGCCAGGCTGGGAGGAATGCCTCTCAGCTCATCATAACTCCAAGCAAAGATGTTGCGGAATTCTTGAATCAAGGACACATAGTCCTCCCTTTCTGCTGAGCTGAGCATAGAACCTAATTTGATTAGCCGCGAATCATTTGGCGTGCCAAGGTCTAGCTCAATAACATCTGCATCTCTTATATGATCTTGGGCCTCTATCGGCTCGTTCAAAGTGATCTGATAGATGTCTTCCGTGGTGGATCCCTCTTTGGACTCATCACTCGATGATGTCTCACTGGCAGATAAATCCTCTAATGTTTCCAATTCTGTGGAAGATAGAGGAGCTCTCTCACTCTGAGGAGACTCAGGATAGGCATCAATCACCACGTGTTGGGCACCTCTGCCGAATATCAGCCGACCGTGGGTAAATCCACTTAACAATCCGCTTGCAAGATCCAAGGTCATCCAAGTAATACTTGGTAGCTTGGACGCCCTGCAAAACAAATTACCATAAAGTCCAATAGGCATTCTACATTTGCAACAGTGACATGGACCTTAGTAATGCAGCCTTTCGGCTGTCTCAAACTATCACCCGCCATTCTAAGAATTGTGGAGGTATCTTTCTGGATCGCAAGACCCAACCTTTTCATCAGTTCAGAACTCATAATGTTAACAGATGATCCCATGTCGACAATGGCATAATCTACTAATATCCCATCAACGTAGGCTGCAACCCTTAGGCAATGCTTCTCAGCATGCTCGAACCAGTCATCACCAACTCGCGCAATACCCAAAGGTTCTACGATATACCCGGTACGCAGGATCTTTCTAAATTCCTTGCATACTCCTGGAGAAAGCTTAATAAGCTGTAAAAGATTCATTGAGAGTCATGTTGAAGAACATCATTAAATGTCCTTCTTCTTGGATGCGACAGTTAAACATCATCTTTTGAAACTCCCTGATGTGGAGTTCTGCATCTTCCTCAACTAGCCCATTAAAAATGGGTAGCGGGTAACCTAGAGCCGGCAAATCTGTCGTTCCTGCAGGAATTGCAATAGGCTGTGCCATGACGGAAATTGGATTTGCACTAGAAATAGGGAACGGTGGGGTTACACCTCCCGCACTTGATGTAGACTGGCGTATGGAAGAAAGGGGAGCACCAGAGCTTCCACCTTCTCCTAACTTACTGCTTCTGGCACCAAGACCACTAGATCCACTCCCTCGTAAGGGTTCAGCACCGCTACGCTTAGGGGAATACCTCCTAAGAATTTCAGCACGTCGCCTAGCTCTTTCGTCTCTCTCTTGCTTTTGGATTTTGGCTAGACAATGCTTATCGATGAATAACGGGTCAATCTCAGTATCCTTTGGTATAAACTGCTAACTGGTCCCTAGAGAACCAGGATTCGAGGACCGCCACTTCTAAGCGGCTCCCAGAAAATGCACCACTGATGGGACCTAAAACGGGCCGGCACCGGCTCATGCACTAGCCGGACCTCTATCATGCGCTCAACGACCCCACGGCGTCGCGACCAGGAGCATGGATGACACATACATCATCTTCCTAAACAACTTGTGTTTGTATCACGTCTCGTAGTCCAACTCTAACCCAATTAACACTCCTCAGAGGGAGTCCCTAGCACATTGCCAAATGGCACGAAGTACAAACATAGGAGGTCCTCCCACGGTTGACTGTCGCTACCTCACTGCGACTCTCCTACACCTTGGGGATTGGCCCCTCGATGCGTCGTAAACATATATAACACAATATCGCACATATTTCTCTCAAGGTACCAATTGATTATATCCAGGAATGTACCATACCTCACTTTCTTTTCCCCTAGACCCAACGCCTAGCCTACGCTCGGACAACCTTACTCACTCAACGTTGGTCATATTCCTCTAGAAAACAATTGCCATGCATCTAGGAGGTATTGTCTCATACCTTTTATCATTTTCATGCTTCATACAAATTGTGAATGTCCACGTGCTCAAACAAAGAAAAATCAGCATTGTGCACATGTGGAAAGCATTTCTTTTAATGATTTCGACTATCGCTCATATGCGGCGTTGCATGAACCTAGCACCGAGAAACCCTCGTGCTACTAGGTTCTTAATCTTTAATCATCGACCAACCTAAATGGTATGCATAAAAACCAACAAGCTTTTCATCTTTCCATTCAGCATTTAAACACCTTTTATACACTCTACCCCCTCACCCGTTTAGGTTGTGCATGGTGCATAGGTTTAGGGTTCATTTTCCACATTTTTATTGTATGAAAAGCAATAAAACCTCACTAGAACATAAAGGTAGGGCTGAATTGAGGCTAAACCCCATACTTTAGACCCCTCATACATCCACAAACATGGTTCTTATTTTTCCTTAATTTTCGACACTCAAAATCCATTTTTTCTCTATTTTTCCCCATTTTCCCTATTTTCTTGTATTTTTCCGCAATATTAAATGACTGAAAATTCAAAATGAATTGTGGGCTATGGCCCTTAGGTTCATTTTCAGCAAAAACACAAGTTTATTTGGTGTGTCTTATTATATTTTCCATTTATATCTCAAAAACACCCAATTTTCCCATATTTCTCATGTTTTATGGGTTTTACACTACTAATTTCATCCACAACACTTATGATTTTCTGATTTTCTGATTTCAAACAGTTGGAAGACATTGCAAACAACATTATAATGCATAATCATCCCATGGGAACAAGTATTCATGAAGCAAATTGCATAAAATATCAATTTCCTTTGTAAAAATGAGATTACCGTTCTTTGCGCGTTGCGGGTTTTTATTTGTCATATCTGGGGACTGATTTCCAACCAGCATTAATGCTCATGACAGACCATAATCAGCAATCTTCCTTCCTCTTGCACCACGGAGCAATCCGGTCTTCATTGGACAAGCATCCGTCATCCATTCTACTTCTTCTTCTTCTCCACATGAATCTGCCCTTAGGGGAGAGAGAGGGAGGAGAGAGAAAGATTGAAATCAGAATTCTTCATAGGGACTACCATTGGAGGAGTGAAGCACGGTGAAATGATCGGCATCCAGGGGGGATTGAAGCCCCATGATCAATTGGGGGGTTTGTTTGCAGCAAGCATGATCCATGATCAACAAGGGGGCGCAAATTTCGGCGCCTCCCTGATCACGTTTTTTCTCTTCTCTCTCATCCCATGATTTCATGCTAACTAAAAGTTTGGCATAAAATGCCCCCTAGCCTCCAAAGGTCACCACTCCTTTGGCCAAACTCATGTCCACCTTTTCAAATCTTGCCCACTTTGTAGCCATTTCCCCGTTCGGACTCTGAATTGAGCTCTGAAAAATCTTGGGCGTCTGGATTGGCATCCCGCATTGGTCAGTAAGTCTTGTCAACCCGCACGACAGTCTGAAAAATTATAAAAAAATTAACAAGTGTCGCTCAAGCGCCATTAAAGCACTTTGACGCTTAAAATCGTCCTAGGTCAAGCCGCCACCTTCGACGTTGAATATTTTTCCCTTGATATTTGTAAATTTTAGCTATTTTGAAGCACTTCTCAGCACCCAAATTCCTCTCTCAACATGCAATTTGAATAGTTTGCTTTTCCAGAACTGCATTTCCTTCACTTATGAAAGAATCTTGATTCTCTTGAATGATGCCATCAACATCTATCTCAAACACTAGAACCATATAAGAGTTTGCTTGTAAGAACAATTCTTCCTCATCATCTTTCACTTCATCTACAAGATTAATAGTCTAAGCTACCATAGGTCTAACAAAACTCTTCAAGATTACCTTATTAACTATGGATAATCTATTCTCCTTGAGTCCCTTGGGGATACATACATAATCATTCTCCTATTCCTGCTTCAACTTGGCTAATTTGAACCATAGTTTGCTCAAAAGAATTTTATAAGAATCCCCAATTTTTGACATCCTTATGACAAAAAAATCTAAACTTCAGGCTAGCCACTTTGATTAGTTGATTCTTAAGGATACATAATGGTTTTAACCTCCTCTAGTTTGCCATCTTAACCTGAAATGGGATAGTTCCTCCCGCTTGGTTGCAAAATTTATATGTTTGAGAAGTATATTGACTCTTGATCATATTGCTCGAATGGAAGTAAATGAAAGCTGAAGCAATATATTGCTCAAATGGAAGTGAGTCCCTATTATAGGTAGCTCGAATGGAAGCTGCTGGAGCTCATGGAGAAGAAAGCTTTGATACCAATTGAAGGGAGTAAGCCCTGAAGTGGAAGCATAGAGCGAAAAAAAGATCTATGGTGGAAGGAGCAAGAGCAAGATCAAGAGCCATAGAGAGAGAGAGAGAGAGAGAGAGAGAGAGAGAGAGAGAGAGAGAGAGAGAGAGAGAGAGAGAGAGAGAGAGAGAGAGAGAGAGAGAGAGAGAGAGAGAGAGAGAGAGAGAGAGAGAGAGAGAGAGAGAGAGAGAGAGAGAGAGAGAGAGAGAGAGAGAGAGAGAGAGAGAGAGAGAGAGAGAGAGAGATGTGGGAACTCCAATAGCCACAATGTGTAATCAACCTTCCTTTTATTCAAATGCCATTGAAAGAATAAAGTGACAGTGATGGGCGGCTACCACTTGTAACTAATACACAGTGCGGGTACTGTCAGTGCAACTAATACATGGTTGGCTAGGCATAGGTGGCTTTACCCACGATATGATTGATAATTCTTTTCAGCAGCACTCAGTCTTCTACTTGCATAATAAATTGGTCTAACCCATCTAGGTACCTTATCCTGCATAAGCATTACTCCCATAGCAAGATCAAAGGTATCCATAAGTATATGGAGCAGTAGGTCCTAGGTAGGAGGTTGTGATATTGGAGCCATCACTAACATTTTCTTGAGGATGTTAAAAGCTCTTTCCTCATCTATCCTCTAGACAAACTACATACCCTTCTTGGTTAAAGTGGTAAGGGACAAAAAAAAAGTGATAAGTACCTTAAGTACCTACTATGATATTTCACTTGGCCCACAAATCTCATGACTTTTTGCACATTAGTCAGAGATTTAGCCTTCTAAACCACATCTTTTTTTCTTGGATCTATAGCCATGCCTTCTTCAGATAAAATGTGGCCCAAAAGTACCCCCTACTTTGTTGTAAAAATAGACTTGAAAGGGTTTAGGGACACTCCAAATGTCTTGCATCTTTCAAAGCATATCCTGATGTTCTTCAAGTGCTCCCTCCTTGATGCCAGGAGGCATATTCCACGGTGGATTCCGTGAGGTTTTACGGTGGATTCCGTAAACTTAGATGACCGGGGCTCATACGCAAAGAGGATTCTTTGTGCGAGAAGTTGATGGGACGCCTGTCCTTTTCGGGCGTTTCATTAATTTAGTGTGTACATGGGTGATTCCATAGCGGGTGATTCCGCAAAATGCATATTAAATTAAAAAACGTTTATGAAATCAATAGTGTCAATTGACAAATTAGACTATATTTATTTTGTAAGACCAACTCATGGAGACACAACACGCTGAAGACTGCTAGGTATTCACTTTTGTCGGTTTAATTGTATTATTTTACTAACGATTGTGAATGCTTCAGTTGATGTGTAGAGATAGCAGCAGTGGTGGAGGAAAGCATTGGAGTCTAGCGGATTTTCGACCCTTGGACTAGATTTTGATAGGCGCCACGCCTATATTTTGTTATGTCTATTGAGACATCGATTATTTATTATTATTTTGTATGTGCTTATGCGCCTGGATATGTTATTTCTATTTGGACATTGAGATTGGGCGTGCCAGACACTATGGGCACCGTCCATTAGCTTTATTTTACTATTTTTGTAGAAAGCAAACTCAAAAGCTAAAAGCTTGTCATATTTTTGTAATTGGGCTATTATTGAGCATGAAGATTGGAAATATACATAAAATACATGCTTTGTGAAGCGCTCACACAAGGCATGGGGGAGATTGAACCCAATTTGTCTCTTGCCTCTTGTCGTGCTTGCTTTTACATGGGTTTTTGTGCTAAAAAGTAGAGTACTTTGTTCTTGGGGACCTTTCGGGATTCACCACGTGAGCTATCTGCGACCGATCTGCACACCAGTGGTATCAGAGCGAAGCAGAGATCAAGAGCTTCCAATCGCTACCAATCTCGGGCGAAGGCGGAGCTCCAGGAACAAACGGCCTCTACAGTCAACCTCATCGCGAACCGTCGATATAGGCAAACTTCTGGCGATCAAGAACCCCTGTTTCCACTGTCAGATCGCGAAGGACCAGGCTCTGCAGGCGGAGGACCACGCATCCAACTCCTTCATCAAGTCATGGAGTTACAGAGATAAGCTTCATTGTTTTTCTCAAAATTTCTTTCAATAAGCTTAGAGAAAGCTTAAGAAGCTTATTAAGCTTCAAAACTTCAAGTCGATTTGCTAGAAGACCCCCCGAAATTTCCGCGTGGAGAAAAAACGCCCCCCCCCCCCTTCACGAAAAAAACGGCAGCCTGTTCTCCACCATTAAGCTCTCTTAATCCTTAAGTCAAAGCTTAAATCACTAAGCTTCCTTCAAGTCACACAATCCTCTGCAAGTCACACTGGGCAAACAAGTTCAGTAACTCCGGGTCTCGCACTCCTGAAGTCAAGTTCCGTAAGTCGACGGTAATCAAGTTCTGCAAGTCGGCCTAAGTCCAGCAAGTCAACAACTCTGCAAGTCTGTTAAGTCTGCAACAATCAGAACTGATTAGTGCTTAAAACTCATAGAAGACTTGTTCGTATGCAAAAACTCTGAACTGGAAAGTTGTTCGCAGCAAGCTGTTCTACCTATCTACAAGTTCGTTGAAGTACTTTCAGCAAACAGAGACAGAAATATTGCAGAATTTCTAAAAATTGAAGAAGAAAATACCCAAAAATACATAGCCTTGTAACCCCAAATTTGAGCTACGCTCATCCCGCTAACTGATTTTGAGTGAGAAAGGTTTGTTGAGTTTTACAGGATGACTACCCCACATATGGATGATCCTATGGCTGAAGACGATCTACCCGAGCCTACCATGGAACAAAAGCTGGATCTTATCATGCTGCAATGGGATTTACTTCAACAGCGCGATCGTGAGCCTATTCCACAGTATACAGAGCGTTTTTGGAATGCACTCCTACAGCTACGCATGCTTGAAGATGTACCAGAGACGACACATAAGCGGAAGTATATGTCTGGACTTCTTGGACATTACTACGCTGAAGTGAACATGTTCAAGCCTGCTACCCTCGAAGACGCCATCTCCTTAGCCCACGACACTGAAGATAAGTTACGCGGAAGAGATCGACGACCACAGCCATTCCAAGCAAACGGTAATTATGGATCTAAACAATTCAATTCCAATTTCAGAAGGTTTAATCCAGGTCGTTTCTCATCACCATCTTTCCGCAAGAATTGGCCTAAACCACCTGCATTACCATCTACTGTCAATCCAAATTCTAAACCTATTCCACAAGCAAATCCAAATATACCCAGACTCCCAGCCATTGCAAATAATGTGACCAAAGCCAAGCCCATCGTATGCTACAACTGTCACCAGCCAGGGCATCTCGCAGCAAATTGTCATTCAAAGAAGCCATCAGCACATATCAACTACCTTGGAGCTATGGACGAAGACGAGCATGAGGATATGCCAGATTTCACTGAAGAAGAAGATGATCCTACTACTACTTCCGACACTTTACCAGGTATGCCTACTTCACATTCATTGTTGACTATGAAATGTATGGTGCATGGAAAAGAAAGAACTATATTGCATGATGACGGTAGTACCCATGACTTTATTTCAGCAAAATTGGTAAAGGAATTGAAACTGCATACTGTACCTACTCACTATTGCATAAAAGCTGCATTTTTAGGCACTAGGTACAATGGCACACAAGAAGTTCAAGATTTAGAAATTCAAATTGGTCCATATATTGAAAGAAGAAATTTCTTAGTTGTCCCATTACAGTCTAGCGACATTATTCTAGGAATGCCATGGAGACACCAACATAATCCCAATATAGATTATTCCACACACACAATGAATATTAATTTTCAAGGAAAATCTATTACATTATTTGGTATGCATGCATCTCATATGTTTCCACTGCTTTCGCATACTCAAGCAAAACGTGCACTACGCAAGAATACTAAATCATATCTCATTTGGGTAAATGAATTACACGCAAAGGAAAATCATATGCACCCTAGGCATAAGGAATTTCTCGCATATCTTAAGGACTGTTTTGCAGAAGACCTACCACCAGGTCTACCTCCATCACGTCCAGAAGACCATAAGATTGACCTAATACCTGGCACACAACCACCTTGCAAAGCCCCATATAGGCACAATCAAATAGAGCAAAAAGAAATCCAGAGTCAAGTTGAAGAATTACTAAATAGAGGCTTAATTCGACCTAGCAGTTCTCCATTCGGTGCACCTGTGCTCTTAGTCAAGAAAAAGAATAATACTTATCGGATGTGTATTGACTACTGAGCATTAAACAAGATCACTGTAAAGAATAGGTATCCTATACCTAGAGTTGATGACCTTATGGACAAACTGCAAGGATCTTCTATATTTAGTAAAATTGACCTTAAGTCTGGATATCATCAGGTGAGGCTAGATAGATCCGACATATTTAAGACTGCATTCAGGACACAGTTTGGCCATTACGAATTCTTAGTTATGCCATTCGGATTAACTAATGCACCTGCTACTTTCAATAGAATGATGAACCGTATTTTTCTAAAATATCAATATTGTGTGATTGTTTTCTTTGATGATATTTTAGTGTTTAGTCAAAGTGAAAAAGAGCATTATGAACATTTATTATTAGTTTTTCAATTATTGAAAGAAAATCAATTGTTTGCAAATCCTGACAAGAGTGAATTCTTTAAGACAGAAATAGAATATCTAGGTCATATTGTATCAAAAGAAGGAATAAAAGTTGATCCTAAGAAAATTGATGCAATATTGCATTGGCCTATTCCTAAAAATGTACATGAATTACGCTCATTCCTTGGTCTTGCTAGTTTCTATAGGAAGTTTGTACGTAATTTCTCATTACTTGCTTTACCATTGAACAAACTTCTTAAGAAAGGCATTGTTTATCAATGGACTGAAAACCAGCAGAAATCCTTTGACTTACTCAAACATGCATTAACCAATGCCCCTGTTCTATAATTGCCTGACTTTAACAGACCATTCTTTCTAGTTGTGACCGATGCTAGCGGATCAGGAATAGGAGCCGTGCTAATGCAAGACAACCATCCAATAGCATATTCTAGTTCTAAGCTGAAACCCTCTGAGCTTAAATACTCCACTTATGACAAGGAACTCTTAGCAGTTGTCCAAGCATTAAAACAATGGAAGGATTATTTAATGGGTTCAGAATTCATGATAAAGACCGACCAGCAAAGCATTAGACATCTACTTAGCCAACCCCAAATTTCTGACCGTCATATCAAATGGGCTTCATTCATTCAAAGTTTCCATCCTATCATTCAATACCAACCTGGAAAAGAAAATGTAGTTGCTGATGCATTGAGTAGAAGACCTGCAATTCATAACATTTCTATCATATCTTTTGATTCTTTGATTGCCATGAAAGACACATATCACCAGGATATTACTTTTCATTCTGATTGGCAAAAATTAGTTCAAAATAATTTCATTCCTGTTGATTCATTGTCATATAATGATGGATTCATGTTCTTTGAAAAGAGACTATGTGTTACTATTCCATTCCGATCTTTTGTTTTGAATGAAATTCATTGTCCCCCATATCAAGGTCATAGAGGTATCATTTCTACATTACGCATGTTAACTGAAGATTTTTATTGGCCGCATATGGATGCAGATGTATCTAATTTTGTTTCTGAATGTTTGATTTGTCAAAGAATAAAGAGACATCATGGTAAACAGTATGGACTATTAATGCCTTTGTCTATTCCATCTAAACCTTGGGAACATATATCTATGGATTTCATTACTGGTTTACCAAATACTAAATCTAACCATGACATGATTTGGACAATTGTAGATAGATTTAGTAAGCAAGCATATTTCATTGCATGTAAGAAAACTTTAACAGCATCACAAGCAGCACAGTTATTTTTGAAAACTATTTTTACTAACCATGGATTGCCGAAAGTGATTATTTCAGATAGAGATTCTAGATTTTGTAATAATTTTTGGATTACACTGTTTGCAAATCTAGGCACAAAGATTGATTTCTCATCTACATTTCATCCAGAAACAAATGGACAAACAGAAGCCACAAATAGCACCATTCTAGATCTTTTACGTGCATACACTATCTCTAAACCACAGACATGGGATACTCATTTGCATTTATTACAGTTTGCATATAACAATACACCGCACACATCTACAAAGAAAGCACCTTTTGAAGTTATTTATGGATATAGATTATCTACACCTGTTGCATCTTTATCTAATAGAATACAGAGTGCTGATGATATTGCTGTTATGCATAACACTATTTTTGATGAGGTAAAGGATATGATTGCTAAAGCCCAACAATCATATACCAAACAAGCCAACAAGAAAAGACAAGCCATGAATTTCAAAGTTGATGATTATGTTTGGCTTAGAATAGAAAAGCGTAGACTGCAAAGTGTAGATAGACATCCAGTTGTCAAATTAGCTCCTAGATTCTACGGACCATTTAGAATCATTCATAAGATTAATGACAATGCATTCAAGTTAGAACTGCCATCTCATTGGAAAATTCATAATACATTTCATATTAGTTTATTGAGACCATTTAGAGGCCAATTACCTATCCACCCTGTCTATGAAAACCCACCTTTATTAGAAGAAGAGACTGAAATACTTGAACCAGAAGCCATTATAGACACTGACTACATGACCACTAGAACTGGCCGAAGGTATTCTAGATATCTAGTGAAATTTAAGAACCATCCTGTAGAGGAAGCACAATGGATGCACGCTAGAGACCTAAATGCTTTCCCCACTCTGTTAGCTCCACATTGAGCTAATAGCAATTGAGGTCAATTGCTATCCCACCCCGGGGGTATGATGCCAGGAGGCATATTCCACGGTGGATTCCGTGAGGTTTTACGGTGGATTCCGTAAACTTAGATAACTGGGGCTCATACGCAAAGAGGATTCTTTGTGCGAGAAGTTGATGGGGACGCCTGTCCTTTTCGGGCGTTTCATTAATTTAGTGTGTACATGGGTGATTCCATAGCGGGTGATTCCGCAAAATGCATATTAAATTAATAAACGTTTATGAGTTTAGAGTGCGCACTCGTAATAAATTAAGGTTAGGATTTATTTCTAACCAGTTGATTTATTTATGTAGCTGAAGATTGCTAGGTATTCACTTTTGTCGGTTTAATTGTATTATTTTACTAACGATTGTGAATGCTTCAGTTGATGTGTAGAGATAGCAGCAGTGGCGGAGGAAAGCATTGGAGTCTAGCGGGTTTTCGACCCTTGGACTAGATTTTGATAGGCGCCACGCCTATATTTTGTTATGTCTATTGAGACATCGATTATTTATTATTATTTTGTATGCGCTTATACGCCTGGATATGTTATTTCTATTTGGACATTGAGATTGGGCGTGCCAGACACTATGGGCACCGTCCATTAGCTTTATTTTACTATTTTTGTAGAAAGCAAACTCAAAAGCTAAAAGCTTGTCATATTTTTGTAATTGGGCTATTATTGAGCATGAAGATTGGAAATATACATAAAATACATGCTTTGTGAAGCGCTCACACAAGGGATGGGGGAGATTGAACCCAATTTGTCTCTTGCCTCTTGTCGTGCTTGCTTTTACATGGGTTTTTGTGCTAAAAAGTAGAGTACTTTGTTCTTGGGGACCTTCCGGGATTCACCACGTGAGCTATCTGCGACCGATCTGCGCACCACTCCTATTGCCAAAAACATAGAAATCATCAATAAAGACCCTCATAAAGGTTGTCAAATATGGTTCAAAAGTCTTGTGGACAGCTCCTTGAAACTTAGGAGGTCCATTCTTCAAGCCAAAATTCATGACCCTACTAACATAGGCTCCCTACTTTGTAATGAAAGCAGTTTTATCCATATCATTTGGATGCATCCTAATTTGACTGTAGCCTAAAAATCCATCTAGAAAGCTATACATTTCTTTCCCTACTACATCATCAAGTAAGGAATCTATAAAAGGTATTAGGAAAGGATTGGTAATGGTAGTTGCATTCAATTTCCTATAATCCACACACACCCTGATCTTCCCATTCTTTTTAGGTATGACTACAATAGGAGATAACCATGTTACTTCATTAATAGACTTGATAAAGCTAACCCTCAATAACTTGTCAATTTCTTCCTTGACCTGCTTTGCATAATTGGGAGTCATCCTATATCTCTTTTGAATGATTGACTTAGCAGGTTGATCCTATGTTGATACACTGCTGGATCAAACCTGTTCATGTTTGCTTAGTCCTAAGCAAAGATATCTCAAACTCTTGACATAACTTAATAAGATATTTCTTGAAACTTTCCTACACACAGATACTCATATTGATGATTTTACTCTCTCCTTGGTCATTTAGGTTGACCTCCTAAACATAATCTTCAACTACTCTTGCAAATCTTCTTATAGTGTGCTCATACCTTTGCTCAGCTCGAATACTGGCTTTCAGTCCTTCCTTTTCTAGTACATTAGGGTTGTCCATACTCCTAGAATCCTTAAACTGTTTATTTTTAGGTTCTTCTTTCAATTTATTTTTAGGATGACTAGTTCTTGAGTCTTGAATTAATTTATACTCCTCATTCCCTAGGTTCTGCTGAAATTTAGGTTGCTCTTGATATTTAGAAGTCCATTTGAATGTTTTCCAGACTCATTTTGACATGTAATTTGAATAGTTTGCTATTCCAAAATTACATTTCCTTCACTTATGGATGAATTCTGATACTCTTGAATGATGCCATCAACATCTATCTCAAACACTGGAACCACATAAGGATTTTCTTGTAGTAACAATTCATCCTCATCATCTTCCACTTAATCTACAAGATTAATAGTTTGAGCTACCATAAGTGTGGCAGAACTCTTCAAGATTACCTTATTAATTGTGGATAATCTAATCTCCTTGAGTTCCTTGGGGATACATACATAATCATTTCCTTGGTCCTGCTTTAATTTGGCTAATTTGAACCACGGTTTTCCCAAAAGCATTTTATAAGAATCCCCAAATTTTGACATCCTTATGATAACAAAACTTACCCTAAACTTCAAGCTAGCCACTCTGACTAGTTGATTCTTAAGAATGCCTAATGGCTGTAATATTCTCTAGTTTGCTATCTTAACCTGAAATGGGGCTGGTAGCAGTTCCTCCCACTTGGTTGCCAAATATGTATATTCAAGAAGTATATTGACTCATGATACCCCATCCAACAGGTGATCATCATGCTTCTTTCCTATATACTCAACTTGAATGGTGGGCACTTAATAATTCACAAGTCCTTGTTGGGTTGGTATGACTCCTAACACTCAAGAATTGCATGATCCTAAATTGATTTATCTTCAAGAACATCGTATTACTTTTGTGTGATCTTCAGGAGGAATTTTTCCTTGAACACTAATATTAAATCCAAGATCAGATTCAAAGTGAACTTTGGGAGCAGATTTTAAAGCTAGAATTCAAGTGCAAAAGAAGCCCATGACCCATAAAAGAGATATTCTTGGTGCAAAATGAAATGGTTATGGATCAATGGGCTAGATTTTTTCTCTTTTTGTGGGGGATTGATATTCAAGGCATGAAGTTCCAGGGTTGGGTTAGGTGTGTCTAGGGAGGTTTGAGCAGTTGTTTGCCTCTTGTGAAGACATTATCAGACATTTTAAGAGCTTTTCTTGAGAGTAGTCCTAGTGACCCTATTTTGCTAGCCTGTTGCTAGGTAGGTGTTTTTAGAAATCCCTATTACTTGAGAGGCAAATAGAGAAGCCTACCAAATACAAGAGGAAAAATAATAAATATATCTAAAATATATAAAATATAGAGGTGTGTAAAAAGGAGTTCTAACCCCTAAAAAATAATAATTCCAAGAGTGAATGATTATTGCCTTGCGAAGGCTTGCTAGGTTTTTGGGGACGAGTCAGAGGCTCGAGACCAATGCCTTATCTTCTTGGGGTGGCATTTAGCTAAAAAATAGAAAAAAAGGATGGTTGGAGAGAAAAAAAAGCGAGTGAAAGAAGAAAAAGGATTTAGTGTCCCCTTAATAAGTTCTTTGGTATTGAGACATGACTTGAAGCTGATGCCCTATTCTCCTTGGGTCCCAATGTGCTCAGCTCCCTGCTTTTTATATGCTCGAGTATCAAAATATTGAAAAAAAAAGTGGTAAAATAGAAAAAATATATAATTTTTCAATAGTTTAGGCTATAGGAGTCATTCTTGGTCCTTAAGTTAGGTTGGTAGGCCAGACCACCACTTAGGATGACTCATTTGATAGTTCTTTTTAACCATTCTGCGTTGGAGGAGTTGGTTAGTGACTAGATCCGGATCTCTATCAGACTATGTTTGGCATATCCCTCATGGACTTCATGCTTTGATTTTGTTAGGGGGTAGGGTGAGAGTTATGTTTGTGCTCTATTGTGTATGTTTATTTGTAGCAGCTTGATGCCCTTTATGGTTTATGTTTGTGGAGATCAATTCGTGGGCACAATTAGCCTATCTCGTGGTCACCAATGAGAGTAGATTTTAAAGCTGAAATTCAAGTGCAAAAGAAGCCTGAGACCCATAAAAGAGGCATTTTTGGTGCAAAATGAAGCAGATTACAGATTAGGGAGCTGGAGTTTTCTTAGATGCATTTTGAAACAAGGGATTCAAAGCAAGTGTCTGTTTGTCAATCAAAATCCATTTGTCCCCCCACTTAATGGTTGCAAGGTTTGATATTATGAAGTAGCTACTAGACCTCGAAGACAAAAAGCATGTGACAAAGGCCAGGGTGATAGATTTTGATGCTAGAAAATTGCCTATCTAGTTGAATTGAGATTTGAAGGTCATTTGCCCCTCCAACTAGGTTGAAACCACTTATGAGCAAGTGTGAAGAATATCCAAATTTGATCTAGATAATTTAAGAGTTATGCCTTAACCATGATTATGAGCCAAAAACTCAAAATTTCTCACGAGATGGGGAGGGGGTGCATTTTTTTGGTGCCCCTTTCTCCATTAAAAAAATCCATTTTTTGTGATTGTCATGATCATCGTCCTTCTCTTGGGCATCAGATCTACCATTTTTTCACTCTCCATCGCTTAAATTCTCATGCGAAATGATGCATTGAATGAAGAGATATATTTTCATTATTTATCTCCTATTTATCTCTCCTCTTTGTTCCTCATTCATATGGATGTTTATGAGAGAGAGAGAGAGAGAGAGAGAGAGAGAGAGAGAGAGAGAGAGAGAGAGAGAGAGAGAGAGAGAGAGAGAGAGAGAGAGAGAGAGAGAGAGAGAGAGAGAGAGAGAGAGAGAGAGAGAGAGAGAGAGAGAGAGAGAGAGAGAGAGAGAGAGAGAGGGATGTAATGAGTAGGATATATGAAAAAATCATGCATTAATCAAGAAACTCTCTCTTTACCTTCACAGGTTCCATGGCTTCCTTCCTCTTCTTCCTCTTCTTCTCTCTCCCTTTTTGTGTTTCTCTCTCTCCTTCTAGTCTTTATCTCTCCTTGTCACTCTCTTTCTCTCTCTTCTGTACTCTTTCTTCTCTCTTTTAGGTCTTGCTAGGTCCCCTTCATTATAGTTGGTTTCAAAGCATTGGTTTTTGATCCTTCTTCTATCTCTCCTCCCTTTAATTTTAGTTTCTTTTCAATTCAGGAAGCCTAGTTACTCAAGTACATAGGTACATTATGACAAGTACATCATTAAAAGACCATAGGAGTCAAGGAGTACCAAAGATGGTAGCCTTTCTTTGAGTTTTAAATGGAGCTTTGGATATGTATAGAGGTACACTACTTAACTTAGTAGGTCATTTTTCATTCTTAGATCATTTTCTAGGTAACTTGGTCAAATGAGGGTTAAGTGGATATTAGTTGAGTTTTAAACATTGGTTAGTTTTGAGAAAAGCTTATTCTCCTTCATTCCTAAGACTTCCATGGAAGATTCAACCTATCTCTCTTATCCTTTTCCATGAATCTTAGTTTGTCTTGAGAATGGACAACATAAGCAACTTCTAGACTTCATTTTGCCATGTAGAGTATGGTTCTTGGGCCATTGCACACCAAGGTGGCAGGCTACTAATCAACATAATTTACTATGAATTTCTAGCACTACAACTTCCTAATCTAGGCCACATGCCCTGCTCCCTCCAGAGGATTGTACCTTCTTCAATGGGGCTATTTAGCCACTTCTTGACTATAGTACTCCTCAATCAAGCTCATTTGTCTCATTCTTTGCCTTCTACAAACCCTAATGGTGCAAGTCATGTACAACCATGGAAATTTCAGCAAATCTCTATAGATTTAAGGAAATTTTACTCCTTTACTCTCATAGAGTTCAACTACAACAAGATCCTTCCAAGATTTGGTCAAGATAAGAGGCATTGGAGTTTTCTTCAACTCTTCAAGCTCCCATGGTGGAAAAATTGGGGATTCTTCTTGAAGCTTAACATTCCTTCTTTTGAAGCATAAAGAGAGTTGAAGTTTTCCCACTACAAGGAATTTATATGGTTTACTTCTTCATGGCCAACATTAGAGCTCATTCCTTGAAGGTTGAAGGTTAGTTCTCTTCCATTGAAGCAACATTTTGGGCCTCTTGAGGGCAACAAGCTAGAAAGTCATTACTCTTCTCTGAGCTCTTGGATGATAGACCATTGCTTGATACATGGGTTATGATGATGACATATTTGTGGTGGCTTGGGATCTTCACTCGGACACTTAAATGCTTATGTTTATATGTCTACAACAATGTCTTGCTATTATTGGCAGTGGTGTGATTATAGGACATTACCCCTTCATCACAGTCATTAAAATGGGTGGGTTGGGACTTTGATTATTTATCATTGACCATAAATTAATGCATTTTTATTTTGCAAATTACCCTTAGTTCTATCTGTGAATCTACAAGGCTCAACAAGGTCAAAAGTGGATTTATAGACCTCTTATAAGCTCATTCAAATAGGACAGGTTGTGGGCAGTTTCAATTAGCCAGCTTTGGGCTATCATATATGTTTTTGACCTACTCCAAAATTTATTGCTAATTACTTTATTTGAAGAGAAAAGTGTTACCTTCAATTTGAATAGTTTTTTTTAAAATCAGAGCTTTCAATAAAAATTTATGGCTGACTTAGTACTTGTAGGTACTACAGGACAGCACCTTCCACATGTAGGGGAATAGAGTATTATGGGTCTAGTTAGAGATATTGGTTTTAATGGGATGGATATTCCTTTGCTAGACATTATGGGTACTTTGGCACATGCTTTCATGACTTATGATGACTCTCAAATGGAATTGGAAGTGATAGATGTGAGTTTGGTCAAGCAAGTACTTATCCATTAGTTGCAACCACACACTTCGCAGGTGGTTCAATAAGGTGTAACGAAGTCTCTTATCAATCTCTATGATGACATTGTCTTACAAGGATGCATATGTAATGTTTTGGGGATTACTAACCACAGAAAAAAGAGAGTTTCAAGCTGATTTGTGGGCATTAATGAAGTGTTTTTATAGTAGTCATGCTACTCTTGTACAATCTCTTCAAGGTGAGGATATATTACATTGGTTAGTATCATTACTTAATCAGTCATCTCACTACCAATTAGAATATGTATTGGTATTTCTTTCCACTCTCTTTGCTAAGATTTATCCTAATTAGTGGGCTACGATGGTTTGTATACCCCCATTGGTTAGGAGGTGATCATGGGCTTAGTTAGAAGGATAGTTAGCATGGTAAATCTTGGATGTTGGTATGCTTTCCCTAGTCAAACTCCTTGGAAAATATTCTATCAAGATCGAGGAATATGCTACCTTCATCTTGATTTGTCTTCATGTCTACCATAATTATCTTTGCAATTGTGTAGAGTTGGTAGTAAATAAAAAGAAAAATAATCAAATCTAGCTTTGCATAGATTTTAGGGAGCTCAAAAAATAGACAATCAAAGATTACTATCCACTTCCATTTATTAATCAGATTCTAGATTAGTTTGTGGGTAGGGATACCTATTAATTTATAGAGTGTTTTTTTGGTAATAGAGAAATGGCTATCGCAAAGGAAGAAAAATTGAAAACAACATTTATCATTGTATTTAGTACCTTTGTGTATCATGGCTTTTGGCCTATGCAATCCGCTAGGGTCTTGGCAATGCACAACTGATAAAAAATTTGGTGATATTTCCCTACAGGAGCTTAAAGTATTTATTGATGATTTGGTGATAGCCACCACAAGGGAAAGACAGTTGATTATTTTTGAGAAAATATTTCAAGCATTGTAGGTAGTTCTACATTTCTCTCAAACCAAGGAAATGCATCTTTGGAGTGTCCTATAGTTTGTTGTTAGGCCATGTAGTTAGCTCGGCTAGTATTGCAATTGGATCTTAAAAAGATACAAGTTATCATTGCTGTGAGTCTGCCATGTTCTCCTAAAGAAGTACATATATTTTTGTCATCGATTGGATATTATCAATGATTTATTAATGCCCTAGTTGAGAGGACATTGCTATTGATGAATCTATTCCTCGAAAACTATCTGTTTGTTTGGAGTAATCCATGTCAAGTATCCTTTGAGGTTGTGAAGTAGGAATTGGTAAAAGCGCTAGCCTTGAAAGAACCTAAAAGGGATGAGATATTTTATATAATTTTAGTGACTATGATGTATAGTATCAACTGTGCTGTTTAGCCCAAATTTGGGAGGAGAAGTAATACCATTTGATTGCATTTACCAATCGCAAATTGGGGATATTCAAGATTAATTATACTTACATGGAGAAACTATGCCTTGGGATGGTCTTTGCAATAAAGAAATTTAGTCACTACATTCTACATGAAAAGGTAGCATTTTATACAAAGATAGAGGGGTTGAGACTATTGTTGAATAAGTTACTCTTGCCTGACTGCCTAGAAAAGTGATTGATCACTTTGCAGGAGTTTGATTATTGAATTAGAAGTAAGCCTCCAAAGTTACATGGCATCATCAAATGTCTTGTGGATTTTGGGAAGACAACAAAAGTCTTGGCTAAAGGAACTAACCTCAAGGGTTTATTTAAAATCGATATGGCCTCCATTCCATCCTGTTGGTATACTGCTATAATGCACTATTTATCCATAAGAGAGGCTGGAGCTGCTTTGTTGAAGTTTGAAAAGAGGAAAATTAGGCAACAAGCCTTGAAATTTTCCTTGATAGCAAGAACACTATATCAACAAGGGGTCGATGATATTTATTGTTGATGTGTTATGCCTGATGATGTTTCATTTATCTTGGAAGAGTGCCATGTCCGTGCTTGTGGAGGGTAGTTTAAGACCATGCCTTACAACCCCCAAGCTAATAGGCAAGTAGAGAGTACTAATAAGTAGCTTATGGGGATTTTATCCAAGACTGTAAGGAAAAGTGATTTGGTTGAGTAAGGGTTGTCATATTATTGAGTGGCAAGATGGATCTTTTATGTGGGATATTAAGATCTATTGCCACAACTATTATATTGGGTTCTTACTAGCTTCCCTGTTGAGTTTAGTGAGGAAGGAGAGATTGTATCTATCTTACATCCTCTCTCTAAATTAGACTTTGACTATCATAAATATGAGTAGGTTGATTTCCATGGTAGATTACATTAATGAAGCCTTAGTTTATACATTATATGTTGATAGAGCTTCTTGAGGATCTGCTAAGCATGCAAGTGTAGGGGTTTTCATTTAGGATCCCTGTTGTTGAGTGGTTTTAAAAATCAGAGTATATTTAGGCACCTCTTTTAAGAATAACATGGTGGAATACAAGGCTCTACTTGTGAGATTGAATCTAGCCTAGAATGGTGGTATTCACCAGTTATTAGTGAAAGGCGACTCTTAGTTAGTAATCGATCAATTGAATGGAACTTATAGTGTGAGGGATCCCATTCTAAGGATGTACCATTGTGCAACCTTGGATACCCTTGAGATCTTTGAGGCAGTGACATGCCAATTGATTCCTTGATAGTGGAATCACTTTGCAAATTCCATGGCTAATTATGCCTTTGTTAAATATATTTTTCTTAAGTATGGTCCTTTGAGGGGCTTGTATAATTGCCTCTTGATGCCAGTCTAGGGCTATTATGGGGATTGCTTTGTTGACATGTCCTATTTTGGCCGCCAATGGTTAGTATGGGTTATGAGCCAAGTAGTGATTGATCATCTTCTTATTCTATTATTGATTATGAGCCAAGTAGTGATTGACCATCTTCTTATTCTGTTATGGGTTATGAGCCAAGTAGTGATTGACCATCTTCTTATTCTGTTATGGATGCATCAGATCATAATGATATATTCTTAGGATGCCCCTTGCCATTTATGTAGGTGGTAGGCTAATAATTTAATGCATTTAGTATAGGGCCTAAGTAGTCCATCCCCTTGGTCTAGTTTCATGCTTCAATATGGTTTGTGTATGGACCAAGGGTTTGTTTTTAGTAGTAGGTTGTTGACTTATGTGCTTTATGGTTTGATTTCGTCCAAGAGGGCCTGTTGTTTTGCATAGACATGGTTTGATTTCATTATGCCAAGAGGGCCATTTGTTTGTTGGGTGTGGATGTGGTTAATGGTTTTTGTTTTAGTGCTGCACTAAACAAATTTGACGGAGCACCTAGAGAGACTCTCTTGCTGTGAAAAAGCTTATTGTGGCCAAGTCCACGTGATATCCTTCCTTTTTGAGTCCTTTCCCTTTGTGCGGTATGCTTATATTTATGCGGATAATTTTTTTTTCTTTTTGTGGGGGATTGATATTCAAGGCATGAAGTCCTGGGGTTGGGTTAGGTGTGTCTAGGGAGGTTTGAGTAGTTGTTTGCCTCTTATGAAGACATTGTCGGGCATTCTAAGAGCTTTTCTTGAGGGTAGTCCTAGTAACCGTGTTCTCCTGCTAGGCAATTATTTCTAGAAATCCCTATTAGTTGTGAGGCAGACAGAGAAGCCTGCCAAATACAAGAGGGAAAATGATAAACATATTTGAAATATATAAAATATGAACGTGTATAAAATGGGATTCTAGTCCCTAAAAAAAGAAAGAAAAATTCCAAGAGCAGATGATTACTGCCTTGCAAAGGCGTGGTAGGTTTTCTGGGGATGAGTTAGAGATCTAAGCCGATGCCTTGTGTTCTTGGGGTTGGCATGTAGCCAAAAAATAAAGAAAAAATGATGGTTAGAGAAAAAATAAAAGTGATCAAAAGAAAAAAGTGATTTAGTATCACCTTCTTGTGAGAGCTTGGTAAGTTCTTGGGTATTGAGATAGGACTTGAGGCCGATGTCTTGTTTCCCTTGGGTCCCAATATGCTCATCTTCCTCCTTTTTACATGGTTAAGTATCAAAATACTGAAGAAAAAAAGTGGTAAAATATAAAAAGCATATGATTTTCAATAGTTCAAGTGATAGGACCTAAAATGGGCCGGCACTGGCTATGGCACTAGCCGGCGGACCTCATGCACAAAACGGATAACCCCATCGCATGGCCTCGCGGGCAAGGAGCGTTTGTAATACACCGACGTACACTAGATAGACTTAATTATGTGTTTGTAGCTGATATGTAGTCCAACGTTTACCTTCCCTTCTCCTCAGAGGGAGATCCCATAACATATAGGCATAATGCCTCGTAACACAAACATCAGGAAGCTCCCCTTAGTTGATTGCTGTGGCTCCACTGCGACTCTCCTACACCTCGGGGATTGGCCCCAAGATGCATCGCTCCAACATATAAAGCATAACACACAAACTCCACTCTTCCCTTGTTTTGCACAATCCATGGATATATAGATCCTCAACCAATAGTCCTAAGGAAAATGTACAATTGACCTACAGCAAAGGCTCCTTTCCTCTGAACGTATAAGTCATGTCCTAGGAAGACAATTGCTATGCAATCCATGACTGATACCATGTCATGCGTTATGCATAGTGTATATGATCCTAGTACACAAACAATATTGATCAAAGCAGCTTTTTGTAATGTGGAAAAATGTGGAAAAACAACCCGTTCATGATTTTCACTAAACGTGTGCTTCGATGTATGGAGACTAGCACCGATTCCTCACGCTACTAGCCTCTTAAACTGAAATATCACAATTCTAAATGGAATGCACAATCAATTATTTCAAAGATTCACACCCTCTCAGCCCTCTTAATCTCTTAACATCACCCTTTCCCTCTCTAACGTTTATGTTATGCTATGTTGCATAGGTGTAGGGTATTATTTTGTATGTATTTTTTGAATAAAACGAAAAAAAACCATGAACTATAACACATAAACAAAGCCAAACTGAAGCGAAACATCATGCCTCAGATTTGTTATATAGCCACAACTATGAATGATAGTTTTCTAGATTTTTATAACGTGAAAATCCTATTTTTCCTATTTTTAGCTATTTTTCTCTATTTATTTGTGCATAAAAATAGATTATTTTTCAATTTGTGATTAGAGATTGATTATGATAGCTGAAAGATATTTTGTCTTAGAATTTTATCCCACGTGCATTTCTTTTCCCCACTCGAAACCAATAAAACCTTCATTTTTACACTAAAAAGGCACTTTTCGAGCCATAATTTAATTATTGCGACTATTTATTATTATGAATATGTATTTTTTTAAATGCACATCCCTCAATCATAATGCAAACAAGCTCCAAGAAATTTTTTGTTTCATATAAATTCCATTTCAACCATCAAACATAAAAAAGAAGCAAATTTTCTTTGTAAAATTAGCACATACCGCTTACTTGTTTGTTGCGGGTTTTTTGAATTATTTTTCCGGGTTGCCAACGGACCAACCAATAGAAAATATTTAGTGCTGAACATCTCCTCTCAGCTTCCTTTTGATATTGGAGCAATCCGGTTCATGCCAGACAACCATTCTTCAACCGGTCTTCATTCTTCTTCATGTGCATGAATTGCCTCTTAAGGGGAGAGAGAGGGAGGAGAGAGAAATACTGGTTTTTGATTAGGCCATCCGACGGGCAGCCATTTTCAAAGGCGACGATGGTGATAGGGAGAGTGGAGAACCAACATTAGGCTGATCCAATCAATTGATATGAGTATATTGAGGTGGGAGATGGCCCTCTCTCTCCCCTCCAAAAACGTCACCGTTTGCTGCCGCCATATCCATTGTTTTTTCTTACAACCAAAAAAATGTCCCCAGCTCCCCCTCCTATTGTGTGAGAATTTGGGGGGTGGGAGACCCCAAGGGTCACCCCCCTTGGCCCCCCAAAGTCCTTTTCACACTACTTCTCTTTTGTCTTTGGCCTCGGACACCCCCATTCAATTGTCCGGCCTTCGATTCACGATTTGAAAATTCACGGGCTTCCGTCTCAAAGTCTCCCACTATTGGGCATCTCCTGAAGTCTCATCTGACATGCCAAGAAATTATGAAAATTCCCCAACTGTCGCTTGGTGGGTCTTTAAAGGACTTTTGGGGATTGTTGCTTAAAATTGTACTGACTGCAAGTGCCGCCTTTGACGAAGTCTATTTTTCCCTTGAAATTAGGATTTTTTGGCTATTTTTAAGGACTTATCGGAGTCAAAAATCATTTGTCATCAGGCTATTGGAGTCCTCGCCTAGTAGGAGTTCATGGTCCAGTTGTCTTAAGTCAGGTAGACATGTTAGACCACCACTTCGGATTACTCCTTTGATAGTTATTTTTAGCCGTTTTATGTGTTGGAGAAGTTGGTTAGCAACTAGCTCTTCGGATCTCTATCACTACTCTTGGCCTATCCCTTGTGGACTTCATGCTTTGATTTTGTTAAAGGGTAGGGTGAGAGTGGTGTTTGTGCTCTATTGTGTATTTTTATTTGTAGCATCTTGATGCTCTTTATGGTTCCTGTTTGTGCAGATTAGTTTGTGGATTCGATGGTGGCTGAGTCACCCTATCTTGTTGTCACCAATGAGAGTAGATTTTAAAATTGGAATTCAAGTGCAAAAGAAGCTCAAGACCCATAAAAGAGGTGTTTTTGGTGCAAAATAGAATGGTTATAGATCAAGGAGCTGCAGTTTTCCTAGATGCATTTTGATGCCAGGAATCCAACATAAGTATTAGTTTATCAAGAATTCGTTTGACCCCCCATTTAACAGCCGCAAGGTTTGGCATTATGAAGCAGTTACTAGATCTTGAAGCTAGAAATCATGTGACAGAGGATAGGGTGATAGATTTCGATGCCAAAAAGTTGCCCATCCAGATAGATCGGGTTTTTGAGGCCGTTTCCTAATGGGATGGAGATGGATGCATTTTTTTTGGTGCCCCTAAAGCTTAAAACATGTTACTCCTTAGAATGGATTCATGGATTAATCATGTACTATGCATAGGACATGGTAAAAAAAGTTTGAGCAAAATTTCCCATCCATGTTTAGCTAATTGATTCCTTTGAGGAGCTAGTCTCCATAAAAATAATAAAACCTTCTAAATGGGGTAGCCTTGTAAGTAGCCAAGTTTAAATGCACACATTTATCAATTACTTAGAATCTATTTTGTATTTTCCAAAATTCATGAGTTTTGAGAAACCAAGATAATTGCCTATCAGGGCAAGTTTTTTTTGCCCTACAAATGGCAACATTCTTGTAAGCTAGATAATTATTTCCAAGTTGAGATGTAAATCTCATTGATCACCTACATCGCTCAGATTATCGCGCAAAATGATACATTGAATGAAGAGATCTATTTTCAATCTTTCTCTCTCTTTTCTCTCTCCTCTTTGTTCCTTGTTCATATGGCTGTTTATGAGAGAGAGGGATGTAATGAGTGGGATATACTGGAAAAATAAGGGGAAATGGATATATGGGAAAATAAGGAGGAAACAATAGTCACCCCGATGGTATTTAAGGTTTAAGAGGGTTAGGTCAGTTATCATGCATAAGCTCATTCAAATAGAACACGTTGTGGACAGTTTCAGTCAACCAACTTTGGGCAATTATATCTTTTTTGGACCTACTCCAAAATTTATTGTTAAGGGCTTTCTTCGAAGAGGAAAGTGTTAGCTTCAATTTGAATAAATAATTTTGTCAATCAAATATTTGAGTCGAAAGTTATGGCTGATTTAGTACTTGTAGGTATTGTAGGACTATGCCTTCCACAAGCAGGGAAACAAAGTATTATGGTTCTAGTTAGAGATGTTAGTTCTAATAGGATGGATATTCCTTTGATAGACATTATGGGTACTTTGGCACATACTTCCATGACTTATGATGACTCTCAAATAGTGTTGGAAGTGATAGATGTGAATTTGGTCACAAGCAAGTACTTATCCATCAGTTGCAACCACACACTTCTCAGTTGGTTTAACAAGGTGTAATGAAGGCTCTTATTAATCTCCATGATAACACTATCTTATAAGGATGTATATGTAATGTTGAAGCTAAAAAAATGTTGTTGGGATTACTAACCATGAAAAAATTGGAGTTTCAAGATGATTCGTGGGCATTAATGAAGTATTTTTATAGCAGTGGTGCTATGCTTCTACAGTCTCTTCAAGGCGAGGATATATTACATTTGTTGGTATCATTGCTCTCCACTCTCTTTGCAGAGATTGATGCTAATTAGTGGGCTACATTGGTTTATACACACCCATTGGTTAGGAGGCGATTATGGGCTTTGTTAGAAAGGCAGTTAGCATTGGAAATCTTGGATGTTGGTATGCTTTCACTAGTTAAGCTCCTTGGGAAATGTTCTACCAAGATCGAGGAATATGCTACCTTCATCTTGATTCATATTTGTGTCTACCATAAGGATCTTCACAATTGTGTAGAGTTGGCTATAAATCTTTTGTTGAAGCATGTTGCATGGAAAAAGAAAATGTTTGCATTGATTGCTATTTGGTGCAATCACTTTGAGGATAGAGCTTAGCCTACTCTACTTGATGTGTTTACTTCTTTGGAACATCTTGATGCTGGTATTATGTCTAAATTTTCAGAATTAAACCATGGACAACATGTTTACTTGGTACAAAGCCATGATGAAGTGGACTATCCCATAGATCTTAGCCAACAAATCAATGGGAATCAACCAAATGCAATGCTGAATTCTTTGTTTCAAAATAATGATGATCCTGAAGTTGATAGTGCGTTTTATGAGGGGCAAGAGGAAGAGAATGAAGAGGCTAATGACCAAGATATAGATCATCAAGACCAACCATATGAAGAAGTCCAAGATGATCAGCAAGAGGATCTTCTAGTAGAAGACAATGTATATAAAGATCACTTGGTAAGTGACCAGCCTTGAGGAAGAATATAAGCATGCTAAAAATGAAGCATCTAAAGTTCTTGATCATGCTTATGATAGATTAATTGAGGAATTTGAGTCTAGACCAACAAGAAGATGAGTGGAATGCATATGATTATGGTTATGAAGACTTGGATAATAAATTTTATGACTGGTATGTTGATAACGAGGATGTACATGAGCTTTATGATGGCTATAACATTAGGGAGGATGGATATGATTATGGTTATGATTATGGGGATCTTTCTTCCTACCCATTTGACCTAGGTGGTCAAGATTATGAGTTGGATGACAATTTTCCTCCTCTTGATTATTATCATGATAGTATATATTTTGATCCAAGAAATTACGGGCAAGCTTTGCAATTTCATAAGGTGGCCAACATCCATAATTGGTTTTAAATTTTTATCTTTCAGAGGCTTATTTGGCTGAAAACTAGTCCTTTTATCTCTTGTTCTACTACATATAGCTTGTAGACAACTTACTATTTTGGCTTAGTTTCAATTTTGCTTTGTTTATAGAGGAGCAACACCTATATGGGCTAAACATACATCCAATGAGCTTTCTTTTTACTCTGAGCACACTTGCTTTGGATATGCCCATCAAAAGGTATCTCGATTTTTCTATAGTAGGGTTGTATAAAATTGAGATATTTGGAACTCCTGTAGCAGCTTGATCTTGTGGAAATTGGTTCTAGGCCTGATGCCTAGATCATGAGAATTTTGCCAATGAGAATAGCATGACTACCAAAGTGTTATGGCCTCTCAAGTCCACAATAGGAACATAGAACACATCAATCTGCCTGAAAATAGTCCTATTGTTGCAAATAACTTCTTGAATCCATTCATAGCCATATTAAGGATGTAATGTTTAGAAAAGATATGCATACATAAAATACATATTATAATCATCCAATTGACACCACTCTCTTGAAAATTATTAGATAGTTTACTGTTATTACAACCATTCCTAATTGAATAACTTTAAGTAGACATCATTAATATTCAAGAGACCAATACAGATAGAGAGAATTAGACATAAGCGAGCCCATATTCTAGCACCATCCTAAAAGATTTCTCATTCCTAATCACATTGAATATGAAAAGTTACAACTTTGTGATTCTCAGGATTGGTGCCTGAACTTCAAGTGAATATCATATGAAATATAAAGTCATTTTACACATGATGCTGATCCTAAAAGCCTAATGCATATAAGTACTAAGGTATAAAAATACTAAAAAACTAATGGAAATCGAGCCCTAACAGTGACTTTATATACGCAATCCACTTTAACATGGTAATATTGAGAGTGAGATAACTAGCAATCATCCCTAAGAATGTCAAACAATTTGTTTCACAAGCATATGTGAATCTATAAAGTACTTTTTGTCACATTTAAGGGCTCCCACAATGCCCCATAGCTAAGTATGGGTACATATTTTTCTTTTCATTTAACATTTTTGTGTTGAATGTGATTGCATATCTATTTCCTTGTTATCTTGCCCAGTTGCCCATCCGACACCAATTGGGCTAGTGTCCACTATAATGATAATAGGCTTTCCCTTTGAATAATCAAACCTCCTCAATGTCAATCTAGAGTTCAACAATCTCTTTAGTTGCCCCATGGCTTCGATGTGCTTTCTATCTCATTGAAATTTCTATTTGTTTTGTAATAGCTAATATAAATCATTAGTTACATGCACAAAATGTGGTATTCATATGAGGTAAAAGACACACTCCCCTAAAAACCTTCCAACCTTTGAAATGCTAGAACAAGTATCCTACATCTTGTCAATCCCATCTACCTTCACTAGTGTAGGCTTCCTACCATAGGGCCTACACATAGACTCACAATCAATACCTAACACTATATCAAGGAATTTGGATTTTTTTATATACTTTAGAAATTTCTAATGTACTAAATATTTGTCCATATGGTCAAATTGTATTTCCTTGGAGGTGAAGTCTATGCTAAATACTATATAGATTGACTTATCAACTTTCACTTTCAAACTATTCACTTTGTCCCTTCATGAGGCAACTTCTAGTCTTCTTAAATTAGACCAAGCCAAGAATGTCATTCTAGGTTAAGACTTACCCAGATAGTCAAATCTTTACCTCTTATTTGAAAGTGGAACTTAGGAAATTCCCAAATGTATTACCTCCTCAAGTCCAAACATAGACTTTTGGCCCAAAAGAGTCAAATGCACTTCCTCTAAGTGAACCAAAATCCTTTCACAGTCAGCTATATGGTTGGCAACAAACTCTTTGCAACCATGCTCATTTAGCTCTTCAATCTTCTCATCCTGTGCACCACCCTTTATTTGTACATCATCTAAGAATGTCATAGTTAACTATGGTATGTAATCCCTTAAGACCTTGTTTATCACATTCATCATATGTGCTATAGACTTTGTTGCACCTAGGAAGTGTACACATCCATACCAATCCAAAGGGTGTCTTCATGGTAGTGATATCTTTGTTCTCCACTACTAGCTGGAACTAGTTATACCCTAAGTATGGAACCCCCAAATAATAAATCACTCTACTAGAGAATGCCTCAGCAAACTCATAAAATATAGGACCTACACCACCATTTCTATTTCTCATAGTCACTTTGTTCATTGGTTGCATGTCTTAGATAAATCTCACTGCACATTCTTCTTGGGCATAGTAAGCCATCTATTTAAGTATGGTGTTGATGATAGCTCTAATTTTTTGTGTGTATATTCTCATTTAATAACTCCATTAATTTATGCAAAAAATCCAGTGGCACAAGAATCACCCCAAATTCCACAGAATATGTGGAATGGTAAGTATCACCATTGGAGCCACTACATTGGAATCCACATAGTCTATTTTACATGATTGAAATGCAAAATTCTTCCCATGTACGGATAAGATCTACTCAAAATATTCTTTTTTTGCCAACAAAATAAGCGAATTACAACTAAATTTCAATTCTTTTAGTATTTTAGTAGTAAGTTTATGCCCAATGTATTGAGATCTTAAGCTCTACATGCGTTAGCAACCACTACTCATCTTGGTGATGTGGCAAGATATGACTCACTTGCATGTTAGGTGACCAACATGGGGATAAGCCAATGATTCTACAACCGGGGAACTATACTCACATGGTCCTCCATCCTTGGTTATGGCACATTCACCACCTCTTCTTTCCTTGGTAGATTCACACTTAGTGACTACATGCAACATAGGTTGCGATACTTTCATATTAGTCTTTTGTCATATTTTAGATAATTCTTTTGTATAGAAGAATAAGAAAGAAAGAAGATTATAGCCCTATCCCTTTGTGTGCTTAAGTTTTCATTCTTTTTTATGTGTGTGCTCTTGGTTTGTTCATCTCTCTTCCCTCTTGTCTATTTTCATGGTATTAGAGTTGTCCCATGATTGCATGGATCTTGATTTAAGGATGAGGGAAATGCATTAGAGAATGAAAGCAAGCAATAAAGAAATGGGTAAGAAGCTCTTTCACCTTACTCGATTTGCCTTGGGTTATAGCCATAAGATGCTCCTCAGACTGATAACATTGTAGTGTTTGATCGCAATGAAGCTTGGTGAGTAAAAATAATAGTGTATATACTATAGATAAGTCTTTAGACATTTCCAATGTCATTTTTGACATTTGAGATTGTTTCGGCCTCTCTTCTAGACTTGCAAGTGGTCCCAACAGTAGTTTTTGGATATACTACAGTTTTAGCTATGTCGACTGTTAATAGGTGTACATGTTATAGATTTTGAATTAATAAGGTTTCAAGTGTTTGCTGGATTGCACACACAGAAGGCATCTAGACACAAATTTTAGATTCTAGTTATTGTTGTGAAGTTAGTGGAAAAGGCTATATATTTAGTTTTGGTGCACTTGGTATCAACTTGGTTGAAAAATGTAGTTTTTGGTAAGATGTTTGTTATGTCAATATGTTTGGTTGACAGCTTCAACAAGATTATTAGTGAGAAGCTTGATAAGAGCAATTATCATGCATGGAAGTTCAAGATGACAAATTTCTTAGAAGGCAAAGGTGTTTGGAATTACATAGTTTGAAGGAGACATGGTAGTAGCACTCGAAGTTCCTATGCAAAATACCACTATAGAATAGATAAAGGATAGGAAAGATTGGGAGTAGACACAATTTATAGTCATGTATTAGCTTTCTATTGGTATCATAGATAGCATGATGGGCTACTGGTAGGAATTTGGTATCCCACTATTGCATGGAAGAATCTGGCAAGGCTGTTTGAAGTAAATACAAAGGCTAGAAAGCTATAGCTCAAGTTATAGCTGAACCAAGTGAAAAGAAAAAACTTGTCCATTAATAATTATACCTTGAAGATCAAGAGTATTGTGGAAGCTCTTGGATCTATGAGTGTAGAATTTGATGATGATGATGTTATACATGTATGCTTAAATAGACTTGGACATGAATATAAGAGATTTAGATCATTTATGAAAATGAGGGATGATATCCTTGATTTTGTAGACTTGATATCTATATTGATTGATACTTCAAGACAATGACCTTGGCTTGGATTCCTCTTCTTCTCAAAACAAAAACAAGTCTAAATATGTGTTTTACATTGTTGGAAGAGATTGAGATTGTGGTAGAGACCAAAGTCATGGTCGTGGTCAAAGTTATGATACACATCAAAATAAAGGAGAACAGTGTAGAGGAAGGGAGAGTCAAAAGAGGCCAAATTATAGATTCCAATAGGAAATATAATTCTAGTGATAGTAGGGAGTATTGGTACTATAGTCACAAAGGCCACATTTCTAAAAAATGCTTTCAAAAGAAGGCTAAAATTAGAAATGGAAAATGGAACAATGTGATTACGCATTTAGTAGTAGAAATAGACAGAAGTGAACAATTGTTTGTTATGTAGTATTTTATCGATACTATGATTTTTTGATAGCTTGTAATGTGTTCGCCCTTGGTAGTACATTCTTAGTAGTCCATCAAGAGATGTCCTAGAAAGTGCTATTTGGGATTTTTATGAAAACCCTCAGAGTTTGCTAATTAGGGTTTCTTGAGTCCACACCCCACAGTGGAAGTTCTTGCCATTCCCACACGAGGATCAACCTGATTCTTTTTTGTCAAATATATTACTATAACGATTGATTATATTAGCAGATTGAGATTCCATCCTCTATAGGAGTTGCTGATGTCTAAAACGGACTTATGTTGTGCTAGGTTGAAAGAGAATGGGAGAAGTATGACACTTTAGTCCCTTGTGCCCAGGGTTCTAAAGTGACGCAAGTCACGCTCATTGATCTCTAATGGGCCATAAAAAATGCAATTTTTATTCCTTCTTAGGAAAGCTTATGGCTTACCGAGTCCACCCAACAGCTTCTTTCAATTATCTCCTGATACAAATTAGTTACATGCCTTTAATTCATAATACAAAAATAGAGTAAAGCAATTCATTTTTAATACTTTCTTTTTCATAAAAATGAAAATTTAAATTTTTTGAAGTTATTATTCTTTCCAAGTTCTATTCCCCAACTAGTATTGGAACTTCCACGACATAGACTAGAAATGGAAGGGTAGTTGGTTGCTTGTAAGGGCCTAAGGAGTTTATGACCAGAGCCCCTTGGTATCCTCACCTCCTCATGCTAACTCGAGTTCCCTATAACAAGACCTTTCACATCATAATTGGTCTATACTCACTAACGTTGTCGTCGTGTTAAGGGCTGAAGGTCTACCACTAGGGCTTTAGTGTAGAAGAGGAGCTTAGGATTCAAAGTTCAAGAAGGGGAAATAGATTGGGGTTTAATAAGATCCGGGATTTAGAAATGATTTAGGTACGGAAGAAGAATTCAAGCTTTTTCTCTATGTATTTAGCATACATGAACGTAAGAAATAACTCTATCTTGATTACATCAAATGCCTCTGGATACATACATCATATCATAAAGGATATTTTTAGATTCTCAATTCAATTATGAATATCAAATGCAAGTTCTAATGGCTTTTATTTCAAGTACATAGATGGATTTCAACCCTTTGGAACAAGTATTATGTTGATAGACTCAAATACATTCAAGATTTGGGCCAATGATACATGAAATGAATTGAAGAAGCATAATTTTAGCTTCATCCCTGTTTTAAAACCAAAAATTCCAGCCCATAATCAAGCTCAAAATGAGTGCATAAACTCATGAAGAAGCTCCTCTAATCATTAATGAACAAAGTCTTGATGAAAAGAGGTCATTTCCTTCCATTACAACCACATAAATATCTTGTTTGCTCATAAATATGGACAATAATAGTGGGTTTCCCTATTTATGACTGGTTATTTCAGCCCATAACAGCCCATATACCTTCAAAATCCTCACCCTTTGCTTGCCCCAAAGTCACTCAAGTACTTGGGTACAAGTTGGGCTTCATTGGACCAAGAATGAGGTAGACAAAATGAGAGAAGTCGTGCATAAGAGTAGGCTGAATACTTTTCTCTCAGATTTTCCCCTTTTATAGACTGTTTCAACATGCATTTTTGTTAGACCAAATGGGCAGAGAAGTGGAGCTCTCACCGTGTTTACATCTTCAGCTTCTGGGCCTATTGATCTTCAGTTTGCATGCTCCAAAGCATGCACCATAGCTTCAGCTTTCTCCAGTTGTGCTCAGACTGTGCAGCCCGCATTTTGCGTCGAAAAATGCGGGCTGCTCCCTGCTCAGGCCCAGGTCACTTTTTGACCTACCCAGGTCACTTGCTGGTCATTTAAGTCTATTACTTCAGGTCCCCTGTGAACTTAGTGAACTTTTGGCAACTTTTGGCATTTTTCTTGAGTTCTGACCATATCTTTACACCTGAATCAATGTGATTTATCTTGCAGACTGTTAATTACTTCTAGTTGACCAAGTTGTAGGTTCCCATAGACTTATTTTTCATCAATATACATGGTATAACTGAAAATTATATGCTAAATACAAAAGAACTTATGTAACTAAGTTGGTTATTGGATAACAATGTCTGAATTTTGTATGCAAATTCCTCATATAACTCCCAGTGAAGTTCTTCTGTGTTCATAAGAATCCCATGATTTATATTATGAACAGTAAACTCTTTGACAACGTGAAACAAAAGAAAAACCCCTTGGATTAGATTTTATTCATGCTAGCCTTGGGGAGGTCTAGCGCCATTAAGAACACTGCCCCAATCGTTGGCATTGTGTGCTCACAGGAATACTATCTCAGTCGGTGATTTGTACTCAGTCATCCATATTTTAGCCTGATGATTTTAGGAAAGATCAGTACCTAACTTACAATCACAAACATCTTATTTTAAATGCATTACTCTTAGCAAATTTATTTCCAAGAAAAATATTTTCCTTTCAAAAATAATAACTTCAAGGGAAAACTTAGAGTAAGTAGCAAAATTAGGGTAAGTGTGGCAATTCTTTCCAATAGTCTTCTTAGATTTCCCTTCCTCGGGATCTAGTTGGACTGAATCTAAACAAGAATTTTATTCTTGAGAATAACCCCTTTGGAGTTTTGTGGGTCTGTGCCCGCAATAAAAGAAAATCCTCGTTAGTTTAATTACAAATAGTATTCTTTGGCAATTTCATCTTAAGGTCTCTTATATACCAAGGATTAGCGTCTATGATTACCCATCAAAGGTTTTGTTTGATCAACACAAATAAAAAATATTAAATCTTTTAGAGATACATTAACTTCTTGTACTTTCTTAGGTTCATCTCGTACAGACCCAAGTTACCCCTTGGAATTTGCGATTAAGAAATCTTTTAAAAAGATTATATGTAGGAATTGAATAAAATATTATTTTACGGATGTAGTTTTTGTTGCCCCTTCATGGGATGGTAGCTTGCTAGTTGCCTTAATCATAAAATGTAGTACATGGGGATCCATGATGGGTGCTTGGTTGATGGTATTCACAGCTTTGTTTGTAACCCCAGTACTCGTCATTCCATTTGTAGTGACTATGTCCGTAGCGTTATTGGTAGATCCTGCCTCCGCGACCTTCGTAACTTTCTTCTTCAGGGCCATGGTCTTTAATCGCAATATTGAAAATGTGATTTTTGGCAAAGGATCTTGGAAATAATTAGATTGACAGAATTTTGATTGATGGGGGAAAGCAATCACCAAGAATTTAGAAAAATTGAGAAGAGTCTTGATTCCACAGAGAAGTAGGATAGAAGGGATGGATAATTTGATTCCAAGAGTTCACAGAATATCCTTCTTGTCTTTGTGACAAGGGTTCCCGTCCTCGTGCATCTCTTGCCCCACTTCCTCTTGCTCTATACTTGTGAGAAGGGCCTCTCCTTTCTTGCTTGGATTGCTCTCAACAGCTCCCCATGTCTTGTATTTATAGCTAAATTGAATAAGAAGGGCTGGTGTGACTAAAAAGAAGAGCTCTTTACAGAGGGTATCTTGGCAAATCAGCAATCTAGAAGTTTTCAAGATGCAATCTGATGTTGCAATTTGACCTTGAGGCCCAGAGAGGTTGCTAGAGATGCCATGGTTGATTCACCTGGCTCTCAAACGATCTTGCTTCAATCCAAGACTCTTGTCAAATTGAGAAGAGGGAGAGATTGCTGGAGTCAATTGGCTGAATTAGTAAAGATGAATTTAGGAATTTTGATCCAGAATCAGGAATGCCAAAATTGGGGGTTTAATGGCATCATTTTTTTCAATAAAAAGGGAGGGGGGAGGCAATGGCCTGTTCGCGACATCTTCTTCTCTTTCTTTATTTTCAAGCTTTTTAAGCTTTTAAGCTTAAAGCTTTGTGTTTTATTTTACTTGCCAAGTTAAAAATGTGTTTGGTCAGTTTCAACTTATGGTTCATAACTCACATTCATGTGGTGACTTTCGTGGTGGATGGCTACAGTCCTTATCAATTCAGGAAAATATCGGGTTATGGACCTCGGACCATTTTGTTTGAGATCTTCTCTATTTAATGATTTAGAGTTCTTCAAGTCCATTTTATGAGAAGTCGGGAAGATTTGAAATTAAAGTTGGGATATCACATCCTCTTTCCCTTAGAGGAATCCAGATGTCCTCATCTCGAATGAAATTGGGAATATTGGTTACATAGTGATTTTTGGTTAATCCAAGTGGCATCCTCTTGAGGGTAGTCTTTCCACTAGATGAGATACTCTCTAAGGGTTTTACTTTTTAGAGTCTTCTTCTACATGTTAAGCATGTCGCGCATTTGGGTTTGCTTGCATTTCCAAGTTGCAAACCTAATCGCATATTGCATAAAATGTGGATTGTTAAATACATCCTTGATTGCCTGCGAAAAAGAAAAACGCATAAGGCATTTAGGTAATAATTTTCTAGTTGTGGATTTGTATGACATAATCATTGTCATCCATTGGATGTTGTCCAAGTAGTTGCATTGCATGAAAGGGATTTATGTACCTTGCAAGTTGCATGCGATGTTAATTGCAGCTGGGTTAAGTTCTGAGGACAGATTAAGTCAATAATAGTCTTATGACACTCGTCATGCATGGAATTCTTTTATCGAAGGTTGTATTTAAGGAAGAATGCAATTTCATATTAAAGCTTGAATTCAATGCATTAAGCAAAGAGTTACGAGCATAGTTCTTGGTGAAATTCAACATAGGTTTTATACGAGTTAGCCGTAAATTGTCTATCATTATAGATTAGGCAAGGAAAAGAAATGGTTATTTTACATTTATAATTGCATAGAAGGAAAAAGTCTATGAATCGCATATTTGCATGGAATGTTTATAACCAACAATTATTTGCATCTTTTAGGACAAATATTAGTGTCTCCAAGAAAAGATCACCTCTTCGCAAGACAATTAGATCAATTTAGGTAGATTGCTTGTAATGGCATAACCCACATGGAATTCACAAAAGCATAAATAGTTGGTACGACGAACACCTCCAAGTGCTAGGTAGGGCTTAGTACGTTAAAAATTCAGCCTAGTATCGCACTTGGGATGCCAAGCAAAGACTTTCGATCTCAAAGGTCCTACCCACATTCACAGAATGTTAAGGTTAGTTAAACACCCATGCAAGAAAAAATCTAGGGTTCTTACCCTAGGGTAAATTGACCTAATACTAAACCTCCATATGGAATTAGAAACCCTAGGGCCAAACATTGTCGGCCTAGTAAGATTAGGGATGGGTTGAGTCAAGAGGACATCCCAAAACCCTACATCTTGACCAAACGTATTTCTTGACCAAGGAATGCCATTTGATGGGAGAAATGATCCCACAAGTTAGGTGCAACACTTCTCTCATGTGACAAGTTGCAACGTCGCATGTCTTTGTGTTTAAATCACAAGATAGATTTGCCATTCCTTGGAACAAGGTTGGTAGGTTCTAAGTACAAGTTTAATTTGCAAGAGGATGAGTTGTCATCCTGCTACATCACCCTTTTGTGAGGCTAAGTTGCCAAGTTAGGGTAACTATGAATTGCCTAACAAGCAATTGACCAATCAAGTTAGGGTGACAAGGTTGCTGAGAGAAGATTTTTGAGCTCGGGATGTGCCTAAAATGTGCCAAAAAATCCAGAATTTAGGGAAAAAATATTTAACATCAAAGGCGGCAGTTGAAGCTAGGACGATTTTAAGCACCAAGTGAAAGACGGCTTTTAAAAGGCATCCGAGCAACACTTGTGGATTTTTGATAAATTTTTCGACTGCTGTGCAGGATGCCACGAGCTGCCAGTCAGTGCGGGATGTCAAGACGGATGCGCATGATTTTTAAGAGGCTGAAACGGAGCCCGGATGAGAAAAAGGCAAAAAATTGGCCAAGATATGAAAAGGTGGACCAAAGCTTGGCCCAAAGGGGGGGTGCCCTTTGGGAATTTAACCCCCCCCAAAATTTATGAAGAAAAGTGGAACAAAACGTGGAGCATAGCGACGTGAACAGGCGACTGATTTTTGTGCCATCAATCCCCCCCATCATGATTCCAGGATGAAAGCAACCTATGCAACGGAGATTGGGGCTCAACTTCTCCCTCTGGGCTGATGTTATCACTCGTCTTTGCACGAGAAATGGATGTCTGGATGAAGAGAATAGATTCTAGTATTTCTCTCTCCTCCCTCTCTCTCTTCTCTATGGGCTATTCATGTGTACCATTTTGAAGGAAGAACCGAGGAAGAAGAATGAAGGAAGTGGTGATGGAGATTGATGGAGATGTTGAAGATTGAAGTGCAGTATTGGATTGAGAGAAATGGAGACTCCATCTACTGGTTATGCAGTCATTCAAAGCGTCTCGGGTTACGTAAAAACATGGTATGACTATTTTTATGAGGAAAATGAAGGATTTTTTATAGTTTATGATGATAATTATGTTCTTATTGGATGAAAATTTATTTGTGTGCTGATTGCATTATGAGTAATTGCTATTTATTAGAAAATCTTGATTTTGCAATGATTTACATGCTCTATTTAATTTCCATAAACCTAAAATGTGGTCTTTAAGCGGTAAAATGGTAGTTTTTCCGTTTTAGGTGGGTAAAAGATGTTCCCATGGGGGGAATATGGAAGATAAATTGAATGTTAGTATGCTGAATTGATTGGAACAAGAAAAACCAAAAAATGGCATATTTTATTGCCAAATAAATCAAGAAAATTGAGAAAATAAGGGGGGAAATAGAAATATGTCTTGGAAAAATAAGAAAAATATAATGATTGTTTGTGGATGTGTGGTAGTGGCAAAGCATGAGGTTTGGCCTTAGTTTGCCCTATCTCCTTATCAAAGTTTGTGATTTACCACTTTTCATACATCAAAACATGACAAAATGAACCTCTACACCTATGCAACGAAAGCAACACCTAAACGTAGGGGGTTGGGATGTTTGAATGGTGTGGTTTGCGTGCTGATTGTTGCTGATTTTTTGATGCATACCATGACATAGAAGTCCGTGGTATTTTAATTAAGAGGATAGTAGTACAAGTGTTATCTCGGTGCTATCCTTATATTGTGGCAACCAGTTAGTGAATAAGCATTTGAAAGCCTGGTTGTGCACAACACAGTCCTATTTGAAAATTATGTTTGAGCACTTTAGGATCATTCACTTTGCATGTGCATGTTAACCATGGTGTCGGAATGGAAAGTCCTGGATGCATAGCATCTGTTTTCAATGACAATGACCCACGTTTGAGTGTGAAAAGGCATCCTAAGACGTAGGATATGTCAAGATTGTGGGATAGAAGGAAGGAGTCTCACTTGTAGCTTTCTTGCTTGCACAATGGGGAAATACACAAAAAGGTGGAGACTGAAAACAGTTTTCCTCTTCTTAGTTGTGTAAGCCAAAAGAACTCAAGTACATAGAAATAGAAGAACCCTATATATGGGTCTCAAACCAAACTTAACTAACTAAGGTGGCATACTAACTGAGCCATGAACTAGAGTAGATAAGGATAGCTGTCATCTAGCTATTCTTCATGGGCATGTACCAACCGCATCTGTAACTGACAAGTTGGTGACATAAATGCACAACGGTCACCCTGGCATATCACGAGTGGAGCTCGATATCTCAACACTCCCCCTCGATCTCAATCCCAATTCCTGCACACCAAGCAGGTCTCTGAACTTGTGCAGCTTCTCTGTGCCCAATGCCTTCGTAAATATGTCAGCTACCTGATCCTCTGTGCTGACATAAACTAGATCAATAAGACCTAGTAAAACCCTCTCCCGCACATAGTGATAATGCACCTCAATGTGCTTTGTTCTAGCATGATAGACTGGGTTATTTGCCAAGTGTATGCTGCTCATGTTGTCACAATAAATGACAACTGGCCCATCTGTAGGCTGATGCATATCATAAAGTAGCTTATGCAACCAAGCTACCTCACATGCAGCCATTGCTGCACCCCTGTACTCAGCCTCTGTGCTCGACAAGGCAACTGTAGGTTGTTTCTTGCTGCTCCAAGTGATTGCAGCACTCCCAAAAGAGAACACATATCCACTGGTAGATCGTCTATCAGAAATACTACCAGCCCAATCAACATCAGTGTATCCATGCAACTGTATCTGAACCCAAGTCTCATAAAGTAGTCCATACTGCAATGTGGACTTCACATACCTCAGTATGCGTCTAGCCGCATCTAAATGCGGTTTCCTTGGAGCGTGCATAAATTGACTTACCAATCCAACAGCATAGCTCAAATCTGTCCTGGTAATAGTCATATAAATCAAACTTCCAACTATGAGTCTGTACATAGTAGGGTCTTCTAGAAGCTCACCTGCATCTATGCTCAGCTTCACATTCTGCTCCAAAGGAACTGAAATAGGCTTACAGCCTGTCATCCCATATTTGAATAGCATGTCCAATCCATACTGCTTTTGTAAGAGCCATATCCCACTTGGTGATCTAATCACCTCAATGCCCAAGAAATAACGTAGCTCTTCCAAATCCTTCATCTCAAACTTCTGCTTCAATAGCATTTTCACATGAAGGATATCTTCATCACTGTCACCTGTGATAATCAAATCATCAACATAACTGACAAGCAGCATAATACATTTCTCTGTTTTTCTCACATAAAGTGAGAAATCTGCCTTGGAAATTTGAAAGCCAATAGTGACAAGATATTGTCCCATCTTGTTAGACCATGCTTTAGGTGCTTGCTTCAAGCCATACAATGCTTTCTTCAACCTGCAAACAAACTCAGGATGAACAACATGCACATAACTTGGTGGCTGCTCCATATATACCTGTTCTTGCAAATCGCCATGCAAGAAGGCATTCTTTACATCCATCTGATGTAAAGACCATTCCTTTGATATAGCCATAGCAATGACTACTCTTACGGTTTCCATCCTTGCAACCAGACTGAATGTTTCTTCATAATCAATGCCATATGTTTGTGGATACCCCTTGACTACTAATCTTGCCTTGTATCTGTTCACAGAACCATCTGCATTGTGCTTCACCTTATAAACCCACTTACAACCAATTGCATTCTTACCTTTAGGCAAAGGTACCAATTCCCATGTAGGATTTGCTTCCAAGGCATCCATTTCTTCATCCATGGCTTTCTCCCATTTTCCTTTTCCCATGGCTTGCTCAAAAGAAGTGGGTTCTGGTTCCTGTATCACTTTGACCATATAGGCATAGTGAATGGCTGTAAATCCATCATATTTTAGCCTATCCACAGGATACCTAGCTCTGGTAGACCTGCGCAAAGTAGGTTCACTCCCAGGTGCTCTCAAATCATCCCTGGTCTTCCTTACTCCAGGTGCAACAATAGAAGGAATACCCAACTCATCATCAATGCTCTGTTCTGAGCCACTGGATTCACCATCCACATAAGAGTGACCTGCATTCACATCAAACATGGGCTGATCTACCTTCTCTTTTCCTTTTCGTGATACCTGAATACCACTATCTGCATTGCTTTGAGAAGATTCTCCTGATCTCAATCTGCCTGTCCATGGCGAAGAATGTGAATCACTGCTAGAGGACGCTCCAAGTCCACTAATATTTTGTGACTGCTGATGTGAATTTTGTGCAGCATTACCATTTTGTGCATCTACATCATCAATCACATTTATTGGTTTATACCAGCTACTCATCTCATCAAAAACAACATCTCTGCTCACTGTAAACTTACGAGTAGAAGGGTTATAACATCTATACCCTTTCTGCTGTGCAAAGAGTAACCAATAAAGATGCACTTCTTAGCTTTTGGATCCAACTTGGATCTCAACTCATCTGGCACATGAACATAGGCAATGCAACCAAAAATTTTCAAATGAGAAATATCTGCTTTCCTACCAGTATACCTCTCCTTTGGAGTCATCCCATGTATTGCTGCAGTGGGAGTCCTGTTCATAATGTAGACTGTTGTAGCAACTGCCTCAGCCCAATAAAAATCTGGCAAGTCTTTTCAATTGATCATGGCACGAGATACCTCTCCAATATGCCTATTTTTCCTTTCTGCAATTCCATTTTGTTGTGGGGTATGAATGCATGAATATTACTGCTTTATGCCATGCTCCTGCAGGAACCTTGGAAACTCATTTGAGAGGTACTCTCCCCCTCCATCTGACCTTAGGCATTTTATTTGCAGGCCTGTTTCTTTTTCAACCATAGCTTTAAGAGTTTTGAAATGCCCAAAAACTTCACTTTTCTTTTTCATAAAATACACCCAATCTTTTCTGCTATAGTCATCAATAAAAGTGACAAAATAATGACAACCTCCAAGAGATGCAGCTTTAGTAGTCCACACATCAGAGTGGATTAATTCCAATGGCTTCTTACTCTCTTGAACATGTCTAGGAAATGGTTTCCTTGCCTGTTTTCCAAACTGGCAGGCTTCACATACCTTATGCATTTCTGCAACCTTGAATTTAGGCAATTCTGTAACAATATTTTGGGCCTGCATTGATTTAAGTCGCTGTACATTAACATGACCAATGCGTTTATGCCAGATATCAATATCTGCAACTACACCTGTCCCATGTGCAAACATTGCTGCACTCAATTCAGACATGTCTGCATCCAATGTAAACATTCTGCCCTTCTTCTTTCCTTTTGCTATCAAGCGACCTTTATTTTTCATATCCTCAACAAAGCATCCATGAGGATTAAATATGACCTGCAAGCCCTGCTCAACCATTTGACCAACAGAAACCAGATTCTTGGTGATATTCGGGACATGAAATACATCGGACAGGTATTTCTTTTTCCCATCCCGCATAAACAAATGAATTTTTCCAATCTGCACAATAGGATGTGCAGTATCATCACTAGTCTCCATAAATCCTGGTTTTTCCATTTTCCTTGCATCCTCCATCCATTCTGCATGACCTGTCATGTGGTTGGATGCACCTGAGTCAACATACCATACATCGTTGCTTTCTTCTCCACTTGTCACAGAATTGTTCATGTGCTGCTCCATAAACAAATGCTCATTTTTGTCATCACTCTGTCTACTAGAAGATGCATAATTCCCTTGTTGCAATTTCCCATTCATGATGCCATTCTGCTTTTTATAGTAGTCTTTAGCCATATGACCCATTTTACCACAGTAGTAGCATTCAACATTGCTGTTTGCATTTTGGCCTCTTTGCCATCCACCACGACCTCTTTGGCTCCCCTGCCTCTAGAGTTACCACGTCCTCCTCCATAGGACTGGTTTTCTTGAGTTTGCTACATATTCTGATTTCTACCACGGCCTCCAGATCAGCCTCCTCTACCTCTGCCTCTAGCTCTTCCAGTATTTGAGTAGAAGATAGCTTCTTTTGAAGTTCCTCCTGAAGAAGATGAACCACCATTTCTCTGCTCCTCAAAAATTAGAAGAGCAATTTACTCCTCAAAATCAGGAAATCTTTCACGGATGGAAATGGATGTTCGGAACTATGTATAATCCTTTCCTAGACCATTCAAGGTCACAGAAACTAAATCATCATCTTCCACTGCGACCCAATGGAAGCAAGTGCATCTGCAATCTTCTTCACTTTCATGTGGTAGTCATTGATGCTCATATTTTCTCTTTGCACATTATGCAACTCTTTCTTGAGATGCATTTTCCTGGCTTGCGTATTTGTGCTATACATTTTTGACAAAGTATCCCATGCCTCCTTTGGCGTACTTGCATCTTGAATATGCACAATCATAGAGTTTGAAATGTTGATAGACAGCCAGTACATAACTTTCCTGGCTCTCTCATGCCATGCTTTAAACGCCTGCATTTGCTGTTGATTGGGAACATCAGGAAGAACTGGTTCTTCTTCATTTCTTGCAACAAATTCCCAATATCCTTTTCCCATAAGGAAATTCGTCATTCTAAACTTCCATGCTTGGAAGTTGTTCTTGTCAAGCTTTTCAGTGAGACAATGTGTGAGAGAGAATCAGACGCCATTACAGAACACTGCAAAAAATTCTGTCACTGCAAAGAACATAGCTTCAGCCTCACAAGGGCTAATGTGCAAAACTGACGAAAGTGGTATTTGACCACACAGTCACTTTCTAGTGACAATTTTGCATCAACAGGCAACAAGGATGATTGTGTAACTCCCAATGTCTCTGCGCACAAGCATACGATGCAATTTCTACAGTAACTTTTCACCGACCTGTAGAAGAGTGGTCGCACAACATAAAATAGGGCCTTTTTCTAAGTGCGTGCAGAAAGCTTGCGCCTCCAAAACAGGACCCGAAATGGCCTCAAATCAAAAAAACAGGGTCACCAAGGGCTAAATCCCTACCCCACAGCATATATTGCCCTCTTGGTTCACCGCGAAGGGCGTCTCAACCTGAGACAATGCACTCTTGCACTTCCTGGCTGTGCTACCTGCAGAGACTTGCTCCCAAAACAGAAAAATGAAAGCAACAATGGTCCTCTTACCAGAACACCGCGAGCTTGGCTTGCTTTCTTGAGCTCCTTACCACGAACAAGGCTCTCATACCATGTCAAGATTGTGGGAGAGAAGGAAGGAGTCTCACTTGTAGCTTTCTTGCTTGCACAATGGGAAAATACACACAAAGGTAGAGGCTGAAAACAGTTTTCCTCTTCTTAGTTGTGTAAGCCAAAATAACTCAAGTACATAGAAATAGAAGAACCCTATATATGGGTCTCAAACCAAACTCAACTAACTAAGGTGGCATACTAACTGAGCCACGAACTAGAGTAGATAAGGATAGCTATCATCTAGCTATTATTCATGGGCGGTGTACCAACCGCATTTGTAACTGACAAGTCGGTGACATAAATGCACAACGGTCACCCTGGCATATCACGAGTGGAGCTCGATATCTCAACAGGATAGACGTTCATTTCTTGGGGGATTATTTGGAAAGGACACATGGTATCTCCTGGAGTACTTTCAAAATGAAAGAGTGGAGTTTGTCCGTTTGTTTTATATGTTGAGCAGCGCATCAAGGGGTTAATCCCTGCGATGTAGGAGAGTTGCAGTGGGGCCGCGGTGTTTCTACCGAGAGGTTGCTTCCCATGTATGTGATTATCGTGGTATTTATTGCCAATGTGTATGGATTCTCCCTCTGAGGAGTCTAGAAAAAGGGAAATGTTGGACTACAAAACTATAAAACTATAAATGCATAGATTAGGCTTTAGGACAGTTAGTCCTTTAGCAGAAGATAGACGCTCCTGGCCCGCGAGGCCGTGAGGGTATGTTTGTCTGTCATGAGCATGAGGTCCAACTAGTGCCATAGCCAGTGCCGGCCCATTTCAGGTCCCATTAGTGGTGCGTTTGCCGGGAGCTGCCAATAAGCGGTGATTCTCGAATGTAGGGTTTTTAGGGACCAAAAAGTTGATTTATGTCCTCTGACAAGGACCGTCAAGCCGAAATACAAAAAGCAGAACGTGCTGAGAGGGCTAGACGGTTGTTGGAGATTGTAAGTCGCTATTCTCCTCAAAGGAGTAGCCCGATACAAATAAGAGGCAGTGGTCTTATTAACCCAACTACTGCACATAGTCCTTTAAGTGCAGGAGGAAGCACAAGTTCTTTCTCTCTTCCACCAATTCACCCCACTTCAAGTGGGGGTGTGATCCCATCAATTCAAACTCCTATTGTTAATCTGATTGTCGTCATGGCACAACCCATTGCAATTCCTATAGGGACGCCAGATCTGCCAGCTTTAGGAGTGCCTTTGCCCATTTTTAATGGGTTAGCTAAAGAAGATGCGGAGTTTCACATTTGTGAATTCCAAAGACTAATGTTTAATTACCGCATCCAAGATGAGGGACATCTTATGATGTTCTTTAACATGATATTAAAAGGAAGGGCTGCAATATGGTATCATAGCATAGAGACTGGAACCATAACCACAATCGACCAATTCTATGCAGCTTTCCAAAGAGAGTATGCCCCTGAAAGAGGTGGCCAATACTAGTTGCGTGTTTTGAATGTAACACGCCAAGACCCCCATGAGAATGTGAAACCCTATGCCAAGAAGCTTAAGGAAGTGTTTCGTAAGTTACAAACTTACATTCCCATTCCGCCGGCTGCCCAATTGCAATACTTCTTGCATGGATTGGATTTCAATATTCAGGTACAATTGAGCAGTGTGGCTTTGGCTGATATAGACACCGCCGTCACGCGGGCAAAAGGAGTAGAGTCACGATTACAAATAGCCTACTCCTCTCGAATAAATCTTAATGCGGGCCGAGTACCTAGAGGCAATTTACCATTGATGAATGGAAGTCAAGAGATGCCTATGAATAACCCTAATGGGAGAGGAAGCATGGTTTAAAATGTACCTTTACTGTCAGCTCCTCCCAGTGTGACTATGCCTATGGCTAGTCAGTTGGCTCCACCAAATGTTGGAGGCCAAGCTTTGAACCCTAATGTTGTTCTTGTGAGTCAACAACCAATGCCCAATCAAATTGTTAGGCCAATGGAACGATGGATAGACGATCAAGGCTATGAGTTGAGTGCCTCTAATGCCCTTTGCGAAGTTAAGGATATGATTAAGCACTACACTGACATGATTTCTGAACAATATCGACAAATAGGTGTTGACGTCAATTTCCTAAAGAAGCAGCAGAATCTGATAGGGAGTCGATGCCCTGAAGAGGGTGGGCCCACAAGATTCAACTGTAAGTGGTGTGGCAGACAACATTTCCCTAGAAACTGTCCAAATGTTAAATGTGATATTTGTGGGAAGTTGGGCCATTTAGCCGCTACCTGTTGGAGTAAGATTAGTTCCCTCCAACAAGGGAGTAAACAGCCAGGTCCAGTTAATCATAGAGCGCAAGGTAATAACCTCCAGCAAAATGATGGACCAAGACAAATACTGCAAAGGAGAAAGACCACTACAGACAAGTTACCACAAGGCAATGAAGTCAGCCTTATCGAGGTTGTACGTGTCAATGGCACTGAAACCTCTAACCTAAGAGCCGTGAGAAGAGGCCAAAAGGCTAAAGAGGGTGATAAAGATAATGCAAAATCGGTTGAGGGAAATCCTAAGCAAGGGGATAAGGGGACACAAGTCCTGAATCCTGGCATGGAAGGTGGACCTCTAAGGCCTATTGACAAAAAAGTCGATCCTAAGAAGGATGAGGAAGTGCCAAGAAAGAAGGCAAGAGCTAAAAAAGAAGCACCAAAGCCGGTCCCGAGACCAAAAGAAAGAATGGTTTGGCGAGAAAAGAGAGCTTTGGCTACCTATCATGATTTTGATTTAGCAAGTTCTCTTTGCGAAGTCAAACCAGATGTAAACCTCTTGCAGTTGATTAAATTGTCTCCAGGAGTACGCAAGGAATTCAAGAAGATCCTGCGTATTGGGTATATTGTAGAACCTTTGGGCATAGCACGAGTAGGGGAAGATTGGTTTGACCGTGCTAAAAAGAATTGCCCTAGGGTTCCAGCATACATAGATGGAGTATTAGTAGAGCATGCTATTGTAGACACTGGGTCCTCCGTCAATATCATGAGTTTAGAGTTGATGGAGAGGTTGGGTTTAGGCATCCAAAAAGACAGCTCCACCCTTCTTAGAATGGTTGATGAGAGTTTAAGGCAACCAGAAGGTTGCGTTACTAAAGTCCATGTTACAGTTGCAAGTGTAGAATGCTTCTTGGACTTTAGGGTGATAAGATTTGTAGGACCTCCTAGCTATCGAGTCTTGCTAGGCAAGCCTTGGATCTTACGAACAGACTGCCAAGTCGATATACCTATCGGTCAAGTGGTTCTGGGTAAAGGTGCTAATCAAGTAATAGTCGATGCTTACCCTGAGTCTCCTTAGAGTGAGAGAGCTCCTTTATCCTCTATTGAATTAGAAACATCAGATGATCCATCTGGTAGTGAGACATCATCTAGTGATGAATCTAGAGAGGGGTCCACTACAGAGGATATTTATCAGATAACTCTAAATGAGCTGATAGAGCTGCAAGATAGGATAAGATTCGGGGATGTGATTGAGTTGGACCTTGGCACGCCGAATGATTCGCGGCCAATTAAATTAGGTTCCAGGCTCAGTTCAACAGAAAGGGAGGACTATGTGTCCTTGATTCAAGAATTCCGCAATATTTTTGCTTGGAGTTATGATGAGCTGAGAGGCATTCCTCCCAGCCTGGCTGTTCGTACTATTCCTGTAAAAGAAGGTAGTCGTCCTATGCGTCAGAAAGTAAGGCATATGCCTTTTGAATTGAGGGAGGGCTATTTGAGGAGTTACAAAAGTTATGGAAAGCTGGTTTAATATTCCCTGTATAACACACGGAATTGTGTTCACTAATTGTCATTAGGAAGAAGAAAAACAACCAGATCTGACTATGTGTAGATTTTAGAGAGTTGAATAAGCAGACGGTTAAGGATTACTACCTGCTGCCATTTATTGACAAGATTTTGGATCAATTAGCGGGTAGGGAAATATATTCGTTCATGGATTGCTTTGCAAGATACAACCAGATGGCAATTGCAGAAGAGGACAAGTTGAAAATGACTTTCATTACTGACTTTGGTACTTTTGCGTACCATGTGATGGCCTTTGGATTGTGCAATGCACCTGGATCATAGCAACGAACAGCAGACAAGACCTTTGGTGACATCTCCCCAGATGAGTTGAAAGTATTTATCGATGACCTGGGGGCAGCCACTGTAAGGGAAATGATGCTGATTATTCTAAGAAAGTGCCTTGAGCACTGCAGAAAATTTTGTATCGCTCTTAACCCACGGAAGTGTGTCTTTGGAGTGCCTTATGGGCTATTGCTAGGCCATGTGGTCAGTTCAGTTGAGATTGCAACTGACCCTGAAAAGATCAAAGTTATAGTCGCTATGAGTCCACCACGCACTCCGAAAGAGGTACATAGGTTTCTGTCATTGATAGGGTACTATCGAAGGTTTATAAATGCCTTGGCAAAAAGGACATTGCCATTGACAAACTTATTATCCTTTAGCTATCTATTTGTATGGAGCGACCCTTGGAAGGTAGCTTTTGAGGATGTGAAACAAGAGCTAAATAAAGCACCAGTTTTAAAAGCACCTAAAAGAGGCGAGGTATTTTACATATTTTAGCAGCCACCATGCATAGTATTAGCGCTGTTTAGCCCAAATCTGGGAGGAAAAGTGGTATCATCCGATAGCTTTTGCTAGTCAAAAATTGGGCATATCAGAAATTAACTACACCTACATGGAGAAGTTGTGCCTTGCGATGGTCTTTGCGACTAAAAAATTCAGGCACTACATCCTCTATGAGAAGGTAGTTTTCTATACGAAGATGGAAGGGCTTAGATTGCTTATGAACAAGCTGCAACCGCCTGATCGTCTGGCAAAGTGGTTAATCACTTTGCAGGAGTTTGATTATGAGATTAAGAGTAAGCCACCGAGGTTGTAGGGGATTGTGGAATGCCTTGTGGATTTCGAGGAGCCAAAAGAGACTTTGGCTGAAGGAAGTGATATTGAAGAAATGTTTAAAATTGATACAGCTTCTATCCCGTCTTGGTATGCTGCTATCACACATTATCTATCAACAGGAGAGACTAGAGCTGATTAATTAAAATAAAAAAGGAGGAAAATCAAACAACAGGCTTTGAAGTTTTCCTTGATTGCAGGAACACTATATCGATAGGGTGTTGATGATATCTATCACCAATATGTGATGCCTGACGAGGTTCCTTTCATCTTGGAAGAGTACCATGACTCTGCATGTGGAGGGCACTTCGCTGGATGGTTGATGGCACAGAAAGCTTTAAGAGCTGGATATTGGTGGCCATCCATCTTCCAAGATTCCTTTGAGTACGTTAAGAGATGTGATACCTATCAAAGTCATGACAGCAGAGAGAATAGGAAATGCCCACTTACGCCTATCATGGCTATCCTTCCATTTGAGAAGGGGGGCATTGACTTTGTGGGTCCTATCACCCCCTCATCTACTACCCAGAAGAGGTACATTATAGTAGCAACTGATAATTTTACAAAATGGTCAGAAGCGCGGGTGATGAGGCAAGACAATGCAAAAGAGACTGCAAGTTTCCTTTTAGAGCAGATTATTTGCCGTTTTGGTCCACTGAAGGAACTAGTGTGGAACCCACTTTTTGAATAAAGTGATCAAAAGTTTGACTGAAGCTTGGCAAATCAAGCACAATAAAACGAACCCCTATAATCCGCAAGTCAATGGGCAAGTCGAAAGTACTAATAAGTAGCTTATGGGTATCTTGTCTAAAATAGTATCGGAGAAGAAATGAGACTGGGACAGGAAGTTGTATGTGGTAGTATGGGCATACAATACAATGTCCAAGTGAGCTACTGGCCATACTCCATTTAAATTAGTTTATAGGGAAGAGTGTGTGTTACCCCTTGAAATCGAGTTGCCAACCATATGATTTGCAATTAACCACTCTTTGGGAGATGAGGATGTACTCTTTGAATGTTTCACGACCATAGCTCACCTGGATGAACTGAAATTGCAGAGCTTGTTACAACAGGAGGTAGCTAAACGTCAGATGAAGCGGTTGCACGACCTTAAAGCAAAGAAGTATACCTTTAAAAAAGGGCAATTGGTTTTGTACTAAGATGCGCGTAGGGAGCTGTTTCCAAGGAAGCTGGAACCTAGATAGGATGGCCCCTACAAGATTGTCAGGATAGGAAAAAATAGGTCTATGGCTCTACTAGCTGATCTACAGGGAGTAGAATTTAAAAATAAGATTAATCTTAATAAGATTAAACCTTATTATTTCTAAGTATGCTAACATGAAAAAAATGCATTGCAGTCTATGCTGGGACTGATTTGAGACTTGCAAAAGAGCTTAAAGCTGGTTGGTGGGGCAGTTAATTCCTTATTTGGAGCACCCATATGTGCAGCAGAGATACCATCAGGGGAAACTTATCTGGTGGAGCAAAGGATACAAAGTGATTGAGCAAGAAGATAGAACCTTTGTGTGGGAGATCAAAGTATTCTGCCATCATTGCTTACGTATGTTGACAAGTATCCCTGTTGAGTTTAATGAAGAAGGTGGGATGGAGCCGTCAGTTCATCCTCTAAACATGTTATATTTTGATTATCATAATTACGAATAGAGGAGTTCATAATGGCAGGCTATGTAAACCCATTGTGGATGTATACATTATACTTTGATGGAGCGTCCAGGGGCCCTAATAAAAAAGGGAGTGTTGGAGTAGTAATCCAAGATCCCCGACGTAGAGTTATGATGAAGTTAGCTGCTTATCTTGAAGCAGGATTCGCTAACAATACGGTGGAGTATAAAGCCTTGATTATGGGACTGTATATTGCCAAGCAAGGTGGTATTCGGCGGTAAAAGGGGATTCCCAGTTGATCCTGAATTAGCTAGATGGGACATACACAGTGCAGAATCCCATCCTTTGTATGTATCATCGAACTGCGATGACCCTACTTGCGGAGTTTGAGAGAGTGTCTCTTCAGCTGATTCCATGTTACTGGAATCAGTTTGCGGATTCACTGGCAACTCTTGCTTATGAAGAAGACATTTTCTTCAACTGTGGTGCTAGTTTGGATATTGCTATCAATAATGAGACAGGACACAGTTGCTTGTGGGGAATGTTATCAGAGCAGGCAATATATGGTAGGCGATGGTTGATATGGGTGATGCAAAGAGTAGCTGAGACTAATCTACTGTTGTTATCCTGGACCCATAGGCTGATTAGACAACATGTTATGCGTACGCCTCTTGCTATATATGCAGGAGGAATGGGTCATAACCTTATGCATTTAGCTTAGGGCTACGAGCCCTATTTTTCCTCCTTGGAAAGGAGCATATTATTATATATCTGTACTATTTCGGGGAGGGATGTGTAGGTGCTATTCTATTTGATCTCGTTAGGCCAAGAGGGCCAGTTGTCTGTTTAGCACACGTGTGGTTAATGGTTTCTTGTTTTAGTTCTGTGCTAGATAGGTTTAAAGAAGAGCTTGGAAGGAGCCTATGTCGCGCGGAAGCTTCTCGTGGCCCTATCCAGGTAATATCTCTCCTTTACGAGTAACGTGTTTTTATGCTATATGTGTCTGTGTACTTGTAGGGGATTTTCTTTTCTTATTGGGGACTGGTGTCCAAGGCATGAAGTCCCAGGTTTAGGTTAGGTCTATCTGAGAGAGGTCTGAGTAGTTGTTACCTCCTGTGAAGACATTGCCAAGCATCGAAAGACCTGTTTCAACAGGCAGTTCTAGTAACCCTGTTCTGCTAGCCTGCTAGGCAGCCATTCTAGGAGTTCTTGTTAGTTGTGAGGCAGTTAGAGAAGCCTGCCGAAGGAAAATGATGATGATAGAGAGGAAAAAAACCCTGAATATCTTACAGACAAAAATATATACAAAGGTGTGTAAAAAGGGGTTCTAACCCCTATAAAAATAGAAAAGAAAAGAAAGGAAAATTTATAAGCAGTTGATCATCGCCTTGCAAGGGCTTGGTAGGTTCCTGGGGACGAGTCAGACCCAGGGCCAGACCTAGGGCCGATGCCTTGTCTTCCTAGGGGTGGCGTCTCGCTGGAAAAGAAGAAAGTAAGGAAGGTTGGAGCGAAAATAAAAGTGAGCGTTAGAAAAGGATTAAGTGTCACCTCGCGAGGGCTTGGTAGGTCCTTGGGTACCGAGACAGGACTTGAGGCTGATGCCCTGTTCTCTTGGGTTGGAGTGAAAATAAAAGTGAGAGTCAGAAAAGGATTCAGTGTCGCCTCGCGAGGGCTTGGTAGGTTCTTGGGTACCGAGATAGGACCTAAGGTCGATGCCCTATTATCCTTGGGTCACTACGCTCAGTTCCCTCCTTTTTACATGCCCGAGTATGGAAAAATAAAAAACTTAAAAGAAGAAATGTGGCAAAAGAAAATACTTATTGATCAGGCTATAGGAGTCCTTGCTTAGTCGGAGCTCCTGGTTGTGTTTTCCTTAGTTAGGTAGGGAGTTCGGACCACCACTTAGGGCAACCTCCTTGATAGTTCTTTTTAGTTTGGCCATATTGGAGCAGTCGATTAGTGACTAGCTTCGGACCTTCTATTAGATTATGCTAGGCCTACTCCTTGGGGATTTCATGCCTTGGTTTTGTCAGGGGGTAGGGTGAGCATTGTGCTGTGTTTTAATATGTATCTATTTTGTATCAGCTTGATGCTTCCTTTGGTTGTTTTGTGTAGATCTGTTGTGGGATTCAACGGGCTGAGTCGCCCTATCCCATGATTGCCAATGAGAGCGGAGTTTTGAGCCCGGGATGCGCCTAAAATTTGCCAAAAAATCTAGAATTTAGGGGAAAAATATTTAACATCGAAGGCGGCGGCGGCGGCTGAAGCTAGGACGATTTTAAGAACCAAGTGAAAGAAGACTTTCAAAAGGTGCCCGAGCAACACTTGTGGATTTTTGATAATTTTTCTGACTACCGTGCAGGATGCCAGGAGCTGCCAGTCAGTGCGGGATGTCAAGACGGACGAGCAGGATTTCTCACAGGCTGAAACGGAGCTCGGACGAGAAAAATGCCAAAAATTGGCCAAGATATGAAAAGGTGAACCAAAACTTGGCTCAAAGGGGGGATGCCCTTTGGGAATTTAAACACACCCCCCCCCCCCCCCCCCCCCCCCCCCCCCCCCCCCCCCCCCGCCCCTGAATGTTATGAAGAAAAGTGGAACAAAACATGGAGCATGGTGACGTGAATAGGAGGTCGATTTTTGCGCCATCAATCCCCCCCATCATGATTCCAAGCTGAAAGCAACCTATGCAACGGAGATTGGGGCTCAACTTCTCCCTCTAGGCTGATGATATCACCGGTCTTCGCGTGAGAAATGGCTGTCTCGATGAAAAGAATAGATTCTAATCTTTCTCTCTTCTCCCTCTCTCTCTTCTCTATGGGCTGTTCATGTGTGCCATCTTGAAGGAAGAACTGGGAAAGAAGAATGAAGGAAGTGGTGATGGAGATTGATGGAGATGCTGAAGATTGAAGTGCAGCATTGGATTGAGAGCAATGGAGGCTCCGTCTGCTGGTTATGCAGTCATTCAAAGTGTCTCAGGTTACGTAAAAACACGGTATGACCATTTTTATGAAGAAAATGAAGGATTTTTGATAGTTTATGATGATAATTATGTTGTTATTGGATGAAAATTTGTTTGTTTGCTAGTTTCATTATTAGTAATTGCTATTTATTAGAAAATCTTGATTTTGCAATGATTTACATGCTCTATTTAATTCCTGTAAACCCGAAATGCGGTCTTTAAGCGGTAAAATGGTAGTTTTTCCGTTTTAGGTGGGTAAAAGATGTTTCCATAGGGGGAATATGAAAGATAAATTGAATATTAGTATGCTGAAGTGATTGGAACAAGAAAAACCAAAAAATGGCATATTTTATTGCCAAATAAATCAAGAAAATGGAAAAAATAAGGGGAAAAATAGAAATACGTCTTGGAAAGATAAGGAAAATATAATGATTGTTTGTGGATGTGTGGTAGCGGCAAAGCATGAGGTTTGGCCTCAGTTTGCCATATCTCCTTATCAAAGTTTGTGATTTACCACTTTTTATACATCAAAACATGACAAAATGAACCTCTACACCTATGCAACGAAAGAAACACCTAAACATAGGGGGTTGGGATGTTTGAATGGTGTGGTTTGCATGCTGATTGTTGCTAATTTTCTAATGCATACCATGACATAGAAGTTTGTGGTATTTTTATTAAGAGGATAGTAGCACAAGTGTTATCTCGGTGCTATCCTTACATCGCGGTAGCGGGTTAGTGAATAAGCATTTGAAAGCCTGGTTATGCACAACACAATCCTATTTGAAAATTATTTTTGAGCACTTTAGGATCATCCACTTTGCATGTGCATGTTAATCATGGTGTCGGAATGGAAAAACCTGGATGCATAGCATCTATTTTCAATGATAATGACCCACGTTTGAGTGTGAAAAGGCATCTTAAGCCATAGGATAGATGCTCATTTCTTGGGGGATTATTTGGAAAGGACACATGGTATCTCCTAGAGCACTTTTGAAATGAAAGAGTGGAGTTTTTCTATTTGTTTTATATGTTGAGCAGTGGATCAAGGGGCTAATCCGTGCGATATAGAAGAGCTGCAGTGGGGCCGCGGTGTTTCTACCGAGAGGTTGCCTCCCATGTATGTGATTATCATGGTATTTATTGCCAATGTGTATGGGTTCTCCCTCTGAGGAGTCTAGAAAAAGGGAAACGTTGGACTACAAAACTGTAAAACTATAAACACATAGATTAGGCTTTAGGACAGTTAGTCCTTTAGCAGAAGATAGATGCTCCTGGCCCGAGAGGTTGTGAGGGTGTGTTTGTTTGTCATGAGCATGTGGTCTAGCTAGTGCCATTGCTAGTGCCAGCCCATTTCACGTCCCATCAGTTGCCCAGGATTTATTGTCTTAATTTAAGGAACCTAAGGTGTTGGTTAATTTGTGCTAATAGGGTATAAACCCTAACCCAAGGATAAAAGGGTAAACAATCAACAAAACCCTTGGGGATCTTGCCAAGTCGCAATCGATCCCGGATCGAATGCTGGATGCATTCGGAGAGAAGGATTCACACCTTAGCAGTTGGCAAAACAAATGACCACTGGATTGATTGTGTTTGTAGAGTTAGGAGCACTGTTTGTACTTCTTTGCTCAAGGAATCTAATGCTGGAAAATAATTAATTCTTTAGGTTGAAGGCCTGAAGGGAGAGGCAGCATCAGTTACCCCCGGCTGTCTGCCTGCTGACCCAATCAAGCGGGTTGTTAGTCGCGTCCACTATGTGGACCGAACCTGCCGCGAGAGGTCTCTTCATGGGTGCTACTTGGAGCAGGAGGACGCTAGGGGACCAAGGGGGGCTCTGGCCGTAAATCCCTTGCCTTTGGGTCCTGTACAAGAGGCCAACGTGACTCGAGATTGGATCTCGAGGCCCGCATACTAGTCTACTGGCGGAAACTTGGATTAGTAATACGTAAGGATTGCTGGATTGCCTTCGGGTGGATTATGGATTGCCTTTGGGTGGATTATGGAAGAGCCTTTGGGCTGGAATTATATGATGTATTCCAAAGACTAATAAATAATATCAATTTTTGAAAAGGAACTTGCTTAACATTTTTTTTCTATGTCAGTGCTTAAGTTACGTGAAGGAACCAGTGATTAATTGGCTAATTAAGAAAGCTATTTTTCCTTGTCAAACTAAATGTGGTAGGTAATTAGACAACTAAAGCAACCCTGAGGAAAGTGCGGTGGATGTGACCATGGGTCCGTCCGATGGAAGGGTGGTCCCGGTTGGCCAAAAACTTCTCTCGAAGGAAATTGACAGTAAGGAACGATGACCTAGAATCTAGAGTACTAGAGTCCCAATTTGTGCTGTTTTAGGGGAACGGAATGAGACTATGCCTTACGGGCAGAGAGGTCAAGCTTTGCATCCCTCTCGTTTCCCATTCTCCTTGAACCAAGTGCAGCATGAATCCGCTTCGACCCTGACGTTTCTGCGTAAAGTAGTTTCCGTGGGGTTCGATGCTAGCTACTGTTCTAGAAATTTGACCATTAGAAAAACCCTGATTCAGGTTAGTCCTAAGTGGGAACGGTCGGAGTACTTTCGCTTCATGGCAGACTCGGGAAGACCTAGATCGCAAACCCCGTGACATTCCATGGGAGTGCCGTGCGGCTCTTTCTGGACTCTCTTCCCGATGGGCTGCTAAGACGTGTCCTACAAGTGAACAGGTGGACACATTACAGTTGGTATCAGAGCGAACCAATGAGGAACTAATATTTAAAAGGAAACTTAATGAGGTGAAGTAGAGCAAATTTTCCTATTAAGAACATTCCCCTTACTTACTTATCGATGCTAGCCTGCAGAGTCACGAAGCATGGAACAAATTCTTGGTGTTCCAGGTTATGTTTATGACTACGATGTGTGTCTCGGATTATCGACGAAGGTTAGATATGATGAATATCCTAGACCGCATCTACAATCCTTCACCCTTGTACGTGGAATGGAGATGAACAAGTGATTTAGGAATTTATTATATAGCTACCCATCGACTTGGGTACCTTCAAAACAACTTGAAGATAATCAAGTGGATGGAGGACTTAAAGATCATGAAGCTGTTCATCTTTGTTGAGGCTCACACAAACGCAACCCTACATGTCGGCAATCGAAAGGTCAAATAGAACACGTATGTGTACAAGGAAGTGACTCGAATAATCCCTGCCAAGAGAATCAAGGTGTTGGCACATTATGAAAAGAACGGGTATCAAAGTAAAGGATACCCTAATCTTCTTATGACCTATCGATTCCTGAAAATCCATGACCCCAATCCATATTACTACTCAGTTTCTGTAGCTGAATGTAACACAATCTTATTCTCCCCGAATTAATGTACCAGCTTGCTCTACCATCCCAAGAACAATTGTACTCGAAAGGGCTATGCCCATATGAATGAAATAAGACTTTTTTTAAAAAATTGTCTTGACTATGAGTATTGATAAAGAAGTTAAGTGATTAGGTCATTTGGCTAAAAGCTGAACTGGGCATGTAATGTAAAGAGAGAAACATTTAGCAAGTTTTTAACGTAAATAATTTTAATGCCCAGGCACAACCCCAAGTGTAGATTCCTAGTCCGACCCCTATACGAAGTACAGCCACGATTTAGGAGAAGAAGTTTCTTCTCAAGCAAATCAAGCCACCAGAATTTGACGGCAAAGGAAGGACCGTCCAAACTGATGTCGAGATCTGGATTGAATCCATGGAGGGTTATTTTGAAGCAGTAGGTACTGCACCCGCTAACCAAGCGATGCTCGCCAAATTGAAGCTTGCAAGCGAAGCAAGACTTTGGTGGAAGCAATGATGCAGAGACCAAGGGATCTCGAAAGTATCAGTTACTTGTGAGAAGCTTAAAAGAGCTATGCGACGAAGATATTTACCACCTGCCTAACACATGCAGAAGATGAACGAGTTCTATGAACTGAAGTAGCTTGGTCTATCTCTTGATGCTTACTATTCAAAGTTCATCTCTCTTTTGAAGTATGCGCCACATATGGATATGATACAACAGGTATCGAAGTTTTGTGCTGGATTAAACCCACCGATAAACACTCGCCTCGAATCAATGCACCCAACAGACCTTCAGGATGCGCTCATTCGAGCTATGCCCATAATACAGGAGGTGCAGACCAGGCCAAGAAGTAACAAAACTTGGTCTTACAAGGATCAGAACAAGGGAGTGTATAAGTCCCAAGCGAAAAGAGTGCAAGGTCAAAATCAGGAACAAAGGAAGAGAGCTAGGACCAACACTGTCAATAATTTCGTTCCTACCCAAGCTAATGGTCGCAATATTTGTTGCTTCCATTGCAACGAGCCCATTCATTTTAAAAGGCAGTGTCCCAAGCTTAACGGAGGACAATGTCAAGGACCATTCCAACGAACCGTTCGTGGCCAAGGAGCCGTTGTTGGGGCCAGAGGAAGAACCTCTAGTGTTGCCAACAAGGAGTTGTGTGATGAAGAAGACCCGACCATGGAAGTTGACTTTGAGAGGGCAACAGTTCATGCCGCCCTTCACAAGAAAGGCCCGAATCGCCGGTTCTCGGTGATTCAGATTCCATTGGATTATCAAGGTAAAAGCTTCAAAACCTTGATTGATTGTGGCAATACGCATTCCTTTATTTCACCAGCTTGTGCAAGAAGATTAGGAATAGCCACAAAAGATGCACCTACCTTACTTGTGGAATTAGCAAATGGTGGTGAGGTCATTTGTACCAGGCAAACCGCTAAGGTGAAATTCCTACTGGGTGGAAAGTCGATTTCAGTCAAATTCAGGGTTATGAACCTAGGTATCCACGAGTGTTTACTTGGAATGGATTGGCTTAAACCTAATGATGCCCACATTCACTGTGGAAAGGGCCAAGTTTCCTTTCGAAATTCTGAAGGGGAACTGGTCACAACTCAAGGAGAGGCTAGGAAGCCAAAAATTCAACTAGCCAAAGCATCTCAAATAATAAAAGGAGTTAGAAAGGGGCTACCTGTCTATTTGATTAAGCTGAATAAGATAGATCAGAATCAGGAGTCTAGTGAAGAACCTTCATGGCTAAAGGAGTACGCAGACGTATTTCTTGAAGAGCTGATAGAACTTCCGCCTCAAAGGGAAGTTGGTCATGAAATCAAGCTAGCGCCAGGAGCTACGCCAATTGCAAAGAGACCATATAGAATGTCCATCCCGGATGCGATTGAGTTGAATGAGCAACTCAAGCAACTATTAGACCAAGGCTACATTTGTCCTAGCAGTTCACCATGGGGAGCTCCAGTGCTGTTCCAGCAGAAGAAGGATGGAACGCTTCGGCTATGTATTGATTACAGAGGGTTGAATCAATCAACCATTAAGAACAAATACCCCATTCCAAGAATAGATGAACTTCTTGACTGTCTTCAAGGTGTGAAGATCTTCTCCAAGATCGATCTCAGGTCTGGATATTATCAGATAAGGATCAAGAAAGAAGATATCCCAAAGACAGCATTCACAACAAGATATGGGCACTTTGAGTTTCTAGTCATGTCATTCGGGTTGACAAATACACTTGCTACCTTCAACAGGTTAATGCAGGATATCTTTAGGCCCTATCTTGATGACTTCATACTCGTATTCTTTGACAATACCTTAGTCTACTCCAAACATGAAGAAGATCATGAACTCTAGCTCCGCATTATTCTTGAAACAATGAGGGCACACAAGCTTTATGCCAAAAATAAGAAGTGTGCATTTTTCAAATGATAGATTGAATATCTGGGATTCATTGTATCAGCGGAAGGAATTTCAGTAGTTCCGGCCAAGGTTAGAGACGTTGTAGAGCAGCCAATGCCAACAACTGTTAAAGAAATACGTAGTTTTCTTGGATTGACAGGATGGTACAGGGTCTTTATAAAAAACTATGCTTTGATTGTAGCACCGCTGAGCGATCTACTGAACAAGCAAACATCAATTGTATGGTCAACTGCTGAACAATCTAGCTTTGATAAACTAAAGCAAAGCTTGGTACCAGCACCTATCCTGAAACTTTTGAACCTCAATAAGGAGTTCGAAGTAATAACTGATGCTAGCACACTTGCCTTAGGATGTGTGCTTATGCAAGAAGGTCATCCTGTAGCATACTCTTCAAGGAAACTGAAGAGCCATGAGACGAATTATGCTACCCATGATCTAGAGCTGTTGGATGTCATCCATGCTCTCAAGCTTTGGAGACACTACTTGCTTTGGAAACTGAAGAACCTTGAGAGAATACCTCGTCCATTGGAAAGGTTATCTCGAGGAGGATGCCACTTGGATGGATGAAAGTACTCTCAACCAACAATACCCCCAGTTCTTCTCGAGATGAGGACATCTCGATTCCCCTAAGGGGGAGAGAATGTAATATTTCCGCCTTGAAATATTGAAGACCGGTAATCCGCGCAAAAAGAAAACTAACATAATCTCCTACATCGGTAAATGTGGTGGTCAAGTGCTTACCCCGCGTGCGCATTAGTAAACTCTAGCTGCGGGTTGTGCAAAAGAGGCCAAGGCTAAAAACCCGTAGGCCACACGAGAACACCCTTCATGTGAAAAGGTAAAAGGGGATAATAACCCCTCCTCCCCAGCCGATGCATGGCGGGGAGAGGGAGTGTGAGAGGGCCTTGAGAGGTGGAGATCATGTGGGAGGGAGGAGGCATGCATGTGAAGCCATGTGGGTGGCTATCCCCCCCCCCCCCCCCCCCCCATCCTATAAGACCCCCCTCTCAAGCATGAGGGGGAGGAAGCAATCGTGTGCCCTTGCTATTGTGAGAAGACGCCGTATTGCTACTGCCATGTCACGCTGTTGCTGCCATGATCCACCATCATTGCCTGCTGCGCCAGGCCACCTCTATTAAAAACATGAATCTAGAGATAGTTAGCTATGGTGGACGCAAATCAAACACATGATACATTATCAGAATGAGAGATTGTAACTCAAGTGAATTAGGTTCCAAGATAGATTTACTTGGACTCATAAACACAGTCTTGAGTAACTCAAACTGATAGTTCCATTACCTTGAAATGAGTGTCAACCAAGTACATGCCTTTATAGCTTTTTGGATAGTACCACTGTACCTCACTATGCATATGGGATTTTGGACATCTCTTCTTAGAGCTTCTAGAGCATACATCTTTGTTCTATCTCTCATACAAAGCCACCTATGGGCAAGCCTCTTTTGGGCACACATTCAGCCTCTATGGGCATACATCATTTGATTTCTCAACACCCCCCCTCAAATGATGAGTCTTTACCCTTGCTGGCTTTTGCCCCCCCTACATGTAGACATGGACTAGGAGACTAGCTCTTTGGTAGCCTAGTCAAGTTAAGGCTTGAAACTTTACATTCTTAGTAAGGGTTTTAAATCCACTCTAGGAAACAGATCCACTCAGGGAATTCCAGATCCTCTATGGGAATTTTTTGCAAAAACATTTTGTTGGTTTGCAGCAGTGGAAAAATATTTTCTTCATCCTTTTTGTTTTGTTGCTTCATTGGCAACCTTTGATCTTCTTCGTCTTTTTGGACTTCTTTTTCTTCATGCTCCTTGGATTTTGTTGTGCTTCTTGTCCCTTTTTCCGATGTGTGGTACTTCTCTTTTTGCTTCAATAGTCGTTTTGCTTCATGCTTTTGCACATGAGTACACTGATGGATACATGAGCTCCGTTTCTCACACATGAGATGAATTTTAGAATACATGGCTTTTGGGTTTTCATTTGGCATTGACTTTCCTTTTGAGCACTCGTGCAAGCAAATCAATTCATACGGGAAGGTCTTACTGTGAGTATACTCGGGCAGTGTCTAGTCCCTTACAAGAATAGGAGTTCAATAGAAACTCTAATCTCAAGTAACCTCTTAGGATATTTGATAACTAATTATCAAGCGTATTAACAATCCGTTCTTTTAGTTCAAGCCAAGTTGAGATACATATAGTGTGAAAGTTAGTTAAATGTGAATGCAATTTGATGATGAGTGTGAAATAGGCTTGTGAAATGGTTTGTGAGGAGGCTAGGGTGTGAATGGCCTCTATTGACTAAGCCTAGCTTTTAACTTTAGTGATAAGAAAATTGAAATAAAAAAAGGCTTTTCCCAATTCGAATAGTCGTTCGGCACTGATTTCGGTAGCCGATTTGTTGGAATCGGCCTATGCAATAGCATCCCCCGTGAAACATCACGTTTCTTCACACTAGCCATTACTGCTTCATCCAAAGCTTGGATTTGCTCCAATTGCTTCTATTGCTCACGCTCCCTGTGTTGAATCTCGCACTGAGTCACTCCTCCGACAATGTTTGCCATGGCTCCTACTGAGCCAAAGAACACGAGTGGTGACAGTGACTCAAGTCGAATCCCTAAAGGAATGGCAACAAGGGCACCCAAGATGGAAAACATCCAGCTTGCTGTTGACTTTGCCATGAATCAGCTCCAGTCGAGTCTGCATCTAGAAGGTTCAACGGAAATAGCGACCGAGGGGGGGTTCTTGGAGTCATCAGGGCTGCACGACCAGAGTTCCAATCCCTGCACGATTGTGCTGCATTTGCTATGAATGCTGCCTTCCTCTTGGCTGCCTACTCCCTCACAGCTACCGGCTCACGCGCATCTTCTCCCCCTCCAGAAGGTGGAGAGAGTCAAGAGGATGTAGGCATTGATGTGGCTGGAATGATATGCCAGCGACATATGCTTTTCGATACTCTGGTTCTAGCCAACAAGGCCTCTATAAGTGTGTGTTGGTCAAAGCTATTCCTGTAGATGATATGCTGATGGTGGATGTAGCTCCCCTTGATGATGGCAACAAGGAGCCTCTCCACTTGGATATCCGGGTCTCAATTTATGTTACCATCTCAAAGGGGCGTAATTATGGTCAACTCTACAAGAATCTCAATGAGTTGGTTGAAAGAATCAATGTTACAAGCTTCCAAGGCCCCTATCTCTTTGTCTCTCGTCTTTCTTTCTCTATTTTCTCCCAAATGACAACTTGAGGATATGGCAATGACAATAGACCTCAATGCCTCTAATGTGAACTCCAAATAGATCTTCTTGAATAGCACTACAACACTTCCTTAAGCTTCTTCACCTCCTACACAATAGTGAATGATGAATGGTTTATACAAGGAGAAGAAAAAAAATGAGAAGGAAATGTTGAAAGACTATGCCCACTAGCTACCTAGCTCAGCCATAGCTCTGATACCATGTTAAAAACACGGATCTAGAGATAGTTAGCTATGGTGGATGCAAATCAAACACACGATACATTATCAGAATGAGAGATTGCAACTCAAGTGAATTAGGTTCCAAGATAGATTAACTTGGACTCATAAACACAGTCTTGAGTAACTCAAACTGATAGTTCCATTACCTTGAAATGAGTGTCAACCAAGTACATGTCTTTATAGCTTTTTGGATAGTACCACTGTACCTCACTGTGCATATTGGATTTTGGACATCTCTTCTTAGTGCTTCTAGAGCATACATCTTTGTTATATCTCTCATACAAAGCCACTTATGGGCAAGCCTCTTTTGGGCACACATTCAGCCTCTATGGGCATACATAATTTGATTTCTCGACAACCTCACCTCTACCTACCATAATCATCATCTTTATCTCCCTCAATCGTCGCCTTCACTCCTCCCCAATCATTTTCACCCCACTCCACATCATTCTGTACTGGGCAGAAGTATAGAAGCTTCTAATTTAGAAGCTTCTAAAAGGCTTCCATAAGTCTTGTTTTTACCATGCCTTCTTGGGGTGCTGTAAACCACGTCTTGTAAACGAAATTCCTACGCGAGGGGGGAGTAGGCAGTTTTTGAGGCCGTTTTGTCAAAGCCTGGAGGGAGTTTGGAGATCGCATAAGGGCAAGGCCAAGTTTGCGCAGTCAAGGGTCTACGTCATCGATGGCTCCAAAGCTAAAGACACGAGGCACACATGCGAGAGCTTCCACTCCGAGTTCACGTGTGGATAACACCCCGAACCTCAATGTCCAGGTTCTTAGAAATTGATTTCGCATGAAAGGAATGCACTTAAGCATGTCTTTAATACATGTAGTCGAGTTAAATACATTTGGAATTTTTTAACGCAATTATCCATTCGTTTACAAAGTTAATGCATGTTGCGCATTGGGGTTTGCTTGCGTTTCCAAGTTGCAAACCTAATCGCATATTGCATAAAAGGTGGATTGTTAAATGCATCCTTGATTGCCCATGAAAAAGAAAAACACATAAGGCATTTAGGTAATAATTTTCTAGTTGTGGATTCGTATGAGATAATCGTTGTCGTCCATTGGATGTTGTCCAAGTAGTTGCATTGCATGAAAGGGATTTATGTACCTTGCAAGTTGCATGCGATGTTAATTTTATCCTAGGCTAGGTTAAGTGCTGTAGGACAGATTAAGTCAATAATAGTCTTATGACATTCGTCATGCATGGAATTCTTTTATCGAAGGTTGTATTTAAGGAAGAATGCAATTTCATATTAAAGCTTGAATTCAATGCATTAAGTAAGGAGTTATGAGCATAGTTCTTGATGAAATTCAACGTAGGTTTTATACGAGTTAGCCGTAAATTGTCTATCATTATAGATTAGACAAGGAAAAGAAATGGTTATTTTACATTTATAATTGCATAAAAGGAAAAAGTCTATGAATCACATATTTGCATGGAATGTTTATATCTTGTAATTATTTGCATCTTTTAGGACAAATATTAGTGTCTCCAAGAAAAGATCACCTCTTGTCGCAAGACAATTAGATCAATTTAGGTAGATCGCTTGTAATGGCATAACACACATGGAATTCACAAAAGCATAAATAGTTGGTACGATGAACACCTCCAAGTGCTAGGTAGGGCTTAGTACGTTAAAAATTCTACCTAGTATCGCACTTGCGATGCCAAGCCAAGAATTTCGATCTCAAAGGTCCTACCCACATTCACATAATGTTAGGATTAGTTAAAAGCCCATGTAAGAAACGATCTAGGGTTCTTACCCTAGGGTAAATTGACCTAATATTGAACCTCCGTATGGAATCAAAAACCCTAGGGCCAAACGTTGTCGGCCTAGTATGATTAGGGATGGGTTGAGTCAAGAGGACATCCCAAAACCCTACATCTTGACCAAAAGTATTTCTTGACCAAGGAACGCTATTTGATGGGAGAAATGATCCCACAAGTTAGGTGCGACACTTGTCTCATGCGACAAGTTGCAACGTCGCATGGCTTTGTGTTTAAATCACAAGATAGATTTGCCACTCCTTGGAACAAGGTTGGCATGTTCTAAGTACAAGTTTAATTTGCAAGAGGATGAGTTGTCATCCTGCTACATCACCCTTCTATGAGGCTGAGTTGCCAAGTTAGGGTAACTATGAATTGCCTTGCAAGCAATTGACCAATCAAGTTAGGGCGACAAGTTTTCCAGGATTTACTGTCTTAATTTAAGGAACCTAAGGTGTTGGTTAATTTGGGCTAACAGGGTATAAACCCTAACCCAAGGATAAAAGGGTAAACAATCAATAAAACCCTTGGGGATCTTGCCGAGTCGCAATCAATCCGGGATCAAATGCTGGATGCATTCGGAGAGAAGGATTCACACCTTAGCAGTTGGCCAAACAGACGACCACTGGATTGATTGTGTTTGTACAGTTAGAAGCACTGTTTCTACTTCTTTGTTGAAGGAATCTAATGTTGGAAAATAATTAATGCTTCAGGTTGAAGGCCTGAAGGGAGAGGTAACATCAGTTACCCCCGACTATCTGCCAGACCCTAACCAAGGGGGCTGTTAGCCGCACCGGGTACGTGGACCGAACTCGCCGCGAGAGGTATCTCCATGGGCGCTACTTGGAGCACCCACAGAGGACGCTTGGGTGCCAAGGGCGCTACTTGGAGCAGAAGGATGCTTGGGTGCCAAGGGGGGCTCTGGCCGTAAATCCCTTGCCTCAGGGTCCTGCACAAGAGGCCGACGTGACTCAAGATTGGATCTCGAGGCCCGCATACTAGTCTACACGCAGAAACTTGGATTAGTAATCCCCTGAGGATTGCTGGATTTCCTTCGGGCAAATTATGGATTGCCTTCGGGCGGATTATGGATTGCCTTCGGGCGGATTATGGAAGAGTCTTCAGGCTAGATTTATATGATGTATTCCAAAGACTGATAAATAAGATCAATTGTTGAAAAGGAACTTTCTTGACATTGTTTTTCTATGTCAGTGCTTAAGTTACTTGAAGGAATCAGTGATTAATTGGCTAATTAGGGAAGCTATTTTTCCTTGTCAAACTAAATGTGGTAGGTAATTAGACAACTAAAGCAACCCTGAGGAAAGTACGGTGGATGTGACCATGGGTCCATCCTATGAAAGGGTGGACCTAGTTGGACGGGAACTTTTCTCGAAGGAAATTGACAGCAAGGAATGATGACCTAGAATATAGAGTACTAGAGTCCCAATTTATGTTGTTTTAGGGGAACGGAATGAGACTATGCCTTACAAGCAGAGAGGTCGAGCTTTGCATCCCTGTCGTTTCCCATTCTCCTTGCACCAAGTGCAGCATGAATCCACTTTGACCCTGATGTTTCTGCATAAAGTAGTTCGCCTGGGGTTCGACGCTAGCTACCATTCTAGAAATTTGACTACTAGGAAAACCCTGATTCAGGTCGGTCCTAAGTGGGAATGGCCGGAATGCTTCCGCTTCGTGGCAGACTCGGAAAGACCTAGATTGCAAACCCCGTGACATTTCATGGGAGTGCCGGGCAGCGCTTTCTGGACTCTCTTCGCGATGGGCTGCTAAGACGTGTCCTACAAGTGAACAGGTGGACACGTTACACTTTGAGTGGTTACTTGTTCTCCCTTTCAGTTTTGGAATGTGATTTGGCCCTTTCCACAATGGATATGGATATTATTTGGAATTGACCAATCTATTCCTAGCAGACATTCATAAGCTCGAGGTTCATAATTTGAAAGTTCATTTTGGAAGAATTTCCACCCAAGCTAAATTTGACCTTGCTAGTTTGTTGTGTTGATAGAACTTCTTTGCCATTTGCTAACTCCACAAGAAATCTAGGTGCAAGAGTAGTAATTATGCCTAGCCTTTTTGCACATTTTGGTGATGTGAAAGAGTGGGTACTTCCACCGTCTTTTAAATTCGAAGGGGTTTACCTTGATAATTTGGTTGGTTTTGCCCTTGGGCTGTTTTTGCATAACCTTGGAAGTTGCCCTTACCATGACTGTTTTTTTCCCAAAATTTTGCACTTCTTGGCCTTCTTTTGAACTTCTAAACTATTGGACCTGCTTTAATCAATGCATCATGTAAATCCGATGGTCTCATTGATTCAATATGTATATTCAGGGGTGGATTTATACCATTGTAAAATTTGGATACTTGCTGTGAAACATCCATCATAGGTGCATATTTTAAAAGTGTTACGAATTTGGAGTAGTAGGCTTCTAGGCTTAAGCTTAACTATTTTAGATTGAAGAACTTGTTCATCTTCTAGGCTTGATATGTGGGTGGAAGATATCTCCCACACACAGTGTCCTTAATCTTGTCCCAAGTAATAGTGCTTTCGGATGTTCTTTGGTCCTTGCACCACTATTTCCACCAAAGACAAGCATCTCTTGTGAGTTTTAGTTTGGCAATCATGGCTTGATTTGACGATGTAGTCCCTCCAGCAATGAAATAGTCTTCCATAGACTCTATCCATGTTTCTGCTTCAGTTGGAATGTTCCTTCCTTTACCATCAAACTCTAGTGGCTTGTACTGCTTGAGAAGAAATTTCTTCTCTTGAGCTTCCACAGTATTGAGATTCGGGGTGATGTTCTGGGAATTATACAAATTTATGATCAAATTTCTCTCCAACCATATTTTAAAAAAACTTATCCTTCCAATAATGATCAATGTTTACACTTTAAATGATAATTTTTTATTTTAATTAAAAAATATCATTTAAAAATAATATCTATCTATTATCTCTGATTTCTCAAGGAGAAAAATAGTATATCTGCATGGATCAAACACATAGAGATCCATTACCATTTAATTTCTGGAGCAGGTTATGGTATGTGATATTCACTCTGTTAGCATAGAGGATCAAGCTATTGACATTTTCACCAAGACCTTGGGAGCTGACAAGCTTCAATGCTTTAGGACTATTCTTGGATTTTAGGAGCTCATGTTGAGCTCGAGGGAGAGTATTGAGATCTTGAGATCTACACGAGATGGCATCCACTATGTGCCATGATGATATGGCATGATATAGTCATTTTTATGATAGGTAATCGACATGAAGATCTTCACAAGTGCATCAACAACCTCTTTTACACGATGCTACTTTGTCTTAAGTTTGAGTTCTATTGTTTTATCTTTCAAAAGATCCTCCAAATTCTCTTATAAGGTAGGATTTGCTACATGTAAAAACACCTCAATCTTCTATGCCCCTAGAGATTACTACTTTGCTACATCCAAGTGATCATATCTACTTTCAAATTCACATAACAATTTAGTGGCTACAAGTTCTTTGTTGGGCTTAGCTACCCACTCTTGGTACATTCTACGACTAACCAAATTAGCATCCTCTATGTAAAAATCTTCTCTTAAATCCTTTTAAAGTCTAGTCCAATCTAGCTCCATCAAATTCTATTCGGTAATGCATTCTTCTAACTCATGCACAGTGAATCGAACAAAGTACTAGCTCCATGTAAGTTGTGTAGCCCCAAAATTTCATTTTCTCTACAAATAGATACAAGTAAGACAAAATATTATGGCCACTAAATATTCTTAATTTCCACAGCTGCAAAGCACTAACCATTATATATTCAAAATTTACAAAATCTTGCATCAGTTCTTTTGTGATTGTACATACATATTAAAAGTCTTAATCAACTGCATTGTCTCATTACTTTTTCCTATAGAAGAACCCAAAATTGATACATCACCCTGCTTGCACCCTTTCGACGACTTTCACATTGGGTTCACTAGGGGTACTAAAACAAAGGCCTTAACCAAGGGGGTTTAAGAAAGAAGGACACAGAGAGTAGAGTTAGAAAAGAAAGAAAAGAGAAGATCGAATGAATTTGAGGACATAGAAATGCTGATTGAAGTTGTCACAAAATCCCTTTGATTCATTTGATGCACAACAAAGTAACTCGGATGCATGTACTCAATGTATAAGCACAATATGTTGTGTTGGGACAATTTCCCAAAAAGATACGAGATGAGAACTCAGAGATAACCCTTCTGTAGGACAACTATTTTCTATACATAGGCTTTATGCAATCACATAAGCTTCAAAACTCATATCCAATCCAAGAAAATATATAGCATATAGTAGATACCATCCAATCAGTTATGAAATCGAGCAATAATAAGTAAAGAAACCAATGAGATTTCTATAAGGGCCTAAATGCATGATTTCAACCCTAGTCTAGTGTTATTTATAGCAACAAAAGACCACCTATATGTTGTCCCAAAATCACCCTCTAATGGGTTCATCATATACTTCAAATATCTACCTATTGTAGATAACCAAATGCTTCAAGTGTGGATCCCTATATCCAAAAGATTCAAGATAAAAACTCAAGATAGTGGTATTCACCCTAAGTATCCTATTTTTCCCTTCTCATATCTCAAGTGATCCACAAGAATCCTTCTTTGATTCCCAAAAAAATAACTTGAGTATCTAGGAGTCTTTAGCCCTCTTCTTCCATCCTCTTTGCATGAGATCTTACCCTCTCTCCCACCATGAATGATTCAACTCTCTCCAAGAATATTTGTGCCTTACATTCCTTGCTAAATTTTTCCTCACTTTCTCTATTTTTTTCCTATCTTTCCTACTCCAAAAGAGCCTTTCCTTCCACTTACTCCCTACATGAGGTCACATGCCTTCTTACTTTTAATCATAGACTTACTTGACTTTCCCTTCTCCCCCTGAGTCCAACTCAAACACGTGACTAAACCACTAAATCAAGGCTCTAAAGTGAATCAAAATATCCTACATCCTATCTTTTCATGTCATGTTTCCATGCCCTTCAATGAATGGAGATATGGATTTTTACATGCTTCATAATTTGGACATAAAATCATATGATAGTGTGACTTGATGCTTGTGGATTTCTAAAACCAGTCAAAGGAGCAGGACATTGCACTCAAAGAACTCCAAGAAAAATAGATTGCAAGAGCTCCAAAGTTAGCTTAAGGAGTATGACAAAACTCTTAAAAAACTTTAGGATCAACTTAAAGAATAGAAGATTGCTATGAGTGAGATTCAAGATAGGATCAAGGGGCAAGACGAGTCATTTGTAGACTATAGAATGAAAGCAGCTAAGCTAACCACACAAATAGAAATATTTTTTTGCCAACTCATCAATGCTAATATTGAAATATTTCAAGAGAAAAAAATGATAGATTTACATGAGAGGAGGCACCTGGAGCATCGTCAAATATAGGGTCAATGGAGTGCCTCATCTGAGAGATGGCACTTGAAGCATCACCAAATGTAGGGTCAATGGAGTGCCTCATATATGAAGGCTTTTGCAAGACCATTTTCAATAGTTTGTCAAGGGATATAAGCATGGTAGAAGATGACATGCAAAGGATATATGAGACCACCTTGATGAAGTTGAACAATGAGTTATGACCAGCTCTATATAGTGAAAGCCAACCGGTTAGATGCTTGCAAAATTGGTTATGGTGAAGCAATAAAAGCTATTCACAGAAGCTATAATGGCAGCAAGCATGCCTCAATTTGAGAGTCCAAAAGAACTGAAGGCCCTATAAAGATTTCTTTCCAACACTTTGGAAAGCATGGAGAAAATTCAATGAATCAACCTTCTGATAGAGGAGGCAAACCAAGAAGACCTAATTTGATAATTGAGGCAAAAGGATCACAAAGAGCACAAACTCAAAGCAACATAGTGATACAACCCAAGCAACCCCAATAACCAACCTCTGTCAATTTTCCTAGCTCACCCATAGTGATGACACCCCCCATGGATCTACTAGACTTATAACAACTTGATATAAGGGAGTTAGAGGACCAGCAAATAAGTGAAGAGGAAGACCTAGAGGAAAAGGAAGTCTACATAGCCATGATCTAGACTCTATGAGCTCAGCCACAAATAGTGATAGAGTATACCATCGCCCCTAAACTCTTACCATACACAAAGAGAGAAAATATCAAGGGGACTGTACATACACATCAAGAAAAACAAGAGGGAAATCCTACTATAAGGTTTAACTCCAAGATCAATGAGGGGAGTAGATTCAAAAATCCATTCCCCAAATGCACTATACAGTTGCTCATATGAATAGTAGAAACAATGCTACAAAGTGTCTTGATCCCTTAGATGTGGAAGGTTATCAAAATTCTTGTAGGATCCAAGGAAGTAGAGGGAGGTATTTAAAGTTAAAGCCCATGAAAGTATGGCTAGGACTACCAAAATGGCAATACTCTTTGCTGGAAGGCAATAGGATGGTCCGAAAATCCTTCTATTCTTGAAATGGGGAGTGAAAAAATCCACTCTTTTGTCCCTACCCAAGAAGGCATGATGAATATTATTTCAAAAAGGAATATGGTGGGTGCAGTTTCCCAAAGATCCCCAATGTTAGAGAAACCCATGTTAATAGAACGTACATATTCTAGCCTATTAACATGATCCCATCCTTTGTGCATTTTGTAAGAGAGTTTGCTAACTACCTAGACCCCTCCTTCTCATAACTACCTTATGAGGCATTTGCATCAACTAGTAACTCCTTATGAATATGGGCTATCCCCACTCTTCTTTGAAGCAAGTATTGGAATTGATTTAGTAGTAATAATTCATATTTATCCATGCTATTATTGCTAACTTACTATATTCAATTGTTACAAGACAACATGGTGGAGAGTAGATTTGCCATGTGCTCATACCCATTCTTTTTAGACACCTCACTACAACTACAAGATAATTTCAAGGAGTATCTTCTCAGCATGGGTTGTCTCAAGTATACACTTAGATCCATATCTAGGTGGCCTATTCCTCTTTGGTATGTTGTCAACTATTGTGTACTTATTTATTCCAAAACATAAAAAAAGATAATTAAAAAAAGCACATGTACATTCATTGTACCTAGGGAAACCCCCTCTCCCTTCCCCCCATCACAATCCTTAGGCACATCAAGGGAGGGACATTCTAGGCTTGCTTGGATGACTTGTCACCCTCACGAAAGAGCCACATCACACTCTCTCACCAAGTGGCTCCTCAAGTGTAGGAAAATGTTCCAAGTTTACTTGAAACCAAACCTAGCTTCCAATTGCACATGCATGAGTACACACCCACTATATGAATAGTTAAACATATGCCCTAAGTACCATGAAGCTTCTAAAAAATCATTGACATTGGTGGCCTATACCCATCATGATACCTTTATCATTGGCTATCATTGATTCCTCCCCTTCAAGTTAACTCCAATGCTCTCATCCCCTTCTACTGAGCCATGCACATCTCTTTTCGTCACCATGTATCCTAGAAACTCTCACTTGTAGCCATACCATCTAGTTGGTGAAAGTGCCATGGGACTTGGACTCATCTAGAAGGTGATAAAATGTTAACAAAAAATATAGCAATACATAAAAAAGAAAGACAAGAAGATTGATTAAGACATGAAAATCAAGATGTATAAATTTTGATACAAGTTTCAAATACATCAATTATTCTTATAAGACTTTGTGCCATTGTTTTAGAGAACCAAGCTCCCTTCCATGCAAATTGTACTTGACAACCTACCATCCCATGTCTAGTTTATTCCTTCGATAAGACAAGAGCTTACTTGCATATAAAAAAGGCCATGATCAACTTGGAAAAGAATAGAAAAGGCTACTCATGTGTGTGAAAATTCTTTGTTCTTTTCCTTTTAATTTTATTATTGAGAGAGAGAGAGAGTGTGTGTGTGTGTGTGTGAGAGTGAGGGACCAAGTGGTTGAAGCCTCCTTTCTTCCCTCTATCACACTCTCTCACCTATACCCATGTTTGAGAAGAACTAAGGCAGTGCATCGTGGATCATGGAGCTTGCAAAGTTCATCCTTCATGCTCAAGGAAGTCCATGCATGCTCACTACAAATGGATCATAACATTCATGAGATGCTAGAGGCTAGGTGAGAGATAGTTGTCATGCTTTGTGGTCCAAGATCCTAAGACAATATGAGTGCATCCAAAGCCCCTAATGTTGAGCACATATTTCCCAAAAGTCAAGCACTTTCCAAATAGTAAACTCAACCCCACTATTTCAGGTGTGCTCTTCAAGAACTTTCTTCAAGTCAATTTCAGTCTCAATATTTGACTGTAGTTTGTACCCTGATTTTTTCCTTTTTTCTTTCCATCATGTTTTTTTCTCTTGTGTTTTATCTTCCATCCTTGCTTTGGAGTAGGCCTACTAGAAGCCTTATGCTAATCCAAAGTTCCCTCAAGTAACTCTCTTAGAAGTACCTACTGATGGGACCTAAAATGGGCTGGCACTGGCTATAACACTAGCCGGACCTCTGATATGTGCAAGACAACCCCACGGCCTCGCACTCAGGAGCATCTACAGGGCACATTGCCCTGCCATTGTACATACATTTTGCATTTTTATTGTGTTTTTAGTCCAACCCTAAACCTTCTTAAACTCCTCAGAGGGAGACCCTACACATTTTGGTGTAATTCACCACGTAGAACAGCATAGGAGGCAACCCCTTGGCGATTGCCACAGCCCTACTGTGACTCTTCTATACCTTGGGGATTGACCCCTCGATGCGTCGCTAACACATATAACACATATGAAACAGACTCCGCTCTTGGTATTAATATTATATCATTCCAGGAATGTACTAGTCTTCACTTACTTGTCCCCTTAGACCGCGTTCTAGACCTACAGCTTGGGTGCCTTTCTCTCTCTAGCGTGGGTCATTTATACTTCAACTAATTGTTGTGCATGCTAGGAATAGATACCATGTGTATGATTCATGCAATGGTGAATGCTTTATTGTGCATAAACAACTATGGTTTAAAATCAGCCCATGTGTTGTGCAAAAACAACCCTTTTAATGAATTTCCGCTACTACGCAATGCTACATTGTAGGAACCTAGTACCAAGGCTAACCTCGTGCTGCTAGATCCATTATTTCTAAATAGACCGCATCCTAAATGTTATGCATAAAGAGAACAATCAAACTTTGTATTATTTCAGCGTTTAAACTATGGTATAACATCATTCTCCCCGTTTAAATTTTGCTGCGGTGCATAGGTGTAGAGGGTTTTTAATGTCATTTTTTTGTATGTAAAAGTAATAAATACACACTTCAACACAAAGAATAAGGGCCAAATCGAGGCTTAACCTCGTGCTTCAGCCCCATCAGACATTCACATACATAGATCTTATTTTTCCATTTTTTTCAAACGCAAGAAACTCTTTTTGATTCATTTTTCCTATTTTTTTCCTATTTATTTTAATTAAAAATAGGTAATTTTTTGTTTTTTTTAATAACTGATTATTTGAACTAAAACTCAATATTTTCTATTATTTTATTCAATGTCCACTCATTTTTTCCCTTTTAAAATCAAAGAAACTATCAATTTCCATCAAAATTAGTGTTTTTTTGGGTTTTGAAAATTTCTAATTGTTGCAAATCAATAGGGGTTCTACACAACAGTGATTGCAAGCCTCAAACATAATGCAAGGAACACTCAAATAAAATTTCAGCCCATATGCACACCATTTAGACTATGAACGATAAAAAATAAGCAAAATTCTTTCATAACATAGAGCATACCGCCTTTTTGTATGTTTCAGGTTTTTTGAATATTTAATTGGGACTATGTATCGACCAACCAGCCATGGATTTCAGCATAGATCTTTAGCCTTCAGCCTCCTCAGTCTCTTGGAACAATCTGGTGCCTCTTGGAACAATCCGGTGCCTCCCGAACAAGCATCCATCACACGATTCTCTTCTTGATTCTTGCCATATGAAGTGCCTCTATGCAGGAGAGAGAGGGAGGATAGAGAAATAATGGTTTTTTATTTCTTTGCTCAGTGCATCATTTCTCGCATGGTCTGGAGCGATCGGAGGCACAGAGAATCTCCATTCCACAGCCAGGAGGGTTCCTCTTCATTTGCCCGATCAGAAAATGCTAAAAAATTGGGAAAAAATGGGGCACCGAAAAATTGACGCCCCCTCTCTCCCCCCTCCCCCCCCCCCCCCCCCCCCCAATGTCCCCCCATGGCGTTTCATTTCTTGAGTTTTTTTCAAGCTTCAGCAAGCTTAAGCTTTAAAATCCAAAGTATCTAGTTCATGACTTTTGCTTTCACACTTTTGGCAAATGGTTTTTTAAGTTTTGAGGGGGCAAACGACATCCGAATCGAGATCCGTTTGGATGGGTGGTTCCATGACATTGAAATCTACAAAGCTGGACCCCGTCCCACTCTTCCCGGCTTCCAGATCCAGTAGTTGCTTCATAATCTCGAACCTTGCAGGGATTAAATGGGGGATCAAACGATCCGAGACTTGCGTTGGACTCCTGACATTGTTTTGCATCTAGGAAAACTCCAACTCGGTCATCCTCCAGCGTTTGATTTTCCATGAAAATAAGCATTAGTGCTTTAGGGACTTGCAGCTTAAAATCGTATTGATTGCCACTGCCACCAATATTTTTCTTTGACTTTACCAAAGGTTCCCCATATGCCTCTATGGCCAACCCACAAGCTTTCATGAAATTCCTTCATTACCTATTGTTGCAATCTTTTGTTACCTAAAACTCGGACAGGCGCTCCTTTCTTCTTCTTTGCATGCTTCCATAGATGTCCTTCTTTAAGAAAAAAGCCATAAAATTTCCTTTTGATATGCTTGAACTCCTCATCGATCCAAGTCTCCTTCTTCTTCATTGTGCTTAAATATTGGCTGATCTTTAGCCAATCTTCTTCATAATCTTCTTCAAGGAAATGAACAAGAACTTGAGCAATGCAATGAGCATGTTGGCTTCTAGTTGACCATCTTGTTGTTTTCAGCTTTGGACTAGTATACGTAGTAATTGAAAATGTATTTTCAGAAGCCATGAAATGAAATTCAGCAAATATAGATTCTTCAGCTTCATCTTCTTCCATCAGCTCTTCTTCATTGTCATATCTTGCATGTGATAGCATGTCAGCAACAACTAGATTTGCCTTTCTTGCAATATGATTTAATTTGAGGTTGAGAGACTTAATATATGCAATCCATCTTAGCATAGCAATGTCGGGTGTAGAGCAGTTGGCAATCATGCCCAACAGTGGAAGCCAATCAGTTTCTACCACTACGAAAGCACCTATAAAGTATTCACGATCACGCTTTAATGCTCTTACAACTCCCCACAATTTCATTTTTACTTGTGCATACCTTCTTTGAAGCTCATTGAGAACTTTTGCTCCAAAACGAATTGCATACCTGTTACCTTCAAGATCCTCTTGGCCAACAGCTGTAATATTTTCGCCATGAAATATTAATAGTCCTAGAACCCGCACATCTCACGCAAAAGCAGTGTTAAGTAATCTCCCACAGCGGAATAATGTTGGTCACTAAGTGCTTACCCCACATGCTTCAATAAACAGCTCACCGCATCGAGCGTAGGGGGCTGAGGCTCAAAAACCCGTAAGCCGCACGAGAACACCCTTTACGGGAAAGGCAAAAGGATAATGGTTAAAATTTTGCAATTTTTCTTACTATTAACCCCGCATGAGGGAGGGAAGGCATGCAAGCCAACCACATGGGAGGCTATCTCCCCCCCCCTTAGCCTATAAGACTCCCCCCTTAGAGCTTGGAGAAGGGGGGAGGGACGACTGCTACTGCTGTCAAGCCCACCGTGCTGTCTAGGCCATCGCCATCAGCCACCACGCCACGCCATGCTGCTGCTTCGCCAAGCTGCCTCTACCTGCCATTACCATCAGCGCCATAATCATCATCTTCATCTCCCTCAATCATCGCCTTCACCCCTCCTCCCCAATCATTTCCACCCCACCCCACATCATTCTATGCTGGGCAGAGGTATAGAAGCTTCTAATTTAAAGGCTTCTAAAAGGCTTCCATAAGCCTTGTTCTTATCATGCCTTCCTGGGTGCTGTAAACCACGTCTTGTAAAAGAGATTCTTGCACAAGGGGGGGGGGAGTAGGCTGTTTTTGAGGTCGTTTTGTCAAAGCCTGGAGGGAATTCGGAGATCGCATAAGGGCAAGGCCAATTTTGCGCAGTCAAGGGTCTACGTCATCGATGGCTCCAAAGATATGGCTCCAAAGCTAAAGATGCGAGGCGCACACACGGGAGCTTCTACTCCGAGTTCGCATGTGGATAACACCCAAAACCCCAATGCCTAGGTTCTTAGAAGTTTAATTCCGCATAAAAGGAATACATTAGGCATGTTTAATTTTCAAGGGGAAGTTATGAATGCAGTTATTTATTAGTCTTACAAGATTTAGATGCATGTTGCACATTGCTTGCATGTCCAAGTCGCAATCCTGAAAGCATATTACTTAAAGTAAAAGGTGGATTTGCCTAGATTCCTCCTTGATTGCCTCACGAATGAGAATAGCACATAATGCATTTAGGCAATAACTTCATAGTTGTGATTCACATGAGATAATCGTTAACATCCATTAGATGTTGTCCAAGTAGTTGCCTTGCATGAAAGGGATTTATGTATCTTGCAAATTGCATGCGGTGAAAATTACATCCTAGGATTGGGTTGTGTCGAAGGACGAATTAAAATCACTAATGGTCTCGTGACATTCATGAACTTCTTTATCGAAGTTATTTTAGAAAAAGATGCAGTTCATATTAAATCATGAATTCAATGCATCGGACAAAAGGGTTTATAGGTATAGTTCTTGTTGAAACTCAATGTACGTTTCTATACGAGTTAGCCCTAAATTGTCAATCATTCAAGCTTGGTTCCGTTGCATCATTATAGTTTTAGCGCAAGGGAAAAGAAATGATCATTGAAATCTTTTAGTGACATAGAAGAAAAAGTCTATGAACCACATATTTGCATGGAATGTTGCATTTTGAAATTATTTGCATCTTTTTAGGAAAAATTATTAGCATCAAGGAAAGATCACTTCTTGTTGCAAGACAATTGGCTCGATTAGGTAATTTTCTTGCAAAGGTGTAACTCAAGCGATGATCACCTCAATGCGCTAGGTAGAGTTAGGCCGCGTTAAAATTCTACCTAGTATCGCACTCGTCAAACCGACTTAATATTTTCAATCCTAAAGACCCTACCCACATTCACGGAATGTTAGGGTTAGTTAAATGTAAGAATGATCTAAGGTTTTTACCTTAGGATAAATTGGCCTAATACTAGACTTCTGATTGAGTTTAGAAACCCTAAGGCCAAACGTTGTCGGCCCAGTTGGGTTAAGGTTGGGTTGGGTCAAGAGGACCCCCAATCCCTACATCTTGACCAAGGTATCCTTGACCAAGGAATACCGTGGGAGGGGAGAAATAACCCCATAAGCCAGGTGCGACACCTATGCAACAAGTTGCAACGTCGCAGGATGATGTGTTTAAATCACAAAGTAGAATTTCCACTCCTTGGAACAAGGTTGGCAGGTTCCAAGTACAAGTTCAATTTACAAGAGGATGAATAGTCATCCTGCTACATCACCCTTCCTTGGGCTGATTTGCCAAGTTAAGGCAGTTATGTATTGCTTAGCAAGCAATTGATCAATCAAGTTGGGGCGACGAGATTGCCCAGGATTTACTGTCTTAGTTAAGGAACCTAAGGTGTTGGTTAATTTGGGTTAACAGGGTATAAACCCTAACCCAAGGATAAAAGGGTAAACAAACAAAAAAACCCTTGGGGATCTTGCCAAGTCACAATTGATCCCAGATCGAATGTTGGATGCATTTGGAGGGAAGAAATATACCTTAGCAGTTGGCCAAATAAACGACCACTGGATTGATTGTGTTTGTAAAATTAGGAGCATTGTTTGTACTTCTTTGCTCGAGGAATTAAAGTTGGAAAAATAATTAATGCTTCAAGTTGAAGGTCTGCAGGGAGAGGCAGCATTAGTTACCCTTGACTGTCTGCTTGACCCTAACCAAGGGGGTTGTTAGCGGCGCCGGGTACATGGACCGAACCCACCGCGAGAGGTCTCTCCGTGGGTGCTACTTGGAGCAGGAGGACGCTTGGGTGCCACGGGGGGCTGTGGCCGTAAATCCCTTGCCTTTTGGGTCCTACACAAGAGGCCGACGTGACTCGAGATTGGATCTCGAGGCCCGCATACTAGCCTTTCGGGTGGAAACTTGGAATAGCGATCCCTGAGGATTGCTGGATTGCCTTCAGGCAGATTATGGAATTGCCTTCGAGCGGATTTGTGGATTAGCCTTCGGGGTGGATTATATGATGTATTCCAAAGACTGATAAATAGGATCAATTGTTGAAAAGGAACTTGTTTGACATTGTTTTTCTATGTCAGTGCTTAAGTTATGTGAAGGAACTAGTGACTAAATGGCTAATTAAGAAAGCTGTCTTTGCTAAGCGTGGTAGGTAATTAGATAACTAAATCACCCTGAGGAAAGTGCGGTGGATGTGACCATGGGTCCGTCCTACGGAAGGGTGGTCCCGGTTGGTCGGAAACTTTTCTCGAAGGAATTTGACAGCAAGGAACGATGACCTAGAATCTAGAGTACTAGAGTCTCGATTTATGTTGTTTTAGGGGAATGAAATGTGACTATGCCTTATGGGCAGATTGGTCTAGCTTTGCACCCCTCTTATTTCACATTCTCCTTGAACCAAGTGCAGCATGAACCGCTTCGACCCTGACGTTTCTGCGTAAATTAGTTCATCTGGGGTTCGACGCTAGTTACTCTCTAGGAATTTGACCATTAGGGAGACCCTAATTTAGGTCGATCCTAAGTGGAAACGGCCAAAATGCTTCCGCTACGTGGCAGACTTGGGAGGACCTAGATCGCAAACCGCGTGACATTCCGTGGGAGTGCCAAGCAGCACTATCTAAACTCTCTTCCCAATGGGCTGCTAAGATGTGTCCTACAAGTGAACAGGTGGACATGTTACAATTTATATCAGAGCGAACCAACGAGGATCTAATATTTTCAAGGAAACTTAATAAGGAGAAGTAGAGCAAATGTTGTTGTTAAGAACATTTCCTTACTTATCGAAGCTGGCCTGAAGAGTTCCAAAGCATGGAACAAATTCTTGGTGTTCTAGGTTATGTTTATGACTGCGATGAGTGCCTCGGATTATCAACGGAGGATCGATATGATGAATATCCTAGACTGCATCTACAATCCTTCACCCCTGTACGTGGAATGGAGATGGGCGGGTGATTCAGGAATTTAGCTGCCCACCGTCTTGCGTAGCTTCGGACCAACTTGAAGAGAATCAAGTGGATGGAAGACTTAAAGATTGTGAAGCTGTTCATCTTTGTTGAGGCTCACGCAAACGCAACCCTACATGTCAGGGGTCGAAAGGTCAAGCAGAACACATATGCGTATGAGGAAGTGACTCGAATAATCCCTGCCGAACAAAATTAAGGTATTGGGACGTTACGAGAAGAACGGATATCAAAGGAAAGGATACCCTAATCTTCCTATGACCTATCAATTCCTGAAAATCCATGATCCCAATCCATACTATTACTCAGTTCTCGTAGCTGAATGTAACACAATCTTATTCTCCCTGAATTAATGTATCAGCTTGTTCCATCTTCCCAAAAATAATTGTACTCGAAAGGGCTATGCCATATGAATTAAATAGACTTCTTATCAATGTTTGTCTTAACTGTGAGTATTGGTAAAGAAGTTAAGTGATTAGGTCACTTGGCTAAAAGCTGAATTGGGCATGTAATGTAAGGTGGAATTCCTACTGGGTGGAAAGCCGACTTCGATCAGATTCAGGGTTATGAACCTAGGTATCCATGAGTGTTTGTTTGGAATGGATTGGATTAAACCTAATGATTCCCATATTCACTGTGGAAAGGGCCAAGTTTCCTTTCGAAACTCTGAAGGGGAATTGGTCATAACTCAAGGAGAGGCTGGTAGGCCAAAAATTCAATTGGCCGAAGCATCTCGGATAATGAAAGGAGTTAGAAAGGGGCTACCTGTCTATTTGATTAAGCTTAATAAGCTAGATCAGAATCAAGAGTCTAAGGAAGAACCTTCATGGCTAAAGGAGTACACAGGCGTATTTCCTGAAGAGCTGACAGAGCTTCCTCCTCAAAGGGAAGTCGATCATGAAATCAAGTTAGTGCCAAGAGCTGCACCAATCGCAAAGAGGCCATATAGAATGTCCATCCCAAAAGCGATTGAGCTGAAGGAGCAACTCAAGCAACTGTTAGACCAAGGCTAGATCCATCCTAGTATTTCACCATGGGGAGCTCCAGTGATGTTCCAAAGAAAGAAAGATGGAACGCTTCGGCTAAGTATTGATTACAGAGGGTTGAATCAATCAACCATTAAGAACAAATATCCCATTCCAAGAATAGATGAACTTCTTGACCTTCTTCAAGGTGCAAAGATCTTCTCCAAGATTGATCTCAGGTCTGGATATTATAAGATAAGGATCAAGGAGGAGGATATCCCAAAGATAGCATTCATCACAAGATATGGACACTTTGAGTTCGTGGTCATGTCATTCGGGCTGACAAATGCACCTGCTACCTTCAATAGGCTCATGCAGGATATCTTTAGGCCATATCTTGATGACTTCGTACTCGTCTTCTTCGACGATACCCTAGTCTACTCCAAATAGGAAGAAGATCATGAACCCTATCTTTGCATCGTCCTTGAAACAATGAGGGCACACAAGCTTTATGCCAAGAAGAAGAAGTGTGCATTTTTCAAGTGATAGATTGAATATCTGGGATTCATTGTATCAGTGGAAGGAATTTTGGTAGATCCAGGGACGTTCTCGAGCACCAAAAACTGTCAAAGAAATATGTATTTTTCTTATATTGACATGATGGTACAGAGTTTTTTTAAAAAACTATACTTTGATTGCAGCGCCACTGACGGATCTACTAAAGAAGCAAACATCAATTGTATGGTCAACTGCTGAACAATCCAACTTTGATAAACTAAAGCAAAGCTTGGTATCAGCACCTATCGTGAAACTTCCAGACCTTAGTAAGGAGTTTGAAGTAATAACTAATGCTAGCACACTTACCTTAGGATGTGTGCTTATGCAGGAAAATCATCCTGTAGCATACTCTTCAAGGAAACTGAAGAGCCATGACAAGAATTATGCTACCCACGATCTGGAGCTACTAGCTATCATCCATGCTCTCAAGCTTTGGAGACACTACTTGCTAGGTAACAAGTTTATCTTAGTGACAGATCATAAAAGTCTTAAATGGATCTTTACCCAAAATGAGCTCAACATGAGGCAATGTCGATGGATTAAAGTGCTGGAGGAATATGATTTTGAAATCAAATACCGGCCTGGAAAGGAGAATGTAGTTGCCGATGCACTCAGTCGCAAGGCATTTCTAAATTCTCTGATTTTGCAAGATCCATCAATAGCTAGATCTCTAGCCACAAAGGTATCCATCCCAAACAACTCAATTCTTGAGCTAGCTAGAGAAGAGGCATGCCATGACCCAACCTATCAGAAATTGCTAAGGGAGATCCCTATTAAGGATCAAGACCCAAAGCTACAAACAAAGTATCAAGAGTTCTCTATCAATAGTGGACTTGTCTACTATAGAACGAGATTACGTATACCGGCAAGCCAGTCACTTAAACAAAAGATACTTTGGGAAGCTCATGACTCCCCTTTTTCAGGACATCCTGGCTATGCCAAGACCCTCAATGCAGTCAGAAAGAGCTATTATTGGGAAAGGCTTAAAGGTGTCGTTATCAAATATGTCACTGAATGTTTGTCTTGTCAATGCATTAAGGCTGAACAATCAACGCATTAAGGCTGAACATGTCAAAATGCCAGGGAAATTACAACCACTTGACATTCCCCAAATGAAATGGGAATTCATTAGTATGGATTTTGTTGTTGGCCTGCCCCAAGTTCAGGGAGGATATAACTCCATTATGGTTGTGGTGGATTTGCTTACCAAGGTTGCACATCTTATTCCTATTAAGACAAACTATAAAGCCTCAAACATCACAAGGTTATTTATCAAGGAGATATTCAAACTGCATGGATTGCACAGAAGAATCATTTGTGATCGTGACTCTCTCTTCACATCACACTTCTAGAGAGCTATCTTTGAAGCCATTGGGACTCAACTCTGTTTCAGTACAGCTTACCATCCCCAAACTGATGGTCAAACGGAGCAAGTCAACCAAGTCATTGAGGATATGCTAAGAGCACACTACTATCGCGAACCCAAAAAGTGGATTCAATATTTGCCACTGGTTGAGTTTGCCTACAATGCTTCTTATCAACAAAGCATTCAGATGACCCCTTTTCAAGCATTGTACGGGTATGACTATCGTAGTCCTTTGAACTTTTCGGATCCAACCTTAAGGGTTGAAGCCTCAAAGCAGATGCTGGAAGATATGGATGACCAAATCAAGTCAATAAGACAAGACATCCAAGCTGCCAAGGATAGACAGAAGGCATACGTGGATTTGAAATGTCAAGATAGATCCTTCGATGAAGGAGATATGGTCTTCATTCGTGTACGTCCCAAGAAGAGTTCCCTATCCTTGGGGGAATGCAAAAAACTAAGTCCAAGGTATTGTGGACCGTACAAGATTCTCAAGAGCCTAGGGCCTAATGCTTATAGACTGCAACTCCCTGAGAACCTAAAAGTTCATAATGTATTCCATATCAGTCTATTGAAAAAGTATGTACTGAACCCTAGTCATGTACTTGATGATCAACAAGTTGCAATGCCTAGCCAAGGAGTCCTTGAACTATGGTCTGACAGGATCTTAGATGTTAGGGAGACACATTTGAGATCCAGAACTTTGAGAGAATACATTAGGGGAGTTTTGAGGTCTCGAAAATGCCTTTTAGGATGTGGAGAGAGAGTGCTCTAGACCAATAAGAGCAAAGCCTCCGTAAGAGAACTTCTATTTTAAAAAAATTAAAAAATTATTTTACAAAAATATATAAATACGATAATATTACGAATTTGTATTTTTATTATGTATTTTTAGTCTCTTATATTCGTGATTATGACATCTTTTGCATTAATGGCATAGAGTCTCGGCTACTTTTATTTAATGATGTTTCTAGATTAATGATAATGACTAATGTAATCGAAATTCAAATTGGTGAAAAGCATGGCACTCAGTTTTTTCCCTCCTTTCTTTTATTCCTCTATTGTTTTTCCCTCCATTATGGTAGCCTAGTCCTCTCTCTCTCTCTCTCTCTCTCTCTCTGCATGTATCTCTCTCTTCTACCATGGATACAGAAATTCGACGTTCAACAAGGCGTCCAAGCTCCCAAATCATATCCATATCAGTGTTTAACTCATTCCAAACTGATGGAAGATGGATTCCTACTATCATTAGCAAAGGTAGTTGGATCGCCATGCAACAAGGAAAACGTGGAAAAAGGCAAAGATATGAGAGCTCGTTTATCTCTGCTTGGAAGGGCAGAATCCGAGATTTTAAGCTTGGAGCAAATAAGAATAGCATCAAAGAGGTACTAGTGCAACATGTATTCATGCATAGAGAGCTGTGTTTGAAACCTGGATCTTTCGAAAGCTTCCAATGCATAGACCAAATTGTAAGAATTTGATTCTTAAAGTTTTTCCTTTCTTAAACATGGTTTAGGTTTTTCCATTATAATATTTGTTTGTCTTGTAGATGTCTATCCCTCTAATCTTGAGGAATGGCAACCAGTGTAATCTATTATTGATGTTATTGGTGTTATACATGGTTCAATTGGAGAAGAAATGTATAGAGGCAGAAAGAAGACAGAGCTTGCAGAGAATGGAATATTCTTTTATGACCATTCTTATGTTATTCCTATGCGGCATTGCCAATGGGGATCAATAAAACTCCTTCCTTTGCCATATTTTTCAAGCTTTGAGTGGCCTTTGCCGAGTCCAGCTACTAGTGAGGGCTATAGATGTAATATATTTTCTGAGATCTAGAAAGCACTAAAATCTAATATCTCAAGTAGGCTAAGCAAAGTTACTTTATTTATGCCTATTAATATATTTATTGATTTCTTCTCTAATATGGAGATAAGAATAACAAAAACCATGCTTTCAGTGAAGAGACTAACATATGATCATATCATACAATTTGTTGATGAAGGATGGGATACAAGGACAGAAGGAAAAATTATATGTAAGATAGATCAATACTCTATAGCTTGTAAATATACGATTGCTACTCAAAATTTTATCCTTAGCTTTTACTATAGTCGATGGCATTTTGTTGGTAGTAGTCTAGTTGCTTTAGACCAGAATCTCAATGATTTAAGCAAGGATCCTATAGTGGATCTTGATATTTGGTTCAACGAGGATATTATTGCAATCTTAAAGATTAGAAAATCATGTACGCTACATCAAGTGAGGATGGATTTACAAAATGAAGACATTGAACTACCATGCTCCTTTGTATTCCAACTTGGCAAGAAATGAGTAAGTTTTCACATCATATTATATCTACTTAGATGTATATCAAGATCTCACTTTCTAACTAGCTAAAATTTGTAATTTATTTTTTGCAGATATCGAAAAGGAGAGAAAATAATATACGCTGCAATGACATTCAAGAAAAGATATCTTTACTATCAATATAAAATATATGTACAAATTTTGTAGCAGATGTCTATCTGCCATCTCTATGAGATATACAAGGGCTGAAGGGAAAATTTCTATATATGAAGGCTTACAAGGCAATATGGCAAAGCTATTTCTTTTTTGGAGAACTATCCTTTCTAGGAGTCCTTTTGCCTTTCTTTGATGTCTTGGGTATAGAAGGTATTGAAGCTGTGGATTTGCCTTCCGTGGTTATAGGCACCGCATCTCCTTCATGGTGCAAATCCCCACCAATCTTTGTTGTTGGTTGTATACAATTGACCATTATATACTTCAAGAGCTTTGCTTTGATGTACCAAACATGCTCAGATGTATAGCAATCCTTCGAAAACTGTCACACATTTATAGAAAAAAGAGTTTTAGTTCATTATTGTTCTTATAATAGACTATATTTTTATCATCAATGGACTATTTGCAATTAATATCTATCTTAAAGTTTAGCATCTTTCATATTACCTTTACATGTTTATCATCATTAAGATAAACAAAGTTAACCATTCTTCTAGCATTTGCAATCACCCTCCAGCCCACAAGAATGGCTATCATCCTGATGGGGACACTGCAACCACCAACACAAAGTAAAACTATAAAGAGGACGAATGGTAGTTCATAGAATAAACTCATGTTTCAATTATTTTAGTGAATAACTTACCGCAACTTGTCTATATTGCATTATTGCAAGCAAATCAGACGGCATAGGGGGTCTTTTCTCTAGCTCTTCAATTAATCTTTTGGTACCTCTATATATAAAATATGTTGAAATTTAGAGTACTTACAAAAAAAAGAATTGAAATATCAAGGAGCCCTTGGATAATATAACTTACAATTTAGCATTTCCATGGCTTCCTTTCATAGAGTTGATTAAAAAGCATTGCTTATCCACAAGGTCTATTGCAATCAAGCTCCAATGAGAACTAAAAGCGATCATATCTCAACAAGTTAGTAGGATAAAATCTCAAAAACTCTAATAGAATATTGAATCACTTACTTTTCATTATATGGAATTATAAGGAGCTCCAAAGTATCGAAGTTAATCAAATTGAGCCAGTGCTCCATAAAACTTGTATCAAGCTAATTCCTCATAAAGAATGAGATAGATGGATCAAGAACCTCAATTTTTTGTTGTATATCCAAAGGAAACTCATGCATTATACGCCTAGAAAAGGCATAGAAATAGTGAGTATAAACAAGAAAAATCTTATTGTTTAAAAAAAATCAAAAATTATAAGTAATTATGGATGGACACACCTTAGGCCAACAAGAATAATACTGTCATTTACTTCTCTTCTTTTATCCTTAAGAATCTGAACACATGCAACATCAAAGGGGATAACCTCAGTTATTTTGCTTAAGTCACCAGGTAAGAAACAAAACACATTGAATCCTTTTGGATTAGCTGCTTCAAGAAGGGTGGCTATCTCATTTTCAAAGGACTCTAGTTTCTCTGTTTCCCTTTCTTCAACCCTTTGCCTCCTATACTCTCTCCATTTATCTGCTTGTTCCTCTTTCGCTTTCTCCTCTTTTTCATGTTGCCTTGTATCCTTCTCATGGGTGACATCCTCAACCCTAAGACCAGAATCATATTTTTTTCTCCTAGCTGGGGGCACATTAAGGATATTAAATGTCTTCATATCAGTGAGGGGAATTGGCTCAAGGACCTTTGAAAATCTATATCTTAGCCTCCTAAGAATTACCATGTCCTTGTCCATGAGTGTGAGCCTATGAGCATGAGCAACACAAATGTAGGCATCTTGAAAAAACTCAACTAAAAAATCCTCTGTGGTTTCTTGTATACAATTAAGAGCTGTTCTTGTCCATCTGAAACTATCCAAACTATATCTGTCACAAATTTCCCTGACAAGCCTCTAAAAAGACAACTTTGAAATTGCATTATCAAGAGCATTTACTGCCTTCCTAATCTCCCTTAGGCACCTGACATTTTGAGAAAACTTTCTCCTTGGCTTTGACTTTTTAGAGAGCTTTTGAGGCTTTGAAGACTGATGAATCTTTGATGCTAAATCCCTAGGATCAATCTTCTCTTTTCTTGCTGTTGCCTTAGTCCTAGCCATTTGCCAAAAAAGACATGTTACTTCTTCTCCAGCATGTCCAGCGAAACGCGAGTCCCAAACAAGAGGTATCCATGCTGCATGGCGTTTTCGCGTTTCGGCTAAATTTTTCTCGAGTTGTCTAGTGAAACGCGAGTGTCAAGCAAGGCGCCTCCTTGCAGCCGCTTCTTTTCGTGTTTCACTGGACTTGTTGTCCATTGTGTCCAGTGAAATGCGAATTTAAGCCAGGAGACCTGGTTGAAGCACCTTATTTTTGCGTTTCACCGGACAACTCATGAATAGCATAAAAATCAACAAAACCAATAAAAAAGAGCTTTGATCTAAGGAAAGCTTTTAAGATTACATAAAATATCCACAGAATTAGGGAAGAAGTTTGAAGATTTCCTTAAATCTCCACAACATTAAGGAATGCTCCCACTGTGGAAAAATTTCTTTTGTAGTGGTCATAAGCTCATAATAACATAAAGGATTAAGGAAAAGTATCAAAAGAATGCATTGAATGGAGCGTGTTATTGAAAAGCAAGATGCAGAAACCATACCTTCTTTTTAGCTTGTTCTTCACAATCTCAGCCTAAAGACGACAATATGCTTGAAGGTTTCCTTTGTTGGGGAAGCAGTGTAATGCTTGGAGATTGGAAGGAACACCAAAGGTAAAGGTGGAGTAGCGATGAAATGCGATGAAAGGCGAAGGTGGTGAATTTGCATGGACTCAACGTTCTTGGCAAAGTGTTTATAACACACGTGTGACGTACTCTTGCTTACAGGAAATTTTTTTTAAACTTGGAAAAGGGTTATGTAACACACGTGTGACGTATTTTTGGAAAAAGAGAGTGCGCACGTCTTCTGAGGAGTTTGATACGGTGTGTTAAGTGAGACACATGTACATGTAAATTTCCATTATTACACAAACTTTTTTGTTGGAACTATCACCACATGCTTAACGGTCAATATAAAAGCATTTCAAAGCCATTTCTCCGACATTGTCTTCTTTTCTGCCGAAATTTCGTCTCGACTTCCCTTCAAGGTCCTTGCTTCCTGTGTGGAGAGCAGTTCAACAATCTTTGATAGGTAACAATTTTTTTTTATTACAAGTATTTTAACAAAATAAATTTTGTTAATATAGAAAGTGTTTTTTATAACACTTGATTAATTACAGATGTTATGTGCTTTGTATCTTTTAAAAGCAGCATAGCTTTTCCAAAAATGATTTTATGATCAATTTCTGTGTCTCCATAGAATTAATTTATAGTTCATGTTTCTCTCCTTGATTTGTATCTTTTGACCAGTGAAACGCGAAACAATGTCCCTGTTAATGATATTTTGCTAAGTATCGTGTTTCACCGGCGAGATATTGGAATAATTTTTGTCTTTAAGGTAGTGTCCAGTGAAACACGATTTCTTCACAGGCATTTGCCTTGGACACTTGAATTTTCGCGTTTCACCAGTCAACTTAAAAAATTTCTCCTATTTTTATTTTTTTGTCTTGGAAAATCAATTTTGGGGCCTCTTTCCATGGTTCTATCTTGTTTTATTGGATATTGGTTCTATTCTGCTTTTTTTTCAAGGATAAATATTTTCCTGGTCAAGATGACAAAGAGGAAGCTATCTCTGGAAGGAATGGATGAGGAGGAGATAATTGAGACATCTGATGATAGGCTCTTTGATTTCTTACACACCACTGGAAATTCTTCCAAGTTTGGCTATATCAGGGAAATTTTCAATGTTCCTTTTGATTTGAAGGAGTTATTGGAGAATCTTGAAGATAAACTTAAGGAGTATAGATGTTTTTATGATAGACATATGCAAGGTTTGGAAGTCAATGGATTTGCTCATTATAGTGATGTCATGGGAGCCACCAATACATCCAGGTCAACTTTGCTAGGCAGGTTCAACCTCATTGAAGAGGAATTCAGAAAGAAAGAAACATGTTGCCCTTTCCACAGGTACCAACACCAATTCCTTCTAATCCACAAGGACATTGGATTTATTGTGTATCTTCAGTATATGGAAAATTCTTCTCCAGATATAGACCAACAGAGAAAGCTAGAGGATCTAGAGCTGGATATTTTGGAGTTCTTAGCTCCTATTTGCTCTCTTATGTAGGAGATAGTAAGAATTTGAAGCTTCTTCCAGGCTATCAGAAACAAGAGTTTTTTAAATACAAAGGTCTTATTGAGTGGGATGAAACAAAAGATTCCTCTAGAGGCCCTGTCGAGCTACCTGAAACCAAGAACTCCTCTGAAGGCCCTGTTGAGGTGCCTGAAACTGACTCTTCTGCAACACAATCAAACTAGAAGATGCCAAAGATTAAGGGTTTCTTGAAACCCATCTTTTCCCAACTCTTTGTTTGGTTTGTAACCATTCTGTAAATCTTTGCTTTGCGCAAGAATTTAAATATCTATCTTTTCTTCTTTGGGTAACAATTGGTATAGTCCTTGCTAAAGATGATATATTGTTTGATGTGGTTGTATCTTTAAGCTTGAATATATGCCAAATTTTCAATAGAACCATTGAAAGACCTCTAATAAACTGTTGGCCTTGTGTCTTCCACCTCCATATCTTGTGTGTCTGAAATATTTTGTTATTGCTTGATAATGTGATTTTTCCATACCTTGGGTTGACCAGATAGATAGAGATCCATATTGTTTAATAAAGTATGGAGCATGGTTGTATAGAATATGCTGCATAGTCAACAAATAAAGAAAGTTATTAAAAAACATTATATGAGTTCGACAATGAAGAAACAAACATATACAAACTTCTTAGCATATAGTGAGTAAAGTGTTGATCACCCCAAGCTTCTGTCATCGCCTTTTTGAAAAGGTTCAATTGGTTTTTAAAGTCTTTGAGATCATCATCATTCCATTCAGTCTTATCACAATAAAAAAACACTTTGTCTAGTGTTTTCCAAACTTTAGCTTTTCTATTTCAAGCTTGTCCATTATCAGTGTGATCCTTAACTGCATTATGTAGGGATTTCCACTGATTAAATTTAATAGTTGAGCCACCATTTCTCGAGTTTATCTTGCCAAGTCTCCCATGAAAGCCTAGAAACCTTCTAGCCTTCACTCCACCAATAGATGGTTTTTTTTGGACACAATTACCATCCTTAGACTTTTGAAGATCTGGTTCAATAACAACATTGCCACCATGCAAACCAATTGCAGAGAGAACTTTTTCAACCTTTGTTATAGCATGTGTTCTAGTTGATAATGGCTTCAACTTCCATGCAAATCCTATATAGAGATGAACAAGCTTTTCAATTATCCTGCAAAGTGCATGAAGTGTACAAATATGGGCATTCGCTAAAGGAATGTCCAAGACTGGTTTAAACTGTGGATCCTTATTGTGCCTAGAGGGAGCTCTATTCCAATTGCTTGAGTTTAACTCTATAGCTGGTGACATGCAGTATAAGCAAGGAGATCTCGAGTTAGCTCCCTTTGATACATTATACATACATTTGAGTGTATTTAGGTCACCAGCTATGTGCCACTCAATCCTGTAGTTCCCAAATCCTTCAACAAATAGCTCTTCTCCTGCTTGTTGCCTTTGAATAACATTAGGTATTGATGTTTGATGAAAAACCCAATATAGTATATCAAAATTCTCAGTAACTACCTCAAATGCTCCTAGCCACCAGATGTTATATTCAGATTGAATACTAAATGATGTTGAGTGATTGCAATGACCTGACGAAAGTGCTCTATTCATCAAGGTGATAGAGTTTCTCTCCAATTTTTTACATTTCAGAATCTCACTTTCATCAAGTTTAATCACAAATCTAGCCACTCCCTGTGTCTCTGCTACTACTGACAAATCATAAAATTTGATCATTAAGCATTGTAGGGTGGGCAAGTCAAGGAAAATATTGTTAAATTCATTGAATATAACCTCCTTTTTCTTGCCCTTGAAGCTAGCCTTGATATGAAAAGGCTCACCTAGAATCTCCATCACTTTGTTATTAACTCTCTGTTTGATAGTCCTAACCACAAATGGTTTCGGAAGTATGCAATTGTGTACCTGTCCTTGCTTCATATTTGATTGTAAAAGCTAGAAAAGTTGCATATAAGCATCTCGACTGATACCAATACTATCCAGTGTCTTTTGTACTAACTCAAAAACCAAAGAATGATCCTTTACAAATGACTCCAAGCATTGTTTCTTTGCCTTTTTAAAATTTTTCTTCTCCAAAATATCATTTGAAACTACTGAAGGAAGAAGATGATAATAAAACTGAGCTACTTTTAAAGAATCTCTTTCACTTGCATTTGGTTGTAGAAGAGATCTAAGCAAAATTAACATCATAAATCAATGGAAGTAGTTTAAATAAAGCTATATTTAAGATTTTTCAAGTGAAAAAAAATATACCTTGCTGCTTGGATTCTTTTACCACAGCCTCCTCCTCCTCGTTTGAGATCCTCAATATTTTTAAGAGCTCTTTGTCGATTTCGAAGGCCTAATAAAGTTTGCTTTTGTTGATAAGCTTTGATACGCTTTTCCAATGAATGAATTTTTTGTTGACAATCCTTTAGCTTCTGCAACAACTCCATATTGTGTTTCATCAAAAGATGATTCTCTAGTCCAAGGATATCCTTTTCTGCAACAAGATTAAGTGTATAACCTAAAAATCCATTGTAGTCATCACCAATAAACCTCATTAATGACGAGCTATTATAGAAAGGAGGAGTGCTATTTCTGCTAGGATATTTGGGATATAGCTTTCCATCTAACCAAAGATCAATATTCTTCTTTCCTTCAAACCTTAGTATATGTTTCATAGACTTTGTAACCGTGATAGATTTTGTTCTCTTTCTTATTGGTTCATACTCACTATCCAACTCAATATGAAGATGATAGAGAGGTCTTTTATGAGAGCTACAGAGATCATTAGATGATTGATCCATAGCTGAGTTACAGAGATCATTGGGTGATTGATCCATAGCTAAGGATATGATTAGAAGCAAGAACAAAAACAAAGAAGAGACTAATAAGGAGGAGAAAAAAAGAAGAGAGAAACGATGGAGAAACGATGGAGGGAGGCAATCGAGTATCCACCAAAATTCAAATTGAATATTACTTTTCACTTTAATGAGGAGAGGTAAGATCTTCATTATGACAACTTTGCCAACTTTATGGTGACCTAGATTTCTAGGTTTAATGTGACCACGAGAATATCACGACAATGACTTATTAACAAATTTTGATATTTTAACTTACCAAAATATAAACCTTTTAAAAATTCTATAAAATGATTTTATTTCATAATTTTTTTCTCTCTCTAGGATCTCTTACAGGGCATTTTCGAGACCTCAAAACTCCCCTAATGCCTCGTCCAGTGGAAAGATTATCCCGAAGAGGATGCCACTTGGATGGATAAAAGTACTCTCAAACAACAATACCCCCAGCTCTTCTCGAGATGAGGACATCTCGATTCCTCTAAGGGGGAGAGAATGAATGTAATATTTTTGCCATGAAATATTAATAGTCCTAGAACCTGCACATCTCATGCAAAAGCAGTGCTAAGTAATGTCCCACAGCGGAATAATGTTGGTGGCTAAGTGCTTACCCCGCATGCTTCAATAAACAGCTCACCGCATCGAGCATAGGGGGTCGAGGCTCAAAAACCCGTAAGCTGCACGAGAACACCCTTTACGGGAAAGGCAAAAGGACAATGGTTAAAATTTTGTAATTTTTTTTTACTATTAACCCCCTCCCTTCAGCGGATGCATGGCGGGGAGAGGGAAGTATGAGTGTAAGAGGAGTGTGGTGTGGAGAAGCATGAGGGAGGGGAGACATGCAAGCCAACCACGTGTGGGAGGCTATCTCCACCCCCTTAGCCTATAAGACTCGCCCCTTAGAGCTTGGAGAAGGAGGGAGGGAAGACTATTTCTGCCGTGAAGCCCGTCGTGTTGCCTAGGTCGTCGCCATCAACCATGCCACGCCACGTTGTTGCTGCGCCAGGCCACCTCTACCTGCTATTACCATCAACGCCATGATCATCATCTTCATCTCCCTCAATCGTCGCCTTCACCCCTCCTCCCCAATCATTTCCACCCCACCCCACATCATTCTGTACTAGGCAGAGGTATAGAATCTTCTAATTTAGAAGCTTCTAAAAGGCTTCCATAAGCCTTGTTCTTACCATGCCTTCTTGGGGTGCTGTAAACCACGTCTTGTAAAAGAGATTCCTGCGCATCGGGGGGGAGTAGGTAGGTAGTTTTTGAGGCCATTTTGTCAAAGACTAGAGGGAGTTCGGAGATCGCATAAGGGCAAGGCCAAGTTTGCGTAGTCAAGGGTCTACGTCATCAATGGCTCCAAAGCTAAAGACATGAGGCGCACACGCGGGAGCTTCTACTCCGAGTTCGCGTGTGGATAACACCAGGAACCCCAATGCCCAGGTTCTTAGAAGTTTAATTCTGCATAAAAGGAATACATTAGGCACGTTTAATTTTCAAGGGGAAGTTATGAATGCAGTTATTTATTCATCTTACAAGATTTAGATGCATGTTACACATTGCTTGCACGTCCAAGTCGCAATCCTGAAAGCATATTACTTAAAGTAAAAGGTGGATTTTCCTAGATTCATCCTTGATTGCCTTAGTAATGAGAACAACACATAATGCATTTAGGCAATAACTTCCTAGTTGTGATTCACATAAGATAATCGTTAACATCCATTTGATGTTTTCCAAGTAGTTGCCTTGCATGAAAGGGATTTATGTATCTTGCAAATTGCATGCAATGAAAATTACATCCTAGGATTGGGTTAAGTGTTAAAGGAGGAATTAAAATCATTAATGGTCTCGTGACATTCATGAACTTCTTTATCGAAGTTGTTTTAGAAAAAGATGCAGTTCATATTAAATCATGAATTCAATGCATCGGACAAAAGGGTTTATAGGTATAGTTCTTGTTGAAACTCATCGTAGGTTTCTATACGAGTTAGTCCTAAATTGTCAATCATTAAAGCTTGGTTCCATTGCATCATTATAGTTTTAGTGCAAGGGAAAAGAAATGATCATTGAAATCTTTTAGCGGCATAGAAGGAAAAGTCTATGAACCACATATTTGCATGGAATGTTGCATTTTGAAATTGCTTACATCTTTTTAGGAAAAAGTATTAGCATATTTAAGGAAAGATCACTTCTTGTCGCAAGACAATTGGTTTGATTAGGTTATTCTCTTGCAAAGGTGTAACTCAAGCGATGATCACCTCAATGCGCTAGGTAGAGTTAGACCGCATTAAAATTCTGCCTAGTATGGTACTCGTCAAACCTACTTAATATTTTGAATCCTAAAGACCCTACCCACATTCATGGAATGCTAGGGTTAGTTAAATGCAAGAACGATCTAATGTTTTTACCCTAGGATAAATTGGACTAATACTAGACTTCCGATTGAGTTTACAAACCCTAAGGCCAAACGTCGACCTAGTTGGGTTAGGGTTGGGTCAAGAGGACTCCCAATCCCTACATCTTGACCAATGTATCCTTGACCAAGGAATACCGTGCGAGGGGAGAAATAACCCCATAAGCCAAGTGTGACACCTATGCAACAAGTTGCAACGTCGCAGGATGATGTGTTTAAATCACAAAGTAGAATTTCCACTCCTTGGAACAAGGTTGGCAGGTTCCAAGTACAAGTTCAATTTGCAAGAGGATGAGTAGTCATCCTACTACATCACCCTTCCTTGGGCTGATTTGCCAAGTTAATGCAGTTATGTATTGCCTAGCAAGAAATTGACCAATCAAGTTGGGGCGACGAGATTGCCCAGGATTTACTCTCTTAGTTAGGGAACCTAAGGTGTTTGTTAATTTGGGTTAACAGGGTATAAACCCTAACCCAAGGATAAAAGGGTAAACAAACAACAAAACCCTTGGGGATCTTGCCAAGTCGCAATTGATCCCAGATCGAATGCTGGATGCATTCGGAGAGAAGGAATACACCTTAGCAGTTGGCCAAATAAACGACCACTGGATTGATTGTGTTTGTACAGTTAGGAGCATTGTTTGTACATCTTTTCTCAAGGAATTAAAGTTGAAAAAATAGTTAATGCTTTAGGTTGAAGGCCTGCAGGGAGAGGCAGCATCAGTTACCTTTGACTGTCTGCCTAACCCTAACCAAGGGAGTTGTTAACTGCGTCGGGTAGGTGGACTGAACCCGTCGCGAGAGGTCTCTCCGTGGATGCTACTTGGAGTAGGAGGACGCTTGGGTGCCAGGGGGGCTCTGGCCGTAAATCCCTTGCCTTCCGGGTCCTGTACAAGAGGCCAACGTGACTCAAGATTGGATCTCGAGGCCTGTATACTAGTCTACGGGGGGAAGAAACTTGGAATAGCGATCCCTAAGGATTGCTAGATTTCCTTCGGGCAGATTATGAAATTGCCTTTGGGAAGATTTATGGATTAGCCTTCGGCTTGGATTATATGATGTATTCCAAAGGCTGATAAATAAGATCAATTGTTGAAAAGGAACTTGTTTGATATTGTTTTTCTATGTTAGTGCTTAAGTTATGTGAAGGAACTAGTAACTAAATGGCTAATTAAGGAAGCTGTCTTTGCATGTCAAACTAAGGGTGGTAGGTAATTAGATAACTAAAGCACCCTGAGGAAAGTGTGATGGATGTGACCATGGGTTCGTCCTATGGAAGGGTGGTCCCAGTTGGCCAGGAACTTTTCTCGAAGGAATTTGACAGCAAGGAACGATGACCTAGAATCTAGAGTACTAGAGTCCCGATTTATGCTGTTTTAGGGGAACGGAATGGGACTATGCCTTACGGGCAGAGAGGTCGAGCTTTGCATCCCTCTCGTTTCCCATTCTCCTTGAACCAAGTGTAGCATGAATCCGCTTCAACCCTGATATTTATGCGTAAAGTAGTTCGTCTAGGGTTCCAACGCTAGTTACTCTCTAGGAACTTGACCATTAGGAAAACCCTGATTCAAGTCGATCCTAAGTGGGAATGATTGGAATGCTTCTGCTACGTGGCAGACTCGGGAGGACCTAGATCGCAAACCCTGTGACATTCCATGGGAGTGCCGGGCAGCGCTATCTGGACTCTCTTCCCGATGGGCTGCTAAGACATGTCCTACGAGTGAACAGGTGGACACGTTACAACAGCCCATCCTATCCCAATGGGACTTGTATCCATAGTAAGGATGATGGGTTGACCATTTGAATAGTCAGCCCCTTTGAGAGTTGGGGCTGAAATTAATAGCTTCTTTAATTTATGTATACTGAGAGTATGCTCTTTATTTCAAGAGAATCTTTGGCCTTTTCTTAATAATTGATAAAGATTTTTGGCTACATGAGCAAAATGTGGTATCCATATGAGATAGAATACACATGTGCCAAGAAATCTTCTCACCTCTGAAACATTTGTGCATTTTTCTTGCATTCTACTGATGGCATCTATCTTGATTGGAGAAGGTTTGCGTCCATAGGGGCCACATATATGACTGACCATTAGGACTTCTTCCACTCCAAAAATCAACTTAGCTCCAGAAAGGGTAAGATGTACCTCTTCTAGCCTTGTCAAAATCTTGTCATCACAATCATGAATATGGTTAACTACAAATGTCCTGCAACCATCTTTGTCAAGCTCCTCATTCTTTTTATTGACTTCACATCCCTTGATAGGTACGTCATCAAGAAATGGAAGAGTAAGTTGTGGAATAAAGTCCCTTAAGACTTTGTGCATGGCATTCATCATATGGGCTATGGAGTTTGTTGCACCTTCTGGTAGAGTGCTCATGCGGACCAATCAAAGAGGTGTCTTCATTGTGGTAATGTCTCGGCTTTCTAATGAAAGCTGAAATTGGTCATATCCTGAATATAGGTCGCCCATAGAATAAATTGCTCTACCTGCAAAAGCTTCAACAAACTCATCAACAATTGGACACGAACCAACATTTCGGATTGTGATACGATTGGCAGGCTATAGATCTTGAATGAATCGTAAAGATCCATTTTTCTTAGGACAGTAAACCATTGGTTTGAGTAAGGTGCTGAAGAAGGTTCTAAAATCTTCATTCTGATCTTCTCATTTAGAAGTTCCAATAATTTGGGTAGATGCGCCCTTGGAACAGGAATGGGCTTGAGGTTCCAAGACACATGTGGGATCGTAAAAATGACCATAGGAGCCACAATATTTGGATCCACATAGCCTATTTCACTTGGTTGAAATGCAAAAGCTTTTCCATGTTTCATTAGCATTTGCATAAAAGAGTGTTTTTCAGTGGCAAAAGGAAAGAATTTTCACCTATTTTGAGCTCTTTTATACTTTCAGATGTGAACTTGTGACCAATGTTGGAAGAATCACGCAGACTTGGCTAATTTGCTGCCCTATCAGCGAGCCCTTCACTTTTAGGAGGCAGTGGGACTTTCTTATCTAGTGTCTTGTATTTTGTCTCCACTTGTACTTCAGCCTTGTTGAGTAAACCATTGTCTTCCTGTTCAACAAATTCTTGAATTGTTTGATAAAAATCCAGTATACATACTTCTATGGACTGAATTTTAGCCTGATTTTCTGCATGAGTAGCTGCATATATTTCAGCCAATGCGTCAGTAGTAATCAGTCCAAAAAAAAGCTCAAAATATCTTCATTTTTTATCCATCATGTCATAAGTTTTCAGCTCCCTTTTTACATGACATAAATATTTTCTTTCAGTCTTAGTAATGGCTAGAAGAGACTTATAACAGCCCATACTATTGGTTGTACATACATACAAATTTATTGGAGACACAATTTATGTAGCATAAGGAGGTTCAATCGTTTTACATGACGCACTACCATAGCCTCCCTTTATAGTAGTGCAACATGAAAACCCTTGAATTCTCGAGCATTAGGAGGCATAGGATAATCAGGCAGTCGATCTTTGTTTCGATGATGGTTAACACACAGTAAGAAATTGGACAGCTCGTTCATTATCCTTGCTTCGGATTCGAGCATAGGAAGAACCATCATCAAGAGCTTTTGTTTCCAAGTGGGCTTAAAAAATGTAAGGTTGCCCAAGAATGATAGGGTAACTACAAGAGTCTTGAACAAAAAAGTGAAAATTGTCTTTTATGTCTCCAATAGTTACCTGCACATTAGGACATGCAACATATAAATCTCTAGAAGAGTTGTTTGCAACTCTCATTCACCAATTTGGATCAATATCTATGGGCCATCCACCACTTTCATAGAGACTCCTTGCCATGACGTTTATCTCCGAGCCATGGTCTAAGAGTGCAATACATGGTGTTTCTTTTTCTCCAATTTTGATGACTGTCTCTATTGTTGCTCTTGCCCAATGCGTACGGGAGTAGTGACTGCTTGGAATGAACCGAGCCTCTTCTTCCTCATGCATGTGCTATAGATGGCCTTCTTTTTGAGATGTGGGCTGCTCGATTGGTTTGGACTAGTCGACCATTACATTTTCAACTTTCACTTCTTTAATTTTTGCATTCGTGTTTTCTTTATCTTCAGCTTCAATTGCTGTAATTAATTCTTTAACTGCTTCAAGTTGAATTCCTTGTGAAGTCAGCTTCTCTTAATCTTGCATGAAAACTTGAAGAACTTGCAAAAAAACATGCACTGTTTCTTCAGCTTCATCACCAATATATTGTCTTTTCCTTTTGATTACATTAATAATTACATCACAGAATTCACGTTTGGAAATTCCAAGAATTTCGCCTAAGGTGAATTCAATTTTGCTTTCTAGAATTCGTTCTTCTAGGACTCATTTGAGATCGGTTGCAGATTCTATGTTAGACTACAATTTGTAGCTTGGCTATTTGCCTTTCTTCTTTCCTTCGATCTTCTTTGTTTGTGGTGCATCTTCCATCTCTTGATCTAGGGTTATATTTTAGCAAGCTTTGGTTGTTCAGGTGTTCTTCTAGTTACCTGTTTTGGAGGGCTAGAAGAGGAAGGCCCTGGTTCATCTTCTCTTCTTCTCTTTTCTTCAATCAAGACTTCTTTATGATTGGCATTATCCAAATGTGCAAAGGTAGAAAAAGAATCTACCGGTTCTTTCCAACCAGTTATTCCTCGAATGCACTGATTGGTGTTAGCCAAATCTTCTTTGGTTGCTTTACCACGTTTCATTTGATCTAGTGCTTGCATCCATACTTTAGATTGCACATTAGTTTTACATGCTTTTAAACTTGATTTAGTTGGCTCAATTAGTAGCCCATAGGTAGCTGCATCAATTGCTGCATAGGCATTCTTTACATCTAAATCTTCTAATCTTTCCAAAAACTGGATTTAGTCGGCTCCAGTGGAAGACCAGTTTCAGCTGCATGGATTTTTCCATCTTTCCAAAAGACAAGCTTCTATGCTTCAGCCTCACGGAAGGCAGAACACTCCCTCTTGTCATGTTGTTGGCTGTCACACCAAATACAATGCCTCTTAAAGCCTTCTCTCATGGGTCTTTGAGTTGATGCTTGTCCTCGCTCTTCGACTTTGACATCCAGCTTCTCTACTTTGGAACTAATTTTTGTAAGATTCAGATGAAGGTCACGTATGCTTTTAATGAGTTCATCAATTACATCATTTTTAGAAGGAACTGAAGAAGAAAGAGTTGGTTGATTAGTCAAAGGAATAGGGGATTTTGAAGGTGGAACAAGCTCCATCAATGGAGTTGTTGAAGTTGAAGTAGAGCCTAATCTTAGTCGCATCCGCTCTCTTCAAGCAATCATGTTAACTACATTAGTAACATTTGTCCATGCAGTCTTGACTCTTGATTCGGAGGTAGCATCTTCTAGGCGATCAACAAGCTCTAGGATCTGCAGCCTTAAGGAATAATTCAATCTTTTGACCTTCCATACTTTGTTGGTCTTCAGCATTAAGTTGTCCAAATTTACTTTCAAACTCATGGTATAGAGTTGTTGGGTTTTTCAACCCATTCAGTGAAACTTTTCTTCGTCATTAGGCTAGAATCTTCTAAGAAAAATTCTTCGTGTAGGGCTTTTTTGAATGTAGGCCAATCCGCATCTTGTTGAACAAAACCATGGATTCTTTCTTGAAGACTATGCTTGGCTAGTCTGGCAAAATAATGACGCCATGCATGTTGTGGTACACCAAAGAAGAGCATTTTTTCAACATATAATCGAATAAAAACAGAGACTTTTTTACCATTAAATTTTTTTAATTCATGCCCAACTTCTTCTAGGGCCTTGATAGCTGTGGAACAAATCTTCTATTCGTCTTGCCTTTGTTGTTGTTGTTGTTGTAACATTTGGATTTGTTGTTGTTGAGTTTTCTACAGTATGCACACCAATTGTTGTAGAGTATCTCTTGAACAATCCCACATCATGAAGTTCTCTTACACCGACCTTCATGTCAGGTTCACCAATGCCGCAACACGTAGGATTGAAGGTCACCACAAGGGTTTGGCAAGAGAAGAATGTATGGGGGTTCAAGAGCTTAGACTTCGGAGATGGTAGAGATAAGAGAAGGGTTGACGGTTTCAAGCCAAGTTCTTGAAGATAAGAGACAACTGGGTGTAGATAGATTCAAGGAGAGGAGTAGATGGAAGAGAAGGGGTTTGAAGAGATTGAAGATCTAGAATAATACTCCCAAAAAGAATTAGAAAATATAGAAGAATACTAATAGAGATGAAGCCTGTCAGTTTCTTTCAACATTATGAGAAAATATAACTCTAATAAACAAAAATGTGTACAAAATAATACCTTCCTCCATGCTGATCAGATTGCCAATCTAATGCTTCCAATGGCTCCGAAAGGGGGGTTAAATTTTGGAACACTTGGCCAGAATCCTACCAAATCACTCCTTCTTTATCTCCCACTTTCGGAGTGCTGTTCACTGCCTGAAAACATCGATCGCATGTCGCATGATTTCACTAATCTCTCTTTTTACATAAAATCCTCTCAATTTAGCTGAAAGCTACATGTTTTCTTTTACATGTCATCCTAATCTAGAAGTTGTCTATAGTTTTATAGATTTTTACAAGGGATAATATCTAGAATATAAAAAATTAACTAAAATCTAATATTTTTGAACCATGGACACTAACACTAATGTCTAAAATGGCATTGGATCTCTAAATGTAAAAGGAAGCCACACTCTAGATTTTTTTACACGGTGTGCGCGTAGCGGCACGACAACACACATATATCATTAATTGCTTAAGGGAAAAGACTTAAAAAGGGGATGAAACCACCTGGAATGGCCACAAGAAGCTCCTTCGCCAGCAAAGGCTCCCCCCAATGACTTAGTCAACCTGTATGATGTAATCACAACAACAAAAAACCATTAACTATACTTGCACCAAACAGACATAGGGCCCTCTTGGCCTAAAGAAATGGCACATTTCACTGCAAACTAGGTGGCCCTCTTGGCCTAAAGAAATAAAACATGACACGACAAAACTAGCTGGCCCTCCTGGCCTAAGGAAATAGATCACTAAAACTTTAAAACAACTGACCCTCCTGGCCTAAGGAAATCAAACAAACCAGCTCATATAGATCCCTCCTTGGAAGAAGGCAGATGTATGAAAATACACTCCATTCCAAGGGGAAAAATAGGGCTCTTAGCCCTATACTAAATGCATCAAGCTGTGACCCAAACCTCCTGCATATATAGCAAGAGGCGTACGCATAACATGTCGTCTGATCAACCTATGGATCCAAGATAATAGTGGTAGATTGGTCTCGGCCACTCTTTGCATTACCCATATCAACCATTCCCTGCCATATAACGCGTGGTCTGATAACATTTCCCACAAGCAACCAGGTTCCATCTCATTATAAATGACAACATTCGGACTAGGATCACAATTGAAGAAGAGTTCCTCTTCATAAGCAAAATTAGCTAAGGAATCCGCAAACAGATCCCAATAACGTGAAATGAGATGAAGAGATACGCTCTCAAATTCATCAAGTAGGGTTATAGCAGTGCAATGATACATATGAAGGATGGGATTCCGGACTGTATATGTCCCATTAAGTTGATTTAAGATCAGTTGGGAGTCCCCCTTTACCAACAACCGTTGAATACCACCTATCTTGGCAATATTCAGTCCCATAATCAAGGCTTTATACTCTACCATGTTGTTAATGAATCCTACCCCGAGATAAACAGCTAATTTCATTGCAACCCTACATCGGGGATCTTGGATAACTAGTCCAACACTCCCTTTTTTATTAGGCCCCCAAGGGATGCTCCATCAAAGTATAACGTGTATGTCCATAATGGGTTTACATAGCTAGCCATCAAGAACTTCCCTATTCATAATTATGATAGTCAAAATTCAACATATTTAGAGGATGAATTGATGGCTCCATCCCACCTTCTTCATTAAACTCAACGGGGATGCTTGTCAAAATCTGCAAATAGTGATGGTAGAAAACTTTGATTTCCCACACAAAGGTACCGTCTTCTTGCTCAATCATGTTGTATCATTTCCTCCACCAGATAAGCTCCCCCTAATGATATCGTTGCTCGAGATATGGGTGTTCCAAATAAGGGATGAACCACCCCATCAACTAGTTTAAGCTCTCATGCAGGTCTCAAATCAACCCCAGCATAGACCTACAATGCATTTAGCATATTAGCATATTTAGAAATAATAAGGTTTAATCTTATTAAGATTAACCTTATTCTTAAATTCCACTCCCTGTAGATTGGCTAATAAAGCAGTAGACTTATTTTTACCTAACCGAACTATCTTGTAAGGGCCATCCCATCTAGGTTCCAACTTTCCTGGAAATAGCTCCCTACGCGCATCATAGTATAGAACTAACTGCCCTTTCTTAAAGGTATATTTCTTTGCTTTTAGATCATGCAACCGCTTCATCCAACATTTGACCACCTCTGGTGCAACAAACTCTGCAATTTAAGTTTATCCAAGTGGGCTATAGTCGTAAAACGCTCGAATATGACATCTTCATCACCAAAAGAATGCTTGATTGCAAATCTTATGGTCGGCAACTCAATTTCTAAGGGCAAGACACACTCCTCCCTATAAACTAATTTAAATGGGGTGTGGCTAGTGGCTCGTTTAAACATCGTGTTATATGCCCATACTGCCACATATAATTTTGTATCCCAGTCCCACTTCTTTTCGGAGACTATCTTGGATAGGATACCCACAAGCTACTTATTGGTACTTTCAACTTGTCCATTTGCTTGCGGATTATAGGGGGTCATTTTATCTAAATTTTCCATGCTTCAGTCAGGCTTTTAATTACCTTTTTCAAAAAATGGGTTCCATGGTCCGATATTATTTCCTTTGGCGGACCAAAACAGCAGATGATCTGCTTAAGTAGGAAATTGGCAGTCTCTTTTGCATTATGCACTATGCAACCTTTCATAACTACTACATAGTTACATGAGATTCATGTCAATTGAAGCTAGAGTTAACCTATTTCATGCAACCCTTAAAATATTTTCCATGCTTTGCTATTTCCTACGGTTGATAACGACTTCCTTAATGAATCATTACGAATAAGATTTGTCTAAGAATGCGACATGCAGTTTAATCTTTCCATGCCTAATCAAAGGTGTACTACCATAATTTTGACTTTGTACTAATAGTCATTAGTTGTTCTAGACTCGTCACTTTGCAATGCACAAAAGCAACTTGCTAATAAGGTACTAAAATGCATAGACACCTTATGTTTTTTTTCGTTCATTCCATTGGAAGTACAAATGACCAATCTTCATATTGTGAATTACTTCTAGTGAATTTCAAATAGCCAATTTATTTCAATCACATTTAGCTAGGTGGATTTGACAAGCATAAGTGCATCCTAGTTCCATGCAATAACCATGCATAATTGCAATACTACTACGTAAATCAAAAATAGAAAGAAAACCTGGACTTGTGGGCTCGGTGAGATATCCACATGAATACTAGGTGATGATCCTCCTGTAGGCGCGGCTTGTGACTTTTTAGGGGCCATCACAGACATGATTTCGGCTTCTGCTATGCCTTCGCAGTCTACGAATTACTCGCCTTATGCAACCTTAAAATCTTTGCCTGTCTCCCTCATACACAAAGATTCCCTTTGAAGTACGGATCCTTGATAGAAGTACCGACTTGCGGGATTTGGCTTATGAAAGGCCTTAGGATTTGGAGCTTGGGCCTTCTTTTTTTCGAAAAAAGAGGGGGTTCACGAAAGGGTTCTTGTGACGGCCTTGTGGGAATGGGGACTTTAAATCCCGGGCTAGGAATGGGCTTGTGGGTGATTGGGGGGAAGGGGCTTGTGGGTGATTGGTGGGAAGGGGCTTTATAGACTTCCCCTTCTTCTCTTCAAAGTCCTGGGATGGGCTTATGGGTGATTGGTGGGAAGGGGCTTTATAGACTTCCTCTTCTTCTCTTCAAAGTCCCAAGGGGTGTAGGAATGGACTTATTGGGGAATCTAGTGGGAAGGGGGGCTTAGGAAAGCCCCCTTAGAAGCTTCTTACAACGATTAGAGGACCATGTGGATGAGAGGAGGGGGCAGTAATGGGTGGAAGATGACGTCTTGAAGGTGGCTCACAATCAGCATGGTGAAACGGCGGCTATCAGATGGGATGGTGGTAGCAAAATCAGCCGGTAGTTGGCGGTGTCTTGGCAATGGCAGCAGCGGCCGGCGCAACTTTCCTCTCTCTCTCTCTACACAGCACCGCCCATCCCTCAGCCAGCGACCTCCAACCCCTCTCTTCCTTCCTCCGCGCAGCCTCTCTGCTTCCTCCTTTTTTCCACTCCCCCTCCACTAAGGGAGGTTTTTATAGGTCAAGGGGGGAGAGGGGGCCTCCCCCACGTGGCTATGCATGCAGTCCACGTCTCCCCCTTGTAACCACCTCTCCCATCTAGCCCTAGCCATCCCCTTCCCTCAGCCACGCATCCGCTGGGGAAAAATAAGTAAAAAAATTTGCAATAAATTTCACCTTTATCCACTTAACCTCCTCCAAGAGGGAGTTTTCCTGCGGTTTATGCAGTTTTGAACCTCGGTCCCGGTTTGCCAATGCGGAGGCCTTGATTCTCGCGTGTGGTTTACAGGTTACACTACCGGTAATTCCAATACTGAGAATAACCTTTGCATGAATTTCACGCGGTGTGCGGGAAGTCGGTCTAATAATATTTTCAAGTGGAAATATTACACCCTTTTTTTGGGTAAGGTACCTATAGTTATTATCTAGCATCACACTATTCAAGAATCTTTTCACACACAAAAAAATTTGCTCTATGGGATATTCTAAAGGATTGTCCCTAAATATTAATTTTCCTTAACCACATTTGGAACTTTGAATATGAATGAAGTCAATCTGGAATCACCTATTTCAAATATTACCTTGCAACAACAAATCAAAATTTTAAAGAATAACTTGAATAAATTTTCTAAAGTGCTTCAAAAGAGTGAATGGCAATAAAAGCCAATCGCTCAAGTTACAGAGGTCGTATTGCTCTGATTTTAAAAGACATATTTGAAACATAAAAAATCAAGGAGTACCAAAAAACTAATCGTGAGTCTTTTCAATTTTCTAAATTTGATGGTAAAAAGGAGCAAAAATTTATTTTGTCTTGGTTGAGCAAGTCCAATGATTATTTTGATGAGGAAGTTTTTTTTTGTGAAGGATAAAATCAAGTATACTATAAATGATAATAGACAAATAAAATGTTGCCTTGGTGAAATATTATTTGCCATAGCACAACCATAAACATGGAATGACTTTCGAGAAATAGCTAAAGAAACTTTCCCAGTACTTCAATTTCATCTCCATGCAAGGTGAAATTAGGAAAATCTATCATGAAAAGAAGGGGATAATGTGTCTACATATAGTGAAACGTTTTAGCAATGCCTTCTACTATATTGCACATGCTTGAGGAAGTTTTTAAGAGTATGTTGCAATGCAAATACAAAGGCAATCTTAAGTCAAGCATCCAAGCTAAGTTGCCCAATTCTCTTCATGATGCTATCTCTTATGCCCATGATGCTAAAAATGAATTTTAATCTATCATGAATATCCTCCTTGTCCAATAATCTCATCCATCTTGACCTTTTAATAACAACCATCACCAAAAGAAACATTTCATTCCTTATGTACCTAATTCCTTTCCAACCAATAGATTTTCCAATTGTCAACCAAAAAATGGTAACAAGCATCACCAAAAGAAACATTTCATTCCTTATCTACCTAATTCTTTTCCAACCTATAGACTTTCCAATTGTCAACCAAAAAGTGGTAACAAGAAAATGTATTCAACTAGTAATGCAAACAACAAGGTAGAACTACAAACCTTGATGTTTAATATAAAAGGCTCAAGTTTACTTTTTGGGTAGAAGTATAGTTAGATGGTACTAAAATTCCACTATTTTGGTGCTCTTGAAAAGTGGCCTCAAAAGGGGTTTCTTCCTTGCCGAAAGGATTTTATAAAATGATTTCATTGGATAAAATATGGCACTATGAGTTACTCATGGCATGCAAAGATGGACACTTGGGGGAATACACACAAAGGTGGAGGCTGAAAACAGTTTTCCTCTTCTTAGTTGTGTAAGCCAAAAAGAACTCTAGTACAAAGAAATAGAAGAATCCTATATATGGGTCTCAAACCAAACTCAACTAACTAAGGTGGCATACTAACTGAGCCATGAACTAGAGTAGATAAGGATAGCTATCATCTAGCTATTATTCATGGGCGGTGTACCAACCGCATCTACAGTTAACAAGTCGGTGACATAAATGCACAACGGTCACCCTGGCATATCACGAGTGGAGCTCGATATCTCAACACTCCCCCTCAAGATCAATCCCAATTCCTACACACCAAGCAAGTCTCAGAACTTGCGCAGCTTCTCTGTACCCACTGCCTTCGTAAATATGTCAGCTACTTGATCCTCTATGTTGACATAAACTAGATCAATAAGACCTAGTAAATACTCCTTTAATTTGATAGCTTTAGGAATAGACATCTTGTAAGGTCTTTTTGCAATTGGAGTGGTGCCTAGTATGAGTTTGATCTCATGATCAATCTCCCTTGGAAGTGGTACGGGGAACACATCTGCATACTCCTTCAGTCATGAAGGTTTTTCTTCAAACTCCTTGCTTTGCTTTGGCTTATTCAACTTGATCAAGTAGATGGGTAAACCCTTATGGATTCTCTTAACTATCCGTGATGCCTTTGCTAATTGGATTTTGGATTTACTAGCCTCCCCTTGAGTTGTAACTAGTTTCCCTTCAGAATTTCGGAAAAAAATTTGGCCCCTTCCATAGTGAATGTGGGCATCGTTGGGTATTAGCCAATCCATGCCAAGTGAGCATTCATGATCTCCTAAGTTCATTACTCTAAATTTTTCAATTGTTGGCTTTCCACCAAGTAGGAATCTCACTTTGGTAGTTTGTCTAATACAAGTGATTTCACACCCATTTGCTAATTCCACAAGTAAAGTGGGTGCAATTATTGTGGTTATTCCTAGCTTTCTTGCACAAGCATGAGAAATAAAAGAATGTGTACGTCCACAGTCAATCAAGATTTTGAAATTCTTACATTGGTAGTGAGAAGGGCTTTGGATCACTGAGAATTAGTGATTTGGTCCCTTTTATGGAGAGCGGCATGGGCTGTCGCCTTTTCAATCTCTGCTTCCATAGTTGGTTCTTCCTCTTCATTTACTTCCCTGATAGTGATATTGGAAGTCCTTGCCCTCCCCATTAATGCTTGATCCTGACCATGTGCACCCATGGAATCATCCTTGGCGGTGGTCCTCACACCAAGTTTGGGACACTCTCTTTTGAAGTGCCTGGGCTCCTTGCAGTAGAAGCATTGCAGGTTTTGGTCATTTCTCTATGTAGGAACAAAGTTATTGACCGCATTTGCCTTCAGTTTCTTCCACTATCCTTGACCTTGTCCTTGTACTCTTTTAAATTGGACTTTTGTCCTTCCCTGGTTCTGGTCTCTTTGTAAGACCAAGACCTATTATTCCATGAACTTCTTGGGAAATGGGACATGATCTTATCAATATGTCTTGTAAATCTGTAGGATGCATAGATTCGAATCGGGTATTCATTAGTGGATCTAACCCATCACAAAATTTGGTAACCTGTCGAGGCGTACTTTAGGAAGGAGACAAATTTTGAGTAGTATGTCTCCAGAGATAGACCAAACTTATTTATTTTAAAGAACTTGTCCCTTGGACTATCTCTTTGAGTTTATCCCAAGTTATTGTTCTTTCAGCTACTGCTTGGTCCTTGCACCACTACTTCCACTAGAGCCTAGCTTCGCCGATCAGCTTGAGCTTGGCAATCACAGCCTAGTTTGCAGGTGATGTTCTTGCTGCACTGAAGTAATCCTCTATGGATTCAATTCATACTTCAGCATTGGATTCAATATTCTTCCCTTTCCCATCAAATTCTGATGGTTTGATTTGTTTGAGAAGTCCTCCAACCATTTTAGCCTCTTCAGATTGTTTTGAAGATAAGCAAATCGATTGGCATCTATGTAGCAATAACCTACACTCCAAGTCCAACGCATTTCCACAAACAACGATGAAGGGTTGTAGAGGTGATCCAGGATCCCCATCATGTTGGTTCTTTGGCAATAGCTTGAGGAGCTCATAACAGTCCTGAACATGATATGAAATATGAGGAATCTACTCCACGCCTTGTAAGTCTAGGCACAACAACAATCCTCACATGAGTAATTAAAAAAAATGTTTTCTAATGAAAATATTACTTCACTCTACTTGATTTACTCTTATCTTGCTTATGTTGTTTGTTGGTTTGCTCTAATACCAACTATAACGTGCCTACGTTGTGACATGTTTTAGTAGTCCATTAGGAATCTGATCTAAAATATGCTGCCTAGCACTCCCACAGAATGTCATAGGGTTTGTTGGTTAGTTACTCTTGAGTCTATTCCGCAATGAAACGTATCGGCCAACCTTGTTAGGATCGACTTGAATCTTCCTAGGCTTCTAATGGTCAAGCCTTCTAGCATTGATCTACTTTGTGCAGAGCATCTAAACCAAGGCATACTTATATTGCACTTGGTTCAAAGAGAATGGGAAACGAGAGGGATGCATCGCTCGACCTCTCTACCCATAGGGTAAGGTCCCATTCCAGCCCCCTAAAACAATATGAGCTAGGGTTCTACCCTACATTATCTAAGGTCAATATGTCATCATGATTTGAATGTTGAGAAGCCTCCCAATTCTCTGGGACCATCCTATTATAGGATAGACCCGTTGGGATTTTTGCCCACCCACTTTCCTTGATAGCTTTAGTTTCCAACTTACCTAAGGGCACATTAGTGGTAACACATACAAGCACCTTCCTTAATTAACCTTGCAAGTGATGTTCTTGATCTCCTTGCAAGTGAGGCTGATATAACACTTGCATATCCATGCTTGGAAATCCATTACTTTGGTTGGATGCCACAAGGGAAGCCCGAGTATGTTTTTGGTAAGGAAACTCCATTGAGAGAGAGAGAGAGAGAGAGCCAAAGGTTCAATAGGGTAATTGCTACACAAAATGGAAAAATGAGCAAGAGCTTGGCCAACTAGATAATCCAGTAGACACACACAAAAAGGGAGGGAGAGTGGTGTGCTTATTGCTAAGAGTTAGAGGGATACTATTATAGCTCAATGCATGTCTTTCCCATTAAAATTGAAACAATTTAACAAATTAAGAGCGTACTATTTCCTAAGGACTCGTACCAAAAGGCAAAATATATCACTTACCAAAGGAGTATTAATGATACCCCTTTTTTCATTGTATGATGTTAAATCCCTTATGGAGGTTTGCCAGCACGACAATGTACTTCTCACCAAACTAAATGTTACTCATTTCAAAAAATTATGACAATGTTCTCACAATCTCATTTTAGGAGGTTGTTGCATTAGAGACTACTCCCTCATTGTATGATGTTAAATCCCTTGTGGAGGTTTGCAAGAATGACAATGTACTTCTCACCAAACTAAATGGTACTCAAGTCTTTGCTTTGGTGGTGTGGCCTTCATAGAGGTTGCACAATATCAAAAGATGAAGAAGCATACCTAGCACCTTGATGACTATCCACATGCATATTAATGTGCCTTTCATGAGTCTCATTAATATCATTAGTCTCCCTGGCCTCTATCTCACACGTCTTCCTTTCTTCTTGGGTTGTTAGTATCTAAGCATCTAGTCTTGTTTGGTGGGAATGCGAGGGTTCTCTTGTGACGACATTCACCTTCACCTTCTTGGTTCTTCTAAGGAGAATAATTCCATAAATTTCATTTAATTTCTATCCAAAATGCCATTTGATCTTAGCAATTTGTCATATTTAAATCTCAAAAGCCTAAGGGATGTGAAGTCCCTTGGCATAATTGTAACTCTCTGTGCATAGCTACAAGAATGTATGCATTTTGGAAGAACTCCATCATAAAGTCATATTTAACTTCATGTAGGCAATCCAGTGCTGGGGTATGCTAGTGTTTACTGCAAAGCAGAGAAAGCAAAAAAAGAGGCATCAAGAGGAAAATCCCAATGCAGAAAAAAGGAAAAGGTTCCTCACAAGGGAATGGACCCGGAAAAAATCCAAAAGCATGGGAATAACCAACAAGAGCCCAAGTCGCAACCATGGAAGCTACAAAAGAGCCAAAAGCAAGAAGGCACGCCTCTAAATATAAAGGCGTATATAAAAGAGCACCAGGCTCCCTCCTGTGCAATTTGTAACCAGGGACGGGCTATAGGACTAAGCTAGGAAGTTAGGGCAAAGGGAAAAAGGGCCTAGGCCATGTAAAAAGGGGATGACCATCCAAGGGAAAGAGGGCATGTATATAAGCCAAAAAGTTAATGAAAACTCTCATTCTTGGTGTGTGGCAAAAATCTTCTTCTTCTTCTTCTCTTCTTCTTGCCTTCTTGTGTGTGCTTGAGTGAGAGAGTGAGAAAGTGTGAGAGAGTGAGGGAGATCAAGGAGAAGAAGCTCCCCATCTCCTCTCTTCATCTTCTTTTCTTCTCTTCTCTTCTCTTGCACAACTATGTAGGATGGAGCTTGATAGAGAGGGGTTGAGGTTGCTTGAGCTTGCATCGAGGATCGTGGAGCTATAGGTGTGCACAGGAGAGGAGGGTACTCGATCGGGCATCAAGGTAAGCTCATTACACCCCATAGGTAGGGAGAGCACGTCGGCAATGTAAGAGATAGCCATGGCTGCTAGGCTTGAAATTCTTAACCAATAAGCGCTTGATAGGTCTCGAGGGTTGAGTGAGAGAGCTCCCTTCATTTTGGTTCCATTTCCAGGATTGACGGATTCGAACCTTGAGCGCTACGTGCTTCGAATCGACCATGGAAGTAGGGTTTCATTCGTGAACTGGTGCTTGAGGTAGATAGGAGATTTAGGAGTGTTAATCATCGAAAATAAGTAAGTATGTTTGGGTTTGGAAGTGTAGATGAGTAGGCTAAAGAAGCATGAACATTATTCTATGATTTTTATTTGCATTGGGTAGGATAGGATCAAAACAGTGTGAGCACACAATAGGGTTTTTGCTGCTATATAACACGATGAAACAGGGAAATGAAGGGCAAAAAATGAACTCTTGGGTTAAATATTGGTAAGAGGAGCAAGATTAAGGTGAATATAGACTTAGGCAGGGCAATAAGGAGCCAAGGGTGGCAAGAGAGACCTCATTTTTCATTTGAGAGATTAAGGAGAGCTTGAGAGAGAGAGAGAGAGAGAGAGAGAGAGAGAGAGAGAGAGAGCTGCTAAGCAAAAGAGATTGGGGCACTCGATTTTGGAGCTATTCATGTGATCCAGGTATGCTAAACCCTCCCTTATATATCATTGTTGCTATCTGGAAAGCCATGCAAGAGGCCATGAGACATGCTTGAAGAAATCAATTAAAATCGTCGAATTGCACCCCGTCAACCACTATTTCTAGGTCCAACTCTCAAAGTCGGGCAAGTGGATCATCCAACTCTAAAAATCAGACCATGCCCCTTTGGTCCAATTGGATACCCAACTCTAAGAATCAAATCATGCCCCTTTGGTCCAATTGGATACCCAATCCTCCAATCATACAACCTTTCCCAATTGGACCGCCCGTCCAGTCAAACAACCCGTTTGTCCAATCACACATGGGCTCAATCAAACCCTATCATTTTGTAAGAAATGCGGGATCTAGAGCATGGCAAAGGCGGAAGCTATGGAGGATGGAAGATGAAGATACTACTCATGTTGACATTGACAAAGAAGACAACTGTTACACAAGTGAATTAGGTTTCAAGATTGAGACTTGAACTCATAAACACAATCTTGTGTAGGACTGACAATGACACAGAGACTTGACAGAAAGAGACAAGTACTATTGCATTATCATCATATTAAAGTGATAGTCAAGTACATCATTATATAGGATTGCTTGGTAGCACATTTCATCATTGTGCCTATGGGATCTGTCTCTCTTCCTAGAATGAACTGCACCTTCCTAGCCTAGTTGTTCCATACAAAGGGGCATACATAAGGTGTGATTGGTAGATTCTCAACACCCCTCCTCAATCACAACCTGAAAGTACAAAGTGTGTAGAGGCTTTAATGAGAGCAGCACCTGCAAAGTGTGGGCATACCACAAACATGGCAAAACACCAGAGGCTGTCGCAGAAAAGGCTAAGTGTGGGTACCATAAACATGGTGGACATCCAGAGGCTATAACAGGGGCCTCACAAAGTGTACAGAGGCTGTAGTACAAGGCTACATGAGGAGTTTTTTTCAAGCTTATGAAAGGAACATTAAGGCAGGTACAATGCTTTTAAAACAAAAAATGAGAGACAAGGACCGATAGGCCCTTGTGGTCTTTTTCAGCATATGATTTCTCTTTGTCAGCATGGAAAATCTTCTTGTCTTTCATCTTTGGTTCTTCAACTTTGAATGATGTGGTCTTTTGGTCTTCATGGCTGATCTTCTTATTGTCCTTCTTCCTTTGCTCTTTGATCTTATGGTCTTCTTGGTCTGGTTCCCCATGGACTTTGCTTGCAGTTTCAGTCTTCATGTCCATGTCTTTGTCCCCCTCAAGCAAAGACATCTCACTCTTCATGATGGCCAAGGTAACTGGAGTGCCTTCAAAAACTTTAGATGGAATCATTGATTGCACTTTAGTATGAGCAACTCCATGTCTCTCTGCAAGTAGATCATAAAAATCTTCTATGTAGTGTAGATAAGTCATGTTACTTTTCATAAAGTGTATCCACATATGAATCTTCTTGGTTATCATAGATATGACCAAGAATCTGCTTCAAATCTGTGAGTAAGTGGCAACTAAATTGATCTTCAATGTGTCAAAAAACACAAGTGAAGATAGTGTTAAATCAACACTCTTAAGTATCAAGGGATACTAGAGTTGAAGATGGTGATTCTTGATTAACCCGTTGTTTGAGTCCCCTCCTTGCTAGTAAAATCTTGCTGAACACTGAGTAAATACTCAGATCAGATTAGCAAACCTTCAGTTGAGTGAGAAGAGTGAGAAGGATGAGTTGGAAGAGGAGCTTGATGTGGTTGTTTGAATGCTTGGTCTTCCAATCTTTGAAAATATCCAAGGATCTCCAAGAACTTCCCCTCCTTGATGTGTGGCACTGACTAAATCAGTGAATCTGGATGTCAATAGGGTGATCCAAGTAGCATGACTGAGAAAAAAAATGGTTTTATGAGCTTGAAAGAAAATAGCTATGGTGGAGGACTGGTTTTCGACCTGGTGCAGCTCGTAGACGCAATGATCACGCGTGATATTCAGGGAGGAGTAGGTTTATGGGTCAACCTTTAAATGCCCTATGGTTGCAGGATGAATCACGCAGTGTGGAGAGAGAATCGATGTACGGACTGAAACAGGCGCAGAAATTACAGCGAGCTCGAATTTCCGCAATGCTGCCATCTGTTGTGCGCAATGTTGAACTGTGATGTAATAGGAGGCTGCGCCCTGACCTAGGCAAGATATCTCCAGAAGAAAGCGGGTCAAAATATTGAGTATGGAAGGAGATCAAGAAGCTCCAAGCAGGCAGGGTGCAGTCCTGGCTATGGCAGACAACAATTCAAGATGAAGGTCAAGTTTAAAAATGGAGTCATGAGCTGACATTGAGCTAGATTGAGGTTGTGAGGAATCAAGAGAGGCTGGAGAAGCAATGCCATGCCCAACTAGGCTCTGATACCATGTAAGAAATGTGGGATCTAGAGCATGGTAGAGGCGGAAGCTATGGAGGATGGAAGATGAAGATACTACTCATGTTGACATTGACAAAGAAGACAACTGTTACACAAGTGAATTAGGTTTCAAGATTGAGACTTGAACTCATAAACACAATCTTGTGTAGGGCTGACAATGACACAGAGACTTGACAGAAAGAGACAAGTACTATTGCATTATCATCATATTAAAGTGATAGTCAAGTACATCATTATATAGGATTGCTTGGTAGCACATTTCATCACTATGCCTATGGGATCTGTCTCTCTTCCTAGAATGAACTACACCTTCCTAGCCTAGTTGTTCCATACAAAGGGGCATACATAGGGTGTGATTGGCAGATTCTCAACACATTCTAGTCAGACACGCAAGGATCAAACCTAACATGGCAATCGGCACCCAATAGCAATCAAACCAGCCTATTTGATCGGACCACTTTTGGGAGTCAAACCACCACAATCGCGGACCATCCGACTCTGAAAGTCGAACCATCCAGAATCGGACAGAGTCCGATTCTGGGAATCAAACCAACAGACTAGAGAAAAAAACACTAAGCCAATACCACATCCACAACTCACAACCAGTTAGCTTAGATTCTAAAACACCCCTAAAAGCCCACCCTGGCATGCCAAAGCCAGAAACTAGCAAAAATTGCAATTGAACAGCCTAGAGGCAACCTTTAACAGCTTGAACCGACTAGACTTGTAGCCCAAAGTCGGCCTCTAGACTGTAACCTAGGCTTTATAGAGTGTAGAGGGAGCAACATAGACCCTAGACAACCCCAAAAAATCCTTAGGAGAGCAACCAGAGACTGCACTTAGAGCCATACTAGGTTGTAGACAAGCTAAGGGGGTTGAGGACACCCAAAAGAAGCATTAAAAAAAGGCACAAATATGTCTATACATACATCACATTTCTAGTTTTTGTAAAGGGAATAATATTCATTTTGTTTTGCAAAAGCACCAAAATACACCTTACATAGGGGCCCACATCTACATCCATCATAAATATATGGTATGCACAAAAGTGTACGTGCATGCATTTGTAAAAGGTTAGAAAGAATTGAAATGAGAAGGCTAAAGCCTTACAAATACAAATGTATCAAAGAAAATTCAAAGAAATAATAAAAATATAAAGTGTTGTGTGTCTTTTGGGGAAAAGGTGGGGTGGAGTGCATGGCTGATTATGTGCCTCTCTCCTTTCTTCCAAGACACATTCTCCTTTTGTGTGGTGCAAAAGTTTCTCTCTCCTTTCTCCTCTGTGCAAAAGTTTTTCTCTCTTTCCTCTTTCTTTTATGAAATGGAAGCTATGGAACATTATGAAGATGAAGATCTTGTTTATTCATGAGAGAGTTTTAGTTATTTGTTGTTTTGAGATTAATGGTTGAGCCCACACACATAGATTTTGTGTGATTTCACCTTGGTTTTGTGGTTTTTTCTGTTCGTGGATGGTTGCTTTCATTTTGGTGCGCAGCTGGGGAAGAAGCTAATCTCAGCAACTACAATTGCGAAGAGATTCTATGGTGACTAAAAAGCTAATGCAATAATACAATGATAAGTTAATAGCATACTGTTGGTTTAGAGAAGAAGAAGAAGCCAACAGTGTTTCGACCACACAATTGGGACATAGCAGATCTTCTATGCTATGAACCCTCAAAGAAGACGTCCTTCAGAATCTTGCCCCCATCAATAATGGAGTCCCTTTCACATTCCATGTTTGCATGTCCCTCAACAAAGGATAATAGCATGAAGAAGAAGAAGCAGCAACACAGAAAGAATAAGAAAAATAGATAAAGATGGTGATGCAATCTGCAAGAATGCAATGTTTCTCTACATATTTTGATAGCCACAATTGAATAGTTATCTTCTGCTATGAACCTGTCCACAAAATTGATGCCATCTCTAAGAACACGATCTGCCTTTTATGGTCCCTTGCAATGAAGATCAGGCAAGGGGTTTCAAAGTAGGGCGATCAAAGGTATTCTTGAGATAAGAAAAAGGCTGGCCTTCTTGTCTGGGGGATTGCGAATTGGAATTGTGTTGCTTGATCTTTCTCCTACTCCAAAACTTATTCCTGTGTATATAGACAACCAGGAGGAAGAAGAAGAAGAGGAAGAAAAGAAGAAGAAGAAGAAGAAGAAGAAAACAATTTGGGATTTTTGGAGCAGGAGGAGGCACATTTTTTCTGAAGAAGAAGAAGATCTTGAAGAACAAATAGCTCAATCCTTCAACGGCTACTCCTCTCCTAGTCCATGGTGTTGCCTTCTCCCCTTTGTTGACACCCTACATCTATGCCTCCCTTTCAGCCGCATAGCAACAGAGGTAGTAGCACCATATTCAAAAATGGATTATCTACTTCACATTGGGGGAACAATAGAATTTTGCATCTCCTTGCCTTTCACATGAGAAGAAGAAGCACCACACATAGATACAGAGATACAAAGAGAGAGCATGCAAGAGGTTGAGGATGGTGAAATGCAAAATTCAGAAGGCAGTGAGCACGATATTTCACAGTCCTCCCTTGACTCCTTCGCTAATCCATACGGAAAACCCTAACTTCGCAGTTGTGCCCATGGATGCCATGAGAAAGCTATCTGTGCTCTGTTGTTGTTTTGTCGTCTCATCATCCCACAAAACCCAACAATTAACACGAAATTAGATACCAAGGGAGAGAGAGAGGATGCCCTTGAGTAGAGGGAAGTACAAGGTGCCATCATGGCTGAGCAACAAGGCGAAGGGGGAGGCACACCCTTGCGGTTACTGGTGGAGGTAGAGAGAGGTTGATTATCGGCACATGAGAGAGAGACAGAGAGAGAGAGAGAGAGAGAGAGAGAGAGAGAGAGAAAAGAGGAGGCATATGTGGTGTCAGACATAGTAAAGGAGTCTCATCCCATCAAAAGAAAAAGAAGAAGAAGATGTGCCTCGATGGAAAAATATCTTGCTTATAGTTCTCCTACCTTCTCATCACTAGTTCTCTCCTCTACCATTGTGTCATAGATCTCCTCGACATCCCCTAGGATTGCATACACATCGTCAATGGAACTAGAGAGATCTCCCACAATGCACCTCTCTCTCTCCTGATTGTGATGGGATCTACCCCTCCTACTCCCTCCTCCTCTTTCTTCAAGGAAGGAAGGGAGGGTTTGGCTCCCTTCTTAGAGGCACGGCCCCACAAAAGCTGGTCAAAAGAAGACCAACAACTTTGATGGTTGCTTGAACATGAGCAATGGACATAGGCTCCACCATGTGAACCGTGAGAAGAAGTTCAAGGAATGGATATCGCAAGCCAAGGAAGACGAGCTTGGGAAAGTTGCTCAAGCTTTCACAAAGAAGTAGATGAAGGAGAAACAAGTGGAGGCTGACTATTCACAGGATATATTGAAGTTCAAGGAAGAGACTTCTCCGGCATGAGAAGACATAGCATCTGCTATTGCAAGTGGACTTGTAAAAGCCAAAGTATTAGGACAATGGAAGGTTATGGAGTATGCACTAGTAACCAAGCACTAAATAGGAATGTGCATGGTTAACTAAAGTAGTCAAAGAAAGTGATGATGAGATGATCGAAGATGAAGGGGATGATAAGATCATAGTAGGAGATGGAAGAGATGGGCATGGATCTCATGAAACATGCAAAGGGTTTCAATTTGGTCCCCCTCGTTCCTTTGAAACAGCAGCAGTAGTTGGAGAAAGACATGGATAATGTTAGCTTGAGAAGATGGAAGCAACAATTGCTGGGAGTCTTCCTTCTATGCCATAGCATCTCCATTGTTGGGATGGCCTATAGTCCTCTTGAAGTCCTTATCACCTCTCCTCTTCTTCTTTTATAGTGGGCACTCCCTATTGCCTTCCCCACATCCCTGCCTTACTCTTTCGCCTTCCCAACCTCACCATCTACCTCCAAATCTACCTTTATATGCAGTAATCTATTGCATTTCCTGTTATCCATATGCAATTCAAAATTAGCAACATAAAAATAATATGTATATGAAGAAATCAAATCAGATACGAATAAGAATAAGGACAAGAAGAAGAAGAAGAAGAAGAAGAAGAATAATAATAATAATAATAATAAGAATAAGAATAAGAATAAGAATAAGAAGAAGAGCATTGTAAAATAGGGAAAGTGAATGGAGGTAGCAATAGCTAGCCCTCACATCCACGCTAGTCTTCGGATTGCATGCATCATTGGGAGTAGCAAGTCCCTGTGCAAGACGATGAACAGGTGCAAGAAGAGACAGACAGTTATAGTTTTTTTAGTTGAAGATTAAGAAAGAGAGAACATGGCAATGTTATGACCCTCAACTATGGTTCTTTCCTATCCGCCATGGTAGCCATTTGCATCTTGAAGAAATGGTCATGTCAATGGTACACCTCTACCTCCTCATCCTCCATGCGACATCAAAACCTTCCCTCCCCTATCACTCATCACAAGGAAACCCTTTTCATATAGGTGTATTCCTATGTCTCTATCTCATCCACCCCTCTAGTATGCCTCCTTCCCTCCCTTGAATATCATCCTCCCTTCATCAATGCCATTTCAACTTTACCCCATCTCGATGTGGAAACATACAACACAAAGGAAAAATAAGTTTTCATTTAAGAAAAGAAAAAAACATTTCTATAATATTTAACAAACATCAAAATCTTTTAGCTTCCTCATTACCCTCATCTCCTTAATATGGTCTTCTATCCAACTTCTTCTTAGCATCACCATTTCCCACATGGCCCTAATTCATTTTCCCCTTTTTCTAATCCCTATGTCCACATGGCCTACCCCCAACAACATTTAGGAAAAACATATAATGCTAATAACTATAGAACCATATGCGTGAAGGAAAAAAAAATCCATTTAAAAAAAACAAACAAGAACAATAGAAAACAAAACCTAAAGCTTCATAAATGCCATATCCTTGACATTTATAATAAAAACCATTTGACAAGACATACCTTCTTCCATATTCCATCCTCATATTATAGATATTAACTAGCCTGACTCTACGTAAAGAGATACATGAAGTCAAATCTACAACCAAACCCCATTCCCTTAAGTGTTTTTGAGCTAAGTGATTGAGTCTTCTTTTTTCTCCATGGGATGGAGAAGTTATTCTCATGATCCCTTATTTAAGATAGAACCCTATCTTTTGAAGACTATACAAGTTTTTCAGTGTGGGAGTATGATTGAGGCAGGAGTTCCCTTACTCTGGTGGTCATAGATTTGGAGTCCCTATACCCTACCATGGCTAGGCCTTGTAATCGATGTTGTTTTACTAAAAATTTTGGAAGTGTTTTGTGTTAGACAGTGGTTCTTCTTTGACAAGGTTCGCGAGGACACTTCATGTTTCACTGTGGTAGAAAATGATGACACCCAAAAGAAGCATAAAAACAAGGCACAAATATGTCTATACATACATCATATTTCTAGTTTTTGTAAAGGAAATAATATTCATTTTGTTGCAAAAGCACTAAAATACACCTTACGTAGGGGCCCACATCCACATCCATCATAAATATATGGTATACACAAAAGTGTATGTGCATGCATTTGTAAAAGGTTAGAAAGAATTGAAATGAGAAGGCTAAAGCCTTACAAATACAAATGTTTCAAAGAAATAATACAAATATGAAGGGTTGTGTGTCTTTTGGGAAAAAGGTGGGGTGGAGTGCACGGCTGATTATGTGCCTCTTTCTTTCTCTCCTTTCTTCCAAGACACACATTCTCCTTTTGTGTGCTGCAAAATTTTCCCTCTCCTCTCTCCTCTGTGCAAAAGTTTTCATCTCTTTCCTCTTTCTTTTGTGAAATGGAAGCTATGGAATATGATGGATCTTGTTTTTTCATGAGAGAGTTTTTAAGTTCTTTGTTGTTTTGACATTAATGGTTGAGCCCATACACATAGATTTTGTGTGCTTTTACCCTGGTTTTGTGGTTATTTCTGTTCATGGAGGGTTGCTTTCAGGGGTAGCCATACTTGTATGATTGTTTTGTTTTGTTTGTGCACCCCGCAGTGATTTCTTTTACACAAGTGCACCAAACAAATGGAATTTTTTTGCATGGTGCACAACAAAGCACCCAACACTAAGTGTACATAAGTTGAGGACTATTTTCAATAACAAGGAACACACTTAGATGTAATAACTCGAAGGAATCCACTAGTAGGAGGAGACCCCAAAACATAGTTAGGTACCACATAGCCCCATTGATAGGACCTTTGGAGATAGTAGTAGGTGAAGGGAGCTCTCTCACTCAACCCCCAAAACCTACGAACCACTTTTGGTCAAGTGTTTCAAGCGGAGCCACCATGGCTACCTCTCACATAGCTAACAGACTCTCCCTACCTATGGGATGTAGTGAGCTTATCTTGATGCTTAATCAAGTATCCTCCTCTTCCTGCACACCAGTAGCTCCATGATTCTTGATACAAGCTCGAGCGACCTCAATCCCTCTCCGTCAAGCTCCATCCTCCATAGTAGCACAAGACAAGATAAGAGAAGAGAATAGAAGAAGATGAAGAGAGGAGATGGGGAGCTTCTTCTCCTCAATCCCTCACTCTCACACACTCACTCCCACACTCCCTCACTCCCTCACTCCCTCACTCAAGCACACACAAGAAGGCAAGAAGAAGAGAAGAAGAAGAAGAAGCTTTTTGCCACACACCAAGAATGAGAGTTTCCATTAGCTTTTTGGCTTATATACATGCCCTCTTTCCCTTAAGCGGTCATCCCCTTTTTACATGGCCAGCCGGCCCTTCTTCCCTTTTCCCTAACTTTCTAGCTTAGTCTTACCTCCCGTTCATGGTTACAAATTGCACACGAGGGAGCCTGGCGCTCTTTTATAAAGGTTTTGGCTACACCTTTATGCAACTTCCATGGTTGCGCCTTGGACTCTTGGTGGTTGTTCCCATGCTTTTAGATTTTTTCCAGGCCCGCTCTCTTTTGAGGCACCTTTTCCTTTTTTTTTCACTTTACGCTTTTCCTCTTGATGCCTCTTTTTTCTCTTCCTCTACTGCTTCCATGGTTGTGCCTTAGATTATTGGTGGTTGTTCCCATGCTTTTAGATTTTTTTTGGGCCTGCTCTCTTGTGAGGCATCTTTTCCTTTATTTCCACCTTGTGCTTTTCCTCTTGATGCCTGTTTTTTCTCTTCCTTTGCTCTGCAACAAACATTACTTCCTCCTAGCCAAGTGCCAATCCCATGGCATTGTTGGGTGGTGAGTTGGACGATGGTGATGGGGTAGCCAGTTGGCTTTTTGAGTTTGTATACAAGCCCTAGTTGAGGATGTGTTGGAGAGATTTATGCTTGGAATTAAAGATGGTGTTGGAGTGAGTCCCTCCGAGGAGTTGGTTGTGGGGGAGTTCTACCTTTAAAATTGAAAATGGTGTTGGGGAAAAACCCCTAGCCAAGGGTGGATCTACCTTTGAAATTGAAAATGGCATTGGGAAGATTCTTCTTGGAGAAGCCAAAGATGGTGGACCTGTCCTCGAGGTTGAGGATGTCATTGGACGAGTTTCCTTCATTGTGCCCTCTCCTTGATGCGACATGATCTTAACCTACAAGACAAAATTGTGCACTTGCTAAGGGGTTTTTCTACCTTACCGTGTAGTGTGTGGTGCATGTGCTTGTGAAACTGGGAGATGAGTCTTACCTTGGGCTAAGCCCTCGATGGTGTCCCACACTTGAGGACCTAATTTGTGTGTCGTTGTATGTAAAGTGCATCACTTAGGGAGATAGGTCTAGGAGAATGTCCTACCCTTGATGTGCCCTAAGCATGTGCATTGGGGGATGGGGCTAGGTATAAAACCCTAGGTACAGTGATTGTGGCATTCAAGATGTTTTTGGAGGATCCAGTATTTCCACTTTTTCTTTCTTTGTCTTTTTTTTTCCTTTGTCTTTTTCTTTTCTCTCTCTCTCTTTTTGGGATTAGATGATTACAATCGGCATTCTAACACAAGGGTGTGCTCAAGCTGATCTTCCTTAGGATGATTCATGAGGTGGTCTTAGGGACTTAGTCAAAAAGGCACAGCTCTACAAGTATTCCTTGATACTAGCCTTTGATAAGAAAGGATGATTGCACCTCGTAAAGTGGTTATCGCTCATGTCCTCAAGGATCTTCATAGAAAAAGAGGAAAGCAAGGTTGCCCTCATCATGAGCCTAGCCATAGCGTAGCTATTTATTCCTAAGTTAATGTCAAAAAGGAGTGGGGGAAGGTGGGCTTTCTCAGCTGTTGGCTTTTGCTTAAGCAAAAACCTAATGGTCCTAAGGTAATTACAAGTAGTTATAAAGGACGGGTCCTTGCAGGAAGAGAAATCCTTAAGTGGTTGATGGATGGGCGCAAGTCCCCAGCTTTAAAGGTCATGCATTCCTCGATGTTGTTGCATTGATATTGAAGATCTTCAGGAAGTCATATCTATCATGCACCCCCTATGGTAATCCACTCCATGTCTGCGAGGGTAGGGCATGTAGACGGGATCATTCCTTTCTTTCAGTAGCATACCACAAACGTCCATCCATGCATCAAAATTGGTGTCCCAAATCCTCTTCCGCCACTTTGACTACACCTCTTAACCTCAATCGGTTTTGGGAACCTGATAGACCTTATCCTGCTAGTAGTCCATGGGTTCCCCCCTCCGTTGTGTGATTACAATGCTCCGCTTCTCGACCCATCGATTCACCAATATATTTCCCAAATGAATGATCATTTTCACTACCTCTAGGGGTAAGACTCTGTCCAAGGCTTGTGGGTAGAGGAACGATAATTCCAAGGGTCGGGAATGGAGCTTTTGTTGTTGCTAGATAGTCAGCTTTTGCAGCCAGTTGATGAGATGGTGATCCTTGCATAGTGACATGGGCTCATCAAGAAGCTGATGTGGCCGTGCTCATGCTCTTTGCTGGGCTTGCTCCACAAGTTCCTGTCTTCTTCTTCTTGCAACAATAATGTGCTCGAGAACCTAGGCACCCTCTTGCTCTTTTGGAGGTAGATCAAGCAAGGGCGGATTGGGGTCTCTTTTGCGGTTCTTCTCCTAATTCCTACTTGAATTTCTACCCTTCCTCGATGTCTTATTCTATCATCAGTTGGACTAGGGGTAGACGGGGTTGCTCTTGTTGTTCTTTGAATCTAAGTTCCCTGAGCTCATCAATGGAGAGGCCAGCTTGCCATAAGTAGCCACGTTGTTGCTCCTGGGTTATGCTTGTGCCGGTCGGGAGTGTGCATTTTTACATGCCATACTTAAGGCTCTGGTTGTCAACTCTAGCTTCCTTTTCATTCTCTCCAATGAATCCTTGCCTTCAACTTGTGTGACATGAAGCAATGTGCTCAAAAAGGCTTGCCTTTGCATATCGGATCACGCTTTAGCAGCCTTAGCTCTAGATTCTGTGAGCACTCTCTCACACTCCGCCATTGCCAAGTGCTCTATCAATCCTCGCACTCTTTCAAAATTGTGCCTCTCCCACTGTTGTGCCTTCTCTTCATTACCCCTTTCCATCTGCTGACACAGCATCATTGCTAATCATTCCACACTTCCAGCATTTGGGCTTCTCTTTATCCCGACAATTCAGCTACTCTTCAGCTATTCTTCTACCTTTGATCAGCCACCAAGAACTGTTGGTGGGCTTTTATGAGCCTTTTTGATAGATCTTCATTGACTTGCACTTGGCTTTGCAGTGTCAAGATTGTGGGAGAGAAGGAAGGATCTCACTTGTAGCTTTCTCACTTACACAACACTCTCAAAATGACCGCCATGTAGCCATCCCAAAGTCCTCAAGGAAATACTCTTCTTTCATGGCTTTCTTAAAATCTTGCCAATGCGAATTTTGAATAAAAAGATCAGTCACTTTTTCCCTCAACGAGGGTGTAACAAGACGAAGGAAATACTTACTCATAAGTCCCGCTGGAACTCCAAAAAGCCCCATCTTGATCTCATATGTCTTCAAATATGCGGAAATATTACGGACATCAAATAGCTTCTTCTCATTCTCAACTGCTTCAATCGCCTTAGTCACGCTGATTGCATTCTCGTGCTCCGAATATAGTTGCCTTTGCTGAGACAACTGTTGTTGATGCAATTGTTATTGCTGTTGCATATACAATTGTGTCTGCTGATTTTGAAGCTGCATATACATGGACATATTCTGCAAAATCTGCTTTAGATCATCTATTGAAGTACTTGACGCAGCAGTCAATGATGGAGCTGAAGTAGAGGACGCAGCTGGAATTGTAGAAGAGGCTGAAATGAATGATGAAGTATCTCCCATCCTGAAATTTCTACGACGCTTTCACGTCGGGTTCACCAAATATGTCGAAGGGTTTCGAAAGCAAAGTCGCGACCACAGAGGACTTTGAATAATTTCAGGATAGAAGGTCAATCTAGCGAGATCAGATTCAATTTGAAAGCTCAATTTTAGATAATATGTGACATACATTCAACTAAATAGCAACTCTCTTGAATAGATAAAATTTCTGTAACAGCCAACCAGATCTGGTGCAATTTTGCATAGATATACACAGCTCTTGCACGGTCAAAACTCTGTCATAGGTTGATGCTACAAGGCATTCAGTTTCTTCCTGATGGTGACAAGAGATTTAAGCATTCCATGTGTAGATACTGGGTTTCAAAGTCTTGTCAAAGGCTTGATTTTCTTAAGGCAAGCTATCAAAAGATGCATTCAATCGCATAAGGTAGTTGCAGATTAATGTTACTGAATCCAATCCAATGCCGACTACCAGGAAATTCGCTTATCATGCCGTTCCCAAATCTTTTGTCTCTGAGAAGATTTGCAGAACATGCAGATTGATGTCCCTTGAAACATGAGTTTCTTCGAGCAGCAAGGTCTCTGTGCAGGGCCTGTTATGCCTCATACGTAGGCAAATTGCATGGACAGCAGTGTCACAGCCATAAGTCCTACACCATCAGCCAGCCCCACAAGCGGAAACAATCTGTCAGTTTTATTAATTGTGGCCCTGGTTCTACAATCTGGAAAACTTCTCCTATGTTCTTCCATCACCAACAATAACAAGCTTAAAGCTGGGATAATCAGCCTGTTGACCTGGAAGTGCCATGGATCCAGTCGTGAGGTAACATCGAACATAATAATGGCACATTGGCCATGAATGTAATATCCATCTCTTAGCCCACCAAATTTTTCTTGCCCAGCTGTATCCCAACAGTAATAGCGTATTTTACCACAGTTCGTAAAGAAATCAAGAGAATGAACCTCCACTCCAATAGTGGGTTTGTATCTCTTTTCAAATTCACCAGTCAGATGCCATTTTACAAAGGTAGTTTTCCCTTCTTATTCTCATCCTGGATTCTTGTCCGTTGCCTTCGCTCTATGAATTCGCCCCCCCCCCCTCGATTTCAATTCCGTCCTCTTTTCTTCGTTTTGCCTTCTCTTCATAGCATTCGATCCTCTCCCCAAAATATCAACAACCTTTAGCTATGCTAGTTTCGTCGTTGTCTTCTCCTTCTTCTGCGCTTGAATTATGCACATCGGGTTCCTCCCAAATCCCTGACCGATCAAAAGGACAAAAAAAAACAACTGATTCTCTGCTTTTTTCTCCTCAGGCTCCTCCCACAATAGCCTTAGAAAAGCGGCCTTCTCCCAAATTTTGACATGCCCTTCATGGGAAACTGTTAGGATCGAATCCTTAGTAAATATCAAACCTGACAGGGGTTCCACATATACACGATGGACAACAACAGGTGCCAATTTTGGCACTTCACGTCTTACAGGAGGTGGTTGTAAGATTCCAGTTGGATGTGCATTGTCCCAATGAGCAGACTGTCCACTGGCACTGTTGTATGTGAATGAACCTCTTGAAGGACCCAATCTGCGAAGTGGTACCACAAACTGTGAGAGAGTCTCGTAGCTTGACAACCACTCCTTTTGCGAGTACTTAGGAATCACCACCAGTAGTGTAGTTAAATGTTCAGTAACGATAATGTCTTCAGGCTTTACCACAGAAAATATGTCACGAACTGCCAGACTTCCAGTTTGTTTTCGAAGTATCGCATTCAGCTGACTTTTGACATTGTTGTATTCAGCAACCCTGACCTTGAGATCATCTTTGAGCTTTGTAACATTGTCCTGTATTGTATCAACAATCTCCCTTAATGGGGTCATTAGAGTGTTTATGTTTGATCCCATGTATCCAAATGCCAAATGTCTGAATCCACCAAGGGTTTCTTGTAGCCTAGCTTCATTAGTGGTGTCATCCAACTAAAAGAATCCTTGAAGAGCTTCAACATATGAAGTAATCAGGTTAATGATACGGCCAAAAGCAAATTTCTTCTTTCCCTCATGAGTCAACCGCAATGTTTTACGGAATACAGCAGCAATCATAGAAGATCTAATGCGGAACCTAACATGCATGACATTCTAAAAATATTGAGCTTCACAAAGAACTCCACCAACCACACCTACGAATATCAAAGCACCATATACATAACCAATCTCAGAATCTGTGCTAGTCTCAGCCACATCTCCCAAAGCTCCTGTGAGCTGTTGATCAAAACCTCCTCGTCTAGGTTGACTGACCACTTGGCAAGACATGCCAACTAGAGCATTACAGATAAGTTCCTCTTGCTCCAAACCCTCTTCACTATACTGCCCACGCAGAACAAAAGTATAAACACAACAACTAAATATGTACAAAGTATCAAATCCCACACACACAATTTTTGGGTGGATTTCACATCTCGGATGCGCAGCAGTACGACACCGTGTTATCTCTAGCCTTATGGCACAGAAACTTCTCTTTTGGCCTCTAGTTCTACAGTCACAGCCTTCTTCTCTTCCTTATCCTTCTCTAGCAAGGCTAGGAGTTCAGCTACATAGGCATCATAGTCTGCAACCGCGGGCATTGTTGGCGGTGCTATAGTGGTGGATGGTTCCAACCTTTGTGCTTTGGTTCTTGCCTTGACTCAATGTGTGGATGCAACAGCCCTTTTGGCTCTTGCCCCTGGCACCATGTCTTGTACTTTCGTGATCAGAAACTGCATCATGGACATGAGCTGAGTGGTGTCCATGGCAGGTGTTGGCTCCTGTGTTGTGGCGGTGGTGGTGGTGGTGGTTTGAGGCACAAAGGTTGAAGGGAGGGGATGTAGTGGGGCCTTGCCCTTTCGTGCAACAATAGGGGCCACTCCCATGCTGCCACTGGGCTCGCCTTCCTGTCGTGGTCGCTCAGGGGGTTCATCTCTCCAGCACCATGAGTCTCCTCAATGGCATGGCCTCCACCATGTCTTCATCCTCCTTTCTCCTTAGCTCCTTAGCCTCTTCGTCTTCTCTCCTCCTCGACTCTCTATGATTCTTCTCTCGCTTTCTTCATTTCTTCCTCCTCTTTCCTCCTTCTTTCTTCTTCTGCTCTTTTGGATTCTTTTTGGGCTCTTTTCAGCTCTGCCCATTCTTCCTTTGTCATCTCCATTCTCCTTTGTTGTTGGGGCTTCGTGGCCTTCTTCTTCTCTTGTGCCTTGGCCTCCTTCTGGGTAGTCTACACTTCCTACTCTCCTCAATCATTGATGGTTCTCTCGTTGGATTGCTCTATGTCAGGGCACCGTGACTATTGGGGTATCTCTCCTACCTCCTCTTCAACTCCTTCTGCCTCCTTTATGGCCTCTTGGATGATGGCTGTTAAGACACCACCAAATGTGATCGTGGATGCCTTAAAAGTGGGCTTCTTTCGTGTTGATATGGCAGTTGAGGTTGGGGATTCCCCTCCTACTGAAGCTGCACTTATGGCTAGATGACGGCCGAGTTCTTGATGGTTTTCAGAACAAACATGTTCCAGTCCACTTCTTCAGGGAACGTTGCAACTATGCTCTCCAACAGTGGTATGCCAATCTTGTTCATCAGCACATTGTACCTCTGTCTCAAGAAGAGAGCATGGGCCATCTTCACTTGCATCCTTACTTCTAGTTTTGGGATTTCTACCAGACTTATCCCGTCCACCATGTGCACATCATGCTTGTTCACTCCCAGCATGGCATATACATCTCTCCGAGGGCATATTTCTTTCTTGATGGCCAAGCCTAGGGCCTTCTCCACCATTACAGCACTTAGGGGTACCTCCACTTGATGTTCTTCTTATTTTGACGTCTTGGTTGTTACTGTGCCACATCTCCTTGCATCATCAAAACTTCTCAGGAACTATGTACACATGCCGTAGTCCACTGCTTGCCCTACTTTCCCCACGTACTTCTTCCAAAGGGCACATTTTTCCACCAGTTGCTTTATAGCTAGCTCCTCATCTAGGTTCACTGTGTGTTTGAAGCCAAAATGGCTAAAGCCCCTTGTCTCAACACTGAGGCCATACCTAGTCTGCTCTTCTTCCGTAAAAGGGAGCTTGCCACCTTTATCTTGCCTTGCCATTGTGGGTACTTGTCATTCATCACAATCCAACATTAGTATTCCTCATATGACTTTTTAGTAAGCAAGAAATTGATTTTTCTTCCATGAAGAGAATCAACAAGCTAAATTGAAGACATGAAATTTTCGAACAGTAGCCTATTCATTGCAAAACTTTTTTGACATTTTCTTTCCAACCCCTTTTTCTTTCTCTATTATCTCTTGCTTTTAGCTTTGATTAAGGCTTTTTGTTTCCTTCTTGCCTATGTTTTCTTAATCACCTTACCCCCCCTCCCCCCTCGAGAAATGATGAGAATCCTTCCTAGGATTGGACATGGAAGAGGAAAGGCATTTGAGCATAGTATGGTGCTATCTACTTTGGCATAAGCCAATCATAGAAATCAGGGTTTTATTCAAAGTGGGCACAACGTTCGACATTACGAGGGCTAACGATACTTGGGTAATGTAAGTTAGGACATTGGTTAGAAAATCACCCGAGTTAATGCGGCTAGCCACATGTAGCTCCTCTTTTGTAAGGATGAGATCAATGTAAGGGTGGGCCAAGTCCCTTGTCATCTAGGTGTTTGTTTTGAGTGATGGCCAAGACCTTGAAAGAGGTTGGTGCTACGTAAGTTGGGTCATACTCAGTTGTTTTAATCGCATGTTGCTGCTCAGCATTAGTCATTACTTAGCAGCCCCTTTTCTCCCATTGGAGACGTAGGTTACACCATTTTTGTAAGAATGATGAGTGAGAGTCAGCAAGATGAGTGAGTTCCTCAAGCTCAACAAGTGACGCAGGTCTTTGGCGCTTGTGGTATGATGTTATTAGCCATCTAATGAGTGCGTGCTCTTTTGATATTTCACCATTATTGATCAAGTCCCTTGCGACCTTGGGGAATTTTATAGACATGAACTCGTATTCTTCCCAAGTGTAGGATAAAGAATGAACATTAGAGGCAAGGGGTTCATCAAGCAAACCGAGGTCAAGCAAATGTGGTGAAAGTATTGTCCAAGAGCTTGATGCAAGTCACCAAGTCATCTCCCGTATTCTCAGCAAGAGCCTCCAGCCAAGCTGTCACAATTCAAACTTTGCCAATGGCAAGTTGAATACACTGCATATGGTAATCTACGTTGCAATGTGCTTGCTTCTTGAAAGTGCATCCTAACAGCAATTCTTGGCCTACATCCTTCGTATTTGGCAATACATAGAAGATGACTGGCAAGCTCTCAGAATGGATAGAGACTACGATCTTGCACCTCCCTAGGAGTGCATATGACTCGCCCCCGAATGGGGTGAGTTTAGCATTAGTGGGTTGCAACTATGGTTAACCAATGAGGGTCCAATGATCATGAGTCAAGACATTGAAGTCAGCTCCCTTGTCAATCACGGCATCAAATGTGTGTGTGCACCAAGCGATGGCCATTATGCATAGGTATGCTGGTGCTACTACCTCCTCATCCTCATCCTCTAATTCAGTGATGGTGGCTACATGGACATTGATGGGGGCTTCTAGCATAGGGGGCTCATGTAGTGGATGTGTGGGAGGGTAGTACTTCTTCATGCCACTGCCATAAAAGAAGCCTATGCCCTCACCTTGAAGGGTTTCAAGCTCTACGTTTTTTGTCGTCCTACTAATGGTGCGCACTCAGAAAGGTCCTAATGCTCAAAATTTCATTTTCTACTTGTCACCCTTTACCGAGTAGACAAAAACAAGGTCTCCCTACTCAAAGTTCCATTGTTTGACGTACTTGTCAAACCACATCTTCCATCATGCTTTCCCACAAATTAGGACATGATAGGCTAAAAGCCTTTGTAATAAGATTACAGGACTAGGGCTTAGGGTTTGCTATAAATAGGTATCCCTAGCCAAATTTAGGGGCCTTTTTCCATTATGAACTTGGAAGTCATGTAAGTTTTCTTGGTAGTCACATTAGTTCATGTGTTTCACCTACATGGAGGTGAGTTTCCATGGCACCAACTTGTTTTCAAGAAATTCTTTCATGATTTCCTTAGGTTAATACATTGTAGCTTCTTTTCCATGTCAATTCCTTGTTGATTCCATTAGATTAGGAAAGATTGATTTAGTTAGAAGATCCCTTCTAGACATTGGTATTAGATCATCAGTTTAGATCATGTCAGAAGTCATTTTCATGCATTAGATTTAGTTGTAGTGACTAGGGAGTGAAAACCACAGTTCAAATTTAGTCACAAGAGTTAGTTCTTCCATAACCGTGGTCAAACATGGAGATATGTCACAAACTATGACCAAGATGGAGGTTCTTGGCATGAACCAATGGATAATGGCAAGATCCATCTATTTTAGCCGGCTCGGATCGTCATCATATTTTGTCTTATTTTGAAGGACACTTGTTAAAAGAAGAGCTATGGGATACTAAAGGGGTCTAAAGTTACCTCTACTTTTTAAAAGTAAGGTTCATCTTCTTCCTTCTCATCTCTCTCAAGCTTTTCTGAGCTTCAATGGTGGATTTTGATTCTAATCTCTCTCTCTAAACTCCCAGTGCTATAAAGTTCACTCTAACTTGATGCTACAAGGATCAAGAAGCCTAATGATTACCAATATGGTCAATGTTCAACACGTTCATACTGCAAGCATTCCTTCTTTCATAGATTTTCAAGTCTGTGCTGAAAATGCAGACTCGGACCTTTTATGGCTTCATTAGTCTCTTCATCTTCCTTTTGTTCATCTCATGGAGGGAAAAAGAGGTGCATAAAGTTGTAAGGTGTAGTTGTTAATGGTGGCAAGCGAGGAGCCAATTTATCCAAAAGAATGTAGCATATGCGTTGTAGCTGAATCAACTCCTTCAACAAGCGAAGCATGCTTCTATCGAGAGTGGACATACAACAGCGAGCTACATTTCAAAACAATACGATGTAGCTCATCATGCTCAAAAGAATGTCCAGTGATCAAAAGCAACAAGCAATCAACGATTTCTATACAACCGATCAGATTGAGAAGCAAATACAAAGACCTTGAACTCAATGTGCTGCCACTTTGGTTTGAGGTTTCTCCCTCCTCAACATTAGGCTATAGCAAAGGCTCAAATGAGTTGGAAGCAAACTTAGTAAACACAGAGAGGACCTACCCTCCTTCCCCTTCATTTGAGCAAGTCAGTGATCTTGTTCTTTGCGACTCATTTGTTAGTACTGGTGAAAGACTCCGAGAGCTTGTAGGCCAAATCCAGTTGGGGCTACATGCCCTAGGGAGCAAGTTATAGCTAAAAGAGAAGACAAGCATGAAACATATGTGTTGAAAGAGCAAGCAAAAAAATAATAATAAAAGCCTCAAATTGCATTGAGGGAAGCACATCGGGAGGAGAAATCTAGTTGTGTGATCCTTGGATGCTCATAGTCCTCATTTATGCCTAAAGACTGTTGAGATATCGAGTTCCACTCGTGATACGCCAGGGTGACCATTGTGTATTTATGTCATCGACTTGTCAGTTGCAGATGCGGTTGGTACACCACCCATGAGTAATAGCTACATGATAGCTATCCTTATCTACTCTAGTTCGTAGCTCAGTTAGTATGCCACCTTAGTTAGTTGAATTTGGTTTGAGACCCATATATAGGGTTCTTCTATTTATTTGTACTAGAGTTCTTTTGGATTACACAACTAAGAAGAGGAAAACTGTTTTCAGCCTCCACCTCTGTGTGTATTCCCCCATTGTGCAAGCAAGAAAGCTACAAGTGAGACTCCTTCCTTCTCTTCCACAATCTTGACATGGTATCAGAGCCTTGTTCATGGTAAGGAGCTCAAGGAAGCAAGCCAAGCTCGCGGTGTTCTGGTAAGAGGAGCAATGTTGCTTTCATTTTCTATTTTGGGAGCAAGTCTCTGCAGGCAGCACAGCCGGAAAGTGCAGGAGTGCATTGTCTCAGGTTGAGACGCCCTTCGTGGTGAAGCAAGAGGGCAGTATATGCTGCGGGTAAGGGCTTTAGTCCTTGGCGACCTTGTTTTTTTTATTTGAGGCCATTTCGAGGCCTGTTTTGGAGGCGGAAGTTTTCTGCACACGCTCAGGAAAAGGCCCAGTTTTATGCTGTGCGACCACTGTTCTACAGGTCGGTGAAAAGTTACTGTGGAAATTGCATCGTATGCTTGTGTGCAGAGACATTGGGAGTTACAGAATCATCCTTGTTGCCTATTGATGCAAAATCGTCACTAGGAAGTGACTGTGTGGTCAAATACCACTTTCGTCAGTTTTGCAGATTAGCCCTTGTGAGGCTGAAGCTGTGTTCTTTGCAGTGACAGAACTTTTTGCAGTGTTCTGTAATGGCGTCTGATTCTCTCTCACAGATTGTCACTGAAAAGCTTGACAAGAACAACTTCCAAGCATGGAAGTTTAGAATGAGGAATTTCCTTATGGGAAAAGGATATTGGGAATTTGTTGCAAGAAATGAAGAAGAACCAGTTCTTCCTGATGTTCCCAATCAACAGCAAATGTAGGCATTTAAAGCGTGGCATGAGAGAGCCAGGAAAGTTATGTACTGGCTGTCTATCAGTATTTCAGACTCTGTGATTGTGCATATTTAGGATGCAAGTACACCAAAGGAGGCATGGGATGCTTTGTCAAAAATGTATAGCACAAATACTCAAGCCAGGAAAATGCAGCTCAAGCAAGAATTGCATAATGTGCAAAGAGAAAATATGAGCATCAATGATTACCACATGAAAGTGAAGAAGATTGCAGATGCATTTGCTTCCATTGGGTCGCCAGTGGAAGATGATGTTTTAGTTTCTATGACCTTGAATGGTCTAGGAAAGGATTATGCACAGTTTCGGACATCCATTTCAGTTCGTGAAAGATTTCCTGATTTTGAGGAGCTGATTGCTCTTCTAATTTCTGCGGAGCAAAGAAACGGTGGTGCATCTTCTTCAGGAGGAACTTCAAAAGAAGCTATCTTCTACTCAAATGCTGGAAGAGGTAGAGGCAGAGGTAGAGGAGGCCGATTTGCAAGCCGTGGTAGAAATCAGAATATGCAGCAAACTCAAGAAAACCAGTCCTATGGAGAAGGACATGGTAACTCTAGAGGCAGGGGGAGCCAAAGAGGTCGTAGTGGATGGCAAAGAGGGCAAAATGCAAACAGCAATGTTGAATGCTACTACTGTGGTAAAATGGGTCATATGGCTAAAGACTGCTATAAAAAGCAGAATGACATCATGAATGGAAAACTGCAACAAGGAAATTATGCATCTTCTAGTAGACAGGGTGATGACAGAAATGAGCATTTGTTTATGGTGCAGCACATGAACAATTCTGTGACAAGTGCAGAAGAAAGCAACGATGTATGGTATGTTGACTCAGGTGCATCAAACCACATGACAGGTCATGCAGAATGGATGGAGGATGCAAGGAAAATGGAAAAACCAGGATTTGTGGAGACTGGTGATGATACTGCACATCCTATTGTGTAGATTGGAAAAATTCCCTTGTCTATGCAGGATGGGAAAACGAAATACATGTCCGATGTATTTCATGTCCCGAATATCACCAAGAATCTGGTTTCTGTTGGTCAAATGGTTGAGCAGGGCTTGCAGGTCAGATTTAATCCTCATGGATGCTTTGTTGAGGATATGAAAAATAAAGGTCTCTTGATAGCAAAAGGAAAGAAGAAGGGCAGAATGTTTACGTTGGATGCAGACATGCCTGAATTGAGTGCAGCAATGTTTGCACATGGGACCGGTGTAGTTGCAGATATTGATATCTGGCATAAATGCATTGGTCATGTTAATGTACAGCGACTTAAATCAATGCAGGCCCAAAATATTGTTGCAGGATTGCCTAAATTCAAGGTTGCAGAAATGCATAAGGTATGTGAAGCCTGTCAATATGGAAAACAGGCAAGGAAACCATTTCCTAGACATGTTCAAGAGAGTAAGAAGCCATTGGAATTAATCCACTCTGATGTGTGGACTACTAAAGCTGCATCTCCTGGAGGCTGTCATTATTTTGTAACTTTTATTGATGACTATAGCAAAAAAGTTTGGGTGTATTTTATGAAAAAGAAAAGTGAAGTTTTTGGGCATTTCAAAACTCTTAAAGCTATGGCTGAAAAAGAAACAGGTTTGCAAATAAAATGCCTAAGGTCAAATGGAGGGGGAGAGTACCTCTCAAATGAGTTTGCAAGGTTCCTGCAGGAGCATGGCATAAAGCAGCAATATTCATGCAGTCATACCCCACAACAAAATGGAATTGCAGAAAGGAAAAACAGGCATATTGGAGAGGTATCTCGTGCCATGCTCAATGAAAAAGACATGCCAGATTTTTATTAGACTGAAGCAGTTGCTACAGCAGTCTACATAATGAACAGGACTCCCACTGCAGCAATACATGGGATGACTCCAGAGGAGAGGTATACTGGTAGGAAACCAGATATTTCTCATTTGAAAATTTTTGGTTGCATTGCCTATGTACATGTGCCAGATGAGCTGAGATCCAAGTTGGATCCAAAAGCTGAGAAGTGCATCTTTATTGGTTACTCTCTGCAGCAAAAAGGGTATGGATGCTATAAACCCTTCTACTCGTAAGTTTACAGTGAGCAGAGATGTTGTTTTTGATGAGATGAGCAGCTGGTATAAACCAGTAAATGTGATTGATGATGTAGATGCACAAAATGGTAATGCTGCACAGAATTCACAGCAGCAGTCACAAAATATTAGTGGACCTGGGGCATCCTCTAGCAGTGGTTCACATTCTTCGCCATGGACGGGCAGATTGAGATCAAGAGAATCTTCTCAAAGCAATGCAGATAGTGGTATGCAGATATCACGAAAAGGAAAAGAGAAGGTTGATCAGCCCATGTTTGATGTGAATGCAGGTCACTCTTATGTGGATGGTGAATCCAGTGGCTCAGAACAGAGCATTGATGATGAGTTGGGTATCCCCTCTATTGTTACACCTGGAGTAAGGAAGACCAGGGATGTTTTGAGAGCACCTAGAAGTGAGCCTACTTTGCGCAGGTCTACCAAAGCTAGGTATCCTATGGATAGGCTAAAATATGATGGATTTACAGCCATCCACTATGCATATATGGTCAAAGTGATACAGGAACCAGAACCCACTTCTTTTGAGCAAGCCATGGGAAAAGAAAAATGGGAGAAAGCCATGGATGAAGAAATGGATGCCTTGGAAGCAAATGCTACATGGGAGTTGGTACCTTTGCCTAAAGGTAAGAATGCAATTGGCTGTAAGTGGGTTTATAAGGTGAAGCACGATGCAGATGGTTCTGTGAACAGATACAAGGCAAGATTAGTAGTCAAGGGATATGCACAAACATATGGCATTGATTATGAAGAAACATTCAGTCCGGTTGGAAGGATGGCAATCGTAAGAGCAGTCATTGCTATGGCTGCATCAAAGGGATGGTATTTACATCAAATGGATGTAAAGAATGCCTTCTTGCATGGTGATTTGCAAGAAGAGGTCTATATGGAGCAGCCACCAGGTTATGTGCATGCTGTTTATCCTGAGTTTGTTTGTAGGTTGAAGAAAGCCTTGTATGGCTTGAAGCAAGCACCTAGAGCATGGTCTGACAAGATAGGACAATATCTTGTCACTATTGGCTTTCAGATTTCCAAGGCAGATTTCTCACTTTATGTGAGAAAAACAGAGAAAGATATTATGCTACTTGTCATTTATGTTGATGATTTGATTATGACAGGTAACAGTGATGAAGATATCCTTCATGTAAAAATTCTATTGAAGCAGAAGTTTGAGATGAAGGATTTGGGAGAGCTGCATTATTTCTTGGGCATTGAGGTGATTAGATCACCAAGTGGGATACAACTCTTGCAGAGGCAGTATGGATTGGACATGCTTTCCAAATATGGGATGACAGGGTGTAAGCCTATTTCAGTTCCTTTGGAGCAGAATGTGAAGCTGAGAGCACAGATGCAGGTGAGCTTCTAGAAGACCCTACTATGTACAGACGCATAGTAGGAAGCTTGATTTATATGACTATTACCAGGCCAGATTTGAGCTATGTTGTTAGATTGGTAAGTCAGTTTATGCAGGCTCCAAGGAAACCTCATTTGGATGCGGCTAGACGCATACTCAGGTATGTGAAGTCCACATTGCAGTATGGACTATTTTATGAGACTGGGGTTCAGATACTGTTGCATGGATACACTGATGGTGATTAGGCTGGTAGCATTTCTGATAAACGATCTACCAGTGGATATGTGTTCTCTTTTGGGAGTGCTGCAGTCACTTGGAGCAGTAAGAAACCGCCTACAGTTGCCTTGTCCAGCACAGAGGCTGAGTACAGGGGTGCAGCAATGGCTGCATGTGAGGTAGCTTGGTTGCATATGCTACTTTATGATATGCATCAGCCTACAGATGGGCCAGTTGTCATTTATTGTGACAACATGAGTAGTATACACTTGGCAAATAACCCAGTCTATCATGCTAGAACAAAGCACATTGAGGTGCATTATCACTATGTGCGCGAGAGGGTTTTAGTAGGTCTTATTGATCTAGTTTATGTCAGCACAGAGGATCAAGTAGCTGACATATTCATGAAGGCATTGGGCACAGAGAAGATGTGCAAGTTCAGAGACCTACTTGGTGTGCAGGAATTGAGATTGAGCTTGAGGGGGAGTGTTGAGATATCGAGCTCCACTCGTGATACGCTAGGGTGACCGTTGTGTATTTATGTCACCGACTTGTCAATTGCAGACGCGGTTGGTACACCGCCCATGAATAATAGCTACATGATAGCTATCCTTATCTATTCTAGTTCGTAGCTCAGTTAGTATGCCACCTTAGTTAGTTGAGTTTGGTTTGAGACCCATATATAGGGTTCTTCTATTTCTTTGTACTAGAGTTCTTTTGGCTTACACAACTAAGAAGAGGAAAACTGTTTTCAGCCTCCACCTCTGTGTGTATTCCCCCATTGTGCAACCAAGAAAGCTACAAGTGAGACTCCTTCCTTCTCTCCCACAATCTTGACAGAGACTCTATGCCTGCTATGGATGATTGAATCTTAAGCTGCAAGAGCATCAAACATGCTTCCGTTCAATGCAATTTGCATTGATTAGGATTACAATCTTCATCGTTCATATATCTCCAACGGCACCTTCAATGGCCTTCTAATTTCTCATCGCAAAAAAATAGCCCCTCCCCCCCATGAAATCAAGGGGGGGGGGGGGGGGGGGGGGGGGGGGGGGGTGCGGCCAAAGGGAGCCCCCAAGGGTCACACCCTTTTAATTCTCAAGTGGTTGGCCAATTTTTGGCACTCATCCCGCTTTCGGCATCCAAATCAACTTCTGAAAATTCATGGGCATCCATCTCGAAGTCCCCATTGCCGGGCATCTCCCAAAGTTTCATTTGACATGCCGAGAAATTATGAAAATTTCCCAATTGTCACTCGGTGGGTCTTTAAAGCACTTTTGGGGCTTTTCTGCTTAAAATCATACCGATTGCAGTTGTCGCCTTCGACGAAGTCTATTTTTCACCTGAAATTCAAATTTTTGGGCTATTTCTAAGTACTTCTCGACGTCAAAAATCCTATGTCAATGGCGATACAGGATAGGGCGACTCAACTCGTCAAATCCCACAAACAGATCTACACATAAACACAACCACAAAGAGCATCAAGCTTATACAAAATAGATACACAACAAAACACATCACACCTCTCACCCTACCCCCTGACAAAACCAAGGCATGAAATCCACGAGGAGTAGGCCTAGCATAATCTGACAAAAAGCCCAACGTGAGTCACTAACCGACTTCTCCAACATGGCCAAGCTAAAAAGAACTATCAGAGAGGTAATCCTAAGTGATGGTCTTAACTACCTACCTAACTAAGGACAACTCAACTAGGAGCTCCTACTAGGCGAGGACTCCTATAGCCTGATCAATAGATGGTGTTTTTTAGCACATTTTCCTTGTAGCCCCGGATTTTCCATACTCGATCATGTAAAAAGGAGGGAGTTGAGCGTAGTGACCCAAGGAGAACAAGGCATCGGCCCCAGGTCCTATCTCGGTACCCAAGAACCTACCAAGCCCGTGCAAGGAGACACTTAATCCTTTTCTAATGCTCACTTTTATTTTTGTTCCAATCCTTCTTTTATTTACTTTGCTTTTCAGCTAGTTGCCATCCCCAGGAAGACAAGGCATCGGCCCTGGGTCTTGTCTCGTCCCTAAGAACCTACCAAGCCTTCGCAAGGCGATAAACGATTGCTTAAAGATTTTTCTTTCTTCTCTATTTTTATAGGGGTTAGAACCCCTTTTTACACACCTATGTATTTCATAGATTTTCTTACGGATATTTAGGGTTTTTCCTTTGGGTTATTTTTAGTACGCTTCTCTAATTGCCCCACACTAATAGGAATGCCTAGCACAACCACCTAGTAGGTCAGCATAACAGGGTCACTAGAACTTCCTTCAAAAATAGATTTTTCAGCCTGACAATGCCTTTGCAAGATGCAATGACTACTCAGACCTCCCCCCAGATATACATAACCTAAACCTGGGACTTCATACCTTGATTGCCAATCCCCAACAAAAACAAAGCACCCTTACATACACATGTATCATTATTTGCTTAAGGAAAAAAGACTCGGAAAGGGGACGAAACCACCTGGAATGGCCACAAGAAGCTCCTCCGCAACAAAGGCTCCCTCTAGCGACTTCATCAACCTGTATGAAACAATCACTAAAATAGCAAACCATTAAACGTACCTACACCAAATAGACATAGGGCCCTCTTGAAATAAGAAATAACACATTCTTGTTGAGAATCAGCAATCACAGTCAAACAGCCTCTTTGTATGGAGTCTCAGGGTCAAGGACATGCAGGCTAACTTATCCCATATGCACAATGGTGCCTACTGCAGTTTCCTACTTTCCTATAAAGCATTGTACTTGCTTTCTTTCTTAATGCAATGATAGTACTCTTTTCATTTCAGTAAAGTGTCAATGTCATTGTCCACATACACAAGATTGTGTTTATGAGTCCAAGTCTCAATCTTGGAACCTAATTCACTTGTGTAACAAACAGTGTCCATTCCATCATGAGTCTACACTTCTCCTTCCATTCTCCATAGCTTTTGGTTATGTCATGCTCTAGATCCCGCATTTCTAACATGGTATCAGAGCCCAGTTGGGCATGGCATTGCTTCTCCAGCCTCTCTTGATTCTTTTGAACCTCCATCCAGCTCAGTGTCAGTGTATGACTTCTTTTCTCAACTCTACTCTCACTGAAGCTTCCATGGCAGCCATAGCCAGCAGCACCCTGTCAGATTGAACTGCTTATATCTCACTCCACAAGTCAAATCTCTTGGAGCTTCCTTCTGGAAAAGTATTCCCCAACTCATAAAGCTTCCCTGTATCACATCAATCCAGGACATTGGACCATCTGGAGCTCAGCATTGTGAAAATCCCCAATCTCTGCTCTGTGTCTGCCATAGCCAGACAGGACCTACCTTGCTTGGAGCTTCCATAACTCTTCAACCAGGCCATTTCAGCCCACGATTTCTTCTAGAGAGTTGTTCCTCTGCTCAAGGCGCTTCATCTTGGCACAATAATGGATGACATTGATGCTCCATGGCTCCAGCATTGCAGAAATTGACTGTCGCTGTCTAGATCTGCGCCGATTCTGTTCGTGGCCTCTGCGTGCGCCGTACAGCCCGCAATCTGCACAATCTCCATGGGGCTTTGGTAGCCCATGACATAAGCTTCCTAGATATGTAAAAAGTTTTGAAAATGATGCACTGTAGCTCCTGCAATAAGCAAAAAAACCAGGGCCCTGTCTCAGAAACCCTAATTCCACCATAGCCAAAAGCTTCAAAATCTTGACATTTTTCATTGTTTCTCTCACTGAAGTTATCAACAGTGATTTTAATCACTGAGCAATACTCTCTGAAGTTCGTTAAAGTACTGTCACTCAGATATGAAGACATCAGCATCAAATCAAGAAGGGGAAGATCACTTGGAGTAAAAGACTTTTGCAGATTTGGTATTCATTGACACTCAGTTAGTGCTTTTTAGCACTTGTGTCTCTCAATCAATTCTTCTGTTGCTCAAATCTAATAAAGTATAAAGTTGATTTGCTACTGTTCCCGTAAATCTAACATGGGCAAAGACTCGCCAAATGATCGATTCAAAGGAGTCGGATTCCACACTTGGCAAACCCGCATCAAGCTCATCCTGATGAAGAAGGGTCTCTGGGCCATCACAAATGGCAAAGAGAAGAAACCGCGGGACGCGGACCTTGCAACTACTTGGCAAAAGAATGATGACAGAGCCCAGGCCATTATCAAATTGGAGCTAGATGACAGTTATATCCATCACGTGGATAACTGTGAGACCTCACAGGATACATGGAAAAGACTTGACACCCTGTTCGGTGCACAATCTAAATCATCAAAGTATGGTCTCCTAATTGAATTCTTCAGGCTTGAAATGAAGTCCAGCACATCACTTGCCACACATCTTAATTACATGGAAGGACTCCTAACCCAACTTGCAGGAATCAACATTAAAATGGATGAAGATGTTTGCATCGGTGTTCTACTTAAGAGCTTGCCTCCTGAATATAATAACGTATCAACAACTTTAATCAACATGCCAAATCCTGAACTTGTTGATATCCAGGCATCACTGTTAGAAGAAGAAAAGAAGCTAAAAACTAAAGAAGAACCAAGTACCTCTAGAGATGAGCATGCATTATATGTTGGCAACAGGTACAAAGGCAAGAAAGATCAGCTCTTTTGTGACTTCTGCAAAAGGACCGGACACACCGAGAAGTTCTGCCACGCAAGAAAGAGATCCCAAAAGGCCTATCTAGTCGCAGTCAAAGAAGAAGAAGAAAATGAAGCAAAGGAAGAAGAAGATGAAGATCACCAGGATCGGAAGGACAAGACTCATCAGTCCTTGTACTCTCATAATTCTGATAGACTGTTTTAATAGCCTTGTATTTTTCCTTGCCCTAATGCTTCCTGCCATAAGCTATGTAAACTCCTTATGTAACTTGGCATTACAGTCCCTGTACACTTTGTGAGGCCCCTGTTACAGCCTTTGGATGTCCACCATGCTTATGGTACCCACACTTAGCTTTTTCTGCGACAGCCTCTGGTGTTTTGCCATGTCTGTGGTATACCCACACTTTGCAGGTGGTTCTCATTACAGCCTCTACACACTTTGTGCCTTTCCTAGTTGTGATTGAGGAGGGGTGTTGAGAATCAGCAATCACACTCAAACAGCCTCTTTGTATGGAGTCTCAGGGTCAAGGACATGCAGGCTAACTTATCCCATATGCACAATGGTGCCTACTGCAGTTTCCTACTTTCCTATAAAGCATTGTACTTGCTTTCTTTCTTAATGCAATGATAGTACTCTTTTCATTTCAGTAAAGTGTCAATGTCATTGTCCACATACACAAGATTGTGTTTATGAGTCCAAGTCTCAATCTTGGAACCTAATTCACTTGTGTAACAAACAGTGTCCATTCCATCATGAGTCTACACTTCTCCTTCCATCCTCCATAGCTTTCGGTTATGTCATGCTCTAGATCCCGCATTTCTAACAATTCTATTGCAGACTAACTGGCCGTGTTGTCCTAATGAAATCAGACATTAAAACCTAAAAGCAATTGGCCCTCGTGGCCTTTAAAAAATCAAGCAAACCAACTCATATAGATCCCTCCTTGGAAGAAGGCAGATATACAAAAATATGCTCTATTCCAAGGGGAAAAATTAGGTCTTTCTACCCTAAACTAAATGCATCAAGTTGTGACCCATACCTCCTACATATATAGCAAGAGGCGTACGCATAACATGTCATCTGACCAACCTATGGGTCCAAGACAGTAGTGGTAGATGGGTCTCGGCTACTCTTCGCATTACCCATACCAACCATCATCTGCCATATAATGTGTGGTCTGATAACATTCCCCACAAGCGATCGAGTCATGTCTCATTATCAATAGCAACATCTGGACTAGGACCACAGTTGAAGAAGAGGTTCTCCTCATAAGCAAAATTTGCTAAGGAATCCGCAAACTCCAATAATGTGGGATCAGTTGAAGAGAGATGCTCTCGATTTCATCAAGTAGGGTCATAGGAGTTCGATGATACATACGAAGGAATGGATTCCGGACTGTATATGTCTCATTTAGCTGATTTAAGAACAACTGGGAATCCTCTTTTACTAACAACCACCAAATACCATGTTTCTTGGCAATGTTCAGTCCCATAATCAAGGCTTTATACTCAGCCATATTGTTAGTGAATCCTACCCCAAGATAAACAACTAATTTCATTGTACTCTGTGTCGGGGATCTCAGATAACTACTCTAGCACTCCCTTTTTTATTAGGGCCACTAGACGCTCCATCAAAGTATAACGTGTATATCCACAAGGGGTTTACACAGCCAGCCATCAACAACTCCCCCTATTCGTAATTATGATAGTCAAAATTCAACATATTTAGAGGATAAACTAACGGCTCCATCCCACATTCTTCATTAAACTCAACAAGGATGCTTGTCAGGATTTGTAAACAATGATGGTAGAAAACTTTAATCTCCCACACAAAGGTACCATCTTCTTGCTCAATAACTTTGTTTCCTTTTCTCCACCAGATAATCTTCCCCTTATGATATCTTTGCTCTAGATATGGGTGCTCTAAATAAGGGATTAACCGCCCCATCAACCAGTTTAAGATCTCCTGCATGTCTCAGATCAAGCCCAGCATGGACTTGCAATGCATTTAGCGCGTCAGTGAGAGCGGAGTTTTGAGCCCGGGATGTGCCTAAAATTTGCTGAAAATCCAGAATTTAGGGGGAAAATATTTAATATCGAAGGCGGTGGCTGCAGCTAGGACGATTTTAAGCACCAAGTGAAAGACGGCTTTTAAAAGGCGCCCGAGCGACACTTGTGGATTTTTTATAATTTTTCCGACTACCATGTGGGATGTCAAGAGCTGCCAGTCAGTGTGGGATGTCAAGACGGACGCCCAGGATTTTTCAGAGCTCAAATCGAAGTCCGGATGAGGAAGTGGCCACAAATTGGCAAGATACAAAAAGGTGGACAAAGATCAAGACCAAAAGGAGGGGTGCCCTTTGGAGCCTTGACACCCCCCCCCCCCAAATTTTATGAAGAAGAAGATGAAAAAAAATGTGGAGATTTTCATGGCGTGATGGCATGATGCAGCAACGACCGAAAATTGCGCTCTCTCATCATGATCATGATCATCAGGCTGAAAGCAACCCACCTAACTGACATTGGGGCTAATCTTCTCCCTATGGGCTGGTTCTATCGCCGCCCTTCATGCAAGGAATGGTTGTGTGAATGAAGAGAACAAATTCTAGTCTTTCTCTCTCCTCCCTCTCTCCCTTCTCAATGGGCTGTTCATGTGTGCCATCTTGAATGGAGGAACCGAGAAGGAGAATAAAGGAAATGGTGATGGAGATTGATGGAGATGCTGAAGATTGAAGTTTCCTTTGTTGGATTGAGAGCGATGGAGGCTCCATTTTCTGATTATGCATGCATTCAAGGCATCTCGGGTTACGTAAAAACACGATATGACCATTGTTATGAAGAAAATAAATGATTTTTTATAGTTTATGATGATAATTATATTCTTATTGGATGAAAATTTATTTGTGTGCTGTTTGAATCATGAGTACTTGCTGTTCATTAGAAAATTATGATTTTGCGATGATTTACATACTCTATTTAATTCCCGTAAACCCGAAATGCGGTTTTTAAGTGGCAAAATGGTAGTTTTTCCGTTTCGGGTGGGCAAAAAGTTCCCATGGGGGGAATATGGAAGATAAATTGAGTGTTAGTATGCTGAAGTGATTGGAATAAGAAAAACCAAAAAATAGCATATTTTATTACCAAATAAATCAAGAAAATAGGGAAAATAAGGAGAAAAATAGAAATGCATCTTGGAAAAATAAGAAAAAATATAAGAATTGTTTGTGGATGTGTGATAATGGTAAAGCATGAAGTTTGGCCTCAGTTTTCCCTATCTCATTCTCAAAGTTTGTGATTTATCGCTTTCTATACTTCAAAACATGACAAAATGAACTTCTACACCTATGCAACAAAAGCAATACCTAAACGTAAGGGGGTTGGGATATTTGAATGGTGTGATTTGCGTGCTGATTGTTGTTGATTTTCTGATGCATTTCATGACGTAGAGTTCATTTATTTTAATTAAGAGGATAGTAGCACGAGTGTTATCTCGGTGCTATCCTTTCATCGCCGCAACGCGGTAGAGAATAAGCAATGAAAGCCTGGTTGTGCATAGCACATGGCTGATTTGAAAATGATGTTTGAGTACTCTAGGATCATTCACTTTGCATGTGCATGAAACCATGGTGTCAGAATAAGAAAACCTGGATGCATAGCACATGTTTTCAATGACAATGACCACGTTGAGTGTGGAAAGGCATCCTAAGCCATATGATAGACGTTCGTTTCTTGGGGGATTATTCGATAAGGACACATGTTATCATCTCTTGGAAATTTGTGAAATGAAGAGTGGAGTTTGTTCATTTGTTTTATATGTTGAGTAGTGTATCAAGGGGGCAAACCCTGCAATGTAGGAGAGCTACAGTGGGGCCACGGTGTTCCTACCGAGAGATTGCCTCCTGTGTATGTGATTATTGTGGTATTTATTGCCAATTGGTATGGGTTCTCCCTCTGAGGAGTTTATAGAAAGGAAAACGTTGGAGTACAAAACTATAAAACTATAAATGCGTAGATTAGGCTTTAGGGCAATTTGTCCTTTAGCAGCAGATTGACACTCCTGGTCCGTGAGGCCGTGAGGGTGTATTTGTATGTTATGAGCATGAGGTCCGGCTAGTGCCATAGCCAGCGTCGGCCCATTTCAAGTCCCATCAGTGGTGCGTCTGTCGAGAGCCGCCAACAAGTGGTGGTTCTCGAATCTAGGGTTTTTAGGGACCAAAAAGTTGGTTTATGTCCTCTGACAAGGACCGTCAAGCCAAAATACAAAAAGCAGAACGTGCTGAGAGGGCTAGACGGCGGTTGGAGATTGTAAGTCGCTATTCTCCTCAAAGGAGTAGCCCGATACGTATAAGAGGCAGTGGTCTTAGTAACCCAACGACTGCACATAGTCCTTTAGGTGCAGGAGGAAGCGTAAGTTCTTCCTCTCTTCCACCAAGTCAACCCACTTCAAGTGGGGGTGTGATTCCATTAGTCCAAACTCCTATTGTTAATCCGATTTCGTCATGGCACAACCCATTGCAATTCTTACAGGGACGCCGAATTTGCCAGCTTTAGGAGTTCCTTTGCCCATTTTTAATGGGTTAGCCGAAGAAGATGCGGAGTTTCACATTTGTGAATCCCAAAGATTAATGTTTAATTACCGTATCCAAGATGAGGGACATCTTATGATATTCTTTAATATGACATTAAAAGAAAGGGCTACATTATGGTATCATAGCATAGAGACTAGAACCATAACTACAATCGATCAATTTTATGCAGCTTTCCAAGGAGAGTATGCCCCTGAAAGAGGTGGCCAATACTGGTTGTGTGTTTTGAATGTAACACGCCAAGACCCCCATGAGAATGTGAAAGCTTGTGCCAAGAAGCTTAAGGAAGCATTTCTTAAGTTACAAACTTACATTCCTATTCCACCGGCTGCCCAAATGCAATACTTCTTGCATGGATTGGATTTCAATATTCAAGTACAATTGAGCAGTGTGGCTTTGGCTGATATAGACACCACCATCACATGGGCAGAAGGAGTAGAAGCATGATTACAAACGGCCTACTCCTCTCGAATAAATCTTAATGCGGGTTTAGTACCTGGAGGCAATCTAACATTGATAAATGGAAGTCAAGGGATGCCTATGAATAACCCTAATGGGAGAGGAAGCATGGTTCAAAATGTACCTTTGCTGCCAGCTCCTCCCTGTGTGACTATGCCTATGGCTAGTCAGTTGGCTCCACCAAATGTTGGAGGCCAAGTTTTGAACCCTAATGTTGTTCTTGTAAGTCAACAACCAATGCCCAATCAAATTGTTAGGCCAATGGAACGACTGGTAGACGATCAAGGCTATGAGTCGAGTGCCTCTAATGTCCTTGGCAAAGTTAAGGATATGATGAGGCACTACACCGACATGATTTCTGAACAATATTGGAAAATAGATGTTGATGTCAATTTCCTGAAGAAGCAGCAGAATCTGATAGGGAGTCGATGCCCCGAAGAGGGTGATCCCTCAAGATTCAGCTGTAAGTGGTGTAGCAAACAACATTTCCCTAGAAATTGTCCAAATATTAAATGTGATATTTGTGGGAAGTCGAGCCACTTAGCCGCTACCTATTGGAGTAAGATTAGTTCCCTCCAACAAGGGAGTAAATAGCCAGGTCCAGTTAATCATAGAGCGCAAGGTAATAACCTGCAGCAAAATGATGGACCGACAAATATTGCAAAGGGGAAAGACCACTATAGAGGAGTTGCCACAAGGCAATGGAGTCAGCCTTATTGAGGCTGTACCCATCAATGGCACTGAAACCTCTAACCTACGAGCCGTGACAAGAGGCCAAAAAGCTAAAGAGGTTGACAAAGAGAATGCAAAACCGGTCGAGGGAATCCCTAAGCAAGGGGATAAGGGGACGCAAGTCCTAAATCCTGGAGTGAAAGGTGGACCTCTAAGGCCTATTGATAGAAAAGTTAATCCCAAGAAGGATGAGGAAGTACCAAGAAAGAAGGCAAGAGCTAAAAACAAAGCACCAAAGCCAGTCCCGAGACCAAAAGAAAGAATGGTATGGCGAGAAAAGAGAGCTTTGGCTACCTATCATGATTTTGATTTAGCAAGTTCTCTTTGCGAAGTCAAACCAGATGTAAACCTCTTACAGTTGATTAAATTATCTCTAGGAGTATGCAAGGAATTCAAGAAGATCCTATGTATTGGGTATCTTGTAGAACCTTTGGGCATAGCACGAGTAGGGGAAGATTGGTTTGACCATGCGGAAAAGAATTGCCCTAGGGTTCCAGCATATATGGATGGAATATTAGTAGAGCATGCCATCGTAGACACTGGGTCCTCCATCAATATCATGAGTTCAGAGTTGATGGAGAGGTTGGGTCTAGGCATCCAAAAAGATGGCTCCACCCTTCTTAGAATGGTTGATGATAGTCTAAGGCAACCAGAAGGTTGCATTACTAAAGTCCATGTTACAATTGCAAATGTAGAATGCTTCTTGGACTTTAGGGTGATAAGGTTTACAATACGTCTAGCTATCAAGTTTTTCTAGGTAGGTCTTGGATCTTACGAACAGACTGTTAAGTCGATATACCTGCCGGTCGAGTGGTTCAAGGTAGAGGTGCTAATCGAGTAATAGTTGATGCTTACCCTAAGTCTCCTTAGAGTAAGAGAGCTCCTTTATCCTCTACTGAATTAGAGACAGCAGATGATCCATCTAGTAGTCAGACATCATCCAGTGATGAATCTAAAGAGGGGTCCACTACAGAGTATATTTACCAAATAACTCTAAATGAGCCGATAGATCCGCAAGATAGAATAAGAGATGCGGATGTGATTGAGTTGGACCTTGGCACATCGAATGATTCACGGCCAATTAAATTAGGTTCCATGCTCAGTTCAGTAGAAAGGGAGGACTATGTGTCCTTGATTTAAGAATTCCGTGACATCTTTGCTTGGAGTTATGACGAGCTGAGAGGCATTCCTCCCAGCCTAGCTATTCATACTATTCCTGTAAAAAAAGGCAATCGTCCTGTGCATCAGAAAGTAAGGCGTATGCCTTTTGAATTGAGGGACGGGTTGTTTGAGGAGTTATAGAAGTTATGGAAAGCTGGTTTAATTTTCCCTGTACAGCGCACAAAATGGTGTTCACTAGTTGTTATCAAGAAAAAGAAAAATAACCAAATTTGACTATGTGTAGATTTTAGAGAGCTGAATAAGCAGACAACTAAGGATTGCTACCCGTTGCCATTTATTGACCAGATTTTGGATCAATTAGCGGGTAGGGAAATATATTCGTTTATGGATTGCTTTGCAGGATAGAACCAGATGGCAATTGCAGAAGAGGACAAGTTGAAAACAACTTTTATTACTGTCTTTGGTACTTTTGCGTACCATGTGATGGCCTTTGGATTGTGCAATGCGCATGGATCATGGCAACGAATAGCAAATAAGACCTTTGGTGACATCTCCCCAAATGAGTTGAAAGTATTTATAGATGACCTGGGAGCAACCACTGTAAGGGAAAGGATGTTGATTATTTTCAGAAAGTGTTTTGAGCGCTGCAGACAATTTTGTATCGCTCTTAACCCACGGAAGTGTGTCTTTGGAGTGCCTTATGGGCTATTGCTAGGCCATGTGGTCAGTTCAGTGGGGATAGCAACTGACCCTGAAAAGATCAAGGCTATAGCCGCTATGAGTCCACCATGCACTCCGAAAGAGGTACATAGATTTCTATCATTGATAGGGTACTATCGGAGGTTTATAAATGCCTTGGCAGAAAGGATGTTGCCATTAACAAACTTATTATCCTCTAGCTATCTGTTTGTATGGAGCGACCCTTGTAAGGTAGCTTTCGAGGATGTGAAACAGGAGCTAGTAAAAGCACCAGTTTTAAAAGCACCTAAAAGAGGCTATGTATTTTACATATTTTCAGCACAGCCACCATGCATAGTATCAGCTGTTGTTTAGCCCAAATCTGGGAGAAAAAGTTGTATCATCCGATAGCTTTTGCTAGTCAAAAATTGGGCATTTCAGAAATCAACTACACCTACATGGAGAAGTTGTGCCTTGCGATGGTCTTTGCGACTAAAAAATTCAGGCACTACATCCTCTATGAAAAGATAGTGTTCTATACGAAGGCGGAAGGGCTTAGATTGCTTATGAACAAGCTGCAACCGCCTGATCGTTTGGCAAAGTGGTTAATGACTTTGCAGGAGTTTGATTATGAGATTAAGAGTAAGCCACCAAGGTTGCAGGGTATTGTGGAATGCCTTGTGGATTTCGGGGAGCCGAAAGAGACTTTGGTTGAAGGAAGTGATATCGAAGAAATGTTAAAAATTGATACAGCTTCTATCCCATCTTGGTATGCTACTATCATGCATTATCTATCAACAGGAGAGACTGGAGATGGTTTATCAAAATTAGAAAAGAGGAAAATCAGACAACAAGCTTTGAAGTTTTCCTTGATCGTAGGAACACTATATCGGTAGGGTGTTGATGATATCTATCGTTGATGTGTGATGCCTGATGAGGTTCCTTTCATCTTGGAAGAGTGCCATGACTCTAGGTGTGGAGGGCACTTCGCTGGACGGTTGAAAGCGCAGAAAGCTTTAAGAGATGGATATTGGTGGTCGTCCATCTTCCAAGATTCCTTTGAGTACGTTAAGAGATGTGATACCTATCAAAGACATGACAGCAGAGAGAATAGGAAACACCCACTTACGGGTATCATGGCTATCCTTCCATTTGAGAAGTGGGGCATTGACTTTGTGGGTCCCATCACCTCATCCTCTACTACTCAGAAGAGGTACATTATAGTAGCAACTGATTATTTTACAAAATGGTCAGAGGCGCGAGCGATGAGGAAGGACAATGCAAAAGAGATTGCAAGTTTTCTTTTAGAGCAGATTATCTGCCGTTTCGGTCCACCGAAGGAACTAGTGTCGGACCGTGGAACCCACTTTTTGAATAAAGTGATTAAAAGCCGGCAAATCAAGCACAATAAAATGACCCCTTATAATCCACAAGCAAATGGGCAAGTTGAAAGTACTAATAAGCAGCTTGTGGTTATTTTGTCTAAAATAGTCTCTGAGAAGAAACGAGACTGGGACAGGAAGTTGTATGTGGCAGTATGGGTATACAATACAACATTCAAGCGAGCTACCGGCCATACTCCATTTAAATTAGTTTATGGAGAAGAGTGGGTGTTACCCCTGGAAATCGAGTTGCCAACCATACGGTTTACAATTAACCACTATTTGGGAGATGAGGATTCACCCTTTGAACGTTTCATGACCCTAGCCCGCCTGGATGAGCTGAAATTGCAGAGCTTGTTACACCAGGAGGTAGCTAAACGTCAGATGAAGCAATTGCACGACCTTAAAGCAAAGAAGTATACCTTTAAAAAAGGGCAATTAGTTATGTACTATGATGCGCGTAGGGAGCTGTTTCCAGGGAAGTTGGAACCTAGATGGGATGGCTCCTACAAGATTGTAAGGATAGGAAAAAATAGGTCTACGGCTCTACTAGCTGATCTGTAGGGAGTAGAATTTAAAAATAAGGTTAATCTTAATAAGATTAAACCTTATTATTTCTGAGTATGCTAATACGGGAAATGCATTGCAGGTCCATGCTGGGGCTGATTTGAGACCTGCAAAAGAGCTTAAAGCTGGTTGATGGGGCGGTTAATTCCTTATTTGGAGCACCCATATCTGGAGCAGAGATACCATCAGGGGAAACTTGTCTGGTGGAGCAAAGGATACAAAGTGATTGAGCAAGAAGACGAAACCTTTGTGTGGGAGATCAAAGTCTTTTGCCATCACTACTTACGAATGTTGACAAGTATCCCTGTTGAGTTAAATGATTTTCTACTATATGTGTCTGTGTACTTGTAGGGGAGTTTCTTTTCTTGTTGGGGACTGGAGTCCAAGGCATGAAGTCCTAGGTTTAGGTTAGGTATGTCTGAGGGAGGTCTGAATAGTCGTTGCCTCCTGTAAAGACATTGCCAGGCATTGAACGACCTATTTTAGAAGGCAATTCTAGTGACCTTGTTCTTCTAGCCTGCTAGGCAGCCGTTCTAGGAGTTCTTGTTAGTTGTGAGGTAGTTAGCGAAGCCTGCCAAGAAAAATGATGATGATAGAAAAGAAGCCCTGAATGTCTTAAAGAAAATAAAAATATACAAAGGTGTGTAAAAAGGGGTTCTACCCCCTATAAAAATAGAAAAGAAATAAATAAAAATTTATAAGTAGTTGATCATCGCCTTGTGAAGGCCTGGTAGGTTCCTGGGAATGAGTCCGACCCGAGGCCGATGCCTTGTCTTCCTATGGGGTGGCGTCTTGCTGGAAAAGAAGAAAGTAAGGAAGGTTGGAGCGAAAATAAAAGTGAGTGTCAGAAAAGGATTCAGTGTCGCCTTGCGAGGGCTTGGTAGGTTCTTGGGTACTGAGACAAGACCTGAGGCTGATGCCCTGTTCTCCTTGGGTCATTACGCTCAGCTCCCTCCTTTTTACATGCCCGAGTATGGAAGAATAAAAACCTAAAAGAAGAATTGTGCTAAAAGAAAATACTCCTTGATCAGGCTATAGGAGTCCTCGCCTAGTAGGAACTCCTAGTTGTATTATCCTTAGTTAGGTAGTAGTTCAGACCACCACTTAGGGTGACCTTCTTTGATAGTTCTTTTTAGTTTTGCCGTGTTGGAGCAGTTGGTTAGTGACTAGCTTCAAGCCTTCTATCAAATTATGCTAGGCCTACTCCTTGTAGATGTCATGCCTTGGTTTTGTCAAGGGGTAGGGTGAGCACTGTGTTGTGGTTTAATATGTATCTATTTGGTATCAGCTTGATGCGTCCTTTGGTTGTTTTGTGCAGATTTGTTGTGGGATTCGACGCGTTGAGTCACCCTATCCTATGGTCACCAATGAGAGAAAATTTTTGAGCTTGGAATGTGCCTAAAATTTTCTAAAAAATCCAAAATTTAGGAAAAAATATTTAACATCGAGGGCGGCAGCTGCAGCTAGGACGATTTTAAGCACCAAGTGAAAGACGGCTTTTAAAAGGCGCCCGAGCGACACTTGTGGATTTTTTATAATTCTTTCGACTACCATGTGGGATGTTAGGAGCTGCTAGTCAGTGCAGGATGTCAAGACGGACGCCCAAGATTTTTCAGAGCTCGAATCGAAGTCCGGACGAGGAAGTGGCCACAAATTGGCAAGATACAAAAAGGTGGACAAAGATAAGGACCAAAAGGAGGGGTGCCCTTTGGAGCCTTGACCCCCCCCCCCTCCAAATTTTATGAAGAATAAGATGAAAAAAAATGTGGAGATTTTCATGGCGTGATGGCATGATGCAGCAACGGCCGAAAATTGCGCTCTCTCATCATGATCATGATCATCAGGCTGAAAGCAACCCATCTAATTGACATTAGGGCTAATGTTCTCCCTATGGGCTGGTTCTATTGCCGCCCTTCATGTGAGGAATGGCTGTGTAAATGAAGAGAACAGATTCTATTCTTTCTCTCTCCTCCCTCTCTCTCTTCTCTATGGGCTGTTCATGTGTGACATCTTGAATGGAGGAACCAGGAAGGAGAATAAAGAAAATGGTGATGGAGATTGATGGACATGCTGAAGATTGAAGTTTTCTTTGTTGGATTGAGAGCAATGGAGGCTCCATTTGCTGATTATGCATGTATTCAAGGCGTCTCGGGTTACGTAAAAACACGGTATGACCATTGTTATGAAGAAAATGAAGGATTTTTTATAGTTTATGATGATAATTATGTTCTTATTGGATGAAAATTTATTTGTGTGCCGTTTGCATCATGAATAATTGCTATTCATTAGAAAATTCTGATTTTGCAATGATTTCCATACTCTATTTAATTCCCGTAAATCCGAAATGCGGTTTTTAAGTGGCAAAATGGTAGTTTTTCTGTTTCGGGTGGGCAAAAAGTGTTCCCATGGAGGGACTATGGAAGATAAATTGAATGTTAGTATGCTGAAGTGATTGGAATAAGAAAAACTAGAAAATAGCATGTTTTATTGCCAAATAAATCAAGAAAATGGAGAAAATAAGGGAAAAAATAGAAATACGTATCGGAAAAATAAGGAAAAATATAAGAATTGTTTGTGGATATGTGGTAATGGTAAAGCATGAGGTTTGGCCTCAATTTGCCCTATCTCCTTGTCAAGTTTTGTGATTTATCGCTTTCTATACATCAAAACATGACAAAATGAACCTCTACACCTATGCAATGAAAGCAAGACCTAAACGTAGGGGGTTGGGATGTTTGAATGGTGTGATTTGCGTGCTGATTGTTGTTGATTTTCGGATGCATTTCATGACGTAGAGTTCATGTATTTTAATTAAGAGGATAGTAGCACGAGTGTTATCTCGGTGCTATCCTTTCATCGCCGCAACGCGTTAGAGAATAAGCAATGAAAGCCTGGTTGTGCATAGCACATGGCTGATTTGAAAATGATATTTGAGCACTCTAGGATCATTCACTTTGCATGTGCATGAAACCATGGTGTCAAAATAAAAAAACCTGGATGCATAGCACCTGTTTTCAATGACAATGACCACGTTGAGTATGGAAAGGCATCCTAAGCCGTAGGATAGACGTTCGTTTCTTGGGGGATTATTCGATAAGGACACATGTTATCATCTCCTAGAAATTTGCAAAATGAAGAGTGGAGTTTGTTCATTTGTTTTATATGTTGAGCAGTGTATCAAGGGGGCAAACCTTGTGATGTAGGAGAGCTATAGTGGGGCCACGGTGTTCCTACCGAGAGGTTGCCTCCTATGTATGTGATTATTGTGGTATTTATTGCCAATTGGTATGGGTTCTCCCTCTGAGGAGTTTATAGAAAGGGAAACGTTGGAGTACAAAACTATAAAACTATAAATGCATAGATTAGGCTTTAGGGCAGTTTCTCCTTCAGCAATAAATTGACGCTCCTGGTCCGCGAGGCCGTGAGGGTGTGTTTGTATGTTATGAGCATGAGGTCCGGCTAGTGCCATAGCCAGTGCCGGCCTATTTCACGTCCCATCAGTCAACATACTTAAAAATAATAAGTTTTAATCTTATTAAGATTAACCTTATTTTTAAATTCCACACCATGTAGATTCCAACTATCTTATAAGGGCCATCCCATCTAGGTTCCAACTTTCCTGGAAATAGCTCACTATGTGCATCGTAGTATAGAACTAACTGTCCTTTCTTAAAGGTATATTTCTTCGCTTTTAGATCATGGAGCCGCTTCATCTGATGGTTAGCCACTTCCTGGTGAAACAAACTCTACAATTTAATCTCATCCAAGTGGGCTATAGTCGTAAATAGCTTGAATAGGGCATCCTTATCACCCAAGAATGATTGATTGCGAATCTTATAGTCGGCAACTCAAATTCCAAAGGCAAGACACACTCCTCCCCATAAATTAATTTGAATGCGGTGTGGCTAGTGGCTTGTTTAAGCATTGTGTTATATGCCCAAACTGCCACATATAATTTTGTATCCCAGTCTTGTTTCTTTTCAGAGACTATCTTGGATAGGATACTCACAAGCTGCTTATTGGCACTTCAACTTGTCCATTGGCTTGCAGATTATAGGGGGTCATATTGTTATGCTTCATCTTCCATGCTTCAGTCAAGCTTTTAATCACCTTATTCAAAAATTGTGTTCCACGGTCCAATACTATTTCCTTTGGGGGACCGAAACAGCAAATGATCTGCTCAAGTAGGAAACTGGCAGTCTCTTTTGCATTATCCTGCATCGTCACCCGTGCTTCTGATCACTTTGTAAAGTAATTAGCGGATATTATAATGTATCTCTTCTGAGTAGTGGACAACAGGGTAATGGGATCCACAAAGTCAATGCCCCACTTCTCAAATGGAAGAATAGCCATAATAAGCGTAAGTGGACTCTTCCTATTCTCTCGATTGTCATGTCTTTGACATGTATCGCATCTCTTAACATACTCAAATGAATCTTGGAAGATGGACGGCCACCAATATCTAGCTTTCTTAAAGCCTTTGCACCATCAATCGCCCAAAAAAGTGCCCTCCACAAGCGGAGTCATGGCACTTCTCCAAGATAAATGGAACCTCGTCAAGCATCACACATCGGCGATAGATATCATCAACACCCTGCCGATATAGTGTTCCTGTGATCAAGGAAAATTTCAATGCCTGTTGTTTAATTTTCCTCTTCTCAGATTTGGATAAAGTAGCTCTAGTCTCTCCTGTAGATAAATAGTGTGTTATAACAGCATACCATGAGGGAATAGATGCCATATCAATCTTGAACAAAATTTCCATGTCACTTCCTTCAGACAAGACCTCTTTTGGCTCTCCAAAATCCACAAGACATTCCACAATGCCCAATAGCCTCGGTGGCTTGCTCTTAATCTCATAATCAAAATCTTGCAAAGTGATTAACCACTTTGCTAAACGATCCAGTGGCTGTAACTTATTCAACAACAATCGAAGCCCTTCCGCCTTCGTATAAAAAACCACCTTCTCATAAAGAGTGTAATGCCTGAACTTTTTGGTTGCAAATACCATCGCAAGGCATAACTTCTCCATATAGGTATAATTAATATCCAATATGTCCAACTTTCGACTAGCAAAGGCTATCGAATGGTGCCACTTTTCCTCCCAAATTTGGGATAAGCAGCAGCTGATACTATACATGGTGGTTGCTAAAAATATATAGAACATTTTGTCCCTTTTAGGTGCTTTTAAAACAAGTGCTTTGCCAAGCTTCTACTTCACATCGTCAAAAGATACTTTTCAAGCATCACTCCATGTAAACTAATAGTTGAAAGACAATAGGTATGTCAGTGGCAACACTCTTTCTGCCAAGGCATTGATAAACCTCCGATAATACCCTACCGATGAGAGAAAGCTATGCACCTCCTTTGGAGTACACGGTAGACTCATGGCAACTATGACCTTGATCTTTTCAGGGTCGGTCACAATCCCTACTAAACTAACCACATGGCCTAACAATAGCCCACAAGGGACTCCAAAGACGCACTTCCGTGGGTTGAGAGCTATGTAAAATTGTCTGTAACACTCAAAACACTTCCGCAAAATAATCAACTACCTTTCTCTTGTAGTGGCTGCCCCCAGGTCATCAATGAATACTTTCGATTCCTCTGGGGAGATGTCACCAAAGGTCTTGTCAGCTGTTCTTTGCCACGAACCAAGTGCATTACATAAATCAAATGCCATCACAAATGCCATCACATGGTATGCAAAGGTACCAAAAACAGTAATATATGTCATTTTAAGCTTGTCTTGCTCAGCAATTGCCATTTGACTATATCCCGCAAAGCAATCCATGAACAAATATACTTCCCTACTTGCTAATTGATCCAAAATTTGGTCAATAAAGGGAATGGGTAGTAGTAGTCTTTAATAGTCTCTTTATTCAACTCTCTAAAGTCTACACAAAGTCAGATTTGATTGTTCTTCTTCTTTCTAATCATGACTGGTGAACACCATTTAGTATGCTGAACAGGGAAGATCAAACCTGCTTTCCACAACTTCTGTAACTCCTCAAACAACTCGTCCCTTAGTTCAAAAGGCATATGCCTTACTTTCTGACGTACAGGGTGGGTACCTTCCTTTACAGGAATAGTATGCATAGCCAAACTGGGGGGGAATGCCCCTAAGTTCGCCAAGCAAAGATGTCACGAAACTCCTAAATCAAGGATACATAGTCCTCTCTCTCTTTCAAACTGAGCATGGAACCTAATTTAATTGGCTGTGAATCATTAGGCGTACCTGTCAAGATTGTGGGAGAGAAGGAAGGAGTCTCGCTTGAAGCTTTCTTGCTTGCACAATGGGGGAAGACACACAAGGGTGGAGGCTGAAAACAGTTTTCCTCTTCTTAGTTGTGTAAGCCAAAAGAACTCAAGTACAAAGAAATAGAAGAACCCTATATATGGGTCTCAAACCAAACTCAACTAGCTAAGGTGGCATACTAACTGAGCCACGAACTAGAGTAGATAAGGATAGCTATCATGTAGCTATTATTCATGGGCGGTGTACCAACCGCGTCTGCAACTGACAAGTCGGTGACATAAATACACAACGGTCACCCTGGCGTATCACGAGTGGAGCTCGATATCTCAACACTCCCCCTCGAGCTCAATCCCAATTCCTGCACACCAAGCAGGTCTCTGAACTTGCGCAGCTTCTCTGCGCCCAATGCCTTCGTGAATATGTCAGCTACCTGATCCTCTGTGCTGACATAAACTAGATCAATAAGACCTAGTAAAACCCTCTCTCGCACATAGTGATAATGCACCTCAATGTGCTTTGTTCTAGCATGATAGACTGGGTTATTTGCCAAGTGTATACTACTCATGTTGTCACAATAAATGACAACTGGCCCATCTGTAGACTGATGCATATCATAAAGTAGCTTATGCAACCAAGCTACCTCACATGCAGCCATTGCTGCACCCCTGTACTCAGCCTCTGTGCTCGACAAGGCAACTGTAGGCTGTTTCTTGCTGCTCCAAGTGACTGCAGCACTCCCAAAAGAGAATACATATCCACTGGTAGATCGTCTATCAGAAATACTACCAGCCCAATCAGCATCAGTGTATCCATGCAACTGTATCTGAACCCCAGTCTCATAAAATAGTCCATACTGCAATGTGGACTTCACATACCTAAGTATGCGTCTAGCCGCATCCAAATGTGGTTTCCTTGGAGCCTGCATAAACTGACTTACCAATCCAACAGCATAGCTCAAATCTGGCCTGGTAATAGTCATATAAATCAAACTTCCTACTATGCGTCTGTACATAGTAGGGTCTTCTAGAAGCTCACCTGCATCTGTGCTCAGCTTCACATTTTGCTCCAAAGGAACTGAAATAGGCTTACAGCCTGTCATCCCATATTTGGACAGCATGTCCAATCCATACTGCCTCTGCAAGAGCTGTATCCCACTTGGTGATCTAATCACCTCAATGCCCAAGAAATAATGCAGCTCTCCCAAATCCTTCATCTCAAACTTCTGCTTCAATAGCATTTTCACATGAAGGATATCTTCATCACTGTCACCTGTCATAATCAAATCATCAACATAATTGACAAGCAGCATAATACCTTTCTCTGTTTTTCTCACATAAAGTGAGAAATCTGCCTTGGAAATCTGAAAGCCAATAGTGACAAGATACTGTCCTATCTTGTCAGACCATGCTCTAGGTGCTTGCTTCAAGCCATACAAGGCTTTCTTCAACCTGCAAACAAACTCAGGATGAACAGCATGCACATAACCTGGTGGCTGCTCCATATAGACCTCTTCTTGCAAATCACCATGCAAGAAGGCATTCTTTACATCCATCTGATGTAAAGACCATCCCTTTGATGCAGCCATAGCAATGACTGCTCTTACGGTTGCCATCCTTGCAACCGGACTAAATGTTTCTTCATAGTCAATGCCATATGTTTGTGCATACCCCTTGACTACTAATCTTGCCTTGTATCTGTTCACAGAACCATCAGCATTGTGCTTCACCTTATAAACCCACTTACAGCCAATTGCATTCTTACCTTTAGGCAAAGGTACTAACTCCCATGTAGCATTTGCTTCCAAGGCATCCATTTCTTCATCCATGGCTTTCTCCCATTTTTCTTTTCCCATGGCTTGCTCAAAAGATGTGGGTTCTGGTTCCTGTATCACTTTGACCATATATGCATAGTGAATGGCTGTAAATCCATCATATTTCAGCCTATCCACAGGATACCTAGCTCTTGTAGACCTGCGCAAAGTAGGTTCACTCCCAGGTGCTCTCAAAACATCCCTGGTCTTCCTTACTCCAGGTGTAACAATAGAAGGAATACCCAACTCATCATCAATGCTCTGTTCTGAGCCACTGGATTCACCATCCACATAAGAGTGACCTGCATTCACATCAAACATGGGCTGATCAACCTTCTCTTTTCCTTTTCGTGATACCTGCATACCACTATCTGCATTGCTTTGAGAAGATTCTCCTGATCTCAATCTGCCTGTCCATGGCGAAGAATGTGAACCACTGCTAGAGGACGCTCCAGGTCCACTAATATTTTGTGACTGCTGCTGTGAATTCTGTGCAGCATTACCATTTTGTGCATCTACATCATCAATCACATTTACTGGTTTATACCAGCTACTCATCTCATCAAAAACAACATCTCTGCTCACTGTAAACTTACGAGTAGAGGGGTTATAGCATCTATACCCTTTTTGCTGCAGAGAGTAACCAATAAAGATGCACTTCTCAGCTTTTGGATCCAACTTGGATCTCAGCTCATCTGGCACATGTACATAGGCAATGCAACCAAAAATTTTCAAATGAGAAATATCTGGTTTCCTACCAGTATACCTCTCCTCTGGAGTCATTCCATGTATTGCTGCAGTGGGAGTCCTGTTCATTATGTAGACTGCTGTAGCAACTGCTTCAGCCCAATAAAAATCTGGCAGGTCTTTTTCATTAAGCATGGCACGAGATACCTCTCCAATATGCCTGTTTTTTCTTTCTGCAATTCCATTTTGCTGTGGGGTATGACTGCATGAATATTGCTGCTTTATGCCATGCTCCTGCAGGAACCTTGCAAACTCATTTGAGAGGTACTCTCCCCCTCCATCTGACCTTAGGCATTTTACTTGCAGGCCTGTTTCTTTTTCAACCATAGCTTTAAGAGTTTTGAAATGCCCAAAAACTTCACTTTTCTTTTTCATAAAATACACCCAAACTTTTCTGCTATAGTCATCAATAAAACTGACAAAATAATGACAGCCTCCAAGAGATGCAGCTTTAGTAGTCCACACATCAGAGTGGATTAATTCCAATGGCTTCTTACTCTCTTGAACATG